>NC_141192.1:43462500-44962034 GCF_055505025.1 Bos grunniens
GCTGGGTCTCGCCGTAGGTGGCCAAGCCGAAGGGGACCTTTGAGACCTCGGATGCGAGGAAGTCCGGGGGTCCCCACGGGTGATTGCCAGCCCCAGGGCGCTGCGTCCAGCCGGGGCCCCGCCGGCCCAAGGCTGACGCCCCCTCCCTTAGGGAAGCTGCTTCTGCCGCACGGCCTCTCTCTGAGGTGTGTCACGGTCTGTGCCAGTGTGTCTATCTCGGAGCGGATGCCATCCCCTGTCCCCTGTCCGTCTCCCGTTCTCCGTCTCTCTGTCAGTCGCTCGGTGTCTCCTCTCTCTGTCTCTCCCTCCCCGTGTGTGCCTGCGCGCTCGTGTCTGTCTGTCTGTCTGTCTGTCTGCATCTGCCTCGCGCCGTCTTGGGAGTGTGTCTCTGAACCTTCATCTCTTTCTGTCTCTGTCTCTCCTGACCCCCGGCCTCCCACGGGTGCTATGGCTGTGGCCCTGGCTGCCGCGCTGGCGCCGGCCGGCTGTCTCACGTGGCGTGGGTGCCTGCGAGTGTCTGTGTGTCTGTCCGTGTGCCTGCATGTCGCTCGTCTGCTCCCTCCGGAAGGTCCTGTGCTTGGAGGGCGGCGTGGGGGCAAGGGGGGCCTCGGGAGGGCGAAGGGGCGGGGCGGACGAGCTCTTGGTTCACCGCGCTGGTGGCTCCAGGTGGCTTTGGGCACCGGGCAGGTGCCGGGCAGGATGGGCGCTCAGGGCCACGGCTGGGCTGCGCACAGGCCCGCTGGAGGCTCAGAGGACCGCGGGCCCCAGCGGGCCCCGAAGCCAGAGAGCTCCGGGGCCACGTGGCCCTGAGCAGCGAAGGCCTTGGTGGGGTGGCGGGGGGGGGGTGGGGGGGGGGAGGCGGGGGGAGGGGGGCGGGGCGGGGAGGGGGGAGAGGTGGCTGAGGGGGGCGGCGGCCTCCGAGCGGGGCCGGGCCTGGAGGGTCCCAGGGTGGGAGAGCGCCAAGACCTCCGCCCCGCCTCACCCCTCCGCGCCCCTCCACCCACCCACCCCACCCCACCCCACCCCACCCCACCCCACGCCCGATCCGCCGCCAGGCATGCCGGGCCGGCTGCTCCGGGTCCAGGGTCCCCGGGTCCCGGAAGCCCCGTGGTCCCCCGGGCCGGGCCAGGCGGGTGCTGGCCGGGGGTGGCGGTGTGCGGGGGGCGGAGCGGCGTCGGCCGGCCACACGGCCGCCGGGACTCCGGTCGCGGGTCGTGCAGCTCAAGTGCAGCGCGCGCTCCGTGGAGAGCTGCGGCCGGCTGGCCCGAGCGGCAGGTCGGAGCGAAAGGCAGGCGCAGCGCAGGGCTCTTAGGGCGCCCGGCGGCAGCCGCCCCCGTCTACGGCCATACCACCCTGAACGCGCCCGATCTCGTCTGATCTCGGAAGCTAAGCAGGGTCGGGCCTGGTTAGTACTTGGATGGGAGACCGCCTGGGAATACCGGGTGCTGTAGGCTTTTCTTTCTTTCTTTTTTTTTTTTTTGCCTCCCCTCTCCTTTAGCGCCCGCCCCCCACCCCCGCAAGCCCCACCTGCCGCTGGCCCCTCGCACCCCAGCGCGCTCAGAGCGGTCGCCTGCCTTCCAGCCCCTCCCGGGGTGGGTGGCCGGGGCCCCGACTCCCGCTGCAGACCTGGGTTGCCTCCGGGCGGCCCGCGAGCCCCTCCGCATTCGGCTTCCAGGAAACCAGAGGACCGGCGAGGGCGGGGGTGGAGGGGGGTGCTCTCTCTCTGGGGCTCCCTTGGCAGGCCTCAGGCACTTCTGGGCGGGGCCCCGGCCCCAGCCCCCGCCGCAGCCGCAGCCCCCGGCCCGTCCCCAGCCCCACCCCTCGACGCATCCTCGCAGGCAACCGCTGGGTCTCCCGCAGGCGCGCGCGCACAACACTCACACACACACACACAAAACAGTCACGCACACACACACCCCCGCCCCACCGCCGCCGAGAAAGGTCAAGAGCCGGAGACCACAGGTAAGGGAGACGGAGAAAGAGGGAGAGAGAGAGACAGACAGCAAGAGGACCACACAGACTTCCAAACCCCCGGCCGCCACACCCTGTCCCCTCCATTCTGGGTTCCCCCCGGCCCCCAGTCGACCAGACCCCACCGTCGCCCACCGACACACTCACACACACACTCTCACGCACTCACCCTCTGGCCTGGGGGCGGGGGCTGGGTCTCGCCGTAGGTGGCCAAGCCGAAGGGGACCTTTGAGACCTCGGATGCGAGGAAGTCCGGGGGTCCCCCACGGGTGATTGCCAGCCCCAGGGCGCTGCGTCAGCCGGGGCCCGCCGGCCCAAGGCTGACGCCCCCTCCCTTAGGGAAGCTGCTTCTGCCGCACGGCCTCTCTCTGAGGTGTGTCACGGTCTGTGCCAGTGTGTCTATCTCCGGAGCGGATGCCATCCCCTGTCCCCTGTCCGTCTCCCGTTCTCCGTCTCTCTGTCAGTCGCTCGGTGTCTCCCTCTCTCTGTCTCTCCCTCCCCGTGTGTGCCTGCGCGCTCGTGTCTGTCTGTCTGTCTGTCTGTCTGCATCTATCGCGCCGTCTTGGGAGTGTGTCTCTGAACCTTCATCTCTTTCTGTCTCTGTCTCTCCTGACCCCCGGCCTCCCACGGGTGCTATGGCTGTGGCCCTGGCTGCCGCGCTGGCGCCGGCCGGCTGTCTCACGTGGCGTGGGTGCCTGCGAGTGTCTGTGTGTCTGTCCGTGTGCCTGCATGTCGCTCGTCTGCTCCCTCCGGAAGGTCCTGTGCTTGGAGGGCGGCGTGGGGGCAAGGGGGGCCTCGGGAGGGCGAAGGGGCGGGGCGGACGAGCTCTTGGTTCACCGCGCTGGTGGCTCCAGGTGGCTTTGGGCACCGGGCAGGTGCCGGGCAGGATGGGCGCTCAGGGCCACGGCTGGGCTGCGCACAGGCCCGCTGGAGGCTCAGAGGACCGCGGGCCCCAGCGGGCCCCGAAGCCAGAGAGCTCCGGGGCCACGTGGCCCTGAGCAGCGAAGGCCTTGGTGGGGTGGGAGGGGGGGCGGGGCGGGGAGGGGGGAGAGGTGGCTGAGGGGGGCGGCGGCCTCCGAGCGGGGCCGGGCCTGGAGGGTCCCAGGGTGGGAGAGCGCCAAGACCTCCGCCCCGCCTCACCCCTCCGCGCCCCTCACCCCACCCCACCCCACCCCACCCCACCCCACCCCACCCCACCCCACGCCCGATCCGCCGCAGGCATGCCGGGCCGGCTGCTCCGGGTCCAGGGTCCCGGGTCCCGGAAGCCCCGTGGTCCCCCGGGCCGGGCCAGGCGGGTGCTGGCCGGGGGTGGCGGTGTGCGGGGGGCGGAGCGGCGTCGGCCGGCCACACGGCCGCCGGGACTCCGGTCGCGGGTCGTGCAGCTCAAGTGCAGCGCGCGCTCCGTGGAGAGCTGCGGCCGGCTGGCCCGAGCGGCAGGTCGGAGCGAAAGGCAGGCGCAGCGCAGGGCTCTTAGGGCGCCCGGCGGCAGCCGCCCCCGTCTACGGCCATACCACCCTGAACGCGACCGATCTCGTCTGATCTCGGAAGCTAAGCAGGGTCGGGCCTGGTTAGTACTTGGATGGGAGACCGCCTGGGAATACCGGGTGCTGTAGGCTTTTCTTTCTTTCTTTTTTTTTTTTGCCTCCCCTCTCCTTTAGCGCCCGCCCCCCACCCCCGCAAGCCCCACCTGCCGCTGGCCCCTCGCACCCCAGCGCGCTCAGAGCGGTCGCCTGCCTTCCAGCCCCTCCCGGGGTGGGTGGCCGGGGCCCCGACTCCCGCTGCAGACCTGGGTTGCCTCCGGGCGGCCCGCGAGCCCCTCCGCATTCGGCTTCCAGGAAACCAGAGGACCGGCGAGGGCGGGGGTGGAGGGGGTGCTCTCTCTCTGGGGCTCCCTTGGCAGGCCTCAGGCACTTCTGGGCGGGGCCCCGGCCCCAGCCCCAGCCCCCGCCGCAGCCGCAGTCCCCGGCCCGTCCCCAGCCCCACCCCTCGACGCATCCTCGCAGGCAACCGCTGGGTCTCCCGCAGGCGCGCGCGCACAACACTCACACACACACACACAAAACAGTCACGCACACACACACCCCGCCCCACCGCCGCCGAGAAAGGTCAAGAGCCGGAGACCACAGGTAAGGGAGACGGAGAAAGAGGGAGAGAGAGAGACAGACAGCAAGAGGACCACACAGACTTCCAAACCCCCGGCCGCCACACCCTGTCCCCTCCATTCTGGGTTCCCCCCGGCCCCCAGTCGACCAGACCCCACCGTCGCCCACCGACACACTCACACACACACTCTCACGCACTCACCCTCTGGCCTGGGGGCGGGGGCTGGGTCTCGCCGTAGGTGGCCAAGCCGAAGGGGACCTTTGAGACCTCGGATGCGAGGAAGTCCGGGGGTCCCCACGGGTGATTGCCAGCCCCAGGGCGCTGCGTCCAGCCGGGGCCCGCCGGCCCAAGGCTGACGCCCCCTCCCTTAGGGAAGCTGCTTCTGCCGCACGGCCTCTCTCTGAGGTGTGTCACGGTCTGTGCCAGTGTGTCTATCTCGGAGCGGATGCCATCCCCTGTCCCCTGTCCGTCTCCCGTTCTCCGTCTCTCTGTCAGTCGCTCGGTGTCTCCCTCTCTCTGTCTCTCCCTCCCCGTGTGTGCCTGCGCGCTCGTGTCTGTCTGTCTGTCTGTCTGTCTGCATCTGCCTCGCGCCGTCTTGGGAGTGTGTCTCTGAACCTTCATCTCTTTCTGTCTCTGTCTCTCCTGACCCCCGGCCTCCCACGGGTGCTATGGCTGTGGCCCTGGCTGCCGCGCTGGCGCCGGCCGGCTGTCTCACGTGGCGTGGGTGCCTGCGAGTGTCTGTGTGTCTGTCCGTGTGCCTGCATGTCGCTCGTCTGCTCCCTCCGGAAGGTCCTGTGCTTGGAGGGCGGCGTGGGGGCAAGGGGGGCCTCGGGAGGGCGAAGGGGCGGGGCGGACGAGCTCTTGGTTCACCGCGCTGGTGGCTCCAGGTGGCTTTGGGCACCGGGCAGGTGCCGGGCAGGATGGGCGCTCAGGGCCACGGCTGGGCTGCGCACAGGCCCGCTGGAGGCTCAGAGGACCGCGGGCCCCAGCGGGCCCCGAAGCCAGAGAGCTCCGGGGCCACGTGGCCCTGAGCAGCGAAGGCCTTGGTGGGGTGGCGGGGGGGGGGGTGGGGGGGGGGAGGCGGGGGGAGGGGGGCGGGGCGGGGAGGGGGGAGAGGTGGCTGAGGGGGGCGGCGGCCTCCGAGCGGGGCCGGGCCTGGAGGGTCCCAGGGTGGGAGAGCGCCAAGACCTCCGCCCCGCCTCACCCCTCCGCGCCCCTCACCCCACCCCACCCCACCCCACCCCACCCCACCCCACCCCACGCCCGATCCGCCGCAGGCATGCCGGGCCGGCTGCTCCGGGTCCAGGGTCCCGGGTCCCGGAAGCCCCGTGGTCCCCCGGGCCGGGCCAGGCGGGTGCTGGCCGGGGGTGGCGGTGTGCGGGGGGCGGAGCGGCGTCGGCCGGCCACACGGCCGCCGGGACTCCGGTCGCGGGTCGTGCAGCTCAAGTGCAGCGCGCGCTCCGTGGAGAGCTGCGGCCGGCTGGCCCGAGCGGCAGGTCGGAGCGAAAGGCAGGCGCAGCGCAGGGCTCTTAGGGCGCCCGGCGGCAGCCGCCCCCGTCTACGGCCATACCACCCTGAACGCGCCCGATCTCGTCTGATCTCGGAAGCTAAGCAGGGTCGGGCCTGGTTAGTACTTGGATGGGAGACCGCCTGGGAATACCGGGTGCTGTAGGCTTTTCTTTCTTTCTTTTTTTTTTTTTGCCTCCCCTCTCCTTTAGCGCCCGCCCCCCACCCCCGCAAGCCCCACCTGCCGCTGGCCCCTCGCACCCCAGCGCGCTCAGAGCGGTCGCCTGCCTTCCAGCCCCTCCCGGGGTGGGTGGCCGGGGCCCCGACTCCCGCTGCAGACCTGGGTTGCCTCCGGGCGGCCCGCGAGCCCCTCCGCATTCGGCTTCCAGGAAACCAGAGGACCGGCGAGGGCGGGGGTGGAGGGGGTGCTCTCTCTCTGGGGCTCCCTTGGCAGGCCTCAGGCACTTCTGGGCGGGGCCCCGGCCCCAGCCCCCGCCGCAGCCGCAGCCCCCGGCCCGTCCCCAGCCCCACCCCTCGACGCATCCTCGCAGGCAACCGCTGGGTCTCCCGCAGGCGCGCGCGCACAACACTCACACACACACACACAAAACAGTCACGCACACACACACCCCGCCCCACCGCCGCCGAGAAAGGTCAAGAGCCGGAGACCACAGGTAAGGGAGACGGAGAAAGAGGGAGAGAGAGAGACAGACAGCAAGAGGACCACACAGACTTCCAAACCCCCGGCCGCCACACCCTGTCCCCTCCATTCTGGGTTCCCCCCGGCCCCCAGTCGACCAGACCCCACCGTCGCCCACCGACACACTCACACACACACTCTCACGCACTCACCCTCTGGCCTGGGGGCGGGGGCTGGGTCTCGCCGTAGGTGGCCAAGCCGAAGGGGACCTTTGAGACCTCGGATGCGAGGAAGTCCGGGGGTCCCCACGGGTGATTGCCAGCCCCAGGGCGCTGCGTCCAGCCGGGGCCCGCCGGCCCAAGGCTGACGCCCCCTCCCTTAGGGAAGCTGCTTCTGCCGCACGGCCTCTCTCTGAGGTGTGTCACGGTCTGTGCCAGTGTGTCTATCTCGGAGCGGATGCCATCCCCTGTCCCCTGTCCGTCTCCCGTTCTCCGTCTCTCTGTCAGTCGCTCGGTGTCTCCCTCTCTCTGTCTCTCCCTCCCCGTGTGTGCCTGCGCGCTCGTGTCTGTCTGTCTGTCTGTCTGTCTGCATCTGCCTCGCGCCGTCTTGGGAGTGTGTCTCTGAACCTTCATCTCTTTCTGTCTCTGTCTCTCCTGACCCCCGGCCTCCCACGGGTGCTATGGCTGTGGCCCTGGCTGCCGCGCTGGCGCCGGCCGGCTGTCTCACGTGGCGTGGGTGCCTGCGAGTGTCTGTGTGTCTGTCCGTGTGCCTGCATGTCGCTCGTCTGCTCCCTCCGGAAGGTCCTGTGCTTGGAGGGCGGCGTGGGGGCAAGGGGGGCCTCGGGAGGGCGAAGGGGCGGGGCGGACGAGCTCTTGGTTCACCGCGCTGGTGGCTCCAGGTGGCTTTGGGCACCGGGCAGGTGCCGGGCAGGATGGGCGCTCAGGGCCACGGCTGGGCTGCGCACAGGCCCGCTGGAGGCTCAGAGGACCGCGGGCCCCAGCGGGCCCCGAAGCCAGAGAGCTCCGGGGCCACGTGGCCCTGAGCAGCGAAGGCCTTGGTGGGGTGGGAGGGGGGGCGGGGCGGGGAGGGGGGAGAGGTGGCTGAGGGGGGCGGCGGCCTCCGAGCGGGGCCGGGCCTGGAGGGTCCCAGGGTGGGAGAGCGCCAAGACCTCCGCCCCGCCTCACCCCTCCGCGCCCCTCACCCCACCCCACCCCACCCCACCCCACCCCACCCCACCCCACCCCACGCCCGATCCGCCGCAGGCATGCCGGGCCGGCTGCTCCGGGTCCAGGGTCCCGGGTCCCGGAAGCCCCGTGGTCCCCCGGGCCGGGCCAGGCGGGTGCTGGCCGGGGGTGGCGGTGTGCGGGGGGCGGAGCGGCGTCGGCCGGCCACACGGCCGCCGGGACTCCGGTCGCGGGTCGTGCAGCTCAAGTGCAGCGCGCGCTCCGTGGAGAGCTGCGGCCGGCTGGCCCGAGCGGCAGGTCGGAGCGAAAGGCAGGCGCAGCGCAGGGCTCTTAGGGCGCCCGGCGGCAGCCGCCCCCGTCTACGGCCATACCACCCTGAACGCGCCCGATCTCGTCTGATCTCGGAAGCTAAGCAGGGTCGGGCCTGGTTAGTACTTGGATGGGAGACCGCCTGGGAATACCGGGTGCTGTAGGCTTTTCTTTCTTTCTTTTTTTTTTTTTGCCTCCCCTCTCCTTTAGCGCCCGCCCCCCACCCCCGCAAGCCCCACCTGCCGCTGGCCCCTCGCACCCCAGCGCGCTCAGAGCGGTCGCCTGCCTTCCAGCCCCTCCCGGGGTGGGTGGCCGGGGCCCCGACTCCCGCTGCAGACCTGGGTTGCCTCCGGGCGGCCCGCGAGCCCCTCCGCATTCGGCTTCCAGGAAACCAGAGGACCGGCGAGGGCGGGGGTGGAGGGGGTGCTCTCTCTCTGGGGCTCCCTTGGCAGGCCTCAGGCACTTCTGGGCGGGGCCCCGGCCCCAGCCCCAGCCCCCGCCGCAGCCGCAGTCCCCGGCCCGTCCCCAGCCCCACCCCTCGACGCATCCTCGCAGGCAACCGCTGGGTCTCCCGCAGGCGCGCGCGCACAACACTCACACACACACACACAAAACAGTCACGCACACACACACCCCGCCCCACCGCCGCCGAGAAAGGTCAAGAGCCGGAGACCACAGGTAAGGGAGACGGAGAAAGAGGGAGAGAGAGAGACAGACAGCAAGAGGACCACACAGACTTCCAAACCCCCGGCCGCCACACCCTGTCCCCTCCATTCTGGGTTCCCCCCGGCCCCCAGTCGACCAGACCCCACCGTCGCCCACCGACACACTCACACACACACTCTCACGCACTCACCCTCTGGCCTGGGGGCGGGGGCTGGGTCTCGCCGTAGGTGGCCAAGCCGAAGGGGACCTTTGAGACCTCGGATGCGAGGAAGTCCGGGGGTCCCCACGGGTGATTGCCAGCCCCAGGGCGCTGCGTCCAGCCGGGGCCCGCCGGCCCAAGGCTGACGCCCCCTCCCTTAGGGAAGCTGCTTCTGCCGCACGGCCTCTCTCTGAGGTGTGTCACGGTCTGTGCCAGTGTGTCTATCTCGGAGCGGATGCCATCCCCTGTCCCCTGTCCGTCTCCCGTTCTCCGTCTCTCTGTCAGTCGCTCGGTGTCTCCCTCTCTCTGTCTCTCCCTCCCCGTGTGTGCCTGCGCGCTCGTGTCTGTCTGTCTGTCTGTCTGTCTGCATCTGCCTCGCGCCGTCTTGGGAGTGTGTCTCTGAACCTTCATCTCTTTCTGTCTCTGTCTCTCCTGACCCCCGGCCTCCCACGGGTGCTATGGCTGTGGCCCTGGCTGCCGCGCTGGCGCCGGCCGGCTGTCTCACGTGGCGTGGGTGCCTGCGAGTGTCTGTGTGTCTGTCCGTGTGCCTGCATGTCGCTCGTCTGCTCCCTCCGGAAGGTCCTGTGCTTGGAGGGCGGCGTGGGGGCAAGGGGGGCCTCGGGAGGGCGAAGGGGCGGGGCGGACGAGCTCTTGGTTCACCGCGCTGGTGGCTCCAGGTGGCTTTGGGCACCGGGCAGGTGCCGGGCAGGATGGGCGCTCAGGGCCACGGCTGGGCTGCGCACAGGCCCGCTGGAGGCTCAGAGGACCGCGGGCCCCAGCGGGCCCCGAAGCCAGAGAGCTCCGGGGCCACGTGGCCCTGAGCAGCGAAGGCCTTGGTGGGGTGGGAGGGGGGGCGGGGCGGGGAGGGGGGAGAGGTGGCTGAGGGGGGCGGCGGCCTCCGAGCGGGGCCGGGCCTGGAGGGTCCCAGGGTGGGAGAGCGCCAAGACCTCCGCCCCGCCTCACCCCTCCGCGCCCCTCACCCCACCCCACCCCACCCCACCCCACCCCACCCCACCCCACCCCACGCCCGATCCGCCGCAGGCATGCCGGGCCGGCTGCTCCGGGTCCAGGGTCCCGGGTCCCGGAAGCCCCGTGGTCCCCCGGGCCGGGCCAGGCGGGTGCTGGCCGGGGGTGGCGGTGTGCGGGGGGCGGAGCGGCGTCGGCCGGCCACACGGCCGCCGGGACTCCGGTCGCGGGTCGTGCAGCTCAAGTGCAGCGCGCGCTCCGTGGAGAGCTGCGGCCGGCTGGCCCGAGCGGCAGGTCGGAGCGAAAGGCAGGCGCAGCGCAGGGCTCTTAGGGCGCCCGGCGGCAGCCGCCCCCGTCTACGGCCATACCACCCTGAACGCGCCCGATCTCGTCTGATCTCGGAAGCTAAGCAGGGTCGGGCCTGGTTAGTACTTGGATGGGAGACCGCCTGGGAATACCGGGTGCTGTAGGCTTTTCTTTCTTTCTTTTTTTTTTTTTGCCTCCCCTCTCCTTTAGCGCCCGCCCCCCACCCCCGCAAGCCCCACCTGCCGCTGGCCCCTCGCACCCCAGCGCGCTCAGAGCGGTCGCCTGCCTTCCAGCCCCTCCCGGGGTGGGTGGCCGGGGCCCCGACTCCCGCTGCAGACCTGGGTTGCCTCCGGGCGGCCCGCGAGCCCCTCCGCATTCGGCTTCCAGGAAACCAGAGGACCGGCGAGGGCGGGGGTGGAGGGGGTGCTCTCTCTCTGGGGCTCCCTTGGCAGGCCTCAGGCACTTCTGGGCGGGGCCCCGGCCCCAGCCCCAGCCCCCGCCGCAGCCGCAGTCCCCGGCCCGTCCCCAGCCCCACCCCTCGACGCATCCTCGCAGGCAACCGCTGGGTCTCCCGCAGGCGCGCGCGCACAACACTCACACACACACACACAAAACAGTCACGCACACACACACCCCGCCCCACCGCCGCCGAGAAAGGTCAAGAGCCGGAGACCACAGGTAAGGGAGACGGAGAAAGAGGGAGAGAGAGAGACAGACAGCAAGAGGACCACACAGACTTCCAAACCCCCGGCCGCCACACCCTGTCCCCTCCATTCTGGGTTCCCCCCGGCCCCCAGTCGACCAGACCCCACCGTCGCCCACCGACACACTCACACACACACTCTCACGCACTCACCCTCTGGCCTGGGGGCGGGGGCTGGGTCTCGCCGTAGGTGGCCAAGCCGAAGGGGACCTTTGAGACCTCGGATGCGAGGAAGTCCGGGGGTCCCCACGGGTGATTGCCAGCCCCAGGGCGCTGCGTCCAGCCGGGGCCCGCCGGCCCAAGGCTGACGCCCCCTCCCTTAGGGAAGCTGCTTCTGCCGCACGGCCTCTCTCTGAGGTGTGTCACGGTCTGTGCCAGTGTGTCTATCTCGGAGCGGATGCCATCCCCTGTCCCCTGTCCGTCTCCCGTTCTCCGTCTCTCTGTCAGTCGCTCGGTGTCTCCCTCTCTCTGTCTCTCCCTCCCCGTGTGTGCCTGCGCGCTCGTGTCTGTCTGTCTGTCTGTCTGTCTGCATCTGCCTCGCGCCGTCTTGGGAGTGTGTCTCTGAACCTTCATCTCTTTCTGTCTCTGTCTCTCCTGACCCCCGGCCTCCCACGGGTGCTATGGCTGTGGCCCTGGCTGCCGCGCTGGCGCCGGCCGGCTGTCTCACGTGGCGTGGGTGCCTGCGAGTGTCTGTGTGTCTGTCCGTGTGCCTGCATGTCGCTCGTCTGCTCCCTCCGGAAGGTCCTGTGCTTGGAGGGCGGCGTGGGGGCAAGGGGGGCCTCGGGAGGGCGAAGGGGCGGGGCGGACGAGCTCTTGGTTCACCGCGCTGGTGGCTCCAGGTGGCTTTGGGCACCGGGCAGGTGCCGGGCAGGATGGGCGCTCAGGGCCACGGCTGGGCTGCGCACAGGCCCGCTGGAGGCTCAGAGGACCGCGGGCCCCAGCGGGCCCCGAAGCCAGAGAGCTCCGGGGCCACGTGGCCCTGAGCAGCGAAGGCCTTGGTGGGGTGGGAGGGGGGGCGGGGCGGGGAGGGGGGAGAGGTGGCTGAGGGGGGCGGCGGCCTCCGAGCGGGGCCGGGCCTGGAGGGTCCCAGGGTGGGAGAGCGCCAAGACCTCCGCCCCGCCTCACCCCTCCGCGCCCCTCACCCCACCCCACCCCACCCCACCCCACCCCACCCCACGCCCGATCCGCCGCAGGCATGCCGGGCCGGCTGCTCCGGGTCCAGGGTCCCGGGTCCCGGAAGCCCCGTGGTCCCCCGGGCCGGGCCAGGCGGGTGCTGGCCGGGGGTGGCGGTGTGCGGGGGGCGGAGCGGCGTCGGCCGGCCACACGGCCGCCGGGACTCCGGTCGCGGGTCGTGCAGCCCAAGTGCAGCGCGCGCTCCGTGGAGAGCTGCGGCCGGCTGGCCCGAGCGGCAGGTCGGAGCGAAAGGCAGGCGCAGCGCAGGGCTCTTAGGGCGCCCGGCGGCAGCCGCCCCCGTCTACGGCCATACCACCCTGAACGCGCCCGATCTCGTCTGATCTCGGAAGCTAAGCAGGGTCGGGCCTGGTTAGTACTTGGATGGGAGACCGCCTGGGAATACCGGGTGCTGTAGGCTTTTTTCTTTCTTTCTTTTTTTTTTTTTTGCCTCCCCTCTCCTTTAGCGCCCGCCCCCCACCCCCGCAAGCCCCACCTGCCGCTGGCCCCTCGCACCCCACCGCGCTCAGAGCGGTCGCCTGCCTTCCAGCCCCTCCCGGGGTGGGTGGCCGGGGCCCCGACTCCCGCTGCAGACCTGGGTTGCCTCCGGGCGGCCTGCGAGCCCCTCCGCATCCGGCTTCCAGGAAACCAGAGGACCGGCGAGGGCGGGGGTGGAGGGGGTGCTCTCTCTCTGGGGCTCCCTTGGCAGGCCTCAGGCACTTCTGGGCGGGGCCCCGGTCCAAGCTCCTGCCCCGTCCCCAGGCCCACCCCTAGAGGCAGCCTGGCAAGCAACCGTTTGGTCTCCTGCAGGCTAGGGCGCACACAGACTCACACACACACAACAGTCACACACACACACACACACAACTCTCACACACACACACCGCCGCCGCTGAGAAAGGTAATGAGACGGAGACCACAGGTAAGGGAGACGGAGAAAGAGGGAGCGAGAGAGACAGACAGCAAGAGGACCACACAGACTTCCAAACCCCTGGCCGCCACACCCTGTCCCCTCCATTCTGGGTTCCCACCGGTTCCCAGTCGACCAGACTTCATCGTCGCCCCCCGACACA
Organism: Bos grunniens; assembly: GCF_055505025.1. Taxonomy (NCBI): domain Eukaryota; kingdom Metazoa; phylum Chordata; class Mammalia; order Artiodactyla; family Bovidae; genus Bos; species Bos grunniens. The sequence goes on from NC_141192.1 coordinate 43,475,297, forward strand.
CTCACACACACAGTCTCACGCACTCACCCTCTGGCCTGGGGGCGGGGGCTGGTCTCGCCTTAGGTAACCAAGCGGAAGGGGACCTTTGAGACCTCGGATGCGAGGAAGTCTTGGGGTCCCCACGGGTGATTGCCAGCCCCAGGGCACTGCGTCCAGCCGGGGCCCGCCGGCCCAAGGCTGACGCCCCCTCCCTTAGGGAAGCTGCTTCTGCCGCAGGGCCTCTCTCTGAGGTCTTTCATGGTCTCTTCCGGAGTGTGTGTCTCGGAACTAATGCCATCCTCTGTCTCCTTTCTGACTCCTGTTTCCCGTTCCTTTGTCTCTCTGTGTGTCTCAGCCTCTCCATCCGTGTTTTTGCTTGTCTTTTGCGCCCAAACTCGCGTGTATGCCTGTCTTTCCGTCAATCTGCATCTCCATCTCGGGTTCTTGGATTCTTTGTCTGAACCTTGGTCTACTTTCTCTCTCTCTCTCTCCTTACACCCGGCTTCCCGTCTCTTCTGTTATGTAGTCAGAATAGGGAAAATGAGTCCAGAATTTTGGTGAGTAAAGACAACTAAGAGAAAGTCGGGAAAATAGAATAAAGGAGGTCCGAGTATCAATGTGAGAACCTCAGTTAAAGCAAAGAGCACTGGCTAATCCACTTTAGGCAGAACAGGCCCCCTGAGGGGTGGGGGTGGCGTGGGGTGGGGGGTGGTGGGAAGAAAAAACATATAAATGAAGATTCAAGGCGCCTTGCATCTCTGTCTGTGTCTCTTGTTTTCACCCCTGTTGGGCAGGCATGCCCTCATGCCTAGAGGTTTTATTTTCCTTTATTTTCTAAATAAAACTGAGTCATAACACGGAGCTGTATCATTGGTGTGTCCAAGAGCTGTAACGCTGACTCGTCGCTTCAAATTTTTGTTGTGACAAGACAGTACCGAGGAAATTACAAACTCCCCCGACATCTATATTGTCCTTTCTCGTATTTTACCTGACTGAAACAACGTTGGCATGTTCCCTGCAAGGAAGAGGCTAAGCACAGCAGGAGCCCAACTCAGGGAAAGCTCCCCCCTGGTGGATGCTGAACGCGAAGAAAACCCAGCAGAGGGGATGTGACAAGAAGTCCAGAGTGCTGGGAACTGAAACCGTGAAAAGCAATCTCAGCAGAAAGCTCTTTTGGAATCTGGCTCACTCTCAGATTCCAAAAGAGCTCTGGTTAAGGTCCTCACTCGTGTGGCTGGAAGGACATATGCCTAACAAAAAGCCTAATTCCTTTACAATCTCTTGTTTCTTTTTTCCTCGAACCACCCATGAACAGGCAAGCAGCAGTGTGTGCAATTGAGGGACTATGGCAAGGCCTACTCTTCAGTATGTCGCAAAGGCTCCACTATCTGCTGGGCTCCAGTAGCTGTTACCCAAGCGGGTAGGGGTTCTTCTGTCCTTAATCTTGTTTGTGCCAAGGATCAGGCCAATGAAAACTGAGCACAGGTTAGGTATTTAGCAGATTTTCCAGCAGATTATGAAGAGGATTCCTTAGCACGTTTTCCCCACTGCTTTTTCCTCCCGTTCTTCAGGTCCTCTCTCCCAGGACTTGAGCCCAGCCAAAAGCCATGATGCCTGGCTTCAGGACCTAATGGACCTCAGGCTCCGACGTCTCATTGCAAAAATTCAATTAGAGACACAGCCATAGGTAAAAGGGGGATTTGTTTGGATTCAGAGAGAAGCACACTCTGCAGGGTGTGGGCCATTGCAAAGGGCAAGTGTTTTGGCCATGGAATGTGGTGTGGCTAGTTTTTGCTGGGTGAATTCATATGCTAATGAGGCGAGGGTCATTCCAACCATTGGGGAACCACCCACTCCTCTGTCTTTTGACAGTGCCCTGGAGCTGTCCTGCCACCTCTGGGTGTGTCTTTTAGCTTACAGATTGGGGATCAAAGTTTAGTTGAATTTGACTTGTCATTTTAGACCCATTTGAGTTTAATCGGTTTGTTATGCCCTTGTGCTATGTGATTCTTTCAAAATTTGTGCCCTGTCCCTCTTCCCTCCTGTTTCATGCTCTTTTCCTGAGCCCAGTCCAGGCCCACAATGTTGCCTCTACAGTCTTCTGGAGGGACAACCAGAAAATGCTGGTCCTTTGGAGGGAAATACTATATAATATCCAACCCCTCTAGATATTCAGGCCTTCATATTCCATGTTTCCTACATGTGCAACATCAGCATCTCTCAGTGAATCTCCTAGGGTGGGCGACAGGCACACAATGCCTGCTAGAAGTCCAACTGTTGGCATCCCTTCAAAGGCAATTGGGCTTCCAGGGATAATGTTTGCCTCTTTGGGAGTTAGCCCTGCAGGCCGTTTAGGCCCAAATCCTTACCACCCTTCTCCTAAAGTTACAAACACACCCGCTGATCAAATCTCCACTCCACTTTTATGGAACATCTGGTCTGTTGCCTCTCATCAGTTTGTGCTTAAGCCACTTACTAACTCCTACAACCAGGACCCTGCCCCCTTGTAGGCAACATTGCTCCACCCTGCTTATTATTAAAATACTCTAATGCCTCTAACAGGACCAAATAACCCACTCCTTTGTCATTACTTCTGTTATTACCTACAGTGGGTCTATGACAATGAAATGTTTACCATTGGAAACACCCTGGGGAGGAAATCAGTGACTTACGTTCCCTTAGAGCAGTAAGAGGATAAGGCTTCTGACTGTTTCACCAGGTTCCCAGTCTCAGGGCATAGGCTTGGATTATTTTACATCATGATGTCTATTCCCATCTGTGGTGAACAAACTGGCAATGAGTTAAAATTACAACCCCTTAATCCTACCCAGCCTGGTCATTTGGAGACCTTGGGGACGCCTAAATCCAGTCCGGGGCTCCCAGGAAGTTGACCCGCCTAGGAATCTGGTCCTCGAAAGGTTGTCATACCTCAAACTGCTCGGGGATCTGCCAGTCCAGGGGTCCCAGGAAGTCGACATACCTTGACCTGCCCAGAGATTTGATCTCCAGGAAGCTGTCACGCCTCAGCTTGCCTGGGGATCTGCACCCTGACCCAGGGATGACTAGCTCTCGGGTTGCAACAGTACTGGGTAGGATAAACTTCAGAAAGACTCACCCCTAAGGAAGTCCACCCTTGGAAATAGAAGGAAGGCTATTACTTGTGGGACTGTGCCCAGTCTCAGCAATAACTCAGGAGCCCAATGAGAACCCCATTGCCTTTCTGGAAAGGCTAAAAGAGGCCCTCCAAAAGTTTATCAATCTGGACTTTAAAAGTGATTTTAAAGGACAAATTCCTGTCCCAATGCACTTCAGACATCAGGATAAAGTTACAACAGCTACAGCAGCAGGACCCTGCTGCCTCTTTAGATGAGATGGTCCAGACAGCCACCAGCACCTTTTATAACAGAACAGGAGAGGGAGGCCAAGGCCCAGGAAAGGGAGAAAAGGAAAGAGGCAAGGCATGCCCAGATGCTGGCTGCCCTCCAGGGAAGCCCTACGGTAAACCCCGAGTCCTTGAAATGCCTAATCTGTAGACAGGTAGGGCATTGAGCCAAAGAGTGTCAAAACTGTGACAAGTTACCTAAAATGGCTTGCTACAAAAGCCATCAACTGGGACATTGGGCAGCACTCTGCCTTCGGGACCCAATAGCCTCAAAGTCAAGCACCAAACCTTCCCTCAAGGCTAATAGTTCAACAAGACTGAAGCGGCCCACTCCAGCCAGCCCCTCTGTCACAGATAACCATCACAGGGCTGGAGCCAAGGGTGCAACTGGATGTGGCAGGTAGGTCCGAGAATTTCTTGGTTGACACAGGGGCTACTTGCTCTGTCCTGACCTCCTACTCCAGAGCCTTCTCCTCCCAAACCTTTACCATTTGGGACTACAGGAAAAAGAATTACAAAAAAATTCACCTGAGCACTTTGTTGCTGGGATGGACAAATATTTTCCCACCAGTTTCTAGTGGTCCCTGACTGTCCTCCCTTATTGGGAAGAAACCTCTCCCTGCCTTCGAAATCTTACAGCTATTGCAGTCCTGATAGAAGATGCTTTGAAACTCTCTTTTGAGGGTAAACTAACTGTTTTTACCAGCCACCAAGTGAAACAACTCCTAAATAGGAGAGGCCATTTATGGATGTCTGATCAAAGAATCCTCAGATATCAAGTAGTGCTGATGGAAAATCCAGGCCTCACTATATGGCCTTGTGAGGTTCTTAACCCAGACACCCTCCTGCCTACCCCTGAGGGCTCTCTCCCTTTTCACTCTTGCCTAGAAACCTTGGACCACTGGACAAAACCCTGAGAGGGATTGTCAGAAGATCCTCTGGCCAATCCAGAGGAAATCTGGTAAACTGATGGAAGCAGCTTTGTCTTAGATGGAAAAAGAAGAGCTGGATATGCAGTAGTCTCCAATTTTGAGACCATAGAGGCTAAACCTTTGTGACCAGGTACTTCAGCCCAATCAGCTGAGCTCATAGCTCTGACTCGAGCTTTAGAGCTGGGAAAAGGAAAAAGAGTAGCTATTTACACTGACTCCAAGTATGCCTTTCTTTTTTTTTTTTTTTTAAGGATGTGACTTTACAAAATATTATTTTATTTTTTTTAAATTTTATTTTATTTTTAAACTTTACATAATTGTATTAGTTTTGCCAAATATCAAAATGAATCCGCCACAGGTATACATGTGTTCCCCATCCTGAACCCTCCTCCCTCCTCCCTCCCCATACCATCCCTCTGGGTCGTCCCAGTGCACTAGCCCCAAGCATCCAGTATCGTGCATCGAACCTGGACTGGCAACTCGTTTCTTACATGATATTTTACATGTTTCAATGCCATTCTCCCAAATCTTCCTACCCTCTCCCTCTCCCACAGAGTCCATAAGACCAAGTACGCCTTTCTGATGCTACCTGAACATGCTGCTATTTGTAAAGAGGCCATTTGACTGCCTGAGGGTCCCCAATTAAATATGGTGATCAAATCCTTAGACTCTTGGAAGCAGTTCATCTACCCGCTGAGGTTTCAGTCATGGAAATGGCACAAGGGAACCAAGCCGCTGATCAGACAGCTAAGAGAGCAGCATTACAGAACAGTGACCTCATAGGGGTTGCCACCTTAGTTCCACAGACTAATTTGCCAGAAACTCCTTCATATACTTAAGGTGAGACTCTCAAAGCTAAGAGTGAGGGCTTTTAAGAAGATCATATGGGGTGGTTCTCAAAGGAGGGACTCCTTTTTCTGTCTGGGAACCTCCAGTGCAAGTTGGTTAACTCCTTACATGCCACCACTCATTTAGGGGAGAAGGCCCTCCAAAGATTACTAGAAAGTTCTGGCCTCCAAATGACTATATGGCAAGTGGTCTCCTCTTGTCCCTCTTGCCAATTAAACAACCCCCAAGGAGCTCAAAGATCCCAGCTGGCCCAGCCCATCCAATGGCATGGGACCAGGAGAGGACTGGCAGATGGACTTCACCCAGATCCCAGTTTCTCAAGGGTATAAATACCTATTAGTCATGAAAGATACCCACTCCAGTGTTCTTGCCTGGAGAATCCCAGGGATGGGGGAGCCTGGCAGGCTGCCGTCTATGGGGTTGCACAGAGTTGGACACGACTGAAGCGACTTAGCAGCAGCAGCAGTCATGATAGATACATTCACAGGATGGACTGAAGGCTTTCCCACCCGGACTGAGAAGGCTGAGGAGGTGGTAAAAAAAAAAAAAAAATTGGCCCATGAAATCATCCTGAGATTTGGTCTGCCCAGGTCATTACAAAGTGACAATGGGACATCATTTACTTCTAAGGTCACCCAAGGGGTCTCTAAAGCATTGGGCATTATTTATTATCTCCATTGTGCCTGCAGGCCTCAGTTTTCAGGAAAAGTAGAAAGAGCCAATGAATTCTTAAAATCAGCGATAAAAAAGATAACCCAGGAGACCTCCCTGGGATGGAAGGAGGCTTTACCAATAGCTCTCCTCTGCACCCGTATTGCCCCTAAGGAACACGTTGGTCTTAGTCCTTATGAGATGCTATATGGGAGATCTTTTGTTTATATCTATGACCTCTTCCTAGATCCAGAGGCTCAGACCCTCCAGTCTTATACCATGGCCGTTGGGCAACCCCAACAGGATATATGCTTGGGGGGATGTCAACCAGGACTCTAAAGATTCTAAAGAATCACCACTATATGGTCCAGGGACTCAAGCCCTACTAAAGTCTGGAAAGATGGGTCACCAAAGGCTCAACTCCAGCCCACATGGAAGGGCCCCTACCCTGTAATACTTTCCACCGCCACAGCAGTCAAGGTACCAGGACACAACTCCGGGATTCACTACTCACGAGTCAAGCTGTGGAAGAAAACAGAAGAGGACACTCAATATACCTGTAGGCCCCTGGGAGATCTCAGATACCTATTCAGACTACAAACAAGTGCCTTCTCAGTCTGGGTGGGAAAGCCTTCAATCCATCCTGTGAACCATTCTAATGAACACCCCCAATATTAAGTTTCTGGGGATAAGATTTCTCAGGACAGCTCTAAAGAGCCAACACAGCTTGGCAGGGGTTGTACTCCAGAACAGACAGGAGACAGATCTTCCGATCCCTGAACAAGGAGGGACTTGAGCCATCTTGAATGAGAAGTGTTGTTTCTGGGTAAATACCTCCAGCTAAGTTAAAGAAAGTCTCATAATCCTCAAGAAAAACATTCAGACCCCACAGGATCTCAAAGAATGAGCTGGTGATTTCTCTGGGTGGCTACAATCTCTCTTTGGGGGATCTTCCTGGTGATGGGAATCTGGAGTTGGCTGATGCCCTACTAGTCTCTGTTATCACCATATTGATGCTGCTTATGATTGCTCTGTGTATTATCAATTGTCTAACCCATTTTGTCTCTGCCCAGGTCAACAAGCTGCAACATGCAGTGCCAGTTCAACAAGGATATGTAAAACTATAGCCGACCAAGAAAATATCACTCACCCTTAGATGGACACTGCTATAAGGACTCTGAGGCCTGAGACTGGCAAGAGGGGGAGGCCCAATGCCCCTCACCACCCCAGTTCAGCAGCAAGTAGCCAGAAAGACCTCAACACCCCTATTCCCAAAGAATTTGGCCTCCCATCTCTTGAGGGGGGAATGTTAGATACTTAGAATAGTAAAAAAGAGTACAGAATGGTGGTGGCTAAAAGACAAGGAAGGGAAAAGCCCATGAAACTAGAACAAAGGAAGGGCCAAGGACCAGAGTGAGAACCTCAGGTAGAACAAACAGCATTCAAGGCTAGCCCAATTCACATACAGCAGGCCCAGGGGGAGGAGAAAAACATAAAAAGAGGAGTCAGAGGGCCAGGGGTCTCTCTCGCCTCTTCTCGTCTTTTGGGTCAGCATGCACTCACGCTTCAGGGATGTATTTTCCTTTGTTTTCTAAATAAAACTGAGGTGTAACACGGAGCTGTAACACTGGTCTGTCTGAGAGCTGTAACACTGGCCCATCCGAGGGCTGTAACGCTGGTCTGTCGCTTCAGAGTTTTGTCGTGACGAGACAGAACCGAGGAAATCACACACTCCCCCAACACTTCCTCTGGCCCCGCCTCTCACACGTGCTATGGTTGGCCATCTTGCACTGGCTGTGGCTTCCTGGAGCCGCTCCTTAAGTTGCTGGCCTGCTCTCCTTAGTGAACTTTCAAGTGCTTGAGTAAAGGGCCTGCTGCTGACTTGGGGCCAGATCCTTTGCTTGCTGGTTGGCTTAGGGGCCGGATGCCTTGGTAGAGCATAGGGGTGAGGCAGATGACCTTAACTGACTCTTCTGTTGGCTCCCGCTATTGCAGGACATGATGGGCAGTCATGATTCTGTTGGGGTGCCCTTAGTTTGTTAGAGGGCACAAAAGACCAAGGGCCCTGGCCTGTGTAACCAGACACCTTAGGAGACAGCTTCCCCAAAGCAGGGTTCTACATCGTGACCTGGCATGGATGGATCCAGAGAGGTGGGAGAGCACAGAGGTGTTTGCATCCGCCCCCCGCCTGCTGGTAATACTGTAATATCTCTGGTTGTGGGGACTGGGGAAGCCTTTTAGCGGCCTTGTTGGAGGTGGAGTGGGGGTTGCAGGGCTGATCTGTAATTAGGCCTTTTGTATAGCCATGGCTGCTAGGCTCCTCTTAAGCTTTGGCATAGTTACTGCCACAAGTCAGCTGTGAGTCTTCACTGAATCATATCTTTATTTTTTTTGTCCTGGAAAATTGTTTTGCAGAAAGGAAAGGATAAAACCCTTACCATTACTCAGCTGATTTCATGAAATGTAGCCGATGGAATGTGTTTTCTGAAGATCTCTTAATTTGAAAAATATATTCTTTAACTGACAGGTAGATATCGTCCGTTTGTGATTTACATAGTCTAGAAATATCAAAATGTGATTAAAAGAATTTTCAAATATGTGGAGTACATTTTAGGTATTAATATTTTAAAATGTCTTCTATGATTAGAAAGGAAAAATTACTTTGGACTTGATTTCTTAAACTCAGAGCTTTCCTAATTCAAATTCTTCTGCATTGGACTTAGGGCATTATTTTGATGCTGAATAGTACTAGATGGGAAGAATCAGAGGAATCTTCGTTCAGTTGCAGCACCGCCTCCTCAGGACCCTGGGGCAGCTGCAGGAGAAGAGTGGTCTACCGGCAATGACTGCTGTGGAATCAGGTGGGTGTGACACGGAGTGGATCCCAGCTGTTTAATTGCTCTGTGGGCTTTTTAACAATTTATTAACACTTCTCTCGGCACCTTTATATAAAGGTTTGTTTAGGTATGATGTTAGTAGTTGAAAAAACAGTGATTGTGTGTTTTCTACCTATATCCATGCCCTTTGCAATGTGATTTTACAGCTGGTTCTGTAAAAAGTGAAACCAAAAATGGAGAGACAGAAATCTGTCCTTTCAACCTTGGGTTGAGGCTGGTCTCATGTGTTTTGGCCAGAAAAATGCAGTAGGTATGACCCTGACAGCTTTGGGCCTAGGCTGGAAAGATCTTGAATGTTTTGCTTTTTCTCTGGATCCCTGCTCTCCATGAAAACAAGCCCATATGAGCTTGCTGGATGACATCCGGGTGCCCAGGTGGCACCCAGCTCAACCCCAGAAGTAGAGCACCCTAGTCAACCAGCAGCAGACCACACACTCACCTTGGTGTCCAGGTGAAATGAATGAATGGCTCAGCTGAGCTAAGCTCACTGTGCTGACCATGAGTTCAACCATGAGCTAACTAGGTTTTGGGGTGGTTTATCATGCAACAGTAACCAATTAGCATGCACAACCAATTAACATGCACACCCATTCCAAGCTGGATGCCAGGTCCAGTGGCTAAGATTCCTAGCTCCCAATGTTGGGGGCCTGAGTTCGATCCCTGATCAGGAAACTAGACCCCACATGCCCCAACTAAATAAATAAATTAAAAACCCTCCTCCATCTATGTACGTCCATGTACTGACACAGCCCACAGAGGGGCACTGTTAATGTGTTTGTGGATTTCCATACCAGGCACAAGAAGAACGGTGGAGAAAAGGAGAGACAAAGCAGTCTGGCTCCGAGTCCTCACCAGAACTTCTGGGGTCACAGTCCTTGCACAGGGTAGATCATACATTCTTCCTGGCTGTTAACTTCCCCTACTGCAGCTGCTGCTGCCAGTTTCCACCCCATGCTATTGCAGGGTAGTTGTGATCTTGTCCGCCAACACCAGCCCACTTGTGGTGGCAGCATGGCTCTGTGATCGAGAGGACTGTGAAGGCAAGTTCAGGCTGAGGAGGAGGGAGGCCTCTGCCACCAGCTTCTGCATCAGCTCCATTTCCAAGCACTGCCCTCCTTCCCTGCTGCTCCCACTCATAAGGAGGCACTCAAGAGCTTCAACCCACAGAACCTGGGCATTCAGGGAGCTTCCGAGTTAGAGAACTTTCTCGTTTCACCTTCACTGCATATATCTGATTAGGATATATTTGTAAGCACAGACATTTATAGGTACTCTGTTTGTGTTTTGGACTTGCACCCTGACCCCAAAATTAATTTATTTAAAAAAATACTGAAAAATTTTTGAGGAGTTGAATCATTAAATTCCCTACTTCTCTTATTTCTAACTTTATTGCATTTGACCTGGAAATGTAATGTGTAAAATTCATGTCCTTTTTACTAAGTATATCCTTTTGTTTACAGGATATGCATTTATTTATTAGCAAAACTGTTGGCTCAGGTGTTTTAAAAATTCATTTTGTTACCACAATCTTTTGGGTTTCTACATACAGGTCAGTTATGTTTCCAGTTTTGAGTGCTTAAAAAAAAAACAAAAAAAACATTCTGGCCCTTCATATTCTCTCTTAGACTTTTCCTCTAGAGTCTGTGATCTAATACCTTTTTTGTCAATTAAGACTGCTTTGGCAGGCTTACCTTGGTGACTCAGACGGTAAAGAACCTGCCTGCAATGCGGTAGATCTGGGTTCCAGCCCTGCGTTTGGAAGATTCTCCTGGAGAAGGCACTGGCTACCCACTCCAGTATTCTTACCTGGAGAATTCCATGGACAGAGGAGCACGGCGGGGTACAGTCCATGGGGTCGCAAAGGACACGACTGAGAGCGACTAATACTTTCACTTTCAGGTCTAGATGTCTAGCCGGGTTCAGAGGGAAGATTTACGGCAGTGCAGAGGGAAAGAGAAAAAGGTGGCCTTCAAAAGGCAATTCCAGGTCCCTAGGTACCAGGTACTGTATTTCTGTTTTAAACTGGACTTACTGTTTCAGACACCCAGCGTGGGGCTTCAACGAGTTCTCCGTAAAGATCTGAGTAACCACAGAGGCTCCCCACGCCAGCCTCACTGCACTTGGCGGCGGAGCGGGGATCAAAGGAGAAGGCACGGCCCGAGGAGTAGGCAGAGCGGCAGCTAACCTAGCCGAGCTCCAGGAACCCCAGGCTGTGCTGCGCTGGCTGCCGGAAGTGCAAGCCGCTCGCTAGTCAGCGAGAAATCCTGTCTCACCACCAGCATCTCGTGGAGACGTACCTGTCTGCAGGGTCACTCCAACCACCCTGGGCTCGCCGCCTCGCTTTGTCTCCGCAGGCAGGAGATGCTGGGGAAGAAAACGCACTCTTCTTTGCGTGGCAGGACCTCCCTCCGCCCACGCGGAGGGAAGGCGCGGGGACCTCGCTGCGCATTCTGGGAGCGGTGGTCTCAGCTGCTGCAGCCGGTGGTTTGCAGGGCTGTAGAACTACAATTCCTTGTTGCACAGCGTAGGGCGTGGGGGTGGTGCCCAGCCTTCCGCGCTCACAGAGGGGGCAGGGCAGGAGGCCGGGCTGTCGCCGCGCATTCTAGGTGCTGTGGTGTCTTAGCCAGCTGTAGCAGGTGCCTGGAGAAGGCCATGGCACCCCACTCCAGTACTCTTGCCTGGAAAATCCCATGGATGGAGAAGTCTGGTGGGCTGCAGTCCATGGGGTCGCTAAGAGTCGGACACGACTGAGCGACTTCCCTTTCACTTTTCACTTTCATGCATTGGAGAAGGAAATGGCAACCCACTCCAGTGTTCTTGCCTGGAGAATCCCAGGGACGGCAGAGCCTGGTGGGCTGCCATCTCTGGGGTCACACAGAGTCGGACACGACTGAAGCGACTAGCAGCAGCTGCAGCAGCAGCAGAGCAGGTGCCTTGGGGAGGTTGTTTAGTCACTCAGTCCTGTCCGACTCTTTGTGACCCCATAGGCTGCGGCACACCAGGCTTCCCTGTCCTTTGCTATCTCCTGGAGTCTCAAACTCACGTCCGTTCAATCAGTGATGCCGTACAACCATCTCATTCTCTGTTGTCCCGTTCTCCTCCTGCCCTCAATCTTTCCATGCATCAGGGTCTTTTTCAATGAGTTGGTACTTCCAATTAGGTGGTCAAAGTATTGGAGCTTCAGCTACAGCATAGGTCCTTCCAATGAATATTCAGGATTGATTTCCTTTAGGATTGATTGATTTGATCTCCTTGCTGTCCAAGGGACTCTAGAGGGTCTTCTCCAGCACCACAATTCAAAAGCATCAGTTCTTTGGCATTCAGCCTTCTTAATAGTCCCAACTCTCACATCCATACATGACTACTGGAAAAACCATAGGTTTGACTTATATGGACCTTTGTCGGTAATGTCTCTGTTTTTTTATACGCTGTCTAGCTTTGTCATTGCTTTTCTTCCAAGGAGCAAGCGTCTTTTAATTTTATGGCTGCAGTCACCATCTGAAGTGATTTTGGAGCCCAAGAAAATAAAGTCTGTCAGTGTTTCCATTGATTCCCTATCTATTTGCCATGAAGTGAGGGGACTGGATGCCATTATCTTCATTTTTTGAATGTTGAGTTTTAAGCCAGCTTTTCCACTCTCCTCTTTCAGCTTCATCAAGAGGCTCTCTAGTTCTTCATTTTCTGCCATAAGGGTGATGTCATCTGCATATCTGAGGTTATTGATATTTCTCCCAGCAGTCATGATTCCAGCTTGAGCTTCATCCAGCCTGGCATTCACATGATGTACTCTGCATATAAATTAAATAACAGAGTGACAACATACAGCTTTGATGTAGTCCTTCCCAAATTTTGAACCAGTCCATTGTTCCACGTCTGGTTCTAACTGTTGCTTCTTGTCTTGCATACAGGTTTCTCAAGAGGCAGGTAAGGTGGTCTGATATTACCATCGCTTTAAGAATTTGCCATAATTTGTTGTGGTCCACACAGTCAAAGCTTTTATCATAGTCCATGAAGCAGAAGTAGATGTTTTTCTGCAATGAGAAGCTAACAGGCAGGAAGACAAGGGATCTCCAAATGGAGGAAATAGGCTGCAAGTGTCAGACATTTTTTTTTTTTTAATCTCTCTCTTAAGCGGCAGGAGTAAACAAACAAGTGTTAGATTTTTTCCCCCTTCTCTATAAAAGTTTAAAAAGAGGTTTCTTTTAAAATTCTGTGTTGCCATGACGACACCTGTCTCCACCTGAACTTAACTTTTCTCAAACCTTGTGCTAACCAATGCATTTTTCTTATGGAAATGTTTGTCTTAAGCTATGGTAATGAAATATGTATTTACTCTAGACTCTGTCTTCAAGTCAGATCTGCCTAAGACTCAGAACCAACTTGACAAACCAGTATGTTTTACTCATACATCATTCTCCTAATCTAATGAAACTCTATATTTACTTGGAAACCTGCCTTTCTTCAAGATCATGTCAACCATTTTATGGCCTGGGATGACTCACCTGGTGCCAATGTTATCTCAAAATGCATATTGTGGGTGAGGGGCCTGGTGACACTCTGAGTTTTGAGATATCTCCTTTCTATAACTAACAGCAAGCTAGTAACTATATAACATCCGGCTAAAGACTAGCAGGGGGGCACTCTTTCTGCCCCGTTCTGATGTCTATGTCAGAAGCTTTCTCTATCTCTTTTATACTTAAATAAAACTTTACTACACAAAAGCTCTGGGTGATCAAGCCTCATCACTTGCCCTAGATTGAATTCTTCTCCTCCAGAGGCCAAGAATCCCAGCATCTTTCATGGTTCACCAACAACCTTTCAGTTCCCTTTCTTTTTCTATGATCCAACAGATTTTGTTGGCAATTTGATCTCTGATTCCTCTGCCTTTTCTAAATCCAGCTTGTACATCTGGAAGTTCTCAGTTCACATACTGTTGAAGCCTAGCTTGAAGAATTTTGAGCATTACTTTGCTAGCATGTGAAATGAGTGCAATTGTGCAGCAGACTGAACAACCTTTGACATTGCTCCTCTTTGGGATTAGAATGAAAACTGACCTTTTCCAGTTCTGTGGCCACTGCTGAGTTTTCCAAATTTGCTGGCATATTGAGTGCAACACTTTCACAGTTTCATCTTTTAGATTTGAAATAGCTTAGCTAGAATTCCATCACCTCCACTAGTAATGCCTAAGGATCACTTGACTTCACACTCCAGGATGTCTGTCTCTAGATGAGTGATAACACCATCGTGGTTATCTGGGTCATTAAGATGTTTTTTGAATAGTTCTTCTGTGTATTCTTGCCACCTTTTCTTAATATCTTCTGCTTCTGTTATGTACATACCATTTCTGTCCTTTATTGTGCCCATCTTTGCATGAAAATTCCCTTTGTGTCTCTAATTTTCTTGAAGAGATCTCTACTCTTTCCCATTCTATTGTTTTCTTTTATTTCTTTGCATTTGTCACTGAGGAAGTCTTTTTTATCCCTCCTTGCTTTTCTTTGTAACTATGCATTGAGATAGGTTTCTCTTTTCTTTTCTCCTTTGCCTTTTGCTTCTCTTCTTTTCTCAACTATTTGTAAGGCCTCCTCAGGCAGCCATTTTTTCTTTCTGCATTTCACTTTCTTGGTGGTGGTTTTTTTCACTGCTTCCTGTACAAATGTTATGAACTTCCATCCATAGTTCTTCAGGCACTCTATCATATCTAATCCCTTGAATCTATTGTCACTTCCACTGTATGATCACAAGAGATTTTATTTAGATTGTACCTGAATGGCCTAGTGGTCTTCCCTACTCTCTTCAATTTAAGTCTGAATTTTGCAATAAGGAGTTCATGATCTGAGCCACAGTCAGCTCCCAGTCTTGTGGGGCTGCTTGACTGCCATTTCCAGAATGTGCAGGGCTGGGAGCGGTTCCCTGCCCTCCAGCGTACAACAACAGGCGGAGCTGTGGGTGCCAGATCGCAGTTGGAGGCTGGGGTGCCTGCAAAGTCCGGTTCTTCCTATCACTCCCCATCCTCCCCTGTGAAACGAGGCGCCAGGAGAAGAAGGGACTTAGAGGGGTGTAAAGGCTGAGATTTGCAGCCTGTAGCCTGCCCTGTGCATCTCGGTTTTGTTCCAAATCAGATCTTGGCCTTCCTGCTGCCGCCCTTCTTTGAAGCTTTGTTCATTCTCCTGTCTGTGTGTCCAGTCCAGGCCCAGAATACTATGCTTTTCTTTTCTAAACTGTTTATGGTAACTGGTTTGATATCTGAGAAACTGTCTTTTGCTCGCTGACCTCCTCTTCCTCCACCCAAAATGCGCCCGTTTGGGGAGAAGGTCATCATAGTGGCCCTGTTCGAAAGCACAACTAAAGAGCGGGAGAGGAGATGTGGACTGGGGCTGCGTGAAATACCACCAGAAAGACACACAGAGTGCCTTTTTCGGAAATTTGGATGTTGAGCCATTTAGTCTGCTGAGACATGAGTCGCCTCAGTTCCCAAGCAAGTATCTAGTAAGCTGTTGTCAGCAACCCATTTAAGTGGTGAGGTCTCAAAAAAAAAAAAAAAAAAAAGAAAAGAGAAAAAAAAAAATCAGCCTTAAGATGTTAATGGTTTAAGGGTTTTGTTTTGCTCTTTATTTTTTAATGCTCTAAATTGATCTTGTCAGGCCGACTGGCCAGTTTCTCAGAGACACAGGTGATGACCCAGGTGCTTAGGAGGAGGCTGATGTTCCCTCTTTGAGATGGTGAGTTTCAAGGCATAGCACACTTAGCAGCATTTGAGTCACAGCAAATGTAACATCTCTGCTTTGGGTGGAAAGCTCATCAGAGACAGCAGTTAGGGGTGTGTACCTTAACTTTTCCATTCTGATCTATTGAATTTTTCTGTCTAGAAAATGGAAATATCTGGGAGCACTTCTGCTTCCAGGTAGTCTGTTAGTAACAGATGTCTCTAAATTCCTTATGCTGCAAGGGACAGTTCTTTGGTCCAGCATAGCACCAGGATAAACAAATCAAGGGATATTCAGCTGTACATATTTACTTAAAAATTTGAGTACTGAAAGGAACAGGATATAAAATATGGGTATATCTTGTTTTATTGTTTTTCAGTTATTGTGCTTTGCAGATACTGAGTTTTTTCTTTTTCTTATTTTTTTACATATTGAAGGTTTGTGGCAACTCTTGTCAGATGATGGTTAGCATCTTTTAGAGATGAAGTATTTTTAAATTAAAATGTACATGTTTTGTTTTCAGCCTTCTTTACATTCTGACAAGATGAGATGCAATGGGTCCATCTTGTGTATGTCCTGCTGTTTTGCCAAAAGTTTTCACTTTCGTCTCAGGTTCAAAGGATTTGTTAAGAAAATAAGCCACTCATTATATACAAATAAATAATACAGATATTTACTACAGAATTATCTAGCTTACTTTCAACATACTAACATTAAAAGAAAAGAGAAATAGAAAAATCAGAGAATGCATCACCAAATTGGGTTTTGACCAACATCTAGACTTAAACAGCTCTGGGAAGTCCCGTGTCACAGCACATCTGGAGTCCCAGATGGGAAAGGGTCCCAGGCAGCACATCCGTTCCATGGGTGAGACTTGAAAGACTGGAGTTCTGGATTCCCGCTTATAATCCCAGGATGGTCGTGAGCTAATATCACCAATCTGTGCCCAAATTGCAGCTCTGGTTTCATGTTAATGCTGTTTGCTTTTTCTTGTAAAACTTGGAATACAGTTAAGCCTGGGTCTTGGTTGGCTAGGCCTCCTCCAGGGTCTCAACAATCTCAAGATTTACCCCCCATCTTATCTAAGGTGCTTTGAGTTCTGCACTCACAGCAGGCAGTCACTCCCAGGTACTCCCAGTTAGGGCAGTGTCCAGGCAGGTTAGAAGCCAGATCAGAGGCCTGCTCTGCTTTGTCTCTGAAGCCTAAACGAAACTATTCATTTAATTTCCCTAACACACGTCTCAGTTCTGGAACCAACAGGAGCCTTGGTTCCCTTGATTTGAGAATGGCATTAGAAACCAAGATTTGGGTACTTGGTGAGCTCATTGACACTGAGGTGGGCTGACTATTTTGTTTTTACTAGTCTTTTTTTTTTTTTTAATTGAAGTATAGTGGAATTACAATGTTGTGTTAATTTTTTGCTGTACAGCAAAGTGACTCCATTGTACATATGTTCTTTTTTATATTCTTTTCTGTTATCGTTTATCCCAGGATGTTGAGTATATTCCCTGTGCTATACAGTCAGACCTTGTTGTCTGGACAACTGTTATTTAAACACCATGGTCACTCTGTACTCTGACATAAAGTTTCCACTCCAAGCAAAGTGTTCTCTTTGCATTTCCTGGTGTTGACTTAGCTTTGCTGTCTGTGCCTTTCCACCTCAGTCCCAGCCCATCAGGCCCCTCGTGGATTGTCATCTCCTGCAAGATTCCCTTGGCCAGGAGCCACCTCTCCACTTCCTGATCTCCCAGAGCGCGCATCACTCTAGCAGCACACAGGGTGTGTTTCGGTTCAGAGCTTCTCTGCTCACATCTTCATTCTCCTCTTCCATTTTAATCTCGAGGGCAGGTCACAGTCACCAATCGCCCACTGTCCTCAGGTTCCTAGCAGAGTGACTCTGCTCTCATATCTCGTAGCTGATTTGGAATTTGAAGATAAATAATCACCATCCTGGGGATACCCATCACTGGGGATTGAAAAACTTCCAGATGCTCTATTGTTGCTCCTTCAGACCACTGTAAACCACCAGCTGAAGCAGGGAATCAGGAGGCATTTTTGTTTCAGTATGTTTCTTTTATATTCTGTAAAAATGTATGCCAGCTGAGAGGAACTGATGTAATAGGGAACTAAATTTAGGCGATATCAGTTGAAGTTAGAAATATTAGACATTAGAAGTTATTGCTGTAAATTCTCTTGAATAATGGTGTTGATTATTTTTCCCAGTTATCTCTGCCAGTTAATAACTATCTTAAACAATTTTCCATGTCAAATTAAAATCTGATATAAAAGGCTTTTAAAAGGCTGAGTTGAGGAATTTACATGACTGGGGAAATGGGCTTGTAAGATATTCAAGGAATGAGTATTAAGAGATTTCTGTGGGGGGAAAAGACCTAAAAATTACTGAGAAAGTTTTCTTAGTTTAATGCAGGGGAGACAATAACTCGGCAACCCACACAAAAAGCTGCATGGAAGCTCCCCTTTGAGGGAGTTAAGGCTGCTCAGGTTTTTTCAGCGTAACCTGTTTGACTTTGGGGACCAGAGGGGCCACTGAAACATATTCAGAATCTAGACTAGGCCTTATTCACTCCTATGCGAACTATTACAGCCAAAGGAGCTGGATGAACACGTGGGATATGATGGAGTCTGGTGGGTGGGAAGCCTGGCCCTGGGCCGGGGAGACACCTGGGAACCTGCTGGCCTGGGGGCTCCTCTCCCCATCCTTCACTCCCACACTCCCTGGGTCCCCATGTGCCAGTTTGGGAAGGCATTGCCCATTGGACACACGCTGTCTTTGACTAGAATTTGACAGGAGCTATTTCCTCTAATGATGAGTGAAAAGTTTTTCTCAGGAAAATGCACTACTTTATGGAAACAGTTATTTTCTTACATATAACTAACCCTGGGCCCCATTTAGTAGTTCATGCCTTGCTTCTGTGGAGTGACTTTCCTTATTGTAGGACTGGGGAGATTTGTGGAAAAGGGGATCAGGGTGGGACTGACTTTTTCCTCTTTTAATATCCCCTGCATGGCAGGTGGATTCCTATCTATTGCGCCACCCGGGAAGTCCCCCACATTTTCTTTATCAGTTTATTTGTTGGTAGACATTTATGTTATTTCCATATCATGGCTGTTGTTAATAATGCTACTATCCCCATGGGAATGCAGGTGTGTCTTCAGTAACTAGTCTTCATTTTCTGTGAGCTTATACTTAGAAGCAGGACTGGTGGATCATCTGGTGGTTCTACTTTTAATTTTCGAGGAGCTTCCATACTGTGCTCCATAGTGGCTGCACCAGCTTACAATCCCACAAGCAGTTCACAAAGAAAAGTCCCCTTTTCTCTGTATTCTCTCCAATGTTTGTTATTTTTATCTTCTTGAGGATCAACATCCTAACAGGTGTGAGGTGAGATCTCATAATGGTTTCAATTTGCATTTCCCTTATGATTAGTAATAGTTGCTCGGTCATGTCTGACTCTTTGTGACTCCATGGTCTGTAGTCTGCCAGGTTCCTCTGTCAATGGAATTCTCCAGGCACGAATACTGGAGTGGGTAGCCATTCCCTTCTCCAGATTAGTGATGAGGTTGAGCACTTTTTCATGTCTCTGTAGGCAATTTACATGCTTTCTTTGGAAAAATGTCTGTTCAGTTCCTCTACTCATTTTTAAATCAGGTTGTTTAATGAGTTCTTTTTCCGTTTTAGATATTAACTCCTATTCAAAATGGATCAAACAATTAAACATAAGATCTGAAACCATAAAACTCCTAGAAGGAAGCAATGAGAAGACACTCCTCAATATTGGTCTTGTCATTGCTATTTTATGGGAGGAAAATTTTGTAAATCTGTAAATCATTTCCTCCCATCCTGTAGGTTGTCTTTTCATTTCATTGATTCTTTTACTGCGCAGAAGCTTTTGTTTGATGTCCTTCTGTTTGTTGATTTTGTTGTTGTTGTTTGCGGTTTTGATGTCATATCTAAAATATCAATGACAAGACCAATATTGAGGAGTGTCTTCTCATTGTTTCCTTCTAGGAGTTTTATGGTTTCAGATCTTATGTTTAATTGTTTGATCCATTTTGAATTAATTTTATGAATTGTGTAAAATAGGAGTCCAATTTCACTTTTCTGCATGTGGTTCTTCAATTATTCTAACACCACTGTTGAAGAGATTGTCTACTTTTCCTGTTGGATGTTCCTGCCTCGATTGTTAGATTTTAGCTGGCTGTATATGCAGGGGTTTATTATGTGGGTTTTCCATTAGTCTATGGGTCTATTTTTACACCAGTTTTGTAATATAGTTTAAAATTGGAAACTATGATGCTTATGGTTTTGCTTTTCTTTCTCATGATTGCTTTGGCCATTTGGGATCTTTAGTCATTTCATCCAAATTTTAGGATTGTTTTTTCTATTTCTTTAAAAATGCCATTGGGGTTTTGATAAGGAGTTATGACATTTAACAAAATTAACTCTTCCAATAATGAACACAGGGTGTCTTCTTTCCATTTATTTGTGTCTTCTTTGATTTCTTTCCAGAGAGTCTTGCAGTTTTTGTTGTACGGATCCTTCGTTTTTGTGGTTAGATTTATTCCTAGCTACTCTATTGTGTTTGATGCTATTGTGAATCTTTCTCTGAGTTTTTTTTTAATTCTTTTTCACATGTTTCATTGTTCATTTATAGAAAAACAACTGATTTCTGTCCATTGATTTTTATATCCTGCAAATTTTCTGAATTCTTTGACTATATCCAACAGATTTCTAGTTGAGTTTGGAATTTTCAATATATAACATCATAATCGTCAGTAAATAGAAAACATTTATGTCTTTTTTTTTCAAAATTTTGTTTTTAATCTAAAGATAATTGCTTTACAATGTTGTATCGGTTTCTGCTGTACAACAACACTGAATCAGCTGTAAGTATATGTACATCCCCTCCCTCTGGAAGCTCCCTCCCTCTCCTCCCCCCGTTCCACCCCTCTAGTTTGTCACAGAGCATCTGGCTAAGCTACCTGTGTTATGCAACAACTTCTTGTTTTCTAATTTAGATGTCTTTTATTTCTTTGTTTTGCCTGATTGCTGTAGTTGGCACTTCCAGAATTCTACTGAATAAGAGTAATGAGAGTTAGCACTCTTATCTTGTTCCTGATATTAGGGGGGAAGCTTTCATGTTTTCTGCATTGAGTATAATGTTACCTCTGGGTTTGTTGTATATGTCCTTAATACGCTGAGGTGCGTTCTTTCTAACCTCCTACTGAGCTTTTTTTTTTTTTTAAACCATGAAGCAATGTTATATATTTTTTAATGCTTTTAGTGCATCTATTGAAATGATCATATTATTTTTATCTTTCATTCTATTAATGTGGAATATCACATTTTATTTGCATATATTGAACCCTCCTTGCATCCCAGGGAAAAACCCCACCTGGTCATGGTAGTATAATCCTTTTAAGGTGTTCTTGAATTTGATTTACTAATATTTTGTTGAGAGTTTTTGTATCTATGTTTATCGGGGATATTGGTCTGTAGTTTTGTTTTCTTGTAGTGTCTTTATCTGTCCGGATCAGGGCAATGCTTGCCTCATGTAAAAAGTTTGGACATGTTTCTACCTCTTCAAATTTTGGAAGACTTTAAGAAGGATTGGTGTTAAGTCTTCCTTAAATGTTTGGTAGAATTTACCAGTGAAGCCATCTGGTCCTGAGGTTTTCTGAGATGGGAAGCTTTAGATTACTGATTCAATCACCTTCCTCGTTATTTGCCTGTTATTTGCTTTTTTTCCCCCTGGTTCAGTCTTGGTAGGTTGTATAATTCTACATAATTATCCGATTCTTTTAGGTCATTTTTTTTTTTTTTTTGTTGGCATAAAGTTTTTCATAGTAGTTTTCATGATATTATGTATTTCTGTGTTAACAGTTTAATGTCTCTTCTTTCATTTCTTTCTTTTCTCTTTCTTCTTAGTTAATCTAGAAAAAGTTTTCTCATTTTTATTTATTTAAAAATATTTGATGACTACACAGGTCTTTGTTGCGGCCTGTGGGATCTTCATTGTGGTGCTCGTCTTCTCTGTAGTTGTGGTTCGCAGGCTCCAGAGCATGCCGGTTCAGTAGTTGGGTACATAGGCTTAGTTGCTCAGCAAAATGTGGGATTTTAGTCCCTGACCAGGGATGGAGTCTACATCCCCTGCATTAGAAGGTGCGTTCTTAACCACTGGATCACCAGGGAAATCCCCACAATTTTATTTTTTACAAATACTATCTCTTAATTTTGTTGACCCATTCTATTGTTTTCTGCTCTCTATTCCCATTATTTCTTTTCTTCTGCTAACTTTAGGTTTAATTTCCTCTGCTTTTTGTTGTTCTTGAGGTTTAAAGTTAGATTGTGTATTTTAGACTTTTCTAATGTTAATCTATGCATTTAACTCTGTAAACCTCCCTCTGTGGACTGCTAGGGATTTGGGGAAGTTGTGTTTCTATTTTCATTTGAGACTTTTAAAAATTCTTTGAGCTATTGGTTTTTCATGAATGTTTTGTTTGTTTCCTTATATTTGTGGATTTTCTAGCTTTCTTCCTGTTGTTGACTTCTTGCTTAAATCATTGTGGTTGGAAAGGATACCTATTATGATAGCAATCTCCCTAAATTTGCTAAGAGTTGTTCTTTGTCCTATTAGATGATCAACCCTCAAAAGTGTGAAGTGTACATTTGAGAAGAATGTTGTGTTCTGCTGCTGTTGGATGGAGTGTTCTATAGATGTCTGGTACATTCCTTTGGTCTAATGTATATTTTACACTCATCATTTCTTGCTGATTTTCTCTCTGGGTGTTCTATCAATTGTTGAAAGTGGGATATTGAAATATCCTACTATTAGTGTATTGTTCTTTATGTCTCCTTTCAGGTTGTTGTTTAGTTACTAGGTCATGTCCTATTCTTGGTGACCCCATGGGCTGCAGCACGCCAGGCCTCGCTGTCTTTCACTATCTCCTGGAGCTTGCTCAAACTCATGTCCATTGAATCGGTGTTGCTCTCCAGCTATTTCATCCTCTGTCGCCCCCTTCTCCTCCTGCCCTTAATCTTTCCCACTATCACGGTCTTTTCCAGTGAGTTGGCTCTTAGCACATGGGAGATAGAGAGAGCCCTTTAGCTCCTCTTTTTATATGTTTTTTTCTTCCCCCTGGGCCTGCCCTGTGCAAATTGGGCTTAACCAGGAGTGCTGTTCTTCCTGAAGTCCTCACTCCGATCCTTGGACCTTCCTTTGACCTTCCTTTGTTCTATTTTCTCGGGCTTTTCCCTTCCTGTCTTTTAACCACCGCCATTTTGAACTCATGTTTTCTATTCTAACTACCTAACAAGGTGGTCAAAGTATTGGCGCTTCAGCATCAGTCCTTCCAATGAATATTCAGGGTTGATTTCCTTTAGAACTGACTAGCTTGACCTCTTTGCTGTCCAAGGGACTCTCAAGAGTCTTTTCCAGCAACACAATTCAAAACTATCAATTCTTCAGTGCTCAGCCTTTTTTATGGTCTGACTCTCACATCCATACATGACTACTGGAAAAACCATAGCTTTGACAATATGGACCTTTGTCAGCAAAGTGATGTCTCTGCTTTTTAATATGCTGTCTAGGTTTCTTATAGCTTTCCTTCCAAGGGGCAAGCATCTTTTAAATTCATGGCTGCAGCCACTGTCTGCAGTGATTTTGGAGCCCAAGAAAATAAAATCTGTCACGGTTTTCACCTTTTCCCATTCTATTGTCTTCCTTCATATCTATTAGTATTTATTTAA
The DNA here is from genome assembly GCF_055505025.1 of Bos grunniens. Classification (NCBI taxonomy): domain Eukaryota; kingdom Metazoa; phylum Chordata; class Mammalia; order Artiodactyla; family Bovidae; genus Bos; species Bos grunniens. The sequence goes on from NC_141192.1 coordinate 43,498,462, forward strand.
TATATTTAGGTGCTTAACATATGTAGGTGATGGGTGTGTTATTTGTTATTATTATATCTTTTGGATGGATTGATCACTTTGTCATTTTATAATCAGCCTCTTTTGTCCCTTGTTACAATTTTTGGCTTAAAGTATTTTGTCAGATGTAAGTATAGTTATTCCCACTTGTTTTGGTTTCCAATTATATGGAATATAATTTTCTATCCCTTCATTTTGACTGTATATTTGTCCTTAAATCTGAAATGTATCTCTTTTACAGTTTGGTGTCATTTTAAAAATTCATTCAGCCACTCTGTGCCTTTTAGTAGTGAAATCGATCAACTTAAATTTAGAGTAATTATTGATATGTAGAATTTACTAATGCCAATTTGTTTTCCTGTTTTGTATTTCCATTATTTCTTTTCCTGTCTTTCTCAGCCTAATTCATAAATTAGTTGATTTCCATGGTGGTATGCTCTGTTTCTCCTTCCTTTGCCCTTTGTGGGTCTACTCTAGGTTTTTGGTTTGTGGTTACTTCATGAATTATATAAAATATCTATTAGGTAAAATAGTCCATTTAAACCCCAAATTGCCAAAGCAATCTTGAGGAAAAAGAACAAAGCTGGAGGCATAAGTTTCTCAGACTTTGGATTTGACTACAAAGCTGTAGTATCAAAATAGCATGGTACTGGCACAGAAACAGACATATAGATCAATGGACGAGAATACAAATAAACCTACACACCTACAATCAATGAATCTTCTGCAAAGGAGGCAACAATATACACTGGAGAAAAGACAGTCTCTTCAGCAAGTGGTGTTGGAAAAGTTGGACAGGCGCATGTAAATCAATGAAGTTAGAACACAGCCTCATACCACATACAAAAATAAACTCAAATGGCTGAAAGACAAATATAAGATGTGACATCATAAAACTCAGAAGATAACATAGGCAAAACATTCTCTGACATAAATTGTAGTCATGTTTTCTTAGGTCAGTCTCCCAAGGCAATAGAAATAAAATCAAAAATAAAGAAATGAGATCTAATGAAACTTAAAAGATTTTGTACAACAAAGGAAATGAAAAGAAATATATGGCCTAGGAGAAAATATTTGCAAATAATGAGGCCAACAGGGGTTAATTTTCAAAATATACACACAGCACATATAACTCAATGTCAATAAAATAAACAGCCCAAAAAGTGGGCAGAAGACCTAAATAGATATTCCTCTAAAGAAGACATACAGATGGCCATCTGGCACATGAAAAGATGCTCACCATTGCTAATTATTAGAGAAATGCAAATCAAAACTACAATGAAGTACCACCTCACACTGGCTAGAATAACCATCATCAGAAAGTCTGTATGTATCCAGAGAAAGCTCTGATTTGAAAAATACAGTCACCCCAATGTTCATAGCAGCACCGAAATGTCCACCAACAGATGAATGAATAAAGAAGATGTAGTACATATATACAATGGACTATTATTCAGCCATAAAAATAACATGAAATATTGCCATTTGCAGCAATATGAATAAACCTAAAAATTATCGTATTAACTGAAGTCAGACAGAAGGACAAATATCACATCATGGGTATGTGGAATCTAAAAAATAATACAAATGAACTTATTTACAAGACAGAAATAGACTCACGGACATAGATAACAAATTTTATGGTTACCAAAGGGGAAGGGGAAAGGGTAAATTAGGAATATGAGATTAATAGATGCCACTTTATTTAAAATAGATAAACAAGGATTCACTATGTATTCAAGATCTTATAATAACCTATAATGTAAAAAATCTGAAAAAGAATACGTAACTTTCTATATTTATCACTGAATCATTTCGTTGTTTAGCTGAAACTAACCTAGTATTTTAGTTTAGCCTGTGCGCCACCTGCTGGCTGCAACTAGAAAAACCCACGTGCGTGTGCGTGCTAAGTCACTTCAGTTGCGTCTCTTTGCAACCCCATGGGTTGCAGCCTGCCAGGTTCCTCTGTCCATGGGATTCTCCAGGTAAGAATACTGGAATGGATTGTCATACCCTCCTCCGGGGAATCTTCCAGACACAGGGATGGCCTCTTTTTGCACTGGAATGGTAGAATGTTTTAGTGTTGCTGTAGACCTGCATGTCTGTGTTTTCCCCAGGTTTGTAAAATTTTCAGCTGTATTTCTTTCTTTTTTTGGTTGCACCACTTGACTTGTGAGATCTTAGTTCCCCCGTTAGGCAACGAAGCCAGGCCCATGGCGATGGAAGTGCCGAGTCCTAACCACTGGACCAGCAGGGAAGTCCCTCAGCTGCTGTTTCTTTAAACTATCTGTCCCCCTTTTTCCTCCCCTCCTTTGGAACCCCAGTTATCTGGACATTTGCCTTTCTGATGGAAGCCACTGGCTCTCTTAGGCTTTCCTCACTACTATTGAGTCTTCCATTCTTCTAGGTGTATTCTTTCTACAGCCCTGTCCCCCAGGAGACCATTCCTCCCCCTGGTCTGCCTTGCTGCAGGTGCTCTCCATTGCATCCTTCATCTCATTCATTCATGGAGTCCTTCAGTCCAGATTTTAAAAAATAATTTCAAAGTCTTTGCTAAGGACATCCTTACATTTTAATTTACTTCTGGGTTTATTAAATTGCCTCCTTGTGTTTTCTTGTAGCTTGTTGAATTTCTTCATTATAGCTATTTTGAATGCTTTATCAGTCAGATCATAATATTCCATGTGTTTGTGTTCAGTTGCTGGAGAATTTTCTGTCTGTGATAACATGTTTCCCTGAGTTTTCATAGTGTTTGCATATATACAACTGTGCATTCACATTTGAAGTAGCAGACACCTTTCTTAGTTAAGGATTAGTTAAGGATTGGTGTTTGAGGATGTCTTTAGGCCAGGTGGAGATTCTTATGTGTGGTAATCCAAGCCTAGTGGGCAGATACCATGCTGATTTCTGAAGCAGACAGCAGTAACCTGCTCATATAATGTTCTAATATTTCTATCTGCTTTCTTTCCGTCCTCCATCCTCCATAACAGAGTTAATGAGCCCTATTTAAATTCAAATTCACGTGAACTGAAAATATTAAATATATATGGTGTTTATTTAAATATAATTGTTTGCTAATCTAATTAAGACATGTCTTAAGTCATCAACATTATATAATACTTTTATTATGCCTAGGTTTAAGGTAAACTAAATTTGTCAACAAAAAGGTAACTCTTTATATATATATATATATATATAAATGAGATAAAAACTTTTAGATAAACTCTATTAAAATAATTATGTTTTTAATAGAATATTATTATAATCTGTTATTATAATCTAAAATAATCTCTTAAGATTGGGATAACTTGAAATTCTAGAGTTGTACTAAACTAAAGAATAAAAGTTTATTAAATAGCTAGGTCATTTCCAAATAAAATAAGATTTTAAAATGTTAATTACTAAACATTAACTTCCTCTTACAAAATGTTTTTCTTACAGAAAAACTAAAGAGATTTTAAACTATTAATAAATATATAATGTACAACAAATTGATATATAAATATAAACATATATTTATATAATAAATATATATTATAATATGATATAATAAATACATTCACCAATCTATAAAATGCTAATATACAAGACACTTCATAGTTGCTAAGGAAAAGTAAGATACATGCTTTTAATAAAAAGATATAAGATATGACAAACTCAGATATACATTCCACGTTTTTCCTGGGGGCCACTGCTCATTTAACAAACAATACAATTATTAAAATAACCTGGAAGTATGACAGGCCTATTTGGACAGAGCAGTGGCTCCTCACGAAAGAGAAATTACAGGCGGCTAATGGCAACCCACTCCAGTACTCTTGCCTGGAAAATCCCATGGACAGAGAAGCCTGGTAGACTACAGTCCATGGGATCACAAAGAGTCGGACATGACTGAGCGACTTCACCATAAAGAACTTATAGATACACAACTAAAATGAAAGCATATTGAGGAATCTTGTTCTCCTTGGAACTCTCCTATTTTTGTCATAAAAAAGAAATCTAACAAATGGCATCTCCTAACAGACCTTAGCGGAGAAGACAATGGTACCCCACTCCAGTACTCTTGCCTGGAAAATCTCATGGACGGAGGAGCCTGGTGGGCTGCAATCCATGGGGTTGCTAAGAGTCGGGCATGACTGAGCAACTTCACTTTCACTTTTCCCTTTCATGCATTGGAGAAGGAAATGGCAACCCACTCCAGTGTTCTTGCCTGGAGAATCCCAGGGACAGGGGAGCCTGGTGGGCTGCCGTCTCTGGGGTCGCACAGAGTCGGACACGACTGAAGCGACTCAGCAGCAGCAGCAGCAACAGACCTTAGAAAAGTTAATGCATCTATGAAACCTATGGGTGCATTACAACAAGGAATGCCATCACCTACCCTATTCCTCAAAATTGGCATAGACCACCGTGCGCTTGCTGCTACCTGGGGAGCTGGCCAAGCATGCCGTGCCCGAGGGCACTAAGGCTGTCACCAAGTATACCAGCTCCAAGTAAATATAACATGCCTTGCTGCTGTTAACGGAGAAGGCAATGGCACCCCACTCCAGTATTCTTGCCTGGAAAATCCCATGGACGGAGGGCCTGTTGGGCTGTAGTCCATGGGGCGGCTAAGAGTCGGTCACGACTGAGCGACTTCACTTTCACTTTCACTATTATTGATTTACGATTTTTTTTTTTAATATGCTTTTACACCCTTTACACCGAGAGAGCTTCTATGACAAATGGATGTAACTCATTGCCCTGGACTTTCTCCATTTTCTTTCCTACACGTTTGTATAGACACAAATTCCTCTTTTTCTGGGCCACACCCCTTCGTGGTGAAGCTACACAACATGTTATACCCTGCGTATATTTCTAGACACTTTAAACAAGTTTCACAATCTTTTCCTACTATACACATTACAGGTATTCCTTATAATCCAGACACAAGACATAGACAAACACATCACACACTAAAGTTACAAATAAAGAAATTTAACAAGGGGGAATACACAGGTACACTACTGCTTTCCTTATCTAAAGCAGACTTTACTAGATTCCAATATATTTTCTAAACCTATAACTATTGTTAATACAGCTTTGTTTTAAATTTTTTAACCTCTTCTTAAGATTCGACCCAAGGGGGCCCCCAGCATTCAAAATGGAGATGAAACAAAAACCCCAGGAAGAAGAAATTCCAATACGGGCTATATCTGCTTTAAAGATCTCCAGAAAGCACCGCCCTTGGGGGCATCACCCCGATTATCTCCCCACTTGGGGACAAATAAAAACCCTTACTAATCAAGCTGAAAATTTGGTCTCTAAACAGGGATTGCCTCCGAGTCCTGAATACATTCTCCTGGCAATGCTCAGTCTTTTGGCCTGTACCTCCTCCCACTCGAGCTCAGACTAATACCCAACCCTCCTCTATTACAGGTGGTTGAATGGACAGAGAGAGGACCAATCATTTCAACTAATGACTCTACACATATGCCTTCTCCCTAGTACATGAAAGGGCCCTCACACCCTGGGCAGGAAAGAAAACTAAATAACATTTCTTTAGGCTATGAAGTCCTTCCCTTGTGCATGGGCGCAGCAAAATTGTGCACAAACATCAGCCGACAAACTCAGGCTTTCATCCTGCCTCCAAAAGAAGATTTTCAGACATTGCTTGGATTATTTACTGCCCTTTCTTTGTCTGTAAACCATGTTTATATTACTGAGACTTTAGGGAAAGAGTTAGGGAAAGAACAAAGAACATTATGCAAAGGGTTTACTTGTAAAAACTTTACTTATACTCCCGCTCATTGGGACAAATGTCAAACCAAATCAAGAAAATCAATGTTTGTGGCTAATCATACAATTGTTGACTGGGGACCCCATGGTATGTAGTTATCTGACTTCTCAGAGGATATTAACAACAGTGTGTGATATGGAAGGTCACTGACACTACGATGGAACATTACTATGACAAAGGACTTCTTGAGTGGCTTGACGGTGGATTAGCCCCACCTCGTCCTAGGATCGTCCTTGATAAACAGAGTGGGCCTGAACAATGGGACATTTGGAAACTTGCTGTGCGCACCAGAGCACGGAAAAACTTGGGACTTGGACTGGACATTTCATAGGGACCAGTCGTGGTCATAGTAACTCTTTCTTTCACTATAATCAGTCATATTTTATACAGGCCTGTGTCCCACTTCCTTGTGTTATAGCCATAGAAAATTTACAATTTAATAAGACTTTTACATTCTGTAACTTGTATTAATTGCAAACTATATACTTGTCTTAACTCCTCTATTTCTTTAAGCTACTCAATTTTGTGTTACTCCTGTTCAATTCAATCATAGTGCTTACAACTGGGAACAAATCAAATTTCATTTACAAAATTTAGATGATAATGCCTCTCTGAATGTACAATTACTGCAAAAGAAAATCTTTAAAACTTTTTTCTAAAAATCTACCCTCTTCCTCTAATTTGGAAACTTTAGCTGAACAAATTATCCGGGCTAGACCCACGAGGATGGTTTCCAAGTATTACCCACAGTATCAGGTCTGGAACTGTAACTTTGCTGATTGTCTTGATAATTATATTTGTTGTTTACTGTCACCTTTCTATAAGGTTGGTTAATACTAACCAAACTCATTTGGTCAAGACCTTTTTTACAAATATAATAAAATAGGGGGAATTGTTAGGAACCATTTAACAGGAGGCTTCCTGTGTGCTGTTTTGTATCTGTCAAGAATTCTCTGTTCCTTATTAATTCCTCAATATTCAGGAATTAAGAGGAGAGGCAAGCCTCTCCCGAGGGCTGAGGAATCCAGGCATTTCCTCCATTAATGTTTCTATATGGTGGTAAGTACCCTCTTCCTTCTTGTGAACCGTACGGTAAAAGTGATTGTTTACAAATCTCTCTCTTTAATATGGATTGCCTATGTTTTGTAAGTCTGGAATTTTAGTCTTTATTTTTGCTGAGAATAACTACTTTGTAAGATGGTATATATGCCCACACCATGTTTATTAAAACACCTTTGCTCCATCAGAGCTCTGGTCCCCGTGTCTTTCTTTCTTTCTCTCTCTCTTTCAGGCTGATCCCCTGGAGTGCAGAGGCTCTCTGACTTCACTTTCCTGCCCGGGCTTCTAAGACCCTCTCGAGAAGGTGCTCTGCATATTCACCCCATTGAGAGGGTGCCTGAGGCCTCCGTGAACAGAGCAAGTCCTGTATCAGGGGCTTTATTGACTTCTGTGTAAACCAAGGAATATCAGCCTCTTTCTCTCTCCTTTACTTTCTTATCGGTTGACTCCGGACCACCAGGTTCCAATCCATTAAAGGACCTCAACACCCTCAGAAACCAGGGTGCTGTTGGAGAGAAACAAGTTTCTCACCATAATCCCTAAACTGGGTAGCTGGGTGGTTACCACTTTCCACCTCCTCTCAGGAGAGGTTGCAGTTCTGTCTCCCCAGGCAGTGTCCTGGGAAGCGGGTAGTTCTGGTACAGTTCTCCATCTGTCTGTCCATGGCAGTGGTTCTCTCCATTGCTGGACTCTGTCTTCAGACAGGCTGGGCTTGCACAAAATCTTTTGCCTGTACTTGCCCAGGTCAGAGCTCTCCTGACTTATTGGGGGAAGGCTCTCTGACTGCTTGAATCCACAGCCCTTACCAAGGTCTTGTTTATTTATTTTTGGATTTATATTTGGAAAGCCCTCTGAGTCCCTTGGCCTAGGGTGCTAAGTACTTTAGTTCCTGTGTGTCTATCTAATTAGTTGTTTACAAAGGGCTGGGGGAGAAATGACTTTGCTGTGAGCTCATGTCGCTGCCTAGAAATCAATACATTTATTTATATGTCATCACGGTCATTCCATCCCAAAGAAGGGCAATGCCAAAGAATGTTCAAACTACCACAAAATTGCACTCATTTCACATGCTAGCAAAGTAATGCTCAAAATCCTTCAAGCTAGGCTTCAGCAGTACATGAACCAAGGACTGCCAGATGTACAAGTTGTACTTAGAAAAGGCAGAGGAACCAGAGATCAAATGGCCAACACCTGTTGGATCATAGAGAAAGCAAGGGAATTACAGAAAAACATCTGCTTCAATGACTATGCTAAAGCCTTTGACTGTGTGGATTACAACAAACTGTGGAAAATTCTTTAAAGAGATGGAAATATGAGACCACCTTACCTGCCTCCTGAGAAACCTGTAGCAGGACAAGAAGCAACAGTTAGAACTGGATATGGAACAATGGACTGGTTCAAAATTGGGAAAGGAGTATGTCAAGGCTGCATATTGTCATCAATATATTGTCATCTTACTTAACTTCTATGCAAAGTACATCATGCAAAATGCCAGGCTGGATTAAGCACAAGCTGGCATCAAGATTGCTGGGAGACATATCGATAACCTCAGATATGCAGATGACACCACCCTTATGGCAGAAAGCAAAGAGGAACTAAAGAGCCTCTTGATGAAGGTGAAAGAGGAGAGTGAAAAAGCTGACTTTAAACTCAGTGTGAACCTAGAGCCTATTATACAGAATGAAGTCAGAAAGAGAAAGATAAATATCATATTTTAATGCATATATAGGGAATCTAGAAAAGTGGTACTGAAGAATTTATTTACAGGGCAACAATGGAGAAACAGACATAGACAGTAGACTTATGGACATGGGGAGAGGGGAGGAGCCGGTGAGATGTATGGAAAGAGCAACATGGAGGCTTACATTACCATATGTAAAATAGATAGCCATGGGAATTTTCTCAGGAAACTCAAAAAAGGCCTTTGTATTAACCTAGAGGGGTGAGATGGGGAGGGACATGGGAGGGAAGTTCAAACGGGAAGGGATATATGTATACCTATGGCTGATTCATGTTGAAGTTTGACAGAAAACAGCAAAATTCTATAAAGCAATTACCCTTCAATTAATAAATAAATCAAGAAAATAATAAAATAAATTTTCCAATATATTTAAAAAACTCATCATTATAAAAATGAAGATTGTGGCATCTGGTCCCATCACTTCATTGCAAATAGATGGGGAAATGATGGAAACAGTGACAGACTTTATTTTCTTGGGCTCCAAATTCACTGTAGATGGTGACTGCAGCATGAAATCAAGACACTTGTTCATTGGAAGAAAAGCTATGACAAAAAAAGCAGAGGCATCATTTTGCCGACAAAGATCTATATAGTCAAAGCTATGGTTTTCCAGTTGTGATGTATGGATGTGAGAGTTGGACCATAAACAAAGCTGAGCGCTGAAGAATTGATGCTTTTGAACTGTGGTGTTGGAGAAGACTCTTGAGAGTCCCTTGGAACTGCTAGGAGATCAAACCAATCAAATCTAAAGGAAATCAACCCTGAATATTCATTGGAAGGACTGATGCCGAAGCTCCAATCTTTGGCCACCTGATGTGAAGAGCCTACTCATTGGAAAAGATCCTGATGGTGGGAAATATTAAGGGCAGGAGGAGAAGGAGGTGACAGAGGATGAGATAGCTGGAGAGCATCACCGACTCAATGGACACGAGTCTGTACAAACTCCGGGAGATGGTGAATGATGGAACTGTGGCATGTTGCAGTACATGGGGTCTCAAGAGTCGGACTTGACTTAGCAACTGAACAACATGTATAAATGCCACATCAGTTTTAGCCATTTATTCATGGATGGGCACTAAGGTTTTTTCCATATCTTCTCTTTCATGAATGCTGCTGCGGTAAACATGGGACGGCATACATCTCTTTGATATCCTGTTTTCATTTCCTATAAGTATATACCCAGAGGTGGAATTGCTGGGTCTATGGTAGTTCTATTTTAAAGTTTGAGGAGCTTCCATATTATTCTACATAGTAGCTGAAACAATTTACCTTTCCATCAAGGGTTCCCTTGGTGTGCAAGAGTTCCCTTTCCTACACATTCTCATCAACACTTGTTGCTTGTCTTCTGGATGATAGACAGACATGAGGTTTTTCTCATTGTGGTTTTGACTTGTATTTGCCTGATGATTAGTGATGTTGAGCACCTTTTAATGTACTTGGGCCATTTGGTTGTCTTCTTTGGAAAAATGTCTTTTTAGTTCCTCTGCCCAGTTTTTAGCTGGATCATTTGTTTTTTGTTGTTGAGTTGCAGGAGTTCTTTATATACTTTGGATATTAACCCCTAATCTGACATTGCTCAGAAATGTTTTCTCCTATTCTGTAGGCTGCCTTTTCATTTAAATTGTTTCTTTCACTGTGCAGAAGCTTTTGAGATTAATGTTGAGATTAAGTCCTACTTGTTGCATTTTTTTTTGCTTTTTATATCATATCTAAGAAATCATTGCCAAGACCATGTCAAAGTACTTCTTCCTTACATTCTTTTAAGGAGTTTTATGCGATCAGCTCTCATATTTAAGTTTTTGATCCATTTCTAGTTAATTTTTGAGGGTGATGTAAGACTGGGGTCCACTTTCAATTTTTGTGGGTATTTATCTAGTTTCCCCTATATATGTGGAGATTTAATTCTGAGCTCTCTATTCTGTTCCATCGGTCTATATGCCTATCTTCATACCAGTAAGATGTAGTTTTGATTACTATAACTTTGTATGATGGTTTGACAGGAAGTGTGCTGCTGCTGGCTTTGTTTTTTCCCCTCAGATTTGTTTTGACTATTTGAGGTCATTTATGGTTCCATATAAATGAAAAAAAGTTTTTTTTTTCCGTTTCTATGAAGAATGCCATTGGAATTAAGGATTGTGTTGGACCTATAGGTGGCTTTGGGAGACACAGGCATTTTAACAATATTAATTATTACACCCATGAACAAGAAATCTCTTTCCATTTGTGTCTTCTCCAGTTTCTTTCAACAAAATCTTGTAGTTTTCATCATACACATCATTCACTTCCTTGGTTAAATTTATGCTTATGTATCTTGCTTTTTATGCTATTCTGAATGGGATAGTTTTAAAATTTCCTTCTTAGATGTTTCATTATTAGTATATAGAAATGCAATTGATTTCTGATTATTGATTTTGTATCTTGCAACTTTACTGAAATAATTAATTAGCTCCAATAGATTTTTGGTTATATATTTGGGTTTTGTAAATAAAGTCATATAATCTGCAAAAATGAAAATTGTACTTCTTCCTTTCCAATTTGGATGAATTTTATTGCTTTGTCTTGCCTAATCAGTCTGGCTTGGATGTCCAGGATTATACTGAATAAAAGTGGAGGGAGTGGACATCCTTATTTTGTTCATAATCTTAGAGGAAAAGCTTTCAATGTTTTTACCATTTACTATAATATTAGCAGTGAGTTTGCTGTATTTGACCTTTATTATGTTGAAGTATGTTTCTTCTATATCCAATCTGTTGAATTTTATCATGAAAGAATGTCATATTTTGTTAGCTGTTTTTTTCTATATCCATTGAACCAATCATGCAGTTTTTCTCTTTCATTCTATTAGTGTGACATGTTATATTTATTAATTTGAGGATTTTGAACTACCAGAGCATGACTGGGATAAATCTCAGTTGGTCACATTGTATAGTTATTTTAATACATTTTTTAATTCGGTTTGCTACCATTGTTGAAAAATTTTGAGTTTCATTGAAATGATTGATTTATAGTTTTCTTGTAGTGTCCTTAACTGGCTTTGGTAACAGGATAATACAGGCCTCACAGAATGAACTGAAAAGTGTTCCCATCTCTTAAATTTTTTGCAATAATTTTAGAAGGACTGGCATTAATTATTTTTTAAAAAATTGGTCAAATTTGCCAGAGAAGACTCTGGAAAGAAGACTGGAAAGAAGTAGAAAATCTGAACAGACCAACAAGAAGTAAAGAGAGTGAATCAGTAATCAAAAACTGCTCAGCATAGTGAAGTGAAAGTGAAAGTCACTCAGTTGTGTTTGACTCTTTGTGACCCCATGGACTATATAGTCCATGGAATTTTCCAGGCCAGAATACTGGAGTGGGTAGTCATTCCCTTCTCCAGCGGATCTTCCCCATCCAGGGATCAAACCCAGGTTTATTGCATTGCAGGTGGATTCTTTACCAGCTGAGCCACAAGGGAAGCCTGCTCAGCATCATACTGGCTTTTAAATTTGTGCAATTTAATATGCACTGGCAATAGGTACTGGCAAGTTAATATGTTGGGATTTTGATAGGAACTGTCTTGAATCTGTAGATCTCTTATTATAATAATATTATGTAATTTGATTCATTATTATGGACTATATTTCCACTTACTTGTCTTTTAAAATTACTTCCAGAATGCTTTGTATTTTCTATGTGAAAGTTCTATACTTATTAAGTTAAAGTTCTTCCCAAGTATTTTACTCTTTTGTAGGCTATCACAAATTGCATTGTTTATTTCATTCTTGTTCTGTTTATTGCAATTTTGAAAAAATACAGTTAGTTCTTTTATGTTGACTGTATCCTGCAACCTTGATAGCTCCTTTAGTAGTTTCAGTAGTTATCCTTTATCCCGTAGGACTTCCTGCATACATGGCCATGTTGTTTTCCATTTCTGGCTTTATTTCCCTGGTTAGAACCTCCATATAAAGCTGTATGAAACTTGTCAAAGCAGATGGTGCCTTTCTTGTTGACTTTCTTGCTTCTTGTTGTATGGAAAGCATGCAGTCATTCAAACGAAGTATGATGTTATCCAGATTTCTCACGTTGTTGCTGTTCAGTTGCTCAGTCATGTCTGATTCTTTGTGACTCCACAGACTGCAGGACGCCAGGCTTCCCTGTCCTTCACCATCTCCCAAAGCTTGCTCAAACTCATTTCCATTGAGTCGGTGATGCCATCCAACCATCTCATCCTCTGCCATCCCCTTTTCCTCCTGCCTTCAATCTTTCCCAACATCAGGGTCTTTTCTAATGAGTTGGCTCTTTGCAACAGGTGGCCAAAGTATTGGGGCTTCAGCTTCAGCATCAGTCCTTCTAATGAATATTCAGTATTGATTTCCTTTAGGATTGACTGGTTCAATCTCCTTGTGGGCCAAGGGACTCTCAAGAGTCTTCTCCAACACCACAGTTTGAAAGCATCACTTCTTCGGTGTTTAGCCTTCTTTATGGTCCAGTTCTCACATCCACATATAACTACTGGAAAAGCCATAGCTTTGACTATATGGACCTGTAATGTCTCTGTTTTTTAATATGCTGTCTAGGTTTGTCATAGCTTTTCTTCCAAGGAGTAAGTATCTTTTAATTTCATGGCTACAGTCACCATCTGCAGTGATTTTGGAGCCCGAGAAAATAGTCTGTCACTGTTTCCATCATTTCCCCATCTACTTACTATGAAGTGACAGGACCAGATGCCATGATCTTCATTGTTTGAATGTTGACTTTTAAGTCAGCTTTTTCACTCTCCTCTTTCACCTTCATCAAGAGGCTCTTTAGTTCCTCCTTGCTTTCCACAATAAGGGTGGTGTCATCTGCATATCTGAGGTTATTGATATTTCTCCCGGCAGTCTTGATTCCAGCTTGTGCTTCATCCAGCCCAGCATTTTGCATGATGTACTCTGCATAGAAGTTAAATAAGCAGGGTGACAATATGCAGCCTTGATGTACTCCTTTCCCAATTTTGAACCAGTCTGTTGTTTCATGTCTGGTTCTAGCTGTTGCTTCTTTACCTGCAGGCAGGTTTCTCAGGAGGTAGGTAAGGTGATCTGGTATACCCATCTCTTTAAGAATTTTCCACAGTTGATTGTGGTCCACACAGTCAAAGGCTTTAGCATAGTCCTTGAAGCAGATGCTTTTCTGTAATTCTCTTGCTTTCTCTGTGATCCAACAGATGTTGGCAATTTGATCTTTGGTTCCTCTGCCTTTTCTAAATCCAACTTGAACATCTGGAAGTTCTCAGTTCATGTACTGTTGAAGCCTGGCTTGGAGAATTTTGAGCACTACTTTGTTACCATGTAAAATGGAGGGCAATTGTGTGGTAGTTTGAACATTCTTTGGAACTGCCCCTTTATCAGGTTAATTTCCTCCTATTGCTGGTTTGTTGAATAATTTTTATCATAATTTGGCAATGGGTCTTGTTAAATGAGTTTTCTGCACACATTGAAGTACATCTTTTGCAAAAGTCTTAACATTAATTGTAGTGTAAGGAAGTTAAAGAAGGCGAGGTTCGGAAAAAGAATGAGACCAGCACTTTACAGGAACAGATAACCTTTAATGAGGTGAGAAGGGGCAGAAGTCAGATTAATGAGCTGCTGCCCTAACCCAAGAAAAGAGTAAGTATAGGCATATATGTGGAAATCTACTGCCTTAAGGGGGCCTGTTCTTCTCCACGGTTGTTTGGGTTAGTTATCTCTTAAATGGCTGGGGCAAGGAATTCTGGAGATTGGCCAGAGGCTGGGACCAGCTGGGAGCTGGGCATAATCAACCTTAGTGTCCTTTTTTTTTTTTTTTTTTTTCTCTTCAAGTGAGAGACTTCTTTGTTTTGCATAGAATGGTGGGGAGGACCTGGAGAGGAGTTTTAATTCCAGGCTATTTTGAGCTGTGTAACTTTCCTTCATTAATGAAATCATCTTTATTCCCCTCTCCCTTCCTCTTTCTCTCAGAAACACACAGAACCAAAGCGTGCACGCTCAGTCATGTCTAACTCTTTGGGAGTTAGACCCATGGACTGTAGCCCGCTAGGCCTCTCTGTTCATGAGATTATCCTACCAGGAATACTGGACTGGGTTGACATTTCCTTCTCCAGGGGATCTTCCTGACCCAGGGATCAAACCTGTATGTCCTTCAGTGCCTGCACTGGACATACAGTGCAGTATGTATGCTCTGCTGCTGCTGCTAAGTTGCTTCAGTAGTGTCGGACCCTGTGCGACCCCATAGACGGCTGCACACCAGGCTCCCCTGTCCCTGGGGTTCTGCAGGCAAGAGTACTGGAGTGGATTGCCATTTCCTTCTCCAATGTATGCTCTACTGCAGTGCATACAGTGAGCCACCAGGAAAGTCCATACACACACAGAACCTCACTGAAAACCAATTAGAATCTAATTATTAAGAACTTGCTTAAAGATAGATAAAGGAATAGCCAAGACATCTTGTTCCTGTTATCCTGGAACCTGAAACAAACCTGAATTTACATGTTCTAGTATTAATAAAGGTGACTTCCAGAGGGAATGGCTATCTATAACCTGTATAGGCTATAATTTTTTCTTCTCAGCATTTTGTAGAATTGAACATACTAGTATCAGAGACAGAGAAGGCAATGGCACCCCACTCCAGTACTCTTGCCTGGAAAATCCCATGGATGGAGGAGCCTGGTAGGCTGTAGTCCATGGGGTCGCTAAGAGTCGGACACGACTGAGCGACTTCACTTTCACTTTTCACTTTCATGTATTGAAGAAGGAAATGGCAACCCACTCCAGTGTTCTTGCCTGAAGAATCCCAGGGATGGGGGAGCCTGGTGGGCTGCGTCTATGGGGTCGCACAGAGTTGGACATGACTGAAGCGACTTAGCAGCAGCAGCAGCATTAGAGTAGAGGACTGTGTAGAGTATAATACATATCAGGTGTGTGCTGATAAAATGAAACAAACAAAAAGTAACAGCAAAAATGTGTGAAGCATATTATGCCAAGTCTTTCTGATGTGTGTGCCTGCATTTTGTGATTATGCTTCCAGATCTCCTGAATTCTCACCTCTTACTGTTTTTATTTCAGGAGTCTGAGTGCTGATCACTTTGCCTGCCACTCTCAAATGCTTGAGTGTTCTGTTCCACATCTTGACGTGTTGTAGGGAAGGGGGTTCTGTGAAGTTATTTGCATGCTGTCAATTAGAATGGGGTCCTCCAGACTTTTCTCAGATTCCCAGGGGCTGCTGATGATGTGGAGTATGTGCAGAAAGCATGTTCATGATCTAGTTGGATACTTTTTTTTAACCATATGTGTACAGCCCTGAATTTTAGACTCCCTTAAACAATGGTAATTCTTTTTTTAAATATAAATTTATTTATTTTATTGGAGGATAATTACTTTACAATATTGTATTGGTTTTGCCATACATCAACATGAATCCACCACGGGTATACACGTGTTCCCCATCATGAACCCCCCTCCCACCTCCCTCCCTGTACCATCCCTCTGGGTCATCCCAGTGCACCAGCCCCAAGCATCCTGTATCCTGCATTGAACCTGGACTGGTGATTTGTTTTATATATGATATTATACATGTTTCAGTGCCATTCTTCCAAATCATTCCACTCTCTCCCTCTCCCACAGAGTCCGAAGACTTCTATACATCAGTGTCTCTTTTGCTGTCTCTCATACAGGGTTATCATTACCATCTTTCTAAATTCCATATATATGCATTAGTATACTGTATTGGTGCTTTTCTTTCTGGCTTACTTCACTCTGTATACTAGGCTACAGTTTCATCCACCTCATTAGAACTGATTCAAATGTATTCTTTTTAATGGCTGAGTAATACTCCATTGTGTATATGTACCACAGCTTTCTTATCCATTCATCTGCTGATGGACATCTAGGTTGCTTCCTTGTCCTGGCTATTATAAACAGTGCTGTGATAAACATTGGGGTACATGTGTCTCCTTCCATTCTGGTTTCCTCAGTGTGTATGCCCAGCAGTGGGATTGCTGGGTCATAAGGCAGTTCTATTTCCAGGTTTTAAGGAATCTCCACACTGTTCTCCATAGTGGCTGTACTAGTTTACATTCCCACCAACAATATAAGAGGGTTCCCTTTTCTCCACACCCTCTCCAGCATTTATTGTTTGTAGACTTTTGGATTGCAGCCATTCTGACTGGCATGAAATAGTACCTCATTGTGGTTTTGATTTGCATTTCTCTGATACTGAGTGATGTTGAGCATCTTTTCATGTGTTTGTTAGACATCTGTATGTCTTCTTTGGAGAAATGTCTGTTTAGTTCTTTGGCCCATTTTTTGATTGGGTCTTTTAGTTTTCTAGAATTGAGCTGCAGGAGTTGCTTGTATATTTTTGAGATTAGTTCTTTGTCAGTTGCTTCAATTGCTATTATTTTTTCCTATTCTGAAGGCTGTCTTTTCACCTTGCTTAGAGTTTCTTTTGTTGTGCAGAAGCTTTTAATTTTAATTAGGTCCCATTTGTTTATTTTTGCTTTTATTTTCAATATTCTGGGAGGTGGTTCATAGAGGATCCTGCTGTGATTTATGTTGGAGAGTGTTTTTCCTATGTTCTCCTCTAGGAGTTTTATAGTTTCTGGTCTTACATTTAGATCTTTAATCCATTTTGAGTTTATTTTTGTGTATAGTGTTAGAAAGTGTTCTACTTTCATTCTTTTACAAGTGGTTGACCAGTTTTCCCAGCACCACTTGTTAACGAGATTGTCTTTTCTCCATTGTGTATTCTTGCCTCCTTTGTCAAAGATAAGGTGTCCATAGGCACGTGAATTTATCTCTTGGCTTTCTATTTTGTTCCATTGATCTATATTTCTGTCTTTGTGCCAGTACCATACTGTCTTGATGACTGTGGCTTTGTAGTAGAGCCTGGAGTCAGGCAGGTTGATTCCTCCAGTTCCATTCTTCTTTCTCAAGATTGCTTTGGCTATTCGAGATTTTTTGTATTTCCATACAAATTGTGAAATTATTTGTTCTAGCTCTGTGAAAAATACCGTTGGTAGCTTGATAGGGATTGCATTGAATCTACAGATTGCTTTGGGTAGTATACTCATTTTTACTATATGGATTCTTCCGACCCATGAACATGGTATATTTCTCCATCTATTAGTGTCCTCTTTGATTTCTTTCACTAGTGTTTTATAGTTTTCTATGTATAGGTCTTTAGTTTCTTTAGGTAGATATATTCCTAAGTATTTTATTCTTTTTGTTGCAATGGTGAATGGAATTGTTTTCTTAATTTCTCTATTTTTTCATTATTAGTGTATAGGAATGCAAGGGATTTCTGTGTGTTGATTTTATATCCTGCAACTTTACTATATTCATTGATTAGTTCTAGTAATTTTCTGGTGGAATCTTTATGGTTTTCTATGTAGAGGATCATGTCATCTGCAGACAGTGAGAGTTTTACTTCTTTTCCAATTTGGATTCCTTTTATTTCTTTTTCTGCTCTGATTTCTGTGGCCAAAACTTCCAAAACTATGTTGAATATTAATGGTGAAAGTGGGCACACTTGTCTTGTTCCTGACTTTAGGGGAAATGCTTTCAATTTTTCACCATTGAGGATAATGTTTGCTGTGGGTTTGTCATTTATAGCTTTTATTATGTTGAGGTATGTTCCTTCTATTCCTGCTCTCTGGAGAGTTTTTATCATAAGTGGATGTTGAATTTTGTCAAAGGCTTTCTCTGCATCTATTGAGATAATCATATGGCTTTTATTTTTCAATTTGTTAATGTGGTGTATTAAATTGATTGATTTGCGGATATTGATGAATCCTTGCATCCCTGGGATAAAGTCCACTTGGTCATGGTGTATGATCTTTTCAATGTGCTGTTGGATTCTGATTGCTAGAATTTTGTTAAGGATTTTTGCATCTATATTCATCAGTGATATTGGCCTGTAGTTTTCTTTTTTTTGTGGCATCTTTGTCAGGTTTTGGTATTAGGGTGATGGTGGCCTCACAGAATGAGTTTGGAAGTTTACCTTCCTCTGCAATTTTCTGGAAGAGTTTGAGCAGGATAGGTGTTACCTCTTCTCTAAATTTTTGGTACAGTTCAGCTGTGAAGCCATCTGAACCTGGGCTTTTGTTTGCTGGAAGATTTCTGATTACAGTTTCAATTTCTGTGCTTGTGATGGGTCTGTTAAGATTGTCTATTTCTTCCTGGTTCAGTTTTGGAAAGTTGTACTTTTCTAAGAATTTGTCCATTTCTTCCAAGATGTCCATTTTATTGGCATATAATTGCTGATAGTAGTCTCTTATGATCCTTTGTATTTCTGTGTTGTCTGTTGTGATCTCTCCATTTTCATTTCTAATGTTATTGATTTTATTTTTCTCCCTTTGTTTCTTGATGAGTCTGGCTAATGGTTTGTCAATTTTATTTATCCTTTCAAAGAACCAGCTTTTGGCTTTGTTGATTTTTGCTATGGTCTCTTATGTTTCTTTTGCATTTATTTCTGCCCTGATTTTTAAGACTTCTTTCCTTCTACTAACCCTGGGGTTCTTCATTTCTTCCTTTTCTAGTTGCTTTAGGTGTGGAGTTAGGTTATTTATTTGACTTGTTTCTTGTTTCTTGAGGTGTGCCTGTATTGCTATGAACTTTCCCCTTAGCACGGCTTTTACAGTGTCCCACAGGTTTTGGGTTGTTGTGTTTTCATTTTCATTCGCTTCTATGCATATTTTGATTTCTTTTTTGATTTCTTCTGTGATTTGTTGGCTATTCAGCAGCATGTTGTTCAGCCTCCATATGTTGGAATTTTTAATAGTTTTTCTCCTGTAATTGAGATTTAATCTTACACATTGTGGTCAGAAAAGATGCTTGGAATGATTTCAATTTTTTTTAATTTACCAAGGCTAGATTTATGGCCCACGATGTGACCTATCCTGGAGAAGGTTCCGTGTGCACTTGAGAAAAAGGTGAAATTCATTGTTTTGGGGTGAAATGTCCTATAGACATCAATTAGGTCTAACAGATCTATTGTGTCATTTAAGGTTTGTGTTTCCTTGTTAATTTTCTCTTTAGTTGATCTATCCATAGGTGTGAGTGGGGTATTAAAGTCTCCCACTATTATTGTGTTATTGTTAATTTCCCCTTTCATACTTGTTAGCATTTGCCTTACATATTGTGGTGCTCCTATGTTGGGTGCATATATATTTATAATTCTTATGTCTTCTTCTTGGATTGATCCTTTGATCATTATGTAGTGTCCTTCTTTGTATCTTTTCACAGCCTTTGTTTTAAAGTCTATTTTATCTGATATGAGTATTGCTACTCCTGCTTTCTTTTGGTCTCTATTTTCATGGAATATCTTTCTCCAGCCCTTCACTTTCAGTCTGTATGTGTCCCCTGTTTTGAGGTGGGTCGCCTGTAGACAACATATATAGGGGTCTTGTTTTTGTATCCATTCAGCCAGTCTTTGTCTTTGGTTGGGGCATTCAACCCATTTATGTTTAAGGTAATTATTGATAAGTATGATCCCATTGCCACTTACTTTATTGTTTTGGGTTCAAGTTTATACACCCTTTTTGTGTTTCCTGTCTAGAGAAGATGCTTTAGCATTTGTTGGAGAGTTGGTTTGGTGGTGCTGAATTCTCTCAGCTTTTGCTTGTCTGTAAAGCTTGTGATTTCTCCTTCATATTTGAATGAGATCCTTGCTGGGTACAGTAATCTGGGCTGTAGGTTATTTTCTTTCATCACTTTAAGTATGTCCTGCCATTCCCTCCTGGCCTGAAGAGTTTTTATTGAAAGATCAGCTGTTATCCTTTAGGGAATCCCCTTGTGTGTTATTTGTTGTTTTTCCCTTGCTGCTTTTAATATTTGTTCTTTGTGTTTGATCTTTGTTAATTTGATTAATATGTGTCTTGGGGTGTTTCACCTTGGGTTTGTCCTGTTTGGGACTCTCTGGGTTTCTTGGACTTACTATTATCTCCTCAAGTGTTTTCTCATGGTCTTTCTTTTTGTCTTCTTCTTCTGGGACTCCTATGATTCGAATGTTGGGGCGTTTAACTCTGTCCTGGAGGTCTCTGATATTGTCCTCATTTCTTTTCATTTGTTTTTCCTTTTTCCTCTCTGATTCATTTATTTCTACTGTTCTATCTTCTACTTCACTAATCCTATCTTCTGCCTCCATTGTTCTACTATTTGTTCCCTCCAGAGTGTTTTTGATCTCATTTATTGCATTATTCATTATATACTGACTCTTTTTTATTTCTTCTAGGTCCTTGTTAAACCTTTTTGCATCTTCTCAATCCTTGTCTCCAAGGTATTTATCTGTGATTCCATTTTGATTTCAAGATTTTGAATTATTTTCACTATCTTTATTCGGAATTCTTTATCAGGTAGATTCCCAATCTCTTCCTTTTTTGTTTGGTTTGGTGGGCATTTATCCTGTTCCTTTACCTGCTGGGTATTCCTCTGTCTCTTCAGCCTGTTTATATTGCTGTTTTGGGGGTGGCCTTTCTGTATTCTGGCAGTTTGTGGAGTTCTTTTTATTGTGGAGTTTCCTCTCTGTGGGTGGGGTTACACAGGTGGCTTGTCAAGGTTTCCTGGTTAGGGAAGCTTGTGTCAGTGTTCTGGTGGGTGGAGCTGGATTTCTTCTCTCTGGAGTGCAATGAAGTGTCCAGTAATGAGTTATGAGATGTCAGTGGGTTTGGAGTGACTTTGGGCAGCCTGTATATTGAAGCTCAGGGATATGTTCCTGTGTTGCTGGAGAGTTTGCATGGTATGTCCTGCTCTGGAACTTGTTGGCCCTTGGGTGGTGCTTGGTTTCAGTGTAGGTGTGGAGGCATTTTATGAGCTCCTGTCGATTAATGTTCCCTGGAGTCAGGAGTTCTCTGGTGTTCTCAGGATTTGGACTTAAGCCTCCTGCTTCTAAGGTTTTCAGTCTTATTTTTACAGTAGCCTCAAGACTTCTCCATCTATACAGCACTGTTGATAAAACATCTAGGTTAAAGATGAAAAGTTTCTCCACAGTGAGGGACACCCAGAGAAGTTCCCAGAGTTACATGGAGAAGAGAAGAGGGAGGAGGGAGTTAGAGGTGACCCGAAACAGATGAAGTGGAATCCAAAGAGGAGAGTGCAAGCTAGTCAGTAATCACTTCCTTATGTGCGTTCCACAGTCTGGACCAGTCAGAGATGTTCACGGAGTTATACAGAGAAGAGAAGAGGGAGCAAGGAGACAGAGGTGGTCAGGAGGATAAAGGGGTGGGGGGAATCAAAAGGAAAGAGACAGATCCAGCCAGTAATCAGTTCCTTAAGTGTTCTCCACTGTCCAGAACACACAAAGAGATTCACAGAGAAGAGCGGAGAGGAGAAGGGGGAGGGAGGAGATAGAGGTAACCTGGTGGAGAAAAAGGAGAGTCCAAAGGGAGAGAGAGCAGTCAAGCCAGTAATCTTGCTCCCAAGTAAAAATGGGTACTGAAGATTGGGTTCTTAAAGGTACAAAATTGATAACAAGTACCAAAAAGCAAAGAATAAAAGTCTAGAGTAGAGGTTGGATTTTCAAAAATACAATATTAAAGAAAAGAAAAAAGGAAAAAAAAGTCACAAAAATTATTAAAAAATATATATATATGAAGTTTGCTTTAAAAAATAAGGTCTTTTTTTTTTTTTGCAAAGTAATACTAGGTTATAAAAATGAAAATTAAAGGAGTAATAGAAGACTTAAAATTTTAAAAAATTTAAAAAAATGATAGTAAAAATAGTAAAAATATATCTAGGACTTTCTTTGGTGTTGTTGTGGGCAGTGTGGGGTCAGTTCATTTTCGGCTAGTTCCTTGGTCTGGCTTATATTTCTCAACATCTATAGGCCCCTTCCTATGTAGTCGGTACTAACTACAGGGTTTTAATCTATTGCACCTGTCACTTCCAAGATGGTTCCCTCTGTTTTAGCTTCTTCTGTTTGCTGGTCTCTTCAGTGTCTGATTTCCGCCCTGACACAAGGGACGGTGGTGGACACATTTTTATGCTCCCTTGTTCAGTCGTGCTGTGGGGAGGGAGGGACACTGCAAACAAATAACACTGGCGTGTGCTCGCAGTGCCTCAGCCACATTGGGCCTGACCCCGCTCACGGCGCATGTGCCCTCCCTGCCCACACTGCTCAGGCTCTAGGTTGCTCCACCGGGAACCATCCGAGGCCGGCTCTGGGCTGCATGCACCTCCCAGGTCTAAGCCGCTCAGGTTCAGGTACTCACGTAGTCCTCAGAGCCTCAGACTCCGTTGGGCCTGCATTTTGTGCCCTTCCCAGGTCTGAGCAGCTCAGGTGATGAGGTGTTTGGGTATTGCCTCTCCCATCCCTGCCGCTCGGTTTTCGGGGTGTACAACCGGCACACCTTCTCAGGCGGATGTTGATCATCCAGAACCCCAAGAAATCTTAGTTAGCAAAGAAGCCTGCTTGCAGTTTGCTAGATAACACCTCTCTGAGGCTGCGATTACCCCCTTTTGGTTCTGGCTGCCTGTCACCGGAGGGAGATGGTCTGCAGCCGGCTATCTCTGTTCAGTCCTTTGTTCTGTGAGTGGGTCTGATGGTATCTTAGGTTAGGGCTTTTTGCGTGGTAGCTACCCCACAGTCTGGTTTGCTAGCCCAAGTTAGTTTCCTCAGATTGCCCTCGGGGCATTCAGGCCCGGTCCTTACTCTAAGCAATGCAGCCCCCACCTCCCTGCCCAGCCCCCACTTGCTAGTGGCAGATGCAGGCATCTGCGCTGCTTCTCCGCTGGGGGAGTTACTGTTGGGCACGTAATCTGTGGGTTTTAATTATTTATTTATTCTTCCTCCCAGTTATGTTGCCCTCTGTGGTTCCAAGGCTCGCCACAGACTCGGCAGTGAGAGTGTTTCCTGGTGTTTGGAAACTTCTCTATTTTTAAAACTCCTTTCCCGGGACGGAGCTCCATCCCTACCTCTTTTGTCTCACTTTTTATCTTTTATATTTTGCCTTACCTCCTTTCGGAGACAATGGGCTGCTTTTCTCGGTGCCTGATGTCCTCTGCCAGCATTCAGAAGTTGTTTTATGGAATTTACTCAGTGTTTAAATGTTCTTTTGATGAATTTGTGGGGGAGAAAGTGGTCTCCCTGTCCTATTCCTCCGCCATCTTTGGACCGCCTCCAACAATGGTAAT
Source organism: Bos grunniens (assembly GCF_055505025.1). Classification (NCBI taxonomy): domain Eukaryota; kingdom Metazoa; phylum Chordata; class Mammalia; order Artiodactyla; family Bovidae; genus Bos; species Bos grunniens. The sequence continues at coordinate 43,522,178 of NC_141192.1, forward strand.
TCTTAAATGTAATTGGAAAGAACAAAAATATCTGGCATTGTAATATTCAGACTTCTCCAGCAATGTAGAAATACAGAATACATACATGTGTAATAAGTATAAATACATTCATAAACACAGAATATATGTATACACACATAAATACAGAATATATAATTATATGTTTATTTAGTATATATTCTGGAGAAGGACATGGCAACCCACTCCAGTACTCTTGCCTGGAAAACCCCATGGATGGAGGGGCCTGGTAGACTACAGTCCATGGGGTCACGAAGAGTAGGACACAACTGAGCAACTTCAATTTCACGTTCATGCATTGGAGAAGGAAATGGCAACCCACTCCAGTATTCTTGCCTGGAGAATCCCAGGGACAGAGGAGCCTGGTGGGCTGCCGTCTATGGGGTCACACAGAGTTGGACACGACTGACACAACTTAGGAGCAGCAGCAGTATATATTCTGTAGATACTAGATAACCGTTTTACCAGTAAACTGTTTCTTGTTATCCTGGTGTCTGGTGTGTCTGAAATTCAGAGGAAGGCTTTGATAATACAGTATTGAGGCAATATTTGCTTCCCTGGGAAGCCTGTTTTGGGTCTTTAATTCTTCACTGGATTGAACAAGTTACTGTAACCTTCTTTAAGTTGGGGGTTGTACATGTGAGTCATGACCACCTTTTCTTTCCGTGTTGTTAATTTCCCTGACCACACCCAAGTCCAGCGGTTCACTCTGATGGCTCGGGAGACAGACGCCCAACTCTGAACCTCTGGCTCTTAATCAGCAGCCCTGCGACTCTAGGCAAATTTCTCTCCCTCTGCGCAACAGAGCTGGACCGGGATGTTGGCCTGTTTTCTCAGTGCTCGGCTAATCACTCAGGGAATCAGGCACCCCCTCAACCCTCCTTCCCCTCAGTCGCCCGTCCACACGTAGCTCCTCATCAACCCCCACCCCCGACTCTTCTCACATTGCAGGAGGTTCTGGAAGCTTTCCAGCCTTCACTCTCAGTGGCCTCCAGTCCCACCCTGCTCCTGGGGCCCTGGGCACTACCAGGACCCGCCCCCTTGACTCCGAAAAATCCAGAAAGTGAACCGGCGCCTGTGCAAGGCCCCGCATACCCCAGCCCCACAGCTGCCTGGTGCAGCTGCACATGTTCCCAAGGTCCCATCCCAGTCTGTGCCTCTCTGCCCCCCAGCAGGCTGTGCACTACCCTGGAACGGGCTGGAAAGTCACCACTCATCCCTAGTCCCTCGTGGGTGAGGACTTACAGGTGGTGCACAGGGATCCGGTGATGCACGGTGCCCACTCTGCTCACGCACAGAGCTGCCCTTCCACCCCTCCAGCCTGGATGCTAGGTCTTGTCTCTCAGTCTCATCCTAACACCTCCCGGTGGCCGCCCTCTGCAAACACGCGAGGCAGGTTGGGCCCACGGTTGCAGCCAGGGAGGTTCTCCTGACAAACCCGATACCAAGGGCATGGCTTTAGCACTTTGTGTGCACCTTCCCCTTCCTCTTGGCCTTCTGATCGGTGAGTGAAGATGATCTTGGCTCAATGCGCTTCCATCATTGTGGTTAGAGCATAGTCACACCAAGGGCTGCATGCGAATGCTGGTTTTAGAACTGCCCCAAAGGGTAAACTGCCCATCCAGGTATTGTTCCACATGTTTTGATTTCACAGCGTGGTTCTCAGTAAGGGTCAGAGCACGTGATGACTTACCAGCTGTTCTCCCCAGAAGTAATACCTGGAGAGCCTTTCACAGGGCTGGGAGAATGGAGGAGCTGGGCTTATACCCTGAGTAATATTTCACTGAAGATGCTGAAGCATCATAGCATGTCTCAGGGTTTGGGCTGGGATGATGGGATAGGGTGAGGGAACACGTCAGGGGTTACTTAAACTGAAACTCGAAAGCCCCCATGACAGTGAAGACACAGACATGAGGAGAGAAGGGGTACGAGTTTCCTGCTGTGACACTGAGCAAAAACTACTTCCTGTTAAAAAGAGAACACGTGTACACCCGTGGCGGATTCATGTTGATGTATGGCAAAACCAATACAATATTGTAAAGTAGTTAGCCTCCAATTAAAATAAATACATTTAAATTAAAAATGAAAGAAATGAACCATCAAAAAAAAAAAAGGGGGGGGGGAGAGAAATAGCTAAAAATATAAGGAATTGGTTGCTTTGTGGTGTTTTCATGGTGCTATCCAGTGCAATGTTCTGTTCCCTTCATTGGTCCAGCGCTCTCTGAACACAATCCCGTGCTTACTTTCCTGGCTCTTACAGCAACTTAACTCTCCATTAGTCAACTCAGACCATCCCCAGTAAGGATGGGTGCCTGATCATGGGCCGGTCAGGTTCAGAGGGGTTGGGGAATTTGAGATCCTCAACTATATCTATCGAGGTATTCCCATCCAATTTTAGGATTTCACTGACTATTAGGATTCTAACTTTGGCACAGAAGACTTGTTGAAGAATCCAGGCTTTTCTGAAATAGACCCACCTGTACAACAATTCTGCCTTCCTGCAGGAGACTGGGCTTAATCAGGGGATGCCAGAGGCCCCATGACTTTCATGTTCTGCCTGCACTGACCAACAGTTGCCCTTCAGTTCAGTTCAGTCGCTCAGTCGTGTCTGACTCTTTGCAACTCCATGAGCTTCAGCATGCCAGGCCTGTCCATCACCAACTCCCAGAGTTCACTCAAACTCATGTCCATTGAGTTGGTGATGCCATCCAGCCATCTCATCCTCTGTCTTCCCCTTCTCCTCCTGCCCCTAATCCCTCCCAGCATCAGGGTCTTTTCCAATGAGTCAACACTTCGAATGAGGTGGCCAAAGTATTGGAGTTTCAGCTTCAGCATCAGTCCTTCCAATGAACACCCAGGACTGATCTCCTTTAGGATGGACTGGTTGGATCTGCTGGTTAGGGCCTGACAAAACGTGGTCCACTGGAGAAGGGAATGGCAAACCACTTCAGTATTCTTGCCTTGAGAACCCCATGAACAGCATGAAATGGCAAAAAGATATGACATTGAAAGATTATCCCCCCAGGTTGGTAGGTGTCCAATATACTCCTGGGGAAGAGTGGCGTAATAGCTACAGGAAGAATAAAGAGGCTGAGCCAAAGCAGAAACAACGCCCTGTTGTGATTGTATCTGGTGGTGAAAGTGAAGTCTGATGCAGTAAAGAACAATATTGCATAGGAACCTGGAATGGTAGGTTCATGAATCAAGGTAAATTCAGTTCAGTGGCTCAGTCGTGTCTGACTCTTTGCGACCCCATGAGCTTCAGCACGCCAGGCCTCCCTGTCCAACACCAACTACTGGAGCCCACCCAAACTCATGTCCATTGAATCGGTGATGCCATCCAACCATCTCATCCTCTGTTGTCCCCTTCTCTTCCTGCCCTCAATCTTTCCCAGCATCAGGGTCTTTTCAGATGAGTCAGTTCTTCGCATGAGGTGGCCAAAGCATTGGAGTTTCAGCTTCAACATCAGATCTTCCCATAAACACCCAGGACTGATCTCCTTTAAGATGGACTGGTTGGATATCCTTGCAGTCCAAGGGACTCTCAAGAGTCTTCTCCAACACCACAGTTGAAAAGCATCAGTTCTTTGGCACTCAGCTTTCTTTATAGTCCAACTCTCACATTCATACATAACTACTGGAAAAACCATAGCCTTGATGAGATGGACCTTTGTCGGCAAAGTAATGTCTCTGTTCTTTAATATGCTGTCTAGGTTGGTCATAACCTTCCTTCCAAGGAGTAAGCATCTTTTAATTTCATGGCTGCAATCACCATCTGCAGTGATTTTCGAGCCCCCAAAATGAAGTCTCTCACTGTTTCCACTGTTTGCCCATGTATTTGCCATGAAGTGATGGGACAAGATGCCATGATCTTCATTTTCTGAATGTTGAGTTTTAAGCCAACTTTTTCTTTTTTCTCTCCTCTTTCACTCTCATCAAGAGTCTCTTTAGTTCCTCTTCGCTTTCTGCCATAAGGGTGGTGTCATCTGCATATCTGAGGTTATTGTTATTTCTCCCGGCCATCTTGATTCCAGCTTGTGCTTCTTCCAGCCCAGCATTTCTCATGATGTACTGTGCATATAAGTTAAATAAGCAGGGTGACAATATACAGCTTTGACGTACTCCGTTTCCTATTTGGAACCAGTCTGTTGTTCCATGTCCAGTTCTAACTGTTGCTTCCTGACCTGCATTCAGGTTTTTCAAGAGGCATGTCAGGTGGTTTGGTATTCCCATCTCTTTCAGAATTCTCCAGGTTCTTGTGATCCACACAGTCAAAGGCGTTTTTAGTCAATAAAGCAGAAATAGATGTTTTTCTGGAACTCTCTTGCTTTTTCGATGATCCAGTGGATGTTGGCAATTTGATCTCTGGTTCCTCTGCCTTTCCCAAAAGCAGCTTGAACATCTGGAAGTTTATGGTTCACGTATTGCTGAAGCCTGGCTTGGACAATTTTGAGCATTACCGTACTAGAATGTGAGATGAGTGCAATTGTGTGGTAGTTTGAGCATTCTTTGGCATTCCTTTCTTTGGGATTGGAATGAAAACTGATTTTTTCCAGTCCTGGAAAACTGCTGAGTTTTCCAAATTTGCTGACATATTGAGTGTAGCACTTTCATAGAATCATCTTTTAGGATTTGAAAAAGCTCAACTGGAATTCCATCACCTCCACTAGCTTTGTTTGTAGTGATGCTTTCTAAGGCCCACTTGACTTCCCATTCCAGAATGTCTGGCTCTAGGTGATTAATAACAGCATCATGATTAACTGGGTCCTGGAGATCTTTTTTGTACAGTTCTTCTGTACATTCTTGCCACCTCTTCTTAATATCTTCTGCTTCTGTCAGGTCCATACCATTTCTGCCCTTTATTGAGCCCATCTTTGCATGAAATGTTTCCTTGGTATCTCTAATTTTCTTGAAGAGATCTCTAATCTTTCCTATTTTATTGTTTTCCTCTATTTCTTTGCATTGATTGCTGAGGAAGGCTTTCTTATCTCTCCTTGCTACTCTTTGGAACTCTGCATTCAAATGGGTATATCTTTCCTTTTCTCCTTTGCTTTTGGTTTCTTTTCTATTCACAGCTATTTGTAAGGCCTCCTCAGACAGCCATTTTGCTTTTTTGCATTTCTTTTTCCTGGTCATGGTCTTGACCCCTACCTCCTGTACAGCATCACGAACCTCTGTCCATAGTTCATCAGGCACTCTATCAGATATAGTCCCTTAAATCTATTTGTCACTTCCACTGTATAATCATAAGGGATTTGATTTAGGTCATACCTGAATGGTTTAGTGGTTTTCCCTATTTTCTTCAATTTAAGCCTGAATTTGGCAATAAGGAGTTCATAATCTGAGCCACAGTCAGCTACCAGTCTTGTTTTTGCTGACTGTTTAGAACTTCTCCATCTTTGGCTGCAAAGAATATAATCAATCTGATTTCAGTGTTGGCCATCTGGTGATGTCCATGTGTAAAGTCTTCTCTTGTGTTGTTGGAAGAGGGTGTTTGCTATGACCACTGCGTTCTCTTGCCAAATCTCTATTATCCTTTGCCCTGCTTTATTCTGTACTCCAAGGCCAAATTTGCCTGTTGCTCCAGGTGTTTCTTGACACCCTACTTTTGCATTCCAGTCCCCTATAATGAAAAGGACACCTCTTTTGGGTGTTAGTTTTAAAAGGTCTTGTATGTCTTCATAGAACTCTTCAACTTCTGCTTCAGCGTTAGTGGTCAGGGCACAGACATGAATTACCATGATATTGAATGATTTGCCTTAGAAACGAACAGAGATCATTTTGTCGTTTTTGAGATTGCATCCAAGTACTGCATTTCGGACTCTTGTTGACCATGATGGCTACTCCATTTCTTCTAAGGGATTCCTGCCCACTGTAGTAGATAAAATGGTCATTTGATTTAAATTCACTCATTCCAGTCCATTGTAGTTTGCTGATTCCTAGAATGTCGATGTTCACTCTTGCCATCTGCAGTTTGACCACTTCCAATTTGCCTTGATTCATGGACCTAACATTCCGGGTTCCTATGCAATATTGCTGTTTACAGCCTCGGACCTTGCTTCTATCACCAGTCACATCCACAACTGGGTGTTGTTTTTGCTTTGGCACCATCCCTTCATTCTTTCTTAAGTTATTTCTCCACTGATCTCCAGTATCATATTGGGCACGTATCGACCTGGGGAGTTCATCTTTCAGTGTCCTATCTTTTTGCCTTTTCATACTGCTCATGGGGTTCTCAAGGCAAGAATACTGAAGTGGTTTACCATTCCCTTCTCCCGTGTATTGCATTCTCTCAGCCCTCTCCACCATGACCCGTCCGTCTTGGGTGGCCCCACACGGCATGGCCTAGTTTCATTGAGTTGGACAAGGCTGTGGTTCATGCGATTAGATTGGCTAGTTTTCCCTGATTGTGCTTTCAGTCTGTCTTCCCTCTGGTGCCCTCTCTCAGTGTCTACGGTCGTACTTGTGTTTCTCTTACCTTAGAGAAACCCAAGTTTTACATCGATGTTTTAGGAATCTGAACTAAAATGGATGAGAACAGGCAAATTTAAATCAGATGACCATTATATCTGGCTTCCTTGATCGCTCAGTTGGTGAAGAATCTGCCTGCAATGCAGAAGACCCTGGTTTGATTCCTAGGTGGGGAAGATCCATTGGAGAAAGGATTTGCTACCCCATCCTGTATTCTTGGGCTTCCGTTGTGGCTCAGTTGGTAAAAAATATCCGTCTACAATGCGGGAGACCTGGATTCTATACCTGGTTTAGGAAGATCCCCTGGAGAAGGGAAATGCTACCCACTCTAGTATTCTAGCCTGGAAAATTCCATGGACTGTAGAGTCCATGGGGTCACAAAGAGTCAGACATGACTGAGCGACTTTCACTTTCACCATTATATCTACTACTGTGTGCGAGAATCCCTTAGAAGAAATGGATTGGCCCTCATAGTTAACAAAAGAGACTGAAATACAGTACTTGGGTGCAGTCTCAAAAATGACAGAATGGTCTGAGTTCATTTCTGAGGCACACCATTCAACATCACAGTAATCCAAGTCTGTGCCCCAACTACTATTGCTGAAGAAGCTGAAATTGAACGATTCTGTGAAAATCTACAAGACCTCCTAGAACTAACACTGAAAAAAGATGTCCTTTTCATCATAGGGGACCAGAATGTAAAAGTTGAAAGTCAAGAGATACCTGGAATGACAGTTAAGTTTGGCCTTGGAGTACAAAATGAAGCAGGGCAAAGGCTAAGAGAGTTTTGCCAAGAGAACACACTCGTCATAGCAAACACCTTCTTCTGACAACACGAGAGACGACTCTGCACGTGCACATCAACAGATGGTCAACACTGAAATCATCTTGATTATATTCTTTGCAGCTGAAGACAGAGAATCTCTACACAGTCAGCAAAAAACAAGACCAGGAACTGACTGTGGCTCAGATCATCAGCTCTTTATTGCAAAATTCAGGCTTAAGTTGAAAACAGTAGGGAAAACCACTAGGCCACTCAGATATGACCTAAATCAAATCCCTTATGATTATACAGTGGAGGTGATGAATAGATTCAAGGAACTGGATCTAGTAGATAGTGCCTGAAGAACTATGGACAGAGGTTCATAACATTATACAGGAAGTGATGAGCAGAACCAGTCCCAAGAAAAAGAAATGCAAGAAGGCAAAGTGGTTGTCTGAGGAGGCCTTACAAATAGCTGAGAAGAGAAGAGAAGTGAAAGTCAAAGGAGAAAGATACACCCAACTGAATGCAGTGTTCTAGAGAATAGCAAGGAGAGATAAGAAAGGTTTCTTAAGTGAACAAGGCAATTAAATAGAAGAAAACAATAGAATTGGAAACACTAGCGATCTCTTTAAGATAATTGGAGATACCAAGGGCATATTTCATACAAAAATAGGCACAATAAAGGACAAAAACATCAAGGACCTAACAGAAGCAGAAGAGATTAAGAAAAGGTGGCAAGAATACACAGAAGAACTGTACAAAAAAGCTCTTAATGACCCAGATAACCACAGTGGTGTGGTCACTCACCTAGAGCCAGACATTCTGGAGTGTGAAGTCAAGTGGGCCTTAGAATGCATTACTACAAACTGAGGTAGTGGAGGTTATGGAATTTCAGCTGAGCTATTTCAAATCCTAAATGATGATGCCTCTAGGAACTTCCCTAGGCAAGCAGATTCTTTACCACTGAGCCTCTAGGGAAGCTCCTAGAGGCATCATCATTTAGGATTTGAAATAGCTCAGCTGAAATTCCATAACCTCCACTACCTCAGTTTGTAGTAATGCATTCTAAGGCCCACTTGACTTCACACTCCAGAATGTCTGGCTCTAGGTGAGTGGATAAGAAAGCTGTGGTACATATACACAATGGAGTATTACTCAGCCATTAAAAAGAATTCATTTGAATCAGTTCTAATGAGGTGGATGACACTGGAGCCTATTATACAGAGTGAAGTAAGCCAGAAGGAAAAACACCAATACAGTATACTAATGCATATATATGGAATTTAGAAAGATGATAACAATAACCCTGTGTACGAGACAGCAAAAGAGACACTGATGTATGGAACAGTCTTATGGACTCTGTGGGAGAGGGAGAGGGTGGGAAGATTTGGGAGAATAGCATTGAAACATGTAAAATATCATGTATGAAACGAGATGCCAGTCCAGGTTCAATGCACGATACTGGATGCTTGGGGCTAGTGCACTGGGATGACCCAGAGGGATGGTATGGGGAGGGAGGAGGGTTCAGGATGGGGAGCACATGTATACCTGTGATGGATTCATTTTGATATTTGGCAAAACTAATACAATTATGTAAAGTTTAAAAATAAAATAAAATTTTAAAAAAATTAAAAAAAAAAAAAAAAGAATCTGCTTGCCAATGCAAGAGACACAGCTTCAATCCCTGATCTGGGAAAATCCCGCATGCCTTGGAGCAATTAAGCCCAGACGGCACAACTGTTGAGCCACAACTACTCAGCCCACGTGCTGCAACTACTAAAGCCTGAGCACCTAGAGCCCATGTTGTGCAACAAGAAAAAGCCATGGCAATGAGAAGCACCACAACTAGAGAGCAGCCCCCACTCACCACAGCTAGGGGAAAGCCCTCAGAGCAACAAAGACTCAGGACAGCTGAAAATGAGTAAATGAATAAAAATTTAAGGAAAAAAGAGGATGATTTAAAGGCTGCACTCAATATGCCAGCAAATTTGGAAAACTCAGTAGTGGCCACAGAACTGGAAAAGATCAGTTCTCATTCCAATCCCAAAGAAAGGCAATGCAAAAGAGTGTTCAAATTACTGAACAGTTGCACTCATTTCACATGCTAGCAAGATTATGCTCAAAATCCCTCAAGCTAAGCTTCAGCGCTAAGTAAACTGAGAACTTCCAGATGTACAAGCTGGGTTTAGAAAAGGCAGAGGAAGCAGAGATAAAATTGCCAACATACGCTGAATTATAGAAAAAGCAAGAGAATTCCAAAAATATCTACTTCTGTTTCATTGCCTACACTAAAGTCTTTGACTGTGTAGATCACAACAAACTGTAGAATATTCTTAAAGAGATGGGAATACCAGACCACATTACCTGTCTCCTGAGAAACCTGTATACAGGAGGAGAAACAACAGTTAGAACCAAACATGGAACAATCAACGTGTTCGAAATTGGGAAAGGAGTACATCAAGGCTCTATATTGTTACCCTGCTTATTTAACTTGTATGCAGAGCACATCATAGGAAATGCTGGGCTGGATGACTCATAATCTGAAATCAAAATTTCTGGGAGAAATATCAACAGTCTCAGACATGCAGATGATACCACTTTAATGGCAGAAAGTGAAGAGGAACTAAAGAGCCTCTTGGTGATGGCGAAAGAGGAGAGTGAAAAAAAGCTGGCTGGCTTAAAACTCAGCATTAGAATGCATTAGATGAAGATCATGGCGTCTGATCCTATCAGTTCGTGGCAAATAGATGGGGAAAAAGTGGAAACAGTGTCAGATTTCATTTTCTTGGGCTCCAAAATCACTGCAAATGGTGACTGCAGCCACAAAATTAAAAGATGCTTGCTGCTTGGAAGAATAGCTGTGACAAACCTAGAGAGTGTATTAAAAAAGGAGAGACATCACTACAGGGTTTTGTATACTGAAAGCTATGGTTTTTCCTGTAGTCATGTATGGATGTGAGAGTTGGACCGTAAAGAAGGCTGAGTGCTGAAGAACTATAATTTTGAACTGTGGTGCTGGAGAAGACTCTTGAAAGTCCCTTGGACAACAAGGGGATCAAATCAGTCAATCCTAAAGGAAATCAATCCTGAACATTTATTGGAAGGACTGGTGCTGAAGCTGAAGAGATACTAGTCTTTATCTTCTTGGTCTACTAACATTCCACTTCAAGTCATTATTCCTTGTTCCAATTGCTAGTCTCCCAGCTTATTGACCTGTCCTGCAGCAAGAAGGAGCTTGGGCTCTGTAACATTTTAAGGGAATTTGGGAGACTTCTGTCGGAGAAGGCAATGGCACCCCACTCCAGTACTCTTGCCTGGAAAATCCCATGGATGGAGGAGCCTGGTAGGCTACAGTCCATGGGGTTACTAAGAGTTGGACATGACTGAGCAACTTCACTTTCACTTTTCACTTTCATGCATTGGAGAAGGTAATGGCAACCCACCCAGTGTTCTTGCCTGGAGAATCCCAGGGCCAGGGAAGCCTGGTAGGCTGCCGTCTATGGGGTCTCACAGAGTCAGACACGACTGAAGTGACTTAGCAGCAGCAGCAGCAGTAGGGAGACTTCTGTAAGCTAATGACCACTCAAGCCAATACTTTGGCCACCTGATCCAAAGGGCCAACTCATTGAAAAAGACTCTGATGCTAGGAAAGATTGAAGGCAGGAGGAGAAGGGGACAACAGAGGATGAGATAGTTGGATAGGATCACTGACTCAATGGACATGAACTTGAGCAAACTCAGGCAGATAGTTAAGGACAGGGAAGTCTGGCATGCTGCACTTAATGGGGCTGCAAAGGGTTGGACAGGACTTAGTGACTGAACAACAACAACAATATTAGCTAAAGGGTGGTGACACTTACTAAAATATGGTAATTCAGCTCAGGTTTCATTATAATGTCCCCTTTCACTTAGTTTCTCTCTAGGCTACATGCAGAAGTGCTCCTCTTCAAGGACTATTAACTCTCTGACTTCACATACCATGATTTAGAGCCCTGTTTCAATTGCTTGTGTGTAATTATCAGGGTTTGTGGCTTGAGTGTGTCTGGTGCTTGATGCACCTGGTCTTCCTTCAAGCTAGTGTAGATTGTTGCTCGTTTACTGGATTCTTTTCTTGAGTGGTCATTAGCTTACAGAAGTCTCCCAAATTCCCTTAAAATGTTACAGAGCCCAAGCTCCTGCTTGCTTCAGGACAGGTCAATAAGCTGGGAGACTAGCAGTTGGAACAAGGAATAATGACTTGAAGTGGAATGTTAGTAGATCAAGAAGATAAAGACTAGCATCTCAAAAAGGCCATCTTCCCCGAGTCCCAATTTGGGGTCCTTTTATATACAAAAGGAAAAAGGGGAGGGGCCACTGTGGCACCAACCAATGGCTGAGCAAGACCACTATTGGTCACTGGGTGACAGTTGTTTACTAACTGGTCATGTGCTTGGGGGATGGACCCACTGCACATGACCAGTTAGCCAGTGGCTAAGCGAGGTTTCTATACCTGGTGCCTACCTCACTGCCACTGCACCCTGAGCAGAAGGGTGTGAATAACTCCAGAAAGTGCCAGGTCTGAAGAAGTACCCGGCTGCTCCAGCAACGTTATCCTCCAGCCCTGGTGGAAGGAGGTATGCAGGTGGCAGAGGCCACAATGGCCATGTAGAGGCAACTGATGCACGTGTCAACTGTGATCACTGTCTGAGGTGGCAGGCACCGTGGGCTCAGCCTGCCACTGGCTGCACCAGCCAGCCTATGAGGGCTGAGTTGGCCCCAGAGCTGGTGCCCCCAGAGTGGAGCTCCTTCCTGTCTGCTTGTGCAGTGCTTGGGTGGCAGGCAGGAGTGGGCTGGTCTGGTGGGCTAGCTGTAGCTGCACTTGGAAAGGTGTGGTAAAGTGACCCCTGCCACAATGGAGCATGCAGGCTGGTGCCAGGGCTCGGAGAGCCCATCAAGCCTCAGGTTCAGGCTAGGAAGGCCGCCACTATAAAAATTCCCTTCAGTCTTTAATCTAGTGGGATTTCTAAAACAACTAATTAGTCTACTGCATCCCTATTATGTCCAGTGGCCTACAGACCACATTGATTTTCTTTTTTCATTTTTGCAACACACAGAGGGGGTTGGTTTCCCACCCTTTCAGATCTCCTCAGTGGTCCAGTATGAGAATTTCCTGGTCTTCCATGGGGAGGATATCTGAGAGTGTAACAGAGCACAGTGAGTGCATTCCATAGCTTGCAGCCATTGCTGTACGGCATTAGGGCTCACCCTGTTACCAGGCAATGAGTCCTGCTCAACCATTGGTGGATGCTTCAGTGGGCCCTGCCCACTGGCAACCAGCTGTCAGTGAGTGACTGTTAGTGGTTCTGCTCAGCCATTGGACAGCACAGCAGTGGGCCTCAATCACAGTTCAGTTCAGTTCAGTTGCTCAGTCGTGTCTGACTCTTTGCGACCCCATGAATCGCAGCACGCCAGGCCTCCCTGTCCATCACCAACTCCGGGAGTTCACTCAGACTCACGTCCATCGAGTCAGTGATGCCATCCAGCCATCTCATCCTCTGTCGTCCCCTTCTCCTCCTGCCCCCAATCCCTCCCAGCATCAGAGTCTTTTCCAATGAGTCAACTCTTGGCATGAGATGGCCAAAGTACTGGAGTTTCAGCTTCAGCATCATTCCCTCCAAAGAACACCCAGGGCTGATCTCCTTCAGAATGGACTGGTTGGATCTCCTTGTAGTTCAAGGGACTCTCAAGAGTCTTCTCCAACACCACAGTTCAAAAGCATCAATTCTTTGGTGCTCAGCCTTCTTCACAATCCAATTCTCACATCCATACATGACCACTGGAAAAACTATAGCCTTGACTAGATGGACCTTTGTTGGCAAAGTAATGTCTCTACTTTTGAATATGCTATCTAGGTTGGTCATAACTTTCCTTCCAAGGAGTAAGCATCTTTTAATTTCATGGCTGCAAGCAACCAACTATTAAGAAACAATGAGTGAAGGGATTCAGACAATAGAGTAGTGGTCGTGAAGAGGAGAATGAGCTAAGAGGTGGATCCCAGCCTTCTCCCTGAGGCCCTCCAGCTCACCCAGCCTTTGGCCAGTGGGTGAGCTGGGGGGGCCCAGAGAATAGGCTGTGGGTTGTGTCCTGCGGGGCTCTAGAGCCCTAACCAAGGCCACCCATCAGCATTGGCCCATGTGTTGAGGCATCGGTGAACCTCTCCTCCATCCTTGTCTCTGTGACCTCTTAGCTGAGGTGGTCTGCTGGGGTCACAGTCTGTGGGACATGATCTCCCCCAACTCTGGGCAGCCTGAGGAGCCTTGAGGGCCAGTTTGATTGGGCACCTGGCTCCTTCAGTGATGACAGCTGGGTAGAGGCTGAGGACCTGGCCCTGAGGGAGCTGCCAGCTGGCATCTGCATCCTCTTAGCCAGGATCAGGACTTGGAGGGTGAAAGTTGTATCTTGGGACCTTCCCCTTTCTTGTCAGGACAAGGAATAACATTTGTGTGGTAGAGATTTACATCATTACTTGACCTGACCCCATGAACAAAGGCTCTGACACCAAAAAGTTTGTAACAAATAACCACACCCTTCCCTCACTTTTTGTTTTTAAAGGGCCTGGCCAAAAGCTTTCAGTAATTTTGGAGTTCTTAGGGCATGAGCCACCGATCTCCTTGTATGAACCTCTAATAAACCTTTCTCTGTTCCAAACTCTACAATGCTTTAATATTGATTGGCCTCACTATGTGTTGGGGACACGGACTTGTGATTCGGTAACAAGGATAGAGAATAACATTAATTTGGTAGAGATTTACAAGAAAGTCATTATCTGACCATGACCTGACTTCAAGAACAATGGATCTGGCACCAACAATGGATCTGACACCAAGCAACAACTAACCATGCCCTTCCCTCATCTTTTTGCTTTAAAAGGACTTGCTGAAAGCTCCTAGTAACTTTAGGGTTTTTAAGGCATGAGCCACCCATCTCCTTGCATGTTCCTGTAATAAACCCTTCTCTGTTCCAAACTCCAGTGCTTTAGTATAGTTTGGCCCCGATGTGCATCAGGCACACGGACTTGTGTTATTTGGTGACAAGAGTTGCTATACTTATGGGAAAGCATTATAAACTGCCCAGAACACTTTATCTCCTTTGATTCAACATCTTTGACCAGAAAAGTGTCATTTGATATTTGAAATGATACATTCCAAAGTCATAATATGAAAAAAAATGTACAAAGCACCTTACAATTCTGCTCATGTCTCATGCTAATAAGGTTATGCTCAAAATCCTTCAAGCCAGGCTCCAGCAATATGTGAATTGAGAACTTCCAGGTGTATAAGCTGAATTTAGAAAAGGCAGAAGAACCAAAAATCAAATTTCTGTGTCTGCTGGATCATAGAGAAAGCAAGGGAATTCCAGAAAAACATCCATTTCTGCTTCATTTTCACCTTTGACTGTGTGAATCACAACAAACTGTGGAAAATTCTTAAAGAGACTGAAATACCAGACCACCTTATTTGTCTCATGAGATACCTGTATGCAGGCCAAGAAGCAACAGTTAGAATCGCACATGGAACAATGGACTGGTTCAAAACACAGTGTGTCAAGGCTGTATATTGTCACCCTGCCTATTTAACATATATGTAGAGTGTATCATGTGAAATACTGGGCTGGATGAATCACAAGGTGGACTCAAGATTGTTGGGAGAAATATCAACAACCTCTGGTATGCAGATGATACCATGCTAATGGCACAAAGTGAAGAACAGCATCTTGATGAGGGTGAAAGATGAGAGGGCAAAAGCTGGCTTAAAATTTAACATTCAAGAAACTAATATCATGGCATCTGGTCCCATCACTTCATGGCAAATAGATGGGGAAACAATGGAAACAGTGACAGATTTTCTTTTTCTGGGCTCAAAATCACTGTAGCATGAAATTAAACCGCAGCCATGAAATTAAAAGACACTTGCTCCTTTGAAGGAAAGTGATGACCCACCTAGACAGTGTACTAAAAAGCAGAGATTATCACTTTGTCAACAAAGGTCCATATAGTAAAAGCTGTGATCTTTACAGTAGCCGTGTGTGGATGTGAGAGTTGGACCATAAAGAAGCCTGAGCAGCAAAAATTGATGCTTTTCAATTGTGGTGCTAGAGAAGATTCTTGAGAGTCCCTTGGAGAACAAGGAGGTCTAACCAGTCAATCTTAAAGAAAATCAACCCTGAATATTCATTAGAAGGATTGATGCTGAAGCTCCAATACTTTGGCCACCTGATACAAAGAGCTGACTCATTGGAAAAGACCCTGATGCTAGGAAAGATTGAGGGCAAGAGGAGAAGGGGGCAACAGAGGATGAGATGGTTCCTAGTGGCATAAAAAGAGATACTACCGGCATAAGACGAGGAGATAGAGGACAGGCAGGAAAAGTAGTCACAGACGTCCCCTACAGGATAGCATCACCTACTCAATGGACATGAGTTTGAGCCAACTGTGAAAGATAGTGAAGGACAGGGAAGCCTGGCGTGCCACAGTATATGGGGTTGCAAAGATTTGGACACAACTTAATGACTCAACAACAACAGCAACAACCACAACATAAAATTTGGGAATATTCTAATTCTGCGAAAAATGTCAGGGTAATTTGATAGGAATTGCATTTAATCTGTAGATTGCTTTGGGTAATATGACCATTTTAACAATATTAATTCTTCCAGTCAAAGAGCTTGGGATATCTTTCCATTTCTTTAAGTCATCTTCAATTTCCTTTATCAGTGTTTTATAGTTCTCAGTGTAAAAGTCTTTCATCTTTTTTTCATGTTTAATCTGAAGTATTTTTTAAAGCAATTTTCAAAGAGATTTAAAAAATACTTTTCTGATATTTCATTTAGTTTAAAAAATGGAACTGATTTGTGTATGTTAATCTTGTACCCTGTTACCTTGTTGGATTTGTTTATCAATTCTAGCAGTTTTTGTCTGGAGTCCTTAGGGTTTCCTGCATATAGTATCCTGTCTTCTGCATATAATGACAATTTTACCTCTTTCCTTGGGTATCTTTCATTCTTTTTTTTTTTTTTTCTTTGTCTGATTGATATAACCTGGACATCCAGTACCATGTTGAATAGAAGTGGTGAGTTGGGCATCCTGTCTTATTCCAGATTTTAGTGGGAAAGCTTTCAACTTTTCACCATTGAGTATTATGTTGGCTGGGGATTGTCATAAATGGCTTTTATTATGTTATGTTCCTTCTATACCTGCTTTGGTAGTAGTTTTTATCATGAATGTATGTTGAATTTTTACAAATGTTTTTTCCTGCATTTATTGAGGTGATCGTGTAGTTTTTATCTTTTGTTGATGTGGTGTGTCACATTGCTTTGCATACACAGAACCACCCTTGTGACCCTGTGATGACTCTAACTTGATTGTGGTGTATGATCTTTTACTTTTTCATCTATATTCATCAAATATATTGGCCTGTAGTTTTCCTTTTTGTCTTTGTCTGCACTTGGTATCAGGGTGATGGTGGCTTCATAGAATGACTTTGGGAGTATCCCCTTCTTTTTGATGTTTTGAAATAGTTGGAGATGAATTAGGATAAATTCTCTGTAGAACTGGTAGAATTCCCCAGTGAAGCCATCTAGTCCTCGACTTTTGTTTGCAGCGAGTTTCTTTCTTTTTTTACTACAGATTATATTTCACTTCTGGTGATTGGTCTGTTCAAATTATCTATTTCTTTTTGATTCAGCTTGTTGGATTACATGTTTCTAGAAACTTTTTCATTTCTTCTAGGCTGTCCAATTTTTTCGCATTGAGTTGTTTATGATATTCTCTTCTGGTTTTTGTATTTCTGTGGTCAGTACTTATAATTTTTTTAAAGCCATTGATTTGGATATTTTATGTTTATCTTTTATTTGATCATATCACACAGCACATGTGGTCTTAGGTCCCCAACCAGAAATTGGACCCCTGCCCCCTGCGTTGGGAGCTCTGTGCCTTATCCACTGGCTTGCAGTCTTCAGTACCTCTAATTTTAATCAAAGATAAAGTTTGCATTTTTACTCCTTATTGCTTTGGAATGATTTTTGAGAGGAGAAAAGGCAAAATGTTCTCTTTATCATACTATTATAGAACATTAAATGTTATATTGTTTTTGATTAAATAATTTAAGGTATATTTCACAGGAAACAAAACTCCTTAAAATTATAGCCTCCAAGTCTGTGCTGTGCTAAGTCTCTTCAGTTGTGTACGACTCTTTGCGGCCCCATGGACTGTAGCCTGCCAGGCTCTTCTGTCCATGGGATTCTCCAGGCAAGAATACTAGAATGGATTGCCGTTTCCTTCTCCAGAGGGTCTTCCTGACCCAGGGATTGAATCCAGGTCTCCTGCATTGGCAAATAGATTCTTTACCACTTCCAACAACATGAGAGGAGACTCTGCACATGGACATCACCAGATGGTCAATACGGAAATCAGATTGATTATATTCTTTGCAGCCAAAGATGGAGAAGCTCGATTCAGTCAGCAAAAACAAGACCTGGAGCTGACTGTGGCTCAGATCATGAACTCTTTATTGCCAAATTCAGACATAAATTGAAGAAAGTAGGGAAAACCACTAGACCATTCAGGTATGATGTAAATCAAATCCTTTACAATTATACAGTGGAAGTGACAAACAGATTCAAGGGATTAGATCTGATAGAGTGCCTGAAGAACTATGGACAGAGGTTTGTGGCATTGTACAGGAGGCAGGGATCAAGACCATCCCCAAGAAAAAGAAATGCAAAAAGGCAAAATGGTTGTCTGAGGAGCCTTACAAATAGCTGAGAAAAGAAGAGAAGCAAAAGCAAAGGAGTAAAGGAAAGTATACCCATTTGAATGCAGAATTCCAAAGAATAGCAAGGACAGATAAGAAAGCCTTCCTCAGTGATCAGGGCAAAGAAATAGAGGAAAACAATAGAATGTGAAAGACTAGAGATCTCTTCAAGAAAATCAGAGATATCAAGTGAACATTTCATGCAAAGCTGGACACAATAAAGGAAAGAAATGGTATGGACCTAACAGAAGCAGAAGGTGTTAAAAAGAGGTGACAAGGATACACAGAAGAACTATACAAACAAGATTTGAATGATCACGATGGTGTGATCACTCACCTACAGCCAAACATCCCGGAGTGCAAAGTCAAGTGGGCCTTAGGAAGCATCATTAGGAACAAAGCTAGTGGAGGTGATGGAATTCCAGTTGAGCTATTTCAAATTCTAAAAGATGATGCTGTGAAAGTGCTGCAGTCAATATGCCAACAAATCTAGAAAACTCAGCTGTGGCCACAGGACTGGAAAAGGTCAGTTTTCATTTCAATCCCAAAGAAAGGCAGTGTTAAAGAATGTTCAAACTACCACACAGTTGCACTCATCTCACACACTAGCAAAGTAATGATCAAAATTCTTCAAGCCAGGTTTCAACAATACATGAACCGTGAACTTCCACATATTCAAGCTGCATTTAGAAAAGGCAGAGGAACCAGAGACCAAATTGCCAACATCCACTGGATCATCGAAAAAGCAATAGAGTTTCAGAAAAACATCTATTTCTGCTTAATTGACTATGCCAAAGCCTTTGACTGTGTAGATCACAATAAACTGTGGAAATTTCTTCAAGAGATGGGAATACCAGACCACCTGACCTGCCTCTTGAGAAACCTATATGCAGGTCAGGAAGCAACAGTTAGAACTGGACATGGAACAACAGACTGGTTCCAAATAGGAAAAGGAGTATGTCAAGGCTGTATATTGTCACCCTGCTTATTTAACTTCTATGCAGAGAACATCATGAGAAATGCTGGGCTGGAAGAAGCATAAGCTGGAATCAAGATTGCCAGGAGAAATATCAATAACGTCAGGTATGCAAGACACCACCTTATGACAGCAGTTGAAGAAGGACTAAAGACCCTCTTGATGAAAGTGAAAGAGGAGAGTGAAAAAGTTGGCTTAAAAGTGAACATTCAGAAAACTATGATCATGGCATCTGGTCCCATCACTTCATAGCAAATAGATGGGGAAACAGTGGAAAGAGTAAAAGACTTTCTTTTTTGGGGCTCCAAAATCACTGCAGATGGGGACTGCAGCCATGAAATTAAAAGACGTTTGTTTCTTGGAAGAAAAATTACGACCAATCTAGACAGCTTTTAAAAAACAAAGACATTACTTTACCAAGAAAGGTCCATCTAGTCAAAGCTATGGTTTTTCCAGTAATCATGGATGGATGTGAGAGCTGGACTATAAAGAAAGCTAAGCACTGAAGAATTGATGCTTTTGAACTGTAGTGTTGGAGAAGACTCTTGAGTGTCCCTTGGACTGCAAGGAGATCCAACCAGTCCACCCTAAAGGAAATCAGTCCTGAATATTTATTGGAAATACTGATGCTGAAGCTGAAACTCCAATAATCATTGTATTGGAGCCTCTTGATGAAAGTGAAAGAGGAGAGTGAAAAGTTGGCTTGAAACTCAACATTCAGAAAACCAAGATCATGGCATCTTGTCCCATCTAGACCTGACTCATTGGGAAGGACCCTGACGCTGGGAAAGATTGAAGGTGGGAGGAGAAGGGGACGACAGAGGAAGAGATGGTTGGATGGCATCACCAACGCAACGGGCATGAGTTTGAGTAAGCTCTGGGAGTTGGTGATGGACAAGGAAGCCTGGCGTGCTTCAATCCATGGGGTGGAAAAGAGTTAGCCATGACTGAGCAACTGAACTGAATGAAGCACCACCTGGGAAGTCCCCAAAGTCTGATTTCGCTAATTGGCTGGGAAGTGCAGATGATAATGACAAGCTTGTATATCACTGGGAATAGTGCTGTAAGCTTTTCTGAACATGTTGGTAACAGTTCCTTTTCTTCCACAGTCACTTCTGTTTTTATCCAACTCATTTTTCCTCTTTATTTTCTGGCTTTTAGTTAAAGTAATATATTTTTTTCCTACTCTCTACTTTTATTTCTATTCTTTAAAGAATGCCCCTAATTTTTAACTTATATTTAATTTTATATTTTTGTAACAAAACCTCAACATAGTCAACATCACACTCTTTTTTTTTTTTTTCATCACAGCACTGAAAGGTTACACAGCATGTATACATAAGGTGTCCAGTTTGTATGGGGATTCTAGCAATTTATGGAAGTTTTCCTGGCATAATAGGACCCCCTTGCCTGCTCAAAAGTGAATTGGTGGTCTCCAAATGTAAATTATCATGCCATCTGACACTATTTCATGTGTTTTGTTGTTGCTGTTGTTTATTTCCCCCACTAGAATGTAAATTCCACAAAAATAGGCCTTTTAACTCTTTATCCATTATCCCTGAAGTCTGCAACAGTTTCTGGCATGTATTAGCCACTCTATAATGATTTTCTGAACTAACCGAATGAGTAGACTAAGGCAAGACCCTTACAATGTTTGAATTACTCCCTGAAGTTCTTTCACTGATCTTATTATCTACAATTTTTGTCCCTTTTGTAAACATAAGCATTATAGGAGCTATTGTTTATCATCTGGAGTTGATTTATTTCACCAGTTTCTATGCTGTCAGTGATCTCTTATATCCCAACCCTTCACTTTGTCTTCATCTTGCTAAAGTATACCCTTCAGTAAATCTTTCAATGAGGTTTTAGGGTAAACTGTTAGTTTTCATATGTCTGAAAAAAATATATCTTCCATTTTTAAATGACTGAAGGGTATAATGGTTTCTAGTCATAGTTTTCCCCTGTACAATTTGAGGACACTGCTTAGTATTTGCCAACATATATTGCTGCTGAAGACAAATCTACTTTCAATGTAATTATTATTTTGGCATGTTCTTTCTGAGATTTGAAATTTTGTCTTTGCTCGGTTGGAGGTTTGCTTTGACTTCTCTAGGTGCAAGTTGATTGATTTATATTACATAGCACTTGTTACATGTTTTCAAGCATGTAACAAGATGGTTCATATCTTTCTTTGATCTGGATGTTCTCAGAAGTGATCTGATTCTCTACCATTTCCTTAGGTTTCTCCTGTAGAAAGCCTCACAAATGGGAATCTCACAGTCTGTTCTCTGTCTCTTATAACTTCTCTTCCCAATTTAAAAATAGTTTCTCTTTCTGTAATATGCTATTATCTCAATGAGTTTCTTAGCACTATCATTCAGATTAGTAATGGTCTCTTGGTTTGTGTCCTTCTAAAATCACTTGCTTATAGGATTTTTTTTAATCTCAGTGATGGTATACATTTCAAATCCTTTATAGGTACTAAACCTGATTATTATTAAATCATTTATGTTTTAAGCTTTTTATCTTATATTAAGGGATAGTAAACAGTGTGCTTGAAGAACTATAGACTGAGGTCCATAATATTGTGCAGGAGGCAGTGAACAAAACCATCCCAAAGAAACAGAAAAGCAAGAAGGCAAAGTGTTTATCTGAGGAGGCTTTACAAATAGCTGAAGAAAGAAGAAAAGTGGAAAGCAAGGGAGAAGGGGAAAGCTACATCCAACTAAACGCAGAGTTCCAAAACATGGCAAGGAGACACAAGAAGGCCTTCTTCAGTGAACAGTGGGTAAAACTAGAAGAAAACAGCAGAAGGGGAAAGACTAGAGATCTGTCCAGGAAAATTGGAAATACCAAGGGAATATTTCACCCACAGATGGGCACAATAAAGGTGAGGAACGGTAGAGACCCAGTAGACACTGAAGAGATCAAGAAGAGATGGAAAGAATACATGGAAGAACAGTACAAAAAAAAAAGATCTTAATGAACCGGATAACTATGATAGTGTGGTCAGTCACCCAGAGTCTCACATTTTTGGGTGTGAAGTCAAGTGGGCCTTAGGAAGCACTGCTGTTAATAAAGCTAGTGGATGTGATGGAATTCCAGCAGAGCTGTTCAGAACTTCAACGGATGATGCCATCAAGGCATTGCATTCAATATGTCATCAAATCTGGAAGACCTAGCAGTGGCCACAGGACTGCAAAAGGTCAATCCTCATCCCAATTCCCAAGAAGGGTAGTACTAAAGAATTTTCTAACCATCGGACAATTGCACCCATCTTCCATGCTAGTAAGGTCATGCTTAAAATCTTGCATGCTAGGCTTCAGCATTATGCAAACCAGGAACTTCCAGATGTCCAATCTGGATTTAGAAAGGGCAGAGGAACCAGAGATCAAATTGCCAACATTTGCTGGATCTTAGAGAAAGCAAGGGAATTCCAGAAAAACACATACCTCTGTTTCATTGACTATGCTAAAGCCTTTGACTGTGTGGATCATAACAAACCGTGGAAAGCTATTAAAGAGATGGGAATACCAGACCATCTTACCAGTCTCCTGAGAAACCTGTATGCGGGTCAAGAATCAACAGTTAGAACCCTGTATGGAACAACTGATTGGTTCAAGATTTTGAAAGAAAGGAGTACAATAGGGCTGTCTGCTGTCATCCTGTTTGTTTAACCTATACGCTGAGCACATCGTGAGAAATGCTGGGCTGGATGAGTTATAAGCTGGAATCAAGACAGGCAGGAGAAGATCAACAACCTCAGGTATGCGGGTGATACCACTCTAATGACAGAAAGTGAAGAGGAACTAAAGGGCTTCTTGATGAGGATGAAGGAGGAGAGTGAAAGAGCTGGCTTAAAACTGAATATTAAAAAACTAAGATCATGGTATCCAGGCCCATTACTTCATGGCAAATAGAAGGGGAAAGGTGGAAGTAGTGACAGATTCCTTTTCTTGGGCTCTAAAATCACTCCGGATACTGACTGCAGCCATGAAATCAGAAGATGATTGCTGCTTGGCAGGAAAGCTATGACAAACCTAGATAATGCGTTGAAAAGCAGAGACATTACTCTGCCGACAGAAGTCCCTATAATCAAGGCTGTGGTCTTCCCAGTGGTCACATATGGTTGTGAGAGCTGGACTGTAAAGAAAGCAGGGCAACAAAGAATTGATGCCTTCAAACTTTGATGCTGTTGAGGGTTGTGAGCTGTTTGTAAATTTTGGAGACTAATCCCTGTTTGCTGCATCATTTGCAAATATTTTCTACCAATCTGTGAGTTGTCTTTTCATTTTGTTTATGATTTTGTTTGCTATGTAAAAGCTTTTGAGTTTCGTTAAGTCCTATTTGTTTATTTCCATTACTCTGGGATACAACTGCGATTTTGGTCAGAGAGGGTTTTGCCTGTTTTTCTCTAAGAATTGTATAGTGTCTGGTCTCACATTTAGGTCTTTAATCTATTTTGAGCTTATTTTTGTGTATGGTGTCAGGAAATGTTATAATTCCATCTTTTCTACATGTAGCTAGCTGTCCAGCTTCCCCAGCACCATTTATTGAAGACACTTTCTTTTTCTCATTGTATCGTCTTTCCTCCTTTGTTGTAGATTAATTGACCATAGGTGCAGCGGTTTATTTCTGAGCTTTCTATCCTCTTCCATTGATTTATATTTCTGTTTTTTGTGTGTGTGTGTGTGTGCACGCGCCAGTACCATATTGTTTTGATGACTATAACTTTGTAGTTCAGTCTGAAGTCAGTGAGCCTGATTCTTCCAACTCCATTTTTCTTTCTCAAGATTGCTTTGAATATTCAGAATCTTTTGTTTTCATATAGATTTTAAGATTTTTTGTTCTAGTTCTGTGAAAAATTCCATTTGGTAATTTGACAGGGGTTGCATTGAATCTGTAGATTGTTTTAGGTAATACAGTCATTTTGACATTATTGATTCTTCCAACCCAAGGACATGGTAAATCTTTTCATCTGTTTGTGTCATTTTTTATTTCTTTCAACAGCGTCTTACAGTTTTTGGAGTATAAGTCTATTGTCTCCTTAAGTAGGTTTATTCTTTTATTGGAGCATTTAATCCATTTATATTCAAAGTAGTTATCAATATGTGTGTTCCTATTACCATCTTCTTGTTTTGTGTGGTTTTGCGGGGCTTTTTCTTCTCTTGTGTTTCCTGTCTAGAGAAGTTCCCTTAGCATTTGTGGTAAAACTTGTTTGGTGGGGCTGAATTCTCTTAGCTTTTGTTTTCTGTAAAGATTTTGATTTCTCTGTCAAACCTGAATGAGATTCTTGCTGGGTAGAGTAATCTTGGTCATAGGTTTTTCCTTTTCATTGCTTTAAATATATTATGCCATTCCCTTCTGGCCTGCAGAGCTCTGAAAAATCAGCTGATGACCAACCATTTTGCCAAAAGTTTTCACTTTTGTCTCAGATTCAAAGGATTTGTTAATAAAATAAGCCACTTGTTGTAATTAGATAAATAATACCAACATTTATTAGAGAATTATTTAGCTTACTTTTTATATACTAATATTAAAAGAAAAGAAAAAGAGAAAAAGCAGAGGATACATCACCAAACTGGGTTCTGACCAACATCCAGACTCAAACAGTGCTGGAAAGTCCCATGTCGCAGCACGTCTGGAGTCCAGTTGGGAAAAGGTCCCTGGTAGCACCTCTGTTCCGTGGGTGGGTCTTCAGAGCTTGGAAGAGATGGGAGATGGGCAACCGGGAGCATCCCTCAGGTTACAGTCCTCTCCTCCCCAAAGGAGGCTGGCTTTCTAACTACCGAATTAATCTTCATTTTTTTGAGATCGATTTAAGTGGAATTATACACTATGCCCTCCTTAAGTCTGTCTTCTTTCATTACACTTGTTAGAATTATACCTATTTTTCAAAGTGGCTGTAGCCAGTTTTCATTTTGCATAGTATTCTATGATAAAGATATACACCATAGGCAAAAATAAGTCAAAATGTTTGATCCATTAAAGATTTACATGTGAGACACAGCACTGTTAAAGTCCTAGAAAAAAACATAGCAGGAAATCTTAATGACATTGCATTTGGTGAGGACTTCGTGGATATGAAAACATAAGCACAAGCAACGGAAGTAAAAATAGGTAGCATGGACTCTATCAAAAGCAAAACTTCTGAGCATCAAAGCACACAATAGAGTGAAAAAAAAAAAAAAAACCCTGTGGAATCAAATAAGGTATCTGCTGAATTATATATCTAAAAAAGTCAATAGCTATTAATAGAAAACATAAAGAACTCCTATGACCAGGGATTCCCCTCTCTGCCCTGCAGCCAGAAGACCTGAGACGTGCAGGGCCCTGCTGCCAGTGCCCCAGACCCAGCCCTGCCCGCCAGTGGTCAGCAAGCCAGAGGATCTCTGCTGTTCCTGGGGGACTCAGCTGGGGAACAGGAGAAAGATATCAACAAAAAATTTTTAAATTTTTTTACTTTTTTGTGTGCAAAATGTGACTTGAACATGTATTTGTCCAATCCACAGATATGGCCTCTATAAAAAGCATCTTGCATGTGAGCTAACATGGGGTTGGGCCTGCATCCCTCCCCAGGCTTGGAGGAGTGAAGACATGTTTTGTGCTCTCCTCCAGGAGGTGGTTGCCCTCAGGTGTCCTCCCAGAAGCCTCTCTCACTGGCCCCCTGACCTGGGACACTTGCCTCCACTTGTGCCTTGTCTGTCTGGGAGCCTGGAGCTCATCCAGCCCTGGGCAGGCAGCTCCCTGCTGAACTTTCTCAACACCCACCCAGGACCAGGCACTGAGCTGAGCTTTGCAGATGCTTCCTGTGAAGCATCAGGTACTAATAGACAGAAACACATGTGATGACATAGAATTATTTTACCTACAAAACACAGTCCACTCAACTAACTGGCCCTGCCTGACCAGAAGGTGGAGGTTATTCTTATGGGTCACCAGATGGATGGCTAGGGAGCTTCTCACAGGCTTTTCCCTTTCTGCCGGGTGGAATCCCTGAGCACTGGCCCAGGGAGAAGCAGGATGATTTGGTTTTATTTTTATGATGAAGCAGAAGATTTTTAAAGAGGCATGTAAGCATCTTGCAGAATGGGTTTCTGTAGATGTTGTTTGGATAACAAGTGTCTAAATTATCAAAAATAGGGTACAAACTTCATGTGGGGACAAGCAGTGGTAAACTAGAAGTGGAGGCCTTTCAGAGCCTGTTTCAAGTTTGTGACAACCCCCTTGAGTTTGGGGTGATTGAGGGTGATGGGGAAGGAAGTGGGAAACAGCTTTGGGTCAGTAGGGGGTTGAGGCTGAGTGACACCTTGTGGGACCTAAAGCATAAAACTTACATAGTTTGGGATGGTGCATTTTTAAGGAAAAGAATCCAGAATAATGTGTGGGATCTAAGAAGAGTCTGAGCAAATGGTTTCAGCCTTCATAATTTCCCAGAAAACCCGCCTCTGGTGATGAAGTAAACCCAGGATTGTAGTAAGAACATCTTTGCCTGCATGTCTGCTCTTCCCTAGTAGACTGTGTGACCTTGACCAGGTCACCTCTCTGGATTACCATGTGCCATGTGATGGTGCGTTAAGACCTTGTACACTTATAAGACAAGGACCATGACAGCGCTGAGGATTTGCTTTCCAGGAAGAGATGAAAGATGTGAGGTTGTTTAAACACTGCACCTTATTTAAATACAGTTTTGACTCACAGTCACATTAAGCTACTTATTACCTGTCCAATGTGTCTCTTATTTTTGCTTCAGAGCTCATTGCATATCAGGCAAAGATGCCAGTAATGAGGGAAAACCTCCCATTTGACAGGAGCAGCCCTTTTTTATGTTGGCTGGACCGCCCCACCCACCCACTCACCCATCTCCACCATGTTCCTTACTATTCTGGGCTGGACCATGTATGCCCATGTGCTCACGGGCACATGTGGGTGCGACAGGCACGCTCTTAAGGTTTCTCTTTCTGCACCCTCCTGAGTTAGTGCTGAACATGCTGACACACGCAAGCCTCAGTGTCCAAGCTGGTGCCCTGCTTTGATGGCTTTGGTCCTAAGTCAACTATGGCCCACCCCCATCAAAATCAAGTCAGCTTCATGTTCAGCTTAACCTTGGGCCTCAAGTGATGACATTAGGAGTTACATTATCTCTGGTTTCCATGTTGGCCTCACTCTCTGGTCAGTTAGCTGATATAGTGGCTGTGGCAGCCCCCTAGAGGGGAGAAAACTTCTCCATTCACAATAGCTCCAAGTCTTGGCACAGATTTCCTGGAACCAGGTCACATGTCCACCCTTGAGCAGATTACTGAAAACAAAGAAGATGACATCTGTTCATTTCCTGGTCTAGGTCATATGCTCAGCTTTTGATTCTTGTGTTATAGAGTGTAAACTTTTTTCAAACCACATGGACTAGGGAAAGATGGTGGTGTGGTGGTGGGGTCTGCACAGGAAAAAGAGGTACTACTGGAGGAGATGATGAGGAGACAGAAGACAGGCAGGAAAAGTAGTCGCAGATGTCCACTACTCCACCCAGGGTAGTGGAGCATCCTAGAATCTAAAGGGATAAGTTCTTCCCACATGTAATGCAAAACCCAATCAGAACCCTAAGTACCACATACATCAAGGGTCATGGAGCCTGGAGTTGAGAGCCAAATGGAGACAAGACCTCAAGAAGACAGAATGAAAACAATCACAGGCTGTCCTACCAAGGCTGTTGACCTGGGAAGATGAGTTTTAGGCAGAGGCACAGGTGCCCAGGGGCTGTGTCAGTCTAGAGCCCAGACATTGACAGGAAAGAGCAGGATGGATGAGAACCCCTGAGGGAATCCTTTGTGGATCTTGTTAGATGGAAATGCAGCCTCATGGGCCCCACTCCAGATTTCCTGATTCAGAATCTGACTTTTAATCAGATCCTCAGATGATTCATGTGCATTGCTCATCTAAAGATGAATGTGTTTTCTCATAGCCCTCACATTCATGTATGGTGGGACTTATGTCAGGTCTTCACTCAGACTTTCTGCAGTGCAATGTGGGCTTGTTTATGGAGGAGCCTTAAACATACTCATGCTTCATCATGGAGCCAATATTTCTACTTCTGAGACATTAGAGAACAAAATCAATAGAGGCTGGGATAAAGCATGGTATGCGCAGAGATGTTCATTGCAGTATTATGTATAATCAGAAGATATTGCCTGTCTACAAACAGGGAAGAATGAAGTTAGGTATGGCATCTTATACATTAACTGTTCTGTTATTGTTTGAAGTATTGTTTTAAAAGAAATCTACAGAGACTGGGCAGGGAATACAGTGATAAACAAGACAGACACAGTGTCTGCCCTCTTGAAGCTGACATTCTACAAGGCTAGACAGGCAATAAGCAAGTGGACAAACAGGACATTTTTGATTGTGATGTGCACAAAATGAAGACAGTGTAATGTGGTAGGGAAACATGAGTGGGTTGTAGCAGGTTACTTACATAGGTAACAGGAAAAGCCAGGAATGGAAAGCTAGAATTGAAAATGAAATCCAAAAGTTGAGAAGGAACCAGCAAAATGAACAACTAGGAAAAGATATTCTAGGCAAAAGAAACAGGAATTCACAAGACTCTGGGGTTAAGGAGCTTGGCTGTGAAGGGAAAGTGATGCAAGATATGTGGCTGGAGCAGGATAGGCCAGTGGAAGCTCTAAGTTGAGGAGGGTGGAGAAGTGAGTGGGGCCAGGCCACTCAGCCTCCTGGGGTGTGAGTGAAGTCGGGTTTAGTTCTGAGGGCAAAGTGTTACAAGAGTGCATCAGGAGACAGAGTGCTATCCATAAAATGACAGAATAGGAAGTTCTAGCCAGCACTGCCTCATAGAAACACTAATGTGAAAACCACCTACAGACAAAAATACCTGTGTGAGAACTCTGGAGGCCAGTTGAGGGGTTCAGCCACGCTGAAAGGGGAGAAAGAGCAGTGTCACTTTGCTTGCATCACCGCTGCTCTAGGCTGACGAAACTCAGACCCAAGAGAGATCTGGGGCCTCAGCCCATGATGTCTCCCTGAAGAAAAAAGAGAGAACAGGTGACAGTCTGACTCTCCATCCTTTTGGGGCAATGTGTAAAAGCTCTGCTTATTTTGCTGCACCCAGAACACTGAAGTAATCAGCATGGCTGGATTGTCTGGAAGCAGCAAAGAATGAAGACAAGGGTGGAGGTTCATAACCACCAACATATACCCCCAAAGCCACAATTCCCTAAAGATGGTGCCCAACACACTCCCACAGATGGAACATGAACCTTAGCAACCACTGAAGACCTCAGCAACTAGCTTGACTCTGCAGGACTGGGGGAAGCTGCACAAGTTGGAGACTGCTCCTTCAGGAGGGAAGGACAGAGTAGGGTTGAGTTCATTATTCTGGCAACTCAGTGTACTGCCCTATGGAAAAAGGGTGGGTGAGTCCTGGCGTTCAGCATGGCTCTGTGGGAAAGGGAAATGACACACAATTCTAAGACATGCCTTTCAACATGGAGGGATAAATTGGTGCTTGCACTCCATGCCCTGGCCCAGCAGGGCACACCCTAGAGAAAAAGAATAGGCAGCTCTCAGCTCCTTACACTTCTCTATGGGATCAGGCAAAGGAAGACAGTCTTAAGTCTAGCCTCTGAAGGAGGAATGAGAGGAGTACAATGGGCACATCTACACAAAAGTTTGATAGATTCCCAGGATCTCTAGCTGGGTGAAGGTGTTTCCATTCCCAAGCCAGTGCATATGGACTATAAGGGTTGACTACTTCTTTAAGTGTACAGACATCAACACAAGATAAACTGAGGACAAAAAATTAGGGAAACATGTCATCACTAAAGGAACAAACAAATCCAGTAACTGATCCCAAAGAAATGGGAATCTATGAATTGCTGGACAAGGAAGGGAAAATAACCATCTTAAAGATGCTCATTAAGCCATAAGAGAACGCAGACAGACAACTAGACAATACCAGAAAAAACAATACATGATCATGATAAGTTTTTTTTAGGGTTTCTCAAGAAAGCCCCTGAAAGAGTCAAAGCGTAAATTCTGGAGCAAAGCATATAATGACTGCACTGAAAAATTCAATAGAGAGCTTCAACAGCAGACTTCATCAGTCAGAAGAAAGAATCAATGAACTTGAAATCAGGTCACTTGAAATGCTCTACTCAGAGGAGTGGGGCTTCCTTGGTGGCTCAGTGGTAAAGTATCTGCCTGCCAATGCAGGAGATGCATGCTGGATCGCTTGGTCAGGAAGATCCTCTGGAGTAGGAAATGGCAACTCACTCCAGTATTCTTACCTGGAAAGCTCTATGGACAGAGGATACTAGAGGGCTACAGTCCACAGAGTGGTAGAGTCAGACATGACTGACTGACTGAGCGTACACACACACACACACAGTCTCAGAGGTGCAAAAGTAAATAAGAATAAGAAAGAGTGAATAAGGCTTACAGGTCTTATAGGACACAGTCAAGAAAAACAATAAAACATAATGGAGTTCTAGGAATATAGAAAGGGAAAGAAAGCTTATTTAAAGAAATAACAGCTAATATTTTTTCCCCAATCTAGGGAAGGAAAAGGACATGTAGATTCATAAAGCCCAAAAGACTTCAAAGAGGTTGACCCTAAAAAAGGTATACCCTAAGACACATTAAAATTAAATTGTCAAAAGTTAGAGAATTTTGAAAACAGCAAAAGAAAAATGATATCACATAAAATGAAACTCCATTGAGATTATTAGCAGAATTTTTAGCAGAAACCTTGAAATCCTGGAGAAGTAAGATGATCTTTTCAAAATACTGAAAGACAGAATTCACCAACCAAGAATACTATGCATGGCAAAACTGCCCTTTAAAACTGAAAGACAGAAAGACTTTCCTAGACAAATATTGAGTAAGTTTGTTATCACTAGACCTGCCTTAGAAGAATTGCTAAAGGGAGTTTGTCAAATTAAAAACTAAGGACACTAAACAACCACACAGAAACATAGCCAAGTATAAATTTTACCGGTAAATATATAGGCAAATAAGGAACAATGCAATACTGTCATGGTGGTGCACAAATCACCTTTAACCCTATTTAAAAAGTTAAAAGATGAAAGTATTGAGAATAACTACAACTATAATAATCAATAGTTACTTTAAATTTAAAAGGATTAAAGTCACTAATCAAATGACATTGAGTGAATGGATAAAACGATAATCTACAACTTATGCTGTGTACAAGAGGCTACGCTTTAAAAACACTCAAAGAGTGAAAGTAAAGGGATAGAAAAAGACATTGCATAAAAATGTTAACCAAAAGAACACAGGGGTGGCTACTTATATAAGACAAAATAGACTCTGAATAAAAAATAGCTCCATGAGACAAAAGGGTTTATTTGACAAGAGGATAGCACAATTATCTATCACCCATTCTGCTCCTGTGCAGATGTCTGAAAAAAGCAAAAACACAACTTCAAAAAGATGCATGCACTCCAATATTCACAGCAGCGTTATTTAAAATTGTCAAGACATGGAAGCAACCTAAGTATCCATCAACATTTGAATGTATAAAGACAGTGTGGTAAATATATAATGGAATACTACTCAACTATCAAAAGAATGTATCATGAATGAACTTATTATGGTAAATGAAATAAGTCAGACAGAGAAAGACAAATACTGTATGAAATCACTTATATGTGGAACCTTAAAACATACAACAAACTAGTGAATACAACAAAAAAAGAAGCAGACTAACAAATACAGAGAACAAACTAGTGATTACCAGGGTGGGGGAGGGGCACTGCAGAGGGAGGCGAGTGGGAGGAGCAAAATACTGGCTGAGATATTGGCTCAGGGATGTGCTGTACAATACTCAGAATATAGCCAACACTTTGTAACAACTGAAAATACAAAGTTACATTAAAACATTTAATACAGACAAGAAATTTGGGGTTAACATATACACGGTACTGTTTATACAGTGGGTAGACAACATGGGCCTGCTGAATAGCACAGGGAACTATATTGAATATCTTATAATAACCAATAATGGAAAAGAATCTGAAAAACCACACACACACATATCACTTTGCTGTGAACCTGACTCTAACACAACATTGTAAATAACTGAACTTCAGTTTTCTAAAAGGTTATAAAAATAAGTAAATAAAAATGTGTGTCCAACATCCAAGCTCCTAAATACATAAAGCAAATATCTTCAAATCTCAAGGGAGAAGTAAATGATACAGGGTGCTTGGGGCTGGTGCACTGGGATGACCCAGAAGGATGGGAAGGGGAGGGAGGTAGGAGGGCGGTTCTGGAAAGGGAACACATGTACCCCCATAGCAGATTCATGTCAATGTATGACAAAACCAATACAATATTGTAAAGTAAAAAAATAAATTAAAAAAATGGATGGAACATTCAGACAAAAATCAATAAGGAAGCAGCAGAGTTGAGCATCCCTATGAAGCAGTGGACCAAACAGATATTTATCAAACATCCAGCAACAGCAGAATGTACATTCTTCTCAAGGTAACATGGATTCTCCTGGATAAATCATATTATATATCACAAAACAGGCTTTAACAAATTTAAGGAGATTGAAATCATCCCAAATGTCTTTTCTAACCACGGTGGAATGAAATTAGAAATCTGTAACAGAGGAAAATGGGGAAATGCATAATTACATGGAAATTAGAGAACATTCTCTTGCATAATAACATTGGATCAAAGAGAAACTTAAATTAGAAAATATTTTGAGACAAATGGAAAGTACCAAGTGATACCAATAAATACCTACATCACAAAAGAAAAATCTCAAGCAATCTAAATTTATACCTCACAGACTTAGAAAAAGAACGAATCAGGCTGCAAGTGAAAGAAAAAAAGGTGACACCATAATAAATAGAATTGGGAAACAGAAAACAATAGAAAAAAATAGATTAAAAGGTGGTTTTTGAAAAGATAAAATTGACAAACCCTTAACAAGTTTAAGGAATAAAGAAGACTCAAATAAAATCATAAATGATAAAGAAGACCTTACAAAATGCCACATAAATTTTAAAAATCATTAGAAATTATTATGAACAATTATATATCAATAACCGAGAAGAAATGGATAAATCCTAGAAACATGCAATTGAAAGCTTGAACAGACCAATAATAAATAAGAAGATTAAATCAGGAACCAAACACCTCTCAGCAAAGAAAAGCTCAGGGCCAGGTCTTCACAGGCAATTCTACCAAACTTTTAAGTACAATTAATACCAATTCTTCTTGAACTCTCCCAAAAGTGGAAGAAAGAACACTTCCAGACTCACTTTATGATGCCAGCATTACTCTGATACCAAGGCCAGACCCAAAATTAGAAATAAGAGCTACCATATGCTCCAGCAATCCCACTTCCAAGTATATACACAAAGGAATCGAAATCAAAGTGGTACCTGCATTCCCTGTTCACTGCAGCATTGTTCAAATAGCCAAAACCTGGAAGCAACCTGAATGTGCATTGCCTGAAGACTGGCTAAAGAAACTGTGGTATGTACACCAATGGGATATAATTCAGACTTTAAAAAAAGAAGGAAATCCTGCAGTTTTCAATAACATAGATGAACCAGGAGGACATTATGCCAAGTGAAGTAAACCAGACACAGGACAAATACTATGTAGTATCACTTACACGAGGAGTAGTCAGGCACTTAGGAGAGAGTAGAAGGGTGGTTGCCAGGGGCTGGGAAGGAGGGGATAGAGAGCTGATGGGCAAAGGGTATAGAGTGTCAGGTGTTCAAGGTGAGTAAGTTCTAGAAATTCACGTGGCACCGTGCCTGTAGTTAACAAAGCCGTATTATATACTCAGAACTTGGCTAGGAGGATAGGTCTCCTGTTAAGTATTCTTACCACAAATAAAGAAGGGGAGGGAACTTGGACATGATGGATATATTTATGGCATAGACTGGTGATGGTTTCACAGTTGTAGAATCATCTTCAGAGTCATCAGAGTGTATACATCAAACACGTGCAGCTTTTTCTGTCAGTTGTACATCAATGCTGTTGTTTAGTCACTAAGTCATGTCCAACTCTTTGTGACCCCATGGACTATAGCTTGCCAGGCTCTTGTCCATGAGGTTTCCCAGGCAAGAATACTGAAATGGGTTGCCATTTCCTTCTCTAAGGGATCCTCCTGACCCAGGGCTCAAACTCACATCTCATGCATTGGCATGTGGATTCTTTATCGCTGACCCACCAGGGAAGCCTTGGACATCAATATGGTGGTTTAAATAAGTGAATAGAACCTGATTTGGTCTAGGGAGCTGAAGCTGCGTGGACAGAGTCACACATTTATGATCCTCATTAAGTCAGCAAAAATGGCAAAGAAAAATACCAGTTGTATCATTTTGACTATAGAAACAATGGAAAACACACAAAAATATTAACAGCGATTACCTCCAGCTGATGGGATTACAGATGATTTTTACTTGTTTTTCTTAAATTTTCTGTATTTCTTCTGCACAAGAAAACAATAGAGGTGATTTTGGAATCTGAATTTGTGTCTATCACAGTTATTAGTTACAGTCAACAGAATCTGCTTTTTATGATTTGAGCAAAAAAGGGGCTTATTTATAAGCGTTAAGGCTGAGATTCCAGGACTACCAGGGAACTGAGAGAGGAGGCCCCACAGCCCAGGACAGCACAGCTGAGATAATCACCTAACTCCAGTGGATACTGTTGTCATGTCGTACTCAGCCCCAGACACTGGGGCTGCTGCTGTGGGAGAACCAGACCCTTCTGTTCCCTGCCAGCCAGGAGCTCCATCCCTCCACCACCCTGTGTTGCTCGCTTCTACATTTGAGGTCTCGGGCAGGCATCTGTCCAGAGAAGCTGAGGTCACCTAAAGAACCCTATCTGCACAGGTGTCTGGGAAACGTAGGTTTCAGATTTTCTAGAGACAGAAGGCATGGAAAGCAGGGGGTTATACACATGTCGAGTGATTCAGTCTGTATGATCCATCATAGAAGTGAGACAAGGGTTACAGAATAATTACAGGTACCCTTGACCTTCTGAAGTCCACATGATGGCTCAGCTATACATGGTCTTATAAGAACAGCAGGAGGGTGTCTCTCAGTCCAGGGAACCCTGGCTGCTAGAGCCCCTTGGCCTGGCCTCCTTACACTTCCAAATGTGAGCATCTGTCTGCCTGGAGACTTCTGCTGCTGCTGCAAACTGTTTGACCTCCTTGGGTCAGGCTGCTGTGTGAGGCTCAGCATCTCCAGGAGCAGACTCAGGCAGGGCCACGATTGCCTCTGCGCTGGCTCCCAGGCTCCCTGGTGGACTGATTCCTATTGCTCCGTGGGGGCGTCCTACAGTGGGGGGATCATGCAGTGGGGCCTCCCCAGAGGTGGGGAGCTTGATAACAACCATAATTACTCGCCTTCTCTTCCTCTTCTCACTTCCCTACACTCTTGCCTTGTCTTCACTTCCCAAATAAATTCCTTGTGCCAGGATCCTTATTTCCAAGTGTGTCTAGGGCAGCCCAGACTAAGACATCTCTGGCCTGAGTGTGCACTCAGGTAAAGCCTCCTCCTGGCTCTGGAAGACCTGCTGGGACTGTCCTCTGGGGCTGGGTTAACAGGTGTGAGGCTGCTTCTGTGACCGCGCATCCATGCATACCAGCTGGGAAAGTCATCATGTTCCTGCTTTTCATCCTGATGGACAGGAGAGCAGAGGGCTCTGAGATGCCCCCACCACCTGCTGCTGTGTCCACACTGAGGCCACCATGTGCACACACAGGGGTCCCCATCCCGGCTCTGCCCACGTCCTCTCTCCATTAGGCACTGCTCCTTCTTCCCTAGGACCCACAAGAGTGTCCTCTGAACATGCTATCCTTGGTTTAAATTTGACTTTGCTGTTAGTGTCTGAGATTTGGTCAACTCTGGGTGCAGGCAATGGACATTTCCCTGGAGCCTGCTCGGTGCCAGGCTTTACATCACCCCCCACAGAAGTCTCCCTTTCCTCTGTGCCCCACAGGGCTGCCAGGGCAGGGAGCTCACATTCTCAGTTACACCTTCATGCAGCGGATGAGAGAAGTGGCTTTATCCATCATCCCCTTCTTGCTGTGCGTCTGCCTTCTCCCCTTCCATATTCTTGGGATTAATTGTTCCTGTCACCTTCGATACAAAGAAAAGGCTCCTGGAGGTTGAGTGCCATTCTGGGCCCTCTTGGCAGGCGGTAAAGGGTGAGGCTGGGCAAGAACCAGGAAGATCTGCTCAGGGTCCCTTCCTGTTCCCTGGTGAGTCCTGGCTTCTCAGACACAGGCTGTCCCAGGACAGCCATGGGGTTCCTGGCCTTGCTGCGTCACTGCTCCTCAGCCATTTAGCAGGGAGCCTCTGCAAGTCTTAGCGCTGAAGACTGTGGTGTACCTAACATACACCTGATCTTCAGGGAGGAAGACAGAGCAAGAGTGAGGAAGCAAGAGCCACCTGTCCCTTGGCAGGTTGGGCTTGACCCTGGCAGGAGCGCCATTTCTGCCATTGTTGAAGTCACAGCATACAGGTTATCTGCTGGCCACTCACATCACAGACCTCAACATTTTTTCTTTAGTATAAGTTGCATGGCTTTCAGGTGTACCACATGCCGCTTTAGTGTCTGTGTACATAGTGGAGTGATCACTACAGGCACACTAACCTGTCCATCTGCTCAGATATCTGTCACTTTTTGGTGTGGTCTGTGCTCTCCTGGGGAGTTTCCCCTACAAGATGCAGAGCCTTAACTGCAGTTATCCAGTTCTGTGCTGTCTCTAGACTCACTCAGCCTACAGACTGTAACTTTTACCCTCTGACCGACCTCTCCCACTTCTCTCACCCCTCTCTGGTAACATAGGACCTCGTCTTTTCTTGGCAGAGTACTTCAGGAAACAGTACATCTCCTGTGTTTTATCTTCTTGATCTTGAAGAGCACATTGGCCAAGTCTTTCCCCAAGCCAGCACAGCCCAGAAGGTTAAAAGACAGAGGACTGGGCACACAAAGGCTGTGAAGTCAGAGCCAGCTGACCAGATGCCCCCGCTGCGTCTGCTCCCTGTGTGGCCAGTGCACACAGGCTCCATGACTGGAGACGCAGGTGAGCATGTGCAAGTTGACCATGAGTGAGGTCCATGGCTTTGATCAGATTCTCTGAGGGTCTCTGAGGGTCACGTACCAGGAGAGGGTACGTGATCATAAGGATGGTCACATTTGAATTCATCTCTCTGTCCTAGTTGTGAGGATGGAAGAGGTGCATGGGCAGGGTGTGGAGAGAGGGCATCCCACGCTCCACTCCAAATCTCCACAAATTCACCAATCTGGAAGCTCTCCAAACCCCATCCTTCTGGGGCTTTAAGAAGGCTTCAGCAAATGGGCTGACTGATTAAATCACTGGCTGTTGGTGATGGAGTCAAACTCCAATCTCCCCAGCCCCCTGGAATCAGGGGATGGTACTGAAAGAAAGTACAAAGATTTTATAGGACCAGATTCAAGTCACTGGACAAGGAACCTGTCTATCTAGCTGTTTTACAAAATCCCTTTGGGGACTATCTAGAAGATGGACTGGATATATTGTGGAGTGGATGGTTATCAAGGTAATGCTGGCCTCATAAAGAGTTCAGTATGGTTCAGTTGCTTAGTCGTGTCTGAGTCTTGGCAACCCCATGGACTGCAGCACACCAGGACTCCCTGTCCATCACCAATTCCCAGAGTTTACTCAAACTTATGTCCATTGAGTCAGTGATGCCATCCACCCATCTCATCCTCTGTCGTCCCCTTCTCCTCCTGCCTTCAATCTTTCCCAGAATCAGGGTCTTTTCCAGTGAGTCAGTTCTTTGCATTGGAGTTTCAGCTTCAGCATCAGTCCTGCCAATGAATATTCAGGACTGATTTCTTTAGGATGGACTGGTTGGATCTCCTTTCAATCCAAGGGACTCCCAAGAGTCTTCTCCAACACCACAGTTCAAAAGCATCAATTCTTTGGCACTCAGCTTTTTTTATAGTCCAACTCTCACATCCATACAAGACTACTGGAAAAGCCATAGCTTTGACCACATGGACCTTTGTTGGTAATGCGTCTGCTTTTTAATATGCTGTCTAGGTTGGTTATAACTTCTTCCAAGGAGCAAGTGTCTTTAATTTCATAGCTGCAGTCACCATCTGTGGTGATTTTGGAGCCTGAAATGATAAAGTCTCTAATTGTTTCCATTGTTTCCCCATCTATTTGCCATGAAGTAATGGGACCGGATGCCATGATCTTAGTTTTCTAAGTTTAAGCCAACTAAGTTGAGTTTTAAGCCTACACTTCACTCTCCTCTTTCACTTTCATCAAGAGACTCTTTAGTTCTTTGCTTTCTGCCATAGGGTGATGTCATCTGCATATCTGAAGTTATTGATATTTCTCCTGGCAATCTTGATTCCAGCTTGTGCTTCATCCAGCTCAGCGTTTCTCATGATGGTACTCTGCATATAAGTTAAATAAGCAGGGTGACAATATACAGCCTTGATGTACTCCTTTCCCGATTTGGAATCAGTCTGTTGTTCCACATCCAGTTCTGTTTCTTCTTGTCCTGCATACAGATTTCTCAAGAGGCAGGTCAGGTGGTCTGGTATTCCCATCTCACAGTTTGTTGTGATCCAAACAGTCAAAGTCCTTGGCCTAGTCGATAAAGCAGAAGTAGATGTTTTTCTGGAATTCTCGTGCTTTTTGATGATCCAGTAGATGTTGGCAATTTGATCTCTGGTTCCTCTGCCTTTTCTAAATCCAGCTTGAACATCTGGAAGTTCATGGTTCATGTACTGCTGAAGCTTGGCTTGGAGAATTTTGAACATTACTTTACCAGCGTGTGAGATGAGTGCAATTGTGCGATACTTTGAGCTTTATTGGCACTGCCTTTCTTTGGGATTGGAATGAAAACTGACCTTTTCCAGTTCTGTGGCCACAGCTGAATTTTCCAAATTTGTTGGCATATGGAGTGCAGCACTTTCACAGCATCATCTTTCAGGATTTGAAATAGCTCAACTGGAATTCCATGACCTCCACTAAGTTTGTTCATAGTGATGCTTCCTAAGGCCCACTTGACTTTGCATTCCAGGATGTCTGGTTCTAGGTGGGTGATCACACCATCATGGCTATCTGGGTTGTGAAGATCTTTTTTGTACAGTTCTTCTGTGTATTCTTGCCACCTCTTCTTAATACCCTCTACTTCTGTGGTCCATACCATTTCTGTCCTTTATTGTGCCCGTCTTTGCATGAAATGTTCCCTTTGTGTCTCTAATTTTCTTGAAGAGATCTCTAGTCTTTCCCATTCTATTGCTTTCCTCTATTTCTTTGCATTGATCACTGAGGAAGGTTTTCTTACCTGTCCTTGTTATTCTTTGGAACTCTGCATTCAAATGGGTATATCTTTCTTTTCTCCTTTGCCTTTTGCTTCTCTTCTTTTCTAGCTATTTGTAAGGCCTCGTCAGACAACCATTTTGCCTTTTTGCATTTCCTTTTCTTGGGGATGGTCTTGATCCCTGCCTCCTGTATGCTGTCATGAACCTCTGTCCATATTTCTTCAGGCACTCTATCAGATCTAATCTCGTGAATTTATTTCTCACTTCCACTGTATAATCATGGATTATAGACTTGGATTACTGTGATATTGAGTGGTTTGCCTTGGAAACTAACAGAGATCATTCTGTCTGTTTTGAGATTTCATCCAAGTACTGCATTTCAGACTCTTGTTGACTCCATTTCTTCTAAGGGATTCTTGCCCACAGTAGTAGATATAATGGTCATCTGAGTTAAATTCACCCATTCCAGACCATTTTAGTTCTGCAGATTCCTAAAATGTCGATGTTCACTCTTGCCATTTCCTGTTTGACTACGTCCAATTTGCCTTAATTCATGGACCTAACATTCCAGGTTCTGATGCAATATTGCTCTTTACAGCATTGGACTTTACTTTCATCAACAGTCACATCCACAGCTGGGTGTCGTTTTTGCTTTGACTCCGTGTTTCCATTCTTTCTGGAGTTATTTCTCTACTGATCTCCAGTAGCATATTGGGCACCTACCGACCTGGGGAGTTCATCTTTTAGTGTCTTATCTTTTCACCTCTTCATACCTTAAAGGAGTTAGAAAGTGGTTTTTGTTTGTTTGTTTGTTTTTCTCCTGAA
The DNA here is from genome assembly GCF_055505025.1 of Bos grunniens. NCBI lineage: Eukaryota > Metazoa > Chordata > Mammalia > Artiodactyla > Bovidae > Bos > Bos grunniens. The sequence continues at coordinate 43,562,364 of NC_141192.1, forward strand.
TTTTTGGGGTGATTTTGAGGAGGATTGGTGTTTGTTCTTGTCAAAGGTCTGGTAGGATTCACCAGTGAAGCCATCAGTTTGGTCCAGAGGTTTTTCTGTGGAGGGGTTTTGATTAGTGATCCAATCACCTTACTAGCTGTGAGTCTCTATTTCTTTGTGACTCAGTCTTGGGAGGATTTGTAGTTCTAGCATTTTGTCCATTTTATCTAGTTATCCCATTTGTTAGAGAACAATCATTTACAGTACTCTCCATAATCCTTTTTATTCCTCCATGTTAATTTCTCATTTCAGTCATTTGTCTTCCCCCTTTTTTTTAAGTCAGTCCAGCTAATAGCTTGTCAACTTTGTTAATTTATCCAAAGAGTCAACTTTGTGTTTTTTCTTTATTTTCTTTGCTTTTCTATTTTGTCTCTGGCACTAATCTTCATTACTACCTTCCTTCTGCCAGCTTTGGGTTCAGTAGTTTGTTCTTCTTTTTCTAGTTACCAAAATTACATGGAGTTACTGGTTTGAGATTTTTGTTTTTAAAGCTATAAATTTCCCCTTAGCACTGCTTTTCTGTTTCTCATAAGGTAGTGCTTCACTTTCCTTCATCTCTAAGTATTTTTAAATTTCCCCTATGCTTTATTCTTTGCTACATTGGCTAAAGTGTGTTTAATTTTTGCAAATATGTGAATTTTCCACTTTTTCTTCTCTTGCTGATTTCTAACTTTATTGCATTGTAGTTAGATAAGATATTTTGCATGAGATCTGTCTTGTCAAATACACTGAGATAAATTGTAGCCTAACCAATTGTCTGTCCTGGAGGAGGCCCTAATGCCCTTGGGGAGAACATGTGTTCTGCTGGTGTGTTTGTCGTTAGACCTAACTGATTGTGCTGCTGAAATTTTCTACCTTTGCACTCATCTTGCCTGATTATCCATCAATGAGAGTGGGATATTGGAAGTTCCAAGTGTTGTGTGAATGCTCTATGTCTCCCCTCAGTTCTGCTCATTTTTCTTTCATGTGTTTTGATGGTGTCATTAGGTGTGTAAATGTGATTTTATCGCTGTATTGTTGAATTTCCGATTAACATATAATATTCTTTTCTCTTGTAACCTTTTCTCATTTAGTCTACTTTGTCTGATATTAGTACAGCCACAACTGATATCTTTTGGTTACTGTTGTCATGGATTTTCTGTCTTCTCATGTTCAACTTTTTTCTGTCTTTGGATCTAAAATTAATCTCTTATAGATGGCAAATAGTTGCATCATATGCATCATTCTGCCAGTCTTTGGACTGGAGAGTTTAATCTGTTTACATGTAATGTAATTACTCATATAGAAGGAGTTACCTCTGTCATTTTGCTCTTTGTTTTCTGTATGGCTTAATGATTTTTTTGTCTCTGATTTCCTGCATGACCACCTTCTTCTGCATTTTTGGTAGTGCAACATTTTAATTCCCTTCTCATTCCCTTTTGTGCATATTCTATAATTATTTTCTTTGTGGTTATAATTAGATTATAAGTAACATCCTAAAGATATAACACTCTAATGCCAATTTAAGCCAGTTTAATGTCAAGTACATAAAAAACCTCTGCTCCAACAGCTCTGACTTGAACTCCTTTTAGTTACTGATCATACTTTTGTGTTGTGTATCCAAAACCCCTTCATGGATCACAGCCTTGTTGTGGCAAAGGGCTTGCATAACTCAATGAAGATCTGAGCCTTGCCATGAGTCACCCAAAATGAATGGGCATAGTGAACAATTCTGAAAAAATGTGGTCCAGTGTAGGAGGAAATGACAAGCCACTCCAGTATTCTTGCCTAGAGAAACCCAAAGGCAAAAGATATGACACAAGAAGATGAGCCTTCCAGGTCAGAAGGTGCCCAGTATTCTACTGGGGAAGAGTGGAGGGCAATTACTAATAGCTCCAGAAAGAATGAAGCATCTGGGCCAAAGTGGAAACAACACTTAGTTGTGGATGTGTCTGGTGATGAAAGTAAAGTCCAGTGCTATAAAGAACAATATTGCACAGGAAGCTGGAATGTTAGGTTCATGAATCAAGGTAAATTGGATGTGGTAAAGCAGGGGATGTCAAGATTAAACATCAACATCTTAGGAATCATTGAACTAAAATGGACAGGAATGGGTGGATTTGATTTAAATAACCATTATATTTACTACTGTGGGCAAGAATCCCTTGGAAGAAATGGAGTAGCTCCCACAGTCCACAAGAGAGTCCAAATTACAGTATTTGGGTGCAATCTCAAAAATGATAGAATGATTTCGGTCTGTTTCTAAGGCAAACCATTCAACGTGTTGGTAATCCAAGTCTTTGCCCCAACCATTAATGCCAAAGAAGCTGAAGTGGACTGGTTCTTGAAGACCTACAACACTTTCTAGAACTAACACCAAAAAAGATGTCCTTTTCATCATAAGGGACTCTAAAGCAAAAGTAGGAAGTCAGGAGACACCCAGAATAATAGGCAAGATTAGCCTTGGAATACAAAATAAAGCAGGGCAAAAACAGTTTTGTTAAGAGAACACACTGGTCATAGCAAACACTCTTTTCCAACAACCCAAGAGACAATTGTACACATGGACATCACCAGATAATGAATATCGAAATTAGTATATATTCTTTGTAGCTAAATATGGAGAAGCTCTAAACAGTCAGCAGAAACAAGACCTGGAGCTGACTATGACGCAGATCATCAGCTCTTTGTTGGCAAAATTCAGGCTTAAATTAAAGAAAGTAGAGAAAACCACTAGGCCATTTGGTATGACCTAAGTCAAATCCCTTATGATTATACAGTGGAGTGACAAATATATTCAAGGGGTTAGATCTGGTAGACAGAGTGCCTAAAGAATTATGGACAGAGGTTCATAACAATGTACAGGAGGTGGTGGCCAAAACCATCCCCCAAAAAAGAAATGCAAGAAGGCAATGTGGTTGTCTGAGGAGGCTTTACAAATAGCTAAGGAGAGAAGAGAAGTGAAAGGAAAAGAAGAAAGGGAAAGATACACACCACTGGATGCAAGGTTCCAGAAAACAGCGAGGTGGTAAAAGAAAGCCTTCTTCAATGAACAATGCAAAGAAAGAGGAAAACAACAGAATGGGAAAGACTAGAGATCTCTTCAAGAAAACTGGAGATATCAAGGAACATTTCACACAAAGATGGGAATGATACAGGACAGAAATGATAAGGACCTGTCAGAAGTAGAAGATATTAAGAAGAGGTGGCAGAAGAACTATACAAATAAGATCTGAAGGACCCAAATAATCAGGATAGTGTGATCACTCACCTAGACCAGATATCCTGGAGTGTGAAGTCAAGTGGGCCTTAGGAAGAAGCATTATTATGAAAAAAGCTAGTGGATGTGACAGAATTCCAGCTATTTCAAATCCTAAAAGATGATGCTGTTTAAGTGCTCTCAATATGTCAGCAAATTTGGACAACTCAGCAGTGGCCACAGGACTGGAAAAGATCAGTTTCCATTCCAATCCCAAAGAAAGACAGGGTTAAGGAATGTTCAAACTACTGTATGCTTTTGCTCATTTCACATGCCAACAAGATTGTGCTCAAAATCCTTCTGGCTAATCATCAGCAGTACGTGAATCGAGAACTTCTAGGTGTACAAGCTGTGTTTCAAAGAGACAGTGAAACAGAGGTCAAATTTGAAACATTCATTGAATCATGGAGAAAGCAAAGGAATTCCAGAAAAGCACCTACTTCACTGACGAAAGCCTTTGACCGTGTGGATCACAACAAATTGTGGAACATTCTAAAACAATGGAAATACTAGACCATCTTACTTGACTCCTGGGAAACCTTATGCAGGTCAAGAAGGAAGAGAACCATACATGGAACAATGGACTGGTTTAAAATTGGGAAATGAGTATGTCAAGGCTGTATGTATCACCCTGCTTATTTAACTTATATGGGGAGTGTATCATGCGAAATGCCAGGCTGGAGAAATCACAAGCTGGAATCAAGATTTCCAGGAGAAATATCATCAACCACTGATATGCAGATGATACCACTCTAACGGCAGAAAAAAAAAAAGAGGAACTAACATCTTTTGATGAAGGTGAAAGAGGGGAGTGAAAAAACTGGCTTGAAACTCAACATTAACAAAACTAAGATCATGGTATCCAGTCCCATCACTTCGTGGCAAATAGAAGGGCAAAAACTGGAAGCAGTGACAAATTTTATTACCTTGGGGCTCCAAAATCACTGTGGATTGTGACTGAAGCCATAAAATTAAAAAAACACTTGCTCCTTGGAAGTGATGACAAACCTCGACAATGTATTAGAAAGCAGAGATGTCACTTTGGGACACAGGTCCCTATAGTCAAAGCTATGGTTTTCCAGTAGTCATGTGTAGATGTGAGTTGGACCATAAAGAAGGCTGAGTGAGGAATTGATGCTTTCCATTTGTATTGTTGGAGAAGACTCTTGAGAGTCCCTTGGACTGCAGGGAGATCAAACCAGTCCATCCTAAAGTAAATCAACCCTGAATCTTCATTAGAGGGACTGATGCTGAAATGGAAGCGCCAATACTTCGGCCACCTGATGTGAAGAGCTGATTTACTAGAAAGACCTCGATGCTGGAAGATTGAAATAATCAGAGAAGGTGGCATCACAGTATGACATAGATAGCATCATCGACTCAATGGACATGAATTTGAGCAAATTCAGGGAGAAATGGAGGACAAGAGGAGCCCGGTGTGCACAGTCCATGAGTGCTGGGGACCAGTCCCGGCTGATCCAGGGTATTCGAAGGGGAGACGGCGTCGGCGACTATTTAAATATTCATCAAAGATATAAAGAGTAATAGAATGAGGATAGCTCAGTAGGAAAATTCAGTGGAGAAAAGAGGCTGAGTAGCTTGGTTTATGTGGAAAATCAATATAACCTGTGACACCAGGTTAGCTCTGACTATGGAGGCCGCAGGCACCCTCTTGAATAGAGGAAGGTGCCCCACCTTAGACACCTTCTCGAGTGGGTCTTAGAAGCCCAGGCAAATAAATGGTCGCAGAGGACCTCCGTGCTCCAGATGGAGACTCAGCTGGAAGTTAAGGAGAAGAATGACATGGGGAGACCAAGCTTTGGCGAGCAAGGCCCGTAGCTTTATTTTCAACAGGGGTTTTTATACCCTAAGTTACACATGGAGGATAATAGGGGATGCAAAGTCAGCAGTCTTTGATCCTTATCAAAAACCAGGGTTTCTATCCTGCAAATTTATCATATACAAATGGTTTAGGTGATTTACATCATCTTCTGGCCAGAAGGCCTATTAACATTTTATGATTCTTGACAAAGACTTATTTTCTCTAAGAGTAATTATTTTAAGGTTTGGCGCCATCTTCCGAAGGTGTTAGATAAAATTGCATTCCTATAGGGCAGAGGCGTAATGGGTTTACAACAAAGGACAGAATTTATTACCTTAAGGGTCTAAAGTTGCTAGCACCAAGGCCACTACTTATTTTTTCTACATACCAACTATATTAATTAATACACATTCAAGGATACAATACAGGGGATGTGGAAACTTGGCAGCAAGCATTGGCTCATCAATGAAATCTTTTACTAGTTTTATTCTGACAGTTTCTAACTCTCTGAGAGGCTCTAAGCTATTTGAATATCTTAAGCTTCCCATGCCTCTCGAGGCTGGGAGACTGTAAACAATCGTATGCATAGCTGTAGAGTCCGGGTAAACTTGTCAGGTGAGTTAGAGAGCTATCTGAGGGGTTTGGATCTAAACACTCCTAATTGCCCAGGAACTTTATTAATTGGAGCTGTAAGTTAACTCTTTGACAGAGAGAGCGAGATGGTGGTGGGGGACACCCCCCAGTAAAGTCAGAGGTGAGAGCACAAAGCAGTAAAGTAGGCAGACTCTGGTTTTTTGGGGGTAGATGCTCGAGAATATCCAGGGGGACTCCTGAGGCTCGATCCTGCCTTTGCATATGCCGAGCCTCCTTTCTCGTGACCTTTGTCACAAGTGGAATGCCTCTTGCTGGCTCCTGGCACATGAGGTCACAGAGAACTGGACACGGTTTAGTGACTGAACAACAGTAGTAACTCATAACCACACTAAAAATGGTGCTTAATTCTTTTTATTAATCTCATCTATCAGAGAGAAAATAAAATAGTGGAGCTACAAACCACAGTTACAATAGTAAATTTTCTAATTGCTTGTCTATCTACTTTTACCAGAGATCTTTATCTCTTCATAACATTTTGAGCTGCTATCCAGAGCCTTTCACTCCAACCTGGAGGACTCCGTGCTGCAGGAGTATAGTTAGCATAGTTAGCACAGTTAGCATTGCTAGTTAGTGCTGGCAGTCAGTGTAGTCAGCAGATCACCATGATGCTGGGCCTCACTCACAGCCATCTCAGGGGACAAGGCTTCTATTGAGAACTGCGATTCTTTACATTATTGGTAAAGGTTGATTTGCCAAAGCTGGCCCAGTACGTTCTGACTGGGACAGAGTTGGCCATAAAGGTCATTAGGAAGAGTCAGCAGAACTCCTCCAGCCTCCAGGACTCTTCTGGGAAGTGAATAGTATGAAGGCTCTAAACCATGAAAATATCGTCAAACTACTGGAGGTGATTGACACAGAGGAGATCTTGTTCCTGGATGGAGGGCCTCAGTGAGGGGGACATGTAGCCATTTGGAGGACCATGGGATATGACAGAGGCTGACACCCGAGGCCACTGGGACAGCTGCTCTCTGCCCCGCAGCACGGCCACCAGGGGCACGTCCTGCGCTGGGACCTGAAGCCAGGGAACCTCCTCTTTGACACCGACTAGTACGTGAAAATCACAGACTTTGGCCTCAGCAACGAGTGTGATGAGAGTGGGAAGCTCAACACTTTCTATGGCAGCTGCACTTACGCTGCCTGAGAATTCTTCTTGGGACAGGGCTCCTACTGCCCTGCGGTGGATGTGTGGAGTCTGGGAGTAGTTCTCTACTCCATGGTGACCGGGACCCTGCCTTTTGGGGGACATGACTTCTCAGAGCTGTGGCTGTGATCCTCGTAGGGCAACAACCTGTTCCCCTGTGTCTGTCATCAGAGAAAGAATTTGCTAAAATTACGGCCCTCAACCCCAGTGACAAGAGCACCTTAAATGACTGATGAGGCCTCCATGGGTGAACTTGGGCCAGAAGGAGCCACTCAGGCCATTCTGTGTGCCACCCTGTGACAAGGACCCAGGGGTTACAGTGGTAAGGTCTCTGGTGTGGAGGTGGGACCTGATCCATGACTCAGGGAACAGGCAGCAGGCATTGCACTGTGAGCTCAGGGGAACACAAGGTGGAGGGCTGCTCCATCACTGCAAGGCTCTCCCCTTCCACTGACCTCAGCAGCCATAACTTGAGCTTTCTCCAAGGCCTGAGGTGTCCACACTCATACCACGTGGCTCAACCAGGGAGAGAACGTACAACTGCACAAGGACCAGAAGTCAGAGCAGAAGATGAGGGAGCCTGCTGGTCTCCACCCGGCCTGGAGCAGAGGCCCGCCATCCCCAGCGAGCGCCCTGTGTGGCCCTGAGGCCTTCCCTCCGCCAGCAGCACCAGCAGCAGGACTGAAGTCCCAGAGGGAAGCAGCTGCCCCTGGGTGTGTCCAACACCAGGAGCTCCTCCCACGCTGGGCAGCCTGAGAGTGTCCCCAGACACTTTCCTCTGGCCACAGCCAGAAAGAGCAGGGTTCACCGGAAAATATGCAGATTTATAATAGTCTGCCCAGCAAGAGGCAGCGTAACAAACGGAGCCCAGGTAAAGTCCAAGGATGCCCCACGATGAAACGCCAGGATGCAGTCCCTGGCAGTGATTGAGGGGTCGAATCCTCTGACAAGATTCAAATCAGGAGGGTATCCCACACCTCCACGGCCTTCAGAAGCATCGTATCCAAAACCCTGGCCAGGTCAGAGGATGGTCTGCAGCAGTCTGGGCGAGCAGAAGAGGGCCCGCCGGGCTGCAGGCCCACCCCTCGGCTCTCACCTGAAACTGCAGAGACTGGACTGCCTCTCCCGGGCGTGTCTCCCTACCCCACTCTTCTGTCCTGCATGTGAGAAGGGGAGGCGGAGAGTTCTTGTCAACTCTTTGGTTCTTCCAATTCCTCTTGATAAACTTGATGCTCCAGAAAGGTGGATCACACTCTGTTTTGCATCCTTGCTGCACAGAATTCAGGCTGTGTATTTTCCAGTCTAAGAAGCGTGCAGTCATGTGGTACTAGAAGTAAATCAGAACTAAATGCAAAGACAACTGAGAGAATTAGGACAATGACTCCCAACAGCAACAGTTGCTGTGCTGCAGGGCCGAGATGCAGAAAACGTGTATGACCTCCCTGCACTGACATTACCCAACATCTTCAGAAGGGCTGAGGGGAATTTTGGTCCCTGGGGCCTGTGTTAATCATGACTGAGATGCCCATAAATGGGATAAAGTGAAAGCGAAAGTGAAGTTGCTCAGTCGTGTCTGACTCTTTGCGACCCCATGGACTGTAGTCTATCAGGCTCCTCCGTCCATGGGATTTTCCAGGCAAGAGTGCTGGAGCGCATTGCCATTTCCTTCTCCAGTGGATCTTCCCAACCCAGGGATTGAACCTGGGGCTCCCACATTGCAGGCAGACGCTTTACCGTCTGAGCCACCGGGAAGCATAAACAGGGTAAAGTCCCATGAAAGCCTGTGGGTGGTGTGGTCAGGTACTGGTGCAGCTGAGTTTCCTGACTCTCATGCAGAAGTCAGGATCTCCCCTTCCACATGGTGGGGGAGTTGTCCTGATATGTGGGTGTGACCACAGGGACCGGAGAGCAGGCCATCTGGCAGGAGGAAGCTGGAGTGTCAGGCACACACAGGACAGAGTTCAGGAGCCAAGCTGGGGAGAGGGGGCTGAGCCGGCCCCCTTGCTTCCAGGACCATCCACACCGGTGCTCTGTGCTCTGTGTCTCCAAACTGAAACATCCCCACCTCAGGGCTGGAAAGTAGTTGACTCTGATGATGGAACGTTGTGCTCACAGACTGTCTCCTCTTCTGTGAGGTGTGGGTTGGGGCTGGCTGAGCCACGGCTGCCTCATCACTTTATTTGTCCATCACGGTCCCACAGGGAGGGTGTGGGTTTTGTATTAAAGAGCAGGGCACCCATGAGCAGGGTGGGACACAGTCATCTTCCACTGGACGAGATGTCTCGGGCTGCCAGTGCCCAGTGGGCTCTGCAGGAAGAGGGTGGGGAGAAAGCCTCAGTGTCGGTGAGGGAGCCCCATCAGCAATTTGCCAGCAAATCTCACAAGAAGCACCCACTTTCCCATGATCTTCAACTGTTTCCTGAATTATTAATTCCTTAATACAGTTGACCTAATGGACAATCTCATAAAATGTGAGCTCAGGGTAGAGATGGGTTGGGTGGTGGGAGGGAGCATTAGAGGCGGTGGGCTGAGGCATCCAAGGGCTCCCAGTACCTTGTCCACTCCCAGGTCACCAGAAACCCTCCTTTATCTGGTCACTGGCCGCCCAGGACTACAGATTTCCCGGCTACTCTTCATCGAGGCTGCTTGTGTGACCAACCTCTCCCTCCAGGGGGATGGGAGTGATTCGCACAAACTCTAGAATGTGTCCTGGGAGAGAGAAGCAGGCCCTTTCTGCTTCTCCCTCTGTCCTGATCTGGAAACGTCAGCTCTGAGGTTGGAGCTTATTCTGCCCTGTGGACAAAGCAACTCCTCTGGATTGAAGGGCATCAGGGACAGGAAGCTCCGGACCAGCCCTGGACTGTCCGCCTCCTGACCCAGTGCGAGGGGGGCCAGCTTCCCTTTGCCCCTCAGCCATGAGCCCCGAGTTACAGCTGCTGAGCCTTATCCTAAGCTGGACAGCAGGCTTGGAGGGGATCTTACCTGTGGCTCCCAGGGTCAGGCTGCTCCCAGGACCACAGCTGTCTGATGTTTCCCCCCTCAGGACCATGGGGGATAGCCCAGCTCAGCTCCAGCCCACTATCCCCTCTGCGGGCTTCTCTGGAAATCTAATAACTAAAAGATTCAGGAGAGATACATTCCAGGGCACCACCCCCACTCCCTCCCAGAGACACAGCTTGTTTTGAAACAGTGACATTTTCCCTGTTACCATCTGCGGATTCTAACCAAATAACTCGGGGAAAAGGCTATCTCATGTGTGGTGCAGATTGATTATTGCCGGACAGATGAGTTGGAACCGAGGACTTTCCTGCTAAGCTGACAACTGTAAAAGCTTAATTGGAAAAACCAGCCAAATTCCACTCAGTTTTAAGTCAGAGACTGGGGTTCGGTCAAGCCTGGGCCCGAGCCCTCAGTGTGGGGAGATGGGTAGTTAGGACGTCATAGGAGTCTGGTCCTGACTACATGATTTTTATATGCCCTCCACCCTGATGGAGCCTGTGATTTTATGGGAAAAGGAATTCCAATACATATTAAGGTATTACCACTTGATTTTGTAAAAGGGTGTGTAGTTCACTTGTTCTTCATTTGTTTACTCTGTCTGCAAAGTGTCTTGTTGGCTGGTTTAAAATAGAATATTTAGTGGAAACTTTGAGGGTCAGTAAGGCTAACCAATCAGGAAACAACCGCCACTGAAATGAAAGTTTCTCCTCACAGTCCTGGAAGAGGGGCTTTACCATGCAGGGAGCATGGGGAGAGCAGGAGGCGGAGGAGCCGGACCTGTGGACGGAGGGAACCTTCATCATGTTGCTGAGAAGGGAACAGCAGGCAGAGTGAGCAGGCTAAGGACTTGCCGGGCTGAGCAACTTCACGGTCTCTGGGGTGAGGGGACCCTGAGTGTCCTGGAACCTGATGCTGGGGAGCAGGGCAGGTAGACAGTGGCTTGGAGTATGAGTCCAGTTAAAGAGGAGGTTGGATTGTATTTGAATAGTGGGCCTTGGGGGAATCCCTTGGTGTGCAGGGGTTAGGACTGGGCATTTTCTCTGCCAGGGGCCTGGGTTTGATCTCTGGTCTGGTAATAAGATCCTACAAGCCATAGGATGCAGCCCCCCCCCGCCACCCCAACCCCCGCAAAAAAAAAAAAAAACACAAATCAGTGGGCCCTGGAAGGACTCCTCTGTGAGGGGAGGGGGACTGACAGGCGGGGATGGGGGGCCAAGTTGAAGTGCCTCAGAACAGGGGGCGTCTTGCAAAAGCAAAGCATCAAGTTGACAGAAGGTAGAAGTGGTCCACACAAGGCTCATCTGAAACATCACCTCCTCAGAGCAGCCTTCCCTGCCTGTGCATCTACAGGGAGACCCTCCTCAGGGCTCGCCGGCTTAATTTCTGCACAGCGTCGGGGCCCAAACCCCTGATCCTCACCAGCTGTGCCTCCTTGCACGCAGTGCAAACACCCCCACAGAGCCTGCAGTTCCTGCATGGTCTGGTCTCCCCATTTCTCCCCCACATTGTTCCCACTCACCTCAGCCAAAGGTGTAACTAACTGATACAACCTCAAATCTCGGTTGAAATTTCTCTCTCCTTAAGCAGTTCCCCGGGCAGACTTGGGTCTCTGCCTCTGCTCCACACCTTTCACCCACGAAAGCAGCTCAGGCTCTATGACTTGCGGCCCGGCTGACTTGTCTATATGTGGTCTGTGAGCGCCTTCCAGGAGGCTCTGCCCTCTCTTCTTTGTGCACCCTGAGCCTGCACATAGTGGGCCTTCAGAACCTCAGGAACCTCACCCCACCCCGCGGCTGGAAACCTGAGCTGTCAAAAGGCCTGTGGATTCAGTTTGGCCCAAGCACTGCTTCCAAACCCTGGGGGCTTCTACAGCCTCTATAGCGTGGAGAGAGAGGTCCCTTGTAAGCTGAGCTTCCCAGCTGTCAGATCTCACTTCTCAGTTACCTTCCTGTGCTGTCAATTCATTGTCAGTTTGGTCTCTCCTGTGGCACCACGGGAGGCTACATAGTGGAGAAAGGAGGACCGGAGCCGAGTTTCAAGGGAGACATGAAAAGGACAGTGATGGATGCCTCCTGTTAAACTGAGTGAAGTTCCCTGTATATTCTGGAAAAGTCCTCTGGAGTGCAAGAGGGGAATACAGCCCCGAAGGCCCCAAAGAGGAAGTCCCCTGGTGGGGGCAGTGGCAAAAGCTCTTGGCCTCCCCTGTAACAGCTCCAGATGAGAGCCAGTGAGCCAGAGACTGCCTATGTGGTCACATGAACGTGATTCTGTAATTGTCATGCAAAGCAAGAGTGAGGGTACAGAGCTGAAGGAGTCAGGAGGGGGTGGTTGTGGTGAAGTAAGGTCTCGCTACCTTCAGTGTGAGTTGCTTTTGTGAGTGACAGAGCAGCCACATGGCAGTTTCCAATCCTTAGGCCCCCCCACAGCAGCCAGTGTGGGGCTGGGTGCCTTAGCGCCTTCACATGGACAAGCTCCAACCATGTGGCTTCCCAGAGTTCAAGGAGCAGGGGTTCTGTTGGCTGCACACCTCCTTGCTGTAGTCTGGCTACCTCCCTTCTCTGAACCTCCATCTTGTCCTCTAATTGGGGACAGGTGTTGCTACCTTAACAGGACTAACCCTGTGAGAACTAATTAGGGGAATCCTAGAGTTAATAGCTGGCCCCAACAAATACTGCTTGAGTTCATTCAGATCTCCAGATTAAAGTCTTGCAATGTTATCTGGAATTTCTTCCCTGAAACTAGACAAAACCCACACTGTTGCAGTTCTCTGGACTCTACTTAGCCAGCTGAAAGGAAGAGTCACAATTTTTTGGAAAGCGGTTATAGAAAACCCATAGTGGCTTAAATAAGCAAGTCAACAAGCAGGAGGAAATGACTTAAATAACTAAGAGGTCCACAGGCAGACAGTTTCTGGCAGGACTGTACCTGGATCTCAAGGACCTGAGCGGAAATTCTCTCTCCCCAACTTCTCAGCTCTGCATACTTCTGTCGTCCTCCTGCAGGGGTCTCTGCCTTTATGGGAGCAAGATGGCCACCAACTGCTGCAGCTACCTCCCATCCCCTCCAACTACCACAGGCTGAACTCACGTCCCCACCAACTGCCACAGGCTGACCTCATAGCCCCACCAACTGCCACAGGCTGACCTTTGCCCTGCTCCAAACAGAAATAAAGCTCCTCTTCCCCAGGATTCCCGCAGGAGGTCTGCCCTGAGTCCTGATTGGTCATTTGCCCAGCTCAGAGCCAATCACAATGCCCAGGGAGGGGTGAAACATGCTAATAGGCCAGGTTGAGGTCATATGACCATCCTCTCCAGGAAACCTGTGCCCTGTTCACCCTGCTTCCAGAGTTAGAGACAGTGTGATGCCCACAAGCAGGAGTTAGGGTGCAGCTGCTGCGTCCTCTGTGCTCAGTTTCCTGGGATGTGCCTGCTCACATCCTCTTCTCACATGTCCTTGGTTTACCAGATAATTTGTAACACATCGTTTCCCTTTCCAAACCCTATTTCACTCACCCATACCAAAAAGGAGAGACCTCCTGTTTGAAGACAGGATTGGGGATCTCCTCCCAGCCTCAAGGCTTGCTTTCAGTGTCTGATTACAGTCATTTATTCAGTCAACAAACACCCACTGAGCACCACGATGTGCTGCTCTGGGTTTCAGGACTGTCAGTTGTTCTGAGTAGTGGTCATTGCCCAGGGGCCTCCCAAAGAGAGTGAATTTTCTTTGAAGAATCACCTCATATACTGTATCACTGAATCACTGAGTCACTTTGCTATGCTTGTGCAACTAACACAACTTATTAAGTCAACTATACTTCTATTAAGAAAAAAAGATATTCCCTCGTGAAAAATTGTCCTTAGAGTTGTAAGTTTTCCCTTTCAAATGTAAGTTCTTAATGTATCTAATTGCTTTTGGTTGTGTTTCCTTACATAGGTATCCAGCTTTGTTTTCCAGTTGGATGCCAAATTGTCCCAACACTATTTACTCAATGGGCCTCCTTTCTCCATTTACACATTAAGAAACCTTTTTCAAAATCCTAAGTATTAAGGACCTCAGGTCTTTGGTAATTTGTAGAGCCCCATGATCATGCTCCCATCTGTGTCTTCTCCTCTCCTTTTACCATTGAAGTTTCTACTATTCACAAGTGCCCCAGAAAGCTCCATGTAGTGACCTGTGGATGTCTTTGTGAGGACAGGGGACGTGAGTGTGGAGGAGGGGCTGAGTCCTTAATGACTATGTGACCATGCTGTGTGATCCCAACAGGGGGTCTGGCTTCCTAAGGCAGGGTCTGTGTGTCTTCTTCTTGGTGTCCTGATATGCACATTAGGGCTGGTAGATTGGGACCTGCGGCTCTGGGGCTGGGAGTGGAGAGACTAGACTCCACAGGCTGCGTTTCCATTCATTTGCCTCCTATTGTTCAGTTGCTAAGTCATGTCTGACTCTTTGGCACCCCATGAACTGCATCATGCCAGGCTTCTGTGTCCTTCACTATCTCCCTGAGTGTCCTCAAACTCATGTCCTTTCTATCAGTGAAGCCATCCAACCATCTCATCCTCTGTCACCCCCTTCTCCTCTTGCCCTCAATTTTTCCCAGCATGAATCTTTCTAGTGAGTCAGGTCTTTGCATCCGGTGGCCACAGTATTGGAGCTTCAGCTTCAGCATCAGCCCTTCCAATTAATATTCAGGGTTGATTCCCTGTAAGATTGACTGGTTTGATCTCCTTGCTCTCCAAGGGACCCTCAAGAGTCTTCTCTAGCACCACAGTTTGAAAGTGTTTGCCTTCTGTGCTCCTATGGGCTCTGCCTGCCTGGTGTGGAGACACTTGTGACACCCTTCTCCTGAAGGATGGAGAAGTGCTCGCTTCTTGTGCTTTCATCCCCTGCCTTATCCTTCCTTGTGTTATGCTGACAGTAAGGTACCTGTTGTTATATTATGTGTTTTAATCACAATTAAAAGAATGTGGGACTGATACATGCTGCAACATGGATAGACAGTGACAGCTGACAACGTCCTCAGTGAAAGAAGCCGCCAGGAAAGGCCGCCCAGGTCACGTGCTCATCTGTGCTTTAAATCCATCAGGGATTTGAATGTGAGGGTAAGTCTCAATCATGGTTCCAGGAAAAAAGAAAAGAAAAGAAAGAAAACTAAATCCAAATGAAAAAAGACAATTCCATAGAGTTGGGGCAGCTGGTGAAAGCTGAAGTGGGCCTGTGGTTGGATTACTATAAGATCATCTCATGATGCTCATTCGGGGGATATATGCTGGGTTCCTTGGAGAGTGTCCTTGTTTGAGGTAAAACACTCTGGAGTATTTTGTATGAAGGGGCAAATGTGAGTACTTTGAGTCTTGCTATTGAAAATTTTCTGTACGTTTGAAATGACTGAAAAATAAATTACTTCTCAAAACAACCATGTGAACAGAAACACAGAAAAGTCAAGACGACATCAAACACGGCTAGAGAGGCCAGGCCCCACCCAGATCCTGCTCACCCCAAGTGACTAATCAAAACCCACAGGTTTCCACATCAAGCCCTTCCTCTGCTGGGTCCTCTGAACACAGTGCCCCTCCAGACAGCCAGCCAGGCACAGGAAGCTTCTCGCCACTGTTTCTTCACCTCTTCTTCCCATGGTCTCCTGACTAAACTGAGCTCCTGAGGGAACTGAATTCCTCTCCGTGTGGATGCAGCCCAGTCCTGTCCCAAAGCCAAAGCCTGGGTGGGTCCTGAGGAGGCCTAGCTGCAGAGCCAAGTCTGGTGACGAAGTAGGGAGGCCATGCGCTGGTGAGACAGGCGGGATTGTCATCCTCTGCTGATCAGCTGGGAAATGCAGGCTGCAGACACTCCCAGATCAGGGGAGGCCTAGTTTCTTGCTGGTGATCCTACTGAATCCACTGCATGTTGGAAATTCAAATGGATGCAGGCAGATATCCCAGGACTTCTGGAAAAACAGTTATAAAATAATTATAAAACATACACAATGAAATGCAAGTAGACACAAATTGACAACTTTAAAAAAAGCCATTCACCTTGACGATGGAAAACTTTAAAATAGTAAACTATAAATGATACAGAAGAAAACCTACATGACCATTGGTTTCGTTGCATAGATCATGAGCTTTGACACTCCAGATACAGCACACACACAAAAGTAAAAAAAGGTAACAGGCAGCCAAATACTGGAGAAAAAATGTTTACCAAACACTTCTGATAAAGAATTTATATTCCCATTACATAAAGAAGATATGTGTGTGTATGTGTATGTATACATATGTAAACCACACATGTGTAAGGCAAACGCCTGCATGAAAAATAGGTAAAGATTGTAACAGACACTTGACCTGGGAAGAAATACAGATAGTAAAAAGTGAAAGAAAAATATGATTAATATCATATCCCAGTAGGGGATTATAGATTGAAACAAGAGAGCACTACATACCTATTAGAAAAGCTAATCTCCTCCCCAAATGGCAATACTGATCACGGGACAATAAGGAACAACAGCAGCTCTCCTTCATTGCTGGTGGAATGCTTCAACAGCCTCTTGAGATACAGTTTGGAACATTTTTCAACCCAAACAAGTCTCACACCTTCAGATCCACCCATCACACATCCAGTTTTCACACAACAGCATTGAAAAACTATCCAAGCAGAAACAAGGACCCTATTCTGCATTGACCCTCTACTCATAATATCTAAACCTTAAAAGAATCAGAGTGTCTTTAGCAGATGAATGCATAAGCAACTCGGAGTACAACCATGTGAAGGGGAGCAGGATACAACACAGCAAAACATGCAATTTCAGGAAACATCAAAGAGCTAAGACAGAGTTTCCCTGGTGGCTCAGTGGTAAAGAATCTGCCTGCCAAAACTGGGCACATGGGTTTGATCTCTAGTTTGGGATGATCCCACATGTTGGGGAGCAACTAAGCCCATACGCCACACTATTAAGCCTGGTTGTCGCAACTACTTAGCCCATGTGCCACAACTGCTGAAGCCCACAGATTCTAGAACCTGTGCTGTGCAACAGGAGATGCCAGTGCAGTGAGAAGCCCACACTCCACAACTAGAGAGCAGAGCCCATTCCCCAGAACTAGAGAAAAGCCCAATCGGCAAGAAAGACCCAGCACAGCCAAAACAAAAAGGCTAAGACAGTTTTTGAAGAGGAAATCAAAGTTGGAGGTGCTCACTTCCAACAACAGTTAGAACCAGACATGGAACAACAGACTGGTTCCAAATTGGGGAAGAAGTACGTTAAGGCTATATATGTCACTGTGCTTATTTAACTTATATGCATGCAAAATGCTGGACTGGATGATGCACAAGCTGGAATCAAGATTTCAGGGAGAAATATCAATAACCTCAGTTATGCAGATGATATCACTTTTATGCCAGATGGGGAAGAGGAACTAAGGAGCCTCTTGATAAAAGTGAATGAGGAGTGTGAAAAAGCTGGCTGAAAAGCAAAATTCAAAATTTAACAAAATTCAAAATTTAACAAAATTTAAAATTCAATAAAACAAAGATCATGGCATCTTGTCCCATCACTTCATGGCAAATAGATGGGGAAACAGTGGAAACAGTGACAGACTTTGTTTTCTTCGGCTCCTAAATTGCTGCAGATGGTAATTGCAGCCATGAAATTAAAAGACACTTGCTTCTTGGAAGAAAAGCTATGACCAACCAAGATAACATATTAAAAAGCAGAAACATTACCGACAAAGGTCCGTCTAGTCAAAGCTATGGTTTTTTCAGCAGTCACGTATAGATATGAGAGTTGGACCATAAAGAAAGCTGAGCACTGAAGAATTGATGCTTTTGAACTGAGGTGTTGGAGAAGACTCTTGGGGATCCCTTGGACAGCAATCAAACCAGTCAATCCTAAAGGAAGTCAGTCCTGAAATATTCATTGGAAGGACTGAGGCTGAAGCTGGAGTTCCAATACTTTGGCCACCTGATGCAAAGAACTGACTCATTGGTAAAGACCTTGATGCTGGGAAGGATTGAAGGTGGGAGGAGAAGGGGACGACAGAGGATGAGATGGTTGGATGGCATCACTGACTCGAGGGACATGAGTTTGAGCAAGTTCAGGAAGTTGGTGATGGACAGGGAACCCTCACGTGCTGCAGTCCATGGGGTTGCAAAGAGTCAGACACAACTGAGCAACCGAAGTGATCTGACCTGAAAGAGCTGCACACGGAACACTTTCAGACGTTGATGAAGAAAAGGAAGATGACACCAATAAACGGAAAAATACCCATGCTCATAGAATGGAAGAATCCGTATTGTTAAAGTGTCCATTCTTCCTCAAGCAATGTCCACTGTGAATGCAATCTCTGCCTAATTTCCAATGGTATTATTCACAGAAATAGAGTAAAGCTCCTAATCATCATGTAGAAACATAAAGGACCCCAAATAGTCAATGAAATCCTCAGAAAGGTGAACAGGCTGGAGGCATCTCACGTTCTGACTTCAGCAATATCAGAAGCTACAGTCACCAAAACTGTAGGACTGGCAATGAGGCAGGTGCACAGACCAGAGGAACAGGATGGGGGGCCCGAAAATTCAGCCCACATGGAGGCGGTCCATTCATTTATGACAGAGAAGCCAAGGGCACATGGGAGGAAGGACAGTCTCACAATAAACAAGACTGGGGACCCTGGATGCCACATATGCCATGCCTTGTACACTGCACACAAAGCTGACTAAAAACACAATTTTCCATATGAGGCCCTTCCTGCGTCCTCTGAAGACTGTACTCCCTCACACCCAGCAGTCAGTGGCTCACAGAAAGTACCCACCACTTTTCTGCATTTCTTCATTTCCCTCACTTTTTCCCCCTGGCATCGCCTAACCTCAGGAAATGCAGCTCCTGTCAATGTGAATACAGCCCCACTTTGTCTGGAAGCCAAAGGCCTACTTGGTCCTAAAGAACTAGAGTCCTTTTAGAGGACGCAGCCTCGTGTTGTCCTGAAGCAAAACTCCAGTGAATCCTAAGGAGAATGAGTCCTGTCAGCAGCGACGCTGACCCACAGTTTCCCAGCCCAAGCCCGGGTGGTTCCTGAGGAGGCACAGCTGTTTTCAGTCACCTGAGGAGCCAAGTCAAAGGGTGGAATGCGCATGTGCCAGTGGGTCAGAGAGGTGGGCTGAGCCCCTCATGATCAGTGTGGGAACTTTAGGCCCTGCCTACTTCATAGCCCACTAAACAGTGCTCCCTGCTTTCAGAACTGCTCAATCCATTCAACTTTGGGACCGTCACACTGAAATGGAGATGTGTTTGCATGCCTGCTTAGTTGGTAAGTTGTGTCGACTCTGCAACCCCATGGCCTGTAGCCCACCAGGCTCCTCTGTCCATGGGCTTTTCCAGGCAAGAATACTGGAATGGGTTGCCATTTCCACCTCCAGGGAATCTCCCTGACCCAGGGATCAAACCCATGACTCTCTCATTGACCAGGGGGGTCTTGACCATTTACCCATGTAGGAAGCCCTGAAATGGAGACAATGTCCCATAACTCTTCTAAAAATAGTTAAGTAGCAATTAATTGGAAACCATTTTGTGTGAAATCAATGCAATTGCAAAGATTACAACTTGCACCAAGTTCACTCAAAGTTATTCACAGACACATTTTTAAATGCAAATTCAAAATTATAGGAGAAAACAAAGCAATCAATGTGAGCTTGGGCTTGGTCATATAGATCATGAACTTTGATGTTTAAGACACAAGGTAAAAAAGGCTATCCACATAGAAAAACAAGGGATACCGTGGACTTCATTATAAAGTCGAAGATTTCAACTCTGTGAAAGACCTTTTTCAGAAAGTGAAAAGACAAATCACCAACTGGGAGAAAAATAGTTGCAAAAACTTAACCTGGTAAGTTCAGTTCAGTTGAGTTGCTCAGTCATGTCCAACTCTTTGCAACCCCAGGAACTGCAGCATGCCTGGCCTCCCTGTCCATCACCAACTTTCTGAACTTGCTCAAACTCATGTCCATCAAATTGATGAAGCCCTCCAACCATCTCATCTCTGTCGTCCCCTTCTCCTCCCACCTTCAATCTTTCCCAGCATCAGGGTCTTTTCAAATGAGTCAGCTCTTCCCATCAGGTGGCCAAAGCATTGGAGTTTCAGCTTTAACATCAGTCCTTCCAATGAATATTCAGGATTGATTTCTTTTAGGATGGACTGATTGGATCTCCTTGCAGTCCAAGGGACTCTCAAGAGTCTTCTCCAACACAACAGTTCAAAAGCATCAATTTTTCACAACTCAGCTTTCTTTATAGTCCAACTCTCACATCCATACATAACTACTGGAAAAACCATAGCCTTGAACAGACGGACCTTTGTTGGTAAAGTAATGTCTCTGCTTTTTAGTATGCTTTCTAAGTGGGTTACAAACTTTTCTTCCAAGGAGTAAGTGTCTCTTAATTTTATGGCTGCAGTCACCATCAGCAGTGATTTTGGAGCCCAAGAAAATAAAGTCTGTCACTGTTACCGTTGCTTCCCCATGGGACCAGATGCCATGATCTTAGTTTTTTGAATGTTGAGAGTTTTTTTTAATATATTGGAAAATTTGTTTTATTCTTTTCTTATTTATTTATTAATTGAAGGATAATTGCTTTATAGAATTTTGCTCTTTTCTGTCAAACTTCAACATGAATCAGCCATAGGTATACATATATCCCCTCCTGTTTGAACTTCTCTCCCATCTCCCTCCCCATCCCACCTCTCTAGGTTGATTCAGAGCCCCTGTTTGAGTTTTCCGAGCCATACAGCAGATTCCCGTTGGCTATCTATTTTACATATGGTAATGTAAGCTTCCATGTTACTCTTTCCGTACATCTACCCTCTCCTCCCCTCTCCCCATGTCCAAAGGTCTATTCTCTATGTCTGTTTCTCCGTTGCTGCCCTGTAAATAAATTCTTCAGTACCATTTTTCTAGATTCCGTATATATGTGTTAAAATACAATATTTATCTTCCTCTTTATGACTTCATTCTGTATAATAGGCTTTAGGTTCATACTGAGTTTTAAGCCAGCTTTTTCACTCTCCTCTTTCACCTTCATCAAGAGGCTCTTTAGTTCCTCTTTGCTTTATGCCATAAGAGTGGTGTCATCTGCATATCTGAGGTTATCAATATTTCTCCCAGCAATCTTGATTCCAGCTTGCACTTCATCCAGCCCGGCATTTTGCATGATGTACTCTGCATAGGAGTTAAATAAGCAAGGTGACAATATACAGCCTTGATGTACTCCTTTCCCAATTTTGAACCAGTCCATTGTTCCATATCCAGTTCTAACTGTTGCTTCTTGTCCTGCTACAGGTTTCTCAGGAGGCAGGTAAGGTGGTCTAGTATTTCCAACTCTTTTAAGAATTTTTCACAGTTTGTTGTAATCCACACAGTCAAAGGCTTTATCATAGTCATTGAAGCAGATGTTTTTCTGTAATTCCCTTGCTTTCTCTATGATCAAACAGATGTCGGCAATTTGATCTCTGGTTCCTCTGCCTTTTCTAAATACAACTTGTACATCTGGCAGTTCTCCGTTCACATACTGCTGAAGCCTAGCTTGAAGGATTTTGAGCATTACTTTGCTAGCATGTGAAATGAGTGGAATTGTGTGGTAGTTTGAACATTCTTTGGCATTGCCCTTCTTTGGGATGGAATGACTGTGTTGACGTATAAATAAATGTATTAATTTCTAGGCAGTGACATGAGCTCATGGCAGCAAAGTCATTTCTCCCCCAGCCCTTTGTAAACAACTAATTAGATAGACACACAGGAACTAAAGTACTTAGCACCCTAGGCCAAGGGACTCAGAGGGCTATCCAAATATAAATCCCAAAATAAATAAACGAGACCTTGGTAAGGGCTGTGGATTCAAGGAGTCAGAGAGCCTTCCCCCAATAAGTCAGGAGAGTTCTGACCTGGGCAAGTACAGGCAAGAGATTCTGTGCAAGCCCAGCCTGTCTGGAGACAGAGTCCAGCAATGGAGAGAACCACTGCCATGGACAGACAGATGGAGGACTATACCAGAGCTACCCCCCTTCCCAGGACACTGCCTGGGGAGACAGCAACTGCAACCTCTCCTGAGAGGAGGTGGAAAGTGTAACAACCCAGCTACCCAGTTTAGGGATTATGGTGAGAAACTTGTTTCTCCCCAACAGCACCCTGGTTTCTGGGGGGAGGATGGAAAGAAAGCAGATAGAAATATTAGAACATTATATGAGCAGGTTACTGCTGTCTGCTTCAGAAGTCAGCAAGGGATCTGCCCACTAGGCTTGGATTACCACACATAAGAATCTCCACCTGGCCTAAACACACCCTCAAAGCCCCAGTGCTAACCCCACACCTCCCCCCATCTTGCTGTCAGCTCCTGTGTGTACCCCCAGTGCCACTGTGAGAGAGGCATCCAGGGCACAGGGAGCTTGCACAGGAAACAGACCGCAAACGGTGGGCAAAAGCGAAATCACAAACTTGACTTACAGCGCCACCTTCTGGAATACAAAATAAATGCTTCTAGTAGCCGTGGTCCGTTGTGGCTCAGACCGTAAAGAACCCGCCTGCAATGCGGGAGACCTGGGTTCAATCCTTAGGTTGAGAAAATCCCCTGGAAAAGCAACCCACTCCAGTATTCTTGCCTGGAGAATCCTCATGGACACAGGAGCCTGGGGTCTCAAAGAGTCAGACACGATTGAGCGACTAAGCACAGCACAACACAGTTTGTAAGAACCAAAGTAAACATAAATCCTTAATTAAGAAAGGTGTTTGCTACTTCAAATGTGAATGCAAGTTGCATATATGAAAACACTATGAAAACTCAGGGAAATATGTTATCACAAACAGAAAATTCTCCAGCAACTGAACAGAAACACATGGAATATTATGATCTGACTGATAAAGCATTCAAAATAGCTATTATGAAGAAATTCAACAAGCTACAAGAAAACATAAGAAGGCAATTTAATAAACCCAGAAGTAAATTAAAATGTAAGGATGTCCTTAGCAAAGACTTTGAAATTATTTTTTAAAATCTGGACTGAAGGACTCCATGAATGAATGAGATGAAGGATGCAATGGAGAGCACCTGCAGCAAGGCAGACCAGGGGGAGGAATGGTCTCCTGGGGGACAGGGCTGTAGAAAGAATACACCTAGAAGAATGGAAGACTCAATAGTAGTGAGGAAAGCCTAAGAGAGCCAGTGGCTTCCATCAGAAAGGCAAATGTCCAAATAACTGGGGTTCCAAAGGAGGGGAGGAAAAAGGGGGACAGATAGTTTGCTTAAAGAAACAGCAGCTGAGGGACTTCCCTGCTGGTCCAGTGGTTAGGACTCGGCACTTCCATCGCCATGGGCCTGGCTTCGTTGCCTAACGGGGGAACTAAGATCTCACAAGCCAAGTGGTGCAACCGAAAAAAGAAAAATACAAGCTGAGAACTTTACAAGCCTGGGGAAAACATACACATGCAGGTCTACAAAACTACTAATACATTCTACCATTCCAGTGCAAAAAGAGGCCATCCCTGTGTCTGGAAGATTCCCTGGAGGAGGGTATGACAACCCACTCCAGTATTCTTACCTGGAGAATCCCATGGACAGAGGAACCTGGCAGGCTGCAATCCATGGGGTCGCAAAGAGACACAACTGAAGTGATTTAACACACACATGCACGTGGGTTTTTCTAGTTTCAGCCAGCAGGTGGCGCATAGGCTAAACTAAAATACTAGGTTAGTTTCAGGTAAACAACAAAGTGATTCAGGGATAAATATAGAAAGTTACATATTCTTTTCCAGATTTTTTACATTATAGGTTATTATAAGATCTTGAATATAGTCCCCTGTGCTATACAGTGAATCCTTGTTTATCTATTTTAAATGAAGTGGCATCTATTAATCTCATATTCCTAATTTACCCTTTCCCCTTCCCCTTTGGTATCCATAAATTTGTTTTCTATGTCTGTGAGTCCATTTCTGTTGTAAATAAGTTCACTTGTATTAATTTTTAGATTCCACATACACATGATGTGATATTTGTCTTTCTGTCTGGCTTCACTTAATATGATAATTTCTAGGTTTATTCATGTTGCTGCAAATGGCAATATTTTATATTATTTTTATGGCTGAATAATATTCCATTGTGTTGAGGTCTTTTAATGGATTGGAACCTGGTGGTCCAGAGTCGATGATAAGAAAGTAAAAGAGAGAGAGAAAGAAGCTGATATTCCTTGGTTTATGCAGAAAGCCAATAAAGCCTTTGACACAAGGCTTGCACTGTTTCACGTAGGCACCAGGCACCCTCTCGAGTGAGTGAAGGCACAGTGCGCCTTCTCAGGAGAGTCTCAGAAGCCCGGGCAAGAAAGTGAGCTCAGTGGGCTTCTGTGCTCCAAAGAATTGGCCTGAGAGAGAGAGAGAGAAAGAAAGAAAGAATATTCCTGAATATTCAGGAATTAATAAGGAACAGAGGATTCATGACAGATCCAAAAGAGCACGCAGGAAGCCTCCTGTTAAATGCTTCCTGACACACTGTATATATGTACTACATCTTCTTTATTCATTCATCTGTTGGTAGACATTTCAGTGCTGCTATGAACATTGGGGTGACTGTATCTTTTCAAATCAGAGCTTTCTCTGGATATATACAGACTTTTTGATGATGGTTATTCTAGCCAGTGTGAGGTGGTACTTCACTGTAGTTTTGATTTGCATTTCTCTAATAATTAGCAATGGTGAGCATCTTTTCATGTGCCAGATGGCCATCTGTATGTCTTCTTTAGAGAAATATCTATTTAGGTCTTCTGCTCACTTTTTGATTGGGCTGTTTATTTTATTGACATTGAGTTATGTGTGCTGTGTGTATATTTTGAAATTAACCCCTGTTGGCCTCATTATTTGCAAACATTTTCTCCCAGGCCATATATTTCTTTTCATTTCCTTTGTTGTACAAAATCTTTTAAGTTTCATTAGATCTCATTTCTTTATTTTTGATTTTATTTCTATTGCCTTGGGAGACTGACCTAAGAAAACATGACTACAATTTATGTCAGAGAATGTTTTGCCTATGTTATCTTCTGAGTTTTATGATGTCACATCTTATATTTAAGTCTTTCAGCCATTTGAGTTTATTTTTGTATGTGGTATGAGGCTGTGTTCTAACTTCATTGATTTACATGCGCCTGTCCAACTTTTCCAACACCACTTGCTGAAGAGACTGTCTTTTCTCCAGTGTATATTGTTGCCTCCTTTGCAGAAGATTCATTGATTATAGGTGTGTAGGTTTATTTGTATTCTCGTCCATTGATCTATACGTCTGTTTCTGTGCCAGTACCATGCTATTTTGATACTACAGCTTTGTAGTCAAATCCAAAGTCTGGGAAACTTATGCCTCCAGCTTCATTCTTTTTCCCCAAGATTGCTTTGGCAATTTGGGGTTTAAATGGACTATTTTATCTAATAGATATTTTATATAATTCACGAAGTAACCACAAAACAAAAACCTAGAGTAGACCCATAAAGGGCAAAGAAAGGAGAAACAGAGCATACCACCATGGAAATCAGCCAATTTATGAATCAGGCTGAGAAAGACAGGGAAAGAAATAATGGAAATACAAAACATGAAAAGAAATTGGCATTAGTAAATCCTACATATCAATAATTACTCTAAATTTAAGTGGATTCATTTGACCATTAAAAGGCACAGAGTGGCTGAATGAATTTTTAAAATGACACCAAACTGTAAAAGAGATACATTTCAGATTTAAGGACAGATATACAGTCAAAATGAAGGGATAGAAAATTATATTCCATATAATTGGAAACCAAAACAAGTGGGAATAACTATACTTACATCCGACAAAATACTTTAAGCCAAAAATTGTAACAAGGGACAAAAGAGGCTGATTATAAAATGACAAAGTGATCAACCCATCCAAAAGATATAATAATAACAAATAACACACCCATCACCTACATATGTTAAGCACCTAAATATATTAAATAAATACTAATAGATATGAAGGAAGACAATAGAATGGGAAAAGGTGAAAACCGTGACAGATTTTATTTTCTTGGGCTCCAAAATCACTGCAGACAGTGGCTGCAGCCATGAATTTAAAAGATGCTTGCTCCTTGGAAGGAAAGCTATAAGAAACCTAGACAGCATATTAAAAAGCAGAGACATCACTTTGCTGACAAAGGTCCATATTGTCAAAGCTATGGTTTTTCCAGTAGTCATGTATGGATGTGAGAGTCAGACCGTAAAAAAGGCTGAGCACTGAAGAATTGATAGTTTTGAATTGTGTTGCTGGAAAAGACTCTTGAGAGTCCCTTGGACAGCAAAGAGGTAAAACTAGTCAGTTCTAAAGGAAATCAACCCTGAATATTCATTGGAAGGACTGATGCTGAAGCGCCAATACTTTGACCACCTTGTTAGGTAGTTAGAATAGAAAACATGAGTTCAAAATGGCGGTGGTTAAAAGACAAGGAAGGGAAAAGCCCGAGAAAATAGAACAAAGGAAGGTCAAAGGAAGGTCCAAGGATTGGAGTGAGGACTTCAGGAAGAGCAGCACTCCTGGTTAAGCCCAATTTGCACAGGGCAGGCCCAGGGGGAAGAAAAAAACATATAAAAAGAGGAGCCAAAGGGCTCTCTCTCTCTCTCTCCTGCTTGCTAAGAGCCGACTCATTGGAAAAGACCCCGATAGTGGGAAAGATTATGAGCAGGAGGAGAAGGGGGTGACAGAGGATGAAATAGCTGGAGAGCAATACCAATTCAAAGGACATGAGTTTCAGCAAACTCCAGGAGACAGTGAGGGACAGAGAGGCCTGGCGTGCTGCGGCCCATGGGGTCACCAAAAATAGGACATGACCTAGTGACTCAACAACAACATGAAAGGAGACATAAAGAACAATACACTAATAGTAGCGTATTTCAATATCCCACTTTCAACAATTCATAGAACATGCAGATGGAAAATCAGCAAGAAATAATGAGTGTAAAATATACATTAGACCAAAGGAATGTACCAGACATCTATAGAACACTCCATCCAACAGCAGCAGAACACAACATTCTTCTCAAATGTACACTTCACACTTTTGAAGGCTGATCATCTAATAGGACAAAGAACAACTCTTAGCAAATTTAGGGAGATTGATATCATAATAGGTATCCTTTCCAACCACAGTGATTTAAGCTAGAAGTCAACAACAGGAAGAAAGCTAGAAAATCCACAAATATAAGGAAACAAACAAAACATTCATGAAAAATCAGTGGGTCAAAGAAGAATTTTTAAAAGTCTCAAATGAAAATAGAAACACAACTTCCCCAAATCCCTATCAGTTGACAGAGGGACGTTTACAGAGTTAAATGCATAGATTAAAATTAGAAAGGTCTAAAATACACACTCTAACTTTAAACCTCAAGAACAACAAAAAGCAGAAGAAATTAAACCTAAAGTTAGCAGAAGGAAAGAAATAATGAGAATAGAGAGTAGAAAACAATAGAATGGATCAACAAAACTAAGAGATGGTATTTGTAAAAAATAAAATTGTGGGGATTTCCCTGGTGGTCCAGGGGTTAAGAATGCACCTTCTAATGCAGGGGATGTGGGCTCCATCCCTGGTCAGGGACTAAAATCCCACATTTTGCTGAGCAACTAAGCCTATGTACCCAACTACTGAACCGGCACACTCTGGAGCCTGCGAACCACAACTACAGAGAAGACGAGCACCACCATGAAGATCCCACAGGCCGCAACAAAGACCCTGCATAGTCATCAAATATTTTTAAATAAATAAAAATGAGAAACCTTTTCTAGATTAAGACGAAAGAGAAAAGAAAGAGACAAAAGAGGAGACGTTAAACTGTTAATACAGAAATACATAAAATCATGAAAAGCTACTATGAAAAATTTTGTGCCAACAAAGAAAATAACCTAAAAGGAATGGATAATTATATAGAATTATGCAACCTACCAAGACTGAACCAGCGAGAAAAAAAAAACAAATAACAGACAAATAACGAGGAAGGTGATTGAATCAGTAGTCTAAAACTTCCCAGCACAGAAAACCTCAGGACCAGATAGCTTCACTGGTAAATTCTACCAAACATTTAAGGAAGACTTAACACCAATCCTTCTTAAAGTCTTCCAAAATTTGAAGAGGTAGAAACATGTCCAAACTCTTCATATGAGGCAAGCATTGCCCTTATATGGACAGATAAGCACACTACAAGAAAACAAAACTACAGGCCAATATCCCTGATAAACATAGATACAAAAACTCTCAACAAAATATTAGTAAATCAAATTCAAGAACACCTTAAAAGGATTATACTACCATGACCAGGTGGGGTTTCTCCCTGGGATGCAAGGAGGGTTCAACATATGCAAATAAAATGTGATACTCCACATTAATAGAATGAAAGATAAAAATAATATGATCATTTCAATAATACAGTAAAGCATTAACAAAATATAACATTGCTTCATGATTTAAAAAAAAAAACAAACCTCAGTAGACTGAGGTTAGAAAGAACACACCTCAATGTATTAAGGACATGTACAACAAACCCAGAGCTAACATTATACTCAATGCAGAAAACATGAAAGCTTCCCCCCTAATATCAGGAACAAGATAAGAGTGCTAACTCTCATTACTCTTACTCAGTAGAATTCTGGAAGCGCCCACTACAGCAATTAGGCAAAACAAAGAAATAAAAGACATCTAAGTTAGAAAACAAGAAGTTGTTGCATAACACAGGTAGCTCAGCCAGATGCTCTGTGACAAACTAGAGGGGTGGAATGGGGGGAGGAGAGGGAGGAGCTTCCAGAGGGAGGGGATATACATTTACTTACAGCTGATTCAGTGTTGTTGTACAGCAGAAACCAATACAACATTGTAAAGCAATGACCCTTCAATTAGCCAAAGCAATCTTGAGAAATAAGAATGGAACTGGAGGAATCAACCTGCCGGACTTCAGGCTATACTACAAAGCTACAGTCACCAAGACAGTATGGTACTGGCACAAAGACAGAAATATAGATCAATGAAACAAAATAGAAAGCTCAGAGATAAATCCACGTACCTATGGACACCTTCTCTTTGACAAAGGAGGCAAAAATATACAATGGAGAAAAGACAATCTCTTTAACAAGTTGCGCTGGGAAAACTGGTCAACCACTTGTAAAAGAATGAAACTAGAACACTTTCTAAACCATACACAAAAATAAACTCAAAATGGATTAAATATCTAAAGGTAAGACCAGAAACTATAAAACTCCTAGAGGAAAACATAGGCAAAACACTCTCTGACATAAATCACAGCAGGATCCTTTATGACCCACCTCCCAGAGTAATGGAAATAAAAGCAAAAATAAACAAATGGGACCTAATTAAACTTAAAAGCTTTTGCACAATGAAGGAAACTATAAGCAAGGTGAAAAGACAGCCTTCAGAATGGGAGAAAATAATAGCAAATGAAGCAACTGACAAAGAATTCATCTCAAAAATGGACAAGCAACTTCTGCAGCTCAATTCCAGATAAGTAAACAACCCAATCAAAAAATGGGCCAAAGAACTAAACAGACATTTCCCCAAGGAAGATATACAGATGGCTAACAAACATATGAAAAGATGCTCAACATCACTCATTATCAGAGAAATGCAAATCAAACCCACAATGAGGTACCATCTCACGCCGGTCAGAATGGCTGCTATCCAAAAGTCTACAACAATAAATGCTGGAGACGGTGTGGAGAAAAGGGAACCCTCTAACAGTGTTGGTGGGAATGCAAACTAGTACAGCCACTATGGAGAACAGTGTGGAGATTCCTTAAAAAACTGGACATAGAACTGCCATATGACCCAGCAATCCCATCCTGGGATTATAAGCAGGAACCCAGAACTCCAATCTTTGAAGTCTCACCCATGGAACGGATGTGCTGCCTGGGACCCTTTCTCATTTGGGACTCCAGATGTGCTGTGACATGGGACTTCCCAGAGCTGTTTAAGTCTGGATGTTGGTCAAAACCCAATTTGGTGATGCATTCTCTGATTTTTCTATTTCTCTTTTCTTTTAATGTTAGTATGTTGAAAGTAAGCTAGATAATTCTCTAGTAAATATCTGTATTATTTATTTGTATATAATGAGTGGCTTATTTTGTTAACAAATCTTTTGAACCTGAGACAAAAGTGAAAACTTTCGGCAAAACAGCAGGAAATACGCAAGATGGACCCATTGCATCTCATCTTGTCAAAATGTAAAGAAGGCTGAAAACAAAACATGTACATTTTAATTAAAAAATACTTCATTGCTAAAAGATGCTAACCATCATCTGACAAGAGTTGCCACAAACCTTCAATATGTAAAAAAAAAAAGAAAAGAAAAAGAAAAAAACTCAGTATCTGCAAAGCACAATAACTGAAAAACAATAAAACAAGATATACCCATATTTTATGTCCTGTTCCTTTCAGTACTCAAAATTATAGGTAAATATGTACAGCTGAATACCCCTTGATTTGTTTATCCTGGTGCTATGCTGGAGCAAAAGAACTGTCCCTTGCAGCATAAGGAATTTAGAGACATCCGTTACTAACAGATTACCTGGAAGCAGAAGTGCTCCCAGATATTTCCATTTTCTAGACAGAAAAATTCAATAGATCAGAATGGAAAAGTTAAGGTACACACCCCTAACTGCTGTCTCTGATGAGCTTTCCACCCAAAGCAGAGATGTTACATTTGCTGTGACTCAAATGCTGCTAAGTGTGCTATACCTTGAAACTCACCATCTCAAAGTGGGAACATCAGCCTCCTCCTAAGCACCTGGGTCATCACCTGTGTCTCTGAGAAACTGGCCAGTCGGCCTGACAAGATCAATTTAGAGCATTAAAAAATAAAGAGCAAAACAAAACCCTTAAACCATTCTTAAGACTGATTTTTTTCTCTCTCTCTCTCTCTCTTTTTTTTTTTTTTTTTTGAGACCTCACCACTTAATTGGGTTGGTGATAATGGCCTACTAGATACTTGCTTGGGAACTGAGGCGACTCATGTCTCAGCAGACTTAATGCCTCAACATCCAAATTTCCGAAAAAGGCACTCGGTGTGTCTTTCGGGTGGTATTTCATGAAGCCCCAGTCCACACTCCTCTCCCGCTCTTTAGTTGTGCTTTCGAACAGGGCCACTGTGATGACCTTCTCCCCAAACAGGTGCACTTTGGGTGGAGGAAGAGGAGGTCAGCGAGCAAAAGATAGTTTCTCAGATATAAACCAGTTACCATAAACAGTTTAGAAAAGAAAAGCGTAGTTTTCTGGACCTGGACTGGGCACACAGACGGGAGAATGAACAAAGCTTCAAAGACGGGCGGCAGCAGGAAGGCCAAGATCTGATTTGGAACAAAACCGAGATGCACAGGGCAGGCTACAGGCTGCAAATCTCAGCCTTTACACCCCTCTAAGTCCCTTCTTCTCCTGGCGCCTCGTTTCACAGGGGAGGATGGGGAGTGATAGGAAGGACCGGACTTTGCAGGCACCCCAGCCTCCAACTGCGATCTGGCACCCACAGCTCCGCCTGTTGTTGTACGCTGGAGGGCAGGGAACCGCTCCCAGCCCTGCACATTCTGGAAATGGCAGTCAAGCAGCCGCACAAGACTGGGAGCTGACTGTGGCTCAGATCATGAACTCCTTATTGCAAAATTCAGACTTAAATTGAAGAGAGTAGGGAAGACCACTAGGCCATTCAGGTACAATCTAAATAAAATCTCTTGTGATCATACAGTGGAAGTGACAATAGATTCAAGGGATTAGATATGATAGAGTGCCTGAAGAACTGTGGATGGAAGTTCATAACATTTGTACAAGAGGCAGTGAAAAAACCACCACCAAGAAAAAGAAATGCAAAAAGAAAAAATGGCTGCCTGAGGAGGCCTTACAAATAGCTGAGAAAAGAAGAGAAGCAGAAGGCAAAGAAGAAAAGACAAGAGATACCCATCTCAATGCAGAGTTCCAAAGAAGAGCAAGGAGAGATAAGAAAGACTTCCTCAATGATAAATGCAAAGAAATAGAGGAAAACAATAGAATGGGAAAGACTAGAGATCTCTTCAAGAAAATTAGAGACACAAAGGAAATTTTCATGCAAAGATGGGCACAATAAAGGACAGAAATGGTGTGTACATAACAGAAGCAGAAGATATTAAGAAGAGGTAGCAAGAATACACAGAAGCACTGTATAAAAAAGTCTTAATGACCCAGATAACCACGATGGTGTGATCACTCATCTAGGGACAGACATCCTGGAGTGTGAAGTCAAGTGGGCCTTAGGATGCATTACCAGTGGAGGTGATGGAATTCTAGCTAAGCTATTTCAAATCCTAAAAGATGATGCTGTGAAAGTGCTGCACTCAATATGCCAGCAAATTTGGAAAACTCAGCAGTGGCCACAGAACTGGAAAAGGTCAGTTTTCATTCTAATCCCAAAGAGGAGCAATGTCAAAGGATGTTCAGTCTACTGCACAACTGCACTCATTTCACACGCTAGCAAGGTAATGCTCAAAATCCTTCAAGCTAGGCTTCAACAGTATGTGAACTGAGAAATTCCAGATGTACAAGCTGGATTTAGAAAAGGCAGAGGAATCAGAGATCAAATTGCCAACAGCATCTGTTAGATCATAGAAAAAGAAAGGGAATTGAAAGGTTTTGGTGAACCATGAAAGATGCTGGGATTCTTGGCTTCTGGAGGAGAAGAATTCAATCTGGGGCAAGTGACAAGGCTTGATTGCTCAGAGCTTTTGTGTAATAAAGTTTTATTAAACTATAAAAGAGATAGAGAAAGTTTCTGACATAGACATCAGAACAGGGCAGAAAGAGTGCCCCCCTGCTAATTTTTAGCCAGATGTTATATAGCTACTAGCAAGCTGTTAATTATAGAAAGGCGACGTCTCAAAACTCAGAGTGGCACAAGGCCCCTCACCCACAATATGCATTTTGAGATAACATTGGCACCAGGTGAGTCATCGCAGGCCATAAAATGGTTGACATGAATCTTGAAGAAAGGCAGGTTTCCAAGAAAATATAGAGTTTCATTAACATAGATTAGGAGAACGATGTATGAGTAAAACATACTGGTTTGTCAAGTCGGTTCTGAGTCTTAGGCAGAACTGACTTGAAGACAGAGTCTAGAGTAAATACATATTTCATTAGTATAGTTTAAGACAAACATTTCCATAAGAAAAATGCATTGGTTAGCACAAGGTTTGAGAAAAGTTAAGTTCAGGTGGAGCCAGGTGTCATCATGGACACACAGAATTTTAAAAGAAGCCTCTTTTAAACTTGTATAGAGAAGGGAAAAAAATCTAACACTTGTTTCCTCCTGTCACTTAAGAGAGAGATAAAAAAATGTCTGACACTTATAGCCTATTTCCTCCATTTGGAGATCCCTTGTCTTCCTGCCTGTTAGCTTCTCATTACAGAAATACATCTACTTCTGCTTCCTGGACTGCGATAAAACCTTTGACTGTGTGGATCGCAACAAATTATGGCAAATTCTTAAACCGATGGAAATACCAGACCACCTTACCTGCCTCTTGAGAAACCTGTATGCAGGACAAGAAGCAACAGTTAAAACTGGATGTGGAACAATGGACTGGTTCAAAATTTGGAAAGGACTTCATCAAAGCTGTATATTGTCACTCTGCTTATTTAATTTACATGCAGAGTTCAGTTCAGTTCAGTTCAGTTTAGTTGCTCAGTCCTATCCGACTCTTTGCGACCCCATGAATCGCAGCACGCCAGGCCTCCCTGTCCATCACCAACTCCCGGAGTTCACTCAAACTCACGTCCATCGAGTCAGTGATGTCATCCAGCCATCTCATCCTCTGTCGTCCCCTTCTCCTCCTGCCCCCAATCCCTCCCAGCATCAGAATCTTTTCCAATGAGTCAACTCTTCGCATGAGGTGGCCGAAGTACTGGAGTTTCAGCTTTAGCATCATTCCTTCCAAAGAACACCCAGGACTGATCTCCTTTAGAATGGACTGGTTGGATCTCCTTGCAGTCCAAGGGACTCTCAAGAGTCTTCTCCAACACCACAGTTCAAAAGCATCAATTCTTCTGCGCTCAGCTTTCTTCACAGTCCAACTCTCACATCCATGCATGACTACTGGAAAAACCATAGCCTTAACTACATCATGTGAAATGCCAGGCTGGATTAAGCTCAAGGTGGAATCATGACTGCTGGGAGAAATATCAATAACCTCAGATATGCAGATGACATCACCCTTATGGCAGAAAACGAAGAAGAACTAGAAAGCCTCTTGATGAAGGTGAAAGAGGAGAGTGAAAAAGCTGGCTTAAAACTCAACATTCAAAAAATGAAGATAATGGCATCCAGTCCCCTCACTTCATGCAAATAGATAGGGGAACAATGGAAACACTGACAGACTTGATTTTCTTGGGGTCCAAAATCACTTCAGATGGTGACTGCAGCCATGAAATTAAAAGACGCTTGCTCCTTGGAAGAAAAGCAATGACAAACTAGACAGCATATTAAAAAACAGAGACATTACCGACAAAGGTCCATATAGTCAAACCTATGGTTTTTCCAGTAGTCATGTATGGATGTGAGAGTTGGGACCATTAAGAAGGCTGAGTGCCAAAGAACTGATGCTTTTGAATTGTGGTGCTGGAGAAGACCCTCCAGAGTCCCTTGGACAGCAAGGAGATCAAACCAATCAATCCTAAAGGAAATCAATCCTGAATATTCATTGGAAGGACAGATGCTGAAGCTGAAGCTCCAATACTTTGACCACCTAATGGGAAGTACCGACTCATTGAAAAAGACCCTGATGGATGGAAAGGTTGAGGGCAGGAGGAGAAGAGGACAACAGAGAATGAGATGGTTGGACGGCATCACTGATGCAATGGACGTGAGTTTGAGCAGACTCCGGGATATAGCGAAGGACAGGGAAGCCTGGCATGCCGCAGCCTATGGGGTCACAAAGAGTCGGACAGGACTGAGCGACTGAACAACCTCCCCAAGGCATCTGCTACAGCTGGCTAAGACACCACAGCATAGAATGCGCCGCGACAGCCCCGCCTCCTGCCCTGCCCCCTCCGTGAGCACCACCCCCACGCCCTACCCTGTGCAACCGGGAATTGTAGTTCTACAGCCCTGCAAGCCACCGGCTGCAGCAGCTGAGACCACCGCTCCCAGAATGCGCAGCGAGGGCCCCCAGTCTTCCTTCCGCCTGGGCGGAGGAGGGTCCTGCCACGCAAAGAAGAGTGCGTTTTCTTCCCCAGCATCTCCTGCCTGCGGAGACAAAGCGAGGCGGCGAGCCCACGGTGGTTGGAGTGACCCTGCAGACAGGTACGTCTCCACGAGATGCTTGTGGTGAGACTGGATTTCTCGCTGACTAGCGAGCGGCTTGCATTTCCGGCAGCCAGCGCAGCGCAGCCTGGGGTTCCTGGAGCTTGGCTAGGTCAGCTGCCGCTCTGCCCACTCCTAGGTCCGTGCCTTCTCCTTTGGCCCCCGCTCCGCCGCCAAGTGCAGTGAGGCTGGCGTGGGGAGCCTCCATGGTTACTCAGATCTTTACGGAGAACTCGATGAAGCACCACGCTGGGTATCTGAAACAGTTAAGTTCAGTTTAAAACAGTACCTGGTACCTAGGGACCTGGAAATGCCTTCTGAAGGCCACCTTTTTCTCTCTCCCTCTGCTGCTGCTGCTGCCGCTAAGTCGCGTCAGTCGTGTCCGACTCTGTGCAACCCCATAGACAGCAACGCACCAGGCTCTGCCGTCCCTGGGATTCTCCAGGCAAGAACACTGGAGTGGGTTGCCATTTCCTTCTCCAATGCATGAAAGTGAAAGTGAAGTCGCTCATTCGTGTCCGACTCTTCGCGACCCCGTGGACTGCAGCCCACCAGGCTCCTCCGTCCACGGGATTTTCCAGGCAAGAGTACTGGAGTCTCTCTCTCTGGACTGCCGTAAATCTTCCCTCTGGACCCAACACCAGCTGGGCTGGGCATCTAGAACTGAAAGTATTAGTCGCTCTTTGCGACCCCATGGACTGTAGCCCGCCATGCTCCTCTGTCCATGGAATTCTCCAGGCAAGAATACTGGAGTGGGTAGCCAGTGCCTTCTCCAGGA
Organism: Bos grunniens; assembly: GCF_055505025.1. Taxonomy (NCBI): domain Eukaryota; kingdom Metazoa; phylum Chordata; class Mammalia; order Artiodactyla; family Bovidae; genus Bos; species Bos grunniens. The sequence continues at coordinate 43,598,375 of NC_141192.1, forward strand.
GAATCTTCCAAACGCAGGGCTGGAACCCGGATCTACCGCATTGCAGGCAGGTTCTTCACTGCCTGAGCCACCAAGGAAGTCTGTCAAAGCAGTCTTAATTGACAAAAAAAGGTATTAGATCACAGACTCTAGAGGAAAAGTCTAAGAGAGAGTATGAAGGGCCAGAATTTTTTTTTTTATAGTACTCAAAACTGGAAACATAACTGACCTGTATGTAGAAACCCAAAAGATTGTGGTAACAAAATGAATTTTTTAAAAACCTGAGCCAACAGTCTTGCTAATAATAAATTCATATCCTGTAAACAAAAGGGTATACTTAGTAAAAAGGACACGAATTTTACACATTACATTTCCAAGTCATAAGGCAATAAAGTTAGAAATAAGAGAAGTAGGGAATTTAATGATAAATTCCTCAAAAAATTTTCAGTATTTTTAAAAATAAATTAATTCCTGGGTCAGGGTGCAAGTCTAAAACACAGAATACCTATAAACATCTGTGCTTGCAAATATATCCTAATCTGATATATGCAGTGAAGGTGAAACGAGAAAGTTCTCTAACTGGGAAGCTCCCTGAATGCCCAGGTTCTGTGGCTTGAAGCTCTTGAGTGCCTCCTTATGAGTGGGAGCAGCAGGGAAGGAGGGCAGTGCTTGGAAATGGAGCTGATGCAGAAGCTGGTGGCAGAGGCCTCCCTCCTCCTCAGCCTGAACTTGCCTTCACAGTCCTCTCCATCACAGAGCCATGCTGCCACCACAAGTGGGCTGGTGTTGGCGGACAAGATCACAACTGCCCTGCAATAGCATGGGGTGGAAACTGGCAGCAGCAGCTGCAGTAGGGGAAGTTAACAGCCAGGAAGAATGTATGATCTACCCTGTGCAAGGACTTGTGACCCCAGAAGTTCTGGTGAGGACTCGGAGCCAGACTGCTTTGTCCCTCTTCTCCACCGTTCTTCCTGTGCCTGGTATGGAAATCCACAAACACATTAACAGTGCCCCTCTGTGGGCTGTGTCAGTACATGGACGTACATAGATGGAGGAGGGTTTTTAATTTATTTATTTAGTTGGGGCATGTGGGGTCTAGTTTCCTGATCAGGGATCGAACTCAGGCCCCCAACATTGGGAGCTAGGAATCTTAGCCACTGGACCTGGCATCCAGCTTGGAATGGGTGTGCATGTTAATTGGTTGTGCATGCTAATTGGCTACTGTTGCATGATAAACCACCCCAAAACCTAGCTAGCTCATGGTTGAACTCATGGTCAGCACAGTGAGCTTAGCTTAGCCGAGCCATTCGTTCATTTCACCTGGACACCAAGGTGAGTGTGTGGTCTGCTGCTTGTTGACTAGGGTGCTCTACTTCTGGGGTTGAGCTGGGTGCCACCTGGGCACCCGGATGTCATCCAGCAAGCTCATATGGGCTTGTTTTCATGGAGAGCAGGGATCCAGAGAAAAAGCAAAACATTCAAGATCTTTCCAGCCTAGGCCCAAAGCTGTCAGGGTCATACCTACTGCATTTTTCTGGCCAAAGCACATGAGACCAGCCTCAACCCAAGGTTGAAAGGACAGATTTCTGTCTCTCCATTTTTGGTTCACTTTTTACAGAACCAGCTGTAAAATCATATTGCAAAGGGCATGGATATAGGTAGAAAACACACAATCACTGTTTTTTCAATTACTAACATCATACCTAAACAAACCTTTATATAAAGGTGCCGAGAGAAGTATTAATAAATTGTTGAAAAGCCCACAGAGCTATTAAACAGCTGGGATCCACTCCGTGTCACACCCACCTGATTCCACAGCAGTCATTGCCGGTAGACCACTCTTCTCCTGCAACTACCCCAGGGTCCTGAGGCGGCGGTGCTGCAACTGAACGAAGATTCCTCTGATTCTTCCCATCTAGTACTATTCAACATCAAAATAATGCCCTAAGTCCAATGCAGAAGAATTTGAATAATTTAGGGAAAGCTTTGAGTTTAAGAAATCAAGTCCAAAGGTATTTTTCATTTCTAACCATAGAAGACTTTTTACAATATTAATACCTAAAATGCACTCCACATATTTGAAAATTCTTTTAATCACATTTTAATATTTCTAGACTATGTAAACCACAAATGGACTATGATCTGTCAGTTAAAGAATATATTTTTCAAATTAAGAGATCTTCAGAAAATGCATTCCACCTGCTACATTTCATGAAATCAGCTGAGTAATGGAAGGGTTTTCTCCTTTCCTTTCTGCAAACCAATTTTCCAAGACAAAAAAAAAAAAAAAAGATATGATCCAGGAAGACTCACAGCTGACTTGTGGCAGTAACTATGCCAAAGCTTAAGAGGAGCCTAGCAGCCATGGCTATACAAAAGGCCTAATTACAGATCAGCCCTGCAACCCCCATTCCAACAAGGCTGCTAAAAGGCTTCCCCAGTCCCCACAACCAGAGATATTACCGTGCTACCAGACAGGTGGGGGGCAGATGCAAAAATCTCTGTGCTCTCCCACCTCTCTAGACCCATCCATGCCAGGGTCACTATAAGCCTGCTTTGGGGAATCTGTCTCCTAAGGTGTCTGGTTACACGAGCCAGGGCTCTTGGTCTTATGTGCCTTCTAACAAACTAAGGGCACCCCAGCCAGAATCATGACTGCCCATCATGCCCTGCAATAGTGGGAGCCAATAGAAGAGTCACTTAAGGTCAACCGACTCACCTCTATGCCCTACCAAGGCACCCGGCCCCTAAGCCAACCAACAAGCAAAGGATCTGGCCCCAAGTCGGCAGGCCCTTTACTCAAGCACTTGAATGTTCACTAAGGAGAGCAGGCCAGCAACTTAAGGAGCCATTCCAGGAAGCCACAGCCAGTGGAAGATGGCCAACCATAGCACGTGTGAGAGGCCGGGGCCAGAGGAGGTGTTGGGGGAGTGTGTGATTTCCTCAGTTCTGTGTCGTCACAACAAAACTTTGAAGCGACAGACCAGCGTTACAGCCCTTGGATGGGCCAGTGTTACAGCTCCGTGTTACACCTCAGTTTTATTTAGAAAACAAAGGAAAATATATCCTTGAGGCGTGAAGACATGCCAACCCAAAAGATGTGAAGAGGAGAGAGAGACCCCTGGCCCTCTGACTCCTCTTTTTACATGCTTTTCTCCTCCCCCTGGGCCTGCTCTATGTGAACTGGGCTACCCTTGAATGCTGTTTGTTCTACCTGAGGTTCTCACTCTGGTCCTCAGCCCTTCCTTTGTTCTATTTTCATGGGCTTTTCCCTTCCTTGTCTTTTAGCCACCACCATTCTGTACTCCTTTTTCCTATTCTAGCTACCTAACATTCCCCCCTCAAGAGGTGGGAGGCCCAATTCTTTGGGAATAGGGGTGTCGAGGTCTTTCTGGCTACTTGCTGCTGAACTGGGATGGTGAGGGGCATTGGGCCTCCCCCTCTTGCTAGTCTCAGGCCTCAGAGTCATTATAGTGGTGTCCATCTAAGGGTGAGTGATATTTTCTGTGGTAGGCTATAGTTTTATATATCCTTGTTGAACTGGCAATGGATGTTGTAGCTTGTTGACCTGGGCAGAGACAAAATGGGCTAGACAACTGATAATACATGGAGCAATCATAAGCAGCATCAATATGGTGATAACAAGGATTAGTAGGGGCATTCAGATCAGATCAGATCAGTCATGCAGTCATGTCCTACTCTTTGCGACCCCATGAATTGCAGCACGCCAGGCCTCCCTGTCCATCACCAACTCCCAGAGTTCACTCAAACTCATGTCCATCGAGTCGGTGATGCCATCCAGCCATCTCATCCTCTGTAGTCCCCTTCTCCTCCTGCCCCCAATCCCTCCCAGCATCAGAATCTTTTCCAATGAGTCAACTCTTCGCATGAGGTGGCCAAAGTACTGGAGTTTCAGCTTTAGCATCATTCCTTCCAAAGAAATCCCAGGGCTGATCTCCTTCAGAATGGACTGGTTGGATCTCCTTGCAGTCCAAGGGACTCTCAAGAGTCTTCTCCAACACCACAGTTCAAAAGCATCAATTCTTTGGTGCTCAGCCTTCTTCACAGTCCAACTCTCACATCCATACATGACCACAGGAAAAACCATAGCCTTGACTAGATGGACCTTTGTTGGCAAAGTAATGTCTCTGCTTCTGAATATGCTATCTAGGTTGGTCATAACTTTCCTTCCAAGGAGTAAGCGTCTTTTAATTTCATAGCTGCAGTCACCATCTGCAGTGATTTTGGAGCCCCCAAAAATAAAGTCTGACACTGTTTCCACTGTTTCCCCATCTATTTCCCATGAAGTGGTGGGACCGGATGCCATGATCTTCGTTTTCTGAATGTTGAGCTTTAAGCCAACTTTTTCACTCTCCACTTTCACTTTCATCAAGAGGCTCTTTAGTTCCTCTTAGCTTTCTGCCATAAGGGTGGTGTCATCTGCATATCTGAGGTTATTGATATTTCTCCCGGCAATCTTGATTCCAGCTTGTGTTTCTTCCAGTCCAGCATTCCTCATGATGTACTCTGCATATAAGTTAAATAAACAGGGTGACGATATACAGCCTTGACGAACTCCTTTTCCTATTTGGAACCAGTCTGTTGTTCCATGTCCAGTTCTAACTGTTGCTTCCTGACCTGCATACAAATTTCTCAAGAGGCAGATTAGGTGGTCTGGTATTCCCATCTCTTTCAGAATTGTTCACAGTTTATTGTGATCCACACAGTCAAAGGCTTTGGCATAGTCAATAAAGCAGAAATAGATGTTTTTCTGGAACTCTCGTGCTTTTTCTATGATCCAGCGGATGTTGGAAATTTGATCTCTCATTCCTCTGCCTTTTCTAAAACCAGCTTGAACAGCACGAAATTCACTGTTCACATATTGCTGAAGCCTGGCTTGGAGAATTTTGAGCATTACTTTACTAGTGTGTGAGATGAGTGCAATTGTGCGGTAGTTTGAGCATTCTTTGGCATTGCCTTTCTTTGGGATTGGAATGAAAACTGACCTTTTCCAATCCTGTGGCCACTGCTGAGTTTTCCAAATTTGCTGGCATATTGAGTGTAGCACTTTCACAGCATCATCTTTCAGAATTTGGAAGAGCTCAACTGGAATTCCATCACCTCCACTAGCTTTGTTCGTAGTGATGCTTTCTAAGGCCCACTTGACTTCACATTCCAGGATGTCTGGCTTAGGTCAGTGATCACACCATCGTGATTATCTGGGTCATGAAGATCTTTTTTGTACAGTTCTTCTGTGTATTCTTGCCATCTCTTCTTAATATCTTCTGCTTCTGTTAGGTCCATACCATTCCACTTAGCTGCTAATAACTATTCAGGATTCCCTGGTGGCTCAGCTGGTAAAGAATCCACCTACAATGCAGGAGACCTGGGTTCGATCCCTGGGTTGGAAAAATCCCCTGGAGAAGGGAACGGCTACCCACTCTAGTATTCTGGCCTGTAGAATTCCATGGACTGTATAGTCCATGTGTTCACAGAGTTTTCCACAACTGAGCGACTTTCACTATTCACTAATAACTGTTCAGCCTGAAATAAGAACTTTCAAAAATCTTTGGACACAGACGCTCTAACTTAATTCCCCTCTAGGGTAAATGTTTTGCATGTACTTTAGGTTATATATACACAATAGGCGCAGAACTCTTTTATTATGTGTTTTATTTTCATATAAATTAACATCCTAGAAAAATTAAAATAGAAACACTAAATACAGTATTGCACATAGCAATCTCTGTTAAACGCCCCATTGTATCATTGAAGTTCATATACACATGGAGGGACTGAAGGAGACAGGAAGACGGCAGAACAGCAACCCGAGAGCCACTACCGTGTCTGTGCACATCAACTACAGACTGAAAGGTGAGGACAGTGTTTTACATAAATAGCAACATAGTTACAATTCAGATTTTCTTTGTAAGTTGCTTCCATCATTGGTTTGCAATAGCAACAGATTCTCCCCTTTATTCATAGCCATACCCCAAGACATATCATTTTTTAAAATCTATTAATGTTAGACAAAGCCATCACAATGCTTCAGGAGTGACTTAAAGAAAACCCCAATCAAGTCACAATACTCAGGCAGGTGGGTTTAATGAACAAGTCCTAGGTAGATATCCATCTAAAAGTTTCTCTCTTTTTTTTTTTTGCCAACAGTTAGTCAAGTTTGGCAATTTTATGAGGATCATTTAAAAGCACTGTGTCATTTTCTTTGAGAAGGGCAATGGTAAAAGTTACAGAGAGGCACGATTTTGGTTTAATTGACCTTTTCTGCAGAGTGGCTTTATGTAGGTCCTAAAGGACATGGTTGATAAAGGCCCTCATTTAACTTAAAATTATGATTCCTGCCTATATTAAGGAGAAGGCAATGGCACCCCACTCCAGTACTCTTGCCTGGAAAATCCCATGGACGGAGGAGCCTGGAAGGCTGCAGTCCATGGGGTTGCTGAGGGTCGGACAGGACTGAGCGACTTCACTTTCACTTTTCACTTTCATGCATTGGAGAGGGAAATGGCAATCCACTTCAGCATTCTTGCCTGGAGAGTCCCAGGGATGGGGGAGCCTGGTGGGCTGCCATCTATGGGGTTGCACAGAGTCGGACATGACTGAAGTGACTTAGCAGTAGCAGCCTATATTAAATGATGTATAGAAAGGGTTTTCCTTTTGATATATTTTTTTTCTATTCATTGTGTGATGAGTAAAAAAAAAAATGATAATCTTCTTTCACAAATATATAGTTACAGAGACCAACCCAAGAGCTGGGAAAGCCTTATCTATGACATATATAAATGGTACCTCAATTTTAAAATAGAAAATTTATATGTAGATGTGAAACTGATACAAACAAGTCACTAGAAATAACATGTTAACCATAAATCTAAATGCAGTGATGTGGAGTACTGGTCATCAGGAGAAAGAATGTTTCTCTGTAACAGGGAATATTCTCACAACAGTAAGTTGGAGGTTACTGTTTCACATATTCAGAATTAATGCAGATACTGCCTCTTATACATACTGTTTTGGTCTATTGGTAAAATACCATAAACTTTTACAAAAAGAAAAGATGTCACATTCTCCACTGGTCTACTGCTTTTGCATTTTTATATGAGTACAGTGTAGAATTCAACAACCAGTAAACTGTCTGGAAAACATAAAGATTATGCAAGAGGCCAAGAAGAAACATGATCAAAATGATGAGTTTCCTTCCTGCCCTCAGGCCGGCTGAATTCTGTGGAAGCGGCTGCAGTTACTCATTTTTGTTTTGCTTTTCACTGGTCAGGTTTTCATGCTTATTTTTGCTTTCTGAAATAAATTCATCAGATAAGAGAAATAGTTAGAAGGCATAACTTTAAAGAATGTATGGAGTTTAGAATAACATTTTCATTTGGATCAAATTCTTTGAGAAAAGGTTAAAGATCCACAAGCTCATAAATGAAAAAAGATATAAGTAAAATCTATTTATCTCAGAATTGTCACTAATGTTTTTGAGGGAAAAAAGGGTTTAAAAATTTAGCTTCTAATCGATGTGAAGAAGTATCAGCTCACCTTTCTCATTTTCAGTCTTATGTACAAACACATAAATATGAAAATTCAACCTTCATCTCATTGTTAATGTAATTTAATTCTCTTCTATGACTCAGATGGTAAAGAATCTGTCCACAATGTAGGAGACCCGGGTTCAATCCCTGGGTCGGGAAGATCTCCTGGAGAATGGAATGGCGACCCATTCCAGTATTCTTGCCTTGGGAATTCCATGGGCAGAGGAGCTTGGCAGCCTGTAGTCTATGGGGTTGCAAAGAGCCAAACACAACTGAGGGACTAACACACTTTCATCTCATTCTTAATGTGATTTAATTCTCTGCTATCCTTATAACAGCATAACTGTGGTTAGTAAATAACTATTCCTTCTCATTCTATACATGTACTGGAAGATTTACTTTCATCAAAAAGACAGAACATAAACCAAACCATAATATCATACTTGTTGTTCAATAAGATTTTGATACAGAGAAACAGAAGGGAAAATATCTTTTAAATGCAGATATAATTTCTAACTTTTTCTAAATAAAGCTATTTAATTGTGGCCCAATTTTGGTTATTTGAGTATCTTCCATTTACACTATATTAGACTAATTCAAAATGCTATTTTAAAGTCTAACCCAACTTTTCATTTAAAATAGCATTTACTTGCTCTGTAGTGCCAAGTGATAATCCCTCAAACATTCAACAAAACATAAGACAGCATCACGCGGACTCATCATGTCCACCAAACCCTTCCCTTCCTGGTGCACAACCTGGTGTTTTATTTTGAGGAAGAAACGAGCAAAGAGGGAAGAGCTTGGCTTGTTACGCTTGGCTGTGGGCTGACAGCTGCTGGTAGCCCCTGTGCAGCCTGAGCCCCTGGTCTGAGCAAAGAACATGCTGCACCTGCACTCCCTGTGCTAGGCCCCAAGGGTGCTCATGGGATTACAAGAGCTGTGCTGTGACCCATGTATGATGAGGAGAGTGAAAGATGGCCCCAACTCCACCAGCAGCCCCCCACATATATGCACCCCCTCAGTGGACCCATCTTGATGGTTAGGCTTTGAATGCTGAACACCGAGATTCTTTTAGCCTCTGGTACTTGATTACAGGCAGAAGGAAAAGGAGATTCTCTAAGTTGGAAGCTCACTATTTGTTCAAACTTAAGAGGAAGATGATTAAAATATTATTAGGTGGATTTGTATCTTCTGAGAAAAGAGTGTTTAAAAGCCAGAGAAAGCTACAAATCAAAAACAGAATAAATACTTACAATTCCAGAGTCATGTCTTGGTTTTATTTTATAGAGTGACTTTCCCTTTTTCTGCCTACACACCTCTTCAGCTTCTTTTACTCTGGATGGGGAGAAAACACATGATATAAACAAAGACTTACAAAGATCACTACAGTCCATCTATAGTAGGTGAGCAAGTATCATGAAGAATTTGATTTATTAGAGAAAAATAATACCACATACACAGGAATGTTACCTGATACTTGATTTAAAAACATAATAGAGCCAGAGGTGAATTCATCCAGTGGCTCTTAACTTGGAATCAAAGAAGGTCGAATGGAATAGGACACAAGCACGTTTATATTTTTAGGCATACTAAAGGAGTCTTACACACAGGAAAATAAAGAAATATCCCTCATATTCAGGTGAGGTGCTGAGATTGGCTCCATTACATAAAAGGGGATGGCACTACCATATAAATCAGAAGCATTAGTGAAATAAGCAGCATCATATAAGAACTCTTATGTTTATTTAAAATGATCTCAGATTCAGTTTCCACATTATGTTTCCCCAGGCATGGAAATCTATACAATGAATACTTGGGACCATTTTTTCTTTTTTAATTGAGCATCATCAAGCATGGGGACCAGTCATTTGAAAACAGAAAATAGAGACTGAGCAGTAATGTTTGAACTCATCTAGCATTTCCTTTTAAACACATGCTCCAAGGAAAACAGTATTGAATTTACCAGAGAAACAGTTAAAAGAGGACATCACTGGAAGGGAGGTTGCACAGCAGGTCGCCCTGCTGTCTGATGCTGGGGTAGCATCTGCTCGCTTGGCCCCCTGTGTCCCTCGGGGAGGACAAGGGCTCAAGAACGCAGAAGAGTATCACTACTAGGACTGCCCAGAGCTGCTGCAAACATCCAGAAAGCTTCACTTTAAGAGTCCTTTAGAGGGCTTCCCTGGTGACCCAGGGGCCGCTCCCAGTGCAGGGGCCCGGGTTCCATCTCTGGGCCGTGAACTAGATCCCATACACTGCAAGGAAGAGTCTGCATGCCACAGGTAAGATCCCATGTGCGGCAACTAAGACCTAGTCCAGCTAAAAAAAAAAAAGGCACTAAAAGTTCTTATAAAATGCTTTACAATGTTATGAATGACTGCTTCTACTAAGCAAATAGTAAGGAATATGTGTGTTAGTTGCTCAGTTGTGTCCGACTCTTTGTGACTCCATGGACTACAGTCTTCCAAGTTCCTCTGTCCATGGAATTCTCTAGGCAAGAATACTGGAATAGGTTGCCATTCCCTTCTCCAGGGGATCTTCTCAACCCAGGGATTGAACCCAGGTCTCCTGCATTGCAGACAGATTCTTTACTGCCTGAGCCACCAGGGAAGCCCAAGAAATATGTAGACTGGAATTCTATTAATAAAAACAGGTGCCATTAGAAAGAAAATAACCTACTAGGTTAATTTATTTTCATTATTGTGATTCTCCTTGGGAATTAAAAAGAGTGCTTCTGAGAAACTAACAAAGCTGTGATTTATCTTAATAAAAGACTTCTTATGGAGATCTTGAAACCTAGTTCCTGAAAGAAATGAGTTATAAATATATTTCTTAAGCCTGATGGCAAAGTTTCTAATGACAGATTTCATCTCCTATGCAGCTGAATGAATCCCTGTTTTTAAACAACAGAATGAAACATTCGTTGAGTGCAGCAGCTATGAGGTTACTGTTACAGCTCACAGTAAGACACGATGGATCAAACTAATTCTTTTTGCTTTTTTTCCCTACAGTTAGTGAAAATCCAGTAAATCCTCTCTTAAATTTACTTAGAACTCTTTAAGGCATTTTGTAATATTAAAAAAAAAATGTACTTCACAAGTATTTAGACCACCAAAGCATCTTAATTTTCTTACTATCTTATTTTCTAAGTATCACAGAAAGCCCAGTCTAATACAAACATTTTAAGTTTTACACAGAAAACAAGTGTGGCCATTCCTACAGCAGGAGAACTAGAGAGTGTGGTCAGGATGCCTGAGTCGGTGCAGGGCTGAGGGCCCTGAAACCCAGGCAAGAGTCACAGGTGTGCACAGATGCCAAGGATGTTGCCCCAGCTCAGGATTCAGGGCAGTTGTGCCCCGAGGGCTTTCAAAGAGAAATCTTAGTTTTCCATACTTCCTTTAGAAGGGGAAATGGGGCTGAGAACAAGGACTCTGTACGGAATAACCTGGGAGTGCTGCAGGGGACCCTGTTGCCCTAGGACTCCCCACCGAGGCCAGAGCGTCCTCCACCCTACTGGTTCAGGCTCTGGATATGAACGTGACTGATGGGGCAAGTGGTTCCTGTGTCCCTAGACTCTTGGCTGCACACACAGCTGAGCTAGGAGCTGGGCCCTGGGCACCAGACAGCAGAGAGGATTCTCAAAGTCAGGTGCAGAGGTATTTCGGAAAAGCAGCTCCCGGGCCAGGTGGCTCTGTTCCAGGTTAGTCTCCCTGGGATGTACTTGCTTGGAAGCAGATGTGGGCACTTGTGGGCAGCTCTGCGAGCAGGCCTATCTATCCTAAGCCTCCTAGCAAATGCTGCTCCCAAATGCCAGTTCTCTTTCAACAAAACTCTGACAATGACAAGACTTTCCCCCCACACTTTAGGCAGGAAAAAAGAACATGTCCCTGGAGGTGAGCTGGCAGAAGTAAGAGGAAAAATACTGAGGGAAGCGGGGATGGAGAGGCCCCAGTCCCCTCCTGCTCAGGCCTTCCTCCAGGCACTGGAGATAGTCCACGAGCTCCAAGTGCGAGCCTGCTGATAACCCCCATCCCTTCTGCCTCACCCCTCAGTCAATGATTCCTAAAATTTCTTAAATTGAGTAGGAAAGAGAAGTTCATTACATAACTAGGTACTAAGTGAAAAGGCACAGTGGTGATAACATTTCAAATAACAAACAAAAATGACCTACAGGTCCAATTTGGAAAGGAGAAGGGGATAGGACCTCCTTCACAAAGGGATTCCCTGATAGCTCAGTTGGTAAAGAATCCGCCTGCAATGCAGGAGAACCTGGTTTGATTCCTGGGTCGAGAAGATCCCCTGGAGAAGGGAAAGGCTACCCACTCCACTATTCTGGCCTGGAAAATTCCATGGACTAGTCCCTGGGTCTCAAGGAGTCTGACAGGACTGAGTGACTTTCACTTCACTTCACAAATGGAGAAAGCAGCCTGCTGAGCAGGGAAGAAGCCGGGGTTTGGCACTTGAGTTTAACTTCCAGTGAGGATGGGGATGGGGGTCTGTGGATGGTGTGCAGAGATATAAGTCTTGGAAGATTTATGAAGATGATTTCTTTCAAATATGGCTGTTGTGCCCTTGATTAAGTGAAAAGTGAAAGTGAAGTCACTCAGTCGTACTGGACTCTTTGTGACCCCATGGACTGTAGCCTATCAGGACTCTCTGTCCATGGGATTTTCCAGGGAAGAGTGCTGGAGTGGATTGCCATTTACCTTCTCCAGGGGATCGTCCCAACCCAGGAATCGAACCCGGGTCTCTCGCATTGCGGGCAGATGCTTTACTGTCTGAGCCACCAGAGAAGTCACAATTAAGAATATTCCTTAATCAAGACTTTACCTTGTTAGTCTCCCAACAGAAACAAAGGCCACAGATACACTGCTGTTGTTGTTCAATTGAAAGGGAAGGGAGCCACTCCTCTAACACCGAGCAGTAATAATCCAGTCTAAGTGAGTGTCCCAGGAGCCCGGTTCGAGCATCAGGTTGGGAGCAGAAAAGAGTCTTCCAACCACGGGCTGAGAGCAGTGCTCTCCTTCCCCACCAGCTTAGCAGAGTCACCTGGACTGTTGGGTCTAAAAAATAATGCTAGCTTTCCTTCTTTCTAGTCTCTCCACTTTTTGTGATGCTGTTTTTTCAAAACCACTGGAAGTGATGAGAGAAGAGTTTTCAGTATCACATGGTTTGTTTTTGTTCATATTATCTTTGTTTAGGTTGCTGACTAGAAGTTGCAGTTCTTAGAATTAGCCTACCAAAGATGTCATCTGAAAAAATTTTACTTCCTTTTATAGTTCTCTATTGGCAGCCTATTAATTTCAGTGAAAATATTTTAATCCGAAAGAGCGGGGAGGGGCTCTGGACGGAGGCTGGGTTGGGGCGGGGGTGGGACTCCAGGAATCAAGCAGGTATAGACGCCTAGTGGACTGAGCCCTGGCTCGGCCTGTCCTTCTTTATAACCGCAATGATCACACACCCATACACCCACAAACATCCTGAAAATACAGTGAAAACAATCAACCACAATATTTCTTATGACTACAGGTGAAAAGAACTTAAGTGTTGTCAGGGACATATTTCTGAATTTGAGTTGGATTTCTGAACTTTAACTCTGACAGTCTGACTCAGCGAGAAAAGCAACCATATCTGCATGTCCAGGGGTGATGACGCAGTTAGAACAGCTCACAGAGACTTCGACTCTTCTGACCAGACTTCACAGGAGCCCCAGAACTCTGCGGGACAGGTCTGTGGGACCTGCCTTAGGAGGCCGGGCTGGCAGAAGGCACCTCTGTGCAGCCTGCACCACACGCGCCACTCAGTGTGCAGAGCACAAGAGGAGTCTGCCACTTAGTCAACAAGACCCGCTCAACTTAAGATTCCATGACAGTTAGATATATATGTTTTGTGCTTATGCTCTGAAAGCTGCAAATATATTCTTCTCACGAGTATAAGGCCAATAAGCAGAGATGATGTACATGAGCATTTCCTGAAACTGTTATTGTGGAGAAGAGGTGAGTCCAAAGAGATGGATCATTTCTTCATAAGAAAACACATTCAAGTTGTGAAGTTAATCCCCTAGATTCAGGATCTCTTTGATAACTGTCCAATGTCCTATAAATGTAGGACATTATATGGATGAGCTACCGCAGGAAGAAATAGCTGTTTCTTAAGGTTTGGAAAGGCTGTAGATAAGGAAAGATGGGTCCAGAGGACAAGGCTGTGCATTTACTTCAAGGCAAAGGAAACAAAAATATCACACACACACACTCACACACACACTCACATATATCTCAGAATAACCTCCTGAGGTACATATTGTTGTTACCCAACTTTAACCATGAAGAAACTGAAACTTAAAACGGTCAAATTACTCACTCATGGTCAGAGTGAGTGGCAGATCCAGCCAGACACAGACAACACCTCCTTAGTCCAAGCTGTAAGCCTCGCTCTGAATGGCCTCCTCACAAGGCAAATGCACAGGACGATGAAAAACACCGCCACCAAAGTCTTCCTCTAGTTATTAACATGAACATAGTTATTTACACTTATGCATTTATATTTACCATATATTTACATTCATTATAGTAATTTATATTTATTATTTGCTTTTATTTCTGTTTATTTAGAAGTATTTGATTCTGAAAGGCTGAATCTCCTAGAACTCTGAATATATAAAATGTGGCAGGTTAAAATAGTTTTTGATAAAAGAAAGTACCTAGAAAAATGGTTGCGTGTGTTTTACCAGATCCTGGAGATTCCAGGTTCAATCTCTGGGTCTCCCACATTGCAGGCAGATTCTTTACTGTCTGAGCCACTAGGGAAGCCTGATCCTGGAGAGGAGTAGTCTAACCAGACAAATTCAACCCTATTCAAGGAAACATATTAATGGAAACACAATGGGCTACAGTGTTCATTTTTGAAAAAGGAAAGCATATAAGATCATCCAGAGAAAACAAAACTACAACCACATTTTCTTGATTCTAATATATGGGAAGAATTCTTGATGTGGCTGTCTATAAAAGGGATGTGAACTGTAGTTAGTAAAAAGGCAAAAATACAGAAGACAGAAACTTTTCTATTAGGCTTTTTGTTTGTTTACACAAATCTTCACTATAAACAGACTAATTTTTAAGCTTTAACTCAGTGAAGGCATTTGTGAGGAGAGGCAAGTCAGCACACACTTGGAGTGTGTAGTGCCCTTGCTTTTCGGTGATGTAACCTGACAGAGGGCTACAACTCTGAGAAACCTACAAGGACAGTGAGCACATATTTCCCCTGTTATCTCAGATCATAGTGGTCTTACACAAATGGCAGCCAGTAGGTGCTCAGAGTCTCTGACAAGTGTTGAAAATGCTGACATTCTGTGCTGCTGAACATGGGAGGTGCATCTATTTTAGAGACTAGATGATTAAACAGTAAGGTTCACACTCCATTGTGTAAATAACACCCTGAATTATATTCTGTCAAACCAGATCATCTTCTCCTGTTCTTCCATAAGAAATTTACTGTGGTCTCAGAAAGTTAAGAAATCTGGAAGATGCCATTTAGAACTTTTAAAAATGCTTGGATGATACATTTTAAACATTCACTGAAAATAGGAATATTTGTATTCATAAACATGTTGGGACTTTAAAGCCCTGATAATGTAGTTTTCATGGTTAATTTAAAATCTCCTGGGACTTCCCTGGTGATCCAGTGGTTAAGAATCCGCCTGTCAACACAGGGGACACGGGTTGGATCCTTGGTTTGGGAAGACACCACATGCCAATGAGCAACTAAGCCCACGCACCACAACTACTGAGCCACAGGCTCTAGAGCCTGCGAGCTGCAGCTGCTGAAGCCTGCACACCCTGGAGCCTGTGCTCTGCAACGAGAAGCCACTGCAATGAGAAGCCCGGGTACCACGGAAGAGTTGCCCCCGCTCACTACAACTAGAGAAAGACCGAGCACAGTAACCAAGACCCAGGCCAGCCAAAAAACAAAAACAAACCTCTCATTAAAAAAAAAAAAAGAGCTTGCTTTTCTCATGGCTTTTGTAGTGTCGTTGTTCAGTCGCTCAGTCATGCCCAACTCTTTATGACCCCATGGACTACAGTACGCCAAGCTTCTCTGTTCTTTACCATCTCCCAGAGTTTGCTCAAATCCATGTCCATTGAGTCAGGGATGCCATCCAGCCATCTCATCCTCTGTCATCTCCTTCTCCTGTCTTCAATCTTCCCCACCATCAGGGTCTTTTCCAATGAGTTGGCTCTTCTCATCAGGTGGCCAAAGTATTGGAGCTTCAGCTTCAACATCAGTCCTTCCAATGAATATTCTGGGTTGATTTCCTTTAGGATTGACTGCTTTGATCTCCTTGTGTCCAAGGAACTCTCAAGAGTCTTCCCTAGCACCATAGTTTGAAAGCATTAATTCTTTCATGCTCAGCCTTCTTTATGGTCCAACTCTCACATCCAAACATGACTACTGAAAAAACCATAGCTTTGACTATACGGACTTTTGTCGGCAAAGTGATATCTCTGCCTAGGTTTGTCATAGCTTTTCTTCCAATGAGCAAGCATCTTTTAATTTCATGGCTGCAGTCACCATCTGCATTGATTTTGGAGCCCAAGAAAATTGGAATTCTCCAGGCAAGAATACTGGAGTGAGTAGCTACTCCCTTCTCCAGGTGATCTTCCCAACCCAGGGATGGAACCCAGGTCTCCTGCATTGCATGAAGATTATTTACTGTTTGAGCCACCAGGGAAGCCCCCAAGGACTATTAGACATAGGCACAGACTATAAACATAGAGAGTTTATCACGTTTCCTCCCGTGACACTCAAAAGAGAGTACAGCAGAGCTATTTATACCACAGTGGTTTGGAATTACGTGCGAGAAAGATGTAGGCAATACAAGGCAGGAGCACATCTAGGAAATATACATATTAAGGGAGGACAAAACCACAGTTTTTTCCTCTACTGGATTATTCCTTTCAGGCTAAAAATATGCTGTTGATTCCTCCATAAAAAAAAAAAAAAATCCTTCACTCCTTCCCCCTCCAGCAAGACCTTTTTTCTCTGCTGACCTCCGAGTGTACTGGCTCCTCCAGAAAGCCACCCATCATCCTCTTCTCCTGCACCCATCTAACCAGGCGTCTGTCACTGACTACCTAATGGTGCCTGCCTTTGTGAAGACACTGATTCCTCCTGCTCCTGCAAGCACCACAGCATGCCACATGGCTCTGGTTTACCCGCTTCTTCTGGAGCCTCTTCCACATGGTCCACCAGGCTCCATGATCTGGCCCAGTACCCCTCTGTGCAGTCGTCTTCCACCTCGTTCCTCCTGCTCACTCTGTTCAGGATGCTCACTGTATCTGCCTCCCTCAGGCTTTGCACTTGCCACTCTCCCTGGCTGGAATGTTCTATCTCCATAGCCCCTGCTTTATTCCTTCACTTCCTTCAAGTCCCTGTTTACCCGTCACTTCTCACAGAACACTGTCTGACAGGCCCACATACACTGCCGTAACTCCTTCAACTCTCTCTTCCCTTTGCCCTGAGCCCCCAAAGGATAGGGCAGGCCTCTTTCCTCACTGAGCACTAACACAGGACACCTTCATTCCCCTCTGAGCCTTAGTTTTCATGTTGTCAAGTGTAGCCTCTGGACAACACGATGGCTCATGCTGGGAGAGTGCCACCTGCCCTTTGAGTAAATGCAGAGTGGCCAGGGCTTGGTGGGGGAGGAGGGGAGAAAGCTGGTGGATTATCCAGAGAATGTCAACATTGCTGAGTAAGATAAAATGGCAGATGAAACTGATTAAAGTTTTCAAACTTAGAAAGATACTCAAAGTATCGGGGATCCTGGATGTTTTATTACTGATTTTAATAAACAAACAAACAAAAAAAAACAACACCCAGAAGCAAAATAAATCAAAATAGAATGAAATAAAATAAAATGCTCATGGGCTTCACATAAGACAACATTCAGAAAGAGCAAGCATGAGTTGGTGCAGTCACTATGGAGAACAGTATGGAGATTCCTCAGAAAAACAGAGGTACCAGAAGATCCAGCAATCCCACTCCTGGGCACAGATTCAGAGAAAACTGTAATTCAAAAATACATGCACCCCAATGTGCACCCCAACAGCAGCACTACTTACAATAGTCGAGACATGGAAACAACCTAAATGCCCACAGACAGATGAATGGGGAAAGAAGATGTGCTACATATATATTCAATACAATGGAGTTTTACCATTCTCTAGGTCCATCTCGGAGAAGGAAATGGCACCCCACTCCAGTACTCTTGCCTGGAAAATCCCATGGACGGAGGAACCTGGTAGGCTGCAGTCCATGGGGTCGCTGAGAGCCAGACATGACTGAGTGACTTCACTTTCACTTGTCACTTTCGTGCATTGGAGAAGGAAATGGCAACCCACTCCAGTGTTCTTGCCTGGAGAATCCCAGGGATGGGGGAGCCTGGTAGGCTGCCGTCCATGGGCTCACACAGAGTCCGACACGACTGAAGTGACTTAGCAGCAGCAGCAGCAGGTCCATCTAGGAACAGGGATGGGTGAATCCAGGGATGGGTGAATCCCTACTAAGTGAAGTAAGTCAGATGGAGAAAGACAAATATCATATGATATCACTTATATGTGGAATCTAAAATAAGACTCAAGTGAACTTATATATGAAACAGAAATAGAGTTACATAGAGAACAGACTTGTGGTTGCCAAGAAGGAGGGGGCTGGAGGAGGGATGGAGTGGGAGGTTGGGACTAGCAGATGCAAACTATTATATATAGAATGGAAAAACAAGATCCTACCATGTAGCACAGAGAACTGTATAGCACTGAGAATATATATCTCAGGATATATATTCAATATCTTGAGATAAATCATAGTGGATATATGTATGACTGAATTACTTTGCTGTACAGCAGAAATTAGGACATTATAAATCAGCTATACTTCAATTAAAAATTTAAAAATTAAAAAAGAGGAAGCAGAAAAAAAACATCCAAATTTGAGTTTGATATGGAATTATAATATGCAGATAAGAAATATTAAGCAGGTATAATAACTTTGATGATGGTGATGACAACCATGGTGCTAATGATCTAAAGGTCCTTTTAAGGAGGAAAAAATTATAAACAAGAGCTTTCCACAGAAACTAAGGGGAGCCTAGACTGGAGGGCACTTATTTGCCACGATGGCTGTTCATTGGACAGCTGAATAGACTAGCAATGCCCGTGTCCAAGGCCATGCTGTGCTCCCACGGCCAGTTCCACAGCACCAGGATGGCCAGTCCTCACTGCGGGCCCACTGGCTAGGAAGCACCATGTAAAAGGTCTGTCTTCGCCTCAGGAAATGTCTGCTTTCTTCTCAAGGGCTCAGACTTCCTCTCCTGACCTAGCAGTTGCCCGTGGTTCATGTTTCTAAGCCTGTTTAAGATAAGTAGAAGCAAAGATCTTGAGCAGTGGCTTGGTCAGGGGCCCATGGAGAGGGGTCCTAAGTGGAGATTCAGAGGCCAGGCAAGGGCCCAGTGGGCGGTAGTTGGGGACATTCTGGTGAGAGGGTGGAGGCCCAACGAAACAGAAGTGAGAGATGGGGCTTTACCTCAGAGCAAAGGCGAACATATTTCTTCCCCCTTTTATTTATTGTAACCATTATCATTGCCACTCTTTGTTCCTAAGGATTTTTTTCTATTTGAACAGAGGTAATTTATTTTTTTTCAATTAAAAATAATTTTTTCTTTTATTATTATTATTTTTTTACAGTCATGTCACAATTTTTTTTTTTTACTTTACAATATTGTATTGGTTTTGCCATACATCAACATGAATCCGCCACGAGTGTACACGTGTTCCCCATTCTGAACCCTCCTCCCACCTCCTTCCCAATACCATCGCTCTGGGATTCCTTCTCCATTAGAACTACAGATTGAGAAAACTTGGACAATCTGACTCCTCTCATGGAGATTATGTCTGAAAAAAGTTTATTTGGAATAGATGACTCATTTCAGATCACATACACACATATTACCTATTTTGTGAATGTATGCGTTTTAAGATTTGCTCAACCTAAAGTTTATACAGAGAAATACTGCTCATTTCATCCCTACAGAGTCATTATTTAAATAGGTGGAGATCTTTTAAATTTTGGAATAAACTCTGCTACTTGTTTTCCTACAAATTTGTGCCAGCAGATTTATCTCTCAAATTTTGATTTAGCTCATTTAGTCATATTAGTAGTTGAAAGACTTGGTTTCCTTGAGTATATCTCCTGAGCACAGGGGAAATGGCCAGGAGTGGACCAGGCAGGAAGGAAAGTAACCAACATACGATTTCAAAACTGTGACCAGCCTGAACAGATTGCTGAGGACAGGTGGGATGTTCAATTGTGGCCCACGATTAGGTCTAGTGGCTAATGTGAGAAATTCTATTTACTTGCTTTTAAAAAAAATAGCTTTATTAAGATATCATTAACATATTATTAAATGTCCACTTAAAGTGGACAGCTCACGGGACTGAACAGGGAATTCCCTGGTAGTCTAAGGGTTAGGACTCAGTGGTGTCACTGCTGAGGGATTGTCAAGGATGAGGGGACTAAGACCCCACAAGCCACATGATGTGGCCAAAAAGCAAACAAATAACAAAACAAACCAAACAACAGAAGAACCCATACCCCACACCCCACAAGGCTGTGCAGCTGTCTATTCTTAGAACATTCCACCCACCAAAGGAATCTTGTCAGAGGTTAATTCCCATTCCTTTCTGTCCCCAGCCCTCAACAAGGGCTAATCTACTTCCAGATCCTATATAAATACTTGCCAGTTCTGGGTGTTTCATATAAATCAAATCACACCACATAGTCTTCTGTGACCATCTTCTTTCGCTTAGCACAGCATTTTGAAGGCTTACCCATGTTACAGCACATATCAGTGCTTGATGTCTTTTCATCATTGAGTGCTATTCCATTGTAAGGATGTGCTGTGTTTTGTCTATCCACTCATCTGCTGATGGACATTTGAGTTTGTTTCCAGCGTTCAGATGTTATGAGTAACACTGCTGTGTGTCTTCTTCCACGGATTCCAGGAGGGAGCTGTGGACCTCATGGCAACTCTAGGCTGACCTTTTAAAAAATATTTTGGCCATGTCCTTCCAGGATGTGAGTCACAGACATTCAAAATTGAGTTTGATGTCTTATAACAGTTGCTTCTTAAGTGTTAATCAGACTTCAGCAGGCAAAACCAGTGAGTTAACTGCTCTTTGTCAAATAGAATGACCCAGCACGGCTGGGTCTAATGCTGCCATCAGCTTCAAATCTGTTGTAGAGACTAACACCTGCGTCTTGGAGACGATCCTGCCCACCCCCTTCTCTCACAACTAGCTTCTGAATACCCATTACTGACCCCGTGATCCCAAACTTTTTAAAATTTATTTTTAATTGGAGGATAATTGCTTTACAATGTTGTGTTGGTTTCTGCCATAAACAATGTCAATCAGCTATAAGCATACACATGTCCCCTCCCTCTTGAACTTCTCTCCCACCCACTACTCCATCCCACCTCTCTAGGTTGTCACAGAGCACTGGACTGAGCTCCCTGTGTTATATAGCAACTTCCCACTAGCTAGCTATTTTACATATGATTTACATACATATGTTTCAATGCTACTCTCTCAACGCTTTCCATTTCTCTCAGCTCCCCACTGCTCTGCCATGTCTGACTGTGCAGTGCCAAGCAGACAGGAAGAAGGATGTTTGGCCAGTGGGCTCCTCTGCTTCGAGGGCTCAGAGCCAGTCAGGAAGATGTCACAAGGGGTGACTGGCAGGGCCCCTGAATTCTTAACATTTTTCACTATCTAAAAAATCCAGGCTCCAGTGAAGTCCACACAAACCTAAGAATTTAGTTTTAGACAAATCTGGCCCTCCTCTTCCCACAGGTTATAACCATCACAATGAGAGGCTCCTAAAGAAATTAAAAATGACTCCCCAAATAATAGCTTGCTGGTAAAGGAATAGCTTACTTTAGGAATTATTTTCATTTCACTGTTGTTTAGTCACTAAGTCATGTCCAATTCTTTTGCGATCCCATGGACTGTAGACTGCCAGGGTCCTCTATCCGTGGAATTTCCCAGACACTGATACTGGATTGGGTTGCCATGTCCTCCTCCAGGGTATCTTCCCAACCCAGGGATTGAAACTGTGTCTCCTGCCTTGACAGGGGGCTCTTTATCACTGAGCCACCAAGGAAGCCCATTTTCAGCTCTTATAAACTCCATAATGTTATTTCTAATGAGTAATTTTTAAATATCTTTACTCTATGTACCATATTTTGATCCAAATATGTTTTACTACAAACTTTGCTAATACATCAAAAAAACTTTTAAGCAAATGCTAAAGAGAAATTAATAATTGCTCAGATACCTTCATAAGTCTCTACAAACTCACCAGACATGTTTAAATCCTTTTTCAAAGCAAAAAATGTTTGTGGACAAGCTCGAACCAGAACCTTTCAGGGTGAGATTTTTTCATTTTTGAACATGAGGCTTTGAGAAAGGATTTTCCCAAAATTTAAAAACATCTCTTGAAACATGATAAGATAAAGAAGCAAGTGCAGTGACTTTTCCCCATCTAACCTTTGCCTTAGAGTTTTACATCATTTTTGGAGAATTAAGTTTTAGAAAATAAATTTTCTGATATCCACAGTCTCAGATTTTTTCTTAGCCATGGCTTTTTGTAAATCATTTTAGAAGAAAGAAAGGGGGAAGTTTGCTTTCCTGATCTCTAAAATCTGGTTAACATAAGCTTGTCACGATGCAGCTGAGACAGACTTTTCTGACCTCCAAAGTTACTCCAGTCAGGAACTCAAGATAACGTGTGTGCAGAGGGTCCACTTCCTGTCACCTCTTGCTGCCTCTCCTGGTCCAGAGCATCACACCTTTCACCTGGGCCACCTTAGTTACTCCCAACTCGTTTCTCAATACCATGGTCCCCCATCTCCTACACACTTGGCCCAACCATCTGTTCTGTGCATGAATCGCATCAGGTCATTCCCTTTCAAAAGCCCTGCGAGAACTTCTACTGTACCCACGATAGAAGTCAGTCTGTTTGCATGACTGCAAGGGCCTGAATGGTCAGGCCCCTGCCTGTTCCCTCAGATTCATCTCATGACCTGGAGAGCAGTCAGTCTTTTCTGTCAGGCTCTGTGACCTTCCCACACTTCTGCCAGCCAGGCTCACCATCCTGGCCCTCACCAGCCTCAAGTTCTTTAGGTGTTAGCATAAATGTTGCCTCTTCAGAAAGGCCTCCTCTGACCACACTTTCTAAATGAAACTCTTCTGCTTTTCATTCTGCAAAATTGGTTCACTCTTTACTTTCCTCATAGTGATAATTTCAACCTATAATTTAAAAATGTGTGTGTTCACTTTTTTATTGTCTGCCTCTCTCACTAGAGGGTAAGATATACCTGGGCAGGAAATTTGCCAAGCACACAGTAGGATGTAAATATTTGCTGAATTAATAAATTCATGAATTTAATTGCCTATTATATCTTAATGCATATGAATTACTCCTTTAATGAGTGTATGTCATATTCCTTACACATTCCCAGGCTCCACTGGCCACTGTTCTGTCTTGTCATTTTCCAGCCAAGGCATCTGCTACAGGGATCAGAACTAGGAGGAAGGTTTCATTATGGGTCGTTTCTCTAGAAACTGACACCTGAATTAAAGGGGTAAGTGGTTGGCCAACTTCACGTACTGCTCCATATGACAGTGCTGAGTGGAGGTCCAAGAGGCAGCTCCACTTAGGTGTCCAACGAACACATGATTACAGAACAATAAGTCTGTCTCTTTAGCTCAAGTTTATTTTCATTGCTTTGAAAATGGTTGCTTCCTTCTACTCTGATGACATCCCATTTCAATCTGAACGCACAGCTCATACGCATACAAATGATGGAAAAAGGAATGTCAGCACTGCACGAGGCACCTTCAGTTTAATGTACGATACCCTAAGGCGGGAACACAGACATTTTCCTCCAACCACAGACCCCTGGGGCTGAGACCAGATCCGACTGCCCCTCGCCTGCGCAGCGGGAGGAGTAGCTGCCCTTTCTCCTGGTTCCTCAGAGTAAATTAAATGAGCAAATTAAGTTAGACAGCACTTTAAGCACAACCCTTACTAATGCCATCACTGATTAATTAAAATGTCTCAAGCTGACTACAGATGAAATGGTGACAGGCCTCCCTGCATGATGGGGCTTGAGGCCTGGCTCCTGGAGATTGGTCTCCTCGTCTAGGACACTCTCACCCCCAGGACCACCTGGTACGCTCCTAATCAGATCTGCGTCAACAGAATTCTGGAGGAACTGATCCCCCTTGTTGCTTCCCCCGCCTGTCACACTGTACCAGGGCTAGGCTGTCAGCTCCGGAGAGACAGGGTCGCCATCAAATGACTGAGGGTCTCCTGGGCCTGGAAACTCAACATGGAAGGAGATGATGACCACACGTCACACAACTGGACTCTGCCTAAAAACCAAGTCCAGCTATAACAGAGCATTTGCCGGCAATGAAGCTGTCTTGGGCACAACTGTCTCCCCCAGGACCATGGTGGTCATCCATCATGGTAGTTTTCCATCACTGTGGAAAGGCATGTGTTGACAGAGGGGATATATTATACACACACACACACACACACACACGTATAGCTGATTCACTTTGCTGTGTAGCAGAAACTAACACAACACTGCACAGTAACTACACTCCAATACACATTTTTTTAAATACAAAAAAAATAAAGGAAAGAAAAGGACCAGTGCCTCCAGCACCCTGTCTAAGTCACCTAGCTCCTATCCCCCGAGCTCCCTTAGCCTCCTGAGTGGTCGGTGCTGCTGACGGCCCCCTGGGGATGAGATGGGTCCCCTGGGTCCTCACATATGGACAATGTGCTTGGGCAGCATTCATGTCAGTTTGTCCCCATCTTCTGGATAGAGTCAAGCTGATATTTAAAAAAATTATTATTCATATTTTGTGTTGCTCAATAATAATGAGTCCAGATTTCTTTGGAGATGGACCTCTAATTAATAAGTGTACAAGCCTAGTTCCACATACATGAAAAAAAATTTTTTTCTGACTCAAGACAAAACCAATAGGTCAGGTGTTTAAAGCATCAAGAGGAGTAGAGCATGATTTAAAACCAAGAAAGGACAGGTCACTTCAGCATCTTCAAACAAAAGTTCATCCTTGGACTCAGAATCAAGACATTTTACCAACCAAGAAGGCAACTGCATCACAATAATGCCTTGCATTTACAGATATGTTCTTAACATGCCTTGTCAGAATGTCACATGACCTTGTGGGTCATCATAATCAGGAGGTCATTTATATTAAATGATACACAACAGCCACTGAATATTAAGCACAGAGACACTGCCGTACATACTCTAATAACCTTGTTCAGTTATCGTCTCTCTACAGGACAGCTATTACTGTCTCCACTTTGCTAACTCTGAAGCCATGCCTGTCTAGGGCTCAAGCCAGCAAGCTTGTTTGCATGCTAAGTCACTTTAGTCATGTCCGACTCTTTAAGACCCCATGGACTGTAGCCCACCAGGCTCCTGTCCAAGGGATTCTCCAGGCAAGAATACTGGAGTGGGTTCCCATGCCCTTTTCCATAGGACCTAGCCAACCCAGGGATCAAACCTAAGTCTCTTACATCTCCTGCCTTGGAGGTAGATTCTTTACCACTAGCACTTACCTGGGAAGCCAATAAAAACTCTGGTCTGGAAAAGCTTGTGTTTCCCACACCCCATTGATTAGAAAGACAGCAGACCTTTTCCCCATAGACAAGAAACTCACCATTTCAAGAAATATATCTATTAAATCATATAAGTCATCAGAAAAAGCCAAAAATACATTACTACCACTCCATATTCAAACAATTAGTAATGATTTTTATAGAGTATTTACAACCTTAAACTATTATTCAGTGTAAACATTACAAATTAGAGCAAGGAAAACTTGATCAGAAAGGAAAGTTTCAACCATGACATTACAACATCTTTAGAGTTCAAGACATGCTAAGACATTCTGGTAATCACACAGGTTATTTTTAAAGGCTTAATAAATTCGGGCTGGTAGAGCATCATCTACTTGCCCCTCCCCAACTCCAGTGACACTGCCAAGAAGGGGGTTGTCACTCACGGCAATCCTCTGCTCTGGCTGCAGGACTGCTGAACCAATCACAGTCCCTGCAGAACCAACCTCTGGCCACTGTGGCTGATCCAAAGATGAACACGACTCCTCTGGAATTCCTCTCTAGGATTTCTCTAGAAGCTCGAGAATGTCCCCTCCTCCTGAGTTGGGAGAATGTGAGCCAGGGCCAGACTGATGGCCTGGGGTCCACCCTTAAAGAAACAGCCTGGCCTGGAAATTGTGCTAAAGCACAGAGCGATTGGAGGGAGGGAGTTGAAAGGCAAGAGAAGGTGAGAGTGCAGATGAGAGAGAAAGAGAGGAGAAGAGGGAGCACAGGAGGAGGAGAGGACACTGAAAAGACAGGTGGAGGGTGGCAGGTACAGACACACGTGACCAACGCCCCCACCCAACTCCAGGCTGCGGCTGGCATTTCTGCAGTGAGGCACCCACAGACACCTTCCACCCTGTCCTGCAGAGGGCTAAGGAGCTCTCTCACCTGCCATGGCTCCTCCTCAGTCCTCTGTTCAGAGCAAACGAGCCGTGTGCACTGGACAGCTCCTGTCACCTGCCCGTTAACATCACTACGAGACGAAATGAAGTCACCTCCAGCGAGCCAAAAAGCCCACTGGATTTTTTTAAGCACAGAAGTATTAAAAGAGGATCGGGTTGATTGTATGAGATATTCAGCGAGCATGTCCAATGCCTAAAATCTCATAAATGGTGGACTGTTGTCCACAGAGTTTCCTGGAAACCCAGCTCTATCTCAGGGACAAGGCCTTCGCCATTCCTGACGGTGAATGACTTGCTCCAGGCCAACATCATCTCCATGGGAGCCGCTCAGCACTTCTGGACAGGCCACGTGGTGAAGAGAGCTTGGATGAGAGACCCCCTGTGATCTCCTGCCAGGACCTTAGCTGAGAATCCCTTGCTCACTTACGTGCCCTCAGGCCCTCTCCACTCCTGCTGTCTGTGCCTACCTCTCGCCACTTCCACTCTGTCAGTATTGAGGTAGGAGATAGCCGACCTCTGGGCCAGACACCTGGTATTTGTCAAGTGGAGTAAAATTCAAGCTTTGTTCTCACCCAGACACTCCAAGGACAAAGCTAGTGGTAAAAGCTGAGTTCTGCTAAAGCAAAGAGAAAAGGTGCCCACTCCTGAGGTCAAGGAAGACTTCCCTGTCTGCACATGTTCAGGAAGTCTTCTTTGGGGTTGAAAAGGGAAGGGACCCCACCCCATAATAAGTGTGGACACGCACCCATAGGCCTCTATGGAGGGATACATCTTAGAAGAAACTTGCACACACATCTTTGGGAAGGTGTGTGGACCAGTCAGGTGTGAAGAAAGATACAAGGTAATTGGCCAAAGGTAAACAAAGGCCTAGAAGGGCTGTCCTATATAAGTGATTTAAACACGTCCAGACTGTGTTCCTCCTCACTCACTCCGCACTCCTCTGCAGGTGTGTATCTCTGCCCTCCTTCTGAGCTGGATGAACAAACTGTTTTCCTGTGTGCTCTCCCATACGTTGTGCTATGTATCTAATCATAAACGTTGGACCTGTTTTTACAGTTTTTGTCTCCTTGAAACAGTCTTGCTTACAAACAGGGGCAAGAGCCCGGGCCACTTTTGCTTCTCGCCTCTAGTCCCTGGTGGTCTAGCGGCTAGGACTCTTGGTTTTCATCCAGGTTGCCCAGGTTTAATTCCGGGCAGGGAACTAGGATCTCTCCCTCTGAGATCAGTATCATCCCAGCTCCTGTGCAAAGTGAAACACTGATCTTTCTATATTCTTTCCCAGTGTGACTGAGCCCCAGGCCCTTCCCAGGCTTAGGTCAGAGCTGAAAGGAGGCATGCGTGGGAGCAGTGAGCACCAGGGAGGGAGGCTGTCTGCGACATGCCAAAGTCATTCCTCACCATTTTCCAAACTGAGCAAGCCTTGCTCGGTGAAAAGCTGGAAACATCCACGTCTGAACGGTGGTCCAGATAGGCCCATATTCACTCAGTTCTCTCTCCTGCCTCACCAACCTGGACTCCTGGCAAATGTCCTTTACAGTAACCTGGGTGATGCATCTTGAGGTAGAACAAGTTCACTGTCTCCAAATAGATGTTTACAGTATTCCCCTTCCATTCAGACCGCTCTCTTTTCCATCCACTCGTCACCGAGGCAGACTTCCTGCTCTGATGGAGTCGTGGGCTCTAGGTACGTAATTCTATTAGTGAGAACGGTCCACTTGCTCAGCAAGTGTCAGCAATTAATCTCACCTGATTTTAAGACCGATTGAAATCTACTTACAAGTGAAAACTAGGTGAGCCAGCATGGTTTTGTATATAAGCAAAATGAAGATGATAAGAAAAAAAATTGTGGAACTTTGTACTATGATCAATAAAGTTCCTTAAGAGGTACGTTTTCTAAAGCAAAGTCCTTGTTAGGGTCAGGATGTGGGAAGTGCACTAATAGGCTCAGGATTAGGGTTTGGTTTCCCTTTCATTCTCCCTTCAGACCCCACAATTTGGGGACACGCTTCCCAACTTGGTAACAATGCACTTGTGTAAGCTTCATAATCAAGGGACAGGACTCTATTCCATGTACTTAAGAAGGGAAATTTCCCTTCATTTCTGAAGATATACTTAAGGAAATGTGATACAATATGATAAGAGTCTTGAAAATATCTCTTACAAATATTGATCATCTTTTTCTTGGTGACACCTGGGAGAAATTTTGATATGAAT
This sequence comes from Bos grunniens, assembly GCF_055505025.1. NCBI lineage: Eukaryota > Metazoa > Chordata > Mammalia > Artiodactyla > Bovidae > Bos > Bos grunniens. The sequence continues at coordinate 43,626,780 of NC_141192.1, forward strand.
GGTGAAATGTGTGACAATATCCCATGAATTGAGCAAAAGTTAAACCAAACTGATTCATCTTACCTTATTAAGGTTTTTTGGAAACGAGTGGGCCTGTCATCTCAGCAGGGCTCTTTCACTCCTCTTCTTGCCTGCCTGCTTCTGTGTGGCTTCCTGGTCTACCAGACAGTGGTCCTGGCAAACCATCACCCCAGCTGCCCTTTGCAGCATCACAGCCACTGTGCTGACTCTTCTTACTTGAACTCCAAGTACTGCCCAACCTCAGCACCCTCTTAGACTGGAAACCCCAGGGTGAGGACCTAGTTTTTCATTCAGGCTGTGAAAGTTGGCAACCCCTAACAGGTCACACCTGAGAAAACAGCTTTAAAATGCCACTGTGTAAATGAAAAACACCTACCTTTCTCATAGAATGAGTTTGTTCTCGTTCTTCCAAAAGTCTTTAAAGTGAGAGCTGAAATCATGCCAGATACCGAAGAAAACGTTTGGGGACACTTCCTTCTCTCCAATTTTTGGTCTCATGGAGAAATAGGCTGTAGACTCCAAAAAGCTGTGAAAGCACACACACACACACACACACACACACACACACACATACAAGTGTAAAAGCTATAATTACTTTCCAATATGGGGTATTCTTTCTCCGTCCAAAGGCTGATTTCATTCAGGCAGTTACTATTACCAAGAGGACTCAAATCCTCAGGCACCAACAGGAGTTCTATTAAGGTTTCGTGTTTGAGTTTTTGAACACAGATGTTAGCAGCAGATAAGAGTCCTCCATATACTGCTAACTATCCCTGGTCCATCCATTTTCAAAATTAATCACTATGCATCTGACCTATGTCAGAAATGAACCTGTAATCAAGTTGGGACATAAGGGAAGTTTATGTATACCTTTTTCTAGACTCTAAACAAACGAAACATCAGCCCTCTGCCCCTAAACTAACTACGTATATTGTATATGTTAGTTTAATACGTGTACATGTTATACATTATGTGTATTGTTCTCCTTCTATACTATCTGACTTCCTATATTGCTGATGGGGAAAAATCAACAGCCCTGGGAGATACTGACAGAGGCTGCCCCTGAAGATCACGGTAACACAGCTGAGTGGGTGTGAGCAGGGCGGCCAGCATCCTGACAGTGGCAGCAGTGCCCATCTCCGGTGCCGTCAAGGCCGTTTCATATTACACGTACGCGATGCTCTGAAGAGTTTCAAAGGGTTGACAGCGCACAACTAGTAAATCATAGATTTATGCTGCATCTTGACGTGGACCTCCCAGACTCCAGAAGTGTGCACTGTTTAAGCCATCCAGTATGGGATTTTGTGATAACACTCAGAACTAAGGCAAATGATCTAGATTTTTAAATACATAAATTTCAGGGGGCAAAGTCTATTACAAATACTTAAAAGACACTGTCTAATTATAATGGTTTGAATTTCTTTATATCTTGCTCCAAACAAACTAAGAAAATAAAATCATTTATTACATATATGAACTAATTGGAGTTTTGAAAAGAAACTGGGTATTTGATGAGATTAGAGGTTATTACTATTGTTGGGGATGAAACTGCTGGTGGTTATTTTTTAAAGGGGATCTTTTACAGACACATAGTAAAATATACATGGATGACATTATACCTGTTGAGGACTTGCTTAAAAACCAGTGTGGGAGGGGCAAGCGGGCAGGGGTATAGATGAAGCCAACTCAGGAACTGCTGAACCTGGGTGATGAATGCATGATGGTCACTGTACATTCTGTTTACTGCCTCTGAATCACAGTTACGCTCTTCACCTGCATGGTGTTTAATTTACCTACCCCTGCTTCCTTTAGCAAAGTATCAAATCATTGTCTTCTATTTCTGGCATCCCAGATGTCTTATTATTGGATTTTCCTCCAGATTCTAAGAGCATATGCAGATTTCTGCATCTATAAATAATATTCTTTCAGCCATGCAGACTCATTGTAAGACACCATTATTTATATACAAATGTTATTTGTATTCAACGATCCCATGTCCTCACTCATTTTAAAATCTGGCTTCATAGACCACAATTCCACTACTTTTCTCTCAAGAGTCTCTGATCTAAACATATAATTTTTAGCAATTTTCCCTCTCATGACCTAACGTAATGGAACCATTACTGTCTTATTTACTTGAACTTGAAAGTGAGAAATTATTAACAGCTTTCTTTTGCTCCTTTAGGTTAAACTGGTGAAAACTGAATTAAATATATTCCATTTTCCCCTTACAAAAGTCTCAGGAGTTTACAGGAGACAGTTGACATAATGGTCACCTATTTCATGGCCTAACTTTGTATTAATTTTAGATTAAAAAAAAAAGTTGAAAAGATAATATAGAGAATTCCAATATAGCCTCCATTCAGCTTCTCCTAATATTAATATCTCACACAACCACTAAGAGATAACATTGAAAATGAAAGGATTCTCTTGTTAGGAGCCATTGCAAACCATCTGCTGAGTAAAGTGAGTGAAACTATAGATGAGTAGGGAGGACAGGTAAGGGTGGTCACCCCACTGTGGTGCTGGCCTGCTGACCCTAAGAGACACATACAAAAAGACACACAAAGGTATATATATTTAATTGAAGTATATTATTGTGCTAATTTTAGGTATACATCATAGTGACCCAGTTATTTTTTCAGATTCTTTTCCATTATTCAGTTCTGTTCAGTTCAGTCACTCAGTCGTGTCTAACTCTTTGCGACCCCATGAATCGCAGCATGCCAGGTATACATCATAGTGATCCAGTTATTTTTTCAGATTCTTTTCCATTATAGGTTATTACAAAATACTCACTATAATTTCTAAAATACTGACTATAAAGTAGGTCCTTGTTGCTAATCTATTTTATGCACAGTGGTTATGTCTGCTAATCCAAAACTTCTAATTACTTATATTACATGAAAGTAAGATCATAAGAAGTATTTGCGTTACTCTGCCTGACTGATTTCAATAGGTGTAATGTTCTCTAGTCATGTCTAGCTCTTTGAAACATGGACTGCAGCATGCCAGGCTCCTGTTATTTACCATCTCCTGGAGTTTCCTCAAATTCATGCCCATTGAATTGATGATGCCATCCAACCATCTCATCCTCTGTCACCCCCTTCTCCTCCTGCCTTCAAACTTTCCCAGCATCAGCGTCTTTTCCAATGAGTTGGCTCTTAAAATCAAGTAGACAAAGTATTGGAGTTTCAGCTTCAGCGTCAGTCCTTCCAATGAATATTCAAGATTGGTTTCCTTTAGGATTGACTCGTTTGATGTCCCTGCTGTCCAAGGCACTCTTAAGAGTCTTCTCCAGCACCACAGTTCAAAAGCATCAATTCTTTGGCACTCAGTCTTCTTTATGGCCCAACTCTCACATCCATACTTCCGTTGATTACTGGAAAAATCATAACTTTGGCTACACAGACCTTTGTCAGCAAAGCGATGTCTCTGCTTTTTAATATGGTATCTAGGTTTGTCACATCTTTTCTTCCAAGGAGCAAGCATCCTTTAATTTCATGGCTGCAGTCACCATCCACAGAGATTCTGGAGCCCAAGAAGATAAAGTCTGTCACTGTTTCCACTTTCCACTATTTTCCCACCTATTTGCTACTGTTTCCATTTTCCCCCCATCTATCAGGCGAAATAATGGGCTGGATAAAGCACAAGCTGGAATCAAGACTGCTAGGAGACATATCAATAACCTCAGATACGCAGATGACACCACCATTATAGCATAAAGCAAAGAGGAACTACAGAGCCTCTTAATGAAGGTGAAAGAGGAGAATGAAAAAGCTGGCTTAAAACTCAGCATTCAAAAAACTAAATCATGGCATCCAGTCCCATCACTTCATCGCAAATAGATGTGGAAACAATGGAAAGAGTGACAGACTTTATTTTCTTGGGCTCCAAAATCACTGCAAGATGGTGACTGCAGCCATGAAATTAAAAGATGCTTGCTCCTTGGAAGGAAAGCTTTGACAAACCTATTGTGATAATCGCTCGGTGGTGTCCAACTCTTGGCGACTCCATGGACTGTAGCCCACCAGGCTTCTCTGTCCATGGAATTCTCCAGGTAAGAATACTGGAGTGAGTTGTCATGCCCTTCTTCAGGGGATCTTCCTGACCTAGGGAATTGAACCGAGGTCTCCAGCATTGCAGGCAGATTCTTTATCAGTGACAAACATAGAGTATTAAAAAGCTGAGACGTTATTTTGCTGACAAAGGTCTGTACAGTCAAGCTATGGTTTTTCCAGTAATCATGTGTGGATGTGAGAGTTGGACCATAAAGAAGACTGAGTGTCAAAAAACTGATGGTTTTGAACTGTGCTGTTTGAGGAGACTCTTGAGAGTCCCTTGTACTGTAAGGAGATCAAACCAGTCAATCCTAAAGGAAACCAATCCTGTATATTCATTGGAAGAACTGATGTTGAAACTGAAGCTCCAATATTTTGGCCACCTGAGGCGAAGAGATGACTCATTAGAAAAGACCCTGATGCTGGGAAAGATTGAAGGCAGGAGGAGAAGGGGATGACAAATGATGGGATAGTTGGATGGCATCAGTGACTCAATGGACATGAGTTTGAGCAAGCTCCAGGAGATGGTGAAGGGCAGGGAAGCCTAGAGTGCTGCAGTCCACGGTGTCACAAAGAGTCAGACAGGACTGAACAACATTTGCCATGAGGTGATGGGACCGGATGCCATGATCCTAGTTTTTTGAATGTTGAGTTTTAAGTCAGCTTTTTCATTCTCATCTTTTACCCTCATCAAGAGGCTCTTGAGTTCCTCTTCACTTTCTGCCATGGGTGGTGTCATCCGCACATCTGTGGTTATTGACATTTCTCCCGGCAATCTTAGTTTCAGCTTGATCTTCATCCAGCCTGGGATTTTGCATGATTGTTCTGCATAAAAGTTAAATAAGCAGAGTGACAAATATAGCTTTGATGTACTCCTTTCCCAATTCTTAATCAGTTTGTTGTTCCATGTCTAGTTCTAGCTATTGCTTCTTGACTTGCATACAGGTTACTCAGGTAAGTTGTTCTGGTAACCCCATCCCTTTAAGAATATCCCAGTTTGTTGTGATCCACACAGTCAAAGACTTTAGCACAGTGAATAAACCAGAAGTAGATGTTTTTCTGGAATTCTCTTGCTTTTTCTATGATCCAGTGGATGTTGGCAATGTGATCTCTGGTTCCTCTGCCTTTTAAAAATCCAGCTTGAACATCTGGAAGTTTTCAGTTCACATACTGTTGAAGCTTAGCTTGAAGGATTTTGAGCATAACCTTGCTAGCATGTGAAATGAGTGCAGTAGTTTGAACCTTCTTTGGCAGTGCCCTTCGTTGGGATTGGAATGAAAACAGACTATTTCCAGTCCTGTGGCCACTGCTGAGTTTTTTCTTTCATATTGAGTGCAGTACAGCATTATCTTTTAGGATTTGAAGTCATACAGTAACCCTATTTTTAGTTTTCCAAGGAACCACTGTAATGTTTCCCATAGAAGCTGCACCAGTTTACATTCCCACCAACAGTGTAGGAGGGTTCTCTTTTCTCTATAATTTCTCCAGCATTTAGTATTTGTTGACTTTTTAAAAATGGCCATTTTGACGGGTGTGAGGAGATACTTCACTGTAGTTTTGATTTATGTCTCTCTAATAATTAGACACACTGAGCATTTTTCATGTGCTGTTGACCACCTGTAAGTCTTCTTTGGAGAAATGTCTGTTTGTGTTTTCTGCCTACTTCTTGGCTAGGTTGTTTGTTTCTTTAATACTGAGTTATATGAGCTATTTTTATATTTTCCATGATAGCATCCTGTTGGTTACATTATTTGAAGATACTTTCTCTCCTTCTGTAGGTAGCCTTTCCATTAAAAAAATTTTTTTTATGTTTTTCTTTGCTGTGTGAAAGCTTTTAAATTTGATTAGGCCTCATTTATTTTATTTTTTAAAATATTTATTTATTCCTGGCTATGCTGTCTTTTTTAAAAATTTTATTTTATTTTTAAACTTTACAATATTGTATTAGTTTTGCCAAATATCAAAATGAATCTTGCACAGGTATACCTGTGTTCCCCATCCTGAACCCTCCTCCCTTCTCCCTCCCCATACCCTTCCTCTGGGTCGTCCCAGTGCTCCAGCCCCAAGCATCCAGTATCGTGCATCGAACCTGGACTGGCGACTCATTTCATACATGATAGTATACATGTTTCAATGCCATTCTCCAAAATCTCCCCACCCTCTCCCTCTCCCACAGAGTCCATAAGACTGATCTATACATCAGTGTCTCTTTTGCTGTCTCGTACACAGGGTTATTGTTAGCATATTTCTAAATTCCATATATATGCGTTAGTATACTGTATTGGTGTTTTTCCTTCTGGCTTACTTCACACTGTATAATAGGTTCCAGTTTCATCCATCTCATTAGAACTGATTCAAATGTATTCTTTTTAATGGCTGAGTAATACTCCATTGTGTATATGTACCACAGCTTTCTTATCCATTCATCTGCTGATGGGCATCTAGGTTGCTTCCGTGTCCTGGCTATTGTAAACAGTGCTGTGATGAACTCTGGGGTACACATGTCTCTTTCCCCTCTGGTTTCCTCAGTGTGTATGCCCAGCAGTGTGCTGCCTCTTTGTTGCTGTACTCAGGCTTTCTCTAGTGGTGGCACATGGGGACCACTCTCCCGCTGGGGTGCATGGGTTTTTCATTGTGGCGGCTTCTCTTTGTGGAGAATGGACCCTAGAGCACGGGCTCAGTAGTTGTGGTGCAGGAGCCTACTCGTTCCATGGCAGGTGGGATCTCCCCAGACCAGGGATCAAACCCACGTCCCCTGCATCAGCAGGTGAATTCTTAACCACTGGACCACCAGGAAAGCCCGGGTCTCATTTATTTTTTATTTGTCATTTTTATTTAGTTAATTAATTTCAAAATTTTATTTTTATTTTAAAACTTTTATTTAATTATTTTATTTATTTTGAATTTTTTATTTTAAAATTTAATTATTATTTTCATTTTATTTAATAAACTATTAAAAAAATTTTATTTGGCTGTGCTGGGTCTCAGCTGTAGCACACAGGATCTAGTTGCAGCATGTGGGATCTAGTTCCCTGACCACAGATCGAACCTGGGACCTCTGCATTGGGAAGTCAGAATCTTAACTACTGGACCACTAGGAAGTCCTGGTCTCATTTATTTTTGCTTTTATATCCTTTGTCTTAGAAGACTGATCTAAGAAAATGTTGCTGTGATTTATGTCTGAGAATGTTTTGCCTATGTTCTCTTCTAGGAGTTTTATGATGTCATGTCTTATATTTCAGTCTTTGAACAATTTTATTTTTGTATGTGGTGTGAGGAAGTGTTCTAAAAAACACAAATTACTAATGTAAATAATGAAAGAAGGATTGTGACTACTAATTCCATGGACATTTAAAGAAATGCTATGAATAATTCTTTGACAAAAATTTTGATAACTTAGATAAAATAAGTCAAATCTTGGAAAGACACTAACTACCAGAAATCTCACAGTAGAAATAATCTGAAAACATGTACATCTATTAAAGAAATTAATTCAATAATTTATAACCTTCCAGAAAACAAACACATGGCCTAGGTGATTTCCCTAGAGAATTCTATCACATCCTTATAGGGGAAAAGAAAAATGAATCTCTCTCAGAAGGTAGCAGCAGAAGAAAGAGTTCCTAACTCATTCTATGAAGCCAGAAATTGTCTCATACCCAAACAAGATAGTGGCATTACAAGAAAAAAAAAAGTGCAGGCCAATATGCCTCTTGAGAATCAATTAAAAAATTCAAAACAAAATTAGCCAATAGAATTCAACATGAATAAAAAGAACTATACACCATGACCAAGTGATGTTTATTCTAGTTATGCAAATTAGTTCAATATTCAAATTAAAAAATTTAATCTACTGCCTCAATAAACTAAAGAAAAAATCATATGATGATATTAACTTATGCAGGAAAGATATTTGATAAAATACTCACAGCACACCAGGGATAGAGAATTTCCTTGACTTAAGAAGGAACATCTACAAAAGAACGCCTATAGCCAACACCATACTAAATGTTAAGATACTGAAATTTTTCCTCCTAAGAATGGTTATAAGGCTAGACTGTCCTCTCTTTTACTTCTGTTTCACATCACATGGGAAGTTGTAGCTAATGCAATAAGACAAGAAAAGTAAATAAGGTTCACAGATTGGGAGGGAAGAAGTAAAACTGTATTTGCAGATGAATATGCCTATGTAGGGGCTTCCCTGGTAGCTCAGCTGGTAAAGAATCCACCTGCTATGCAGGAATCGAATTTACCCAGTTTAATTCCTGGGTCAGGAAGATCCCGTGGAGAAGGAGTAGGCTACCCACTCCAGTATTCTTCAGCTTCCCTGGTGGTTCAGACAGCAAAAATCTGCCTGCAACGCAGAAGACCTAGGTTCAATCCCTGGGTCTGGAAGATTCTCTGGAGGAGGGCATGGCAACCCACTCCAGTATTCTTGCCTGAGAATCCCAATGGATAGAGGAGCCTGGAGGGTTACAGTCCTTGGGGTCGCAAAAAGTCAGACATGAGTGAACAATGACACACACAGCACAGCATGTCTATGTAGAAGTGCCAAAGAATCTACAAAATAATTCCTGGAACTAATAAACAAATATAGGAACATTGAAGGATACAGGTCAATAAACAAAACTTGAATGTTTTCTGATATACTAGCATTGAATAATTAAATTTTGAAATTAAAAACATAAATAATTTCCTATAGCACAAAAAAAATGGAATAATAAGGTATAAATCTAGTTACAGATATAAAGTCTGTGAGGAAAATTACAAAACTATGATGAAAATATCAAATAAGATCTAAATAAGTGGAGAGATATACTATGAACATGGGTTGTTGTTCAGTCACTAAGTTGCCTCTGACTCTTTGTGACCCCATGAACTGCAACACGCCAGGCTTCTCTGTCCATCACTATCTCCCTAAGTTTGCTCAAACTCATGTCCATTGAGTGAGTGGTGCCATCTAACCATCTCATCCTCTGTCATCCCCTTCTCCTCTTTCCTTCAATTTTTTCCAGTATCAGAGTCTTTTCCGATGAGTTAGCTCTTCACATCAGGTGGCCAAAGTATTGGAGCTTCAGCATTGGTTCTTCCAATGAGTATTCAGAATTGATTTCCTTTAGGATTGACTGGTTTGATCTCTTTGTTGTTCAAGGGACCCTCAAGACTATTCTCCAGCACCACAGTTCAGAAGTGTCAATTCACTGGTGCTTAGCTTTCTTTATGGTCCAACTCTCAGATCCATACATGACTACTGGAAAAACCATAGGTTTGACTACACAGACCTTTGTCAGCAAAGTGATGTCTCTGCTTTTTAATACACTGTCTAGGTTTGACATAGCTATTCTTCCAAGGAGCGAGTGTCTTTTAATTTTGTGGCTACACTTACTGTCTGAATTGATTCTGGACCCCAAGAAAATGAAATCTGACACTGTTTCCACATTTCCCCCATCTATTTGCCATGAAGTGGTAGGACTGGATGCCATGATCTTAGCTTTTTGAATCTTGAGTTTTAAGCCAGCTTTTTCACTCTCCTCTTTCACTTTCACCAAGAGGCTCTTTAGTTCCTCTTCGCTTTCTGCCATAGGTGGTGTCATCTGCATATCTGAGGCTGTTGATATTTCTCCTGCCAGTCTTGAGCAAAGCCTGTGATGCATCTAGCCCAGCATTTCACATGATGTGCTCTGCATATAAGTTAAGTAAGCAGGGTGACAATATACAGCTTTGATGTCCCCCTTTCCCAATTTTGAACCAGTCCTTTGTTCCAATGAACATGGGTAGGAATAGTCAATATTGTTAAAGATGCCAGTTCTTCCCAACTTAATTTTATTCGTGTAATTCCAATAAAAATCCTAACAAGTTATTTTGTGGATATTGACAAACTGATTCACTACCCACTATAAAGTGGGACAGTGTGATATATTAGCGAAAGAGTAGACATATACATTAACAAAACAGAATAGAGTGTCCAAATGTAGGCTCAGAAATGTAGCTGACTGATCTTTGAAAAGAGAACAAAGGTAACTCAATGGAGAAATGATAGTCTTTTCAACAAAGGTTCTGGAAGAGCTGAATATTTATATGCAAAAAATCAACAAAATGAGTCTATAAACAGACATCACATCTTACACACACACACACACACACACACACACACACACACAAACCTAAAATACTGATACCTGTGGTGAGAAAAGTTAAACAATTTGAAGGTGTTATATTATTTTGGGAAGGGGCAAAGATATTAAATAAACATTGGTTAATTTAAAGGTATTAAAAATAGGAGAAATAAAAATATCATGTTTGTGGCAACCAGACATATGCATCTTTCAGATCTCCCAGGTTCCAACTGTGGAAAATGGAAATGACCAAGGGCCTTAGATGCTGTTTTGAAGCCCATCACTCCATCTGTACGGAGGCCCAGGATTGCTCCTGGCCAGCAAGTGCACTCAGCAGGGATGCTGGTGTAGGTGTCATCTAGGACACACAGGCTCCTCTAAATGGTGACTTTGGCTCGAGGACTTTCAATTGGCTTTACCAAAACTTTCTGGTAACTGCACTGCAGTCTAAGTAAAAGCCTTGCAGTCTAAGGCTTTTGCTATTTAGGCTTTCTTCCTTCGCTCTCCACCATGAGAGCTCGACCTGCATCTGGGTCTAATAGCTGTCCCAGCTTCCTCTGCCTCTGTTACTGTTTTTCTCAGTAAATCCAGTCTTGGCACCAGGTTTGTGGAGAACTTGAAATAGTATAAGTGGAGCCACGAGGAGCCTGAGAAAACAAGTAGTAAGATGAGGTCTGAGATACAGTCAGCCAGCACCCCACTGTTCTGGGTGGTACACAGGGCAGACCCTGGCACAGTGGAGGAGGCCATGAACTTGTAGAGATATCAGCAAAGTGGCCTAGAAAATGTCCTCACAGGTGTGATGATTCAGGTTGTTGAAGATATGGTGAGAAAAAGCCACAGAGACACTGGAATTGGCTGACTACAGTTGAGTGGGTCTGACACCCCACAGAGAGATAATGAGGGATTCTGAGCAGTAACAGACAGCTAAAGACTAGGGGGCAACTCGATAATTGGAAAGAAGCTGTTATCACCTGTAGTGAGAGAACAGAAACAGCGACAAAGCAAAAAGCAGATCTAACAGAACTGAAGATCTCCAGAGACATTTAGAAGCACAGCCAAGCAGGTCTGCTACGCTAAAATCAGATCCTGGGCTAGGAAAATCTGGGATCCTGAAACAAGTGAGAGAGATATGAGTCACCCTTACTGCTACTGCTACTGCTGCTAAGTCACTTTAGTCGTGTCCGACTATGTGCAACCCCATAGACTGCAGCCCACCAGGCTCCCCCGTCCCTGGGATTCTCCAGGCAAGAACACTGGAGTGGGTTGCCATTTCCTTCTCCAATGCATGAAAGTGAAAATTGAAAGTGAAGTCAGTCAGTCGTGTCCGACACTCAGCGACCCCATGGACTGCAGCCTTCCAGGCTCCTCCATCCATGGGATTTTCCAGGCAAGAGTCCTGGAGTGGGGTGCCATTGCCTTCTCCGCACCCTTACAGGTCCCTGAAACTATCCTTAGTTTGCAGAGGGAGTCTACTCTTTTCTAGTAAAGGTGAGCTCCCCATCTAGGAAAGTGCCAGAACTGATGAAGGAAAAGAGATTATACACACAGGTTGCTGCAAGAATTAACTTTCCTGAGGTAGCAGGACCCAGGGGTAGCTCTTACAGGTCTAGAGTAAATGGTGGCCATGCAGAGAAAAGCAGACATGACTCAGCTGCTCTGGAAAACAGAAGAGGGAGTGAGGAGGCTGGGATCTGTGGGCATGTCCATATATAGTAAAAGAATCCAGAGCACTAAGCAATGGAACACTCCATGGGAAGTCCCAGAGGGCCCACTGTGCACCAAGGCAGTCAAGACTGCTGGTTACAGGGATACTGTTTTCAGTCCATGCTGTGGGCCAGGAAAGGAGAGGAGGTCATAGCTGAGCCCATTAACATCCATGGAGATGATGATAAATTAACAGGGGCCAATGGTGAAGCCCAGGGATCACAGTTACCATTGTGTCTGCCCCACAGGGAGTGTGGAGATAGTTAATAGATCATAGTATCCTTAGAGGTACATGGGCACATGTACGCACGTGTGTGTGTGCGCACGCACACACACACACACACACACACACACACTGTTTAACATCTACAACCAAAGGAAAGGGTGAGAACAGAGAAACAGGAGGATAACAGCTGCTCTAATAAAAAATCAAGATGCCTTGGTCAGTTCCTGGAGTTGAGCTGATTTCAGATCCAGAACTCACTGACCAGAGGGATGACCCTGAAACACTGTGGGGAGCGTGTACTGTACTAATCCCCCAGGTCCTTCTCCACTGCTCAGGGACAAAGGGAAATATTCAGGCATTTCAAGAGGTGTGGAACCCAGGGTCTGAGCAGCCACTACAGCCTCATCGTGGTCACCTGCACTGGAGGGGGTCCCACACACCAGTATGCAGACACCAGTCTCAGAAGTCCCTGGGCCTCACCCCACCCATCAGCAAGAAGGCAGGACTTGGCAATCAAAGGGACCAAGGCCAAGCAATGCCTTGGAGACCATCCACAATAGCCAGCCTGCCTCAAGAGAAGGACCAAGGCAACCCAACAGGGGTAGTCCTAGATCATGAAGCTATGGTATCCAGAGAATGTGCTGCTGGAACCTACAGGATGCCACTGCTCCCAGGTCGGGAAATGTAACCAAGCCACCAGATACATAGAAGTAAGAACAGGGAATTAGGAAAAATGAGATGACAGAGGAACACATTCCAAGAAGAAAAAAATAAAACCCCAGAAGAACTAAGTGATGTGGAGATAGGCAATATATCTGATAGAGTTCAAGGTAATGATCATAATAATCAAACAATTTGGGAGAAGACTGGATGAACAGAGGGAGAAGGTAGTTTTTAACAACGAATTAGAAAAAATAATGAAGAATCAAACAGAGATGAAGAATACAATAACTGAGTTCCAAAGAGGAGACTCAAGCAGTTAATGATGAGAGAAGTGAGAAAACGCAGAAACAGAGGAAGACTGGTTAAAGCCTGAAGATTGATGATGGAGATTCTCAAAACATCACCCTGTTACCTCATCACCAATCAGTCAGAAGAATAACTAGACATGATCATGTACCCTGTGACTCTTACCCCTAATGTGGTCTTTAAACCCATGTGTGAAAGCCATCAGGGAACTCTAGTCCTTTGAGCGTGACTGGCCTGTTCTCCTTGCTTGACACCTGCAATAAATGCTGTATTTTCCTCCATCACAACCCAGTGTTAGCAGATTGACTTTTCTGCACATTGGTGAGCTGACCCAAGCTTGATTTGGCAACAAAGTGAGTTAAAACTTCACCTACCTGTATTGCAAATTAAAATGAACTAGTAGTACAAGGTTATTATTGAGAAATATGGCAGAAATATGAGAGGAAACTGCTAAGAGAAATGTAATCGGGTGTAGGGAAGGGTGGAGCAGGGGAGGCTGCCTTTTGTTACAAGCCTGGTGGTACTAATTGACTTTTTCAATTCTGTCTACAATTAAAACCTTAAGAAAAATAAAAATTAATCAAAAGCAAAATGAACTGGAGAAACAGTGTATGCCAGGAAAATATGAGGATAACAAGCTGAAAAAACTTTCCTGAATGAACCTGACTATGTATCTTCTGCAATTTGCTACGTGGACCTTTGAAAGAAAGTGCTGTTTGAAAAGCAACAAAAAAGCATACTGTCTAGGGAAAAAGCAGTGTGTATGGTGGATCTACTGCATGTTTGGCTTCTGTGTTAAAAACTGTCTGCTTGACCATGTTGACCTCCCATGCACATGAAGGAAACAGATCAGAAAGATGGATTGGCCTGCAGTCAGCCTAGGTGTATTTCTGTCTTCCTCCGCGACACTTTCTGCAGATGCACAACTTCAGTGGGGCAAGAGTCTATGAGGTGATTTCCTTCCAGCTCTGATGCAAAGTTTGCAAAGTAAATGCAGCTGAAATTTCCACTGCTCTAAGTCTGAAACTCTCAGGACAAATGGTGAGCAAACCAGGCAAAACAGTTCTTCATGCTACTTTTCATGTAAGTTTAGTCACATCTGATGTATGCAGCTATAGTCCCAAAAAGTGAAATGATGCGCTTTGTGATGTAAAATTCCCACAAAGAAACAAGTTCAGCCTATAAAAGGTCATTGGCTATTCACCAAATTATCTCTTTTTAACCCTTACTGTTACACTACCTATGCCCCCTAAGTCAATGGGCCATTACTTCTTAGCTTGGCAAGACTTGCCGCACCAGCCACCCACAGCCTCAGCTGAACTTCAGGAGCTCATGCCACCTGTCTGGAAGTTAATCAAACTCACCCTTTTCAGAATCTGCAATAATAGCCACAGGGAAAATTCAGACTTGGGTCATTAGTGGCAGGTCCCCATAGTAAACATCATGAAGTGAGAAGAATACCAAGAATACTAAGAATACCAATATACGGTGCTGATACTGTGCCTGGCACTGTTCTATTATTCTCCTCATTTTAGAGATGAGGAAATGGAGGTACGGTTCAATAAATATCTCCAAATCAGACAACTTGAAAAAAAATGAAACCATGATCTGCCAGTGACTCTAATCTGGCCAGGGCCTGGGCCCTGTGCTCATCCCTGCCGGGTCCCCACACCTGGAGGCTGTTTCCCTTTACTGCGCAGCCTGGAGGCCTCCGAGAAATCCCATGAGTTACTTAATCCCATGGAATTTAACTGAGTTACTTAATCCCATGTGTTACTTAATTGAAGGTGGTTCTCTGTAGCTTGTAACCAAATATGCCCCTCTAACAACAACCTTCTAAAGAAGATTTCTAATTTGCCTTATGAAACGTGTGTATAGGTAGACTCACCGATAACTTTCATTTTTCTCTTAGTTTCATTCTAGCCTGAAAAATATTTTCTTTCAATATGAAAGTGACTACTTTTATTCAATTGTTTTTTCTAGAGCATCTACTGGGCTAGCAGCATAGTTTCTCAAAACATACAACTCTAATGGATTTGAATCATGATATGATTCAATACAACAGTTATCTTAAATTACTAAGAGTAGAGATCTCTTCAAGAAAATTAGAGATACCAAGGGAACATTTCATGCAAAGGTAGGCACAATAAAGGACAGAAATGGTACGGACCTACAGAAGCTGAAGATACTAAGAGGAGGTGGCAAGAATACACAGATGAACTTGTACAATAAAGATCTTAATGGTCTGGATAACCATGATGATGTGGTCACTCACCTAGAGCCAGACATCCTGGAGTGTGAAGTCAAGTGGGCCTTAGGAATCATTCAGTTCAGTTCAGTCGCTCAGTCGTGTCCGACTCTTTGCGACCCCATGAATCGCAGCACGCCAGGCCTCCCTGTCCATCGCCAACTCCTGGAGTTCACTCAGACTCAGGTCCATTGAGTCAGTGATGCCATCCAGCCATCTCATCCTCTGTCGTCCCCTTCTCCTTCTGCCCCCAATCCCTCCCAGAATCAGAGTCTTTTCCAATGAGTCAACTCTTCGCATGAGGTGGCCAAAGTACTGGAGTTTCAGCTTTAGCATCATTCCTTCCAAAGAAATCCCAGGGCTGATCTCCTTCAGAATGGACTGGTTGGATCTCCTTGCAGTCCAAGGGACTCTCAAGAGTCTTCTCCAATACCATAGTTCAAAAGCATCAATTCTCTTGCGCTCAGCTTTCTTCACAGTCCAACTCTCACATCCGTACATGACTACTGGAAAAACCATAGCCTTGACTAGACGGACTTTTGTTGGCAAAGTAATGTCTCTGCTTTTGAATATGCTATCTAGGTTGGTCATAACTTTCCTTCCAAGGATTAAGCGTCTTTTAATTTCATAGCTGCAATCACCATCTGCAGTGATTTTGGAGCCCAGAAAAATAAAGTCTGACACCGTTTCCACTGTTTCCCCATCTATTTGCTAGGAAGTGATGGGACCAGATGCCATGATCTTAGTGTTCTGAATGTTGAGCTTTAAGCCAACTTTTTCACTCTCCTCTTTCACTTTCATCAAGAGGCTTTTTAGTTCTCTTCACTTTCTGGCATAACTACGAACAAAGCTACTGGAGCTGATGGAATTCCAACTGAGCTATTTCAAATCCTAAAAGATGATACTGTTAAAAGTGTTGTACTCAATATGCCAGCAAACTTGGAAAACTCAGCTGTGGCCACAGGACTGGAAAAGGTCAGTTTTCATTCCAATCACAAAGAAGGGCAATGCTAAAGAATGTTCAAATTACTGCACAGTTGCATTCATTTCACATGCTAGCAAGATAATGCTCAAAATCCTTCAAGATCAGTTTTAACAGTATGTGAATTGAGAACTTCCATATGTTCAAGCTGGATTTAGAAAAGGCAGAGGAACCAGAGATCACATTGCCAACACCCACTGGATCAGATAAACATCTACTTCTGCTTCACTGACTATGCTAAAGCCTTTCATTGTGTGGATCACAACAAACTGTGGAAAATTCTTAAAGAGATGAGAATACCAGAACACCTTACTTGTCTCCTGAAAAACCTGTATGCAGGTCAAGAAGCAACAGTTAGAACTGGACGTGGAACTGGTTCAAAATTGGGAAAGGAGTACGTCAAGGCTGTATACAGTCACCCTGTTTTTTTAACTTATATACAGAGCACATCATGTGAAATGGCAGGCTGGGTGAATATTAAGCTGGAATCAAGATTGCCAGGAGAAATATCAATAACATCAGATATGCAGATGACACCACCTTAATCACAGAAAGCAAAAAGGAACTAAAGAGCTTCTTGAAGGTGAGAGAGGAGAGTGAAAAACCTGGCTTAAAACTCAACGTTCAAACAACGAAGATCATGGCATCTGGTCCCATCATTTCCTGGCAAATAGATGGGGAAACAATGGAAACAGGGACATACCTTATTTTCTTGGACTTCAAAAATCACTGTGAACAGTGACTGCAGCCATGAAATTGAAAGATACTCCTTGCAAGGAAAGCTAAGACAAACCTAGACATGGTATTAAAAAGCAGAGACATCACTTTGCCAAGAAAGGTCCACATAGTCAAAGTTATGGTTTTCCTAGTAGTCATGTATGGATGTGAGAAAGTCGGACCACAAGGGAGGCTGAGTGCTGAAGAATTGATGTTTTCAAATTGTGGTGCTGGAGAAGACTTTTGAGAATCCCTTGGACAGCAAGGAGATCAAACCAGTCCATCCTATAGGAAATCAACCCTGAATACTCACTGGACAGACTGATGCTGAAGCTCCAATACTTTGGTCACCTGATGCAAAGAGCCAATTCATGGGAAAGGACTCGGGTGCTGGGAAAGATTGAGGATAGGAGAAGGAGGTGACAGAGGATGAGATGGTTGAATGACATCACCAATTCAATGGACATGAATTTGAACAAATTCCAGAAGGTGGTGAAGGACAGGGAAGCCTGGTGTGCTGCAGTCCATAGGGATGCAAAGAATCGGATATGACTGAGTGACTGAACAATAACATCAAAGCTTGTCTATAATTTTCTATTGTCTAAAACATAAAACAGTGGGCAAGATAGTGTATACTTTCTTATGTGTCTCTTTTCCCCACATATTGCAAGAACACAGGGATCAGAATCTCTAATAAAAATGTGGGCATTTCTTTTCTTCTTTGTTATAGAGGACAAAAATTTTGGAGTTCTAAACTCTTTTAAGTTTAAGAACTTAGCTTCTGGAAACAGTTTAGGCCCAAATATATTTTAAAATATTGGAGTGGGGAAGATTTTATCAACCCAATACAATAGGAAAGCTTCCATTTTTAAAACAAAACTCTGTAGAAGAGCAGAAATTATTTGATGCATATTTCCCCTTTATAATTACAAACCAAAACTGGAAGGAAACATAAAACTCTATAAAGCAGAAGGTCCTGAAGCTGTTCTACTCAGAATACATACAAGCTAAAACAAAAAAAATTCCAGGAGAGATAACCACCTCAGAATGTTTTTTATAACTGACAGAGGCCAGCAAATCTGCAGTGGGTTTCACAGGCCCCACACTGTTGAAAGTCAGTGGGGTTTGTAAAAATTCCAATAATGTAGTGACTGAAGAAAATGCCTTTGTACACAGAAAGTGCTGCACCCCAGACGTGCCAAAGCCTGAGCCTGGAAGGTGTGAAGCAGTTTTCTTCCTCTGCCCTGGAAGGGTCCCTCCTGCAGGCCCCCACATGGTGACTCTTCGGCAGGATTTGAGGTAGTTAACTAAGAAATCCAAGTTGGAAAATACAAACTCCAACTTTGTTTTTACTTGATCACTATTGTTACAAGAATGATATTAACTGTTTGGGGGATTTTCACAGATATTCCATATCACTTCAGTTTTAATACCAGGTTGCAACCTGCCTAGTCTGTCAGCCTAAGCCAGATAAACACAGACTATTCATCTCTAGATAGTTACTCAGAAAGATCTGGAAAACAGGCGTATCATGAACTGAACATTTCACTTCTCATTTTATCCATATCCAGAAGTTCATTCCCGGGACAACACTTTAAAAGCTGACCCCTTAAAAGTTACCGCACATGATAGAGTGTGCATATGTCATTTCAGGACTGATTCAGTATTTTCTCCATTATGATGGTGAAAGTTACATATTACATATAATGATTAAAACTAATGTTCTTTTTCTTCCTTCACTTTGTCTATTTTTGGGGAAATATTTTCCATTTAAATTCATGTTATACAATCTTGACTTTGGTAAAATACCACTCAGTGAAACTTACATGCAGAAAAATAATATTCATTTTTTTAAGATGTGTGATTTAAAATTCTTTCACACATGTGTTTTCTCCCACTACTATTTTTTCCCTTTGATTAGCAGTTATTTCCAATTGCCTTTGTTATTAATCAAATAAATGAGGGGAGAGAAATAGTCTATTCAAAATTTTTAAAAAATTGGTACTCTGAGGTACACTAACTATATTTTTAAACTATACAGTCAACCCTTCATCTCATAATAATGCTCAAATAAGGCACATTGATTTTTTAATCTGTAAGTATGGCTGCAAAAATTGCTTCTCCATTCAACAAATTTACTAGTCTTACTTATAAAAGATTAATTATATTCAATTCTTTTCATTGCCCTTAATTTCTGGTGGACAGGGAACTTAAAAAAATGGACTTCCATTCTGAAATATATTTTAAAAACAGTTTTATGTAAAAATTTCAGTAGCATATATGTCCCATTGGAAAAATACAAACATCTTTAAACCAAATGTTTTAATCTGTAGGAAAAGTCACAAGCTTCCTAGAAAAATGAGACAGCCTGATTTCCTTTATCTAGTACAACATGTAAATTAACTGAATAAGGTAAATTATGTAATGTGATTTTTGTAATATAGTTCAAATTTTACCTTTAGTCATTTCTATCTGCTTTATTGATGCCAGAGCTAAATTTAGTGAAACTGGAGGAACTCATAGCTAAAACAAACTGTTTCTAAAATCTGCTCTTTCTCAGCTACTGACTGGCTGTCCACTTAGGCATCAGGGTTCCCTTAAAAGGTCTCTCAAATTACTGGAGACATTGGATCTACTCTGTTCTACTAAACCCAATGCTGGTTCTTGACACCACATCTGGCAACAAGCCTTATCATTTGATGCCATTCAAAGTGCCATTGAGTGAGACAGTCAAGTGGGCCTTAGGAAGCATCACTACGAACAAAGCTAGTGGAGGTGATGGAATTCCAGTTGAGCTATTTCAAACCCTAAAGCTGATGCTGTGAAAGTGCCACACTCAATATGCCAGCAAATTTGTAAAACTCAGCAGTGACCACAGGACTGGAAAAGGTCCATTTTCATTCCAATCCCAAAGAAAGGCAATGCCAAAGAATGTTCAAACTACTGCACAGTTGCACTCATCTCACACACTAGTAAAGTAATGCTCAAAATTCTCCAAGCCAGGCTTCAACACGTGAACCATGAACTTCCAGATGTTCAAGCTGGATTTAGAAAAGGCAGAGGAACTAGAGATCAAATTGCCAACATCCACTGGATCATAGAAAAAGCAAGAGTTCCAGAAAAACATCTATTTCTGCTTTATTGACTGTGCTAAAACCTTTGACTGTGTGGACCACAAAAAACTGTGGAAAATTCTTCAAGAGATGGGAATACCAGACCACTTGACCTGCCTCCTGAGAAATCTGTATGCAGGCCAAGAAGCAACAGTTAGAAACAGACATGGAACAATGGACTGGTTCAAAATTGGGAAAGGAATACATCAAGGCTGTATGCTGTCACCTTGCTTATTTAGCTTATATGCAGAGTATCATGGGAAATGCCAGGCTGGATGAAGCACAAGCTGGAATCAAGATTGCTGGGAGAAATACCAATAACCTCAGATACACAGATGACACCACCCTTATGGAAGAAAGAGAAGAACTAAAGAGCCTCCTGAAAAAAAGTGAAAGAGGACAGTGAAAAAGCTGGCTTAAAACTCATTCAGAAACTAAAATCATGGCATCTGGTCCCGTCACTTCATGGCAAATAGATGGGGAAACAGCGACAGACTTTCTTTTTTGGCCTCCAAAATCACTGCAGGTGGTGACTGCAGCCATGAAATTAAAAGACACTTGCTCCTTGGAAGGAAAGCTATGACCAACCTAGACAGCATATTCAAAAGCAGAGACATTATTTTGCCAACAAAGGTTCATCTAGTCAAAGCTATGGTTTTTCCAATAGTCCTGTATGGATGTGAGAGTTGGACTATAAAGAAAGCTGAGTGCCGTAGAACTGATTCATTTGAACTGTGGTGTTGGTGGAGAGTCTTGAGAGTCCCTTGGACTGCAAGGAGATCCAACCAGTCAGTCCTAAAGGAAATCAGTTTTGCATATTCATTGGAAGGACTGATGCTGAAGCTGAAACTCCAATACTTTGGCCACCTGATGCTAAGAATGGACTCTTTGGAAAAGATCCTGATGCTGGGAAAGACTGAAGGCGGGAAGAGAAGGGGAGGACAGAGGATGAGAGATGGTTGGATGGCATCACCAACTTGATGGACATGAGTTTGAGCAAGCTCTGGGAGTTGGTGATGGACAGGGAAGCCTAGCATGCTGCAGTCCATGGGATCGCAAAGAGTCAGACATGACTGCGCAACTGAATTGAACTGAAATGATTCAAAGTGCCCTGGAAAGTTTTCCTATTGCATTTATAGCAGCAATAAACTTACTACACATGAGAGGGCAAGATTATGGAGTAGAAGGACTTGAGTTCACTTCCTCTTTTGAGGACACCAGAATCACTGAATAACTATTATTAAAAAAAGACTGCAATGGCAACCCAGTCCAGTACTCTTGCCTGGCAAACCCCATGGACGGAGGAGCCTGGTAGGCTGCAGTCCATGGGGTCGCTAGGAGTCAGACACGACTGAGCGACTTCACTTTCACTTTTCACTTTCATGCATTGGAGAAGGAAATGGCAACCCACTCCAGTGTTCTTGCCTGGAGAATCCTGGGGATGGGGGACCCTGGTGGGCTGCCGTCTCTGGGGTCACACAGAGTCAGACACAACTGAAGCGACTTAGCAGCAGCAGCAGCAGTCTATCAACAAAAATATTTTGCATCCAAAGACATAAAGAAGAAACTCAATTAGATAGTTGGAGGGGTGCATCTGTGATATAATCAAGTCCCGCACTACTTGGGTGGCTGGCCCACAGACTGGAGAATAATTAAATGGCAGATATTCTCCCTCAGGAGTGAGAATTCTGAGCCTGTTGTCAGGGTCCTCAGCCTGAGGAACTGGCATTCAATAGAGGAGTGCCCAGACCATTTGGTTTGATGGCCAAACAGGGTTGGAGTGCGGGAACTGCACAGGAGTGTGGTAAAACAGAAACTCTACTTTTGTGGAGGGTTCACACAAGGACTTAAATGCACCAGGACCCATGACAAAAGGACTGACTTTATAGGAGCCTGGTCAGACCTACTTGCTGGTCTTGGAGGGTCTCCTGGTGGGTAGGGGTGGCTCTGGCTCACTGTGGGGACAAGGACACTGGTAGTGGAAATATTCACCAGCATGAGCTCCCCTGGAGGCTGTCAGTTTGGTACCAAGACCTGGCCCCACTCAACAGTCTTCAGTGTCCAGTGCTGGAATGCCTCAGGCTAAACAACCAACAAGGTGGGGACATAGACCCATCCATCAGCAACTAGGCTATCTAAAGTCACCCTGAGCCCACAGCCACTTATAAACACACCCCTTCACATGGCTCTACCCACCAGAGGGACAAGACCTTGCTCTCTTCACCAGTGGGCAGACACTAGTCCTTCCTACCAGAAAGCCTGCAGAAGCTTTTTAACTAGCTTCAACCACCAGGGGGCAGACAGAAGCAAGAAAACTATGATCTGGCAGCCTGCACATGAGTTCAAGTAGGCTCTGGGAGTTGGTGATGGATAGGGAAGCCTGGCATGCTGTGGTCCATGGGGTCGCAAAGAGTTGGAAATGACTGAGTGACTGAACTGAACTGAACTGAGAAGCCTACAGACTAAGTCACCAAAGGTAGATCAGAACCTACCCTGGGACCAGCTGATCCCTGGCCCTTGCGACAAGAGAGGAGTGCATTGCTGGGACACATAGGACATCCCCTACAGAGGGCCACGTCTCCCAGGTTGAGAAATATAACTAACTTTCCACATACATAAAAATAAAAATAGAAATTTAGATAAAATGTGACGGCAGAAGAATATGTTCCAGAAGAAGGAACAAGATAAAACTCAAGAACAGTAACTATGTGAAGTGGAGTTAGGCAATTTACATGAGAAAGACTTCAGAGTAATGATTATAAAGATGATCTAAGAACTTGGGAAAAGAATGGATGCACAGAGTGAGAAGTTACAAGAATTTTTAAAAACAAAGAGTCATAAAATATAAAGAACAACCAAATGGAGTTGAAGAGTAAAATAATTGAAATGAAAAATACACTAGAAGGATTCAATAGCAGAATAAATGAGGCAGAAGAACTTACAGTGAATTGGAAGAGAGTAGCGGAAATCACTGCCATGGAACAAAATAAAGGAAAAAGAATGAAAACAGTTTAATAGACCTCTGAAACAACATCAGATACACCAACATTGGCATTATGGGGTCCCAGAAGGAGGAGAGAGAGAAAGAGAGAGAGAGACAGAGAAGGCCTGAGAAGATTTATGGAGAGATAATAGCAGAAAACTTCCCTAAAATGAAAACAAGAGTCACCCAAGTCCAGGAGGCACAGAGTCCCACACAGGACAAACTGAAGGAGCAACACAATGAGACACAGAATAATCAAAGTGACAAAAATTAAAGATAGAGAAAATTAAAAACAATAAGAGAAATGCAACAAATAAAATACAAGGGAATCCTCATAGACTGTCAGCTGATTTCTCATCAGAAACTGCAGGCCAGAAAGGAGTGGCAGGATATATTTAAAATGATTAAAGGGAAAAACCTACAAACAAGAAAACCCTACCCAGCAACATTCTCATTCAGATTTGATGAAGAAATCAATTGGTTTCCAGACAAGCAGAAGATGAGAAGTCAGTCCCATGAGACAAGCTTTGCAACAAATGCTACAGAAACTTCTCTAAGTGGAAAAGAAAAAGCCAGAAGAAGAAGCAAGAAAATAACAAAATGGGGAAGTTTACTGGTAAAGGCAAACATATAGCAAAGATGGGAAATCATCTATACACATATGATATCTAACCCAGTAATTGTGAGAGGAGGAGAGTACAAATGCAGGGTATTTGAAACACATTTCAATACACACAAAAAGAAAAGGGAATCCAAACATAATACTAAAGATAGTCATCAAGAGAACTAGAGAAGAGAACAAAAGAGAAAGGGAAGAAAAAAGACCTACAAAAACAAATCCAAAACAATTAAGAAAATAACAATAGAAATATACATATTGATAATCACCTTAAATGTAATAGATTAAGTGCCCCAACCAAAAGACACAGATTGGTTGAATGGATACAAAAACAAGACTTGTATGCATGCTGTCCACAAGAGATCCACTACAGATCTAGGGACACATAGAGAGTGAAAGTGAGAGGATGGAAAATTATTCCATGTAAATCAAAATCAAAAGAAAGCTAGAGTAGCAATACTCAAAGCAGACAAAGGACTTTAAAATAAAGACTGTTACAAGAGACAAAGAAGGTACTATGTAATCATCAAGGGATCAGTCCAAGAAGAAGATATAACAATTGTAACAATATGTGCACCCAATTGGAGAAGGCAATGGCAACCCACTCCAGTATTCTTGCCTGGAGAGTCTCATGCACAGAAGAGCCTGGTGGGCTGCCGTCTATGGGGTCACACAGAGTTGGACATAACTTAAGCGACTTAGCAGGAGCAGCAGCATGCACCCAACAGAGAAGCATTTCAATAAGACAATTGTTAACAAGACAGAAAAAGAGAAATCAACAGTAACACAACAGTGGGGGATTTTAACAGCTCGCTTATATCAATCGACAGATCATCCAGACAGCAAATCAATAAGGAAACACAGGCCTTAAATGACACATTAGACCAGACGGACTTAACTGATACATATATATGTGTGTATATATATAATCATTTCATCTGAAAGTAGCAGAATACACATTCTTCTCAAGTGTATATGAAACATTCTTACATGCTGGGATTGATCACATGCCAGGATTGATCACATTCTGGACCATGAGGTGAATCTCAGTAAACTGAAGACAATTAGAATCATATCAAGCATCTTTTTCAGTCACAACCCTGTGAGATCAGAAATAAGCTACATGAGCTTCCCTGTAGCTCAGGAGTAAAGAATCCACCTGCCAATACAAGAGACATGGGTTTGATCCCTGGTCTAGGGAAATCCCACGTGCCCTGTAGTAAATAAGACTGAGGGCCACAACTACCTGAGCTTGCATTGCAGAGCCCACAGGCAGCCACTGAGCCCTCGTGCCACAACTACTGCAGCCCACATACCCTAGAGCCCGTGCCCTGCAACAGAGAACCACCATGGTGAGAAGCCCATGTATCACGACTAGAGAGCAGCCTCCACTCACCCAACTAGAGAAAAGCCCACGCAGCAATGAAGACCCAGAACAGCCACAAATAAATAAATAGTAAAAAAGAAATAAACTAAAGAACTGCAAAAACTTCAAACATATGGAGGCTAAACAATATGATAATAAACGACCAATGGATCACTCAAGAAATCAAAGGGGAAGTAAAGAAATACCTAGACACAAATGAAAATTAAAACACAAGATCAAAACCCCATGGGACACAGCAAAAGCCGTTCTAGAAGGGAAGTTTATTAACAATACAACCATACCCCAGGAAACAAGAAAAATCTCAAACATACATCCTAACCTTACACCTAAAGCAATCAGAGAAAGAAGAATAAACAAAGCACGAAGTTAGTAGAAGGAAAGAAACCATAAATACCAGAGCAGAAATAAATGAAATAGAAACTAAGAAAACAATAGAAAGGAGCAATGAAAGCAAAAACTGGTTCTTTGTAAAGGTAAACCAAGTTAGAACCTTTAGCCAGACTCATCAAGAAAAGAAGTGAGAGGGCCTAAATCAATAACATTAGAAATGCAAAAGGAAAAGTTACAACTGACACCACATAAAGGAGCATGAATACTACTACAAGCAACTGTATGCCAATACAACGGACAATCTGGAAGAAATGAGCAAATTCTTAGAAAGACAGAGTCTCCCAAGATGGAACCAGGAAGAAATAGAAAATATGAGCAGACCAATTACAAATACTGAAACTGAATCAGTAATTTAAAAACTCCATCAAATGAAAGCCCAGGACCAGATGACTTCACAAGTGAATTCTGCAAAATATTTAGAGAGGTGTTAACACTTTTGCTTCTGAATACATTCCCCAAAATTGCAGAGAAAGGAACACTTTCAAACTCCTTTTATGAGGTCACCATCACCCTGATATTAATACCAGAAAAAGATACCACAGAAAAATAAAATTACAAGCCCATATAACTGATTAATGGGGGCTTCCGTGGTGGCCCAGTGGAAAAGAACCTGCCTGCCAATGCAGGAGAAGTGGATTTGATCCCTGGGTCAGGAAGATCCCCTGGAGAAGGAAACGGCAGCCCACTCTAGTATTCTTGCCTGAGAAATCCCATGGACAGAGGATCCTGGTGGGCTACAGTCCACGGGGTCACAGAAGTCATGGGGACATGACTTAGAGACTAAAAAGCAACCACATAACTGATGAACATAGATGCAAAAATCCTCAACAAAATACTAGCACATCAAATCCAGCAATACATTAAAAGGACCATGTACCACGATCAAGTGAGATTTATCCCAAGGATGCAAGGATTTTTCAATATTTACAAATCAAACAATGACTGGTCACCACATCAACAAACTGAAGAAGGAAAACCATATGATCATCTCAATAGACACAGAAAAAAGCTTTTGACAAAATCAACAACCATTTATGATGGAAACTATCTGGAAAGTGGACACAGAGGAAACCTACGTGAACATAGTAAAGGCCATATACAACCAACCCACTGCAAACATTACTCTCAGTGGTGAAAAACTGAAAGCATTTTCTCTCAGATCAGGAATAAGACAAGGATGTCCACTCTCATGAGTATTATTCAACATAGTTTTGGAAGTCCTCACCACAGGAATTGGGAAAAAAAAAAAATCCAAATTGGAAAAGAAGTAAAATTGTTACTGTTTGCAGATGACATAATACTCTACATAGAAAATCCTAAAAATGCTGCCAGAAAACTACTAAAGCTCATCAGTAAATTTGAAAAAGTCTCAAGGCTTCCCTGGTAACTCAGATAGTAAAGAATCTATCTGCCTGCAATGCAGGAGACCTGGGTTTGATCCCTGGGTTGGGAAGATCCCCTAGAGAAGGGAATGCCAACCCACTCCAGTGTTCTTGCCTGGAAAATCCCATGGACAGAGGATCCTGGTGGGCTACAGTCCATGGGGTCACAAAGGTTGCACAGGACTGAGTGACTAGCACACACACACAGGGTACAAAAAAAAAAAAATCAGTACACAGAAATCTGTTGCATTTCTATACAGTAACAACCAGAGGTCAGAAAGAGAAATTAAGGAAAGAATTTCATTTACCATCACATCAAAAAGAATAAAACACATCAGAATAAACCTACCTAAGGAGACAAAAGACCTATATTCTGAAAAGTGTAAGACACTGCTGAAAGAACAAAGATGACACACACAGATGAGAAGATATAACCTGTGCTTGGATTGAAAGAATCAATATTGTCAAAATGAGTTTACTACCAAGGCAATCTACAGATTCAATGTAATCCCTATCAAATTACCAATGGCATTTTCCTCAAAACTATAACAAAAATGAAGGAAACACAAAAGACCCCAAATAGCCAAAGAATCTTGAGAAAAAAGAACAGAGGTGGAGAAATCAGGCTCCCTGGGTTCAGACTATATTATAAAGTTATAGTAACCAAGACAATATGGGACTGGCACAAAACAGACACATAACTCCATGAAATAGAATAGGGAGCCTAGGAATAAACCCACATAATTATGGTCAATTTGTCTACAACAAAGGAGGCAAGACTATGCAATGGAGAAAAGATGGTTTCTTTAATAAGTGATATTGGGAAAACTGGACAGCTATATGTAAAAGAACGAAATCACAACATTCTCCTACACCATATAAAAAATGAACTCAAAATCAATTAAAGGCCTAATGTAATACCAGAAACCATAACACTTCTAGAGGGAAACATAGGCAGTACACTTTCACATAAATTGTAGCAATGCATTTTTGGATCAGTCTCCTAAAGCAAAGGAAAACAAAGCAAAAATAAAGAAATGGGACCTAATTAAATTTAAACTCACAGCAAAGGAAACCATGAACAAAATGAAAAGACAACTTACAGAACTGAAGAAAATATTTGCAAAGGATGCGACTGACAAAGGATTAATCTCCAAAACATACAAAGAGCTATGCAGCTGAATATAAAAAAAAAACCCAAAACAAATCACCCAGTCAAAAAATGGGTGTATTTAAATAGATGTTTCTCCAAAGACACCATATAGATGGCCAAAAGGCACATGAAAAGATGCCCCACATTGTCAATTATTAGAGAAATACAAATCAAAACTATAAAGAGGTCTCAGTTCACACCCGTCAGAGTGGTGTACAAACAACAAATGCTGGAGAGAATGTGGAGAAGAGGGAACCCTCCTACAATGTTGGTGGGAATGTAAATCGGTACAGCCACTATGGAAACAATATGCGCATTCCCTAACAAACTAACAGTAGAGCTACTCTATTATCCTGCAATTCACCCCTGGGCATATATCCAGAGAAAACCATTATGTGAAAATATATGCTTACTCCAGTGTTCATTGCAGCACTGTTTACAATAGCCAAGATAAGGAAGCAGCCTAATTGTCTGAATGGATAAGGGAGATGTGGTGTGTGTGTATATATATATATTTAATGGTATAGTACTCAAACATGAAAAATAATGAAATAATGCCTTTTGGAGCAACATAGATATACCTAGAGATTATCATATTAAGTTGCATAAGGCAGAAAAATATAGGATATTGCTTATATATGAAATCTAATAAAAGTGATACAAATGGACCTATATACAAAACAGAAACAGATTCACAGATACAGAAAACAAGCTTATGGTTACCAAAGGAGAAAGCTGTGGGGAGTCAGAAATTAGGAGTTTGGGATTAACATATACATACTACTATGTAGAAAAAAATAACCAATCTACTGTATAGGACAGGGAACTATACTCAACATTTGATAATAACCCATAAGGGAAAAGAATCTGAAAAAAGATATACTTGTACGTATAAATGAATCAATTTACTGTACACCTGAAACTAATACAACTTTGTAAATCACTATATTTTAATTAAAAACAGTAAAAAAAATTTAAAAAAATCTTTTATTTTTGTATTTCAAAAGCATTGTCACCATAAAGTATGGTTTTTACCCATGGAGTAAAAAAAAGAAATTCTAAGATAATTTTTAAGCTAGCCATAATTTATAAATAAGAACCACTGAATGTGAAGTTAGTTTTATAACTCTCATTCTCGTTATTTTTAAATATAGATATAAAGGAATGGCCACTTCAGTTTTCATTCCAATCCCAAACAAAGGCAATGCCAAAGAATGCTCAAGCTACTGCACAATTGCACTCATCTCACATGCTAGTAAAGTAATGCTCAAAATTCTCCAAGCCAGGCTTCAGCAATACGTGAACCGTGAACTTCCTGATGTTCAAGCTGGTTTTAGAAAAGGCAGAGGAACCAGAGATTAAATTGCCAACATCCGCTGGATCATGGAAAAAGCAAGAGAGTTCCAGAAAAACATCTATTTCTGCTTTATTGACTATGCCAAAGCCTTTGACCATGTGGATCACAATCAACTGTGGAAAATTCTGAAAGAGATGGGAATACCAGACCACCTGACCTGCCTCTTGAGAAACCTGTATGCAGGTCAGGAAGCAACAGTTAGAACTGGACATGGAACAACAGACTGGTTCCAAATAGGAAAAGGAGTACGTCAAGGCTGTATATTGTCACCCTGCTTATTTAACTTATATGCAGAGTACATCATGAGAAATGCTGGACTGGAAGAAACACAAGTGGGAATCAAGATTGCCAGGAGAAATATCAATAACCTCAGAAATGCAGATGACACCACCCTTATGGCAGAAAGTGAAGAGGAACTAAAAAGCCTCTTGATGAAAGTGAAAGAGGAGAGTGAAAAAGTTGGCTTAAAGCTCAACATTCAGAAAACGAAGATCATGGCATCCGGTCCCACCACTTCATGGGAAAT
This sequence comes from Bos grunniens, assembly GCF_055505025.1. Lineage (NCBI taxonomy): Eukaryota > Metazoa > Chordata > Mammalia > Artiodactyla > Bovidae > Bos > Bos grunniens. The sequence goes on from NC_141192.1 coordinate 43,656,737, forward strand.
AGATGGGGAAACAGTGGGAACAGTGTCAGACTTTCTTTTGGGGGGCTCAAAAATCACTGCAGATGGTGACTGCAGCCATGAAATTAAAAGACGCTTAATCCTTGGAAGGAAAGTTATGACCAACCTAGATAGCATATTCAAAAGCAGAGACATTACTTCACCTACAAAGGTCCGTCTAGTCAAGGCTATGGTTTTTCCTGTGGTCATGTATGGATGTGAGAGTTGGACTGTGAAGAAGGCTGAGCGCCAAAGAATTGATGCTTTTGAACTGTGGTGTTGGAGAAGACTCTTGAGAGTCCCTTGGACTGCAAGGAGATCCAACCAGTCCATTCTGAAGGAGATCAGCCCTGGGATTTCTTTGGAAGGAATGATGCTAAAGCTGAAACTCCAGTACTTTGGCCACCTCATGTGAAGAGTTGACTCATTGGAAAAGATTCTGATGCTGGGAGGGACTGGGGGCAGGAGGAGAAGGGGACGACAGAGGATGAGATGGCTGGATGGCATCACTGACTCGATGGACGTGAGTCTGAGCGAACTCCGGGAGTTGGTGATGGACAGGGAGGCCTGGGGTGCTGTGAATCATGGGGTCGCAAAGAGTCGGATAGGACTGAGCGACTGAACTGACTGAACTGAACTGAGAATTGCTAAATTCTGTACCTGTGAGTTGATACAGATGCTGAGTAATCATATTTGGTCTGGTGATATTTTGCCATAATTGAAGAAAGCTGTGGATGGGAATTAAGAAATAAGACAGAGGCTGAAATAAACACATTCAGTTGGGTTGCTCTAATGGAACAGAATTCTGGTGAAGCCCTGTAAGACAAAGTGACCTCTTGGCCCGCCACTGAAATCATCTGAAGATGAGAACATGCTTATCCAACGTGTATTTGGACTTTGGGTGTGTGGTTCAAGACTCATCTGCTCAGTTGTCTTACTTTCTGGGAGAACTGAAGAGTTCGGTCAAACAATTTATCTACAAGTTACATAATTTTGTACATACAAAATAGGAACTTGAAGTCCCACTTCTCAGAATAATAGCAAAATTCTATGAATAAGAAGACAAAATTAGCACATAATACTATTATGGTAAGAAATGGAATATAAAAATGATTTGATTTGCTTTAAAAGCTTACTAACCATTTCTTAGTTAGAAATACTAACTACTTTTATTTGATTACTTTTATTTTATTGACTACTTTTATTTAGTTAGGGAATCATAAAATGACCTGAAAAAAATAATATTCCACTGCAGAAAAGAATCCTAATTTCTTGAGGAGAGTTCACTATCCATTTTAAAATGAATAAGAGTCAAGGCTTTTTATTTTCTAAGTAGTCAAATATAAACACAAATGAATAAAATTCCCTTCAAAGCTAGCTGCAGAGAAGGCAATGGCACCCCACTCCAGTACTCTTGCCTGGAAAATCCCATGGATGGAGGAGTCTGCAGTCCATGGGGTTGCTAAGAGTTGGACAGGACTGAGCGACTTCACTTTCACTTTTCACTTTCATGCACTGGAGAAGGAAATAGCAACCCACTCCAGTGTTCTTGCCTAGAGAATCCCAGGGTCGGTAGAGCCTGGTGGGCTGCCATCTAAGGGGTCGCATAGAGTCGGACATGACTGAAGCGACTTAGCAGCAGCAGCAAAGCTAGCTGAAAACAAGTTTGTGCAGTTTACAACACATTTTCATGTGAATACGCTTTTCTAGTAAGATCTCTTACTGTTCACACTTGAAAAAATTATGCATACTGCAAAGAGCAATGCATTCCATCCCTACAGCCCCAGACGGTGGAGGGAGGCTAAGGAAGCTGGTCTAGGCACATGGTGTGGTTTCCCAGGTGCCATTCAAGATGGACTGTCAGGGCCCTGGCACCTCACTGGCCGCCCTCCTTCATAGCAACCTTGGTGGGAATATGCAACAACACATGGCCTCAAGACCTTTGGGGACTTTCTCTTTTGGTGTAGAAAAGATGCCCAGGACATTTATAGCCCAACTCAGCTATCACAGTCTGTAAATGACTCTCAATTTGTTCTAGAAATTATATCACATACATCTCCCACCAATTTTTCACTTGGTCTCTGGTGGGGTGCAAAGTAAAACTAAATGTCTTGTTATAGGAACACCACTGCCCCAATACAGAGAATAATGAGGAAGGCCAGCTCTGCTGTGATGACGGACTAAAATCATGATAGAGGGCTAACTGTTTATAAAATGAAGTCAGGCAGCCACTGTTGTGAGCAAATTCCTTAAAATCAATCTCTTTCTCTCTCTTTCTGTGGGGAACTGTAGAAAATTCTTAAAGAGATGGGAATACCAGACCACCTTACCTGCCTCCTGAGAAATCTGTCGGTGGGTCAAGAAGCAACAGTTAGAACTGGACATGGAACAACAGACTGGTTGCTAATTGGGAAAGGAGTATGTCAAGGCTGTATACTGTCACCCTGCTTACTTGACTTATATGCAGAGTACATCATGTGAAATGCCGGGCTGGATGAAACACAAGCTGGAATCAAGATTGCCAGGAGAAATATCAATAACCTCAGAAATGCACCACACTTACGGCAGAAACCAAAGAAGAACTGAAGAGTCTCTTGATGAAAGTGAAAGAGGAGGATGAAAAAGCTGGCTTAAAACTCAACATTCAAAAAATGAAGATTATGGCATCCAGTTCCATCACTTCATGGGAAATAGATGGGGAAACAGTGGAAACAGTGACAAACTTTCGTTTCTGGCACTCCAAAATCACTGCAGATGGTGACTGCAGCCATGAAATTAAGATGCTTGCTCCTTGGAAGAAAAGCTATGACAAACCTAGACAACACATTAAAAGACAGAGACATTACTTTGCCGACAAAGGCCCACCTAGTCAAAGCAATGGTTTTTCCAGTAGTCACGTATGGAGGTGAGAGTTGGACAATAAAGAGAGCTGAGCGCCAAAGAATTGATGCTTTTGAACTGTGCTGTTGGAGAAGACTCTTGAGAGTCCCTTGGACTGCAAGGAGATCCAACTTGTCCATACTAAAGGAAATCAGTTTTGAATATTCATTGGAAGGACTGATGCTGAAGCTGAAACTCCAATACTTTGGCCACCTGATGCTAAGAACTGACTCTTTGGAAAAGACCCTGATGCTGGGAAAGACTGAAGGCGGGACGAGAAGGGGACGACAGAGGATGAGATGGTTGGATGAACATGAGTTTGAGTAAACTCTGGGAGTTGGTGATGTACAGGGAAGCCTGGCATGCTTCAGTCCATGGGGTTACAAAGAGTCAGACACGACTGAGAGACTGAACTGAACTGATGATGGCAAACCTCTACTGTGAAAGTAAGGGTCCTGCAAGGGGAACTCAGGGGCCCACCTGAACTCTGCTTTTGCACATGGAAACTCATGTCCTATAACCAAACCCTTCACACTTTTTCTTGAAATAGTTTCCTGCTGTCTTCCTTTCTGGTGTATTTCCACAGCCCTAAAACCTATTCTAAAGAGAAGGTGCTAATAAGCTATCTAGTCACAATAATTTGATATAACAGGATTATACATCACCAGAATTATAAAAATAAAAGTCAGAAATCCAATGTATAATTAAAGTACACTGTTAGTTTCTTTTATGCTTGAAAATAAAAACTGAGCTAATGATTGACTCCTTAAGATGAAGCACATTAAATGCTTTATAAGCCTACTCTGAGAACAAATATTAAAGGAAAGTAATTTCTCACCACTTATGAGTCTCTGTCAGTGAGTTCTCCTCTGCTTTTTGGTCAATTTTAGCTGAAAATGCAAGAAAAGAAATAGATGAGATATGATAAATGGTTATAACCATCTTAAAATAGATCAAATAATATGAAATATATTTCAATACATTAATGCTAATGCACTCCACCAAAAGTTTATTTTTAAAAAAATTTATTGGAATATACTTATAGAATTTTATTTAAAATCTATGAATAGATATGATTGAATAGGTTATATTTAATTTTCATTAAGTTAATACTACTTTCTAAGTAATTTCTTTAAATTAGTCACATTAACCTGAGAAAATAAAATACCAGATAACTTGATATTCACATCAAATTTGTCTGTCGATGATTTTAATACCAATAATTAGTTGAAAACAATTCTCTCAAACAGAGGTCTGAAAACCAAGTAAAAACCTAAATAGAAAAGATATGTAATGATCTTTACCAGTGCTCTCCACATCAGATTGCAATTGAGTAGATCCAGAGCTGACTTCTATGCAGACATAGGATAAAATACTAATACTTTCTCCTAACTTCAAGCGATGACGTGACAGTGCACCCACTGATTTGCTACTAGATTTGTCTCGAAATAAAGAAAGGTAGCTGGACATAAACCCAAAGATCAAATTTGGGAAAGGGATTACATCACTATTTTAAAATTGTTTAAAATAACACAGAAACTCCCATCACATAAAGTGTGTATGGCAATGACTTTCACTGGCCAGTAAGCATTCTAGGAATTTATGTATTACTTTATATACATACACACATATTTGGTACAGAAGTTTAAAATATACTTCCACTTCTTACAATGCTTTTAATAATATTTTTAGTCTATTCCCCTAGATCTCAAAATGTAGTTGTGACCCGCTAAATTCATTTCATTCTTCACTAATTATCTGTGACACACAGTTTGAAAATCACTGAGCTACTGGACAAAAAAATGAAAACAATCAAAGAAAAAAACCACCCTGGAGCTAGTGAAAGAAGTTGTCTTTTCATAATCATTTCCTTTGGGGGCATACTTGCAGCCATTTGGAAAAATTAAAAGACAGAAAGGAGCAGGGAAAAATGATTATAAATATTGGAACTGGGCATTAAATCAAACCTGTAGCCACTTGGGAAATGTCAGTGACTGCATCACAACTTAAAACAGTTGCCAGCTTGGGCTGCTGTTGCACAATCTCAAGACTGTTTATTTGAAGGTCTGGACACATCTGCAAAGCCACCACGGAGTGTTATGCAGGCTCTCTACAAGACTGCCTGAATTTAACAGCAATCCTGGGAGATGGTAGCAGAGGTATGTTTTCCCTTTCCCTTCTGGTTTTTTAGACTGCTTACATAAAGCTACAGGTCAATCATTAGCCATATTAAGAAACAGGATAGATGTTCCATGACTTCACTTTGAAAAGTCTCCAATGTTAACCTATTTACTTACAAAATCTGCTTTGGGCTGCTGTATGAAATGGTTCATTTCCAGAAGTAGTTCTAGAACCACAGAAAAGTTTAAGAGAAAACAACAAAGCAACACAATGCATAACACTTTCAGGAAGGACGTTCTTCCAACTGCCCTTGCGTCATTTTTTCCTTTTGTAAAATATAGAATTTAAGAATGAGAAAGGATGAAATTTTTTGGACTATTCTAGATGCACCAAGTAAATTATTTATGAAATTTAAAACACCCTAGAATGAGATTCCAGTGATGTGTATTCTATTCTGATTCTGCCTCTGAAATTAGCTTTGTAATCTTAGTCTTCCCTGGTGGCTCAGATGGTAAAGAGCCTCCTTGCAATGCAGGAGAAAGAAAGTGAAAGTCGCTCAGTCATGTCTGACTCTGATTCTCCAGTCAGAATCCTGGAGTGAGTAGCCGTTTCCTTCTCTAGGGAATCTTCCCAACCCAGGGTTTGAACCCAGATCTCCCACACTGCAGGTGGATTTTTTACCTGCTGAGCCCCCAAGGAAGCCCTGGGTTTAATCCCTGGGTCGGGAAGATCCCCTGGAGAAGGAGATGGCAACCCACTCCAGTATTCTTGCCTGGAAAATCCCAGGGACAGAGGAGCCTGGTGGGCTATAGTCCAAGGGGTCGCAAAGAGTCGGACACGACTGAGTGACTCACACACACAGAATCTTAGGCATATAAATTAATCTGTTAACATATACAAAATATTTAGCATAGTGCCCCCAATAATTAGTAGGGGCTACATAAATATTCTTTGAAAATGTTGGATTTCAAGCTCTTGAAATCCTAAAGTGATACAGTACATAATAATGTTTAACTGAATACACCAACTGCTATTGTATCATGCTTCAACATTATGTGCAGATAAAGAAAACAGACACCTAACAGCTTTTTACATAATATAAGCCCCTAACTAGTTGTGAGTGGAATGAAGTGAGTTTCAGTTATTCATAATGATTCCTTGTGATGTATCTAAAACAGCTTTGGCTTCATTGTATGAGCAAGTTTTACTGAATAAACACTGCAGTTCAATGTGGCAGATAAAACAGCTTTGGCTTCATTGTATGAGCAAGTTTTACTGAATAAACACTGCAGTTCAATGTGGCAGAAGAATGATTCTTACTAAAGGAAGAAAACAAAAATAGGCTCTCTGTCCAAACCTAATAGCCATATTACAACCATAAAACCAAATTGGGATAGCAGGGAATACTTTAAATTACTCTGTTTTCCATTTTTTAAAACATGATTTTGAAGCTAAAAGGAGTTGTTTTCTCAGCTGTAATCAGCTTTGATAAAGTCCTATGAGAGACGATTCTCTTTTGTGGGGCAATCTTAGAAATAAAAAACTTGGGACATCCCTGTTGGTCCAGTGGTTAAGAATCCACCCTGCAATGAAGGGACGTGGGTTCAATCCTTGGTCAGGGAACTAAGATCCCACAGGCCACAACTAAGACCCAATGCAACCAAAAAAAAAAAAAAAAAAAGAAATAAAAAATTTTCTGGAAACTTGGGGTGCATTTCAGATTTCTGGAGACATTGAGCTACCATTTCCCAACACACTGCTTGCAGAAAAACACCATCCACATTTTGTTATCACAATCTTTTAGGCATACTTATGATGTTAACTTGGGCTTCCCAAGTGATGTGAGTGGTAAAGAACCTGCTTGCCAATGCAGGGCACATAAGAGACATGGGTTCGGTCCCTAGAGGAGGGCATGGCAACTCAGTCCAGTATTCTTGCCTGGAGAATCCCACAGAGAGAGGATCCTGGTGGACTATAGTCCATAGGGTCACAAAGACTCTAACATGACTGAAGTGACTTAGCATGCACAGACAAGATGTTAATTTAGTGACAAATGCTGTATGTGTTTCTTTAGTTTGTGAGGATGAAACCAACCAAACTAAAATAAAATGTTACTAAGGTAGTAAAAATTAAGGTATTTTTTTAGATAACTCTGCCATTCATTTAGGGAGCACTCAAATTAATTACATGCAGTGACCAAAATCTTAGACCAACTGTGTTTTTTATTAGGTTGCTGCTGCTGCTGCTAAGTTGCTTCAGTTGTGTTAGACTCTGTGCGACCCCATAGGTGGCAGCCCACTAGGCTTCTCTGTCCCTGGGATTCTCCAGGCAAGAATAATGGAATGGGTTGCCATTTCCTTCTCCAACGCATGCATGCATGCTAAGTCACTTCAGTTGTGTCCGACTCTGTGAGACCCTATGGACAGCAGACCACCAGGCTCCTCTGTCCATGGGATTCTCTAGGCAAGAATACTGGAGTGGATAATTGCAGTTTCAGACCACGAATTTTAAATTATTATAACTAGGCTCAAATACATCTTTATTAATCAAAATAGGAACCATTATAATCAACACATTTTTGCCAACGAGAAATAAGTTTGTTTATTCCTAAGGCATAAAAATCTATGCTTTGGGATTTGATGAACTCTTGGAAAGCATTTTCTGAATCCTGCTGGTTGTGGAAGCATATTCCCTGCAAAAAGTTGTCAAGGTGCTTGAAGAAGTGAAAGTTGGTTGGCGAAATGTCAGGTGAATACAGCAGGTGAGGCAAAACTTCAGAGCTCAATTTATTCAACCTTTGAAGCATTGGTTGTACAACGTGTGGTCAGGAATTGTCATGGAGAAGAATTAGGCCCTTTCTGTGGACCAATTCCAGCTGTAGGCATTGCAGTTTTCGGAGAGTCTCATTAAATTGCTGAGCATACTTCTCAGATGTAATGGTTTTGCCAGGATTCAAAAAGCTGTAGTGGATCAGACTGGTTCAGTTCAGTTCAGTCACTCAGTTGTGTCTGACTCTTTGTAACCCCATGGACTGCAGCATGCCAGGCCTCCCTGTCCATCACCAACTCCTGGAGTTTACTCAAACTCACGTCCATCGAGTTGGTGATGCCATCCAACCACCTCATCCTCTGTCCTCCCCTTCTCTTCTCACCTTCAATCTTTCCCAGCATCAGCGTCTTTTCCAATGAGTCATGTCCATCTCTTTGTGAGTCTGTGGACTGCAGCATGCCAGGCTCTTCTGTCTTTCACTGTCTCCTAGAGTTTGCTCACATTCGTGTCCATTGAGTTGGTGATGCTAGCTAATTTATCCTCTCCCACCCCCTTCTCTTCATGCCCTCAATCTCTCCCAGTATCAGGGTCTTCTCCAATGAGTTGGCTCTTCACATCAGGTGGCCAAAGCATTGGAGCTTCAGTTGCAGCAACAGTCCTTCCAATGAATAGTCAGGACTGATTTCCTTTAGGATTGACTGGTTTGATCTCTTTGCAGTCCAAGGGACTCTCAAAAGTCTTCTCCAGCACCGCAATTCAAAAGCATCAATTCTTTGACACTCAGCCTTCTTAATGGTCCAAATATCACATTGGTACATGACTACTGGAAAATCCATAGCTTGGACTATACGGACCTTTGTTGGCAAATGATGTCTTTCTTTTTTAATATACTGTCTAGGTTTGTCATAACCTTCCTTCCAAGAAGCAAGCATCTTTTACATTTCATGGCTGCAGTCACTGTCGGCAGTGATCTTTCATTATTAGTATGTAGGAATGCAAGAGATTTCTGTGTATTAATTTTGTAACTTGCAACTTTATCAAATTCATTGATGAGCTCTGGTTTTCTGGAAGCATCATTAGGATTTTCTATGTACAGTATCATATCTTGGAGCCCATGAAAATAAAATCTGTCACTGTTTCCATTTTTTCCTCTTCTATCTGCCATGAAGTGATTCAACCAGATGTCATGATCCTGGTTTTCTGAATGTTGAGTTTCAAGCCAGCTTTTTCACTTTCCTCTTTCACCTTCATCAAGAGGCTCTTTAGTTCCTCTTCACTTTCTGCCATTTGAGTGGTATCGTACTGCATATCCAAGGCTGTTGATATTTCTCCCAGGAATTTTGACTCCAGCTTGTGATTCATCGAGCCCAGTATTTCACATGTATACACACTTGCCCTTATTTATGTTATACATACATAACCTTTCAAAGGTGATCCTCATTATTCATGGATTTTGTATTTGTGAAGTTGCCAATTCATTAAAATTGATTTTAATTCCAAAATAAACAACCGCAGTGCCTTTGTAGTTGCTCACAGATGTATGCAGAACATTGAAAAGTCTGAGTCACCAGGCACAGGTTCCTGGTTAAGGCTGAATACAGTGTGGCTCTGCTTTATTCCAAGTCTCATCCTGTACAAGTGTCCTTTTCTCAGTCTACTGGGACGCAGTTTGGCATCTTTTTAACCTCCTTCTTTTCTGGTGATCTCTCTTTTTAAACAGTCCACAAGCATGTAGGTGCAGAGCTATCTAGTGCCCTAAACCTGAGGAGGCTATGGTGTGCCTTATGGAGAAAATACATGTGTTGGGTAAACTTCACTCAGGGGCTGTCAGACTTGGCTGTGAGTTTGATATTAATGAATTAGCAGTATAGTAAAGAAGGTGTATTCAAACATGAACACACATAAAGCAAGACTGTACTTTGGTTGGTTGATGAAATGAGACCAAAATGTGACCAGAAGCTTGAAGAACTGTCTTTACTGCTAGGAACAGTGGTCCAGTACTCAATAATTCAGTGTTTGTGGCAACCCTGTAGAACATAATGATGGCAAATAATGAGAATTATATTTATCTTGTGTTCTAAATGAAATGAATATAAAATATGCAAAATTATATGTATGTGTGCATACATATGTACATAAATATGCTGTGTTTCTATTACATATAAAATAAGTTCTATGTAATATAATATAAAATATCTAAAAATACATATAGTAATATTTTTAAATTTCATAATAAAAATGAAAAAGGAAAAGAAGTAAAATGTCACTGTTTGCAGATGACATGATACTATTCATAGAAAATCCTAATGATGTTGCCAGAAAACCAGAGCTCATTAATGAATTTGGTAGAGTTGCAAACTACAAAATTAAAACACAGAAATCTCTAGCATTCCTATACATTAATAGTGAAAGATCAGAAAGAGAAATTAAGGAAACAATATAATTTACCATCACATCAAAAAGAATAAAATATCTAGAAGCAAACCTACCCAAGGAGGCAAAAGACCTATACTTCAAAAACTGTAAGATACTGATGAAAGAAATCAAAGATGACACTAACAGATGGAGAGATATACCATGCTCCTAGATTGGAAGAATCAATGTTGTCAAAATGACCATACCACCCAAAGTCATCTACAGATTCAATACAATCCCTATGAAACTATAGCATTTTTCACAGAATTAGAAGAAAAGAATTTACTATTTGTATGGAAACATGAGATAAATATGTTTAATCAAATTCCAGTATAACTCATTCACTGGGTTATCATCATTACAGATGCCTGAACAACCTGTAAAACGACAGAAGATGAAGCCAGTCTCCAGAGCACTGCTTGGCTTCAGTCTCAGGCTTCAGTCTTGACTATATAGTCTCCAGAGAATTCCTGAACTAGGAGAGCCTCCCCAGAGCACAGCTTCATACAGATCTGATCTTCAGAAGATATGTAACATTCCAAAGCAGCAATGTGTGGAGTAGTGAGTCCTTTGATATAATCATGTTTCAAGGAATTCAAACAGCAATAGATTAATAGATTTTTCCTATTAAAATTTTTTGTTCCTTTAATATTATTTGAAATTTTCCACTGCTGCTTATTTCATAGGAATATAGAAAGAATCAAGAATATAATACTTATAAAGCTTTTATGGTCCTTGGGGAAAATGTGTTAAATATCCAGGAGTATTTATACATCCTATAAAAATAGAATATAATGTTTTAAAGATCAGAAAATCGTCAATGTACTTTGTTTTGTAGCACAATGTTTTGATAAAGCAAATACCAAGTTGAACAGCATGTTTAGCTAATTGCTCATCTGTCACAACTGTATGATTTATGATACAACATCATTTATTTTTCTGTGATGTTAAAATAATTCCTTTTAAACCAATGCTTATTTTTCAAAATGCCTTCTACCTTTCTGCTGAGCAGGGAGGGAAGTGCAGTATCTTTTCAGAATTTACCTTGAATAATAAATTGTTCCATGTTTTCTTTGAAAGGCTGGATGTGCTCTTTTGAGGGCACTTGGTAAACTTTCCCCACTTCAACTTCACAGGCTGAAATTAAAGAGAAACAGTGTTCAGAATGTCACATTGCTAACAGTGCACTGAAACAATTACAAATCGTTTTAGGAAATCCTGTTAACCATGGCAACTGACAAATGTCAGTATCCAATGCTGTCAAAAGAAGCCCAGCATCAAGGCTTCACTTTAGGGGATTATAAAAAGAAACTAAAAATATTATAGTTGATGTACAACATTATGTTAGTTTCAGGTATACAACACTAATTCAACATTTAAATACATTATGGAATGAATACCATGGTGAGTCTAGTAACTATCTGTGACCATACAAAGCTCCATGAAACTTCATGAAAAGAAGATAAAGTAGGTGAGTGAAACAGGTGAAAGGGATTAAAGAGGTATAAACTGCCAGTTACAGAATAAATAAGTCACAGGGATGCAAGGTACAGCATGGGGAATTTAACACTGTAATACGCTGGTGTATAATATATGAAAATTTTGTTGTTGTTCAGTCACTAAGTTGTATCCAACTCTTTGTGACACCATGGACTGCAGTACACCAGGCTTCCCCGACCCTCACTATCTCCTAGAGTTTGCCCAAGTTCATTGAATCCATGATGGAATCCAACCATCTCATCTCTGTCACTCCCTTCTCCTCCTGCCCTCAATCTTTCCCACCCTCAGGGTCTCTTCCAATGAATTGGCTGTTCACACAGGTGGCCAAAGTATTGTAGCTTCAGCTTCAGTATCAGTCCCTCCAATGAGTATTCAGGGTTGATTTCCTTTAGGATTGGCTGGTTTGGTCTCCTTGTTTTCCAAGGGACTCTTAAAAGTCTTCTCCACCACTGCAATTTGAAAACATCAATTCTTCGGTGCTCAGCCTTCTTTTGGAGAAGGCGAAGGCACCCCACTCCAGTACTCTTGCCTGGAAAATCCCATGGACAGAGGAGCCTGGTAGGCTGCAGTCCATGGGGTCGCTCAGAGTTGGACACGACTGAGCGACTTCACTTTCACTTTTCACTTTCATGCATTGGAGGAGGAAATGGCAAGCCACTCCAGCGTTCTTGCCTGGAGAATCCCAGGGACGGGGGAGCCTGGTGGGCTGCCGTCTATGGGGTCACGCAGAGTCAGACACGACTGAAGCGACTTAGCAGCAGCAGCCTTCTTTATGGTCCAACTCTCACGTCTGTATATGATCACTGGAAAGACCATAGTCTGACTATATGGACCTTTGTCATCATTAAGTTGTACACCTGAAACTAATAATAATAAGCCAACTGTACCTCATTTATAAAGGTAGGACAGATGAAAGGATTTTTATTTACAAAAAATAAAAAATTGTAAACTATTTGCTTTTGTGCATTACTTTAAATTTACCATTCTGAAGAATTTCAAAGTCTTTTCAAAATGATCTAAGGCTTCTCAACTAACAGTTGAGAAGAATCCTAAGAGTATGTTGGACACCAAGGAGATTAAACTGGTCAGTTTAAAGGAAATCAATCCTGAATATTCACTGGAGGGACTGATGTTGAAGCTGAAGCTCCAATATTTTGGGCACTTGATGCGAAGAGCTGACTCATTGGAAAAGACCCTGATGCTGGAAAGACTGAGGGCAGTAAGAGAAGGGGTGACAGAGATGAGATGGTTGGATGGCGTCACCAACTCAGTGGACATTTGAGCCTGTGTGCTAAGTTGCTTCAGTGGTGTCTGACACTTTGAGACCCTATGGACTGTATCCAGCCAGTCTCCTCTGTCCATGGGGGTTCTCCAGGCAAGAATACTGGAGTGGACAGCCACGCTCTTCTCCAGGTGATCTTCCCAACCCCGGGACTGAACCTGCATCTGTTCTGTGTCCTGCATTGTCAGCTGGGTTCTGTACCACTAGCGCCACTTGGGAGCCCCAGTGGACACGAGTGTGGGCAAACTCTGAGGGACAGTAAAGGGCAGGAAAGCCTGGTGTGCTGCAGTCCATGGAGTCACAGAGTCAGACACGACTTAGCAACTGAACAGTAACACTGAACAATAACAATAAAGCATTACACGTGCTTTTTTTTTTTAACCTAATACATGAAAAAATGTTTTCTTCCTGGGAAAGTTCACATGCCACAAAATCTTAGGCAAGTATACCAAGGGTGAGTGGGGAGGAAATATGTGTCTTTTAACACGATATGATAAATGTACAAATATTCTTGAACATAAAGTGAAAGTAAGACAATAAAATTTGTGCCTGATGAAAGAGGCTCCTATTCAAATAACCAAGATGTGATTAAATAACTAGAATTCTAATACACATACTTTTTAAGCAATAAAAGAATAAGATTACTTGTAAAATTTTTCTTTTGCCACATATGAAAATGTTTATTTACACTGATTTTTACCTTCTTTAGAAACACCAAAAAATCTGTTTTCTCATTAAAGAAGCATAATTGTAAGTTACCTCTCAGGTCTTTCTTGAGTTTTCTGAGGTCTTTTTGAAAATCTTCAAACTTCATCTGTGAGGCCTGAAAGAGGTCCTGAGGTTTGGGCAGTGGAAACACACACTGTTCTTTCCCAGCCTCCTGGTCAGCAGGAAGCACAGACTTTTAAATAAATGAGGACAGAGCAGCAGCAGCAATGACAAACAACACGAAACACGACCACATCGCTCAACAACAGGGAATAACAGAATGCGACTCTGTGAACATTATCTCACCTCATCAAAATTTCGAAGATCATATGACACGATATATGACAACAGGCTTCTGCTATTGTCCTAGGCAGAGAGACCAAAGTGAGTAGAAATACATTTTTTAAAATGACTAAATATACAGCGTTAAATAAAACTCATCCCAGTAAACCCACACATGTAGATGAGAATATTTAGGATGAAGGGAGACATTCTCTGTGTCATGTTACTTTAGTTTAATGGCCCAGACGGTCTTGTCCTCCCTCGCTCTGTTCCCACCTGAGCCCCAAGTGGAAGCACAACTGTTTTGAGGGTTGTCTCAGTTGTACACACCTTTCTGCTTTCACCTTCCTCAACCAGAAAATTAATTAATTAATTTTATTTCTTATTATTAACAGGTGTAACTACTATCTAAACAGAAATGACTAAATAGCACCAGCACTTCTGTATGGCTGAACCAGTAGGGACCACTCCAACAGGAAGCTTGACTGAGGTTTATTACTAAGTAGATTAAGAAAATTTAAAAGTTAAGTATTATCTCAAGTAAGCTGGAGCTTTAAGAATGCAAATTCATGTTATAACTTATGTCAGCAACTGAGATTCAAGAATTAGTATCTGTGCAGCTATAAAAATGCAATGTATGTAGTTCTGAAAAAGAAAAACTGCTTCATATCTAACAATCTTCAAAGAAGAGCTTTCCACCTTCTTTTCTGGCACATTTAGAGGCATTAATATATGTTTTTTAAATTCTCAAAATAAATACTAGATAATCGGGATGTATGAAACCAAATACATGTTTTTTAAAACATATCCTATAATAAAAACTTCGTTTTCTGGAATATTCAATCTAACCCTGACTTTCCCCTCATTGATAAAAAGAGCAACATTCCTTTATAAACAAGTCTGACAGGATATGATGATATATCTATTAGACTCCCTGATGGGCTTCCCTGGTGGCTCAGATGGTAAAGAACCCACCTGCCAATGCAGGAGATGCGGGTTCAATCCCTGGGTCAGGAAGATTCCCTGGAGAAGGGAATGGCAACCCAATCCAGTGTCCTTGTCTAGAAAATCGCATGGATAGAGGAGCCTGGTGGGCTGCAGTCCATGGGGTCACAAAGAGTTGGACACGAGTGAGTGACTAACACAACACAGACTCCCTGAACACACTACGGGCTTCCCTGGTGGCTCCGCAATAGAGAATCCACCTGCCAAAGCAGGAGACAGAGGTTCAATCCCGGGGTGGGGAAAATCCCCTGGAGAAGGAAATGGCAGCCCACTCCAGGATTCTTGCCTGGGAAATCCCATGGACAGAGGAGCCTGGTGGGCTAGTGTTCATGGGGTTGCAAAGGGTTGGACATGACTTAACAACTAAGCAACAACAACAACATATTTTACTATATACATCGATTACACGGAAATACAGAGCTGTAATAACAAAAGTAGTACATTTATTAGAAGTAGGATTACTTGTAAAATGATTTAAGCAACTTCCTTTGTCTTTCCTAACTTGTAAATCAGTGAAATGATCAGCAATACCTCAGTCAATTAACAAAACACTTATTAAGTGCCTAGGTAATTCTGAGTGATCTGAGTAACAGTTCCACACATGCAAGTCTATGAAACTACAGACATAGTTATCTTTATTTTATAGAGAAAGAACCAAATAGAGTTTGCATAGCCCTTGTGAGAATGCAAGTTAAATTATTAAAAAATCTTACTTCTTGATTATTTTTATCCATATCATTTCTTAATTATTTAAATTAATGAAATTTAACTTATAGGAGAATTAAATAAGATATATTAAACAAAACAATAACAAATAATCCCTTATACGTATATAATTATAACCATAAGAATCTATTTCAGATTCATTTTTTAGAAGTAACATTTTATTGATTATATTTATATTCTAATGTTATTTGCAAAAATTACTTGTTTCAATCTAACAATCAGCTATTAAGAACTACTCAGTATTTCCCCGGTGGTCCAGTGGTTAAGAATTCACCTTCCAATGCAGGGGACACAGTTGGATTCCCCAATCCGGGAAGATTCCACACGGGAATGTGGAAAGTGGAATGTGGGGCTAAGCCCGTGTGCCACAACTACTGAGCTCATGTTCCAGAGCCTGAGAGCTGCAACCACTGAAGCCTGCACACCTGGAGCCCATGCTGCAGAACAGGAGAAACCACTGCAATGAGAAGCCCGTGCACTGCAACTGGAGAGTAGCCCCCGCTCACTGAAGTTAGAGAAAGACTGCATGTGCAGCAGCGAAGACCCAGCACAAAAATAAATAAATGAATCTTTTCAAAAAAGAACTATTCAAAACCTACCATATGTTTAGAAGAATAAATAAATTTTGAATAAATGTGATTTATCAGGTTGACATATTGAAGGTTCCTGAGAAAATGTGTGTCATACAAATAAAAAGGCACTTGAACAAATAGAACCATAAAAATCACAAAAGTTATATGTTGTTGGTGTTCCAAGAAAGGACTATGCTTTTCCCAATTTTGGAAAAGTACAGTGTCTGGCATTTCATGGAAGTTGGATAGAAGAATGTCAAATGAACATATGAGTGTATGACTAAATAAACCAGTAAGTTGTTGACTGCAGAAAAAACCAAATAAGCATCTCCCTTCTGTCAGGGAGATTATTTCCTTATTATTTCCTTATCTAGGAAGACAATTCTCTATATTTTCATTTTTACAGGCCAATTGTTCACTTAAACTTGTGAGTGTGCATGTTAAGTCACTTCAGTCATGTCCGACTCTTTGCGACCCAGTGGACTGTAGCCTGCCTGGTTTCTCTATCCATGGGATTCTTCAGCAAGAATATTGGAGTGGGTTGCCATGCCCTCCTCCAGGGGATCTTCCTGACCTGGGAATCAAACCTGACCCAGGATCTCTTATGTCTCCTTCACTGGCAAGCACATTCTTTATCCCTAGTGCCACCTGGAAATTCCCTCAGTTGAACTTAATATTTTAAAAATATTTCTACATCATATAGATCTTTGTGAAGCTTCCATAATCTCTATCCTTTAGAAATAAATGCTATTATTTTCAAAGTTTACAATGTCAGACATTAACCACTCTGGTGGTTTCCCTGATCTTATATTTCTACCGACACTCTCATAATCTCTTAGATGTTAATTTTAAGTAAACACAACTAGAGAAGTAGAATTAAAAAAATAATTATGCTTGCAAAAGGGCTTAGATGTTCCCATGCCTATCAATATCAAGAAGAAGATCATATGGAGAAAAAATATTTAAAAGATGATTCGCAAATCAAAACCACTATGAGGTACCATTTCACGCCAGTCAGAATGGCTGCGATCCAAAAGTCTACAAGCAATAAATGCTGGACACGGTGTGGAGAAAAGGGAACCCTCTTACACTGTTGGTGGGAATGCAAACTAGTACAGCCACTATGGAGACCAGTGTGGAGATTCCTTAAAAAACTGGAAATAGAACTGCCTTATGATCCAGCAATCCCACTGCTGGGCATACACACTAAGGAAACCAGAAGGGAAAGAGACACGTGTACCCCAGTGTTCATCGCAGCACTGTTTATAATAGCCAGGACAAGGAAGCAACCTAGATGTCCATCAGCAGATGAATGGATAAGAAAGCTGTGGTACATATACCCAATGGAGTATTACTCAGCCATTAAAAAGAATACATTTGAATCAGTTCTAATGAGGTGGATGAAACTGGAGCCTATTATACAGAGTGAAGTAAGCCAGAAAGAAAAACACCAATACAGTATCAGATCAGATCAGATCAAATCAGTCGCTCAGTCATGTCCGACTCTTTGCGACCCCATGAATCCCAGCACGCCAGGCCTCCCTGTCCATCACCAACTCCCGGAGTTCACTGAGACTCACATCCATCGAGTCAGTGATGCCATCCAGCCATCTCATCCTCTGTCGTCCCCTTCTCCTCCTGCCCCCAGTCCCTCCCAGCATCAGAGTCTTTTCCAATGAGTCAACTCTTCGCATGAGGTGGCCAAAGTACTGGAGTTTCAGCTTTAGCATCATTCCCTCCAAAGAAATCCCAGGGCTGATCTCCTTCACAATGGACTGGTTGGATCTCCTTGCAGTCCAAGGGACTCTCAAGAGTCTTCTCCAACACCACAGTTCAAAAGCATCAATTCTTCAGCGCTCAGCCTTCTTTACAGTCCAACTCTCACATCCATACATGACCACAGGAAAAACCATAGCCTTGACTAGACGAACCTTTGTTGGCAAAGTAATGTCTCTGCTTTTGAATATGCTATCTAGGTTGGTCATAACTTTCCTTCCAAGGAGTAAGCGTCTTTTAATTTCATGGCTGCAGTCACCATCTGTAGTGATTTTGGAGCCCAGAAAAATAAAGTCTGACACTGTTTCCACTATTTCCCCATTTATTTCCCATGAAGTGGTGGGACCAGATACCATGATCTTCGTTTTCTGAATGTTGAGCTTTAAGCCAACTTTTTCACTCTCCTCTTTCACTTTCATCAAGAGGCTTTTGAGTTCCTCTTCACTTTCTGCCATAAGGGTGGTGTCATCTGCATATCTGAGGTTATTGATATTTCTCCCAGCAATCTTGATTCCAGTTTGTGTTTCTTCCAGTCCAGCGTTTCTCATGATGTACTCTGCATATAAGTTAAATAAACAGGGTGACAATATACAGCCTTGACGTACTCCTTTTCCTATTTGGAACCAGTCTGTTGTTCCATGTCCAGTTCTAACTGTTGCTTTCTGGCCTGCATACAAATTTCTCAAGAGGCAGATCAGGTGGTCTGGTATTCCCATCTCTTTCAGAATTTTCCACAGTTTATTGTGATCCACACGGTCAAAGGCTTTGGCATAGTCAATAAAGCAGAAATAGATGTTTTTCTGGAACTCTCTTGCTTTTTCTATGATCCAGCAGATGTTGGATATTTGATCTCTCATTCCTCTGCCTTTTCTAAAACCAGCTTGAACATCAGGAAGTTCATGGTTCACATGTTGCTGAAGCCTGGCTTGGAGAATTTTGAGCATTACTTTACTAGCGTGTGAGATGAGTGCAATCGTGCAGTAGTTTGAGCATTCTTTGGCATTGCCTTTCTTTGGGATTGGAATGAAAACTGACCTTTTCCAGTCCTGTGGCCACTGCTGAGTTTTCCAGATTTGCTGGCATATTGAGTGCAGCACTTTCACGGCATCATCTTTCAGGATTTGGAATAGCTCAACTGGAATTCCATCACCTCCACTAGCTTTGTTCGTAGTGATGCTTTCTAAGGCCCATTTGACTTCACATTCCAGGATGTCTGGCTCTAGGTCAGTGATCACATCATCGTGATTATCTGAGTCATGAAGATCTTTTTTGTACAGTTCTTCTGTGTATTCTTGCCATCTCTTCTTAATATCTTATGCTTCTGTTAGGTCCATACCATTTCTGTCCTTTATCGAGCTCATCTTTGCATGAAATGTTCCTACTAACGCATATATATGGAATTTACAAAGATGGTAACAATAACCCTATATACAAGACAGCAAAAGAAACACTCATGTATAGAACAGTCTATTGGACTCTGTGGGAGAGGGAGAGGGTGGGATGATTTGGGAGAATGGCATTGAAACATGTATAATATCATATATGAAATGAGTCGCCAGTCCAGGTTTGATGCACGATACTGGATGCTTGCGGCTGGTGCACTGGGATGACCCAAAGGGATGGTACGGGGAAGGAGGAGGGAGGAGGGTTCAGGATGGGGAACACGTGTATACCTGTGGCAGATTCATTTTGATATATGGCAAAACCAATACAATATTGTAAAGTTAAAAAAAAAAAAAGATGATTCTTTTTTTCTCCATATAATCCTCTCCTTGATATTGGTAGGCATGGGAACATCCTTTAGGAAGCCTAATTATTTTTAAAAAATTCTACTTCTCTAGTTGTGTTTGCTTAAAATTAACATCTAAGAGATTATGAGAGTGTTGGTAGAAATATAAGATCAGGGAGACCACCAGAGTGGTTAAAGTCTGACATTGTAAACTTTGAAAATAATAGAACTTATTTATAAAGAATAGAGATTAAAGAAGCTTCACAAAGAGGGATTAGATTTTCCCATATATACCAATATCAAAGAGAGGATTATATGGAGAAAAAGAGAATCATCTTTTATTTTTATTTTTGTGTGTGTGTGTGATATCCTTTTTTATTTTTATTATTTTACTTTTATTTATTTATTTTTAAATTTAAATTTATTTATTTTAATTGGAGGCTAATTACTTTACAATATTGTATTGGTTCTGAGAATCATCTTTTAAATTTTGGGCTTTTCTGATAGCTCAGTTGGTAAAGAATCCACCTACAATGCAGGAGATCCTGGTTCAATTCCTAGATTGAGAAGATCCACTGGAGAAGGGTGAGACTACCCACTCCAGTACTCTTGGGCTTCCCTTGTGGCTCAGCTAGTAAAGAATCCACCAGCAATGCAGGGGACCTGAGTTTGATCCCTTGGTTGGAAAGATCCTCTGGAGAAGGGAAAGGCTACCCACTCCAGTATTCTGGCCTGGAGAATTCCACAGATTGTGTAGGCCATGGGGTCACAAAGAGTCAGACACAGCTGAGTGACTTTCACTCATCTTTGTTTTGTTTTTAAAATCTGGGCCTGTTGGGGGTCACTTGCTTAACATGGAGAGAAGAAGAAAGTGATGGGTATACTGTCTAATTCATAAAAATTAACTAGTCCTCAATCCAAATAGATAAATATTAGCAGACATGGTAAAGAAAGCAAAAATTAATTATTTTTATTTTAAAATACTGTCTATTCAATTATTCATTACATACAGGGTTCAAAATTACTCACTTTAGGAAAATTATTCTTCTCTTGATCACAAATATATGGTGGCCATTACCTTTATCTGGCTCAGAACATAATAGAACTTTTGGCCTTGGAGCATAAACATTTATCGCACTGGTTTACAGTTCAACTTATTACAAAACAGACATCCACTCCTCAGTTTGCTACATTCACTCACTCAAAATACTTACTCTGCTTTTAACATCTTTCAGCTTCAGGAGAATATCTAATCCAAAACCGTCTGCCTGTCCCCGAGTATTATTTCCACCATTCATGTAGTTGCCAAAGGCAAGAACCAAACCCAAAACCTGCATAACCCCTGAGCCATGTTTTAAAGTCTGTAAAACAGGATAAAGAAGAATTTCTCACTATTTAAATTTTCTTAAGTCAGTGGCAGATATTCAGATCATACTAATAATTATGGATCACATCCAAACTTCATCAGTGCTCATTTTAAGTATATTTAAGAACAGCGTCTCCAAAGATAACTTTGAAAAAGCTGCACCACTAACATCATGCAGGCTGTGCTTCTCCAGCTGAGAGGTACCAGCCTAGGATGCTTCTGTGGTGTAATTACAAGGAAACCAAACACACCCATAACATGAGAACCACCACAGTGTAATGTCACTGCCATCAGTCCAACTGCACCTGCCTCTGTGTAACATTTTTAGCATAAGGTGTGGGAAACCGAAACACAGTTATAAAGTTTAATTTCCAAATTTAGATTTATCCCTGAAAGGTTCACACTCACTTCTTCCAAAACACACAGTTTAACTTGAATTTGTGCATCACTTCCTCTAAAAATCTCTTTAATGACATAATGCTACTTTTCAAAATAATTTACCACAACCAGAATGAATGGTGCTATTAAATTTTGACAAACTGTTTTAGATGTTAATATCGGTCATTTCTGCCAATCATTTGCTCTTTATTTTCAGAGAATATTTCTCTTCTGTCAAGTCATATAGCTATTCCTGAAGCATTTGGTTGGAATCACTAACAATTTGTTGGGGGTTCTCTGCAAAATGGAGGAAAATAAAGAAAATGCATTCAAATGGTTTGGTACTCAAATGGTACTGAAAAGTTGGGCAGTATTTACTGTAAATTAAAGACAACTTGTTTTAAATATGAACATGACTGAGCACAATTAAGTATCAGAACCCAAGCACCCACCTCACACAACTTCTGTAGTAGCTCCAGTTTGCATCGAATTGAGCAAATGCTTTCTGAAAATGTGGACTGAAACAGGATGCAAAAGACTCGCTCTGAAAAGTTGGGGATTAGTGACAGTTCATAAAGGAACCTAAGGAAATAAAGCCAAGTTAAGAGGAAAAATCTGGAATCAAGATTGCAAGAAGAAATATCAATAATCTCAGATATGCAGATGACACCACCCTTATGGCAGAAAGTGAAGAAGAACTAAAGAGCCTCTTGATGAAAGTGAAAGAGGAGAGTGGAAAAGTTGGCTTAAAGCTCACATTCAGAAAACTAAGATCATGGCATCTGGTCCCATCACTTCATGGGAAATAGATGGGGAAACAGTGGAGACAGCGGCTGACTATTTTTCTGGGCTCCAAAATCACTGCAGATGGTGATTGCAGCCATGAAATTAAAAGATGCTTACTCCTTGGAAGGAAAGTTATGACCAACCTAGGCAGCATATTCAAAAGCAGAGACATTACTCTGTCAACAAAGGTCCGTCTAGTCAAGGTTATGGTTTTTCCAGTGGTTATGTATGGATGTGAGAGTTGGACCATAAAAAAAGCTGAGTGCAGAAGAATTGATGCTTTTGAACTGTGGTATTGGAGAAGACTCTTGAGAGTCCTTTGGACTGCAAGGAGATCCAACCTGTCCATCCTAAAGGAGATCAGTCCTGGGTTTTCATTGTAAGGACTGATGTTGAAGCTGAAACTCGAATACTTTGGCTACCTGATGTGAAGAGCGGACTCATTTGAAAAGACTCTGATGCTGGGAAAGATTGAGGGAAGGAGCAGAAGGGGACAACAGAGGGTGAGATGGTTGGATAGCATCACCGACACAATGGACATGGGTTTGGGTGGACTGTGGGGGTTGGTGAGGGACAGGCATGCTGCAGTTCATGGGGTCGCAAAGAGTCGGACACAACTGAGCAACTGAACTCAACTGAACTGAACTAAGAGGAAAAAGATGATGCACATAAACACGTTCATCCTCACATCATTCATGACACTGATGCACAGAAGATACTTCATTTTCCCAATGGAAAGAGCCCCCCATGACCTGCATGCTGCCCATGGGGCCAACAGTGTGCTTACTGCTCAGGTTTGTCCAGAGACTTGGCGTTTTCCTTGTCTTTGGAGGACCTATCATGCTTTTCAATTTTTCCCAGTCCAACTGACTGTGCTCCCTAGAAAAACAAAAACCAAGCAGTTTTTAGATAATGATCTTAAATACAGCAAAACTCTACATATTTTCATATTTCTTAGCATCTGTTTGAGGTAAAGCTTGACTTAATTCATAAGGTATTTTAAAGTGTATATGCGTAATATAAACCAGATCATCTCCAAGTCTTCCAAATATTATTGGCTATCAAAAGTGAAAGTGAAACTCTCTCAGTCATGTGTGACTCTTTGTGACCCCATGGTCAATACAGTCTGTGGAATTCTCCAGGCCAGAATACCGGAGTGGGTAGCCTTTCCCTTCTCCAGGGGATCTTCCCAACCCAGGGATCAAACCCAGGTCTACCTGCATTGCAGGTGGATTCTTTACCAGCTGAACCACAAGGGAAGCCCAAGAATACTGGAGTGGGTAGCCTATCCCTTCTCCAGGGGATCTTCCTGACCCAGGAAGTCTGGGGTCTCCTGCATTGTAGGCAGATTCTTTACCAACTGAGCTATCAGAGAAAGCAATATTGGCTATTGGTGACATGTAAAATATTTACTCCAGCATGGTTTAAATCAATATGATTTCCCTTTCTTGTTTTTTAGCTGTTCATAATACCCTCTAGAGGGATTTCTCTGGCAATCCAGTGGCTAGGATTCTGAGCATCCACTGTAGCGGGGCACAGGTTCAATTCCTGCTCAGGGAACTCAGATCCCACATGACAAATAAACTATAATACTCTCTGGAATGCAAAACTTTTACTTAAAAATGGTATTTCTTATTCAGAAGTTAATCAAATTAAATTTGGAAGGAATTTGATATTAAAGCTGTTATAAGATTTTTTTTAAGTACCTATTTACCTATTGCAATTATTTTCTATGCTTATCTGCTTTGAGAGAAAGAAAAGTACAGTTGAATTATTAAGTCATGGAACAAAAATAAAAGATTTTGATTCTCCTGCACTTTCTTTTTAATACAGAAATAGCTCTATGCTTCTTTTCTTCCCAAGTGTCTTCTTTTAGCCTTGAAAATCTCAAGCTAAAAATTTGTGATTCTAAATTTGTGTCTTTATGGGAGAGGATTTTCTACATTTTAACATAAGGTAGAAAATTTTATAGGCTGACCAAAACACAAACTTATGCTGTATGGAGAATCTGGATGATTTTTATTTTTTATTTTAACATCTCTATCATTCACAAAGATGTTTCAAAACAGCCTAAACACTTCATTTTCTAACTGTATGAAGAAATTTGATAGATCACCCTATCTTGGGTTTGAGTCTAGTCCTCAGAAGGTAAAATCCCTTCAAGATTATTTGTTGTTTACACAGAAAAGCAGCCCACCCAAAAACTGCTGTACATGACAGAACCTGATCAACTTTTAAGTGAAGGGATGGTTTTGTTTTGAACTCACTGATTATTCTAAAAGAAAGGTATTTCTGTTGATGGGATTAATTAGCAAAGACTAGTTCCTCCAAGAAAACTTCTTTAAGCAGGGAAAGAAGATTTGATGACAGATTGGTCAATCTTGAGGGTTTGATAAATTTTGCTTTTGGAATATGATGCAACAGAAGAATACTGACAAGTAAAGATACAACCTCTGCTGCAAAGCCTGCCTTGCCCACCTCAACCCCTACTATAACCAGTCTCTCTCTAGAACAACACAGAACCTTATATTTGCTCTGTATTGTGCCACACATACCACCATGTCTTACTGGTGATGTGCAGACATGTTTACAACTTCTGTAAGAGAAGCGCCACGTCCTGTGCATCTCTGTGGTCCTGGTGACCAGCATGATTCATGATGTCGTCAGCCCTCTGCATCCTGGGCTCTGAATTCATGGATTCAACCAAATGCAGATCCAAAATATTTGGGGAAAAAAATTCCTTAAAGTTCCCAAATGATTGCACTCCAGCAATCATTTACACAGCATTTCCATCATATTAGGCATTATAAGTAATTGAGGTGATTACAAGTATACAAGAGGGTAGGGTGGGGTGTTCAATGCAAGAACTGTGTCATTTTATTTAAGGGACTTCAGCACCTTTTTTGTATCAATCCTCCCTCATGTCCCCCTCCCTGCAGATATCCAGGGATGACTATATAGCTGTTGTTCAGTTGCTAAACTGTCCCCACCTCTCTGTGACCCATGGACTGCAGTGTTCCAGGCTTCCTTCATATCAATCTGAGTTTGCTTAAACTCATGCCATTGAGTCAGTTATACCATCCAACCATCTCATCCTATGTCACCCTCTTCTCCTCTTGCCCTCAGTTTTTCCTACCATCAGGGTCTTTTCCAAAGAGTCAGCTCTTCACATCAAGGGGTCAAAGTATTGGAGCTTCAGTTTCAGCATCAGTCCTTCCAATGAATATTCAGGGTTGATTTCCCTTATGATTGACTGGTTTGATCTCCTTGCATTTCAAGGGATTTTCAAGAGTCTTCTCTAGCACCACAATTCAAAAGCTTCAATTCTTTAGCACTCAGTTTTCTTTATGGTCCATTTCTCACATCCATACATGACTACTGGAAAAAACATTGCTTTGACTAGATGGACCTTTGTTGGCAAAGTGATGTCTCTGCTTTTTAATATGCTGTCTAGTTTTGTCACAGCTTTTCTTCCAAGGAGAAAGCATCTTTTAATTCTGTGGCTACAGTCACTGTCCATAGTGATTTTGGAGCCCAAGAGAGAATATCTGTCACAGTCTCCACTTTTTCCACATCAATTTGCCATGAAGTGATGGGACCAGATGCCATGATATTTGTTTTTTAAATGTTGAATTTTAAGCCAGCTTTTTCACTCTCCTCTTTCACCTTCATCAAGAGGTTCTTTAGTTCCTCTTTGCTTTCTGCTGTTAGAGTGGTATCATCTGCATATTTGAGATTGTTGAATTTCTCCTGGCAATCTTGATTCCAGCTTGTGATTCAACCAGCCCAGCATTTCGCATGATGTACTCTGCATATAGGGCTTCCCAGGTGGTGCTAATGGTAAAGAACCTGCCTGCCAATGTAGGTTATATGTAAGAGATATGGATTTGGTCCCTGGGTAGGGAAGATCCCCTGGAGGAGGGCATAGAATACCATTCCAGTATTCCTGCCGGAGGAGAATCCCGTGGACAGAGGAACCTGGCAAGCTGTAGTCCACAGAATCACACAGAGTTGGACACGACTGAAGTGACTTAGCATGCGTGTGTGCACTCTGAATATGAGTTAAATAAGCAGGGTGACAATATACGGACTTGACATACTACTTATGCTATTCTATGTCACTTCAGTTGTGTCCGACTCTGTGCGACCCCATAGACAGCAGCCTACCAGGATCCCCCATCCTTGGGATTCTCCAGGAAAGAACACTGGAGTGGGTTGCCATTTCCTTCTCCAATGCATGAAAGTGAAAAGTGAAAGTGAAGTTGCTCAGTCATGTCCGACTCTTAGCGACCCCATGGACTGCAGCCTAACAGGCTCCTCCATCCATGGGATTTTCCACGCAAGAGTACTGGAGTGGGGTGTCATTGCCTTCTCTGACATACTACTTAGCAGTTAGTAAATTCTTAAAACATTGAAAAATTAAATCAGTAATCCAACAGGAAGAAAGAAGGCCTCCAAGTCCAGAGAGAAGACAGAGGTAAAGGGAGGAAGGATAATGACAGGACACTGGAAACAAGAAATAGTGAGGATGAAATGAGATGCAGAACATGCCAGCTGTTTACTGTCACCTTAAGAGTACAGTGAGAGTCCATGCGAGGTGATGTGAATCCAAAATAGACACCTGAGCATGCGTGAGACAGAACTAGTTATTCCAAGTGTTAGGACACAAACAAGCAGATAAAGAAATAAGAAAATTACACTCAGCAAAAGCACCTGTGAATTCACTCATCTGTATATTCATTCAACATCACTCTCTCATGTAGGAATCATCAATCTGTTATGCAGGAATATGTGTATAAAGGTGTAAGAAGTAGGACTAAAAGGGATGCCCAGGTGGCAGAGTGGTAAAGAATCTGCTTGCCAATGCAGGTGATGTAAGAGACGTGGGTTCAATCTCTGGGTTTGGAAGATCCCCTGGTGTAGGAAATGGCAACCGGACAGATAAGCCTGGCAGGCTGCAGTCCACAGTGCAGCAAAGAATCAGACATGACTGAGCATGTGTGTGTGTGCGCATGTGCACACACACACACACAGGATTAAAACACTATAGATTTTTAAGCAGTATTCATCAAATCTATAAATTTTACTATTCATCAGTACACTAAGACCAACTGCTTCTTCTAGCCCATAATGTCAGTTTTCTCCTTGCAAAACTTGTGCAAAACTTGCAAAACAAGGTTCAGTTATTTTCTACCTTAAGGCCCCAAATTCCTTTTCTTATTGGCAACCATCAACTATGTCAGACTAGTGACTACCAATCTGTACAAGAACCTAAAAGTCATCCGGATAATTCTGTCTCTGTTTGGTCCCCAAGTGAAGTTAGTCTTTGAGACTAACTGGGTTCTTCGCTGGTCCATCAGTTTAAAGTCAGGCTTTAAAAAGGATGAGTATTAGGGATTTATTCATCCACCCATTCAATCAAAGGTTGACTGATTACTAAGCATTACACCAGATACTGGAGATAAAATATATATATATATACTGGGCTTCAAGTTCAAGGAAAACCCCACCACACAACATTCAGTGCTGCTCCTAACACCATTCTTATTTGCTCAACCCTGCTACAGCGATCTTCCACGGCTTTTAAAACTGTATGTAACTCTTTCTATATATGAAGGAGGTGCTAGTGAACTCACTATCATTCCAGAGTTTCTGCTGAAATAGGTCCTTATGGCCCAACATATGGACAATGCAACTACACATTCACAATATCAATTAACCACATAAAAGAATTTCCAAGTTCCAAACACTCAAATAACAAGCCCTCTGCGGGGAGTGAGCTCCGCCCCTGGCAAAGGTCATGAGGAAGGAGGCTTGGCACACGCAAAGGCGGGATCAAGCCTCAGGAGTCCCCCTGGAAATTCTCGAGCATCTACCCCCAAAACCAGAGTCTGCCTACTTTCTGCTTTGTGCTTTCACCTACACCTCTGACTTTATGGGGGGCTGTCCTCCACTACCTCTCTCTGAAAAAAGAGTTAGCTTACAGCTCCAGTTAATAATTCCTGGGTGTGACAGTGTTTCAACCTACAAACTCCTTTGGAAGTCCTCTAGCCTGCCTGAATAGGTTTTTTCCGGCAACATGTGATTGTTCAGAGCCTCCCAACTGAGAGGCAGGAGATGTTTTAAACTGTCTAAACACAGATTCCTTTGAGTAGTTAAAAGATTGATTAGAAATTGTATTGGTGAAGGGTTTTTCACTTATTGGGCCAATGTTTGCTGCTAAGTCTCCATATCCCTTACCTACTGTGTCCTTGGCAGTTTATTGATTGATATAATGGGTGTATAGAAATGTAAGCAGTTGCCTCAATGTTTGTAACCTTGGACCCTTGAATTAATTCTTTTCTTGATTGAGCCCACCTCACCTTTGCCCAATAGGAATGCAACTTTATCCAATGCTTTTTGGAGGCTGGCGCCTGACTTTAGAATAACCACCTTTAGAGAAAAATAAGCTTCTTAAAATGTTAACAGACCTCCTGGCCAGAAGATGATGTAAATCACCTAAACTTTTGCATATGATAAGTTTGAAAGCCTGGCTTCGATAAGGATCAGGAACTGCTGTCCTTGCATGACTCTACCCCTTCCCCCATTATCCTCTATGCACAACTTAAGGTATAAAACTACTTTGGAAAATAAAGTATGCCCTTTTGTTCACCGAAATTTGGTCTCCCCATGTTGTTCTTTCTTTCACCTTCTAGCTGAACTTTTCTTCTGAGGCTCGTCAAGGGAAGCTCGTCAAGCCTACTAATTTTGCCTGGGCTTCTAAGATCTGACCGGGGAGGCCTTAGTGTCTCCTCTCCTTCGGGAGAACGGGAGGACGCCTGCGGCCTTCGTAGGTGACGTAAATTCCCTGCTTTGGAATTTTATTCAGCCTCTTTTCTTCACTGAATTTCTTCGCTGAGCTATCCTTATTTCACCACTCTTTATATCCTTAATAAACGTTTAATTAAGCAGTTGTTTCCCGATCCTCGCCAATGCCGTCCCTGCTTCGAATTCCCTGGATCAGCCAGGGCTGGTCCCCGGCAGCCCTCCCTCTCCCAGTCTCACGAGACCAAATCGTTTCAGTCTCCAGCACAGGGACTGCATACCCCTTCCCACTCCCACCCCAATTATCTGCAGGTTTGTACCAGAATTTCCTTATCCCATGATTTCCCATCCGGCTAAAAAATGAAATAGGCCTATTGCTGCTAAGTTAGAGGCTTTCACTAATTACTCACTCGTTTCACTAGTTTTCACTTCGTTACTCACTAAGACTCACGGCACCTAACACCCCAGAGACAACTCTCACCCAACCACTGGCCAGAATAGATGGAATTCCTGCCTGCAAGGAATCACCAAGTATTTTGACCTTCACAGTCCCAAACCCACATACCCTGCAACTGATGGCTGCTCTTCCAACTCCTGAGAGAAACGGTAGCTCCCAGAGAGGAGAGGCTTGGGAGCAGGTACGCAGATGGAGGGGAGGCTGTCGAGAGAGACCATGTGCTTTTCTGTGGCCAAGTCTATTGACAGTGCTCAGCCAGTGTTTCTCAAGTGGGGTTCCAGGGAACACTGACTTGGGTCCTGAGATTCGTTAAGAGTTGCTGGGTGGTACATACTATAGTAATAAGGTGGTTTCCCAGGTGGCTCAGTGGTAAAGAATCCGCCTGTAATGCAGGAGACTCGGGTTCAATCCCTGGGTTGGGAGGATCCCCTGGAGAAGAAAATGGCAACTTGGCCCAGTATTCTTGCCTGGTGAATCCCACGGACAGAGGAGCCTGGCAGGTGGGGTAGCAAAAGAGTCAGACACGACTCAGTGACTCAACTACATGCTAAATAAATACTTTCGGAAGTTCTGTTGTTGAAAGAGCTATTTCATTTTAGCAGCAATCCTCATAATTAATCGATTATAAAACACGTGTGTGTGTCAGAAAGAGACAGAGAGGATGTGATAGAAATGCTCCTGAAGAGCCAGGGTTCCAAGGGATGCAGGTGGAAACACTGTGCAAGCCAGACTTTCAGCAGCTCCCTCACTCAGTCCCTACCATTTTCTCAGTATTTCATACTCAGTCTCACCTGTAAATCTTTGCCTTGATCCTCAAAGGGCATCAACTCTCGCCCCTGAGTCTGCCGCCTAGTGTTGCTTCCTTCCATCACAGCATCGCACTCTCTGTCCCTGGACTCCCCCTCACCCTCAATGACCCCCTCCTGCCCCCCTTAGAGACCCGCACCCACCCAACCACCCAGGACAAATGTCTTCAGCCTGTGTTTCTATGATCAGCTCTGGTTTTCCCTCCACATCCACACAGGCAACTAGTTCCTGGACATTTTCATCTGGACATTGCATCTTGGACCAAAAAAGTCTAAAGATAAGCTCATGTCTTCTTCGGTGGTCCTGATGACAGTAAAGTAGGAACGAGTCACCCAGCTGGAAGCTGATGAACTGCCAAGTCTTGGAGCTGCTCACTGTCCTTCACTCCCACTGCTCTGCCCTCTACATACCAACAGCCTCCATCTACCCATGACGTGAGGGTCCACCTGGTCCCCCATCATATCCAAGGCTCTGATACATGTTCTAAATGGTGGCAGCTTGGCTGTAAAGATGTGGATCTGAGCCTGTGTTCCATATCGCCCCCACTCATACCTGTGTCACAGTATCCTGTGGAGGATGTTACTACCCTCACTCTTGGATCCACAGAGACGCTGGGCACCTGCTAAGCTCCCACGGCCTGCCCCCTTCCCCACCCCCTTGTCTGTGCCCTGCCCCCTCCTGCTGAGCAAGTCTGTCCTCACCAGCTTTCCTTCAGTTCCTTATCCACAAACGGGGCATCCTTTATTTAGAACATCCCCCACACATTTCACCCTCACAGCACCCACAGCCACCTGGCTTCAGCTCTAGCCTCTCTGCTCTGGGGAGGCCTCCTTCACTCTCCACCAGCCGCATCCCCCCGTATCATGGCAGCACTGGAGGAATTCACGTTTCCTTCAAGCACACGTCACAGCCGTGAACAGATACATGAGGCCCAGTGCCCAGAGCGGAAAGAAACCGACATAAGCACATTGGATAACGTCAATTTTCTCCTCAC
Source organism: Bos grunniens (assembly GCF_055505025.1). Taxonomy (NCBI): domain Eukaryota; kingdom Metazoa; phylum Chordata; class Mammalia; order Artiodactyla; family Bovidae; genus Bos; species Bos grunniens. The sequence goes on from NC_141192.1 coordinate 43,688,091, forward strand.
TGCAACCAGCGCAAATGCCTGAAATAAAGCAGATGGTTAATAAACACAAGATGAAATAATAATAAAAGAATGGAGCTTATTATACATATAAATTACTTTAAACTCACTCTTTTCTTTCTAATCTCCTATCTCCTCGTTCAGTCTCTTTTTTCTTCTTTGCGCAGTAGAAACAGTAACCACCAGGAGTGGAAACAGGGGGTGTCTGATTTTGGAGAAGCAAAGATCACAGTATGTGGTGACGTCAGTCAGGAATGCAGTTCTGTGCTGGATGCAGGCTAAGGGGATCCTGCCCTGGCCTCCGAGGCAGTGTTCCTGTCTTTGCTCCTGTGCTACTCTGCCAGCATCAGCAGCGCTGTCCTCTCCGTGTAATTTACCTGCACATCTCCCCTCTCCACCCCGCTCAGCTCCTCCTCCTGTCCTGCCTGAGCTTCAAACTTCCTTCTCCCTCTTTCACAGGCCTCTGTCTCCTTCTCTAGCTCAGAATCTCAGAGGCAAACTGACTTCCCTCCCCGAGTGCTTGGTGTTTGAATCCCCATCATCTGGCTTTTGTTCTTCCACTAAGCTCAAAAATGATCTTCCTGGAGCCAAGAGTCTCACCTATAGGAGCACAAGAGCTCCTATTTGCTGAGCCCTTAGTTGCAGGCAGGCACCTGCAAGGTGTCCTGTGTGTACAGTGTCATGGAGCCCTGACAGACAGGCATCATCACCAAGAGGGCCACCCCCAGTGTGTGAAGAAAGTGCAGATCCTGGGCCTCATCCAGTGAGCACAGGCGCTGAGGTCCAGGCCTTTACCCATCACCTCCTGACATCAAGGGCTAACATAAATGTCTCTCCATAGGAGCTCTACTGAGCCCCAGGCTGCCTAATGAAGGGGTCGGGGGCCTTAAACACCAACAAATATAGGAAAGTTAGGAAAAATGCAGGGAAGGTGACCGGGTGGGAACTTCACAAGCTGAGGAATGATGTAAGCTCCTGGGTTTTCTTTCCTCCTTCATCCCTGATGGGGTGCTAGAGAGGCCTGGACCCAGGACCAGCTCTACAAAAAGGACTGGGGAAAGGATGTCTGGTAGGAAAAAAAACTCATTTTTAATACTTGTTGCTTGTGGAAAATTCTGAAAGATATGGGAATACCAGACCACCTGACCTGCCTCTTGAGAAACCTATATGCAGGTCAGGAAGCAACAGTTAGAACTGGACATGGAACAACAGACTGGTTCCAAATAGGAAAAGGAGTACGTCAAGGCTGTATATTGTCACCCTGCTTATTTAACTTATATGCAGAATACATCACGAGAAATGCTGGGCTGGAAGAAGCAAGCTGGAATCAAGATTGCCGGGAGAAATATCAATAACTTCAGATATGCAGACGACACCACCCTATGGCAGAAAGTGAAGAGGAACTAAAAAGCCTCTTGATGAAAGTGAAAGAGGAGAGTTAAAAAGTTGGTTTAAAACTCAACATTCAGAAAATGAAGATCATGGCATCTGGTCCCATCACTTCATAGGAAATAGATGGGGAAACAGTGGAAACAGTGTCAGACTTTATTTTGGGGGGCTCCAAAATCACTGCAGATGGTGATTGCAGCCATGAAATTAAAAGACGCTTACTCGTTGGAAGGAAAGTTATGACCAACCTAGATAGCATATTCAAAAGCAGAGACATTACTTTGCCAACAAAGGTCCATCTAGTTAAGGCTATGGTTTTTCCAGTGGTCATGTATGGATGTGAGAGTTGGACTGTGAAGAAGGCTGAGCGCCAAAGAATTGATGCTTTTGAACTGTGGTGTTGGAGAAGACTTCTAAGAGTCCCTTGAACTGTAAGGAGATCCAACCAGTCCATTCTGAAGGAGATCAGCCCTGGGATTTCTTTGGAAGGAATGATGCTAAAGCTGAAACTCCAGTACTTTGGCCACCTCATGCGAAGAGTTGACTCATTGGAAAAGACTCTGATGCTGGGAGGAATTGGGGCAGGAGGAGAAGGGGACGACAGAGGATGAGATGGCTGGATGGCATCACTGACTCGATGGATGTGAGTCTGAGTGAACTCCGGGAGTGGGTGATGGACAGGGAGGCCTGGCGTACTGCGCTTCATGGGGTCGCAAAGAGTCAGAAACGACTGAGCAACTGAACTGAACTAAACTGAATGCATATAAACAGAATCTAGAAAAACGGTACTGAAGAATTTATTTGCAGGGCAGCAATGGAGAAACAGACATAGAGAACAGACTTATGGACAGGGGGAGAGGGGAGGAGAGGGTGAGATGTATGGAGAGAATAACTTACATTACCATATGTAAGAGGGATAGCCAGTGGGAAATTGCTGTATGGCTCAGGAAACTCAAACAGGGGCTCTGTATCAACCTAGAGGGGTGGGATGGGGAGGGAGATGGGGGGAAGGTTCAAAGGGGGGATGTATGTATACCTATGAATGATTCATGTTGAGGTTTGATAGAAAGCCACAAAATTCTGGAAAGCAATCATCTTTCAGTTAAAAATAAATAAAAAATTTAAAATACCATTATTAAACATTATAGAAATTTTAAGGCTCTATGCAGATATATTTCCAATACTGTTTCAGACCTGAAATGAATATTTAAAGTTATATCACACAATAGAGTTTGAAAGATTTCCAAGGAGACCCCAAGCCAGATCCAAGTGCTCAGATAAATTTTTCCTTCCAGAGGCACCTTCATATGAGCAAGACTTGAGTCTTATGGAGTCACAGGTGACATGGGACTTACAAGCAAAATAAAAACAAACCTCCCAAGCCTCAACCCTCCCTACTGTCCATGCCAGTTATTGACTCTCAGCCCTCAGTTTACCCTACTGACCCCATTCTTCACATAGTGGACAGGCCTTTCAGCATCTTGCCTTTTGCCCTGTGAACACAATGTTAAGCTCTGCCAGTAGAGGGCGCTGGAGGCACACAGCCGGCTGAAAGGTGCTCTTCCTGATTCTGGCGGCGCAGGGGTTGGTCTGTTCTTTTCCCCCTGCTCAAGAGATTGGCTCACGTGAGCCTTCTGCACAGGTGATCCAAAATGTGGGTGTGTGAGAACATGGGGTTCCTCCGGCCTCAGCTGTAGCCACAAACCAGAGCACACAGAGCCCTTTCAAACTTTGCAGGCGTGACTGAGGCCCAGTGACCTCTTCACCCCATGTTGACACCAGGCACTTGGCACCTGTGCCAGCCAGGGCTCACCTAATACTCCCTGGCATCTTCCTTGGCATCCTGTTCCATGACAATGGCCCCCAGTGCTTCAGCATCTTCGAGGAGCTGGTACTTCACCACATCTCTGATCACTTCCAGCTATATTCCCCTCCCTCACACCGTTTCCTTTGAGCCTGCCTGCTGGTCCTTGAACACATCAGACTTGCTCATACCGCAGGCAGGAAATCATCCCTGAAATATCCACGTGGCTTCTCTTCTCCCTCTCCTAAAATTCCTACTTAAAATGCCATCTTTCATATGGTATTTACAATTGTATACATTACCCTAGGCAATCTTCATTCTCCTGAAGGACAACTTTGCTGGAGAGAGTATTTCTGGCTGACATTTTTTATCATTCAGTATTTTAAGAATGTCATTCTGCTCTTGCCTGGCCTGCAGGGTTTCTGCTGAGAAATCTGATGATGGCCCAATGGGAGTTCCTTTGTAGGGTTCTATTTTTTTCTTGCTGCCTTTAAAATTCTTTGTCATTGACTTCTGACAGTTTTAACATAATGTGTATTGGAGGTCTTTTTGTGTTGAGGTAACTAGGAGTTCTCTTAGCCTCATGGACTTTCATATCCACTTCCTTCCCCTGTCTGGGAAGTTCTCAGCTATTATCTCTTTAGATAATCACTCTACTCCCTTCTCCCTCTCTTCTCCTTCTGGGTACCCATCACTCTGTTGCCCCTTATAAAAGAATCAGAGAATTCTTGTAGGATTTCCTTACTTTTTAAAGATCTTAATTCTCTATTCTCTTCTATCTGAATCATTTCTAGATTTATATCTTCAAGCTCGCTATTTCTTCCACATGGTCTGCTCTATTTCCAGTACTTTCTAATGAATTTTTCATCTTGTTAATTGAGTTCTACAGCTCCAGAATTTTTGTTTGTTGGTTTTTTAGAGCTTCAGTCTCTTTGGTAAAGAATTCCTTCTGTACAATAATATTATTCCTGACCTCATTGTAATGCCTTTCTGAGTTTTCCTGTGCTTCTTCACAATGGCCATTTTGAATTATTTTTCACTTGGATAATGCTCCTTAAATTTTCTTTTTTTTTTTTTCTGGAGGACTATTGTTTCCTTTTTGAAACACAATGTTACCTTGGTTTTTCATGGTGCTGGATGAGCTGTTCCTCTGCAGGCACATGTGGAGTGGGCAACACCTTTCTTCTTTAGGTAAAGCTTTTTTTACTTGATTCTAACATTTAAGGGAAGGGAAAGTTGCTCGGGCATGTCCAATTCTTTGTGACCCCATGGGCTATAGAGTTCATGGAATTCTCCAGGCCAGAATACTGGAGTGGGTAGCCTTCCCCTTCCCCTGGGGATCTTCCCAACCCAGGGATTGAACCCAGGTCTGCTGCATTGTGGGAGGATTCTTTAGCAGCTGAGCCACCAGGGAAGCCCAAGAATACTGGAGTTGGTAGCCTATCCCTTCTGCAGGGAATTTTCCTGACCCAGGAGTTGAACCGGGGTCTCCTGCATCACAGGCAGATTCTTTACCAGCTGAGCTACTAGGAGTTAACATTTTAAAAGGTCAGTAATTAGAGAGACTTTATTGACCTCTCTCCCCTTCCCTCTCTCTTTCCTCTCCTAATCCTTCCCCGTCTTTCTAATCCCCCAGTCCTGGATGCAGGAATCTGGTCGAAGGGCCTCAGCCTGAGAGGAGGATTAAAGACTGATCACCTCCTTTTGGCAGAGAACTCGAATTTTGGTTCTCGTTTGGTCTGATTTCTGGTAGGGCCAAGTTCCAGTCCTCCCTTCTCTGGAGGCCCAGGGTAAAATCCCATAATGCCTGGGTATCTGCAGGTGGCAGGAGACGTCTGTCAGGCCACCCCTTTTGCTCCCCTCTCCCCCCTCCTCCCCCTTCTTCTTTCAACCTGGCATCCTTTCCTCCTTTTAAAATCTTTGAGTACCTGAGATATTTTCCTTTACTCTGCTAGTACTTGGATCTTAAGTTCTGTGTCTCTATAGGAGGTTTTCTGAGAGACTGTATTCTTGTATTTAAGGGAGTGTCTGATGGGGACTGCCAGGTTTATATGTGTGTGTTTTAACACTGTGTTCTGTGTTGTGACTTTTTCATGGCCATTTTGCTTTGTCTGGCCACCATTTGGTTTAGACCTGCTGCAGAAGCGTGCCAGCTACGACGGACTGCACAGAAGCGTGGCCGAGAGGAGCTACCCCTCGCCTAAGGTCAGGGCCGGCGGCCGGGAGGAGCTACCCCAAGCCTGAGGTCAGGGGCGGCGGCCGGGAGGAGCTACCCCATGTCCAAAGAGTGGTGGCTGCATGGGCGCAGGAGGGCCGAGAGGAGCTACTCCACGTTCAAGGTCAGGAGGGGAGCCCATGAGGAGATACCTCTCGTCCAAGGTAAAGAGTAGCAGCTGTGCTTTGCTGGAGCAGCTGTGAAGAGATACCCCACGTCCAAGGTAAGAGAAACCCAAATAAGATGGTAGGTGTTGCGAGAGGGCATCAGAGGGCAGACACGCTGAAACCGTAATCACAGAAAACTAGTCAATCTGATCACATGGACCACAGCCTTGTCTTACTCAATGAAACTAAGCCATGCCTGTGGGCCACCCAAGACGGGCGGGTCATGTGGAGAGGTCTGACAGAATGCGGTCCACTGGAGAGGGAATGGCAAACCACTTCAGTATTCTTGCCTTGAGAACCCCATGAACAATATGAAAAGGCAAAATGATAGGACACGGAAAGAGGAACTCCCCAGGTTGGTAGGTGCTACAGGAGATCAGTGGAGAAATAACTCCAGAAAGAATGAAGGGATGGAGCCAAAGCAAACACAATACCCAGCTGTGGATATGACTGGTGATAGAAGCAAGGTCCAATGCTATAAAGAGCAATATTGCATAGGAACCTGGAATGTTAGGTCCGTGAATCAAGGCAAATTGGAAGTGGTCAAACAGGAGATGGCAAGTGTGAACGTTGACATTCTAGGAATCAGCAAACTAAAATGGACTGGAACGGGTAAGTTTAACTCAGATGACCATTATATCTACTACTGTGGGCAGGAATCCCTTAGAAGAAATGGAGTAGCCATCATGGTCAACAAAAGAGTCTGAAATGCAGTACTTGGATGCAATCTCAAAAATGACAGAATGATTTCTGTTTGTTTCCAAGGCAAACCATTCAGTATCATGGTAATCCAAGCCTATGCCCCAATGAGTAACACTGAAGAAGCTGAAGTTGAACGGTTCTATGAAGACCCACAAGATCTTTTAGAACTACCACCCAGAAAAGATGTCCTTTTCATTATACGGGACTGGAATGCAAAAGTAGGAAGTCAAGAAACACCTGGGGTAACAGGCAAATTTGGCATTGGAGTACAGAATGAAGCAGGGCAAAGGCTAATAGAGTTTTGCCAAGAGAATCCATTGGTCATAGCAAACACCCTCTTCCAACAACACAAGAGAAGACTCTACACATGGACATCACCAGATGGTCAACACTGAAGTCAGACTGATTATATTCCTTGCAGCCAAAGATGGAGAAGCTCTATACAGTCAGTAAAAACAAGACCAGGAGCTGACTGTGGCTCAGATCATGAACTCCTTATTGCCAAATTCAGACTTAAATTGAAGAAAGTAGGGAAAACTGCTAGACCATTTAGGTATGACCTAAATCAAATCCCTTATGATTATACAGTGGAAGTGAGAAATAGATTTAAGGGCCTAGATCTGACAGAGTGCCTGATGAACTATGGACGGAGGTTGGTGACATTGTACAGGAGACAGGGATCAAGACCATCCCCATTTTGGCAAAACTAATACAATTATGTAAAGTTTAAAAATAAAATAAAATTTTAAAAAAAAGTAAAAAAAAAAAAAAAAAAAAAGACCATCCCCATGGAAAAGAAATGCAAAAAAGCAAAATGGCTGTCTGGGGAGGCCTTACAAATAGCTGTGAAAAGAAGAGAAGAGAAAAACAAAGGAGAAAATGAAAGATATAAGCATCTGAATGCAGAGTTCCAAAGAATAGCAAGGAGAGCTAAGAAAGCCTTTGTCAGCGATCAATGTAAAGAAATAGAGGAAAACAACAGAATGGGAAAGACTAGCTGCTGCTGCTGCTGCTGCTAAGTCGCTTCAGTCGTGTCCGACTCTGTGTGACCCCATAGATGGCAGCCCACCAGGCTCCCCCGTCCCTGGGATTCTCCAGGCAAGAACACTGGAGTGGGTTGCCATTTCCTTCTCCAATGCATGAAAGTGAAAAGTGCAAGTGAAGTCGCTCAGTCCTGTCCGACTCTAGCGACCCCATGGACTACCACCTACCAGGCTCCTCCGTCCAGCCACAGTCAGCTCCTGGTCTTGTTTTTACTGACTGTATAGAGCTTCTCTATCTTTGGCTGCAAGGAATATAATCAGTCTGACTTCAGTGTTGACCATCTGGGGTTTTCCAGGCAAGATTACTGGAGTAGGGTGCCATTGCCTTCTCCGGGAAAGACCAGAGATCTCTTCAAAAAAATTAGAGATACCAAGGGAACATTTCCGCAAATATGGGCACAATAAAGGACAGAAATGGTATGGACCTAAGAGAAGCAGAAGATATTAAGAAGAGGTGGCAAGAATACACAGAAGAACTGTACAAAAAAGATCTTCGTGACCAAGATAATCATGACGGTGTGATCACTCACCTAGAGCCAGACATCCTGGAATGTGAAGTCAAGTGGGCCTTACAAAGCACCACTATGAATAAAGCTAGTGGAGGTGATGGAATTCCAGTTGAGCTATTTCAAATCCTGAAAGATGATGCCATGAAAGTGCTGCACTCAATATGCCAGCAAATCTGGAAAACTCAGCAGTGGCCACAGGACTGGAAAAGGTCAGTTTTCATTCCAATCCCAAAGAAAGGCAATGCCAAAGAATGCTCAAACTACTGCACAATTGCACTCATCTCACATGCTAGTAAAGTAATGCTCAAAATTCTCCAAGCCAGGCTTCAGCAATACATGAACTGTGAACTTCCAGATGTTCAAGCTGGATTGAGAAAAGGCAGAGGAACCAGAGATCAAATTGCCAACATCTGCTTGATCATGGAAAAAGAAAGAGAGTTCCAGAAAAAAAAAAAAAAAAAAAAAACCTATTTCTGCTTTACTGACTATGCCAAAGCCTTTGGCTGTGTGGATCACAACAAACTGTGGAAAATTCTGAAAGAGATGGGAATACCAGACCACCTGACCTGCCTCTTGAGAAACCTGTATGCAGATCAGAAAGCAACAGGTAGAACTGGACATGGAACAACAGACTGGTTCCAAATAGGAAAAGGAGTACGTCAAGGCTGTATATTGTCACCCTGCTTATTTAACTTATATGTAGAGTACATCATGAGAAACGCTGGGCTGGAAGAAGCACAAGCTGGAATCAAGATTGCCGGGAGAAATATCAATAACCTCGGATATGTAGATGACACCATATTTATGGCAGAAAATGAAGAGGAACTAAAAAGCCTCTTGATGAAAGTGAAAGAGGAGAGTGAAAAAGTTGGCTTGAAGCTCAACATTCAGAAAATGAAGATCATGGCATCTGGTCCCATCACTTCATAGGAAATAGATGGGGAAACAGTGGAAACAGTGTCAGACTTTATTTTTGGGGGCTCCAAAATCACTGCAGATGGTGACTGCAGCCATGAAATTAAAAGATGCTTACTCCTTGGAAGGAAAGTTATGACCAACCTAGACAGCATATTGAAAAGCAGAGATATTACTTTGGCAACAAAGGTCTGTCTAGTTAAGGCTATGGTTTTTCCAGTGGTCATGTATGGATGTGAGAGTTGAACTGTGAAGAAAGCTGAGCGCCGAAGAATTGATGCGTTTGAACTGTGGTGTTGGAGAAGACTCTTGAGAGTCCCTTGGACTTCAAGGAAATCCAACCAGTCCATTCTAAAGGAGATCAGTCCTGGGTGTTCTTTGGAAGGACTGATGCTAAAGCTGAAACTCCAATAGTTTGGCCACCTCATGCGAAGAGTTGACTCATTGGAAAAGACTCTGATGTTGGGAGGAATAGGGGGCAGGAGGAGTAGGGGACGACAGAGGATGAGATGGCTAGATGGCATCACTGACTCGATGGAGGTGAGTTTGAGTGAACTCCAGGAGATGGTGATGGACAGGGAAGCCTGGTGTGCTGCAATTCATGGGGTCGCAGACAGTCGGACAGGACTGAGCGACTGAACTGAACTGAACTGAATTAGAGCGCTTTCTTCTGCTTCCAGTAGGTGGAGCTGTGGCATACACTTGTGTGTCTCCACCTGCATGGCCTCTGCGGGTGTTGCAGGTGACCTGGGTTACTGCTGCTGGTGTTACTGGGACGTGGGTCACTTCCACCACATCCAGGGCCTCCTGCGTGTCCAGGGTGTGGGGTCCACAAACACAATCCTGGTGGATGAGGAGGCAGGTGGCTGGAGTCCCTGATGCCCAGCTCCCATGGCCTAGGCGTTTCAGTGGTCAGGAGACTGGAGTCCTATACAAGCTGCCTGACCAGTGCTGGCAGGCTCCCTGGGGATGCAGGCTGAGACCGCAGCCAGTCCAGGGTCACAGGCACCACCTTCACTGTCTCAGGCTCCGCTTTCTCTAAGTGTCCTGCCCACCTGCCTTCAGATGCACAGATCCAAGGAACTCTCCAGAGACCTGATGTGCTGAGCAGAGGCATCTTTGTTGAGTTATGGATGTTTTATTGATTATATATCGAAGGGGAAAGAAACAGATCATCTCATTCTACTCTGATGCTGGACATCGTTAAGATGACATTTTCACATAATAATTCTTAGTAAAAAGAAATATAACTGGAAAAAGACACTTTAAAATCTATATGTTTATTTTGTAACAGGTAAAGACTAACAATATCAATTTATAATCATATAATAGACACTTGCCTTGACATTTTATAACAGATAAATTTCTGAAAGCCTGGGTTTATTTCAACTGTACAACAGTAGTATTTTCAAAAGTACATAATTTGTGTGCTATCTGTTCTTTTTTACGGCTGAGTACAGGATTTTTTAGATAAAGAGGAAGTGGTGGTGATACAGCTGAGATGGGCTGGGCATGCTCCAGGAAAGGCGGGGGTAGGGGGCACACTGCAAAGGGCCAGGACGTGTCACTGAGCTGGCCTTGCCTAGCCTGTCCACTTGCTCCCCCCACACCTTCAGTAGCGCAGAGGAGACATGGAATGTCCGCTGCAGTCCACTGGGTTAGGGTGCTGCCCTTATAATACATGATGAATGAGAAGAGCAGCTGGAGCCCATCCCCTGGGGACTGGCACACATACTGGTTTCACTGGCTGGAACCACACCCTCTGCTGTGCCTTGTGTGTAAGGGCAGGAGAGGAGGGTTGGTTCAGGAAAGTCACCTCATCTCAGGCAGAAACACAACTTCAGCCTATTTAATGCAGCTCCGCTCCAGCTGTAAAGGCTGGAGGGGGAGGGACACGGGAAGGGCCCCAGAGGTCCACACAGACGCGTGGTCACATGGCTGCCACCTCATTTCTGTGAGTCACAGGTAAACACAGAGGCTTTAACAACTGAAAAACATGGAGAACTGTGTTCTGCATTGCACATAAAATACATAAACTGCAACTGGATCCAAGTCTTGGGTTCACCTTGGGATCAATGAACTGGGACGAGAAAGGTCACACATCCCATCAATCCACTGGGCATTCAAAGGTCAAGGCGACCTGGGGAAAGGGAAAACTTCCTCCAGCAGCTCCAACAGCTTCTGAGGCAAAAACCTCTGAAACTGCATTAACAAGAAGGAAACGAACATACCGAGGCTGCCTAAGACAAAACGTCACTTACTAAATTTAAAATATTGTTTGAAAAAAATCACACAAAAATCCAATGAACTATTTCTGGGATAGTAATGATTAACTTCTATTCAGGTAGTTATCAGTTCTGAATCTTTGAACACATATTGCTGAAATTACATTTAAGAAAGCAACATTACTTTTTACACTGATCTTTCCAAAAAGTACAGTATTTGAAATAGTGACATTTATCATTTTCATCTCTTTCATTGATAAAACCACACCAAGAGCAAAAAATAGTACAACTCTCAGATAGTTCTTTAATTAACTAGTAATTATTATATTATACATAAACTATCATGCTAAGCATGGAATATGAAAATCCTACTAGTAAGGAATTTATGGGGAAACAGTGGCTGAGTTTATTTTTTGGGGCTCCAAAATCACTGAAGATGATGACTGTAGCCATGAAATTAAAAGACGCTTGCTCCTTGGAAGGAAAGTTGTGACCAACATATTAAAATATGTCATTTTAATTATTAAAATAATTAAAAAGCAGAGACATTACTTTGCCAACAAAGGTCCGTCTAGTCAACGCTATGGTTTTTCCAGTAGTCACGGATGGATGTGAGAGTTGGACTATAAAGAAAGCTGAGCGCCAAAGAATTGATGCTTTTAAACTGTGGTGTTGGAGAAGACTCGAGAGTCCCTTGGACTGCAAGGAGATCCAATCAGTCCATCCTAAGGATATCAGTCCTGAGTGTTCATTGGAAGGACTGATGTTGAAGCTGAAACTCCAATACTTTGGCCACCTGATGTGAAGAGCTGACTCATTGGAAAAGACCCTGATGCTGGGAAAGATTGAAGGCAGGAGGAGAAGGGGACGACAGAGGATGAGATGGTTGGATGGCATCATCAACTCAATGGACATGAGTTTGGGTAAACTCCAGGAGTTGGTGATGGCAGGGAGGTCTGGCATGCTGTGGTCCGTGGGGTCACAAAGAGTCGAACATGACTGAGCGACTGAACTGAACTGAGCTGAACTGAAGGAATTTATAGTTAAATTGAAAGATAAGACATTTGTGCACAAATGATAATATAAATCAAAAAGAAGCATGTGACCAAGAAAAGGAAGACAAAGATGTCATAAGGGATGTTATTGGAACAACCATCAAAACAACGGGATCTGAGGATTAGATGACACTAATATATCAGTGTCAATTTCATGATATTGCTGGTTGTATTATGATTAAGTGTCTGCTATATTGTAGGAAATACACACTAAAGTATTCAGGAACAATCAGGCATAATGTTGACAATTTATTTGCAACCGATGCAGAAAAAGAATAGTCTGTCATAGTGACTTGCAACTTCAGTGTATCTCTGAAACTATTTTAAAAAATAAAATACAAATTTAAAAATGAAGATTGTAAATAAAGTGGTGTCATTCTAAATTTGACAATTTTTTAAAATATAAATTTATTTATTTTAATTGGAGGCTAATTACTTTACAATATTGTATTGTTTTTGCCATACATCAACATGAATCTGCCACGGGTGTACACATATTTCCCATCCTGAACCCCCCTCCCACCTCCGTCCCCATGCTATCCCTCTGGGTCATCCCAGTGCACCAGCCCCGAGCATCCTGTATCATGCTTTGAGCCTGGACTGGCGATTCATTTCACATATGATATTATACATGTTTCAATGCCATTCTCCCAAATCATCCCACCCTCACCCTCTCCCACAGAGTCCATAAAACTGTTCTCTACATCTGTGCCTCTTTTGCTGTCTCGCATACAGGGTTGTCATTACCATCTTTCTAAATTCCATATATATGCATCAGTATACTATATTGGTGTTTTTCTTTCTGACTTATTTTGCTCTGTATAATAGGCTCCTGTTTGATCTACCTCATTAGAACTGATTCAAATGCATTCTTTTAAATAGCTGAATAATACTCCATTGTGTATATGTACCACAGCTTTCTTATCCATTTGTCTGCTGATGGACATCTAGGTTGCTTCCATGTCCTGACTATTATAAACAGTGCTGCAATGAACATTGGGGTATGCGTGTCTCTTTCAATTCTGGTTTTCTCGGTTTGTATGCCCAGCAGTGGGATTGCTGAGTCATACGGCATTTCTATTTCCAGTTTTTTAAGGAATCTCCACACTGTTCTCCATAGTGGCTGTACTAGTTTGCATTCCCACCAACAGTGTAAGAGGCTTCTCTTTTCTCCACACCCTCTCCAGCATTTATTGCTTAGACTTTTGAATAGCAGCCATTCTGACTGGTGTGAAATGGTACCTCACTGTGGTTTTGATTTGCATTTCTCTGATAATGACTGATGTTGAGCATCTTTTCATGTGTTTGTTAGCCATCTGTATGTCTTTTTGGAGAAATGTCTGTTTAGTTCTTTGGCCCATTTTTTGACTGGGTCATTTATTTTCCTGGAATTGAGCAGCAGGAATTGCTTCTATATTTTTGAGATTAATTCTTTGTCAGTTGCTTCATTTGCTATTATATTCTCTCATTCTGAAGGCTGTCTTTTCACCTTGCTTAGAGTTTCCTTTGTTGTGCAGAAGCTTTTAATTTTAATTAGGTCCCATTTGTATATTTTTGCTTTTATTTTCAGTATTCTGGGAGGTGGGTCATAGAGGATCCTGTTGTGATGTATGTCAGTGTTTTGCCTATGTTCTCCTCTAGGAGTTTTATAGTTTCTGGTCTTACGTTTAGATCTTTAATCCATTTTGAGTTTATTTTTGCGTATGGTGTTAGAAAGTGTTCTAGTTTCATTCTTTTACAAGTGGTTGAGCAGTTTTCCCAGCACCATTTGTTAAAGAGATTGTCTTTTCTCCATTGTATATTCTTGCCTCCTTTGTCAATACTTCTAGCCATTCTTTAACTTTAACGTGACTACAAATAAAAGCAAAAGACAAACCCTGTTGGCAGCATCATGAAGTCTCTCCTCAGTACTTTCCAAAGCCAAGGTGATATATTCTTCTTCAACAAGCTGTAATTTCATTTCCTGCAAATGCCTTTGAGTGGTTTCAAGCTCCTGTGTCTTATTTTGCAGGTCAGATTTGAACTGGTTAAGTTCATTTTTACTATCCATAAACAATTCTGTAACCTACATATAACACATGAAACACTTTTGTTTTAGAGTTTAAAAATGCTGAACTGGTTGTTGACACACCTGACTAGTTCATAATACTAAAAGAACCAAACAAATTATTTCCATATAAAAGTTGTAACAAGTTACCAGGTAGGTTAGAGCACTTCATATGGTAACCGGTATCTTCCTATAACTACTCCTAATACTGGTGGTCCAGTCGTTAGGACTCTGCGTGTCCAGTGCTATGGGCACAGGTTTGATCCCTGGTCAGGGAATTAAGATTCCGCAAATCGTGGGGCACGGCCAACCAAACAAAAACAAATAACAGGTCTAATGAAACGGTGTTAATTCTTCAGATTCCTTTCAACACTGCCAGTGTGAGGGTGGCAATGAAGGGTCAGGTCTTCAACCTTAGTTATTTAACATCTGGTTTCTCCCAACATCTGTCTTTCCTCACCTGATAAACATGTTGATGAAAATGTCTCAGCATTCACTATACAGCTTTCATATTAAACTACACAATTTAGTTAATTTCTTAAAATGCTGCATTAGTATGTATCAAATAGAATAACTTCTTCAAAAAAGACTCACTTCTTCATTATCATTAAGGATAATTAAAAAAAAAATTGTGATACAACTTAATTTTAGTTTAGAGGTCAGCAAGAAAAAAAAAGAAAAATATCAGGTCTCTCACATTCTGAAATTGCCTTTTAATGTTTGCTTTTTACATGACAGTCAATACAGTTTTGAATGCTTACCCTATTTAGCTCTTCCTCAACAGCAGCAATTTTTTCAACCAATTCTACAATTTCTTCCTCTTGAACAGTTGGTTTTCCACTCATAGCTCTAAAATAAAATTTAAAAGGATTTTAACAGTGAATATTGTTTCCTAATGCCTAGAAAATTTACTCTAACACAATTGAGGCAGTTACATATCATCTGTACTCTTTATCACTATCATGATAATGATGCTTAAGTATCAATAAGCAATAGATACTAAGTGCAAAAAACAAATGTATTCTTTGTCTTCGGTTTATAAACAGACTGTTTTTCTTGTTTTCTCCATTTTGAAACTGAGAATCCCTACCGATTACAGGGGGAAGAAACACGAATGTATATAAAATTTGAGAAGCTGCAAAGGTGACAGAGGACTATGACCCAGAGGCGGGGGATACAACAAGGTGCCTATAGTCAGGAACATGAAGAATAATGAACAAGACAGGCAGAATCCTGAAGCGGCTTGTGGTGTGAGAGCATCAGGTGTCATAGGAGGAAGGGGTAAAGATAAGGAGCTAAAACCTGGAAAACTGAAGTACGTATACAGAGCAATTGAATCTCCTGCCCCCAGCACACAGGCCCCAGTACACACCCCAACACATATCACTATCACACCACCACAAAAGTCTTCATGAGATAAATGATTCTTCTCTAGAGCACAGCTTCTCAGCTTGAACACTACTGACATTTTGCACCAGACCATTCTGGTCTGCTTTAATGAGCCTCTCTGATTTCTTATTCGATTAGCAAGTGTCAGAAGTGAGTGCTGTCCTTTGCATTCTTCTAGTTCCTTCATAACTACCAACCATCTTCTATTCCACGTGGTGTTTAAATGACAAAGAATTTTAAGAATGTAGATTTCCTCAAACTATTTGCTAGAGCTATTGATCAAAGGAAAAGATAAAGTTGAGATGGTATAAGAAGAAAGTTCATTCTAACAGTCTTTTGATAACTATATCAGTTCTTTATTGCAAATAGCTCTTCAAAGTAGATGAGATATTTGAAATGCTTTCCTATATTAAATGTACAAGAAGGATGCAACATTGTTATTAAATGGATGATATAGTTTAGGTAAATAATTTTCAATTGAAGTATAATTGACTTACAATATTACATTAGTTTTGGGTGTACAACATAGTGATTTGATACTCTTATACATTACAAAATGATCACCACAATAAGTCTAGTTATCAACTGTCGCCACACAAAGGTAGTACAATACTACTGACTACACTCCCTATTCTTAGAAATTAATTTCCATAACCAAGGGCTTACCTAAAATTTTCTTCAGAATTGTACATTCCATTTTTTCATGAGCTGCAACACGATCCCGTTCAGATGCTGTTATCTCTTCTGTATATTCCTATGCAAGAAGAATGTTGTGTCAGTTTAGCACTTCACTTTTTTTTCATTCAGTTTGGGGAAGATTTATAATAAATAAAACAAAGTTAGCCCTCTTATCTTTTTTTAAAGCATAAAAATATGTGATTAAAAAGTCACAACCTTACTTTTCATTCAATATTAATATGGTTAGAATAAAGTCAATAGCTTTCATTCATTATAAAAATATAGGCTTCTGAAGAAAAAAACAACCCCCAGTAGCCAGGTTGGTCTCCAAATCTCATCTCACACGAAAACGAACCAGGGTTTCTTAGGGAAGAGTCTGACTCCAGGATTGGGGCAAGAAACATTCAAGATGAACCTGGAACATCTTGTAAAACAAAATAGGAAGGAAGCAAAGGAAGCCTAGACCAACAAAAAAACCTCAAGAACCCACTGAAAAAGTACCCAATGGCCAGAGAAGGAACAATTGGAATGTCAGTGAGGTTATTAACTACAATTGTTAGCACAAATATTCTAAATCCATGAGTTTATAATGACGTTAAGAAACCTGGGAAACCAACCCATTATTCTCCAAACCGTCAAAGGAAATGAATTAAGCATTTGTCCTGTCTTTCCTATAAGAACTACAGCCTTGGGGAGCTGAGGGAATGTTCCTCCTTATAGAGTTAGTCCAGCAGTCAACTAAGGAAGAACAATTTGAAAATTATTATTTTGCAACCCTTAAAGAACTAGTGGATCAGGTCATTTGAATATAATCAATCCCTTACCAAAAAAAGGGAAAGAACCAGACATTATGTGCTTCCAACTGGGAGAATATACCACCATTTATGAAGTATATATTTTGAAGTATATATATATGAAGTATATATCCAATTTTATATATTTTGGTCAAAAATATATAAATAAGATGAAGCCTGACTCTATCAAGCCTCAAAATCCAACTACTAATTTATGGTAAAACTTATTTGGATCCTAAAACAAATTATTAAAAGTCTACACTGAAACAACTGGAATTTTAAACAATGACTGAATATTTTATCATAATAAATTACTATTAAATATTTTTAGATTGAATAATAGCAATAGGGTTCAAAAATTCAAGTGTCTAAAATAAAATGAATGCTTATAAAAGAGCATGGCCTTTAAAAAATAATGAATATAAAAATCACTGTAGTTTTTCTCAGATCCTGATGATTTTGACACCCTCTATAAAGAGAGGTTTGTTCATATAAGCTTCCTTTTAAACAGTCTGATTCCAAGAGTTATTATAAAGCGACAGTAATTAAAACTGTGGTATGAGTGAGGGACAGACATAAATCAATGCAACAGAATAGAAAGCCCAGCCGTTTTGGAAAACAACTTGGCAGTTGCTTAAAAAAAAAAGAAAACTTAATTTTAATTACCATACAACACAACAATTGTACTCTTTGGTAATTATCTCAGAAAAATGAAAATTTACATGTACACAAATTACTATGAACAAATATGATCAAAGCAGTTTTATTTTCAATCACAAAAAACTGAAATTAGCCCATATATCTTTCATAGGTGAATCTGACAACAAGCTATGTGTGGTATATACATGTGCCGTGCTGTGCTGTGCTTAGTCACTCAGTTGCATCTGACTCTTTGCTACCCCGTGGACTGTAGCCCATCAGGCTCCTCTGTCCTTGGGGATTCTCTAGGCAAGAATACTGGAGTAGGTTGCCATGCCCTCCTCCAGGGGATCTTCCCAGCCCAGGCATCAAACCCAGGTCTCCTGCATTTCAGGTGAACGCTTTAGTCTGAGCCATCAGGGAAGCCCAAGAATACTGGAGTAGGTAGCCTATCCCTTCTCCAGGGGATCTTCCTGACCCAGGAATTGAACTGGGGTCTCCTGCATTGCAGGCAGGTGGTATATACATACCATGGAATATTCCTCAGCCTTAAAAAGTAAAGATCTATTGATATACACCACTCAGGTTAACCTCCAAGGAATTATGCTGAGTGATAAAAGCAATACCCGAAGTTTACATACTGTATGATTCCACTCAAAAACACTCTTAAAATGACAAGGTTTAGAAATAGAGGACAGATCATTGGATAGCAAAGATTATGGACAGGAAGTCAGAATGGGAAGGAAGTGATTATAAAAGGCCTTTTATAAATTATAAAAGTGATTATGAGAAATCCTTGCTGAGATGGGACTGTTCAGTATCTTGACTGTGGCTCTATGAACCTACCTATAACAAAATTGTATAGAACTAACTAAACACACACATGAGTACCAGGAAAATTGAGGAATAAGACCAATGAATTGCTATTAATGGTGTCCCTGCAGTGATTTTATCAGTTATTTTAAACTGATATAGTTTAATAAAAAGTACAAAGGATCTCTCTGTATTCTTTCAACTGCTTGTGAACCTATAGTTGTCTCAATAGAAACAAACAAACAGCAAAAAAAAAAAAAAAAACACTACCAATAAAAGGAAAAGAC
This sequence comes from Bos grunniens, assembly GCF_055505025.1. Taxonomy (NCBI): domain Eukaryota; kingdom Metazoa; phylum Chordata; class Mammalia; order Artiodactyla; family Bovidae; genus Bos; species Bos grunniens. Next base: position 43,706,759 of record NC_141192.1, read on the forward strand.
AAGCCAGACTGGGAGGAAATATTTAAAAATTATTTCATAAAGGATCGTGTCTAGAAAATATGAACAGTCCCTTACAACTTCATAAAAAGACAACACAATTAAAAACTGGCAAAGAATTTAAATAGACATTTCACAAATGAAGATACACATATGGATAATAAGCATGTAAAAAGATGCTGAATAGCACTATTCATTAAGGAAATACTAATTAAAACTGCACTGAAGTACCATTACAAGCTTAAATTTTACTGACTGGATAGAGTTTGTAAGGTCATCTATTAGTATTAGAAAAAGCATTTGAACACACAGGGTATTCTGTTCAAACCATTACATGAAAAGCCTAATCACAAAGGTAATTTAATAAATTTTTAGAAACAATGATCTATTTCAGTTCCTCATTTTCACATTTGTCGAACAAATTTATATTACTCCATAAAAATTTACAATTACCTTAATCAGAGCTTTCTTGGTGAGTTTCTGGTTAACCTTAGCTTATTGCATATGTTCTTTGCTCTATGAGCATATTCCAATGTACTCAGAGTTTCCTGTGATGAAAAGAAAAGGCCAATTACTGAAGATATGAGGATAATTTAGAATAATGTAGTTCTGTTACCCAAAATGTACTATACAATAACATAATAATTTCTGGTTCTATCTAATATAAACATTTACCCACTATTACTACTATACACAACCTTTCCAAACAAGGAATGTTCTTAAAGCAACTATACTCCAATTAAGCAAATAAATATGATAGAAGACTGTTTCAAACATCCTTATTTTTCATTCTTCAAGTTTAAGGGTCTTTAACTTTACTATAATTTAATCTAATAATTTTTTGCTTTAGTCTTAAACTCTTTAAGAAAAAAAAGAAAACCTCAATGAATTTCATCAACTGATAAAAAAATTGTCCTATATCCATATCATTCACCCACAAAAAGAATGAGTTCTGATACCTGCTGCAATGTGGATGAACACTGAACACATTATGCCAAGTGAAAGAAGCCAGTCATGAAAGAACTCTTACTGTGTGATTCCATTTATACAAAATATTCAGAACAGGCAAAGGTATAGATTAAAGAAAGTAGATTAATAGTGACCTAGGGCTGGAAATGGAAACGTATGTGGAGTGACTGCTAATAGGTTACAGGGTTTCTTTCTACGATAAAAATGTTTAAATTTTTGGTGACAGTTGCATAGCTCGATGAATATAGTCAAATCACCTAATTATATACTTTCAATGGGTGAGTTTTATAGTATACAAATCATTTCTCAACAAAGGCAGTTTTTAAAATGAAAGAGGAGTTAAGAGACTTTACAAAAGCTTTTCTAATTCCATTTAAAGAAGATAATCCAGTAAAATTAAAGCAGACTTTACCATCTTTGTTGTTTCTCTTGGTTTTCCTACCTGTACCCCCATATCCAGCCACATCTTTAGGGATCTCTAAGCAGCCTCTAAAGCAGTGGCATTCACTTAACCCACTTCTAAGGCCTCAATTAAACCATTCACTGCTAATGACCACAGCAATTATCTTTGAAGACTGGAAAAATACAACTAAGTAACTAGCTTTTTAAGATTGAAAACTGCCAGCAAGGAGAAAGACAATTTTTCAGTGGTGTTCTCCTCTGTGTGTCCACCACATACAATGTCCAGATTATTTTACTGCAGTATAGAATGAATGAAGCCAATTAGTCAACTCTAAAAATATTACACATGATAGTTAGGGAATTCTCTGGCAGTCTAGTGTTTAGGGCTCCAAATGTTCACTGCTGAGGTCCCAGGTTCAATCCCTTGTTAAAAACTAAGATCCCACAAGCCACACAGCACAGCCAAAAAAAAAGTGATAGTTAAGACCTTACCTCCAGATTGAGAGATGCAGGAGAAACTGTTGCAATGATACATGTTCTTGTATGTCCCCCAAGAGAGTCCTGGAGGATTCTAGTCAGTTTAGATTCTCAATAAGGAACATGAGGTGTTTTTTTCTACAAGAGCAGTAATAACCCTTCCCAGAGTCAACAGGGACTGATTGATATTTCCAGCTTCCCGAGCTCTCTTGCCAACTGCTCCAGAATGGCCAATGTTCTCACTGCCTGCAAGATCAACCTTGAATTTTAAAAATAAAAATAAGTCCTCAGTCTATGGATTTGGAATAGAAGACTTTCATTCTCATATTGTACATCTGTCAGTCAGTCAGTCAGTCCAGTCGCTCAGTCGTGTCCGACTCTTTGCGACCCCATGAATCGCAGCACGCCAGGCCTCCCTGTCCATCACCAATTCCCGGAGTTCACCCAGACTCACGTCCATATTGTACATAAAGATATTAAGTAGCCAGTAAAATAATTTTCTACAAATAATAATCCACTACAAAACCAATAACCCAGTGGGTACAAAAGCACTGTCTCTAAATACACAATTTTCAAACTGCTCTATGAGGTGATAAACCTCATAAAGAAGAAACAATGGAATAGAACTACCATTTGACCTAGCAATCCCACTTCTGGGTATGTATGCAAAGAAAATGAAATCACTGTCTCAAAGAAATGTCTGCACTCCAACGTTCACCGCACTGTTAATGATAACAAGGTATGGAAACAGCCTAAGTACCTACTGACAACTGAATAAAGATGTGACATGATGTGCATGCACACACACACACTCGAATATTATTCAGCCATGAGAAAGGATATCCTGCTACACTGTACGTTTTAAATACATTATTTTATTTTTCAATTATACCTCAATAAAACTACCAAAAAAAAAAAAAACTGAAAGAATGAACAGTAGTATTACAGTTGATGCTTACCAAGTTCAACTTTCCAATTTTAACAAGCTCCTCTCCATCAACTGTAGTTTCTTTCATATGTATTGTAACAGAGAAAACTGAGTGGGATCGACTAGAAAACAAGACCAAGTTGCTCAGTCGTTATAATGCAAAACATTATTTGTTTTCTTTCTATAACATAATGAAAGCAGCAAAGAAAGATCTAAATCCATCAGGGTAGAGAAAGATATTATCAGGCAGGATATCAGTAAAATTTTGGAAGACAGTGGATAGATAGAACGATGCTAGATTTTGGCTGTTTTGCTCCTGCTGCCTGCACAGAAGAACCCAATGATCACTCGCCCTCAGTGTCAACTGTCCTAAAAGTACATTGCTCTGCCTTGAGAAGGTCACCAGAGACAGGTAGGTCCTTCCTCTGAACAGCACAAATAGTAAATAGCAGTGTTCACTGAAACACCACAAGTAATCACTGCTAGACTACAACGTGAACATTTGGAGCCCTAAACACTAGACTGCCAGAGAATTCCCTAACTATCATGTATAATATTTTTAGAGTTAACTAATTGGCTTCATTCATTCTATACTGCAGTAAAAATAATCTGGACATTGTATGTGGTGGACACACAGAGGAGAACACCACTGAAAAATTGTCTTTCTCCTTGCTGGCAGTTTTCAATCTTAAAAAGCTAGTTACTTAGTTTTCCAAACTCCTTCTTGTGCTGTATACTGACACTCAACTTTTATCTTAGTGATATAAAAAACAATACAGACAACCAAAGACAGCATTCCTTTCTGTATCAATATCTGATGAAGAACATTCTGTTTGTTAATGTCATTGATGGTTGGAATATGGTAATTTCTAATTTTCTTATTTGTACTTTTCATGTGACTTGGAGAATTTTATAAGTATCATTTTTACAAAATTATTTGAGCTATTTTAAATAACAGAAAAGGGGAGGGACACAGGGAAAAATATAAACTATTGATTTGAATTATAAAATATATCTCATGTTTTTCTACCATTATTTGCCCATTCCTAACTCAAGATAATAGAATTAATGCTACTAAGCATAAGAGTCAACTCTGATTTTGGAAAACTGAATCATGTTCCTTTCCTTTATCACATACATTAATAAGACGATATCTTTACTCCAGTCTTCAGTGAAAATTAGTAAATTTTACATTATTCAAATTTACAGAATAGTGGGAATTTTATATTTCAGAGAAAACTATTTAGAGAAAGAAATTTTCTTAAATTCATTCTTCCAAAGTCTAAATCAAGTCAAGTTATAAACCAAACATTTAATTCAAATGGAAACTTCATTCTATGATTTGTTTATAATTCCATTTTTAATGGAAAGCTATTATAGGAAACTAAATTATAAAATCACCCATAATTCCATGATACTGGTTACTTTCATGTTATGCTATTTTTCTTCTTTCTTTAAATATGCATATGTTTATATAAAGCTGCAATTATAACTGCTATAGCATATTGTGGAAATGTCCAACTATAAGAGAGTAGGACCTCAAAGTCATTTTGCAGTTCGGGGAAAATGATGTTCAGGTAGGTTTAACTACCTGAAGTAACATATTTAGTTAACTGCAGAACTGGAACTAAGCACAAATATCTAACTCCTAATCTACAACTCTTTCAATTACATTCTGATGTTTCCTTCAAAGACGAGCAAAAAAAAAAAAAAAAAATCACTTCTGATTTGGTAAGTGCGTTTGTAGAGTCTGGAATTCATCTTATAAGGGATTCTATCAAATATGCCTCTTTCTCCCCTTGAAAGCCTGTGTTAGTGATCATGTATATTCTGTTAGTGATCATGTGTCTTTCTACATTAAAATTAAGCCATTGGGAAGAAAAAAGTCATGTTGTATAACCTGAATATATAAAATTTTGTCATTTATACCTCGATTAAGCTGGGGGTGGGGTTGGGAACACAGGCCATCTGGTTTTCTTCTAATCTTTACTCAAATAAGGGATTTTCAAACTGTATTTTAAGTATCCTTAGGGGCTCCAGAAAAGTACTCAGGGCAAATCTCCTGAAGGCTGAGGAGATAAGCCCCTGAGTATCCCACTGCCAAATCAACTACCCCAGCCACATTTTAATCTGGGCTCCCATGTATAACTTCATTTGGGAAAAGAAATATTCCACTTAAAAAAACTTAATAATTCTGCTCAAGTTCAACTTGTCTTTTTCTACTTTCAACATTCTCCCAATATTGGTGCTCTCCTTATAAATCTCAAGCCAATTGCTAAGACAAGCAATTCAGCACACAATCCTGGTGTGTGACTCACATACCTTGACACACCCCAGTTTGATTTCCCAAGTTTGGATATTCTTCTTGAAAACAAAATGGAGCATTGGGGGAAAAGAGGGCTTTCTTACCTAGAGTAGGCATTCATCAAAGTTGCTGCAGCTGTCCTTTTTGCTGCCCCTTCTCCAAAATTTGATAGACTTTATCCTTGTTGTGTACTGTAATTTCTTCTAAACCTTTGATTATCACTCCCCTTTGGCCAAATACCAGAAGAACATCCATTAAATTGGTTAAAAAGAAATATATTTCTCAAAATATCACCTTAACATTTGGAGACATTTCATTGTCAAAGACTCAAGTTACCTTGTTACGGGGATCATCAAATATCTGCAGTCTCTCAGAAAAATCAGAAGATGGATTAAGGAGATCAAAGAGTTCTTCATTATAGATTTCCAATAGCGACACTTTCACTGAAAATTCAGTACCATTATCAGTAAGTTTCTCAAAAATCTGATGAAGAATACGTGGAATTATACCAGCCAAAGGATCCTGAAATTATAATATTAATAAAGACTTAAAGAATACTATTTACTGCAATAGTTAAAACACATATATAACAAGGGCCTCCTTTATAGTATATTTAAACATAAACATGTCAAAACAGGTTAAAAAAAAAAAAAACTAAAAAACTAACCTAATGTTAGAGAAGCCAAATCATTTACAAGCCATTTACAACAATCTGTTCAATAGCAAAATCAGGAATCGCCTGAGCAGCACTAGTGAGGTCATCTGCCCCTTAGACACCTGCCCTCCCCTAAAGAAGAGTGATGTTGCCAAAACAAGTCTGATTTTGCTGGTATAACTTTGTTCCTGTTCCCTTCTGCCTGAAAGAGTCTTTCATTTTCTACAGCTCCACAGAACTCCTTTCTATCTGGATGCTGCAGAAGTCATGGACCATTGAGTGAAATCAATAAGGTCCTTAAAATCTACTCAGTTGAATTTTGTATTTTATAACACCATTCTTCTTGTTGAGGACATTTGGGTGGTTTTTACCTACTGAGCACCTACTAGGTATTGTGAATAATGCTGCTATGAATATTAATATACAAATATCTTCTTAAGGTCTCACTCTCAATTGTGGGAGGTAAATAACCAGAAGTGGGATTGCTGGGTTGTATGGTAATTCTGTTTTTAAGTTTTTGAGGAACTACACACCCTTTTCCATAGTGGCCACACCATTTTACATTTCCACCATTAATACATAAGGGTTTCCATTTCTTCACATCATCACCAATATATGTTATTTTCTACTTACTTTGTTTTTATAATAGCCAGCCAATGAGTGCAAGATGGTATCTCACTGTGGTTTTGATTTTAAGCATTGTTTCACGTGCCCATCAGGAAAGGCTCTATCTAACAGGAAGGACACTTACCTTCACTTTGCCCTATAGTCCCTTGGCCAGTAATAAATGGCCATCACTAATGAGGCAAAATGCTAAAATCCCTTTACACTTGTTATTTGGTTCAGTCTCCTAAGTTACCTTATATTGTTATTGTTCAGTCGGTAAGTCATGTCCGACTCTTTGTGACCCCATGAACTGCAGGATGCCAGGCTTCCCTGTCCTTTGCTGTCTCCCAGAGTTTGCTCAAACTCATGTACATTGAGTCAGAGATGCCATCCAACCAACTCATCCTCTGTTGCCCCATTCTCCTCCTGCCCGCAATCTTTCCCAGCATCCAGGTCTTTTCCAATAAATTGACACTTCGCATTAGGTGGCCAAAGTATTGGAACTTCAGCTTCAGCATCAGTCCTTCCAATGAATACTCAGGACTGATTTCCTTTAGGACTGACTGGCTTGATCTCCTTGTTGTCAAGGGACTCTCACAAGTCTCCAACATCGCCATTTGAAACCATAAATTCTTTGGCACTCAGCTTTCTTTATGGTCCACCTCTCACATCCATACACGACTACTGGAAAAACCATAGCTTTGACTAGATAGACCGTAGTCAGCAAAGTAATGTCTCTGCTTTTTAATATGCTGTTTATGTTTGCTGCAGGTTTTCTTCCAAGAAGCAAGTCTTTTAATTTCATGGCTGCAGTCACTGTCTGCAGTGATTTTGGAGCCCACAAAATAAAATCTGTCACTGCTTCCACTTTTTCCCCATCTACTTGCCATAAAGTGATGGGACTGGATGCCATGATCTTTTTTTTTTTTTTTTGGATGTTGAGTTTTAACCCAGCTTTTTCATTCTCCTCTTTTACCCTTATCAAGAGGCTCTTTAGTTCCTCTTCACTTTCTGCCTTTAGAGTGGTAGCATTTGCATATCTGAAGTTGCTGATATTTCACCCAGATTGTGATTTATCCAGCTCAGCATTTTGCATGATGTACTCTGTATATAAGTTAAACAAGCAGGATGACAATATACAGCCTTGATTTACTCCTTTCCCAATTTTGAAGCAGTCCATGCACGGCACCGAAGTGGCAAGCAGCCGAGAGGAGATACCCCACATCCAAGGTAAGGAGCAGCAGCTACGCTTTGTTGGAGGAGCCATGAAGAGATACCCCACTTCCAAGGTAAGAGAAATCCCAGTAAGACCTTAGGTGCTGAGAGAGGGCATCAGAGGGCAGACAGGCTGAACCCACAATCACAGAAAACTAACCAATCTAATCACATGGACCACAGCCTTGTCTAACTCAATTGCACTCATCTCACATGCTAGTAAAGTAATGCTCAAAATTCTCCAAACAAGGCTTCAACAATTCATGAACCAGGAACTTCCAGATATTCAAGCTGGTTTTAGAAAAGGCAGAGGAACCAGAGATCAAATTGCCACCATCTTCTGGATCATCAAAAAAGCAAGAGAGTTCCAGAAAAAGATCTATTTTTGTTTTATTATCTATGCCAAAGCCTTTGACTGTGTGGATCACAATAATCTGTGGAAAATTCTGAAAGAGATGGGAATACCAGACCACCTGACCTGCCTCTTGAGAAATCTGTATGCAGGTCAGGAATCAACAGGTAGAACTGGACATGGAACAGCAGACTGGTTCCAAATAGGAAAAGAAGTACATCGAGGCTGTATATTGTTGCCTTGCCTCTTTAACTTATATGCAGAGCACATCATGAGAAACGCTGGGCTAGATGAAGCATCATCTGGAATCAAGATTGCTGGGAGAAATATCAATAACCTTAGATATGCAGACGACACCACTCTTATGGCAGAAAGTGAAGAAGATCTAAAAAGCCTCTTGATGAAAGTGAAAGAGGAGAGTGAAAATGTTGGCTTAAAGCTCAACATTCAGAAAACAAAGATCATGGCATCCAGTCCCATCACTTCGTGGCAAATAGTTGGAGAAGCAGTGGAAACAGTGGTAGGGGGCTCCAAAATCACTGCAGATGGTGACAGTAGCCATGAAATTAAAAGATGCTTACTCCTTGGAAGGAAGTTATGACCAACCTAGAGAGCATGTTAAAAAGCAGAGACATTGCTTTGTCAACAAAGGTCCGTCTAGTCAAGGCTATGGTTTTTCCAGTAGTTGTGTATGGATGTGAGAATTGATATATAAAGAAAGCCAAGCACCAGAGAATTGATGCTTTTGAACTGTGGTATTGGAGAAGATTCTTGAGAGTCCCTTGGACTGCAAGGAGATCCAACCAGTCCATCCTAAAGAAGATCAGTCCTGAGTGTTCATTGGAAGGACTGATGCTGAAGCTGAAACTCCAACACTTTGGCCACCTAATGCGAAGAGCTGACTCATTGGAAAATACCCTGATGCTGGGAAAGATTGAAGAGGAGGGAGAAGAGGATGACAGAGGATGAGATGGTTGGATGGCATCATCAATTCTATGGACAGGAGTTTGGGTAGACTCCGGGAGTTGGTGATGGACAGGGAGGGCTGGCGTGCCATGGTCTATGAGGTCGCAAAGAGTCAGACATGACTGAGCAATGGACCTGAACTGATTATTCCATGTAAGCTTCTAGCAGTTGCTTCTTGTACTGCATACAGGTTTCTTAGGAGACAGGTAAGGTGGTCTGGTGTTCCCATCTCTTTAAAAATTTTCCACAGTCTGTTGTGATTCACACAGTCAAAGGCTTTAGTATAGTCAATGAAGCAGAAGTAAATTTCGTTTGAAATTCCCTTGATTTCTCTATGATTCAGTGAATGTTGGCAAATTTTTTTCTTTTTTTTAAAATATACATTTATTTATTTTAATTGGAGGTTAGTTACTTTACAATATTGTATTGGTTTTGCCATACATCAACATGAATCCGCCACAGGTATACACATGTTCCCCATCCTGAACCCCCCTCCCTCCTCCCTCCCCGTACCATCCCTCTGGGTTGTCTCAGTGCACCAGCAATTTGACTCTGGTTCTTCTGCCTTTGCTACAACCAGTGTGTACCTCTGGAAGTTCTTGGTTCACATACTGTTGAAGCCTAGCTTGAAGGTTTTTGACCATTACTGCTAGCATGTGAAATGAGTGTAGTTGTCTAGTAGTTTGAACATTCTTTGGCAATGCCCCTGTTTAGGATTGGAATGAAAATTGAACTTTTCCAGTCCACTGGCCACTGCTGAGTTTTCCAAATTTGCAACATGTGAGTGCAGCACTTTGATATCATCATCTTTTAGGATTTGAAATAGCTCAGCTGGAATTTCATCACCTCCACCTGTGGAGCCCCATGACTGTCAGTGTGAACTTTGATATCAGTCAGTATAGTCATACATCTCCCTTGCACTTGTTAGTTAATGATCTAACTCAACCAAGCCTTAGTTTTCTCACTGGTGAAAGAAGTTGGTATTAGGAACTCCCTCACAAGGTTACTTCATTTTTTCCCCACAATATGAAATGATCTTATGAGGGAGTTCCTAATACTGTGAGTTAGATCATTGAGTAACAAAGGCAAGGGGGATGTAGAACTAGACTAACTGATACCAAAGTTCATACTGAGAGTCATGGAGCTAACCAGGTTGAGGATGGGTAGGTATGGCCTGACACAGCCATAGCATTATCTACAGGTGTAAAGCAGGAAGGAAGTCCACATATCAGTATTTAACATCATTGTAGCAAGGGCCTAATGTGATATCACTGTCATTTCTCCCAGGCTCTGGGTTCTCTGCCAGTCCTTGGATAGGACCACTTAGGAACTACTCAGGTGGTTCCACTTGAGCAGAACTGGGATAACCATATCAATACAGAGACCAGATATGGACCCTGAGTTGAGCTAATGTTGCCCAGGCACTGAACTAACTGGCATCAGATGGTCATGTGTTGTTCCAAGACCGGGAGAGCATCTCTTGTCTCCCCACTCCTTGCTGTCAAAAAGAGGAGGTGGGAGAACAAAGGAAGGATGTGGGCCTCTTTCCGAACCCTGACAGCCAAGGCAAATTTTTGTCTGAAATGCAAGTGTGAATACATTCTTTTGCCTTGGAATATTTATTTATTTATTTATTTTTTCTGATGGAATTGGTCCTGAACTCTTGGTTCCCTAACATATTGTGACCTCATGACTTCTCACCAGTCAAGGAACTGGCAACATTTTTCCATTATATGCTGAGTCCCTGGGACCAAGGCCTTGTCCTGTCCTACTCTCTGGTCATAGTAAACACAGACTTCTCCATCAACAGAGTGGAGTTAAATTATTTTACTACAATAAGACAATACCTGGAGTCATGTATCTTGTATAAGCAGAGTGGCAAAAGGTAAATTTTTCTTTTATTATTCTACCTGCTCAATACCTCATTAATTATGTGATTGGGCTTCTAATTTTATGCTTAGAATGGACTACACAATAATCTTCATCTCTCCATGATGATAAAAGGATTGCAGATTGGGAGTTCCTTATGATGGGCAGATGGGTTGGGAAAGAAAGGACTACATAAAACAGCTATACTGTAAGGTAAAGGTCAGCCTGGGGATGCTTAAGGGGACAAAATACCTTGCTTCCATCCAATTTCTATCATTCATTTCAGTTCAGTTCAGTCACTCAGTTGTGTCCAACTGTTTGCAACCCCATGGACTGCAGCATGCCATGCTTCTCTGTCCATCACCAACTCCCAGAGCCTACTCAAACTCATGTCCATTGAGTCAGTGATGCCATGCAACCATCTCATCCTCTGCCGTCCCCTTCTCTTCCTGCCTTCAATCTTTCCAAGCATCAGAGTCTTTTCTAATGAGTCAGCTCTTCACATCAGGTGGCCAAAATATTGGAGTTTCAACTTCAGCATCAGTCCTTCCAATGAATATTCAGAATTGATTTCCTTTAGGATGGACTGGTTGGATCTCCTTGCAGCCCAAGGGACTCTCAGGAATCTTCTCCAGCACCACAGTACAAAAGCATCAATTCTTCGGCACTCAATCTTCTTTATGGTCCATCTCTCACATCCTTGCATGACTACTAGAAAAACCATACCTTTGACTAGACAGACCTTTGTTGGTAAAGTAATGTCTTTACTTTTTAATATGCTGTCTAGGTTGGTCATAGCTTTTCTTCCAAGGAGCAAGTGTCTTTTAATTTCATGGCTACAGTCATCATCTGCAGTGATTTTGGAGCCTGGAAAAATAGTTTTTCACTGTTTCCATTGTTTCCCTGTCTATTTTCCATAAAATGATGGGACCAGATTCCATGATCTTAGTTCTCTGAATGTTGAGTTTTAAGCCAACTTTTTCACTCTCCTCCTTCACTTTCATCATGAGGCCCTTTAGTTCTTCACTTTCTGCCATAAGAGTGTCATCTGCATATATGAGGTTATTGATATTTCTCCAGGCAATCTTGATTCGAGCTTGTGCTTCATCCAGCCTGGCATTTTGCATGATATACTCTGCATATAAGTTAAATAAGCAGGTTGACTTATGTACTCCTTGATGTACTCCTTTCTCGATTTGGAACCAATCTGTTGTTCCATGTCCAGTTCTAACTGTTGCTTCCTGACCTGCCTATAGGTTTCTCAAGAGACAGGTCAGGTGGTCTGGTATTCCCATCTCTTTCAGAATTTTCCACAATTTATTGTGATCCACACCGTCAAAGACTTTGGCATCGTCAATAAAGCAGAAATAGATGTTTTTCTGGAACTCTCTTGCTTTTTCCATGATCCAGCGGATGTTGACAATTTGATCTCTGGTTCCACTGCCTTTTCTAAAACCAGCTTGAACATCTGGAAGTTCACCGTTCATGTACTATTGAAGCCTGGCTTGGAGAATTTTGAGCATTACTTTACTAGCGTGTGAGATGCGTGCAATTGTGTGGTAGTTTGGACAGGCTTTGGCATTGACTTTCTTGGAGATTGGAATGAAAACTGACCTTTTCCAGTCCCGTGTCCACTGCTGCGTTTTCCGGATTTTCTGACATATTGAGTGCAGCACTTTCACAGCATCATCTTTTAGGATTTGAAACAGCTCAACTGGAATTCCATCACCTCCACTAGCTTCGCATTTCAGGATGTCTGACTTTAGGTGAGTGATCTCACCACCATGGTTATCTGGGTCATGAAGATCTTTTTTGTATAGTTCTTTTGTGTATTCTTGTCACCTCTTCTTAATATCTTCTGCTTCTGTTGATTGCAAGTTGTGTGTGCTCAGTCATGTCTGACTCTTTGCCACCCGTGGACTGTAGCCCATCAGGCTCCTGTGTCCATGGAATTTTCCAGACAAGAATACTGGAGTACATTGCCATTTCCTTCTCCAGGGGTCTTCCTAACCCAGGGATTGAACCTGCATCTCTTGCATTGGCAGGTAGATTCTTTACCACTGAACTACCTGGGAAATCCTGCTTCTGTTAGATCCACACTATTTTTGTCCTTTATTGTGCTTATCTTTGCATAAAATGTTCCCTTGGTATCTCTAATTTCCTTGAAGTGATCTCCAGTCTTTCCCATTCTATTGTTTTCATCTATTTCATTGCATTTATCACTGGGGAAGGCTTTCTTATCTCTCCTTGCTATACTTTGGAACTCTGCATTCAAATGGGTATACCTTTCCTGTTCTCCTTTGCCTTTAGATTCTCTTCTTTTCTCAGCTATTTGTAAGGCCTCAGCAGACAACTGGGAAGGAAATGGCAACCCACTCCAGTATTCTTGCCTAGAGAATCCCGTGGACATTGGAGGGAGACTGGTGGGCTGCTGTCCATAAGGTCACACAGAGTCGGACAAGACTGAAGCAATTCAGCATGCACGCATGCATTGGAGAAGAAAATGGCAACCCACTCAAGTATTCTTGCCTGGAGAATCCCAGGGACAGAGGAGCCTGGTGGGCTGCTGTCTATGGGGTCACACAGAGTCAGACACAACTGAAGCGACTTAGCAGCAGCAGCAGCAGCATCAGACAACCATTTTGCATTTTTGCATTTCTTTTTCTTGGGGATGGTCTTGATCGCTGCTTCCTGTCATGAACCTCTGTCCATAGTTCTTCAGGCACACTGTCTATCAGATCTAATCCCTTGAATCTATTTGTTGCTTCCACTGTATAATCATAAGGGATTTGATTTAGGTCATACCTGAATGGTCTAGTGGTTTTCCATACTTTCTTCAATTTAAGTCTGAATTTGGCAACAAGGATTTCATGATCTGAGCCACAGTCAGCTCCCGGTCTTGTTTTTGCTGACTGTATAGAGCTTCTCCATCTTTGGCTGCAAAGAATATAATCAATCTGATTTAGGTTTTGACCATCTGGTGATGTCCATGTGTAGTCTTCTCTTGTGTTGTTGGAAAAGGGTGCTTGCTCTGACCAGCATGTTCTCTTGGCAAAACTCTGTTAGTCTTTGACCTGCTTCATTTTGTACCCCAAGGCCAAATTTGCCTGTTACTCCTGGTAGCTTTTGACTTCCTTCTTTTGCATTCCCGTTGCCTATAATGAAAATGACATCTGTTTTGGATGTTAGTTCTAGAAGATCCTGTAGATCTTCATAGAACTTTTCAGCTTCAGCTTCTTCAGCATTAGAGGTTGGGGCATAGACTTGGATTACTGTGATATTGAAAGGTTTGCCTTGGAAATGAACAGAGATCATTCCGTCATTTTTGAGATTGCATCCAAGTACTGCATTTCAGACTCTTTTGTTGATCATGATGGCTACTCCATTTCTTCTAAGAGATTCTTACCCACAGTAGTAGATATAATGGTCCTCTGAGTTAAATTCACCCATTCCAGTCCATTTTAGTTCACTGACTCCTAAAGTGTCTCCCTGGGACCAGTGGTAGAAAGCACAGAAAACTAAAGTCCACCAGGAAAGATTAGAGGATAGGGGGTGAGATCAAGACTGTCATGGTGGGAAGTCTTGATCACTCTGTTGGGTTCACCTAAGCTATAAATGTTGTCTTTAGAACTACCTGTTGCAGTGTCTTTAATGTTAACCTTCAGCAGGCAAGCTGTTTATTTGTGTCCTTACCTCCCCATCCCCTCCACATTATGATAGGACAGTCTGAATGCAGCTTTAATTTTTAACACCCTGGAAGCTACTGACCACTGGGCAACCCTGGACAAGTGACTTATTCTCTGTCCACTCGGGTCATTACAACCACTCTCCTTCTTTCTCCCATGGAATAGCTAATATCTGCAAAACATAAATCTTTTGGAGATTAAGGTGCTGCATTTTTAAAAATATGAAGCCCCAGTACTTTGGCCACCTGATGCAAAAACGTGACTCACTGGAAAAGACTGTGATGCTGGGAAAGATTGAAGGCAGGAGGAGAAGGGGATGACAGAGGATGGGATGGTTGGATGGCATCACCAACTCGATGGACATGAGTTTTAGCAAGCTCTGAAATTTGGTGATGGACAGGGAAGCCTGGCATGTGGCAGTCCATGGGGTCACAAAGAGTCGGACAGGATTGAGCAACAGAACTGAACTGAGACATTGAATATAAAAAACTTGAGAGAAAATTTGAGGCCTTGAATAATGTTATTTTTTCCCAGGGAGGATTAGATTTTATGCTGCAGACACATTGGAGTAGATCTCATATTAAAACAGTTAGGGACTGAGTTGATTGGAAGCTGAGCTTCCTTAATCTGGTGAAGGCAGGTTTATTTCCAAATTTCCCTTCCTTCCATGGTATCATTTTTGTAGTCCCAATTGCAGGGCATGGAGTTTAATTAGGGCCTCTCCTCTTTGGTCAGTCAGTCAATTCAGTTCAGTCACTTAGTTGCAGAAGAATTTTCCACAGTTTGTTGTGATCCACACAGTCAAAGGCTTTGGTGTAGTCAATAAATCAGAAGGAGATGTTTTTCTGGAAGTCTCTTGCTTTTTCAGTGATCCAACAGATGTTGGCAATTTGATCTCTAGTTCCTCTGCCTTTTCTAAATCCAGCTTGAATATCTGGAAGTTCTCAGTTCATGTACTGTTGAAGTCTGGCTTGGAGAATTTTGAGCTAGCGTGTGCAATGAGTGCAATTATACAGCAGTTTGAACATTCTCTGGCATTGACTTTCTTTGTGATTGGGATGAAAACTGACCCTTTCCAGTCCTGTGTGGCTACTGCTGAGTTTTCCAAATTTACTGGCACATTAAATGTAGCACTTTCACAGCATTTTATTTAGGATTTGAAATAGCTCAACTGGAATTCCATCACCTCCACTAGCTTTGTTCATAGTGGTGCTTCCTAAGGCCCACTTGACTTCTCCAGGATATCTGGCTCTAGGTGAGTGATCACACTATTGTGGTTATATGGGTCATGAAGATCTTTTTTGTATAGTTCCTCTGTGTAGTCTTACCACTTCTTAATATCTTATACTTCTAGAGGTCCATACCATTTCTGTACTTTATTGTGCCCATCTTTGAATGAAATGTTCCCTTATTATCTCTAATCTTCTTGAAGAGATCTTTAGTCTTTCCCATTCTATTGTTTTCCTCTTTGGTGAGTCCTAATAATTGTCTCTCTTGTCCCTGTGAAAGTGATGAAAGCCCTGCTCAGCTTCTCAGCTAAAAGTTGTTTTTTTCTTTTAGTTTCTCAGCCTTTAGGTGCAGCATTAGAACCAACACATGGCAACAGAGGCAAAGTAGTGCCCAACATTGGCTGCCTCAGAGCGATACTGTGTCTTACTAGACAAGGTAGAGGTTCCCAGTGGCCAGTGGTAATTGCAGTTTTAACTTACAGCAGATCCACTCTGTGGTTGTTCCTCCAGTGTTTGAATACTTAGCAACAAGGACCAATACAATAGGAAATGCTAAGGCACCCCTTCTCCCTAGGCGCTTCCAGTACCTTCTCTGTAGTCACAGAAATTCCCTTCGTTGCTTAAATAGTAAACCGGAAGCAGTATCCCTGGTGGAACTGCCAAGCTTAGTACCACCATCAAAGACTTGAAAGGAGGTGATACCTATTATATCCTCACTTAACTACCTATTAGCCTGTACTGAAGCCAGATGGATCCTAGATAATCACTGTGGACCATCCTAAGCTCAATCAAGTGTGAAACTCCAATTACAGCTGCTGGCACCAGTGTAATATTTTTACTGGAGCAAATCAATATAACTCATGGCACTTGATAAACTGCTAAAAGACAGTATAAACTGCATTTGTTTTCCTTTCTTATTGTATACCTGTGTCTATCGGCAGTTACTAACCATTTTATTCTTTATCTCCTTCCCATTTTTGTTTTTTCTATACAAGTTGTTGGAAGTTAACTTTGTAATGTAGTCTTGAGGTAACAGGCTATTTCATGGGGATTGGGACTGAATTTGAAGATTAATTAATGAAGCTGGCAATGAATACAATAACTGTTAGAACTGTGTATCTCCTCATTTGGGGGAAGGGTGAGAATTTCTCTTGTATGAAGGATGGCTCTGTCTTGTTATGTATGTTAGGTAGAAATACTGAGAGTTGAATGTGTGCAGAAGGTGCCTGGGGAAGCTGAGGGGTGGGTGTCCAGACATCTGCACCACCTCTCAGCTCCCTAGGTGCCGCCAGTGCCTGCTCTGCAGAGCCTGGTCCAGAGACTGGTCTCTGGACCAGGCTCCCTAAGGTTCCCTCTCCATCAGTAGAGGATGCTGGAGGGAAGCCTCTCTTCTTGGTTATGGCTGCTGTTTTGCCTTTTCTTGCTCTTGCTGCTCTAACTATCAGTGCACCTCTTCAGAGACATGAGCAGTGCTCTGCTCCAATGCACACCCAGCATGTGAGCCCCTTGGAGACTCTGAAATCCTGGTTGGGGCCCAAGGACCATCTCTTTGGTCCTCCTGACACAGACACTGCACTTCAGGCCTTCAGATTGCAGTGGGCCTCCACTCCCTCTCGGTGCCCACCTCCAGCCTTGGTTCACTCGTACCCCAGAGGCCTGTTTCTTGCTCATTGGGTGACCAGAGACTCTCTCAGGCCCAGCAGCCCAGCACACTTCTCTGCCATTCAAGAGGCTGCAACCAAACCTCCAGTGAGGAGAACCCTTCCAAGTTGTCCTTCTCAGGGGACACTTCCTCAACTCTAGGACACACTCTTTCATTTTCTTTGCATCTTTATAGTTATTCTCCTATATACATTGAATAAGTCTTTCTATTAAACTTCCTGTTTTGGGGTTACTCTGTGGTTTCTGTCTCCTGATTGGACCCACACTGATCATGTGGGGGAGAGAAATCATGTTGGGGAGCCCCAGATGTTAGCTGGGCACTGGGTCTGTCCACCAGTTTACCCAAAGTGGAATAGAGCCAGTGTGCTCCAGGAGGGATGGGACTGAACAGAACTGTAGTGGATAGATCTCAGCATGTGGAAAATTTAATTGAAAGTCATGTGGAGGGCATTGGGAAATTTTACATATACATGTATAGAATCTTAAGAAAATGAAAATGTATTTGGTCATTTGGAAACTTATATTGTGAGGCTGTGGAGAAAGTGAGAAGAACTGGGTATAGGTACAAAAAAGCCTAAGAAAATTAAAATGATATAATTGTTAAATCCAAACTAACAATTACTTATAAAAGAAAGGAAATACAATCACAATATGATTCTTGGATATGAAGTTAACATTTATGAAGTAATAATTATAATAGTTTAATAAAAACTGTGATATGCCTGTGATTAAAAGGTTCAGTTCAGTTGCTCAGTTGTGTCCAACTCTGCAACCCCATGGACTGCAGCACGTCAGGCCTTCCTGTCCATCACCAACTCCCATCGTTTACTCAAACTCATGTCCATTGAGTTGGTGATACCATCCAACCATCTCATCCTCTGTCATCCCCTTCATAGGAGATGGGAAACAAAGTGGGGACAGAGTGGTATTAGAAGCCAAATCTTTCATCTAATGTAATTAAAAATTCAATAGATAATATTCAAAATCAATAAGAAAAATTTCAATCTAGCATAAAAGTAAGAACATAAAAGCTAAGCATCAGAAAACACAAGTAAGAAAGTAATAAATATATGCAGAGGGATCTAATACTTTTTTGTTACAATTTGACATTTAATTAATATTTTAACTATGTTCATGCATTATATAAAATTGTTTCTGGGAAAATATTTATTTCAGTGGAAAGATAAGATTCTTTGGCTAAGAGACAGTGAAGAGCAGACAATCCTAAAGGTTTGAAAGGTCCCTGAATGTAATACTAACAATACTTGTGCAATTGATCTTGGAAGAAAAGGGACTGGTACCTAAAGAACAAGTATAGATGCCCAGAAAGCAGAGCTCTGAACCAGGAGTTCTAAAGGTGGTGTGGAAATGATGTAAACAGTTTGGCAGCAAGCACAAAGAGAAAGGACAGTCCAGACACACAAGAAAAACAGCAGTACAGAAAAGGTCACAGTTAGCTGGGCTTGTTAATTAAAGAAAAAACTAAAGCAAACTCAAAGGATTTTGAAGCTTGTTTTGTTTAGTTTAATAACTTAAACAATGTAAAATGATTCTCCAACTAAGAGAGATCATTCAAGAGGACACATTATGTAGAGAGGTTGGATGGAGACAACACAGAACACCACGTACCCAGGCATTTGAGAGAACACAGGCAAGGGGCCTCCACAGTGGAAGGACTCAGTCTAAGTGTTTGAAATATTAATGTGCACATCACCTTATATCTTCTTAAAATGCAGATTTCATAAGTCTGAGAGGCACCCTGAGATCCTGATTTTCTAACAAGCTCCCAGATGATGCTATCTTCTGAGTAGCAAGAGTGAAAGTCACTCAATTTGGCCTTGAAACAAATCACTTAAAAAAAATAGCATGATGAATTGACTGGGAAGGGCCAGAGTCTAGGAATCATGAATGTACAGTTCACACGGGGCTGGTTCTCACTCAGTGCTGAGGGAAGACTGGCCTGTGTGTGCCCAAATCCTAGAGAATCTAGTCTTGTGAGCAGAGAAGGCACCTAAGAAAGCTGAGAAACCAGCAAGAATCTTCACACAGACTGTAGTGTCAGGGAAGAAGAGGCCTGGGGAGCTGCAGAAGAACAGGCCAGCCCAGCAGCAGTACTGTCAGTGAGCGTGGCCAGGTCAGTTACCAAGAATTACTTTGGAAGTGTCTCTTCTCCCTCTGATGACTGGTAGACAGGTAGGTCTGGAAAGTGCACCAGGACTTTGGCAGTTTTTCATAACATGCTTGTGGACTGTGTAAAGAAATATGGATTACATGCTATTTACAATTAAGAGGAGTAGCCACTAGTTTAATAACCATCCTCAAAATGTTTTGATTAATTGACTGATGTTGACTTAGAGGAAGGCTTCCAAAACCCTGTGGGCAGGTCTTTCATGTTCATCATTACTACTCATGATTGACATGAAACTAGATGCAGGCAGTGTATATCAGGAGTGATATACACTGCATATCAGTTGTACATTTGGTTGCAAGTGACAACCAAACAGGTTTTAGCAAAAAGAACATACTGCCTTATCAGTTTTTTAAATTTTGTTACAAATTTTACTATCTCAATCATTTTAAAATGTATAGTTCTGGGGCTTCCCTGGTGGCTCAGATGGTAAAAAAAAAAATCTGCCTGCAATGTGGGAGATGAAGGTTCAGTCCTTGGTTTGGGAAAATCTCCTGGAGAAGGAAATGGCTACCTACTCCAATATTCTTGCCTAAAGAGTTCCATGGACAGAGGAGTCTGGTGGGCTACAGTCCATGGGATCTCAAAGAGTTGGACACAACAGAGCAACTAACACTTTCACTTTCAGTAATATTAAACACAAACCTAGACAGCATATTAAAAAGCAGAGATACGGAGGCGGTCCTAAGATGCAGGAGGAATAGGACAGGGAGACCACTTTCTCCCCAACAAATTCATCAAAAGAACATTGAACACTGAATAAATTCCACAAAACAACTTCTGAATGCTGGCAGAGGACATCAGGCACCCAGAAAAGCAGCCCATTGTCTTCGAAAGGAGACAGGAAAAAAAAAAAAAAAGATAAAAAGAGAGACAAAAGACGTAGGGATGGAGATACGTCCCAGGAAGGGTCTTAAAAAAGAGAGAAGTTTCCAAACACCAGGAAACACTCTCACTGGCGACTCTGTGGCGAGCCTTGGAACCACAGAGGGTAACATAACTGGGAGGAAAATAAATAAATAATTAAAACCCACAGATTACGTGCCCAATGGTAACTCCCAGTAGAGAAGCAGCACAGATGCCTGCATCCACCACTGGCAAGCAGGGGCTGGACAGGGAGGCATGGGCTGCATTGCTTAGAGTAAGGACCAGGCCTGAATGCCCTGAGGTCAATCTGAGGGAACTAACCTGAGAGAGCAAATCAGACTACGGGATAGCTACCCCACGAAAAGCCCTAACCTAACACACCACCAGGCCCGCTCACAGAACAAAGGACTGAGCAGAGCTAGCCAGCTGCAGACAAGCCTATCCCCCTCAGGAGACAGGCAGGTGAGGGCAGCCAGAGCCAGAAGCGGGCAGTCACAGCCCCAAAAGGCATTATCTACCAAACTGCAAGCAGGCTTGTTGCTAACCAAGACTTCTTGGGATTCTGGACGGTCAACATCTGCCTGAGAAGGTCCGCCGGTTGTATGCCAAGAAAACCGAGCGGCACGGATGGGGGAGGCGATAAGTTGCAGGGATCGTGCTCACCAAACACCTGGTCACCTGAGCTGCTCGGACCTGGAAAGGGCACAAAATTCAGGCCCAACTGAGTCTGCGTCTCTGAGGAGTATCTGAGAACCTGAACCTGAGCTGCTTAGACCTGGGAAGTGCATACAACTCAGGGCCAGTCTCAGACAGTTCCCAGCAGAGCAACCTAGAGACTAAGCAGTGTAGACAGAGAAAGAGCACACGCCGTGAATGGAGGCAAACCCAGTGTGGCCAAGACAACAGGAGCACTCCCCACAGACCCCAGTGTTATTTCTTTGCAGCGTTCCTCCCTCCCCACAGCACGACTGAACAAGGGAGCCTAAAAAGAGTGTCCACCACCGCCCCCTTGTCTCAGGGTGGAAATTAGACACGGAAGAGACCAGCAAACAGAAGAAGCTAAAACAGAGGGAACCGCCTTGGAAGTGACAGGTGCAACAGATTAAAACCCTGTAGTTAGTACCAACTACATAGGAAGGGGCCTATAGATCTTGAGAAATACAAGCTGGACCAAGGAACTATATAAAAATAAACTGACCCCACACTGTCCACAAAAACACCAGAGAAAGTCCTAGATATATTTTTACTATTATCATTCTTTAATTTTTTAAATTAAAAAAAATTTTAAGTCCTCTATTACTCCTTTAATTTTCGTTTTTATAACCTACTATTACTTTGCGAAAAAAAGACCCCATTTTTTTTAAAGCAAACTTCATATATATATATATATATTTTAAAATAATTTTTGTGACTTTTTTTCTTTAATATTGTATTTTTGAAAATCCAACCTCTACTCTAGATTTTTAATCTTGACTTTTTGGTATTTGTTACCAATTTTGTGCCTTTAAGAACCCAATCTTCAGGACCCATTTTTACTTGGGAGTGAGATTACTGGCTTGACTGCTCTCTCCCTGTTTGGACTCTCATTTTCCTCCACCAGGTTGCCTCTATCTCCTCCCTCCCCCTTCTCCTCTCTACCCAACTCTGTGAATCTCTTTGTGTGTTCCGGACTGTGGAGAACACTTAGGGAACTGATTACTAGCTGGATCTGTCTCTCTCCTGTTGATTCCCCTCTTTATCTTCCTGGCCACCTCTGTCTCCTTCCTCCCTCTTCTCTTCTCTTCTCTGTATAACTCCGTGAACATCTCTGAGCAGTCCAGACTGTGGATCACACATAAGGAAGTGATTACTGGCTAGCTTGCTCTCTCCTCTTTTGATTCCCCCTTGTCTCATCCTGGTCACCTCTGTCTCCCACTTCCCTCTTCTCTTCTCCATGTAACTCTGTGAGCCTCTCTGGGTGTCCCTCACTGTGGAGAAACTTTTCATCTTTAACCTAGATGTATTATCAACAGTGCTGTATAGATGGAGAAGTCTAGAGGCTACTGTAAAAATAAGACTGAAAACCAGAAGCAGGAGGCATAAGTCCAAATCCTGAGGACACCAGAGAACTCCTGACTCCAGGGAACATTAATTGACAGGAGCTCATCAAACGCCTCCATACCTACACTGAAACCAAGCACCACCCAAGGGCCAACTAGTTCCAGAGCAAGACATACCATACAAATTCTCCAGCAACACAGGAACATAGCCCTGAGCTTCAATATACAGTCGGCCCAAAGTCACTCCAAACCCATTGACATCTCATAACTCATTACTGGACACTTAATTGCACTCCAGAGAGAAGAAATCCAGCTCCACCCACTAGAACACCAACAACAAGCTTCCCTAACCAGGAAACCTTGACAAGCCACCCATCCAACCCCACCCACAATGAGGAAACTCCACAATAAAGAGAAATCCACAAACTCCCAGAATACGGAAAGGCCACTCCAAATACAGCAATACAAACAAGATGAAGAGGCAGAGGAATACCCAGCAGGTAAAGGAAGAGGATAAATGCCCACCAAACCAAACAAAACAGGAAGAAATAGGGAATCTACCTGATCAAGAATTCCAAATAATGATAGTGAAAATGATCCAAAATCTTGAAATCAAAATGGAATCACAGATAAATAGCCTGGAGACAAGGATTGAGAAGATGCAAGAAAGGTTTTACAAGGACCTAGAAGAAATAAAAAAGAGTCAATATATAATGAATAATACATTAAATGAGATAAAAAACACTCTAGAGGGAATGAGCAGTAGAATAATGGAGGCAGAAGATAGAATAAGTGTGGTAGAAGATAGAATGGTAGGATAAACGAAACAGAGAGGGAAAAAGAGAAATGAATTAAAAGAAATGAGGACAATCTCAGAGACTTATGGAACAATGTTAAAAGCCTCAACATTCGAATCATAGGAATCCCAGAAGAAGACAACAAAAAGACAGACCATGAGAAAATATTTGAGGAGCTAATAATTGAAAACTTCCCTAAAATGAGGAAGGGAATAATCACCCAAGTTCAGGAACCCAGAGAGTCCCAAACAGGATAAACCCAAGGCGAAACACCCCAAGACACATATTAATAAAATTAACAAAGATCAAACACAAATAACAAATATTAAAAGCAGCAAGGGAAAAACAACAAATAACACACAAGGGGATTCACATAAGGATAACAGCTGATCTTTCAATAGAAACTCTTCAGGCCAGAAGGGATTGGCAGGACATACTTAAAGTGATGAAAGAAAATAACCTACAGCCCAGATTACTGTACCCAGCAAAGATCTCATTCAAATATGAAGGAGAAATCAAAAGCTTTACAGACAAGCAAAAGGTGAGAGAATTCAGCACCACCAAACCAGCTCTTCAACAAATGCTGAAGGATCTTCTCTAAACAGGAAACATAGAAACGGTGTATAAACTCGAACCCAAAAGAACAAAGTAAATGGCAATGAGATCATACTTATCAATGATTACCTTAAATATAAATAGGTTGAATGCCCCAACCAAAAGACAAAGACTGGCTGAATGGATACAAAAACAAGAGCCCTATATATGCTGTCTAAAAGAGACCCACGTCAAAACAAGGGACACATACAGACTGAAAGTGAAGGGCTGGAAAAAGGTATTCCACACAAATAGAGACCAAAAGAAAGCAGGAGTAGCAATACTCGTATCAGATAAAATAGACTTTAAAACAAAGGTTGTGAAAAGAGACAAAGAAGGACACTACATAATGACCAAAGGATCAATCCAAGAAGAAGATACAACAATGATAAATACATATGCACCCAGCATAGGAGCACCGCAATATGTTTGACAAATGCTAACAAGTACAAAAGGGGAAATTAGCAATAACACAATAATAGTGGGAGACTTTAATACCCAACTCACACCTATGGATAGATCAACTAAACAGAAAATTAACAAAAAACACAAACTTTAAATGATACAATAGACCAGTTAGACCTAATTGATATATATAGGACATTTCACCCCAAAACAATGAATTTCACCTTTTTCTCAAGCGCACACGGAACCTTCTCCAGGATAGATCACATCCCGGGCCATAAATCTAGCCTTGGTATATTCAAAAAAATTGAAATCATTCCAAGCATCTTTTCTGACCACAATGCAGTAAGATTAGATCTCAATTACAGGAGAAAAACTATTAAAAATTCCAACATATGGAGGCTGAACAACAGGCTACTGAATAACCAACAAATCACAGAAGAAATCAAAATATGCATAGAAATGAATGAAAATGAAAACACAACAACCCAAAACCTGTGGGACACTGGAAAAGCAGTGCTAAGGGGAAGGTTCATAGCAATACAGGCATATCTTAAGAAACAAGAAAAAAGTCAAATAAATAACCTACCTGTACACCTAAAGGAACTAGAAAAGGAAGAAATGAAGAACCCCAGGGTTAGTAGAAGGAAATAAATCTTAAAAATTAGGGCAGAAATAAATGCAAAAGAAACAAAAGAGATCATAGCAAAAATCAACAAAGCCAAAAGCTGGTTCTTTGAGAGGATAAATAAAATTGACAAACAGCCAGATTCATCAAGAAACACAGGGAGAAAAATCAAATCAAAAACATTAGAAATGAAAATGGAGCGATCACAACAGACAACACAGAAATACAAAGGATCATAAGAGACTGTTATCAGCAATTATATGCCAATAAAATGGACAACTTGGAAGAAATGGACAAATTCTTAGAAAAGTACAACTTTCCAAAACTGAACCAGGAAGAAATAGAAAATCTTAAGAGACCCATCACAAGCATGGAAATTGAAACTGTAATCAGAAATCTTCCAGCAAACAAAAGCCCAGGTCCAGATGGCTTCACAGCTGAATTCTACCAAAAATTTAGAGAAGAGTTTAACTCTTCTCAACTCAAACTCTTCCAGGAAATTGCAGAGGAATGTTAACCTCCAAACTCATTCTATGAGGCCACCATCACCTTAATACCAAAACCTGACAAAGATGCCACAAAAAAAGAAAACTACAGGCCAATATCACAGATGAACACAGATGTAAAAATCCTTAACAAAAATCTAGCAATCAGAATCCAACAACACATTAAAAAGATCATACATCATGACCAAGGGGGCTTTATCCCAGGGATGGAAGGATTCTTCAATATCCGCAAATGAATCAATGTAATACACCACATTAACAAATTGAAAAATAAGAGCCATATGATTATCTCAATAGATGCAGAGAAAGCCTTTGACAAATTTCAACATCCATTTATGATCAAAACCCTCCAGAGAGCAGAAATTGAAGGAACATACCTCAACATAATAAAAGGTATATATGACAAACCCACATCAAATATTATTTTCAATGGAGAAAAATTGAAAGCATTTCCCCTAAAGTCAGTAACAAGAAAAGGGTGCCCACTTTCACCACTTCTATTCAACATAGTTTTGGAAGTTTGGGCCACAGCAATCAGAGCAGAAAAAGAAATAAAAGGAATCCAAATTAGAAAAAAAAGAAGTAAAACACTCACTGTTTGCAGATGACATGATCCTGTACATAGAAAACCCTAATGACTCCACCAGAAAACTACTAGAGCTAATCAATGAATATAGTAAAGTTGTAGGATATAAAATCAACACACAGAAATCCCTTGCATTCCTATACACTAAAAATGAGAAGACAGAAAGAGAAATTAAGGAAACAATTCCATTCACCATTGCAACGAAAAGAGTAAAATACTTAGGAATATATCTACCTAAAAAAACAAAAGACCTATATATAGAAAACTATAAAACACTGGTGAAAGAAATCAAAGACAACATTAATATATGGAGAAATATACCGTGTTCATGGATCAGAAGAATTAATATGGTGAAAATGAGTATGCAACCCAAAGCAATCTATAGATTCAATGCAATCCCTATCAAGCTACCAACGGTATTTTTCACAGAGCTAGGACAAATAATTTCACAATATTTATGGAAATTCAAAAAACCTCAAATAGCCAAAGCAATCTTGAGAAAGAAGAATGGAACTGGAGGAATCAACCTGCCTGACATCAGGCTCTACTACAAAGCCACAGTCATCAAGACAGTATGGTACTGGCACAAAGACAGAAATATAGATCAGTGGAACAAAACAGAAAGCCCAGAGATACACCCACGCACCTATAGACACCTTATCTTTGACAAAGGAGGCAAGAATATACAATGGAGAAAAGACAATCTCTTTAACAAGTGGTGCTGGAAAACTGGTCAACCACTTGTTAAAGAATGAAACTAGAACACTTTTTAACACCATACACAAAAATAAACTCAAAATGGATTAAAGATCTAAACATAAGACCAGAAACTATAAAATTCCTAGAGGAGAACACAGGCAAAACACTCCCTGACATAAATCACAGCAGGCTCCTCTATGACCCACCTCCCAGAATAGTGGAAATAAAAGCAAAAATAAACAAATTGGACCTAATTAAAATTAAAAGCTTCTACACAACAAAGGAAACTCTAAGCAAGGTGAAAAGACAGCCTTCAGAATGGGAGAAAATAATAGCAAATGAAGCAACTGGCAAAGAATTAATCTCAAAAATATACAAGCAACTCCTGCAGCTCAATACCAGAAAAATAAATGACCCAATAAAAAAATGGGTCAAATAACTAAACAGACATTTTTCCAAGGAAGACATACAGATGGCTAACAAACACATGAAAAGATGCTCAACATCAGTCATTATCAGAGAAATGCAAATCAAAACCACAGTGAGGTACCATTTCACACCAGTCAGAATGGCGGCGATCCAAAAGTCTACAAGCAATAAATGCTGGAGAGGGTGTGGAGAAAAGGGAACCCTCTGACACTGTTGGTGGGAATGCAAACTAGTACAGCCACTATGGAGAACAGTGTGGAGATTCCTTAAAAAACTGGAAATAGAACTGCCATACGACTCAACAATCCCACTGCTGGGCATACACACTGAGGAAACCAGATTTGAGAGAGACACGTGTACCCCAATGTTCATTGCAGCACTGTTTATAATAGCCAGGACATGGAAGCAACGTAGATGTCCAATAGCAGATGAATAGATAAGAAAGCTGTGGTACATATAACAGAATGGAGTATTATTCAGCTATTAAAAAGAATGCATTTGAGTCAGTTCTAATGAGGTGGATGAAACTGGAGCCTATTATACAGAGTGAAGTAAGCCAGAAAGAAAAACACCAACACAGTATACTAATGCCCAAGGTAAGAGAAACCCAAGTAAGAAAACCAAGTAGGTGTTGCAAGAGGACATCAGAGGGCAGACACATTGAAACCATACT
The DNA here is from genome assembly GCF_055505025.1 of Bos grunniens. Classification (NCBI taxonomy): domain Eukaryota; kingdom Metazoa; phylum Chordata; class Mammalia; order Artiodactyla; family Bovidae; genus Bos; species Bos grunniens. Next base: position 43,734,488 of record NC_141192.1, read on the forward strand.
CACAGGAAACTAGTCAATCTAATCACACTAGGACCACAGCCTTGTCTAACTCAATGAAACTAAGCCATGCCCGTGGGGGAACCCAAGACGGGCAAGTCATGATGGAGAGATCTGACAGAATGTGGTCCACTGTAGAAGGAAATGGCAAACCACTTCAGTATTCTTGCCTTGAGAACCCCATGAACAGTATGAAAAGGCAAAATGATAGGATAGTGAAAGAGAACTCCCCAGGTCGTTAGGTGCCCAATATGCTACTGGAGATCAGTGGAGAAATGACTCCAGAAAGAACAAAGGGATAGAGCCAAAGCAAAAAGAATACACAGCTGTGGATGTGACTGGTGATAGAAGTAAGGTCCAATGCTATAAATAGCAGTATTGCATAGGAACCTGGAATGTCAGGTCCATGAATCAAGGCAAATTGGAAGTGATCAAACAAGAGATGGCAAGAGTGAATGTCGAAATTCTAGGAATCAGCACACTTAAATGGACTGAATGGGTGAATTTAACTCAGATGACCATTATATCTACTACTGCGAACAGGAATCCCTCAGAAGAAATGGAGTAGCCATCATGGTCAACAAAAGAGTCCAAAATGTAGTACTTGGATGTAATCTCAAAAACGACAGAATGGTCTCTGTTTGTTTCCAAGGCAAATCATTCAATATCACGGTAATCCAAGTCTATGACCCAACCAGTAACGCTGAAGAAGCTGAAGTTCAACAGTTGTATGAAGACTTACAAGACCTTATAGAACTACCACCCAAAAAAGATGTCCTTTTCATTATAGGGGACTGGAATGCAAAAGTAGGAAGTCAAGAAACACCTGGAGCAACGGGCAAATTTGGCCTTGGAATACGGAATGAAGCAGGGCAAAGACTAATAGAGTTTTGCCAAGAAAATGCACTGGTCATAGCAAACACCCTCTTCCAACAACACAAGAGAAGACTCTATACATGGACATCACGAGATGATCAACACTGAAATCAGATTGATTATATTCTTCACAGCCAAAGATAGAGAAGCTCTAAACAGTCAACAAAAACAAGACCAGGAGCTGACTGTGGCTCAGATCATGAACTCCTTATTACCAAGTTTAGACTGAAATTAAAGAAAGTAGGGAAAACAACTAGACCATTCAGGTATGACCTAAATAAAATCCCTTGTGATTACACAGTGGAAGTGAGAAATAGATTTAAGGGCCTAGATCTGATAGATAGAGTGCCTGATGAACTATGGAATGAGGTTCGTGACATTGTATGGGAGACAGGGATCAAGACCATCCGCATGGAAAAGAAATGCAAAAAAGCAAAATGGCTGTCTGGGGAGGCCTTACAAATAGCTGTGAAAAGAAGAGAAGCAAAAAGCAAAGGAGTAAAAGAAAGATATAAGCATCTGAATGCACAGTTTCAAAGAATAGCAAGAAGAAGAAAGCCTTCCTCAGCTATCAATGCAAAGAAATAGAGGAACACCAGAATGGGAAAGACTAGAGATCTCGTCAAGAAAATTAGAGATACCAAGGGAACATTTCATGCAAAGATGGGCTCAATAAAGGACAGAAATGGTATGGACCTAACAGAAGCAGAAGATATTAAGCAGAGGTGGTAAGAATACACAGAAGAACTATACAAAAAAGATCTTCACGACCCAGATAATTACGATGTTGTGATCACTGACCTAGAGCCAGACATCCTGGAATGTGAAGTCAAGTGGGCCTTAGAAACCATCGCTATGAACAAAGCTAGTGGAGGTGATGGAATTCCAGTTGAGCTATTTCAAATCCTGAAAGATGATGCCGTGAAAGTGCTTCACTCAATATGCCAGCAAATCTGGAAAACTCAGCAGTGGCCACAGGATTGGAAAAGGTCAGTTTTCACTCCAGTCCCAAAGAAAGGCAATGCCAAAGAATGCTCAAACTACCACACAATTGCACTCATCTCACACGCTAGTAAAGTAATGCTCAAAATTCTCCAAGCCAGGCTTCAGCAATACATGAACCGTGAACTTCCAGATGTTCAAGCTCGTTTTAGAAAAGGCAGAGGAACCAGAGATCAAATTGCCAACATCTTCTGGATCATGGAAAAAGCAAGAGAGTTCCAGAAAAACATCTATTTCTGCTTTATCGACTATGCCAAAGCCTTTGACTGTGTGGATCACAATAAGCTGTGGAAAATTCTGAAAGAGATGAGAATACCAGACCACCTGACCTGCCTCTTGAGAAATCTGTATGCAGGTCAGGAAGCAACAATTAGAACTGGACATGGAACAACAGACTGGTTCCAAATAGGAAAAGGAGTACGTCAAGGCTGTCTATTGTCACCCTGCTTATTTAACTTATATGCAGAGTACATCATGAGAAATGCAGGGCTGGAAGAAGCACAAGCTGGAATCAAGATTGCCGGGAGAAATATCAATAACCTCAGATATGCAGATGACACCACCCTAATGGCAGAAAGTGAAGAGGAACTAAAAAGCCTCTTGATGAAAGTGAAAGAGGAGAGTGAAAAAGTTGGCTGAAAGCTCAACTTTCAGAAAACGAAGATCATGGCATCCGGTCCCATCACTTCATGGCAAATAGATGGGGAAACAGTGGAAATAGTGTCAGACTTTAGTTTTTGGGGCTCCAAAATCACTGCAGATGGTGACTGCAGCCATGAAATTAAAAGACTCTTACTCATTGGGAGGAAAGTTATGACCAACCTAGATAGCATATTCAAAAGTAGAGACATTACTTTGCCAACAGAAGTCTGTCTAGTCAAGGCTATGGTTTTTCCAGTGGTCATGTATGGATGTGAGAGTTCGACTGTGAAGAAGGCTGAGTGCTGAAGAACTGATGCTTTTGAACTGTGGTGTGGAGAAGACTCTTGAGAGTCCCTTGGACTGCAAGGAGACCCAACCAGTCCATTCTGAAGGAGATCAGCCCTGGGAGTTCTTTGGAAGGAATGATGCTAAAGCTGAAACTCCAGTACTTTGACCTCCTCATGCGAAGAGTTGACTCATTGGAAAAGACTCTGATGCTGGGAGGAATTGGGGGCAGGAGGAGAAGGGGACGACAGAGGATGAGATGGCTGGATGGCATCACTGACTCGATGGACGTGAGTCTGAGTGAACTCCGGGAGTTGGTGATGGACAGGGAGGCCTGGCATGCTGCTATTCATGGTGTTGCAAAGAGTCGGACACGGCTGAGCGACTGAACTGAACTGAATGCATACACGGAATTTAGAAAGATGGTAACCATAACCCTGTATGCGAGACCGCAAAAGTGGCACAGATGTATAGAACAGTCTTTTGGACTCTGTGGGAGAGGGTTAGGGTGGGATGATTTGTGAGAATGGCATTGAAATATATATATATATTATATGTGAAACGAATCGCCCATCCAGGTTCGATGCATGATACAGGATGCTCGGAGCTGGTGCATTGGCATGACCCAGAGGGATGGTATGGGGAGGGAGGTGTGAGGGGGAGTTCAGGAATGGGAGTATGTGTACACCCGTGGCGGATTCATGTTGATGGTGGCAAAACCAATACAATATTGTAACATAATTAGCCTCCAAGTAAAATAAATAATTAAAAAAAAAAAACCATTTTCTTCTAAAATAAATAAATAAATAAAAAGCAGAGATATCACTTCACCAACAAAGGTCCATATAGTCACAGCTATGGTTTTCCAGTAGTCATATTGGATGTGAGAGATGGACCATAAAGAAGGCTGAGTGTTGAAGAACTGATGCTTGTCAACTGTGGTGCTGAAGAACTCCCTTAAGAGTCCCTTGGACAGCAAGGAGATCAAACCAGTCAATCCTAAAGGAAATCAACCCTGAATATTCATTCGAAGGACTGATGTTGAAGCTGAAGGTCCAATACTTTGGCCACCTGGTGCGAAAAGCCGACTCATTGGAAAAGACTCATTGGGAAACACTGAGGGCAGGAGGAGAAGGGGGTGACAGAGAAAGAGATAGTTGGATGACATCAGCGAATAGTGAAGGACAGGGAAGCCTGGTATACTGCAGTCCCTGGGGTCAAAAAGAGCTGGACATGAGTTAGCAACTGAAAAACAAATGTATTCATAAAGTTATGCAACCATCATCACCATCCATCTCTATAACTCTTTCATCTTATAAAACTGAAACCATATACCTACTAAATAATAAATCCCATCCCTCTTCAAGTCCAGACCCTGGAAACCATCACTCTACACTGTCTGTATAATTCTGACCACTCTAAGCACCTCATATAAGTGAAATCATACAATATTTGATTTTGCCACTGGCAACCAGAAATCAAATTGCCAACATCCACTGGATCATTGAAAAAGCAAGAGAGTTCCAGAGAAACATCTATTTCTGCTTTATTGACTATGCCAAAGCCTTTGACTGTGTGGATCACAATGAGCTGTGGAAAATTCTGAAAGAGATAGGAATACCAGACCACCTGACCTATATTTTGAGAAACCTGTATGCAGGTCAGGAAGCAACAATTAGAACTGGACATGGAACAACAGACTGGTTCCATATAGGAAAAGGAGTACATCAGGGCCGTATATTGTCACCCTGCTTATTTAGCTTATATATGCAGAGTACATCATGAGAAACGCTGGGCTGGAAGAAACACAAGCTGGAATCAAGATCGCTGGGAGAAATATCAATAACCTCAGATATGCAGATGACACCACCCTTATGGCAGAAAATGAAGAGGAACTAAAAAGCCTCTTGATGAAAGTGAAAGAGGAGAGTGAAAAAGTTGGCTGAAAGCTCAACATTCAGAAAACGAAGATCATGGCATCTGGTCCCATCACTTCATGGGAAATAGATGGGGAAATAGTGGAAACAGTGTCAGACTTTATTTTTGGGGGCTCCCAAATCCCTGCAGATGGTGACTGCAGCCATGAAATTAAAAGGCACTTACTCCTTGGAAGGAAAGTTATGACCCACCCAGACAGCATATTGAAAAGCAGAGACATTACTTTGCCAACAAAGGTCCATCTAGTCAAGGTTATGGTTTTTTCAGTGGTCATGTATGGATGTGAGAGTTGGACTGTGAAGAAAGCTGAGCACTGAAGAATTGATGCTTTTGAATTGTGGTGTTGGATAAGACTCTTGAGAGTCCCTTGGACTGCAAGGAGATCCAACCAGTCCATCCTAAAGGAGATCAGTCCTGGGTATTCTTTGGAGGGACTGTTTTTGAAGCTGAAACTCCAATAATTTGGCCACCTTATGCGAAAAGTTGACTCATTGGAAAAGACTCTGATGCTGGGAGGGTTTGGGGGCAGGAGGAAAAGGGGACAACAGAGGATGAGATGGCTGGATGGCATCACCGACTCGATGGACATGAGTTTGGGTAAACTCCGGAAGTTGGTGATGGACAGGGAGGCCTGGAGTGCTGTGATTCATGGGGTTGCAAAGAGTCGGACACGACTGAGTGACTGAACTGAATATCCTCTAGGTTCTTTCATGCTATAGCATGTGTCAGAGTTTACTTTCTTTTTAAGTTTGAAAAATATTTCACTGTTTATATACCCCACATTTTGCATATCTCATCAATTATTGATGAATAATTACATGTCCACATTTTAGTTGTTGTGAATAATGCTGCTATGAACATGGATGTACAATTATCACTTTGGAATACTGCTTTGAATTTTTCAGGTATATACTCAGGAATGAAGTTATTGGATCATGTGGTAATTATATTTTTTATTTTTTGAGGAACTGCCATGCTGTTTTCCATCGTGGCTGCACCATTTTATCTTCCCACCAACAACGTTACATGTGCTCCAATTTCTCCGTGTACTGGTCAACACTCATTTTCTGTTTTGTTTTGTTTTGTTTTGATGGTAGCCATCCTAATGGGTGTAAAGTGGTATCTCATTGCAGGGTTGATTTACATTTTCTTAACAATTAGTGAAATGATTGCGATTGTGCAGTAGTTTGAACATTCTTTGGCATTATCCTTCTTTGGGACTGGAATGAAAACTGACCTTTTCCAGTCCTGTGACCATTGCGAAGTTTTCCAAATTTGCTGACATATTGAGAGCAGCACTTTAACAGTATCATCTTTTAGGATTTGAATTGCTTCAGCTGGAATTCCATCACCTCCACTAGACTTGTTCATAGTGATGCTTTCTAAGGCCCACTTTACTTCACACTCCAGGATGTCTGGCTGTAGGTGAGTGACCACACCATCGTGGTTATCTGGGTCATTTAAGCTCATTTCTGTATACATCTTCTGTGTAATCTTTTTCTTTTAAATTTATTTATTTTTTTAATCGAAGGAAAATTGCTTTACAGAATTTTGTTGTTTTCTGTCAAACCTCAACATGAATCAGCCATAAGTATACATATATCCCCTCCCTCTTGAACCTTCTTCCCATCTCCCACTCCATCTCAGCCCTCTGGGTTGATACAGAGCCCCTGTTGAGTTTCCTGAGACATATAGCAAATTCCTGTGACTATCTATTTTACATATGGTGATGTAAGTTTCCATGTTACTCTCTCCATACATTTTACCTTCTCCTCTCCTCTCCCTATGTCCATAAGTCTGTTCTCTATGTCTGTTTCTCCAGTGTTGCCTTGCAAATAAATTCTTCAGTACCATCTTTCTAGATTCTGTATATATGCGTAAGTAAACAATATTTATCTTTCTCTTTCTCTCTTACTTCACTCTGTATAATAGGTTCTAGGTTCATCCATCTCATTAGAACTGACTCAAATGCATTCCTTTTTATGGCTGAGTAATATTCCATTGTGTATATGTACCACAACTTCTTTATCCATTCATCTATTGATGGACATCTAGGTTCTAGCTATTGTAAGTAGTGCTGCAATGAACAATGCAATACATGTGTCTTTTTCTATTTTCATTTCCTCTGGGTATATGCCTAGGAGTGGGATTGTTGGGTCTTATGGTGGTTTTATTCCCAGTTTTTAAAGGAATCTCCATACCATCTTCCATAGTGGCTGTATCAATTTACATTCCCACCAACAGTGCAAAAGCGTTCCCTTTTCTTCACATCCTCTCCAGCATTTATTGTTTGTAGACTTTTTGATGATGGCCGTTATGGCCAGTGTGAGGTGATATCTCATTGTAGTTTTGATTTGCATTTCTCTAATAGTGAGTGATGTTGAACATCTTTTCATGTGTTTGTTAGCCATCTGTATGTCTTTTGGGGAGAAATGTCTGTTTAGGTCTTTATCCCACTTTTTGATTGGATTGTTTGTTTTTCTGGTATTGAGTTGTATGAGCTGCTTGTATGTTTTGTAAATTAATCCCTTTTCAGCTGTTTCATTTGTTATTATTTTCTCCTATTCTGAGGGTTGTCTTTTCACCTGCTTATAGTTTCCTTTGTTGTGCAAAAGATTTTTAAAATCAGGTCCCACTTGTTTACTTGTGTTTTTATTTCCATTACTCTAGGAGGTGGGTCATAGAAGATTTGCTTTGATTTATGTCATTGAGTGTTCTGCCTATGTTTTCCTCTAAGAGTTTTATAGTTTCTGGTCTTACATTTAGGTCTTTAACCCATTTTGAGTTTGTTTTTGTATATGGTGTTAGGAAGTGTTCTAATTTCATTCTTTTACATGTAGCTGTCTAGTTTACCCTGCACCTCTTGTTAAAGAGGTTTTCTTTGCTCCATTGTATATTCTTGCCTCCTTTGTCAAAAAGAAGTTACCCATAGGTGCATGGGTTTATTTCTGGGCTTTCTATCTTGTGCCATTGGTCTATAGTTCTGTTTTTGGGCCAGTACTATTACTGTAGTCTTGTGGTATAATCTGAAGTCAGGAAGGTTGATTCCTCCAGCTCCATTCTTCTTTCTCAAGACTGCTTTGGCTATTCGGGGTCTTTTGTCTTTCTATATGAATTGTGGAATTTTTTGTTCTAGTTCCATTCTAAATGCCATTGGTAATTTGATAGGGAACTCATTGAATTTGTAGATTCCATTTGGTAATATAGTCGTTTTCACAGTATTGATTCTTCCTACCCAGGAACATGGAATATCTCTCCATCTGTTTATGTCATCTTTGATTTCTTTCATCAGCATCTTATAATTTTCAGTATGCAGCTCTTTTGTTTTCTTAGGTAAGTTTATTCCTAGATATTATATTCTTTCTGTTGCAATTATGAATGGGATTGATTCCTTGATTGCTCTTTCTAATTTTTCATTGTTAGTATATAGGAATGCAAGTGATTTCTGTGTATTGATTTTGTATCCTTGAACTTTGCTAAATTCACTGATTAGCTCTAGTAATTTTCTGACACTATTTTTAGGGTTTTCTATGTAGAGGATCATGTCATCTGCAAACAGTTAGAGCTTTACTTCTTCTTTTCTGATCTGGATTCCTTTTATTTCTTTTTCTTCTCTGATTTTTGTAGCTAGGACTTCCAAAACTATGTTAAATAGTAGTGGTGAAAGTGGACACATTTGTCTTGTCCCTGATCTTTGGGGAAATGTCCAAATTTCGCCATTGAGAATCATGTTTGCTGTGGGCTTATCATATATGGCCTTTACTATGTTGAGGTAGGTTCCTTCTATGCCCATTTTTTGAAGAGTTTTAATCATAAAGTGGTGCTGAATTTTGTCAAAGGCTTTTTCTGCATCTATTGAGATGATCATATGGTTTTTATCTTTCAATTTTTTAAAGATGGTGTATCACATTGATTGATTTGCATATATTGAAGAATCCTTGCATCCCTGGAATAAGCCCAATTTGATCATGGTGTATGAGCTTTTTGATATGTTGCTGAATTCTGTTTGCTAAAAATTTCCTGAGAATTTTTGCATCTCTGTTCGTCAGTGATACTGGCCTATAGTTTTCTTTTTTTGTGTTGTCTTTGTCTGGTTTTGGTATCAGGGTAGCCTGATATTTGGTAGCCTTGTAGATTGAGTTTGGAAGTGGTCCTTCCTCTGCAATTTTTTGAAAGACTTTTAGAAGGATAGGCATTAGCTCTTCTCTAAATGTTTGATAGAATTCACCTGTGAAGCCATCTGGTCCTGGGCTTTTGTTTTTGGGGGAAATTTTTGACCACAGCTTCGATTTCAGTGCTTGTAATTGGGTTGTTCATAATTTCTACTTCTTCCTGGTTCAGTCCTTGAAGATTGAACTTTTCTAAATATCTGTCCTTTTCTTCAAGGTTATCCATTGTATTGCCATATAGTTGTTCATAATAATCTCTTATAATCCTTTGTATTTCTGCATTGTCCATTGTAACCTCTCCTTTTTCATTTCTAATTTTGTTGATTCTTCTCTCTCTTTTTTTATGAGTCTGGATAAAGTTTTGTCAATTTTGTTAATGTTCTCAAAGAACCAGCTTTTGGTTTTATTAATCTTTACTATTATTCCTTTCATTTCTTTTTCATTTATTTCTGTTCTGATCTTCATGATTTCTTTCCTTCTGCTAATTTGGGGGGGGGGTTGTTATTCTTTTTCCAGTTGTTTTAGGTGTAAAGTTAGGCTGTTTATTTGATATATTTCTTGTTTATTGAGTTAGGATTGTATTGCTCTAAAGTTCCTCCTTAGAACTGGTTTTGCTGCATCCCATAGGTTTTGAATTGTTGTGTTTTCATTGTCATTTGTTTCTAGGAATTGTTTGATTTCCTCAGTAACCTGTTCATTATTTAGGAATATGTTGCTTATTCTCCATGTGTTTGTGTTTTTTACAGTTTTTAAAAAATTGTAATTGATATCTAGTCTCATAGCGTTGTGGTTGGAAAAGACACTTGACACGATTTCAGTTTCCTTATATTTGCTAATGTTTGATTTGTGACACAAGATGTGGTCTATTCTGGAGAATGTTCTATGTGCACTTGAAAGAAGGTGTAGTTTTCTGCTTTTGGATGGGATGTTCTGAAGATATCAATTAGAGCCATCTCATCTAATGTATCATTTAAGACTTGTGTTTCCTTATTAATTTTCTGTCTTGATGATCTGTCCATTGATGTGAGTGGGGTGTTAAAGTCTCCTACTATTATTGTGTTACTGTCAGTTTCTCCTTTTAAGTCTGTTACTGTTTGTCTTATTGAGGTGCTTCTGTATTTGGTACATAGATATTTACAATCGTTATATCTTCCTCTTGGATTGATCCCTTGATCATTATGTAGTGTTCTTCCTTATCTCTCATAATATTCTTTATTTTAAGGTCTAGTTTGTCTGATATGAGGATTGCTTCTCCAGCTTTTTTTTTTTTTTTTTTGCTTTCTATTTGCATGGAATATATTTTTCCATCCTCTCACTTTCAGTCTATATGTGTCTGTAGGTCTGAAATGGGTTTCTTGTTGGCAGCATATATATGGGTCTTGTTTTTGTATCCATTCAGCCAGTCTGTGTCTTTTGGTTGGAGCATTGAATCCACTTACATATAAAGTAATTATTGATATATATGTTCCTATTTCCATTTTGCTAATTGCTTGGGGTTTGTTTTTGTAGATCTTTTTCTTCTCATGTTTCCTGAGATATATAAGTCCCTTTAACATTTGTTGTAATGCTGGTTTGGAGGTTCTGAATTCTCTTAACTTTTGCTTGTCTGAAAAGCTTTTGATTTCTCATCAATTTTGAATGAGATCCTTGCTGGGTAGAGTAATCTTGGCTGTATATTTTTCCCTTCAGTACTTTAAATATATCCTGCCATTCCCTTCTGGCCTGCAGAGTTTCTGCTGAAAGATCAGCTGTTAAATCTATGTTTAACATGCTGCATGTTACTTGTTGATTTTTCCTTGTTACGTTTAATGTTCTTTCTTTGTGTTTAATCTTTGTTAGTTTGGTTAGGATGTGTTTTGGTGCATTTCTCCTTGAGTTTATCCTGTATCCTTGGGTTTATCCTCTTTGCACCTCTTGGACTTGATTGACTATTTCCTTTTCCATGTTGGGGAAATTTTCACTATAATCTCTTCAAAAATTCTCTCATATCCTTTCTTTTTCTCTTTTTCTTCTGGGACCCCTATAATTCAAATGTTGGTATATTTAATATTGTCCCAAAGGTCTCTGAGACTACCCTCAGCTCTTTTCATTCTGTTTACTTTATTCTACTCTTCAGCTGTATTTCCACTATTTTATCTTTCAGTCACTGATCCATTATTCTGCTTCAGATATTCTCTTATTGATTCCTTCTAGAGTATTTTTAATTTCAATAATTATGTTGTTTGTCTCTGTGTGTTTATTCTTTAATTCTTCTAGGTCTTTGTTAATTGATTCTTGCATTTTCTCTAATCTGTTTTCAAGGTTTTTTTTTTTTTTTTTTTATCATCTTTACTATCATTATTCTGAATTCTTTTCTCAGGTAGTTTGCCTTCATTTATTTGGACTTCTGTATTTCTTGCTTGTCCCTTAATTTGTGCAGTATTTCTCTGCCTTTTCATTATTTTTTTTTAAAACATTGTTTGAGATCTTCTTTTCTCAGGCTTCAAGGTTGAATTCTTTCTTCCTTTTGGTTTCTGTCCTCCTAAGGTTGGTCCAGTGGTTTGTGTAAGCTTCCTATAGGGTGAGATTTGTGCTGAGATCTATTTTTTTTTCCTCTGATGCACAGGGCTGAGAGGTGGTAATCCCGTCTGCTGATGATTTGGTTTGTATTTTTGTCTTGTTTGTTGTTTGGATGAGGCATCCTTCACAGGGTGCTACTGGTGGTTGGTGTTGCTTGGTCTTGTATTCAGTTGGTTTCTTTTGTGGATGTTCTCACTATTTGATACTCCCTAGGATTAGTTCTCTGGTAGTCTAGGATCTTGGAGTCAGTGCTCCCAACCCAAAGGTTCAGGGCTTGATCTCTGGTCAGGAACGAAGATTCCACAAGTGGTTTGTTATGGCATTAAGTGAGATTAAAACAAATACCCAAAAATGAGGAACCAAAGATGAACCCTAGACAAATGGCAGTTACAAAATCAGGCAAATAATAATAAAAATAATGGAATATACACACATATATATACCATAAGCAAAACCAAAACAGCCCAACAAAAATATAGTACAATAGGTTGACCCAGTGAACAAAGGAAACCAAAAATGGTATCTACCAGTTAAAAACAAAACTAAGCACAAACTGTAAAACAAAACTAAAGCAAAGTGACAAGTGGGGAATAAAGCAATGAAAACAAAACAAATATGGTGAGAGGAAAGGAAAGAAAGAAAGAATTGATATGCAAAGTTAAACAGAGGTAGATAAGGAAGATTTATATATGTTAAAGACTAACTGAAAAGGGAAAAGAACAGTAGGAAAAGCAAGCAAAGGAATAACTGTAGAAAAAATAATATGTTTTAAAAATTAAAATTAAAAACAAAAGGAAAAAACAAAAAGGAAAACTCCACTGAAATGCAAAAGGCCAACATAGAGGCAGAGGTTTATAACAATAAAAAGTCTGATTTAAAAAAACAAACAAACAAACAAACTCAAAAGCTTAATTAGATTCCATAGTGCTAATAAGACTTCCCTGGTGGCTCAGATGGTAAAGTGTCTGCCTGCGATGCGGGAGACTTGGGTTTGATCCCTGGATCAGGAAGATCCCCTGGAGAAGGAAATGGCAACCCACTCGAGTACTCTTGCCTGGAAAATTCCATGGACAGAGGAGCCTTGTAGGCTACAGTCCATGGTGTCGCAAAAAGTCGGACACGACTGAGCAACTTCACTCACTCAGTGCTAATAAAATCAACAACTATAACAGGAGGGAAAAAAAATCCAAAAGAAACTGCAGAACTAGTCAAAATATAAGAATAGTAAATATTTTTCTTGAGTCACTGCTGTCAGCATCCTTTCCCTTGCTGGGAGTCAAGTCCACTTCGTCTCCCTAGGGTGCCTTCCAAAACTGCGCTGGTCTCTGGACCTGCAGTGGGGGCAGCTAGACTCTAATCTGGTCCTACTCCTGTGTGTTCTTGCTTCCAATGTTCACAGCTATCAGAACGAATGCACTTATTTTTGTAGGAGCTTTCCATGTCCTTTTATATATTCTGTAGACACAGAGTCTGCCTAGTTGATCATGTGGATTTAATCCGCAGCTTGTACAGCTGGTGGGAAGGTTTTGGGTCTTCTTCTTTAGCCACATTGTGCCTGGGTTTTAATTGTGGTTTTATTTCCATCTCTGCCTGTGGGTCATCCACTGCGGTTTGCTCCTGAGGCTGTCCTGGAGGACTTGGGTCTGCCCCAGTGAGGGCCAGGTGTAGAGGTGGTGCTGCTGCTTGGGTCGCAGGGGTCTGGCAGACCAGGTACTCAGGGGAGTTGGTGGCTAGGGTAGCAGGAAATATAATGCTCTAGAAGAGTATGGAAACCAGTATTGGCCAATACACTTCAGTATTCTTGCTTGGAAAACCCCACTGACAGAGAAGCCTGTCGCCACAGCCCCCAGGTGCTGGGGTCCAGCCCCGGTGGATCCAGGGAATTCGAAGCGGGGACGGCATCGGCGAGGATCAGGAAACAACTGCTTAATTAAACGTTAATTAAGGATATAAAGAGTAATAGAATAAGGATAGCTCAGTAGGAAAATTCAGTGAAGAAAAGAGGCTGAAACAAGGATAGCTCAGTGAGGAAATTCAGTGGAGAAAAGAGGCTGAATAATTCAGCCAGAGGGTGAGAGAAAGAACAACATGGGGAGACCAAGTTTCGGTGAACAAGGCCCGCACTTTATTTTCCAAAGTAGTTTTTATACCTTAAGTTATACATAGAGGATAATGGGGGAAGGGATAGAGTCATGCAGCAAGCCAGGCGTTCTTCCTGCAAACTTATCATATGCAAAAGCTTAGGTGATTTGCATCATCTTCTGGCCCGGAGGCCTGTTAACATTTTAAGATCCTTTCTTCAGAAAACTTATTTTTCTCTAAAGGTGATTGGTCAGGAGCCACCCTCCAAAAGCATTAGATAAAGTTGCATTCCTACAGAGCAAAGGTGTGGTGGGCTAAAACAAGAAAAAGAATTAACTCAAGAGTCCCAGGTTACAAGCATTAAAGCTACTACTTACACCAATTATATTCATCAATACACTGCCAGGGACACAGCAGGTAAGGGATATGGAAACTTAGCAGGAAACATTGGCCCAACAAGTGAAAATCCCTTCAGCAATACAATTTCTAATCCATCTTTTAACTGCTCAAAGGAATCTGTATTTAGACAGTTTAGAACATCTCATACCTCTCACAGTTGGGAGGCTCTGAGCAATCACATGTGGCCGGAAAAACCTATTCAGGCAGGCTAGAGGACTTCCAAAGGAGTTTGTAGGTTGAAACACTGTCACACCCAGGAATTATTAACTGGAGCTGTAAGCTAACTCTTTTTTTCAGAGAGAGGTAGTGGGGGACAGCCCCCCGTAAAGTCAGAAGTGTAGGTGAAAGCACAAAGCAGAAAGTAGGCAGACTCTGGTTTTGGGGGTAGATGCTCCAGAATTTCCAGGGGGACTCTAGAGGCTCAATCCCGCCTTTGCGTATGCCGAGCCTCCTTCCTCATGACCTTTGTCATGGGTGGAGCTCCTCACGCTGGCTCCCGGGAGTGATAGAATTCCAGTTGAGCTATTCCAGATCCTGAAAGATGATGCTGTGGAAAGTGCTGCACTCAATATGCAATATGCACTCAGTATGCAATATGCCGGCTCCTGGCACCCGGGGTTGCAAAGAATTGGACACTACTGAAGCAACCCCTCATGCACAGGACTTTTTTGCCTGTGGCAGCTCTGCCCCACTGAGGGTTGAGCATGAAGTGGAGCAGCTGCTTGGGTTGTGGGGACCCTGGTGGTCAACCACAGGCGTTATGGCCCTATCATAATCTTTTTTCAAGCCTCTGGTAGCTGGTGGTCAGAAGGCCTCTTTGGCTAGTCTTCCTCTGTTGCTCTGCCCATTCAGGCATTTAGAGGGCTCCCTTGCCTGGGGTGGGGGAGTGGAGTCCTACTCTATTGTTTGGCACATCAGGCCAAACAGTAGGACCCTGATTGGGGTCCTACTCTGTAGATCCATGCATCGGACACTTAAAGGGGCACCCTGGGTGGGGGTCCTACTCTGTAGTTCGATGTGTCAGGCACTTGATGGGCCAGCCTCTCTAATGTTCAGCTGTCATTGCTGGTCTGTGGGGAGAGAGAGGCTATGGTGATGGCTTCACCCTCTATGCATGACTCAGCAGTATTGCCTTGCTTCCATGGCTACCTGGCTTTCCTCCATAGGCATTTCCCACCACAATCTCCTCCCTCACTTCCCTTGGTCTGTCTCTCTGCAGTCAACAGCAGCCCTCACCCTGGGATTGCTCCACAATCCCTACGCTCCAGCTCCCAGCTGCTGCCCCTTCAAGGGGAACTGTGTCCCTATCAGGAGTACGTATGGCTGTGGCAAGGACTGATTTTCTTTCCATTTAGGCTGCCATAGATCAGTTGTTTCACTTTTAGCTTTAAATGTTTCTCCTCTGACCCCGACAATTACCCCAAAGTGGGGATGAGACCCCTGCTTCAGTTCCCCCACCTGCTGAGGGCAGGTCCGGTCCTACTGACACTCCTGTTTTTCCCCCTAGCTCCTTGGTCCTACTGAGTTTTGTGTGGCTCTACATATTCTTTTCCAGTAGTCAGGTACTCCTGTCTGCTCTCAGCTGGTGTTCTGCAAGCACTTCTGTGTCTTAAGGTGTATTTCTGATGTATCTGTGGAGAGAGATGTACTCCACATCCACCTACTCCTCCTCCATCTTGTTCTCCCCCTCTTCTGTGTATTCTTGCCACCTCTTCTTAATATCTTCTGCTTCTGTTAGGTTCATACCATTTCTGTCCTTTATTGTGCCCATTTTTGCATGAAATGTTCCCTTGGTGTCTCTAATTTTCTTGAAGAGATCTCTAGTCTTTCCCATTCTATCGTTTTCCTTTATTTCTTTGCATTGATCATCTGAGAAGGCTTTCTTATCTCTCCTTGCTCTTTTTTGGAACTCTGCATTCAGATGGGCATATCTTTTCTTTTCTCCTTTGCCTTTAGCGTCTCTTCATTTTTCAGCTATTTGTAAGGCCTCCTCAAACAACTATTTTACCTTTTTTCATTTCTTCTTCTTGGGGATGGTTTTGATCACAGACTCCTGTACAGTGTCACAAACCTCTAACCATAGTTCTTCAGGCACTCTGTCAGTCGGATATAATCCCTTGACTCTATTTGTCACTTCCACTGTATAATCATAAGGGATTTGATTTCGGTCATACTTTAATGCCCTGTGGTTTTCCCTACTTTCTTCAATTGAAGTCTGAATTTTGCAATAAAGAGTTCATGACCTGAGTCACAGTTGGCTCCCCCTCTTGTTTTTGCTGATTATATAGAGCTTTTCCTTCTTTGACTGCAAAGAATATAATCAATCTGATTTTTTTTTTTTTTACATTTAAAAAAATTTATTTTTTTTTTTAATTGGAGGCTAATTATTTTACAATATTGTAGTGGGTTTGCCATACATTGACATGAATCAGCCATGGGTATACATATGTCCCCCATCCTTAACCTCCCTCCCAACTCCCGCCCCATCCCATCCCTCAGAGTAGTCCCAGTGCACCAGCCCTGATCACTCTGTCTCATGCATCGAACCTGGACTGGCCATCTATTTCATATATGGTAATATACATGATTCAATGCTATTCTCTCAAATCATCCCACCCTCGTCTTCTCCCAGAGTCCAAAAGTCTGTTCTTTACATCTGAGTCTCTTTTGCTGTCTCACATATAGGGTTATCATTCTCATTTTTCTAAATTCTACATATATGTGTTAATATACTGTATTAGTGTTTTTCTTTCTGACTTACTTCACTCTGTATAATAGGCTCCAGTTTCATCCACCTCATTAGAACTGACTCAAATGCATTCTTTTTAATAGCTGAGTAATATTCCATTGTTTATATGTACCACAGATTTCTTATCCATTCATCTGCCAATGGACATATAGGTTGCTTCCATGTCCTGGCTGTTGTAAACAGTGCTGTGATGAACACTGGGGTACATGTGTCTCTTTCCACTCTGGTTTCCTCAGTGTGTATGCCCAGCAGTGGGATTGCTGGGTCGTATGGCAGTTCTATTTCAGTTTTTTAAGGAATCTCTACACTGTTCTCCATAGTGGCTGTACTAGTTTGCATTCCCACCAACAGTGTAAGAAAGTTCCCTTTTCTCCATACCCTCTCCAGCATTTATTGTTTGTAGACTTTTTGATAGCAGCCATTCTGACTGGCATGAGATGGTACATCATTGTGCTTTTGATTTGAATTTCTCTGATAATGACTGGTGTTGAGCATCTTTTCATGTGTTTGTTAGCCATTGATATATCTTTGGAGAAATGTCTGTTTAGTTCTTTGGCCTATTTTTTTGACTGGGTCGTTTATTTTTCTGGTATTGAGCTGCATGAGCTGTTTGTAATTTTTGAGACTAATTCTTTTTCAGTTGCTTTGTTTCCTATTATTTTCTCCCATTCTGAAAGCTGTCTTTTCACAAGGTTTGTATTTTCTAAACACATCTGTGCTTTGTGCTTAGTCGCTCACTCATGTCTGCCTCTTTGTGACCCCATGGACTGCAGCCTGCCAGGCTCCTCTGTCCATGGGGATTCTCCAGGCAAGAATACTGGAGTGGTTGCCATGCCCTCCTCCAGGGGTCAGTCTGATTTTAGTATTGACCATCTGGTGATGCCTATGTGTAGAGTCTTCTCTTGTGTTGTAGGAAGAGGGTATTTGCTATGACCAGTGTGTTCTCTTGGCAAAACTCTATTAGCCTTCCTTTCGTACTTCCTTTTGTACTACCCTGCTTCCTTTTGTACTCCAAGCCCAAACTTGCCTGTTACTCCAGGTATCTCTTGATTTCCTTCTTTTGCATTCCAGTCCCCTATGATGAAAAGGCCACCTTTTTTGGTGTTAGTTTTAGAACATCTTTTATGTCTTCATAGAACCATTCAACTTCAGCTTCTTCAGCATTAGTGGTTGGGGCATAGACTTGGATTACTGTGATACTGAATGGTTTGCCTTGGAAACGAACAGAGATCATTCTGTCATTTTTGAGATTGCACCCAAGTACTGCATTTCAGACTCTTCTGTCATCTGTGAGGGCTACTCCATTTCTTCTAAGGAATTCGTGCCCACAGTAGTACATATAAAAGGTCATCTGAATTAAATTCGCCCATTCCAGTCCATTTCAATTCACTAATTCCTAAAATGTGGATGTTCACTCTTGCCATCTCCTGTTTGACCACTTCCAATTTATCTTGATTCATGGACCTAACATTCCAGTTTCCAATGCAATATTGTTCTTTACAGCGTTGGACTTTACTTTCACTACCAGACATAATTGGGTGTTGTTTCCACTTTGGCTCAGCCTCTTCATTCTTTCTGGAGCTATTTCTCTGCTTTTCTCTAGTAGCATATTGGCCACCTATAGACCTGGGAAGCTCCATCTTTCAGTGTCATTTCTTTTTACCTTTTCATACTCTTCATGAGGTTCTCAGGGCAAGAATGCTGAAGGGATTTGCCATTCTTTTCTCCAGTGGACCATTTTTTTTTTGTCAGAACTTTCCCCCATAACCTGCTTATCTTGGGTGGCCCTAAATACTATGACTCATAGTTTCATTGCATTAGACAAGGTTGTGATCCAAGTCATCATTTTGTTTCCTTTTCTGTGATTGTGGTTTTCATTCTGTCTGTCCTCTGATAGATGAAGTTAAGAGGCTTGTGGAAGCTTCCTGGTGGGAGGGACTGGCTGTGGGTAAAACTGGGTCTTGCTCTGGTGGGCAAGGCCATGCTCAGTAAGTCTTTAATCCAATTTTCTTCTGACGGTAGGGCTGTTTCCCTCCCTGTAGTTTTCCCTAGGCCAAACCATGGGGTAATGGTGGTAATGGCGACCTCCTTCAAAAGGAGGCTCCCAGGACTGCTTTGATCAGCGCCCCTGAACCCCTGGCAGGACACTTGACCCACACCTCTGCCGGAGACTCCCAGACATTCACAGGCAAGTCTGGCTCAGTCTCTTGTGGGGTCACTGCTCCTTTCTCCTGGTCCTGGTGTGGACAAGCTTTTGTTGTGCCCTCCAAAAGTCTGTTTCCCTGAGGGTTCTCAGTATTTTTGTGTGATCCCCAGGTTGGGAAATCTGTTGTGAGCCCTAGAACTTTTGCAACAGGGTGAGAACTTCTTGGATATAATTGTTCTCCAGTTTGTGGGTTGTCTGCTCGGTGGCTCTATAGTGGTACTAAAGGTGATCTCCTCCAAGAAGACTTATGCCACATGCTGCGCCTCCCAGGTCTGCTGCAGCCAGACCCCCTGTCCCCGTGGCAGGTCACTGCTGACCCATGCCTCCACAGGAGACACTCAAACACTGAAAGGCAGGTCTGGCTCAGTCTCTTGTGGGGTGTCACAGCATTTTTCCCTCAGTCCTGGTGCACACAAGGCTTTGTTTGCACCCTCCAAGGTCTCTGGCGGGTCTGAGATATTAAACACAATTGCACTCCTCCTTGGATAAGGCAATGGCACCCCACTCCAGCACTCTTGCCTGGAAAATCCCATGGATGGAGGAGCCTGGTGGGCTGCAGCCCATGGGGTCGCTAAGAGTTGGCACGACTGAGCGACTTCACTTTCACTTTTCACTTTCATGCATTGGAGAAGGAAATGGCAACCCACTCCAGTGTTCTTGCCTGGAGAATCCCAGGGACGGGGGAGCCTGGTGGGCTGCCGTCTATGGGGTCACAGAGTCGGACATGACTGACGCGACTTAGCAGCAGCAGCAGCACTCCTCCTACCACCTTGTGGGGCTTCTCCTTTGTTCTTGGGTGTGGGGTATCTTTTTTTGGTGGGATCCAACATTTTCCTCTGATGGTTGTTCAGAAGCTAGTTGTGACTTTTGTGTTCTCGCAGAAGACAAGTGTGTGTCCTTCTACTCTGCCATCCTGATAGCTTAAGGCAGTTTATTTAGCCATTCCCCTAGGATTTACAGTTATTTGACTTTCAGTGTTTGTTTTCTTTCTTTCTGGCTACTGTAAGTAAATGCTGCAAAGATCATCCTTATACAAATCTCCTTGTGCATTTATGTGATTATTCATTTCTCTAAGGCAGAAATAATTTCGTTTCTAGCCTCTGGGTCTCCAGGTCTTAGAAGGACAGTTTGAGTTCAGCTGTGTGCCAAAGAGGGTTTTAAAAATTGCCTCAAAATTGAAGGGATGGAAAGGGTTACCCTTTAATCTTACCAAAGCGTGGCATCAACCCCCAAAATACTACTTTAAAATTCTTTTACACTTTTGTAGCTTGTATGTTTAAGAAATATTTCTAGAATTTAAAATAGTAGCCATTTTATATTTATATGAAAACATGTACAAGACTTTCCTCGTAATGCAAAGAGCTGGTCTGTAAGAATATTGTCTTTTCTTTAAATGAACGTTTAATGAATGCGTGAGAGGACTGAAAAATTCAGTCTTTTCAGTCATCCACTCCTTCAGTTAGTTTCCACCTAGGATCCTCAGTGGGAAATTGATCTGAGGAAAGATTGCACATCAGACATTGATTCAGCTAAGGCCAACCCATTTTAAGGTGCCATCCATTAATTTGCTGACTGCAAATAGAGATTTTGCCCAAGGCCAGAACTCACAGTTTGTTCCAGTTCACCTGAAATAGATTTCCACAAATGACTGGGAAAAGGGAGTCTCTTCTTGGTCCACTCTTTCTCATCACACAAACATACACACACACAAACACACACACCTTGACACAGCCTTAATTTCCTTTCAGCCTATGGTTATTTTTCATTTTAGCATTGATACTGTTCATATGTGGAGAAAGAAATGGCAACCCACCCCAGTATTTTTGCCTGGAAAATCTCATAGACAGAGGAGCCTGGCGGGCTATAGTCCCTGGGGTCACTAAGCATCAGCCATGACTTGACTTAGCGACTGAGCACTCATGCACTGTTCATATGAGACAGCTTGTCTTATCTACAAAGGACCTCAAATGACAGATGGAAACAAAGATAGATAACACACCCAGGAAGATTCATATTTTCTAAAAATGGGGAAATTATGGGTTTCAATCATAGCCACACCATGGCAGGAACCTGTCCACACCCTCACTTGCCAGCAGCCCCATTTCTAGCCCCATATCTCAGGGACTGAGTCTGCATCTTAAGTGCATGAAATTAATTTATCATTGTTCATTTGATAAAAGCTTGAACATTCACATTTAAAACCACCATTTCCTAGTCAAATTTTAGTTAAATAAGAAACCTTTGTTCATTTTTAGAATTTTAATAATTTGAAATGTGTGAGTTGATTTTTAATTAATAGGAATTCAAAAATAGCTACTCTTGTTTTAAACAGAACAGGTGTTCACAGGTGCTTGTTCCTGAGGATGGCTGCAGTTATATTTCTAGGGTACAGTGGGGAGTGGTGGAAAATTCCTTGGGCTCAAAGAGAAGCACAGGGGATCTTGAGAGAAGGAGAAGAAACATGCTTCTCTCCTGTGCTCTCTACACAGTGCAGGCCACCACTATCCATACAGCTACCTAAGCCAGGCAGCCAGAAATCAGAAGGTCTGCTGATTTTTCTATTTGTACCACACATAATGACTCATTGAGTCAGTTGATTCTACTATCAAATACTGCTCTGAGTCAATCCTCTTTTCTATTACTGACACGCTACTCCACATTAGCTCTTTTCCTTTCTTTAAGACAAGAGTAGTAAACATTCTTGACCACTATCAAGCAGTGTCCTTGGTACTCTGTGCTATGTGCTAAGTACCTCCAGTCATGTCTGGCTCTTTGTGACCCTATGGACTGTAACCCACCAGGCTCCTCTGTCCATTAGTATTCCAGGCAAGAATACTGGAGTGGGTTGCCATGCCCTCCTCCAGGGGATCTTCCCATCCCAGGGATACTACTTTAATATTCTTTCTCACTTTTGTAGCTTGCATGTTTAATATGCATTTCAGGAATAAAAAATAGTAAACACTTTATATGAAAACATGTACAAGATTTTCACCATAATGCAAGTGTTAGTCACTCAGTCATGCCCGACTCTTTGTGACCCCATGGACTGCAGCCCACCAGGCTCCTCTGTCCATGGGACTTTCCAGGCAAGGATACTGGAGTGGGTTGCCATTTCCTTCTCCAGGGGATCTTCCCGACCCAAGGATCAAACCTGGGTCTCCTGCACTGCAGACAGATTCATTAACATCTGAGCTACAAGGGAAGCCAGCATAATGCAAACAGCTGTTCAAACCCAGGGATCGAACCTGCACTTATTATGTCTCCTGCACTGGCAGGGGAGATCTTTACCACTACCACCACCTGGGAAGCATGTGGTATGCAAATAAGACATAGCTTTATGCCTTCAAAGTACTATTCCAGAGGGAAAGACAAGCACTTGGGAAGGATACTTAGTACTTAATATATGCCAGGCACCATGTATGTGCTGGGGCAGGATAGGGAGCAGATGGGGGACAAATCAAACATTTCTCTCCTCTTTTGGCTGTTCAGTTCAGTTCAGTTGAGTTGCTCAGTTGTGTCCAACTCTTTGCGACCCCATGAATTGCAGCACGCCAGGCCTCCCTGTCCATCACCAATTCCCGGAGTTCACTCAAACTCACATCCATCGAGTCAGTGATGCCATCCAGCCATCTCATCCTCTGTCGTCCCCTTCTCCTCCTGCCCCCAATCCCTCCCAGCATCAGAGTCTTTTCCAATGAGTCAACTCTTTGCATAAGGTGGCCAAAGTACTGGAGTTTCAGCTTTAGCATCATTCCTTCCAAAGAAATCCCAGGGCTGATCTCCTTCAGAATGGACTGCTTGGATCTCCTTGCAGTCCAAGGGACTCTCAAGAGTCTTCTCCAACACCACAGTTCAAAAGCATCAATTCTTTGGTGCTCAGCTTTCTTCACAGTCCAACTCTCACATCCATACATGACCACTGGAAAAACCATAGCCTTGACTAGACGGACCTTTGTTGGCAAAGTAATGTCTCTGCTTTTCAATACTATCTAGGTTGGTCATAACTTTCCTTCCAAGGAGTAAGCGTCTTTTAATTTCATGGCTGCGGTCATCATCTGCAGTGATTTTGGAGGCCCAAAAAATAAAGTCTGACACTGTTTCCACTGTTTCCCCATCTATTTGCCATGAAGTGATGGGACCAGATGCCATGATCTTCGTTATCTGAATGTTGAGTTTTAAGCCAACTTTTTCACTCTCCTCTTTCACTTTCATCAAGAGGCTTTTGAGTTCCTCTTCACTTTCTGCCATAAGGGTGGTGTCATCTGCATATCTGAGGTTATTGATATTTCTCCTGGAAATCTTGATCCCAGCTTGTGCTTCTTCCATTCCAGCGTTTCTCATGATGTACTCTGCATATATAAGCTAAATAAGCAGGGTGACAATATACAGCCTTGACGTATTCCTTTTTCTATTTGGAACCAGTCTGTTGTTCTATGTCCAGTTCTAACTGTTGCTTCCTGACCTGCATATAGGTTTCTCAAGAAGCATGTCAGGTGGTCTGGTATTCCCATCTCTTTCTACAACAAACTCTCCTCCCTAAAGCAAGCAAACACACAAACCTACAAAAAACCACTACAAGTAGCTTAGGCTCACAGATTCTAGGGACAAGCTCAGCAAGCAAGTCAGAGGAAGGGCAGAAACATATCTGAGTCTCAAAAATGTAAATATTCCCAAGATGATATTCTGTCTCCTGACTCTACATGTTGTCCTCATGTCCTCTTCATGGTAGGGAAATTCTCTAGAGTTTCATCCTTACACTTCCCTCCACCATGAATCATCTTTCTGTGGCCCAATTTGGATCCTGGTTAGGCATCCAGGTAGCCCAGCTAGCTTTGTGTGCCCATTCTATATGAGTGACCTCTGACCCAGGGGAGGGACATGGGAGTGTGCATGTCCCAGGCAGCCACAGAATGCCTGGCAGGGATCCCAGCAGAAGAGGAGGGTGATAGGGAAGACACAGATCCCACCCATCGTGAAATCAAGGGGCTAGGATGCTGCACCATGGCGGGGTACAGTAAAAGAGGGGTGGTAATGGAGAAAGAAAAATGAGCCCATGGTGGAGGGTCTGAATTCAGGCAATGATTGTAGTGGTGGCAGATCCCAAAGGCTTAGATGATGAGGTCTTTTGGACTTGCTGAGATGTTTCCACAGGACATCTAGGTAGAGATCTAGAAAGGTTTGGGCTGAAAATAAAGAGCTTGAGTCATAATAACCATCTTCTTCAGGTAATGGTTGACTCCAAGGGTGGGTGGATATGATTACCAAGAGAATAAGGGGAAGCAGTGGGGCTTCCCAGATGGCTCAGTGGTAAAGAATCTGCCTGCCAATGCAGGAGATATGGGTTCAATCCCTGGGTCAGGAAAAGCCTCTGGAGGGGAAATGGCAACCCACTCCAGTATTCTTGCATGGAAAACTGCATGGACAGAGGAGCCTGGCAGGCTATAGTCCATCAGATTGTAAAGAGTCTGACATGACAGAGCAACTAAGCACAGACACAGGGAAAGCTGGAAAAGGCTATGACCAGTCAGCCCAATGCTGGGAGAGTCCAGACCTAATTTCAGTATGAAACCCTGCAAAACTGCTTCCTCATTATTGCTTCTCACAGGAAGCAGAACTTTGACATTTTAGTGGTGAATAAGCATTCCCAGATTTCTCCTTCAATCCTTTTATTCAATAACATAGGTAATTCAAATGAAAAAAAAATGCATTTTATGGGCCTCAGTAAAGTTATTTTTCTTTAGCCAATGCACTGGATCTAGGTTTAAAGCAGAAAATTCCATGACCAACTGGAGCCCAGGAGTTTGGGGGCAGGGTCCTGAGAGTGATGACATTATCCACAGTGGGGCACAGGATAACCCAAGGCCTAGCTGGGACCCTCTCCAGAACCCCACTGAAGGGCTGTAGAGTAGCTAATCTAAGGAAGGTTTTAACAGGTGGTGGTATAGGCGTGCAGGAGGGACAGGATGTGTTGGTGACATTTGTGTTGTGCTTCCCCAAGACTGTGTGACAGTTTTGGAAATAAGCTGAAGTGGTTATTGGTATGAATCACTACTGTACAAACTCTATATTCCTAAGACCTTTCCAGGTAATTAACATTTAATCTCCTGGGGACTGGGCAATCTTGTGAATTATGCCAGGAAATCTACTGGCCTTAAGTAAAAGGGGAATGATTAGTGTTTCAGAGGTTACATCCTAAAAAGCAAACCTTGGCTTTCTTATATGGAAGTCCTTCTCAGAAGACCCAGGATTTAATAGGAAAAGCCTCAGGTCAATGGACAAATTTCCAATTATCATGTCTACAACTTTGTTTCTGGTCCTCTGGAGGCAATGTGTAGATTTACCTGCCAATGCCATCTCCCAGCCAAGAATTTCTGCTGGACCAGGTGTGGCCAGCAGGATTTGGTGGTCAATTTTCTCAGCATTCCTCTGGATGTAAAATTCCTGTTTTTCAGATGGATGGATTGCATGCTGTCACTGTAAAAAGATGTGACAACTCGTCACAGGCAAGACTGGCATGTTAAACAACCTGAAGTGACAGGGCAATTGCACCCTGATGCTGGGCAGATGCTCTGCCCATAACCAAGCACTGTGGGATGTCTCTCTCTGAGACCAGGCACCCCGTTACTCCCTTCAATGAGTCTAGGGCTGCTGAAAAGACCAAAGCAAAGGTCTTGCATCTGGACCCTCCAAACTGGCCTAGAGTTCTCCTACCCAATAGTGGTTGAAATGGAAAAATTGAGGGGATACTATGCCTGGCTCTATTGGGGCTTTAAGAAAATTTCAGAAGGGTGACAAAATGCTTCTGGGGAAAGTTCTCAGCCTCCCCTCCTTCCCTATATTCTGATATGTAGAAGGTGAAAGGAGGCCATTTGAGCTGGAAGAGGAGCTATTTGTTCTGGATAGCAGAGTCCAGGTGCTGTGAATAGGGGTTGAGGGGAAGATAGAGTGATGAGCGGCTGCAATACTTCCAAGCAGTAGCAGGGGCCCTGGCTCCCACCAGTTTTGAGAGTCTCCTGTGACCTGGGAGACCAAGAGGCATGATCCACAGGAGAGGACAGTGTCAGGGACCTGCCTTGTCCTCTTCTCTTCGGTTGTTGTTCTAGGCCAAGGGGAGGGCTTGAAGTTGGAGAAAACACTGGTGGGGCTGATCTGTAACTGGATCATTCAACAAATAGTGATAAAATAACCTCTATGTGTTAAGAAATGTGCCAGGCAGTGGAATATCCTGGTGGCCCCCTCATGGAGTACATAGGTCAGAGGGAATACTTGCTTCCAAAACAAAATAAACAAGTGTATTAAATAATGACAAGTTGTGATGGGCAGAGTGGAGAATAATCAGGGGTAACCTTTTTAGACATCCCTTCTGGGCTGTGAAGGAGAGAAGAGAAGGAGCTCACTTTGCCAGTGAGGAGTGGGAGGGGGTGGTGAGAGGAGGGTGCAGCAGAGGCAAAGACCCTGCATGAACAGGAAGAAATGACTGATGTGAGCAAAGGCAATGCGGGGCGGGGACAGTGGAGGGTGGGGGGTGGCTTAGGATGAAGTCGAATAGACTTGGACTAGATCAGGCAAGACCTCTGGAGTCAGGTGAAAAAGGTTCGATTTTATTAGAAGGGTGATGCTGTCCCACTGAAGGGGGTCTGGCTGGAGAGAAACCTGTAATTCCCTTTGGCCTCTGTATGGTGATTGAAAATGAAAGTAAGACAAAACTAGGGAGGTTGTAGGGCTGGTTAAAAAGTGGCCTTACCTTTACAGTTCAGTGACTTGAGGTTGCTCACTAATTCAGCTACACCTGGAACCTTTCTCTGGTTCCCAGTCCCTGTGTGTTTTGTTTTTTCACTGGTGGCTCTTAGCTGATTAAAATTACCTGATGGAGCTTTGAAATATTTACTGATTTTTCCCACCCTTTATCAGGTAACTCAGAATTATGACCACAAATAAAGCTGACAGGTAAATGGCAAACTGGAATAAAAAATTGTAACTTACATAAGACAAAGTTTTAGTTTCATGAAACAGAAAAGTCATTCTTTTTAGAATCAATAAGAAAAGAATTTTTTTTTAACTACTAGGTTAAAGCTAGGAGAAGATCATGAAGAAATAGACATGGCCATAAGCTTCAAAAGAGGCTCAACTTCTCCAGTAAGCAGGGAAATACAAAACAAAATAATGTGAAACACTATTGTTCACCCACAAAATGGATTAGAAAAAAAAGTGACTGATAATGATCAAGATTGGTGAGAAGGTATAGAAACTGGTGTGCTTAGAACCTATGAAAGTATAAACTAGTTCAGTATCTTTAAGAAGTTGGCAACATTTATTTAATATAAAGAGCATATGCCATCAAACTAGCAATCTAGTAATCCATTAATTCCACTTTTGAGGTTCTCTTTTACAGAAATATGCACATGTGCACTTAAAGATATGAGTACAAGTGTGGCACTGATAGTGTGGGGATTTTGAAGGGAAACTGACATCTCCATTAACTGTGAAATGGCTGAATAAATCATGGGATACTATACTGCTCAGTTTTAAAAAGGGAATGTTGATCTAAATATACTGGCAAAGAAATATGTCTCATATATTCTTCAGTGAAAGAAGGAACTTTAGAATATGTACAGTGAGACCCATTTCTGTAATCCTGTGATATTTCCGTGGGTGTGTTATATTATCAATATTTTGTGCATTGTTCTCAGTTTACTCCCTACTTCAGGGCACTTAGATGGTTAGTAATTTCTTGCTTTAGTGATTTTTGCAGGTAGAAAATAGAGGTCCTTAGAAGTCAACACATTTGGTAAAAGATTATACTAGGGTTTGAAGGTAAGAGGGAGGGAATGCCTTATCAAGAACAAGTCAGATATTTCTCTCCAGTAGTAGCATTAGGTAGGGATTTTGGCCCAGAGGAAGACTTGATATTGCCCCAGTGGTGGCAAACCTCAGTGAGGGTAAAACCTGATGCGCCCTGTGGGGCTGGATCCAGGGAACTAGTATCTGGTTGTCAAAGATGCCAGTGTCTCTGCCTCCAAGACCCAATATCAGCAGAAGCAGCAGACCTCAAGGGACCCTGTGGCCTCACCCAGCAGCTGGTAAACTCCATGGCCAGAACAGGACTCTGGGAAGTTTTTGCCACTCTGGAAGTAGGAAAGTCCTGGGGCTTGAATCCAGATTTAATTTGACTAAAATAATGATAATAAAGGGATGTAGTATTTCATGTGACATCTGATTCGGAAGAAAGAAGTCTGCATGTTTCCAAATACCCAGAGAAAAGATTAGAGAGGTGGTGTACATAGTGGGCATCCTGGGGAGAGAGGAGATACTGCTGGAAGAGAAAGGCAGGGACTTTTAGTCTCACTCTCGTACCTCTTTCTTGTTTGAATTTTTGACATTGAACATCTTTTACTCTTTTTTTTACAATGAATGAGCTTCCCAGTTCTGCATGATCCAAAGTCACCCCACCTCAGCACAACCATGCTGCCTGGTCCCACAGACCACCTGCCCCTCTCTCTCAGACGCCCAGCTCCCTGCCTCAGCCCAAACTTCTGATCCCTGTCAGCCCTTCACTGATGAGCCAGCTCTCTGCAGGTCCTACCCACATCACCCAGCCACCCAGCCCAAGGCTCTGGTCCAACTTCCTCAGCTGCTTTCTGCCCTTGTTGCTGCCATGGCAGCATGAACTGTGGCTGCTGCCACCAGCCAGTGGTAGCTGGCAGTGTCCAGTCTCTGTGTTACAGAAAGTTGCCTGACTTGTTTTGACAACCTTTGTCCCTAGTCTAGTCAAACCAGCTCCTTTTCCTTGCTTGGAAAAAACAGCATCTGCATGAGTGTTTCTGGAGAGCGATGGTGGCGAAACATAGGTTCTGGAGCTTGTATCAAGTCCCCTCTGCCAGAAGTTGTGGCCCTGTGGGGTCTTGCAGTAACTTAGGGAACTCAATGACCAGTCTGGCTCCAGTCAGAGGGGATTGTATGATGTCACTTGTAAGGATGGAGATCACTGGACTAGGATTTGGCTGCCAGAGGTGGTGTCCTGAAGAAGGTTCTGTAGGAAAGAGCAGGCCCCCTTCTCCCAACTGCCACACCTTCTCTTCTCGTCAAAGAGCAGCACCATGACCACTTGCATGGCCTGACACCTGGCCACAAGTTTAGGCAGAGAGACAGGAGGGCTTGGTGTGACATGGGGAATTTTGCCTTTTGCTTAAACATGTTTGTTTTCTGAGATTCCCTTCCAGCTTCTCCAAGTGAACCATTTTTTCCTGGGGATATTCAGCCCAATATCTTGGCACTGGAGCTCCTCTTACAGCAAATCTCCAGAATTACATGGATCCCACATCACCAGCCAAGGAAAGAGTGGATCTCCTCTGCAGAAGGAGGGTCTGGGAGTCACAGAGTGGGAGGGGCGCTGAGGGAGTTGTCTCACACTTTGGTTCAGCTGTGTTTGTAAAGGAAAGCCATGAAGCAGACTTGCGCTGTCCCTTTCAGGTTGGAGCTGGTAGCCCTGGAGAAGGCGATGGCACCCCACTCAAGTGCTCTTGCCTGGAAAATCCCATGGACGGAGGAGTCTGGTGGGCTGCAGTCCATGGGGTCGCCAAGAGTCAGACACAACTGAGAGACTTCCCGTTCACTTTTCACTTTCATGCATTGGAGAAGGAAATGGCAACCCACGCCAGTGTTCTTGCCTGGAGAATCCCAGGGACCAGGGATCCTAGTGGGCTACCGTCTATGGGGTCACACAGAGTTGGACATGACTGAAGTGACTTAGCAGTAGCAGTTGATAGCACTAAGTAGATTTGTCTGTCTCTCCCTCTTGCAAAGTGTAACCTCCAAACGTTTCTTTCTCCTAACTTCCTGAGATAGGTCATGGGCATGCTTCCTGTGTCAGAGGATCAGTGAAGAGCAAAGAAACTGAGGTGCAGAACAGGTGTTGTGCACGTGCTGCTCCCTTCCTCCAGCATCTGGAAAAGTGTTCCTCACAGTGTCAACTGGTTGTCCTGATATATGTCTCTGTGCAGAACCCTGACAGAGATGCTCCAAAGGAAGCAGGGACTCTCCACTCACACTTTATGGGACAAGATTAAATAAACATAAACACATTCGATCCTCAACCACTGCTGCACTGGACCAAGGTGTCCCCGAGCCTGTCACAGGCAGACCCCCTAACTGTTGCTCATGGGCCATATTTTCCCACTTTGTGTCTTTATGGAATTTCTCCTTCTTTGGTTACAGTATTTAAACAAGAATGTATCAATTGCTTTCTGATTAACTAGAAAAATCTCTTCATCTTTTTTTTTTCATTTTATTTTATGGTGGTTATACATATAGGAAAAGGCAATGGCAACCCACTCCAGTACTATTGCCTGGAAAATCCATGGATGGAGGAGCCTGGTGGGCTGCAGTCCATGGGGTCTCTAAGAGTTGGCAGCTGAGTAGCTTCACTTTCACTTTTCACTTTCATGCATTGGAGAAGGAAATGGCAACCCACTCCAGTGTTCTTGCCTGGAGAATCCCAGGGACAGGGGAGCCTGGTGGGCTGCCGTCTATGAGGTCGCACAGAGTTGGACACAACTGAAGCAACTTAGCAAGTAACATAAAATTTTCCAACTAGAAAATTTGTACACAGTTTACTCTTTTGTGTACAATTCAGCAGCGTTAAGTACATTCACATTGCTGTGTGACCATCATCACCACCCATCTCCAGAACTTTCTCATCTTCCCACACTGTAACTACACATCAACAACACCCCCTCCCCCTCCCAGCCCCAGCAACCACCATGAGACAGACGCCTTCCTGTCTCTATGAATTCGACTCCTCCAAATAGCTCATATCCATAGAATGCTATGGTGTGTGTTCTTTTGTGTCTGGCTCATTTCACTCCAGGTCCATCCCTGTTGTAGCACATGTCAGAATTTTCCCAGCCACTTTTCCAAGCTCATTTTCTCTGGTTGTCTGCGCTGCTCTCCAGAATTAGCTCTGTTCCCTTCCATGGTCCGTGTGGAGAAGGAGCACGACTGATGCACACATGCCTGCACATCTGTTTCCTGCAAGGCTACTTTTTTTCTGGTTGTACAAGGGTTACCTTGGCAACCATCTTGGTGAACAGGTGACCAAATTACAAGAGCAAAAGTTCATGAAGACTGAGTTTACATATATGGAAGAAAACATTGTCATATTTTTTTTTTAAGTACAAGATGATTGTGGCATGGTTCATACACCTCATTCTTAGTCTCAAGTGCCCTACTATGATCCAGGCATGGTACTAGGTCCTGGATACATAGTGAGCACAAAGGGAGGTAGCATCCGTGGAGCCCACAGTCTGCAGGGGGCAGACATTAATCCGGTAATTACAAACACAGCTGAACTCTTTGAAGAAAAGGATCATAATTTTATGGAAGCATAGACCAAGAGCTACAGACCTAGAATGAGGCACAGGAAAGCTTTCCCTGAGGAATTACAACACACAAACCCAGACCTGAACAAAGTGTGGGAGACAAGCCTCAGTTGGAAGGGAAGGGGTGGCCTGACGTGGCTGCGCAAGTGAGCTACACAGACTGGATACAACACTCACCTACTGCTTAGAACTCCAAGTCCCCCAGGAACAAAGGGCACAGTGCTTTGTCTTCTACAGATGGAGGCCAAAGTACAGATGACAGTCAGCTGGAAAATGTGTTTTGAGGTTTATTCTTTTCTGCTCCTGATTCAGTATGTTTCAAAGGTGGGACTCCGGGTAAGTTTCAACCATGGCAGTGACCTGGAGACACTGAACTAGGCCAGAACCTGGATCAGGGCAGTCTGTCTGTGTGGGGGCCCCTGGGGCCAAGGAGGAGAGGGTTCAGCTCTAGCCAAGATGGGAGCCAAGAAGTAAGAACATGATCTGGGCTTTAACCATTGACTGATGATGAGGGCTGGGTTCCATTTTGTGGGAGCGGTAAGACTTCAGTGAAACCAGAAAATCAAAGTAGAAGCTGTCTGCCTGACACATTGGGTGAACACAGTGGGGACATTGTGCCCTGGCATCACACTATTATACTTGGGAATGAGACGAGGATCTCATGAGACAAGGTACAAAAGCTGCCGGGCCTGGAAGGTGCTCATCTTGGATTTTTCAAGACACAGAGACCATCTAGAAGGACTGTAAGTTGGATGACAGGGGTGGAAAGCAATGTATTTTACAGTCTGAGGCTATTTGGAGGAAGATGGTCTGAGTTTCTGCGAGAACCATGTTGCAGGCAGAGGTCCCTAAGACTATCCTCAAGTTAAATAAAAAGACCACCCTCAGAAAGAAGGCTTGCCAATGATTCACTAGAAGGACTTACAGAACTCAGAAAAGCTGTTATACTCAAGTTACAGTTTATTACAATGAAGGGATGCAGATTACAAACAGCAAAGGGAAAAAGACTGAGGGGGTAAGGTCCAGGAGAAACCAGGTTCACGTTTCCAGGTGTTCTCTCTCCCTGGATTTGTGTAGATAGCACTTACTTCTCTCAGCAATGATGTGTGGCAACGCGTAAGGGGCGCTGCCAACTAGAGGAGCTCCCCAGCCTTGGGGTACAGGGTTCTTACTGGGATTTTGTCACATAAGCATGGAGTGCTCACAGAACTGACCTTAGTTCTTAGTGTCTAGCTACCCCAGAGCTCAAACTGATATGGCATGGCTCAAGGACCCCAGCATACATCATGCTGTTAGCATAGACTTTCTGGAAGATCCCGAAACTCCAGGTACACAAAAACAGCCTTATCAGGGAGCATATTCCAAGAGTCTGGTTCTCATCTCCCAGAAGCCAGTCAAGAGCTAGAAGATTTGGAATGTGCAGGGTTTGAACACTCCAAAGCTGCTGATTTAACCCTTTACTGCACAAGCATGAATGGTCAGTATCAAAAATTTAAGAGGAATGTTCATCGTAAAAGGAGGGACTATGTTCTAGATAGTTATCATCAGTTCCAAAATTTTGTTCTGTCTTACCCTTGAGTCAGAGTTCCTTCCTCCTCCAAAACACCAATCACAGCTGCCATGTGACTTCTGCCAGGTCCCCTCACCGTCCATGTACTCATCTTGCCTGGAATGGGGATGAGCTGAGGAGGGGCAGGGAGGCATCAAGTCAGCTGTGATCAGACATTTTACCCCCCACTTTGAAGTCACTGTGAAACTAGGCTGGTTCTGTAGTGATGCACATGGAAATCTGTGGGTTGCTTTCAGTGCTCATCCCAGTATTTGCTATACACAGCACACAGATGGTGAGTGTAGGATATTTTATCCACCCCTCCCCCACTTTGTAATCATTGTGTCACCTCTTCTGCATGTCTTTCTATTTCCCTTACCGTCAAATAATGCTTATTTTAGCATTGAGAAAGATTTCTTTACTAGGTTATGGGCCTCATATTTTACCAAACTGCTTCTACTTACAACTTCTTAAAAGCAACTAACCAAAGAGACCACTTATTTTCCCTGTAAATGCTTTAAATATATTTGAATAAAACAAGATGAATTTAAAATAGAATAAAAAGTCATTTTCATCAACTCTTCTTTACTCTTCCTTTCAACAAATTTTCCATCATCTATCTCATTATTTTAGGAAGCTACTTGGTAGTGAAATAATTTTTTGTAACAAAAATGTCTTTGACTTTCTCACTTACTTTATCCTTTCTCTTAGGTAAAGGTTTCTAGAGATGCTATGTCTTAATTCACATGCAAAACTGCAGTTATAGGAGTTTCTGGGTTAAGGCCTTTTGATATCTATAAATTGTTTTACCTTTTCAGTCTAAAAGTGAGGCCACAGGTTAGTACTAAGTGGAAGTGACATTCAAGTGATACACACTAGTCTGGCATTCTGGTCAGTGTCCATGTGCTTGGTTACTGCTTCGTGCCTGCTGATTGTTAAATACTTTGAATGTCATGCTGAGCTGCACGTGGGAAGTGTGAGCTTGGGAGGCCCTGAGTCATATTCTATTCAGTGAAGCATATTATAAATGGATAACAAGATTTTCTTAACTGAAAGCAGAACAAAAGGCTTCACTCTGTGCCATCAGCAGATTTCAGAACAGTAACAAATCCAGGGTGCTTCATAAAATCAATCTTAGTATTTATAATGGCCTATTTATTTCAGAACCTTATTTTAGAAATTTTGTTCATGACTCACAAAAATGACAAAAAATGTATATATCCAGAGCCCATGTTGTGTGATGAGGATGAAACTCTCCTCCAAGGCACATTGCTGATAAGGACTTTAAGTTGTTAAGGGGAAAGGATATGGATATCTCTCCATCTGTCAGGTGAGTAATTTCCTATATGAGCATTTCTCCGCAGGATAGGTAGACTGAAAAAAAAGTTCACACTCAAGAGTACAGACCCTGGTGCCACTGCCAGTTTGCACATGCCCACTCCCTGGACCTCTGCAGCTACTTTGCACATGCACCCTACACCATAGCACCAAGAGGGATCTTCTTGGCTGTGACTACCCCTTTCAGAGGAAAAGAGGAGCAGAAGGATCCCAGTGGCTTCACCACTGAGTGCGGGGACCGAGCTCCGCCTCTGGCAAAGGTCATGAGGAAGGAGGCTTGGCATACGCAAAAGCGGGATCAAGCCTCAGGAGTCTCCCTGGAAATTCTCGAGCAATCTACCCCCAAAACCAGAGTCTGCCTACTTTCTGCTTTGTGCTTTCACCTACACTTTTGACTTTACGGGGGGCTGTCCCCCACTACCTCTCTGAAAAAAGAGTTAGCTTATAGCTCCAGTTAATAATTCCTGGGTGTGACAGTGTTTCAACCTACAAACTCCCTTGGAAGTCCTCTAGCCTGCCTGAATAGGTTTTTCCGGCCACATGTGATTGCTCAGAGCCTCCAAACTGTGAGAGGCATGAGATGTTCTAAACTGTCTAAATACAGATTCCTTTGAGCAGTCAAAAGATTGATTAGAAATTGTATTGGTGAAGGGATTTTCACTTGTTGGGCCAATGTTTGCTGCTAAGTCTCCATATCCCTTACCTGCTGTGTCCCTGGCAGTGTATTGATGAATATAATTGGTGTAAATAGTAGCTTTAATGTTTGTAACCTGGGACCCTTGAGTTAATTCTTTTTCTTGTTATAGCCCACCACACCTTTGCTCTGTAGGAATGCAACTTTATCTAATGCTTTTTGGAGGCTGGCGCCTGACTTGAGAATAATCACCTTTAGAGAAAAAGGCCTCCGGGCCAGAAGATGATGCAAATCACCTAAACTTTTGCATATGATAAGTTTGCAGGAAGAAAGCCTGGCTTACTGCATGACTCTACCCCTTCCCCCATTATCCTCTATGCATAACTTAAGGTATAAAAACTACTTTGGAAAATAAAGTGCAGGCCTTGTTCACCGAAACTTGGTCTCACCATGTCGTTCTTTCTCTTACCTTCTGGCTGAATTATTCAGCCTCTTTTCTACGCTGAATTTCCTCACTGAGCTATCCTCATTCTATTACTCTTTATATCCTTAATTAACGTTTAATTAAGCAATTGTTTCCTGATCCTCGCCGACGCCGTCCCCGCTTCAAATTCCCTGGATCCACCGGGGCTGGACCCCGGCAACTGAGGACTCCAGCAGGCCTTGCCACCACTGCAGACACTCCCAACCTTGGACACTGAAGACCCCTGCAGCCTTCCCCAATGCTGTTCTCAGCTTTGGAGCTACCCAAAATCTTTCCTGCTGCATTCCTCTGGAACCACAGCCACAACAGCACCTACTTTAGCTGGAACTGCTGTACCCCACCCAGCTGGTGCCATCAAACCCACTCATAGATGAAAGATCTTTTCCCCATTGAAGCCAGACCATAAAGTCTAGAAGACATAACTGCTCTTTCAAATGCACAGACAGCAATGCAAGAATACAGTAAGATTTAAAAAATCTGAGAAACTTACACCACCAAAAGAACAAAATAATTTTCCAACAACCAACCCCAGAGAAATGGAGATTTATAACATGCCTGACAATTCAAAATAATTGTTTTAAAGAAGGTCAGCAAGCTACAAGAGAACGTGGACAACTCAGAAAAGTCAGGGAAACAGTACACATGAGCAAAATGGGAAGTTGAAGAAAGAAATGATAATCATAAAAAAGAACTGAACAGAAATTCTGAAGCTAAAGAATAAAATGAATGAAATAGAAAAATGCAATAGAGAGCAGTAGGCTCAGTCAAGCAGAAGAAACAATCAGCATATTTAAAGAGAAATTATGGGAATTGTCCAGTCAGAGGAAAAAAGAAGACTTAAAAGAGTAAAAACAGCCAATGGGGTTTATTGGACTTCATCAAAAGAACCAATATATACATTTGGGAATCCCAGAAGGAAAAGAGAGAGAGAAAGTGGGAAAGCTTATTTAAAGAAATAATAGCTTAAGTTTCCCACAACTTGGGAGGGAAATGAACATTCAGGTTCATGATACTAAAGTGAAAGTGAAAGTGAAGTCGCTGGATTCACAGCATCAACACCACCTGGGAACTTCAGTGAACCAGTGAAGTTGCTCAGTCGTGTCCGACTCTTTGTGATCCATGGGCTACCAGGCTACTCCATCCATGGAATTTTCCAGGCAAGAGTACTGGAGTGGGTTGCCATTTCCTTCTACAGGGGATCTTCCCAACCTGGGAATCAAACCCAGGTCTCCCTCATTGTAGGCAGACGCTTTACCGTCTGAGCTACCAGGGAAGCCCCCATGATGCCAAAAATGTCCCAAACAAGTAAAGGAGACTACACCATGGCACATTGTTAATATAATCAAGCTGTCAGAAGTCAAGAATAAAGAGAGAAATTTGAAAGCAGTAAGAGAAGTGACTTGTCACATATAAGGGTACCCCGTTAAGACTATCCGCAGATTTCACAACAGCAATCTTGCAGGACAGGAGAGAGTAAGATGATATATTCAAAGTACTGAAAGAAGAAAACTGCCAAACAAAAATACTATACCTGGCAAAATTAATCTTCAGAAATGAATAAGAGTTCAACTCTTTTCCAGACAGACAAAAACTGAGAAATTTTGTCACCCCTAGTCCTGCCTTATAAGAAATGTTTAAGGGAGTTCTTCAAGTTGAAATCAAAGCATAATAAAAGGCAATGAAAAAGCATATGAAAGCATAAATCTCATTGCTAAAGGTCAAGGTAAAATATATACAAACAGGTGAATATAACACTATAGTAGTGGCATAATTACTTTTAATTCTAATGTATCAGTTAAAGATAAAAATGTGTTAATATATACACAATACAAAATGAAACAAACTGACTACAAAGACACAAAATTGGGGCAGAGGGAGTGAAAGTGGAGAGTTTTTTGTATGCAATTGAAGCTAAGTTGTTATCAATTAAAAATAAATGGTTATATCATATTTTATGCAAGACTCAAGCTAACCACAAGGGGAAAAAATTATAACAGATACTCAGAAGATAAAGTGAAAAGAACCAAAGCAAACCACTACAAAAAATATTATCAAATAATAAAGAAATATGGCAAGAAAGAGAGGAACAAAACTCCAAAAGAGAGAGAAAACAATGAACAAAATGACAATAATGTCATCTTACTTTTATATTACTTTATATATAAATCAATTAAACTCCCCAATCAAAAGGCAGAGTGGCTGAATGGATTAAAAAAAAAAAAAAAGCAGAAAAACCCAAGATCCAATATTAAGCTGTTTACAATAGACTCACTTTGTTAGTGTTGATTGTTTTTCAGTTGCTAAGTCATGTTCAACTCTGTGACTTCATGGACAGCAGTATGCCAGGCTTCCCTGTCCTTCACTATCTCCCAGAGTTTGCTCAAACTCATGTCATGAGTTTGTCATCAACTCATGAGTTGGTGGCGCTATCCAGACATCTTATCCTCTGTTACACCCTTCTCCTCCTGCCTTCAATTTTTCCTAGCATTAGGGTCTTTTCCAATGGCCACATGAGGTGGCCAAAGTATTAGACCTTCAGCTTCAGCATCAGTCCTTCCAATGAAGACTGTTTTAGATTTTTTTAAATTTTAATTTCTTTTTAGCCATGCTGGGTCTTCACTGCTTTGTATGGGCTTTCTCTAGTTGCGGCAACTGGAGTCTACTGTTCATTGCAGTGGCTCCTCCTGTTGTGGAGCACAGGCTCTAGGCACACAGGCTTCAGTAGTTGCAGCACGCAGGCTCAGTAGTTGTGGCTTGTGGGCTCTAGAGTGTGTGCTTAGTAGTTGTGGCCCATAGGCTTAGTTGCTCCATGGCATTTGGAATCTTCCCAGACCAGGGATCAAATCTGTGTCCCTTGCATTGGCAGGATTCTTGTCCACTGCACTGCTAGGGAAGTCCTCACTTTAGATTTAAAGACCCTCATAGGCTGAAAGGCACTCATAGGCTAAATATATAAAGCAAATATAGACAGATCCAAAGGCAGAAGTTGACAGCAGTACAATAATAATAAGGGATTTCTATACCCCATTTATAATAATGGATAGAACACCCAGATAGAAAATCAGTAAAGAAACAACTGACTTGAACAATGCTATAGACCAAATGGACCTAACAGACATATATAGAACTTTCCACAGAACAGTAGAAGAATACACATTCTTTTCAAGCACACATGAAACATTCTCCAGGATAGACCATGTGTTAGGTCACAAAACAAACCTTGACAAATTTAAGAAGTTCTATGTCTCTCAAAGTACATTTTCTGACCATAACAGAATGAAACTAGAAATTCATAACAGCAAGAAAATGAGAAAGTTCACAGATAGGGAAATTAAGCAACACACTCTTGAACAATTGTTGAGTCAAAGAGGAAATCAAAAGGGAATTTTAAAAGTACCTCAAAACAAAGGAAAATGAAAAAACATGTGCCAAAACTTATAGGATGCAATAAAGGTGTTCTCTCCACACGCACAAAAGTCACCACAATCAAGGTAAATAAACATTACTAAGAGTTTCTTAGTGTGTCTTTGTAATCTATCCCTCACACTTCTCTTCGGTCTTTTTCCTCATCCCCAGGCAACTACGGATCTGCTTTGTATCAGTTCAGTTCAGTTCAGTTCAGTTGCTCAGTTGTGTTCAACTCTGCAACCCCATGGACTGCAATACGCCAGGCTTCCCTGTCCATCACCAACTCCTGGAGCTTACTCAAACTCATGTGCATTGAGTCGGTGATGCCATCCAACCATCTCAACCTCTGTTGCCCCTTCTCTTCCCTCCTTCAATCATTCCCAGCATTAGGGTCTTTTCCAATGAGTCAGTTCTTCGCATCAGGTGGCCAAAGTATTGGAGTTTCAGCTTCAACATCAGTCCTTCCAATGAA
Source organism: Bos grunniens (assembly GCF_055505025.1). Lineage (NCBI taxonomy): Eukaryota > Metazoa > Chordata > Mammalia > Artiodactyla > Bovidae > Bos > Bos grunniens. Next base: position 43,773,654 of record NC_141192.1, read on the forward strand.
TATTCAGCACTGATTTCCTTTAGGATGGACTGGTTTGATCTCACTGTCCAAGGGACTCTCAAGAGTCTTCCCCAACATCACACTTCAAAAGCATCGATTCTTCAGCACTCAGCTTTCTTTATAGTCCACTCTCACATCCATACATGACCACTGGAAGAACCAAAGCTTTGACCTTTGTTTGGCAAAGTAATGTCTCTGCTTTTCAATATTCTGTATAGGTTGGTTATAACTTTTCTTCCAAGGAGCCAGTGTCTTTTCATTTCATGACTGTAGTCACCATCTGCAGTGATTTTGGACCCCAAAAATATAAAGTCTGTGACTGTTTCCATTGCTTTGTATCACTGTAGTTCAATTTGCATTTCATATAATTTTATATAAATGAAATAGCGTGACATGTAATATGCTACACATTTTTTTATGGCTTCTTGGGAAATCATATCTTAATTATCTCTTTATTCCTAGGGTTAAGCACAGTCACCCAGTCAACAAATATTTTGGAGTGCCTACTATGTGTTAGGTTTTGGCCACACTATTCAAGGAACATAACAGATGTTAAAAAAAAATGCTTGGTGAATGATTCTGTGAATTCGAGTAGCATAAACATTTTTTCACTGAGATACATTCATATATCATAAAATTAATATTTTTAAAGTGTACCAGTCAATGGGCTTTAGTTTCTTTACAAAGTTGTGCAACCATATCTAATTCGAGAACATTTTCCTCACTCCAAAAGAAGCCCTATACTCACTTACAGTCATTCCCCATTTTTCCCATTCTCCAGCCTCTGGCAGCTACTAGTCTATTCTGGACATTTCCTATAAATGGTATTATTACAATATGTACTCTTCTGTGACTGGCTTATTTCACTCAGAATAACATTTTCAATATTCATTCATGTTGCAGCATATGTGAGGATTTTCTTCCTTTTGGTGGCTAATATACCACTCTGTTTATTCATCAGCTTATAGACATTTGGGTTGTTTCCACTTTGAGGCAATTATGAATCATTACGTCATGAACATTCAAGTACATGTTTTTGTGTGAACATATGTTTTCAATTCTTGGGTACATACCTAGGAGTGGACTATATGGGCCATATGTTAACACTCTGTTTAATTTTTTGAGGAAATTCCAGACCATTTCCCAAAGTGGCTGCATCATTTTACATTTCTAGCAGCAATGTTTGAGAGTTCTAATTTCTCTACAACCTTGTTAACACTTGTTATTGTCTGTGTTTTTTATTCCAGCTATCCTAGTGGGTGTGAAGAAGCATCTCATTTAGTTTTTATCTACATCTCCCTGATGACTAAGGATATTGAGTACCTTTTTGTTTGCTTTTCCTCACAGATGACAGAAAGTCCAGTACAGGAGTTCTATGGAGACAGAAGACAAAAATGTTCATATGTCCTGGGCAGTGCTGGTAGCAGCGTGAATTCTATCATACTTTCCCTGCATGCCTGGGGGACAGGGAGCTTGTACCAGGCCTCTGCCCACCTGGGAAGGCCGTCCCTGCCTCCCCAGCAGAGGCAGGCAGGAGGAAGCCTGGCCTGGAAGTCCCTGAGTTCCCTGAGGACTCAACCCAACCTCAGAGCATAAGGCTGCTCTGTGTCCCAGGCTGAGGATACTTCAAGCCAGAAGCAAGCTCTCCACATGTTGTTAGCTTCTCAAATCATGGATGAGAAAACGATGAGGACAGAACATTCAAGCGCTGATGGAAACAGAGACAGGAGCTCAGAGATCCAAACGGAGGAGGGGCTGCAGAAGTGTTGACGTTCCAGATCAGGATCCTGGAACCAGGAGATAATCAGATAATCTTGTTTATCTTTTCCAGGAAGGGACTCATCCCTACAGCTCAGAACACTCAGAATCACAACCCCAGACGAGCCATTGGATGCCTGAAGGCACCTTTCAAATGTGGCCACTGTGCATGCGCAGCCCAGAGGCAGAGAGCCAACAGAACCCACTGCACACCCGGCCCTCTGGTGAGAGACCGCAACAGCAGCTCTGGCAGCCACTGGGGCAGCCACAACGCCCTCCCTCTGCCTGACGCTTGTCACTCAGGCAGAGAGGCATCAGGGTCCTGGGCTCCTGTTTGACATTCCCCCCATGGGTCCCTTGGCTCTGGGGAGCTGGGCCTGGGATGTCCTCTCCTCTCCCAGGCCTTGTTCACCCCCAGCCACGTCGGGCTGCCCAGCGCACCTGGCCCTCCCCACGCTCATTCTGCTGCATTATTTATTCAAACCAGCTAAGGTCTATTTATAGCTTTTCTCAAAGGCAGCAGCTGCTCAGTTCCAGGGAAAGTAGAACACTGAGACATTAAAGAAGTGTTTTCAAAAGAAAAAAACGTCCTCTCACAGACTCAGGAGGTTGCTGTCCCAATGCATCTTCCAAAAATACGCCTCTCTGTCAGTGCTCTGAAGAATGAGAAAGCTCAACCCCTGTCCAGCACCTTCCCCCAACCCAGAGCCCAGATCACTCCCTGTACACAGGTCCACCCAACTGAAATGGGTAGGGCCAAGAGAAACGGCTAAATAACAATAAATGATGGGGTGATTCTGGATGTTCTGTAGCTCTATTCTCCACAGCACCTCCAAAACCCATTTTATTTCACTCATTACTTTTTTCCAACCTTCTTTATTACATGTGTTTTTAAATATGCCTCCACAGGCATCACAAAGTGTCTATCATATCCATTCCCTGAAATAACACTCTTCTCAACAGAATAAGCACGTAGCCAAACCCATTTTAAATATCACCTCTTTAATGTTTTGAGTCTCCTGGGAGGAAGCTCAGACACAATGATTTGCCTAAAGCCTCACAAATTTGTCTGATGCTCAGTGAGAATATCATGAGTCCAAAAGGGTTCTCAGACAATCAGGCCTTTGGGAGCTGAGCAGTGGTCACTGTGTGCAGAGTTTGGAGACAGGGGTCTGGGTGAGTCCAGCTGGAGAAGATGGGAGAGTAGAGCTCTCAGGAGGCAGTGTGGGTTCCAGGCACAGGCCATCCAACACCTCGCCCCAGATTTAGGAAGCTATTGGCATGTGATATCAGGCAAGTTGCATCTGACTTTTAAGCCCAGGAGTCCCCATGGCTTCTTATCACATCGTTGTGTCACACGAGACAGTCTCAGTGCCTGTGCCTGACATGTAGGAAGTATGGATCACATGTTTATGATTACTAGCAGTGCTGAGATGGGGAAACCGAGATATTGAGGACCCAAGAGACTTGTCTGAGATCACGTAGTGCCAGGACCAGAATCAGGACCCCTGATTCTCAAATTAGGCTTTATTTTTTTATGACTGATTGCAGTACCAGGCATCTCCTTTAAGAGAGCTAAACAAAGCAGGTGGCCCAAAGTCCCAGGCGTCTATGAGCATCAGGAGCTGACAATAAGAAAATACATGAAGGAGTGAGAACTGTGGAAGACCTTGGCAATTGAGGCAGCCTTTGGGGTCAGCTCAGGATCTCACATTTCTCCTGTTGTGAATGAAGCCTATGCTCAGGCTGGCTAATCTGAGGGAGGGAGGTGGAAGGGGTCACTCCTAAGTGTGGGAAAAGGGAAAAAGTGCTGCTCTCAGGCAACTCCAGGCACCAGGGTCCTGAGAAAAATAGGCCATCTGCCAGGCCTCGACCTCAGAGAGCTCACCAGCTAGAGAGGCTGGGAAGACAAACAGGAAACCATGAAAGAATAATGGCGACAGAGCAGTGCACTAAGGAGTGTGCGCTCACGGCCCTCAGCAGCCAGGGAAGGGCTCTATCCTCACGCAGAGCTTCATAATATGGGAATAATTAGACTAGGCTTTTGTATCAGACAGGACCTAATAGTTGATTGCAACTGTCAGAGCTTCAACTCAAGCCAGCTGAAGCACCAAAGGGCTATCTATGTTTTGATTAATTTATTTATTATTTATTTTTTAATATAAATTTATTTATTTTAATTGGAGGTTAATTACTTTACAATATTGTATTGGTTTTGCCATACATCAACATGAATCCACTATGTTTTAAAAAGGATAGATTAGACCTTACTTGTTCTGTGAGTCAAAGATGCCCTGTGTGTTGTCCCCTAAGTTGTTTATTTCTTCACTGCAAGTTGAGACCTGTTAGCTCAAAGTCCATCGACACCAAGCTCAAATTTTTACACATCTGGTTATTTTAAGATAGCCAAAGGAGAATATTTTTAGCTATTTAGAAGCAGCTTACTTTGCATCCCCCTTGAAATCTCATCCCACATCACTGCCATTGGCACAAAAGAACCGTTGATCATAAGAAGCTGATGAAGCCCTTCAGACCTCACTGAGCTAGAGACCCTGTTTGGCTGCTGACCAATGCAACCTAGATATGTGAGTTCATCTGACTCTTTCCCAAAATTTCCTGCCCCTTTCCCCTTCTCATCTCTGGTCTCATGCTCTCCCTCCCACACAACTCTGTCTGTCTGAGCTCCACCCAATAAAGCTTGTACATTACTGCCTCTCCTAATCATACTTTTTTCCTTAATCAACCACAAATCCCTCAACCCTTTTACAAGAATTCAAAGAAAACTAAACAAATATATCTAAGGAAAAAAGGAACTAGAGCATCTGGGATACCCCCAATAGTGACTTAAATCAAAACTCTGTCTTTAATTTTTGCTTCATTTATTGTAGACTGTCTTTCTCCACAATGGGAGGCAATGACCTTGCCCTAGAGTGGCAGGGTCAGCATGCTGTGGTTGGTTGCTGGCTCCTGTGACTGCAGCTGGAGGTGGGGGTTGGGTGGGGGTGGTGTCAGTGAGGGTTCCTTTCCAAGAAGACGATTGTTTGTGGCAGGTTAGCTTCCCTGGAATAGGACCCGGCAAGAGGAAGCTGCATGCAAAGTCTTATTGGACCTCTCCTGGGACACATGTATGGGAAGAAAAGAAAGCAGGACTGGGCAGGGGTTTAAACTGAGGCCTTGACTGATCCTCTAGGAAGCTCTGGAGCTGAGAGTGTAAAACTCTATGGGGCCTTCCTGGATAGACCTTTCCCCCAACCATGTTGTCCATCTACCTCTTGTCTGTAGAAAAATTTTAGCCTCTAAAGCCTTCCCCGAGTTCCAAAGAATCAATTTAATCAGAAAAATTAGAAAACGTAAAAATAAAGGAAAACAGTCAAGCAAGGCAAAATAAAAATAACAATCATTAAGCAAAGCCAAGGACCTTTAGCTCCTCCTGAGCCATGTCCTTTGAGCTGTTTTGCAGACACTGAAACCCCTTCCACTAAGTGGAAGAAGTTAGTTAACTGCTACCCAAAGCACGTTGAAACCAGACAGCTGATGATGTTGGTTCCCTGTTACCTTGCCACCAAACGATCAGGTTGAGTAAGATATCTGCCTGTTTGCACCACAATGGTTCAACTTGCTTCAAGCCCATATGCTAAAGGACCATAAAAGGGCAGAAAAGAGGTGGAACTCCAGTTCCCAGAGGAACTGGGAACTATTTCTAGAAAACCAATGTATATACCACCCTTCCATTACCTTTGCCCTTGAAATCTTACCCTTAATTATTCCACAAGTGAGAAATTGATTTGTGAGCTAAGTTCCCACTGGCCCATTTAATAAAGCTTACTCTACTTTGATTTGGTTTTGCTTCTGGTTGCAAAAATACCAAAAGTAAAAGAACATTCCCCACCAAGGCAGGGGGCCTCAGCCAGACTAGGACCCAAGTAGGGGTCCGCATGACCTCATTTGCTTACAAGAGTTGTCCTGAGCTGAGAAAAAAGGGCCAGGCCCCTGTGTCCCCATTGTTTTGGGTCATTTCTCTAGGACAGGGTGTAACCTTCAGATCTCTGAAGCCAAGGGTCATGCTCAGTGATGGACACAACTGTGAACCATCAGCAGCTGATATTTTTAGACATCAGGGGATAGGTTCACCATACTGAAAGAAGGCACCAGAGCACATAGGACTGTCTATTCCTTGCACAGCTCAGACCTACTTGTTTCTTATAATGAATTTGTCCCTTAAAGGGAATAGCTGCTCCAGAATTTTGGTTGGTCTTGTACTGATGGAAATCTACAAGAGAAGGTTGTGAGAGGGTAACCGGCAGGAAGGCCAGGGGTCTCCAAATGGAGGAAATAGGCTGCAAGTGTCAGACATTTTTCTCTGTCTTAAGTGGCAGGAGGAAACAAACTAGGGATATTTTTTTCTTCTCTATACAAATTTAAAAGGAGGTTTCTCTTAAAATACTAAGTTGCTATAATGACACCTGGTTTCACCTGAAGTTAACTATTCTCAAACCTTGAATTAACCAATGCCTTTTTCTTATGGAAATGTTTGTCTTAAGCTATGTTAATGTACTATGCTTTTACCCCAGTCTCTGTCTTCAAGTCGGTTCTGCCTAATGGCTCAGAACCTATTTGACAAACCAGTATGTTATACTCAGATATTGTTCCCCTAATCTATGTAAACAAAACTATTTGTATGGTAATCCGCCCTTCTTCAAGATTCAAGTCAATGGTTTTATGGCCTGGGATGAATGGTGCCAAGATTATCCCAAAATGCATCTTATGAGTGAGGGCCCTGGTGCCATTCTGAATTTTTTTTTTTTTTTCAGAATGAGTTATTTATTTATTTATGTAAATTGAAATATAGTTGATTTACAACACTCTATTAGCTTCAAGTATACACTACAGTGATTCAGTATTTTTGCAGATTATACTCGATTATAAATTATTACACATTCTGAGTTTTAAGACACTCCTTTCTTTCATTAATGGACTGCTGCTGCTGCTAAGTCACTTCAGTCGTGTCCGACTCTGTTCGACCCCATAGATGGCAGCCCACCAGGCTCCCCCGTCCCTGGGATTCTCCAGGCAAGAACACTGGAGTGTTCTTTCAACACTGGGTTGCCATTTCCTTCTCCAAAGCATGAAAGTAAAAAGTGAAAGTGAAGTTGCTCAGTCGTGTCCGACTCTTAGTGACCCCATGGACTGCAGCCTACCAGGCTCCACCATCCATGGGATTTTCCAAGCAAGAGTACTGGAGTGGGGTGCCATTGCCTTCTCCGAACATCCCGCTGAAGACTAGCAGAGGGGTACTCTTTCTGCCCCCTTCTGATGCCTATGTCAGAAGCTTTCTCTATCTCCTTTATACGTTAATAAAATTTTATTACACAAAAGCTCTGAGCAATCAAGCCTCGTCTCTGGCCCTGGATTGAATTCTTCTCCTCTGGGGGCCAAGAATCCCAGCTTCTTTTCGTTCAGCGACAACCTTTCAGTTGTAGGTTGCTCTTGAGGTTACAACTGACAATTATTATCCTCAACCCATTCTAGATTTAATGCATCCTTGGCTGTGGCCTGTCATGATGACCCAGACCTTCAATCCTGAGGGACTGAGATACTGGGTACTATGCTTTCCTCAGACAACTGCTTCTGATGGCCATTTGCCATTAAAACTAGATGTAGAAACACCAAGAGACACTTGTCAATCACCTGAAGGCTAAATGTGTTCTTCTCTGCTCTCTCGTGTAACACCAGCTTTACCTCTTCCTGATGACCAGGATCAACAATCCCTGCCAGGATGGTGACTCCCTTGCCCTCAGACCCTAAAGGAATGAAGAGGGGAAGCCTGAACTCCCAAAGTGGTCACTGAGAGTATTGGTAAATGCAGCCACTTCTATTTAGTCCCAAGAGGACACAACACCATATGGTCATTGATTTAGGTTATATATGCATCCTGAAGGATGACAACCCATCCTCACAGGGTGTCATCTACAAGGTATGTCTTTGAGTATGTCTTTGAGAGCATTCACTCTCAGGCTGTCAGTTTCTGGGTGATGCAGTCTGTAACAGGACCTGTGGATTCTTTGTGCCCATGGCCATACTTTCTTTTCTGTAGAGTAATTCCCTTGGCTTGGAATAATGTTTACAGAATCTTTTGTAAATGGATGAAATAATGACCAAGTTCCCATGGACAGGAAAGGCAAACCCAGGACACTGCATGTCCTTCCAGTCAACTCAATTGTACCAAGTGGACAGTTGGTCTTCTCAAGGGGTGGTGCTCAGTGTTGGCCCCCACTGCTGGCAGGGTGTATATTTGACAGTATCAGTATCTAGATGAGATCTAGTGAGTGGAAGCTCTTGCTGTTGGGCCTGTGTATAACCTTCATCTCTGCCATGGAGCTACTCTGTTCACACAACCCTTTGTACCAGCTTTTGTAGTGGCTGACATGAACTTACTGATTGATTCTACCTAGCTTGTTGTTTGGAGCCTTACCCATGGTGCACACTCTTAAGTGAACATTAATATGTGATGTTTCTTATAGTTCCATCCAGAGGTCCCTGTTCCCAACTCTCCAGGCCCTGACCAACCAGAAGGATCACACACAATTACCCATGACTCTCGAGCTATTCTAATTTTGGTCCTCTTCTTTTCCCACAATTGGGTGACCAGGTATTCTGCCTGGATGTCTACTCCTTGGAGAATTTTCCTTCATAAATTCAGTGGCTTCTTCAGAGCCACCCCTAAAGAGTGCAGCTGCCATCTATTTTTGACAAGCTGCTTGTGTGCATGCTCAGTTGCTCAGTCATGTCCAATTCTTTGCTACCCTATGGAACCCACCAGTCCCCTCTGTCCATGGGGTTTTCCATGCAAGAATACTTGAGTGGGTTGCCATTTTCTCCTCCAGGGGATCTTCCTTACCCAGGGATCAAACTCACATCTCTTGCATCTCCTGCATGCCAAGAGAGATTCTTTACCCCTGAGCCACCAGGGAAGCCCATATACTTCCTATTACCCAGTAAATGGGTCAGAGTATCTTTCCAACTATGGAATATGCTGCCTGCAGAAGTTCAAGGGGCCTACCAGACATTTCACTTACTTAATAGTGGGAGGTGTGAGATGTAACCATTTGTCTTTTACTTTGGAGGGCACTGAAATGGGGGAGAGGACTGAAATCCACCTATAATTTTTCTCCCACTTTTTGGAGTGAATGTTTCATCTCATCCTCCAATGCCAATTTTTGCTCATCTGGTCTACTTAACATTATGCCATTGATATAGTGGACTGGTGTGATACTCTGTAGAATGTCCAGATGGCCCTCTGGACTACATTCTGACAAAAAACAGGAAAGTTAGTATAACTCTGGGCAAGACTAGAAATGTACACTGTTGTCTGTGCCATGGGAGTATGAACCTTTTCTGATCCTTCTCCTGAATAGATTGAACAAGAACTCCCTCAGCAGGTCAGTGGCCACTATCACATTCTGGAGGTTTGTCAAGCAGACACATCGTGTCTAACACAACAACTGCACTTTGGTGCTGCTCCTTGGTTAGGTTTCTGATTGTCCACTGTCACTGGCCATGATCCACTGATTTTTTGCAGAGGCCAGACTGGTGAGTTTCTGCCTTATCACAGAACCATCACTTCTGCACTCATTATGTTTTTGAATTTAGCTCTAATCCATGGAATACAGCTTTTTTTTTTTTTTTTTACTTATTATCTTGCATTGGACTGGGGGAGGATGGTGAGAGCTTCTTCTTGGCCTTTCCTACTTTAATACCTTTCAGCCTACAGGCCAAAGAACTAATCTGACGGTTCTGCCACCTACCAAGAATGTCCATTCCAGTTTTTTTTTAGGAACCAGGAAAATGACTTCCCAATGGGCCCCTTGTAAGACATACCAGGCCCAGGACCCTAGATAACCATGTCAATCCAGACCTTTGGAAGAGCTGGAAATTCCCTTTTTCCTCAGTGTTCTGAGTGAATGACAGTAGATCCCATGGGAGAAGGCCTGATGTGGTGGATAATCTCACTTGTCAACTTGACTAGGCTATGGTGCCCATATCTTGGTCAAACACTAATGAAGGTATTTGGCTCAGTGGTGAAGAATCTGCCTGCCAAGCAGGAGACGTGGGTTCAATCCCTAGGTAGGGAAGATCCTCTGGAGAAGGAAATGACAAACCATTCCACTATTCTTGCCTGGGAAATCCCATGGACAGAGGAGCTTGGCAGGTTATAGTCAATAAGGTCTCAAGGAGTTGGGACATAGCTTAGCTACTAAACAACAACCATTTAGATCAGTAGACTTTGAGTAAAGCAGATATGAGTCCATAATGTGGGTGGACTCATTCAATCAGTTGCAGGTCTTAAGAATAAAGACCAAGATTTTCTAAAGAAAAAGACATTTTCCTCAAAACTGCAACATTGACTCTTTCCTGAATTTTCAGTTTGCTGGCCTGCCTTATCAATTTCAGACTTGCCAGTCACCCTAATTGTACAAGTGAAATGACTGAAATCCTTGAAATCTCTCTCTCCATTGTGCTACATTATGTTATGTTATATTCTCTGTTTTTCTTCAAAATCTGAATGGATACACTGGGGCAATTACTATTCAATACATTTGCTGCATTGTTGAAGAGTCCTCTCCTTCAATCACTGGGTTCCAGGTCTGAGAACTGGCTCAGGCCCAAAAACTGGGCAAAGGATTTTGACTTTGTATTGGGAAAACTGCCTTGGCCTTCCAACCATCCATCCTTGATTTCTTTCCATTTCGTAAGTTAAGCCACACCCTTGTTGGGTGGCTATTTGTCTCACCTCTGAGAACATCATGTTTTATGAATCAGCTCTTAAGTTCTCTGCATAGCAGCTCCAGTACTGTCTTCAGCCTTCTGCCTCATTGTAATCATTGTACCCATCTTGCTTCTGATGGTGATAATGAAATATCTCATATTTCAGAATCCTATCATTCCTTTTTCTAACATCAACTCTGGCTGACAGAAGACACCTTTGCTGAGCTCAGCAATGCTGGACCCTCTTCAGGAAATCCTTGTAGTTTTGGTAAACAGGTGTCCTCCAGGCCTTTCACAGGACACAGTCAGGTCTGGATTCTTAGCCTTACATAGTCTGTCCACCCTAGAATGCCCATGTCTCTGAGCCTTGTGATACCTTCCTCTACCATCTCTGCCATACCTTTGATTAAAGTTCCCTGAAATGCTGCAAAGAAACTTTTTCTTTCACATTTTGCTCTGAATTGGTAGTTAATCACCCTGACTGCCATTATCTTTCATCAGTGAATCAAGGTCACTTAGGTCACAAGGTCATCCAATTCCATAGTCCTTATTTCTACCATTTTTTCACCCTGGTGGATCCCGGCCCAGTTTACCTCTGGTGAGAATTATAACAGCTGCACCTCTGCAGCATTTTTCTTACCACTGGTGATGTGATTTGCGGCCAACTCTGCTCTGAATGATCCAAGCCTACAGTCCCACTGAAATGACTCTAAGAAGTCTACTTCCCTACCACCATATCTGGTACCAATGGCCATAGATGGAACACTCTGGAAACAGACTCAGAACCGGACTATACTGAAGATTTTCTGCAGGTGCTCTCAGCAAAGATACCTGGGAGGTGACAAAGGCAGGGTTAGCACAGGGAGAAGCCACCACCCTGCAGATGCACTGAAGTCTCAGGTAACGCTTTAGAAAATTCTGTATCAGTGAGTCACTGCTGCAAGGCAGCTCTGGGAGGGGACATGACCATGGGCAAGGCTGTTCCCTGTGACTGAGAAGCAGCTGTGAACTGTCAGTTGCTGACATTCCTGACTCTAAGATATAGATACATGGGCCCTGCAATGGGGGTCTGAGGTGGAAACAACAGTATCCCCCATACTGCTGCTCCATGGAAGGGTGCTCTGCAGGCAAAACACCTTTAGAGTGGACAAGATCTTGATAGGGTAGTGGATGATAAGCTCACTTCAGATGGGGAAAGAGCACTGGCAAAGGCCAAGAAATGGGAATGTGGAATATTCTAGTAAGCAGATAATCCAGAGAATACAAAGGACAGGGGTGAGGGGTGGGGGAACAAAATCTGTTTATAGTATTTGTAATAAGAGAAAAGACATCATCTTGTCAATGCCTAGTTGGGAAATTTTTCCTCATATTCTAGGTTGTCTTGAAAATCCTATGAAATTTGTAGCTCATGAAACAGTAGGAGTAAAAGAAATAAACCAAGAATGCAAATTCAAATGTCTATAGGAACTGGCCAGGCAACATAAACAAAGCTGGTTAAATTTGATACTTTCAGCACAGACACACACTGCAGATAATACATGCCCTGCTTCTAGAAGCCTATATGAAGGCTTTGAGCAAATTAGAAAATGTTTCCCCTTAGGGATGGTGCAGCCCAGTGCCTGACTGGGGCATGGCACGGCAGGGCAAGTGAGGGCCTTTATCAGCTTGGTTGCTGCCCTCTGTGTGCAGCACAGAGTCTCCAACCACTAAACAGCCCTGCTGATATATTCTCCCTCATTCTTTTTCACACAAATGACCCTTTCCACCTTTAATTCAGAAAGAACAGCAGGAGTAGCAGATGAATACCAACTGACACCTGCCCCAGTGCAGGGTGGTAACAGGGAGTGCTGAGAACTGAGGCAAACTGGTGATGACATGCCTGACTGTGGGCTTTGTGTTGTTACAGCCTTGGTTTTTCATGATGTCAAAAATCTGGATTTTTAAAACGTGCTTTTAATTGTTTGCTAAGTTAAAACAAAACAAAACACGGTCCAAACAGCATCACCACTGGCTGTTATTTTCTGTCTGCAGAACATCCTTTTTGCAAACTGTCAATTAAACAGTTACCCACCCTCTGTCCCTGCCCACCCCAGACTTCATTCAGGAACCAAGCTCACAGAAGGAGCATGAGCTGAGTGTGACTGCTCAATAGGACCATCTTTTTGGTTTGCAACCGAAGTTGTCAGCTTTTTCCTCAGTTCAAAATCAAATAAGTGGGTGAAGGGGAATCAAATAAGATGAAGATGCTATAGAACAAAGTGTTTATAGCAGAGACACAGAGAGTGGAATGCCTGAAAGTGAGAGGGAAGTTCTTCCCTAGTGATAGGTAAATAGGTCCAGGCATTTTGTGGACTGTGTTGAACCAAAGCAGAACCTCCTGGGAATAAAAGGACAGGGACTTCTTTATTTTTTAAATCAGAAAAAGGTTATCCCTGGTGGCTCAGGTGGTAAAGAATCTTCCTGCAATTCAGGAGGAGACCTGGATTTGATCCCTGGGTCAGGAAGATCACCTGGAGAAGGGAATGGCAACCCACTCCAGTATTATTGCCTGGAGAAATTCATGGACAGAAGAGCCTGGAGGGCTACAGTCCATGGTGTCACAAACAGTCAGACACGAGTAAGTGACTTTCACTTTCACTGGCCACCCCTTCAGTTTTCTAATACCAGGCTGAGAAGAACAGGAAATCAGTACGATCTTTCCTGGATGGCAGCGAGTGGCAGGGGGAAGTGGTTGTGGTATGTGTATCAAAGACCAGACTTCTGGAAACGCATTAATAGAGTTTTTTTTTTTTTCTTTCTTTCTTTTTAATTGCAAACAACAGATGACGAGTCTGGCTATATTATATAAAAATGAGATTATTGGAAATGCAAGACAGGAATACAGAATCCACAGGAGGCCAGAGGACAAGATTTGGAAAACGGTCAGGAAGAGGAGAGCCCTGGAGGTTTGGGCTGCAGAATCATGGCTCAGCTGATTAACAAGAGCCCCCAGTCTGCTATTTAAAGTGATCCCTTATAAGCAGCATATAGTGCTTCTCTGTCCATGGACTTTTTCAGTCAAGAATACTGGAGTGAGTTGCCATTTCCTTCTCCAGGGGATCATACTGATCCATGGAGCAAATCCCCTTCTGCATTTCCTGCATTGGCAGGTGAATTCTTTACCACTGTGCCACCTGGGAAGCCCCTTTATTTGTAGGGGTCCCTATTTATAATATCATGTAGGGTTCAGTTTGGTTTTATTTTATTCATGGAGCTACTGAGTTAGTCTGTCTTTTTCCCACTATCTGTGACAGCTTTTCTGAAATGTATTAAGCTCTCAAGAGCCTGTTTCTGAGCACTTCTTTCTGCCTCACTGATGCCTTTTGTTTGTTCTTGGACCTTTAACAGACGATTTCTATTACCAAAACGTGTGCTTCAATATCTAGCAGGGCAAGCCTCCCCTCTCTTCTTGTTCAAAGTCAACTGTATTTTTCATGGTCCTTTAGTCTTCCATGTAAATTTAAGAATAAGTTTACCAAATATATGAAAAAACCAGCTTAAATTTTTATTAGATTGCAATGAATTTACTGATTTGGGGAGTAGAATTGAACTTTTACATATTTTCAAGAGCATAGAAGGTCTATCTATCTGTGTAGTCACATAATTTTTTCTGCCTTTTGTCAAAGTTTTCCCTATAGAGGTTTTGTGAGTTCTTTACTAAGTAAATCCTCAGACAGTTTATACTTGCTGTACATGGTCCTTGATTTTTATTATATTCCTTAGCTTCATTAGATTACACACTTTTACACGGATCCTCATTTAACAGCTCGTTGTATATACATTCTTTTATTTTCCTTTAGTGATTATCTTAAATTAATATTCACCCTTGACTTATTAAAATTATTTTACCTTGTTAATTTCATCACTTCCTGGATGATGCTAACATTTATCCTTCTGTGTTTCATGCTATTGTTGTTGAATATTTTATTTCTACCTCTCCATATTTAAATCTTACAATACATTATTATTGTTAGAGTAAGTGTTCATTTATCTACATTCGTTTTCCATAGTTAACTTCTATCTGAAAGCATTTGCCTTTGGCCTGAAGACTCCTTTTAGTATATGCTTTGGCTAATTCTTTTAGTATGTGTATGAATATGTGTCTTAAAATATCTTCATTTGACTTTTATTTTTAAAAGTTAATTTCACTGAGATTAGAATTTTAGCTTGGCTGTATTTTCTTTCAGCAATTTGAAGAATGACATTGTCTTCTCTCTTTTTAAAATTCATTTATTTATATTAATTGGAGGCTACTTACTTTACAATATTGTGGTGGTTTTTGCTGTACATCAACATGAATCAACCATGGGTGTACATGTGTCCCACCATTCTGAACCCCCCTCCACCCTTCGTCCCCACCTCATCCCTCTGGGTTGTCCCGGAGTACCAACTTTGAGTGTCCCGCTTCATGGATTGAACTTGCACTGATCATCTGTTTTACATATTGTAATATAAATGTTTCAATGCTATTCTCTCATTCATCCCACTCTCGCCTTCTCCCAGATAGTCCAAAAATCTGTTCTTTGCATCTGTGTCTCTTTTGCTGTTTTGTGCATAGGGTCATCACTATCATCTTTCTAAATTCCATATATATGTGTTAATATATTGCATTGGTGTTTCTCTTTCTGGCTTACTTCACTCTGTATAATAGGCTCCTGTTTCATCCACCTCATTAGAACCAATTCAAATGCATTCTTTTTAGTAGCTGAGTAATATTCCATTGTGTATATGTACCACAACTTCCTTATCCATTCATCTGCTGTTGGACATCTAGGTTGCTTCCATGTCCTAGCTATTGTAAACAGTGCTGCGATGAACATTGGGGTACATGTGTCTCTTGACATTGTCTTCTATTTCCATTATTTTTTGTGAAAAATCAACTGTCATTCTTACCATTGCCTCTTTCAAGGAAATAGATCTTGATTTTGTTCTACATGCTTTAAAGGTCTTTAAAGACCTTGTCTTTTGTTGTCAGTAGTTTGAGTGTGATTGCCTACATGGCTTTCTTTGTATTTATCTTGCTGAGGTTACATAGACCTTCTTACTTTGGTGGTTTGATGTTATTCTTTAGTTTGAAAAGTCCTTGGTTATTATCTTTTAAAATATTTTTATAGGTACATTCATCATTCTCCTCCTCCTTATCCTCCTTCTTCTGTGATTGAATTTATTTGTATATTGTAAACCACATGACTATTATGTCCTTTTCTGTATTTTAAAAACTGACTTGTCTTTTCATAATCCTCTATGGCTATTTTTATTCTGGCTTGTCTTCCAATTCACTATTTCTCTCTTCAGGTGTGTCTAATCTACTGTTAAACCTATTCATTGAGTACTTAATTTTAATTATTATTTTTAGTTATAAAATTTTCATTTTATCCTTTGTGTTTGCATTTATTTGGGCTAAATATTCCATACTGTTTTTAAACTTCTTGAGCATATAAATCATATTTACATTAAAGTCTTATTTTAATCATTTCCATATCTGTATCCCCTATGTCATGGTTTCTATTGTGTGATTTTTTTTCTCTTGGCTTTTGGTCTCTTCTTGTACTTTTTGCACTTTGTATGAAAACTGTTTTGAGGCTCAATATTCTAGCTTTCATTCATTTGTGCTTGCAACAAGCAACTGACTAAGGGGTATGACTTTAAAAAGCCCAGAGATAAATCCACGCACCTATGGACACCTTATCTTTGACAAAGGAGGCAAGAATATACAATGGATTAAAGACAATCTCTTTAACAAGTGGTGCTGGGAAAACTGGTCAACCACTTGTAAAAGAATGAAAGTAGAACACTTTCTAACACCATACAGAGAAATAAACTCAAAATGGGTTAAAGATCTAAACATAAGACCAGAAACTATAAAACTTCTAGAGGAGAACATAGGCAAAAAACACTCTCCAACATAAATCACAGCAGATCCTCTATGACCCATCTCCCAGAATACTGGAAATAAAAGCAAAAATAAACAAATGGGACCTAATTAAAATTAAAAGCTTCTGCAAGACAAAGGAAACTATAAGCAAGGTGAAAAGACAGCCTTCAGAATGGGAGAAAATAATAGCAAATGAAGCAACTGACAAACAACTAATCTCAAAAATATACAAGCAACTCCTGCAGTTCAATTCCAGAAAAATAAATGACCCAATCAAAAAATGGGCGGAAGAACTAAATAGACATTTCTCCAAAGACATACAGATGGCTAACAAACACAGGAAAAGATGCTCAACATCACTCATTATCAGAGAAATGCAAATCAAAACCACAATGAGGTACCATTTCAGGCCAGTCAGAATGGCTGTGATCCAAAAGTCTACAAGCAATAAATGCTGGAGAGGGTGTGGAGAAAAGGGAACCCTCTTACACTGTTGGTGGGAATGCAAACTAGTACAGCCAATATGGGGAACAGTGTGGAGATTCCTTAAAAAACTGGAAATAGAACTGCCTTATGATCCAGCAATCCCACTGCTGGGCATACACACTGAGGAAACCAGAACTGAAAGAGACACGTGTACCCCAATGTTCATCACAGCACTGTTTATAATAGCCAGGACATGGAAGCAACCTAGATGTCCATCAGCAGATGAATGGATAAGAATTCTGTGGTACATATACACAATGGAGTATTACTCAGCCATTAAAAAGAATACATTTGAATCAGTTCTAATGAGGCGGATGAAACTGGAGCCTATTATACAGAGTGCAGTAAGCCAGAAAGAAAAACACCAATACAGTATACTAATGCATATATATGGAATTTAGAGAGATGGTAACGAAAACCCTGTATGCGAGAGAGCAAAAGAGACACAGATGTAGAGTACAGTCTTTTGGACTTTGTGGGAGAGGGAGAGGGTGGGATGATTTGGGTGAATGGCATTGAAACATGTATAATATCATATAAGAAACGAATCGCCAGTCCAGGTTTGATGCATGATATTGGATGCTTGGGGCTGGTGCTCTGGGATGACCCAGAGGGATGGTATGGGGAGGGATGTGGGGGAGGGGGGTGGTTCAGGATGGGGAACACGTGTATACCTGTGGCAGATTCATGTTGATGTATGGCAAAACCAATACAATATTGTAAAGTAGTTAACCTCCAATTAAAATAAATAAATTTATATTAAAATAAAATAAAATAATTCAGGGCTGAGATGATTTGAACTTCAGCATTTATGAGACCTGGTCTCTATCTGATTCACTCTTCTTTTCAGGGTCTCACCTGAAAATCTAGGATGTTTACCATTGCCCACTTTCCTTGGTCATTGTTAACAACAGATTTTGCCCCAGCCTCAAAGGATGTGCTCAGCTTCTCAGTCTCGGAGCCACCACTTTACCTGGTGACAACAGGCTTCTCAGGTGGTGCTAGTGGTAAAGAACCTGCTTGCCAATGCAGGAGACATAAAAGACATGGGTTCGATCCCTGGGTTGGGAATATCTCCTGGAGAAAGGCATGGCAGTCCAGTCCAGTATTCTTGCCTGGAGAATCCCATGGACAGAGGAGCCTGGCAGACTACATACAGTCCATAGGGTCACATAGAGTTGGACACAACTGAAGTGACACACTTAAACCATAATCACAGAAAACTAGTCAATCTAATCACACGGACCACAGCCTTGTCTAACTCAATGAAACTAGCCATGCCGTGTGGGGCCACCCAAGATGGACAGGTCATGGTGGAGAGGTCTGACAGAATGTGGTCCACTGGAGAAGCGAATGAGAAAGCAACTTCAGTATTCTTGCATTGAGAACCCCATCAACAGTATGAAAAGGCAAAATGACAGGATACTGAAAGAGGAACTCCCCAGGTCAGTAGGTGCCCAATATGCTACTGGAGATCAATGGACAAATAACTCCAGAAAGAATGAAGGGATGGAGCCAAAACAAAAAGAATACCCAGCTGTGGATGTGACTGGTGATAGAAGCAAGGTCTGATGCTGTAAAGAGAAATATTGCATAGGAACCTGGAATGTCAGGTCCATGAATCAAGGCAAATTGGAAGTGGTCAAACAAGAGATGGCAAGAGTGAATTTCGACATTCTAGGAATCAGCAAACTAAAATGGACTGGAATGGGTGAATTTAACTCTGATGACCATTATATGTACTACTGTGGGCAGGAATCCCTTAGAAGAAATGGAGTAGCCATCATGGTCAACAAAAGAGTCTGAAATGCAGTAATTGGATACAATCTCAAAAACAACAGAATGGTCTCTGTTCGTTTCCAAAGCAAACCATTCAATATCACAGTAATCCAAGCCTATGCCCCAACCAGTAACGCTGAAGAAGCTGAATTTGAACCGTTCTATGATGACCTATAAGACCTTTTAGAACTAACACCCCAAAAAGATGTTCTTTTCATTATAGGGGACTGAATGCAAAAGTAGGAAGTCAAGAAACACGCAGGGTAACAGGCAAATTTGGCCTTGGAATACAGAATGAAGCAGGACAAAGGCTAATAGAGTTTTGCCAAGAGAACGCACTGCTCATAGAAAACACCATCTTCCAACAACACAAGAGAAGACTCTACACATGGACATCACCAGATGGTCAACACTGAAATCAGACTGATTATATTCTTTGCAGCCAAAGGTGGAGAAGCTCTATACAGTTAGCAAAAACAAGACCGGGAGCTGGCTGTGGCTCAGATCATGAACTCTTTATGCCAAATTCAGACTTAAATTGGAGAAAGTAGAGAAAACCACTAGACCATTCAGGTATGACCTAAATCAAATCCCTTACGATTATATAGTAGAAGTGACAAATAGATTCAAGGGATTAGATCTGATAGATAGAGTGCCTGATGAACTATGGACAGAGGTTCGTGACATTGTACAGGAGACAGGGATCAAGACCATCCCCATGGAAAAGAAATGCAAAAAAGCAAAATGGCTGTCTGGGGAGGTCTTACAAATAACTGTCAAAAGAAGAGAAGTGAAAGCAAAGGAGAAAAGAAAAGATATAAGCATGTGAATGCAGAGTTTCAAAGAATAGCAAGGAGAGATAAGAAAGCCTTTGTCAGCAATCGATGCAAAGAAATAGAGGAAAACAACAGAATGGGAAAGACTAGAGATCTCTTCAAGAAAATTAGAGATACCAAGGGAACATTTCATGTGAAGATGGGCTCAATAAAGGACAGAAATGGTATGGACCTAACAGAAGCAGAAGATATTAAGAAGAGATGGCAAGAATACACAGAAGAACTGTACAAAAAAGACTTTCATGACCAAGATAATCATGATGGTGTGATCACTCACCTAGAGCCAGACATCCTGGAATGTGAAGTCAAGTAGGCCTTAGAAAGCATCACTGTGAACAAAGCTAGTGGAGGTGATGGAATTCCAGTTGAGCTATTTCAAATCCTGAAAGATGATGCTGTGAAAGTGCTGCACTCAATTTGCCAGCACATTTGGAACACTCAGCAGTGGCCACAGGACTGGAAAAGGTTAGTTTTCATTCCAATCCCAAAGAAAGGCAATGCCAAAGAATGCTCAAACTACCGCACAATTGCACTCATTTCACTCGCTAGTAAAGTAATGCTCAAAATTCTCCAAGCCAGGCTTTAGCAATACATGAACCGTGAACTTCCAGATGTTCAACCAGAGATCAAATTGCCAACATCCGCTGGATCATGGAAAAAGCAAGAGAGTTCCAGAAAAACATATATTTCTGCTTTATTGACTATGCCAAATCCTTTGACTGTGTAGATCACAATAAACTGGAAAATTCTGAAAGAGATGGGAATACCAGACCACCTGACCTGCTTCTTGATAAACCTGTATGCAGGTCAGGAAGCAACAGTTAGAACTGGACGTAGAACAACAGGCTGGTTCCAAATACGGAAAGGAGTACATCAAGGCTGTATATTGTCACCGTGCTTATTTAAATTATCTTCAGAGTACATCATGAGAAACGCTGGGCTGGAAGAAGCACAAGTTGGAATCAAGATTGCCGGGAGAAATATCAATAACCTCAGATATGCAGATGACACCACCCATATGGAAGAAAGTGAACAAGAACTAAAAAGCCTCTTGGTCAAAGTGGAAAAGGAGAGTGCAAAGTTGGTTTAAAGCTCAACATTCAGAATACTAAGATCACGGCATCTGGTCCCATCATTTCACGGCAAATAGATGGGGAAACAGTGGAAACAGTGTCAGACTTTATTTTGGGGGGCTCCAAAATCACTGCAGATGGTGATTGTAAACATGAAATTAAAAGACGCTTACTCCTTGGAAGGAAAGTTATGACCAACCTAGATAGCATATTCAAAAGCAGAGACATTACTTTGCCAACAAAGGTCCATCTTGTCAAGGCTATGATTTTTCCTGTGGTCATGTATGAATGTGAGAGTTGGACTGTGAAGAAGGCTGAGCGCCGAAGAATTGATGCTTTTGAACTGTGGTGGTGGAGAAGACTCTTGAGAGTCCCTTGGACTGCAAGGAGATCCAAGCAGTCCATTCTGAAGGAGATCAGCCCTGGGATTTCTTTGGAAGGAATGATGCTAAAGCCAAAACTCCAGTCCTTTGGCCACCTCATGAGAAGAGTTGACTTTTTGGAAAAGACTCTGATGCTGGGAGGGATTGGGGGCAGGAGGAGAAGGGGACAACAGAGGATGAGATGGCTGGATGGCATCACCGCCTCGATGGACATGAGTTTGGGTGTACTCTGGGAGTTGGTGATGGACAGGGAGGCCTGGCATGCTGCATTTCATGGGGTCGCAAAGAGTCGGACACGACTGAGAGGCTGAACTGAACTGAAGTGACTGAGTACGCAGAGCTCAATTGCCTCAGTAGAAGGAGCAGTACCAACATAGGGCTCATCTTTCTAGGTTTCCCTTCTCTCTGGAATTTTGACCCCTTAAGTTCTCACTGCTTTTATAGCTTTCATTCTGGCAATCAAATCTCTTAAAAATCAGTTTTCCAGATTTTCTGTTCTTTCTCTATAGCGAGATTGGTCCGAAACAAGCTCTCTTCTTTTGTCAGAAGTGGAAGTACCCAGCATATTTTTAAAATTAAAAAGAATTATCTTCAAATCAGAAACTATTAGAATGTACCATGTGTAGAAGTGTTAGCATTGTTTCATAAAACTTTGTTTCAATTATACATTTATATACTATGTATCAGACTGAGAAGTAAAATGTAACTCTTAGCATGAGTCATCATCAAAATAAGCTGAAAAACGTTAATGGTAAGCCATACCAAAATTGAGGTTCCGTGTCATATATTCAGTATAATACAAGAAAATGAAGTACCTGGCCTTGGAACAAAATATTTACATTCTGACTCAGTGTTGATGGAATTGTGTTACAATGGACAAAGTGCTTAAGCTCTTTGACGTGTTTGTTTATCTACAAGTTGAAGAATTTGGAGAAAGTGTTCCATGATGTCCTTGTCTTCTTTCCTTCTGTCACTTTCCTTAATTCAAAAGTTGTTAGACTCTCTGTTTCTCATTTTTCTCACCTGTAAGTGAAAATAATGGAAATAGTAATAACTTACAAAGATGCCATTTCTCACATTTTAATGTCTCTGTAGGCGAGGTGTTCCTTGCAGCTGGTAGCATCTCATAAACACTGCCAGCCAGTTGTGACATTATGGCATGACTTGTGCCTGTGCAAACTTGGTCATAGCTGTTCATAGGCATCACTTTAGTTGATAATGCCCAAATTGGAACTACCCATTTTGAATTAAATTTCCATTAAAAAAAAAAAAAAAAGACTCTTCAGAAAGATAAAACACTTTCTTTTAGCATTGAAACTGAAAATCATCATGAATGAAGAAAAGCCCGGAAAAAAAGCAGTGGAGTGTAAATTTGATATTAGTGTATGAGCAGTAGGCTGTATCAAGTTAAGCTGAAAGCATGTTTCAGAGAGTCTCTAAACTAGTGAGGCTTCAAATTAGAAATGACCAAAAGAAGAATCTGGGTGACATTTAAAATACAGAAACAAAGAAGATGTCATTACTGTGAGGATGGCCCTTGTGGTCAAATGCAGTGAAACAACTGTTGAGGGGGCTGCAGATTTCGGACTTTTCTTTACTTTCCCGGCTCCATTCCTTTTGTCTCTGCTCCTGGTAATATTGTTCAACGATAGCCCCAGGCCACCTCCCGACACTTATCTCAGTCCCGAAGAAGCTGTAACTATGCAAAGGTGTTTTGCCTAAAGTTTTCACTTTCCTATCAGGTTCAAAGGATTTGTTAACAAAATACGCCACTCATTGAATACAAATAAATAATACAAATATTTATTAGAGAATTATCCAACTTACTTTCAATATACTAACATTAAAAGAAATGAGAAATACAGCAGAGGATACATCACCATTTTGGGTTTTTAACCAATATCCAGACTTAAACAGTGCTGGGAAATACTGTGTCACAGCACATCTGGAGTTCCAATTGGGAAAGGGTCCCAGGCAGCACTCCTCTCCCTGGGTGAAACTTTCAAGATTGAAGTTCTGGGTTCCTGCTTATAATCACAGGACAGATGCAAACTGATATTGTCATCACTCTGTGACCAAATTGCAAGCTTCATTCAGTTCAGTTCAGTTGCTCAGTCATGTCTGACTCTTTGCAACCCTGTGGACTGCAGCATGCCAGGCCTCCTTGTCCATCACCAACTTCCAAAGTTTACTCAAACTCATGTCTATTGAGTGGGTGATGCCATCCAACCATCTTATCCTCTGTCGTCCCCGTCTCCTCCCGCCTTCAATCTTTCCCAGCATCAGGGTCTTTTCAAATGAGTCAGTTCTTTGCATCAGGTGGCCAAAATATTAGAGTTTCAACTTCAGCATCAGTCCTTCCAGTGAATATTCAGGACTGATTTCCTTTAGGATGGAATGGTTTGATCTCCTTGCATTCCAATGGATTCTCAAGAGTCTTCTACAACACCACAGTTCAAAAGCATCAGTTCTTTGGTGCTTAGCTTTCTTTATAGTCCAACTCTCACATCCATACATGACTGCTGGAAAAACCATACCTTTGACTAGAAGGACCTTTGTTGGCAAAGTAATGTCTCTGCTTTTTAATATGCTGTCTAGGTTGGTTATGGGTTTTTTCCCAAGGAGCAAGCATCTTTTAATTTCATGTCTGCAGTCACCATCTGCAGTGATTTGGGAGCCCAAAAAGATACAGTCTGTTACTGTTTCCACTGTTTCCCCATCTATTTGCCATGAAGTGATGGGACCAGATGCCATTATCTTCGTTTTCTAAATGTTGACTTTTAAGCCAGCTTTTTCATTCTTCTCTTTCACTTTCATCAAGAGGCTCTTTAGTTCTTCTTTGCTTTCTGCCATAAGGGTGGTGTCATCTGCATATCTGAGGTTACTGATATTTCTCCTGGCAATCTTGATTCCAGCTTGTGCTTCATCCAGCCCAGCGTTTCGCATGATGTACTCTGCAGATAAGTTAAATAAGCACAGTGAAAATATACAGTCTTGGCTTAATCCTTTTCTGATTTGGAACCAGCCTATTGTTCCATGTCTAGTTCTAACTGTTGCTTCTTGACCTGCATGCAAATTTCTCAGGAGGCAGGTCAGGTGGTCTGGTATTCCCATCTCTTTAAGAATTTTCCACAGTTTATTGTGATCCACACAGTCAAAGGCTTTGGCATAGTCATTAAAGAGGAGGTGATGTTTTTCTGGAACTCTCTTGCTTTTTCAATGATCCAGTGGATGTTGGCAATTTGACCTCTGGTTCCTCTGCCTTTTCTAAACCCAGCTTGAATATCTGGAAGTTCATGGTTCATGTAATGTTGAAGCCTGGCTTGGAGAATTTTGAACATTACTTTACTAGTATGTGAGATGAATGCAATTGTGCAGTAGTTTGAGCATTCTTTGGCATTGCCTTTCTTTGGGATTGGAATGAAAACTGACCTTTTACCATCCTGTGGCCACTGAGTGTTCCAAATGTGCTGGGATATTGAGTGCAGCACTTTCACAGCATCATCTTTTAAAGTTTGAAATAGCTTAACTGGAATTCCATCACCTCCACTAGCTTTGTTTGAAGTGATGCTTCCTAGGGCCCACTTGACTTCACATTCCAGGACATATGGCTCTAGGTGAGTGGTAACACCATCATGATTATCTGGGTTATGAAGATCTTTTTTGTATAGTTCTTCTGTGTATGTGTGGCAGCTGCGTGGCACTGGAGTGGGCTGTGTAGTTCTGGAGAGACTGTGAGGAGATACCCTATGTCCAAGGGAAGAGAAGCCCCAGCAAGACAGTAGTTGCTGGAGCGGCAACTGCATGGAGCTGGAGCGACTTTGGGGAAATACCCCACGTCCAAGGGCAAAGGAGAAACTCCAGCAAGATGGTTCAGTTCAGTTCAGTCGCTCAGTCGTGTCCGACTCTTTGTGACCCCATGAATCGCAGCACACCAGGCCTCCCTGTCCATCACCAACTCCCAGAGTTCATCCAAACTCATGTCCATCGAGGCGGTGATGCCATCCAGCCATCTCATCCTCTGTCGTCCCCTTCTCCTCCTGTCCCCAATCCCTCTCAGCATCAGAGTCTTTTCCAATGAGTCTTCGCATGAGGTGGCCAAAGTACTGGAGTTTCAGCTTTAGCATCATTCCTTCCAAAGAAATCCCAGGGCTGATCTCCTTCAGAATGGACTGCTTGGATCTCCTTGCAGTCCAAGGGACTCTCAAGAGTCTTCTCCAACACCACAGTTCAAAAGCATCAATTCTTCGGCGCTCAGCTTTCTTCACAGTCCAATTCTCACATCCATACATGACCACAGGAAAAACCATAGCCTTGACTAGACGGACCTTTGTTGGCAAAGTAATGTCTCTGCTAGCAAGATGGTAGGAGGGGCAAAATCACAAATAGAATCAAACCCCATACCTGCCAGAGATGCTCAGAAGGCTCAAACAAACCTTGTGCATACCACGACCCAGAGACCCCACAGAGACTGAGTCAGAACTGTGTTTGGGTATCTCCTGCGGAGGTGCTGGTCAGCAGTGGACGGCCACCGGGGCAGGTGCTCTGGGTGCGGCAGACTTGGGCTGGGTGCAGCAGACTTGGGTATGGCATAAGCCCTCATGGAGGAGGCCGCCATTAAACCTGCCATAGAGCTGGAGAACTTACACAGGACTGGGTAAATAGACTCTTGGAGGGCACAAACACAACCTTGTGTGCAGCAGGATCCAGGAGAAGGGAGCAGTGACCCCACAAGACACTGATCCAGACTTTCCTGAGAGTGTCCAGGAACCTCTGGAGGAGGTATGGGTCAGCAGTGGCCTGCTGCAGGGTTGGCGGCACTGACTGCAGCAATGCCTGCGTGAGACTTTTTGAAGGAGGTCACCATAATCTTCATTACCTGAGGTCAAACAACTGGGAGGGAACACAGCCCTGCTCATCAACAGAAAATTGGATTAAAGATTTACTGAGCATGGCCTCACCCATCAGAAGAAGACCAGGTTGCCCCTCAGTCTCTCCTATCAGGAAGCTTCCTTAAGCCTTTTATCCTTCTCCATCAGAGGGCAGACAGACTGAAAACCACAATCACAGAAAACTAACCACTTTGATCACGTGGACCATAGCCTTGTCTAACTCAATGAAACAATGAGCCATGCCATGTAGGGCCACCCAAGACAGATGGGTCATGGTGGAGAGTTCTGATAAAACGTGGTCCACTGGAGAAAGGAATGGCAAACCACTTCAGTATTCTTGCCTTGAGAACCCCATGAACAGTGTGAAAAGACAAAAAGATGGGACACTGAAAGATGAATTCTCCAGGTCAACAGTTTCCCAATATGTTACTGGATATCACTGGAGAAATAACTCCAGAAAGAATGAAGAGACAGAGCCAAAGCAAAAACAACACACAGTAGTGGATGTGACTGGTGATAGAAGTAAACTCTGATGCTGTAAGAGCAATATTGCATAGGAACCTGGAATGTTAGGCCCATGAATCAAGGCAAATTGGAAGTGGTCAAACAGGAGATGGTAAGAGTGAACATCCACATTCTAGGAATCAGGGAACTAAAATGGACTGGAATGGGTGAATTTAACTCAGATGACCATTATATCTACTACTGTGGGGAGGAATCCCTTAGAAGAAATGGAGTAGCCATCATGGTCAACAAAAGAGTCTGAAATGCAGTACTTGGATGCAATCTCAAGAATGACAGAATGATCTCTGTTCATTTCCAAGGCAAACCATTCAATATCATAGCAATTCAAGTCTATGTCCTGACCAGTAATGCTGAACAAGCTGAAGTTAAACGGTACTATGAAGACCTACAAGACCTTCTAGAACTAACACCCAAAAAAGATGTCCTTTTCATTATAGGTGACTGGAATGCAAAAGTAGGAAGTCAAGAAATACCTGGAATAACAGGCAAATTTGGCCTTGGAGTACAGAATGAAGCAGGGTAAAGGCCAATAGAATTTTGCCAAGAGAACGCACTGGTCATAGCAAACATTCTCTTCCAACAACACTAGAGAAGAGTGTACACATGGACATCACCAGATGGTCAATACCGAAGTCAGATTGATTATGTTCTTTGCAGCCAAAGATGAAGAAGCTCCATAAAGTCAGCAGAAACAAGACCAGGACTGGACTGTGGTTCAGATCATGCCAAATTCAGACTTAAATTGAAGAAAGTAGGGAAAACCACTAGACCATTGAGGTATGACGTAAATCAAATCCCTTATGATTATACAGTAGAAATGACAAATAGATTCAAGGGATTAGATCTGATAGAGTGCCTGAAGAACTATGGACAGAGGTTAGTGACATCGGACAGGAGGCAGGGATCAAGACCATCCCCAAGAAAAAGAAATACAAAAAGGCAAAATGGTTGTCTGAGGAGGCCTTACAAATAGCGGTGAAAAGGAGAGAAGTGAAAGGCAAAGGAAAAAAGGAAAGATATACCCATTTGAATGCAGAGTTCCAAAGAATAGCAAGGAGAGATAAGAACACCTTCATCAGTGATCAGTGCAAAGAAATAGAGGAAAACAATAAAATGGGAATGACTAGAGATCTCTTCAAGAAAATTAGAGATACCAAGGGAACATTTCATACAAAGATGGCCTCAATAAAGAACAGAAATGGTATGGACCTAACAGAAGCAGAAGATATTAAGAAGAGGTGGCAAGAATACACAGAAGAACTGTACAAAAAAGATCTTCACGACTAAGATAAACACAATGATATGATCACTCACCCAGAGCCAGACATCCTGGAATGTGAAGTCAAGTGGGCCCTAGGAAGCATCACTATGAACAAAGCTAGTGGAGGTGATGGAATTCCAGTTGATCTATTTCAAATCCTAGAAGATGACGCTGTGAAAGTGCTGCACTCAATATGCCAGAACATTTGGGACACTCAGCAGTGGCCACAGGATGGGAAAAGGTCAGTTTTCATTCCAATCCCAAAGAATGGCAATGCCAAAGAATGCTCAAACTTCTGCACAATTGCACTCATCTCACACGTTAGTAATGTAATGTTCAAAATTCTCGAAGCCAGGCTTCAATAGTACATGAATCGCGAACTTCCAGATGTTCAAGCTGGTTTTAGAAAAGGCAGAGGAACCAGGAATCAAATTACGAACATCACTGGATCACTGAAAAAGCAAGAGAGTTCCAGAAAAACATCACCTCCTCTTTAATGACTATGCCAAATCCTTTGACTGTGTGGATCACAATAAACTGTGGAAAATTCTTAAAGAGATGGGAATACCAGACCACCTGACCTGCCTCCTGAGAAATCTGCATGCAGGTCAAGAAGTAACAGTTAGAACTAGACATGGAACAATAGACTGGTTCCAAATCAGGAAAAGATTAAATTGAGTCTGTATATTATCGCCTTGCTTATTTAACTTATCTGCAGAGTACATCATGAGAAACGCTGGGCTGGATGAAGCACAAGCTGGAATCAAGATTGCCAGGAGAAATATCAATAACCTCAGATATGCAGGTGATACCACCCTTGTGGCAGAAAGCAAAGAAGATTAAAGAGCCTCAATGAAAGTGAAAGTGGAGAGTGAAAAATGTGACTTAAAACTCAACTTTCAGATAACTAAGATCATGGCATCTGGTCCCATCGCTTCGTGACAAATAGGGAAACAATGGAAATAGTGACAGACTTTATTTTGGGAGCTCAAATATCACTGCAGATGGTGACTGCAGACATGAAATTAAAAGACACTTGCTCCTTGGAAGAAAAGTTATGATCAACCTAGACAGCATATTAAAAAGCAGAGACATTACTTTGACAACAAAGGTCCTTCTAGTCAAAGGTATGGTTTTTCCAGCAGTCATGTATGGATGTGAGAGTTGGACTATAAAGAAATCTGAGTGCTGAAGAATTGATACTTTTGAACTGTGGTGTTAGAAAAGACTCTTGAGAGTCCATTGGACTGCAAGGAAATCAAACCATTCCATCCTAAAGGAAATCAGTCCTGAATATTCACTGGAAGGACTGATGCTGAAGTTGAAACTCCAGTACTTTGGCCACCTGATGCAAAAAACTGACTCATATGAAAAGACCCTGATGCTGGGAAAGATTGAAGGCAGGAGGAGACGGGGACAACAGAGGATAAGATGGTTGGATGGCATCACCCACTCAATGGACATGAGTTTGAGTAAACTTTGGAAGTTGGTGATGGACAAGGAGGCCTGGCATGGTGCAGTCTCTGGGTTCGCAAAGAGTTGGACAGAACTGAGTGACTGAACTTAATTCCCCACTGCCGCCTAGAACAGTCTCTAAGAGCTCTCTGAGATGCTGCCTCCCTGGCTGCAGTCCTCATTTTGCCCCATTAAAACTTAACTCACAACTCTCAAGTTGTATATCTTTTTTAGTCAACTCTTGCAAAGCAACAAGCCAGTATTCCACAGATCCTAACTAATGAAGATGTCCACAGTAAAAGCTGTGTTACATTTTATACTATAGTTTCTGTAAAGTCTTTCCTTTCATCCAACCAAAGAGAATTGGGAGAAATTACAAAATCCCTTTGAGTAGATGATTGATATCACACAGCAGTGAGAGGCTGGTGTGATCCATGTGTGTTTCCCCCACATCAACCTTTAAGGTAGTGACTATGGTAGCTAGAGATGGTCAAGTCCTTCACCCTTTTGTATGCGTGTCATTCCTTGTATCAAGATGGAGGGCTAATTCTTCTTGTCTTCAGTCTGGGGACCAATGGCAGGCATCAGAAGTGTTGCTCTGGGGCTTCTGAGGCTACATAATGAGAACCTTCTGACTTCTTCCTAGGTCTTTTCACTACTCTTGGGATGATCCCTCTGGGAGCACAGCCACCATGCTGCAAAGAGGTTCAAGCCTCATGTGGAGCCATACACAGTGCTCTAGTCAATAGGCCCAGCTGAGGTCCCTGTCCACAGCCTACATCAACTTACAGGCATGTGAGGGAACCATCTCAAATATTCAGCCCATCAAACCTTCAGATACCTTAAGCCCAATTGACATCTGAGTGTACCACATGGGAATCCCAAGGGATAGTTACCCAGATGAGTACAGTCAGCCTATAGAACTGTGAAATACCACCAAATGGTAATCGTCATAAACCACTAAGTTTTGGGGTAATTTCCTCATTTGTTTTGAAGCAAGAGAAAAGTAAAACAGTGTCTTGGTTTAACTGGCAACTCTTTTCTTTCTTTATAGCACTAAAATGATGAGCATTTTCAATTATTGGAATCTTACATTTGATGAAATATAGTAATAGCTTTCTCACTTCAGAATATTGCTTAGATAATTAAATCTCTTTACCAATATAGTCTATTCTTATCTTCAGAATTTCTAAGAGTAGGACTATAGGCTTAAAATGGATTTCCTTCATGTTACTCTCTGCCTTTCCCTACACTTTCTTGCCCTTCTCTTTTCTGCTCTCTAGCATAATTCTAATGGACCCAGTCCCATTTGTGTTTCTGCTTGTCTAATCTCTTCTTCCCTTCACTGTCTCTCTTTTTCTCTGTATTTTCAGAGGAAAGTCACATTTCCTTCAATGAACCAAATTTGTCAGGCTTATGCATTCCTTAGTCCACACAGCATCATGGACACCTTCATGAGAATTAGGGGGTTTCATTTGCTCAGAGGTGGGTTCCTCATGTTCTCCCTTTGTGGTTTCTTGTCAAATCAGATGACCATCATCTCTACAGCCAGGGACCCTGTCTTGCCACTGCCCCCTGTCACTGCCACCAGATCACAACAGCTTTGCTTATTCCCTAGTTTGACTAAAATTAGGCTGTAATTTCCTTCCATAAGTATGATTTCTCCTTTCACCTTTTAATTTTATTTATCTATTTATGTAGACTATTTCTTACAATAGTTTTAGGTTCACAGTAAAATTGAGCAGAAAGTACAGAGTTTCCATATACCCTACACATCCCCTGACTCCCCAGTACCAACATCTCCCATCAGAGTGGTACATGTGCTGCAGTCAATGAACTACAATGACACATCCTCATCACATATGTTGTATGGGTCTGATAATTGTGTAATGATGTGTATCCATCATTATAGTATCATATAGGATAGTTTCACTGCCCTAAAAATCCTCTGTGCTCTGCTAATTCATCTCTCCTTCCCCCCAACACCAGCCAACCACTGATTTTTTTAGTCTCCATACTTTTGCCTTTTTCAGAATGTCATTATTATAGTTGAAATTATACAGTGTGTAGCCTTTCAAGATTTACTTCTTTCCACTGATTATATGCATTTAAGCTTCCTCCATGTCTTTTCATGGCTTGATGATTTATTTCTTTTTAGTGCCAAGTAGATTCCTTTGCCTGGGTGTACCAACAGTGTGTTAATCCATTCACCTACAGAAGGACATCTTGGTTGCTTCCAGGTTTTGGCAATTAAGAATAAAGTTACTACAAACAACTACGTGCAGGATTTGTGTGGACATACACCATCAACTCATTGGGCGAGTGACTGCTGGATCAAAGCACAGATGTATGTTTAGTTTAATAGAATTCCCGTTGCTCTATATTTTCACCAGCATTTGGTGTCATCGGTGTTTAGACTGGGCATCAACTCAAAACATACAACTACTTTTAAAAGATCTTGTTACTCCATGAGACCTTACAGAATGCACACACAGGCAGTACAAAAACTTTCCTGATGGTCAGATATGGAAGTATAGATGATCCTGAGGTTGTAGGAGTACAGAGGAGAGCACACTTCATAATTCTCAACACTAGATAAGATCCCAATTTTACAGGGGTTTTTACCCATCTGAAGCCCACCCTAAGCAGGAAACAAAAATGCTTCTCAATCCCAAGTGGCTGAGCCCAGTGGGGTTTCTGCTGCTTATTCAGAAAGCAGAGCTGCTGGAAGGACCCCCAAGCTGTTTCACAGAACTCCTGTAGACCCACACAGTCACAAGCACCAGGGTGGTTCATGGCCACATAAAGGTGTCAGAGGAAAGCCAATTTTCCCCCCTACTCCTAGCTCTTCCCTCTTTATGAGTCAGGATCTTTGACGCTCAGCACCTCCAATGTGAGTCCACTTGCCCTTCTCCTCACTGGCTATTCTCAAAGGGACTCAAAATTTGGATAAAAATTATATTGGTTGATGCACTTTATCAAAGGATTTGGTGATGAGGAAAATTGCCCAAGTTTTGTTTCCTATTTTTTGAATGGAGATGCATTAAGTATCTTTTGTTTCCTTTAAGCCTAGTTTTTAGTAGCCCTGCCCCACCTGCTCTGAGCTGCAGGGACAAGGCTTTCCTGCTATTTCATGACTGACCTCCCTCTCAGATCCTCCCAGAGGGGCTCCCTGGCCTCGCGTCTGTTACAGCTGCCACTCAGATGGACTCAGCTGGGCCAGCCTGTCCAGGCAGTGAGGGAAGGAGGGGACAAGGTGGGGTTGTTTCGGGGGCCTTCACCCAAGGGAGCCATGGGAGTGTGGTCACCCTGCTGCTGCCTGTTCCTGCACACAGCACTATACACACACACACACACACACACACACACACACACAGTGTTGGTGTGCTTGGGCTGCCATAAGAAAGTACAGACTGGGCCTGGGGGGCTTACACAACACACATTTATTTACTCACAGCTCTGGAGGTCAGAGTACAAGATCAGCCTGTGGGCAGGGGTGGCTTTTCCTAAGGTCATTGTCCCTGGATGGCAGATGACCATCTTCTTGTTGTGTCTCTTTGCACTGCCCTCCCTCTGTGTTTCTGTATCCTAATCTCTTCTTAGAAAGACATCAGTCACATTGATTCAGGGTCCACCCTGTTGGCCTCACTGTAACTTTACTACTTCTTTAAGGACCCTATTTCCAAATACAGTCACATTCTGAGATACAGGGGGTTAGG
The DNA here is from genome assembly GCF_055505025.1 of Bos grunniens. Lineage (NCBI taxonomy): Eukaryota > Metazoa > Chordata > Mammalia > Artiodactyla > Bovidae > Bos > Bos grunniens. Next base: position 43,806,501 of record NC_141192.1, read on the forward strand.
GTTTCAACATAAGAATCTGGGGGGTAGACACATTTAGACCATACCACAGTCATGCACAGACACAGACAGGCAGACACACAGATACACACACACATACGTATGTCTTTCCTCAAGGATTTTGGTATTGCTGACTCTGTGGGAGAAAAATCAGTTTTTGAACTGTAGTCACTACTTCAGATGCTCTACCCAGGGGTCACAAAATTGCTCTTGAGTTCAGTTAACTTAAAATTTGAACCTTGCTCTGGTTTTTGAGGGATGACTTTTTACTTTTCTGTACTTCTTACTCCAAGAGTGTGGGAATGGAATAGGATGACTGGATCTGGGGAAGTATTTCTCCAAATGAGGCTGTGTACAAGGGTGATTGTTTAAAATACACTCTTTTTCCTGCAATAAAAATGAACAAAATATTGCCACACGAAACAATATGGATGAATCTCACTAGCATAACATCGAGCAAAAAAAAAAAAAGTCACACAAGAATATATTCAGGATGATTCAAATTTTAATTTAAATTTTAATGCAAAGCAAAATTAATCCATGATATTGAAGGGTATGCATGGGACTACAGGATCCATGAGGGGCTTATGGTGATAATAATTGATTCAGATGGTGTTTATGTGGAAATTCCTCAAAACATACTTCTAATTTGTGCACTTTACTTGTTGATGTTATTCTTGAGCTTTTAAAAGTTTGTATAAGAAAATATCTCCAACATTTTCCCTTTGGTTTTTCAAGCCACCATTTCTCTTTGAGTCCTGTTATCATCAAGACATAGGGCATTTCTCTTTTCCTTTAATAAGTTGAAATCTCCTGAAATTTCACAAAAAGTGTTACCAAAGACTTTGACATGCCAAACAAATATAAAGGAAAAAAAGTTTAATAAAAAAGAGAATTATTTATAATGATGTGATTTTACCATGATTTGAGGGTCTGCTGCCCCATTTATTTAGTCAGCTGGGGGTTGGGAGGGAAGAGGAATGGGAAGGGGAGAGAAAAGCCAGCCTTCTGTAAAGCGGAAAATCAGCTTCTCTTTTTAAGTTAAGTTTCTTCAACCAAAGCATAGTCATGGGACAGCCCACCAAGTTCTTGCTGGGTTTCAGGGGATGAGTCACTTTAGGGGTCACCCATCTTTCTTGTTAGTCTTAAATTCCTGGTTTCCCTTAAACTTGGTGAAATCTAGCATTTTGCAGACCCCTTATGGAGCACCATTTGCCTAAAGAGTGTTTCCCAGCCAGAGGGGTTGAGGGAAGGCAGGGCAAGCACCCAACCACTCAGCCCTCTCCTTGCCCAGACTGGGCTTCTGTATCCTGGGGCCACAGGGTTGAGATGGTCAAATGTGACAGCTCTTGTCTCTCTCAAATAACCTGTACTTATCACCCCAAAGCAGCTAGTCTCCTTTGGAAGACATCTATGTAACTGAACTGGGTGAACTGCTAAAGAATGTCTCCACAGGACAAAGCCTGTTGTCCTACCCTGAGCCAGATGATACTGAAATGGGAATCTGAGTTCTTATTTGCAGAGCCAAAGAATGAACTTTGCATACATGCCAACACTCAGTGTAACAAGCAAATGGGATTTATTTCAGAGAGAAAGAAAGCACAAAGCTCTCAGCATAGACACTGAGAGGGGGTGAAGTGCATGAAAAGGCAGGACTTACAGCAGTTTATATCCTTACTAGTAATAATTTGTACATTTTTGATTGGTTCTTACTTTTAACATGTCATTTTTAACCAATCAGCTTAAAGGTCACAATGTTTAATGTGACATTTTTATGGCTTCTTTTGATTCTCAGATTCTTAGTTTTCTTAGACATTAAGTCACCATTCTGCAACCTTTTCTCATGACCCTCAACCATTTTACAATGGGCCAGATGTATGGGCTAAAGGTTAATGATCACCAGTTGTTTTTCCCTCAGGCATATGGAACAGAATTTAATTAATTACTACCCTTTCCTGAATCTGAGTGCTAATAGTTATCAAACTAAGGACACATTCCTCTGAGAGCCAGGAATTCAGGACAAAGGGTATAGTTTTAGGTTAATGGAACTGTATGTTTATTGAAACAGGCTGAGGTCTCAGAGTTCCTACACTAACTGCCTACAATTTCTAACTCAATACTGGTAATGAAACCAAGCAGGACCCTGTGGAGACTTCCCAAATACAAAAGTCACTCCATGTGCCCTGTTTCTTGTTCACAGAAAAAAGTTTTCGTCTCCTAGGTCTTGCCCAAAACCTTGGCTCAAGAATTAAGAACTGACATGGAGTGACAAAGGTACAGTTAGGCCTGGAGAACTGGTAAAATCTAAACAGTGAATTGGCCATAGAGCAGTCACAGAATCTTTAGTCCCTCCCAGAAGACATAGATACCAGTGTGTGGTGCACACTGCGGAGTTGTTTTGCAGACATTAAAACCACCACCAGAGGGGAAAAGCTAACTGCATGATGACCAGACTGTAGTCATGACAAAAGCTGCCCCATCTTGAGCAGTTCTGAATCTGTAGCCTGTACAATGCCAGGAACTGGCCTCAAGAAAATGAGGACAAACTGACCATGCAATCAAAGATTAACTGCACTGAAAAAAAATCAAGACGGTGCTGACTAGACCCCTGCACGTCAGGTTCTAGATAACTGTTGGAGTTGACTGTGCTGCTCTGGATGCAGCCCCCTGCACATCCTGCAAGCTTTCCTTTAAAAGCTCTTGTCCTCTGGCTGATGACTTGAACACTAATCTGCCATCTCCCCAGGTTGCTAGTTTCATGAATAAAGCATGTTTCTTTTTCCACCAACTGTTTCTCTCGAACAAAGAGTGATGACTTTTGTGTGATGAGCAGCTGAATCTGAGTTCAGTTTGAACTCCAACCAGTAGCAATATAGTAATAACTAAATGATTGTTTAAAACTTCTAAACCATGAAGTGAAGTGAAGGGAAAGTCGCTCAGTTGTGTCCGACTCTTTGTGACCCCATGGACTGTCAGTGGAATTCTCCAGGCCAGGATACTACAGTGGATTGCCTTTCCCTTCTCCAGGGGATCGTCCCAACTCAGGGAGCGAACGCAGGTCTCCCACATTGCAGGTGGATTCTTTACCAGCTGAACCACAAGGGAAGTCCAAGAACACTGAAGTGGGTAGCATATCCCTTCTCCAGGAGATCTTCTGGACTCAGAAATTGAACTGGGGTCTCCCGCATTGCAGGCAGATTCTTTACCAACTGAACTATCAGGGAAGTTAAAAAAAATTTTTTTTATTGAATTACAACACAATATACAATTGTATTACAATTACAATATATCTAGAAATGTGCATATACCATAAGCATACAAATTGATAAACCTTACAACCTGTGTAACCAGCACTTACATCAAGAAACAGAAGCCCCCCACCTCGGCTTACCTCATCCCTAACACCTCCCCTAGCATGAATGGCCCCTCATGGGATGGCCTGTGAACACCTGGCTTGCTTCACCCACTTTTGTATGTGATGTGACCATTCGTGTCTGGCTCTTTCACTCAGTATGTGTACAAGTCATCATGTTCTCTGTGGGTATAGATTGTTCAGCTTGGACACTGTGGGGGTATTCCATTATGGGAATAAGTCACAAACTATTTATCCATTCTGTTATTGATGGGCATTTAAATAGTTTTCAGGTTTGGGCCATTATGAATCACACTGTTTTGAACATTCTTGTGTGGTGCACATTTGTATGCATTTCTGTTGGGTCTGCACCTATAAATGCAATTTCTGGGTCATGGAGAATCATCAGCTTCAGTAAGTGTTATCAATCTTACAAAGTGGCTATGCCAACTGGCACTCCACCTAGAAGCACGTGAGCATTTGATACTTCAAATACTAGCCAGTGCTATGTATTTTCCACTCCTCTCAAGTTAGCCAAAGACAACTCACTTTTATTAATCACTTACATGCTATAAACCATACTAAGTGTACATTGTCTCATTTGACTTTGCAATAATCCTATGAAGTCCTCCTCATTTCCCAGATGTACAAAGGAGCTCCTCACATGTGGCTAGCATTTGACCGATGATGACCACCTCTGGCCATGGCTCCATCTGCTCCACTGCTGTCTTGGACAGCACTGATGTCCATGGCCAGGAGCAGCCTAGGCAGAGCACATCCAGAGTTGCACCTGTGTCTCTGGGCTCATGCAGGTTTCCTCTTCAGGAGCTTCAGTTTTTCAGGCAGCCTGTGTTCAAACACCTTCACCACATGAAGAAACTGAAGGGATGAGTCAAGGGTGTAAAGGTGACCAGCTCCCACCTCCTTCCTCAGTGACACCTCCTTCAGGTGAGCAATGAGCACTGGGGCACCCATGTTGGCCAGAAGGGTTGCAAGGTTGGGGTGTAAGGAAACTCTGACCAGTTTAGGAAGCTAAGAAGAAACTTTTGTGTTTCACCCAGATGAAAACAGAGGTATACATTTTTTTATTTTATAAAAGTAATACCTGCAAACATTTTGAGACAAAATTTAAAAAGGATAAAGAAGTGTAGTGATAGATTCTTTAACAGATATATTTTATATACACTTCCAGATGCTTTTCTGTTTTTCTAAATGTATACATATATATGTACACACAGATCTTCTTCAACCTACAATAGACTTTCAAGGGTTAGGATTATGTAAATACATATGTGTATGTGTTAAACAAAAAGTAATACTATACTCGGCATGCTACTTTATGGATGTGATGAAACTTTGCATTTTTCTCCTTGCACCATGAGCTGGGCTATCCTGGAGATGGCCAGAGGTCCCCAAGATTTTTGATGGGCACTGTGCCTCCCAGTGGCTTCTGTGTGAGGCCCTGAGGGCAGACGGTGAGGGGCTGAGGCCACAAAGGAAAATATTCCCTAATAAGGCACTGAATGCTCTTCCAGTTGGGAGCATCTTGACCTCAGAAGTCGGTGAGCTTCTTCAAGCAAATTATACCTATGCTCCCAGCCAAGGGGAGGCACAGACTTCCTGCTATGATGGGAGAATCAAGTCACACAAGGTTGGCTTTATTGTGAAGCCAGTCTTGACTGAATGAGCCACGCCTGTGTGACTCGGGGTCAAATAGACCCATGTCTTGGCACCCAGTGATCACTAAGCAGCCCAGTGGTCCAAAGAGAATGAGGGGTATGTCTGGGAGATGTGTCTGCAGCAGGTTCCAAAGGTGTGGGGAAAAGGATGAGATTCACTTTGGCTCTCATAGTGAAAACTAGAGCCTCTTACTAAGTCACTCACAACAAAGGATTCCCCTTGAGACAAGGGGCTTTGGATGCTGGGCACCTATAAAGGTGACAACTCCCTACTTCCAGTGGTTAAATCTCCATCATCATATATATCACCTTTTCCCCTAAACTTTGGTGACATACATAAAAAGGTTTTCCTCACTTTAAAATTTTCTGTAATTCATCTAAATGAATTGTTACATATGATAATATACATGTTTCAATGCTATTCTCTCAGATCATCCCACCCTCGCCTTCTCCCGGAGTCCAAAAGACCATTCTATACATCTGTGTCTCTTTTGCTGTCTCACATATAGGGTTATTGTTACCATCTTTCTAAATTTCATATATATGCATTAGTATACTGTATTAGTGTTTTTCTTTCTGGCTTTCTTCACTCTGTATAATAGGCTCCAGTTTCATCCACCTCATTAGAACTGATTCAAATGTATTCTTTTTAATGGCTGAGTAATATACCATTGTGTGAAACAGATTGCCAGTCCAGGTTCGATGCAGGAGACAGGGTGCTCAGGGCTGGGTGCACTGGGATGACCCAGAGGGATGGGATGGGGCGGGAAGTGGTGGTGGTGGGGGGGGGCAGTTCAGGATGGGAAACACAGGTAAACCATGGCTGATTCATGTCAATGTATGGCAAAAAACCACTACAATATTGTAAAGTAATCAGCCTCCAATTAAAATAAATAAAATTTTAAAAAGCCACACAGTGTGGCCAAAAAATAAAATAAATGAATTGTTACATAATTTTTAAAAGCACTACACTTTCAGGTTTATTTTTATTAAATAGTGGGAAGAGTAGTTGTCTTTACTCATCCTCTGGTGATCCTCTCCCCTCACCCTGCAAGCCTTGTCAGATGAAATGGGGCTGGAGGTGGGGTAAGTGTCAAGTTTGTCTGCTGCAATTATTAGTAGAAAATTTTAATGCATTCCACATGCATTAGTGCATTCCACATGCATTCCTTTCTGAGCCTTAGTCTCCTCGTGTAACAAAAGATGGGTTTGGATGATGCGATATTTAGGATACTTCTAGCTTTAAAATTCCATAAATTATATTCAGATTCTAGTTTTTAAAAATGTAGAAGTTGTTGCAGCCACACAATTTTAATTCACTTGCACTCAAAATATGCCTTAGCACAAGTTTGAAGTCTTACTGGCAATAAACACAAAAATGTGTTTATATTCTATTAGTTCAGTTCAATTCAGTTCAGTCACTCAGTCGTGTCCGACTCTTTGTGACCCCAGGAATTGCAGCACGCCAGGCCTCCCTGTCCATCAGCAACTCCCGAAGTTCACTCAAACCCACGTCCATCAAGTCGGTGATGCCATCTAGCCATCTCATCCTCTGTCGTCCCCTTCTCCTCCTGCCCCCAATCCCTCCCAGCGTCAGAGTCTTTTCCAATGAGTCAACTCTTTGCATGAGGTGGCCAAAGTACTGGAGTTTCAGCTTTAGCATCATTCCTCCAAAGAACACCCAGGACTGATCTCCTTTAGAATGGACTGGTTGGGTCTCCTTGCAGTCCAAGGGACTCTCAAGAGTCAAGGGCCACTTAATCAAAATGGTCACATTAAATGTCCTGCTTCTGCCCATTCTGCTTCCAAACAGCAGTCCTGGACAAATGACAGGCAGCTGGGCTGGTTGCTGCGTGGAGGTGCCTGAGCCTTGTCATAGGGAGCAGATACAGTGGCTGGGCTGTGACTTCATCTCAGAAACCCTTCCTCTGCCATTTCCTCTTTGCAACTTTCTCCAGGATTTCTCCTTATCCTCTCTAATAAAAAGTTATACTCCCACTGTATTAATGTTTTCTTTTTCTGCCCCAGGTACCAGAGGACCAGGGGCAGAGCCTATGCTCCAGAGTCCTGAAATGATTCAAGCTAGCCAGTTCTGCCCTGCTCACCCTGCCTCACCTGTTCCTTCCCCCAGAAACCACAGCAAAGGCTCATGCCCATGTTTCTTCCTTGATCTGCCTCCTGACCACCCTTGAACTTCTCCATGTACCCTTCTCTCATGGCATGGTTCACCCCCTCCTTTTGGGAATCATCAGCAACAAATTATCTTTTCAGTGGCAATCATCTTCTGATCTGTGGTCTTACTATTACCAAAATGATAATAAAACCTTTATTAAAACACTCACAGTGTATTAATTTACTGAATGCTCCCCTCAACTTTGGCCTCAGTCCTTCAGACCATTGGTCACAGCATTATCAATGACATTTGCTCCCACTTTCTTCCTGTTCCCTGACTGATCAACACAAGATGGATGCCTAAGGCTTGCTCTGTCCCCACAACCCTAAAGAGCTCTTGACCCTGACCTCTATACTTGTCATCAGGTTGGCAGGGTCTGCCAAAGCAGTGAACTCAGATTGGCTACAGCTTTCCAACCACCATCTGTAGTGGTAGTCATCATCCACCACATGTCAGTCTCTTCTTGGAATTCAGTTCCATCATTTCGGCTTCTGCAATGACACCAATGCCCCTTTCCAAGTAATCAAGTCTTAAAAAGTAAGAAAGACCAAGGCATTTCAATTAGTTTTTAAAATATCAGTTAATTAAAAATATGAAGGCGTTTTCTTCATATGCACCCCAGGTTTTTTCAAGATCAAAAGCAGTGAGTTCTTCATATGATAATAATTACTATTTCTATTTGCATAATGATCTGCAGTTTACAAAGTAGTTGCAATCCCATTCTCTTATTCTCACCACAAAACTAAGGCAAGGTTTGTTCCTTCTTATGAATAAGGAAGCCAAGGCTCTGAGAATTAAAGTAGTTAGCTTTCTCAGTGGAGCATTTGTTATCAGATTAATTAAAGTAGCCATTATAAATTGTTGAAATGAGAAATAAGCTCATTTATGTCTTGATGGCAAAGTTCCACTATGGCTTCCTTGTTTTTATTACTCCTTTGACTCAGGTAAGTTCTGCCCAAGGACCCTCTTCCCCACCACAGTGGACCATGAGCAGTCTGATACATAATCCCAGATGGGAGGGGAGAGAAAGGGTACATAGAGAAATACCTCCTGGAGGCCAGGGACTGGGGGTGTGGCTCAGGCAGCAGCTGTATCATTTACAGAGTATTCACTCCTTGAACTTTGGAAACTCCCTGAGCATTGGGGAAAAACACACAGTATCTCACAAAAACAAGCTCAAGCCTGGCAGTGAAGCTGGGTTAGAAGGCAAGCCTAGTCTCCCTGGCTGTGGTATTCTTAGAGTGAGCAAGCTGGCATATGGGTCAGGGACATTCATTCAATGGTCCATTCATTCACTGACCACTGTTGCCAGTATCGTACTGAGGATACATGTAGATAGCCCACAGTTCTCCTCCCACAGGTCCTAGTGAGTTGGGGTGGTAAGCAGCCACAGCGACCCTTGGGAGGGAAAATGCACCACTGGTTGGCCTTGTCCCCTGAGCCTGCTGAGACGGGAGCAAAGGGAAAGGTTCGGGTTGCAGTCATTTCCTGGAGCCTGCTTTCCCTCCCCAGAATGATTCCAATGTCATTTTTAGAAATACCTTTTGTTTTGGTTCATTTTAATGGACAATTCCACATCATGTTGAGACCATTTCCATAGATAGGTGAACTTTAAGACATTTTGGCATTAATATTTGTTCTCTTCCCGTCATAGGGCCAAGCTCTGTGGACCTACGGCCCTGCAGGAACCTGGGTGCTTAGAGGGATTGAGATCAGATTGAAGAGACGGTAAAAATCAGTGTAAAATTCACATTCCCCTTGAGAGAAGGGAACCTATAACCGGCTGATTTCACACATCACACACAGCCTGAGGCCATGAGGAAGGTGATTAGAAGAGGGAGAAACCGCTGTAGTTTGGCTGGGTGCATCTCCTGTCCAATCCCTCTTCCCACAGGCCACCCCCCCCCCCCAACACACACACACACCAGCTAAAGGAGAGCAGCTGAGCCTTTGGAAACAACAACACCCAAAATAGAAATTTTCACAGATTTCGTAAATCTCTGCAGATTTTCAAACGAAGAAATAATAGAGTGCTTTTGATAGCAAGTAGCCTTTCTTGGAATATGGAATGAAGCAGGGCAAAGGCTAATATAATTTTGCCAAGAGAATGCACTGGTCATAGCAAAAACCCTCTTCCAACAACACAAGAGAAGACTCTACACATGGACATCACCAGATGGTCAACCGAAATCAGATTGATTATATTCCTTGCAGCCAAAGATGGAGACGCTCTATACAGTTAGTAAAAACAAGACCGGGAGCTGACTGGCCCAGAACATGAGCTCCTTATTGCCAAATTCAGACTTAAATTGAAGAAAGTAGGGAAAACCACTAGACCATTCAGGTATGACCTAAATCAAATCCCTTATGATTATACAGTGGAAGTGAGAAATACATTTAAGGGACTAAGTCTGATAGGTAGAGTGCCTGATGAACTATGGACGGAGGTTCATGACATTGTACAGGAGACAGGGATCAAGACGACCCCCATGGAAAAGAAAGGCAAAAATGCAAAATGGCTGTCTGGGGAGGCCTTACAAATAGCTGTGAAAAGAAGAGAAGCAAAAAGCAAAGGAGAAAAGAAAAGATATAAGCATCTGAATGCAGAGTTCCAAAGAATAGCAAGAAGAGATAAGAAAGCCTTCGTCAGCGATCAATGCAAAGATATAGAGGAAAACAACAGAATGGGAAAGACTAGAGATCTCATCAAGAAAATTAGAGATACAAAGGGAACATTTCATGCAAAGATGGGCTCGATAGACAGAAATGGTATGGACCTAACAGAAGCAGAAGATGTTAAAAAGAGGTGGCAAGAATACACAGAAGAACTGTACAAAAAAGATCTTCATGACCAAGATAATCATGATAGTGTGATCACTCACCTAGAGCCAGACATCCTGGAATGTGAAGTCAAGTAGGCCTTAGCGAACAAAGCTAGTGGAGGTGATGGAATTCCAGTTGAGCTATTTCAAATCCTGAAAGATGAGGCTGTGAAAGTGCTGCACTCAATTTGCCATCAAATTTGGAAAAGTCAGCAGTGGCCACAGGACTGGAAAAGGTCAGTTTTCATTCCAATCCCAAAGAAAGGCAATGCCAAAGAATGCTCAAGCTACCACACAATTGCACTTATCTCAGACGCTAGTAAAGTAATGCTCAAAATTCTCCAAGCCAGGCTTCAGCAATATGTGAACCGTGAACTTCCAGATGTTCAAGCTAGTTTTAGAAAAGGCAGAGGAACTAGAGATCAAATTGCCAACATCCACTGGATCATGGAAAAAGCAAGAGCGTTCCAGAAAAACATCTATTTCTGCTTTATTGACTATGCCAAAGCCTTTGACTGTGTGGATCACAATAAACTCTGGAAAATTCTGAAAGAGATGGGAATACCAGACCACCTGACCTGCCTCTTGAGAAACCTATATGCAGGTCAGGAAGCAACAGTTATAACTGGACATGGAACAACAGACTGGTTCCAGGTAGGAAAAGGAATACGTCAAGGCTGTATATTGTCACTCTACTTATTTAACTTCTATGCACAGTACATCATGAGAAACGCTGGGCTGGAAGAAGCACAAGCTGGTATCAAGATTGCTGGGAGAAATATCAATAACCTCAGATATGCAGATGACACCACCCTTATGGCAGAAAGTGAAGAGGAACTAAAAAGCCTCTTAATAAAAGTGAAAGAGGAGAGTGAAAAGCTTGGCTTAAAGCTCAACATTCAGAAAACGAACATCATGGCATCTGGTCCCTTCACTTCATGGGAAATAGATGGGGAAACAGTGGAAACAGTGTCAGACTTTATTTTTTTGGGCTCCCACATCACTGCAGATGGTGATTGCAGCCATGAAATTAAAAGACGCTTACTCCTTGGAAGGAAAGTTATGACCAACCTAGATAGCATATTCAAAAGCAGAGACATTACTTTGCCAACAAAGGTCCATCTAGTCAAGGCTATGGTTTTTCCTGTGGTTGTGTATGGATGTGAGAGTTGGACTGTAAAGAAAGCTGAGCACTGAAGAATTGATGCTTTTGAACTGTGGTGTTGGAGAAGACTCTTGAGAGTCCCTTGGACTGCAAGGAGATCCAACCAGTCCATTCTGAAGGAGATCAGCCCTGGGTGTTCTTTGGAAGGAATGATGCTAAAGCTGAAACTCCAGTACTTTGGCCACCTCATGTGAAGAAATGACTCATTGGAAAAGACTCTGATGCTGTGAGGGATTGGAGGCAGGAGGAGAAGGGGACGACAGAGGATGAGATGGCTGGATGGCATCACTGACTCGATGGACGTGAGTCTGAGTGATCTCCAGGAGATGGTGATGGATAGGGAGGCCTGACGTGCTGTGATTCATGGGGTCGCAAGGAGTCAGACATGACTGAGCAACTGAACTGAACTCAACTGAGCCTTTCTTGTCATATTTTTCAGCACCCCCTAGATTTAACCCCTGTGACTTCTGGGCTGCTGCAATGAACTCATAAACAATAACATTATTCCAATACCTGAAGAGGCATTGACCATCCTTTCCTGTGATGTCACAAAAAGGCTCTTCACTGAGGCTAAGAGTCTTGGTAGATTCCTGGTTCAATTTGAATTTAAACAACTAAACCATTCTACAGTGTTAGCTGTATTGCTTTACTAGGGCTGCCATAACAAGATACCACAGACAGATGGCTTCAACAATAAAATCTTATTGTCTCACAATTCTGAAGGCTGGAAGTAAAAGATTAAGGTGTTAGCTCTTCCTGGGACCCCTCTCCTTGGTGTGTAGACAGCAATCTCCTCCCTTTGTCCTCACATGGTCTGCCCTCTGTGAGTCCAAATCTCTTCTTATATGAACACTGGTCTTATTGGGGTGCATGCAAAGTCGCTTCAGTTGTGTTTGACTCTTTGCAACCCTATGGACTGTAGTTGGCCAGGCTCCTCTGTCTATAGGATTCTCCAGGCAAGAAAACTGGAGTGGGTTGCCATGCCCTCCTCTAAGGGATCTTCCCGACCCAGGGATCAAACTCACATCTCTTACATCTCCTGCATTGGCAGGTGGGTTCTTTACCACTAGCACCACCTGGGAAGTCCAAGGGTCCACCCTAAGGAACCCATTTAACTTAATCACCTCTTCAAAGACCTTATCTTCAAACACAGATTTTGAGGTCCTGAGGCCTAATACTTCCACATATGTACTTTGGGAGACAATTCAGCCCATATAAGCAACTAAAACTTACCTTTCACATAAAAGGTTCTATGTCTCTCTTTCATGTTGTTGTTTTTCCAGTCACTTGGCCATGTCCAACTCTGTGACCTTGTGGAGTGAAGCACACCAGGCTTCCCTGCCTTTCACCATCTCCTGGAGTTTGCTCAAATCATGTCCAATGAGTCGATGATGCCATCTAACCATTTCATCCTCTTCGCCCCCTTCTCCTCCTGCCCTCAATCTTTCCCAGCATCAGGGTCTTTTCCAATGAGTCAGCTCCTTGCATCAGGTGGCTAAAGTATTGGAGCTTCAGCTTCAGCACCAGTCCTTCCCATGAGTACTCAGGGTTTATTTCCTTTAGGATTGATCACCTTGCTGTTCAAGGGATTCTCAGGAGTCTTCTCCAGCCCTACAGTTCAAAAGCACGGATTCTTCAGCATTCAGCCTTCTTTATGGTTCAACTATCACATCTGTACATGACTATTGAAAAAACCATAGCTTTGACCACATGAACCTTTGTCAGCAAAGTGATGTCTGTGCTTTTTAATATGCTGTCTAGGTTTGTCATAGCTTTTCTTCCAAGGAGCAAGTAACTTTTAGTTTTATGGCTGCAGTCACCATCCACAGTGATTTCTCTGTCTGTACACAGGCCTATATAGAATTCTGTTTCACTATTTTCATCAACACTCTTCTGTATTGTTATTATTGCATCTGAAAGGACTTCAAGTTTATCTTTTGCAACCCAGTTGCATTTTTTAAATTGTTTAATCTTATTTTAGTGGCAGCAAAGATGAAATATAATACACAATAGAACATAGCTAAGATTTTATCAAGACGTTTTTACTTTTATAATTTTCATCATACCACAGACTCCCTTTTTTAAATGAAAAAATGTCAATACTGTCAATGGGAAAACAATTTACAAAGCTCCATACACGTAACTTATCCAGAAGGTACCTGCTGCATAAAGCAAGTGGGTTGTGAGTTATTTCATTCAAAAAATGAGGATTTATAATTTAACAACCAAGATAATTCTTAAAATCACTAACAATCTGTTAATTTTTTTAAACAAAAAATATTTATTTGGTCTTTTAAGTGACAGACATTCTTTGGAAATATATTTTACCTGTACTTTAGACATCTACTAGGCTTTAGCTACAAGTATCTAGAAACAAAATTCATTTTAATAATATCAATATTATTAATATTGGTTTTTAATACATACAATTTTATGTAGGCAAAATGACAAAATTAGAAATTCCAAGAAATATGAATGCAAAATTTTATAAAATGGGAAATTAAAATCTTAAAAAAAATTTTTTTTGAAATGCAAAGAATAGTCTTCTTAGGTAACAAGATAATTTTGTGTTGGTTACACTAAAAAATTCTTTAAAAATATTTGGTTTAAAAGCCAAGACTATTTCACAACTCTAATCTATTATAAAATTTTAGAGCGATACAGAAATACCAGAGGCCACTAAAAGGGCAAGGGTAACAGATTTTTAAAGATCAAAGTAGGAGGCAGTCCTAAGATAGCAGAGGAATAGGACAGGGAGACCACTTTCTCCCCCACAAATACATTAAAAGAACATTTGAATGCTGAGCAAATTCCACAAAACAACCTCTGAATGCTGGCAGAGGACATCAGGCACCCAGAAAGGCAGCCCATTGTCTTCAAAAGGAAGTAGAACAAAATATAAAAGATAAAAAGAGAGACAAAAGAGGTAGGGATGAATATCTGTCCCCGGAAGGGAGTCTTAAAAGAGGAGACGTTTCCAAACACCAGGAAACACTCTCACCAGCAGGTCTGTGGGGAGTTTTGGAATCTCAGAGGGCAACATAACTGGGAGGGAAAATAAATAAATAAAACCCACCGATTATGTGCCTAATGGCAACTCCCTGCACTTGCAGCTGCCACCAGCAAGCAGGGGCTGAACAGGGAGGCCTGGGCTGTATTGCCTAGGGTAAGGACTGGGCTGAAAGCCCTGAGGGCAGTCTGAGGGAACTAACATGAGATAGAAACCCAAACTGTGGGATAGCCAGAGAGAGAGAGGGAAAACAAAGAGAGCGAGAGAGAACTATCCCACGAAAAAGCCCTAACCTAAAGCACTAACCTGAAGACTTCCCTAGTGACTCAGAGGCTAAAGCGTCGTCTGCCTCCAATGCGGGAGACACGGGTTTGATCCCTGGGTCGGGAAGATCCCCTGGAGAAGGAAATGGTAACCCCCTCCAGTATTCTTGCCTGGAGAATCCCGTGGATGGAGAAGCCTGGTAGGCTACACCCCACGGGGTCGCAAAGAGTCGGACACGACTGAGCAACTTCACTTTTACTTTAAGGCACTGCCAGGCCCGCTCATAGAACAAAGGACTGAGCGCATACCAAAGAAGAGCTAGCAGGCTGTGGACTGGCCTATCCTCCGCTGGAGACAGGCAGGCAGGGGGCAGCCAGAGCCGAAAAGGGGCAATCTCAGCCCCAGAGAGACATCCTCTACCAAACTGCAAGCAGGCTTTGTTGCTAACCAAGACTTCTTGGGATTCTGGATGGTTGACATCCGCTGGGAGGGTCACAGCCAGAGATCAGCTCCCCAGAAGCGACACATAGCACATCTGAGAGGGATGTGCCTGCAGCCACTCAGAAAACTGAGCAGCTGGGACGGGGGAGGCGATAAGACACACCCCGCACCTGGGGGAGACTGCGCTTGCCAAGCACCTGGTTGCCTGAGCTGCTCAGACCTGGGAATGGCACAAAACACAGGCCCAACCGAGTCTGCGCCTTTGTGGAGTACCCAGGAACCTGAACCTGAGCGGCTTAGACCTCAGAAGTGCACACAACCCAAAGCCCGCCTCAGACAGTTCCCAGCAGAGCAACCTGGAGCCTGAGCAGTGTAGACCATGAAAGCACACACGTCATGAGTGGGGGCAAACCCAGTGTGGCCAAGACACTGTGAGCGCTCCCCACACATGACAGTGATATTTGTTTGCAGTGTTCCTCCCTCCCCACAGCAGGACTGAACAAGTGAACCTAATTAGTGACCACCTTCACCCCCTTGTGTCAGGGAGGAAAGTAGACATTGAAGAGACCAGCAAACAGCAGAAGCTAAAATTAACAGAGGGAACCACTTTGGAAGTGACAGGTGCAACAGATTAAAACCCTGTAGTTAGCACCAACTACATTGGAAGGGGCCTATATAGCTTGAGAAGTATAAGCCAGATCAAGGAACTATCTGAAACTGAACTGACCTCACACTGCCCTCAACACCTCCAGAGAAACTCCTAGATAAATTTTTACTATTATCATTTTTAAATTAAAAAAAAAAATTTTAAGTCATCTATTACTCATTTAATTATTCATTTTTATAACCTATTATTACCTTGCAAAAAAAAAAACAACCCTATTTTTAAAGCAAACTTCATATATATATATATATATTTTTAAATAATTTTTGTGACTTTGTTTTGTCTTTTTTTATATTGTATTTTTGAGAGTCTAACCTCTACTCTAGATTTTTAATCTTTGGTTTTTGGTATTTGTTATCAAATTTTGTACCTTTAAAAACCCAATCTTCAGTACCCATTTTTACTTGGGAGAGAGATTACTGGCTTGATTGCTCTGTCCCCCTTTTGACTCTCATTTTTCTCCACGAGGTCGCCTCTATCTTCTCCCTGCCCTTCTATTCTCTACGTAACCCTGTGAATCTCTGTGTGTTCCCGGATGTGGAGAACACTTAGGGAACTGATTACTGGCTGGATCTGTCTCTCTCCATTTGATTCCCCCTTTTCTTCTCCTGGTCACTTCTGCCTCCTTCCTCCCTCTTCTCTTCTCTGTGTAACTCCGGGAACATCTCTGAGGAGTCCAGACTTGGAGAGCACATAGGGAATTGATTACTGGCTAGCTTGCTCTCTCCCCTTTTGATTCCCCCTCTTCTCCTCCTAGTCACCTCTATCTCCCTCCTCCCTCTTCTCTTCTCCATGTAACTCTGTGTAGCTTTCTGGGTGTCCCTCACTGTGGAGAAACTTTTCATCATTAACCTAGATGTTTTATCATCAGTGCTGTATAGATGGAGAAGTCTTGAGGCTACTGTAACAATAAGACTGAAAACCAAGCAGGAGGCTTAAGTCCAAAACCTGAGAACACCAGAGAACTCCTGAATCCAGGGAACATTAATCAATAGGAGCTCATCCAAAAGCCTCCATACCTACACTGAAACCAAGTACCACCCAAGAGGCAACAAGTTCCAGAGCAAGATATACCACACAAATTCTCCAGCAATGCAGGAACATAGCCCTGAGCTTCAATATACAGGCCTTTGGTGTTCTGGTGGGTGGAGCTGGATTTCTTCTGTCTGGAGTGCAACGAAGTGTCCAGTAGTGAGTTTTGAGATGTTATCAAACCCATAAACATCTCAAAACTCACTACTGGACACTTCGTTGCACTCCAGACAGAAAAAATCCAGCTCCACCCACCAGAACACCAAAGCAAGCTTCCCTAACCAGGAAGCCTTGACAAGCCATCCGTCCAACCCCACCCACAGTGAGGAACCTCCACAATAAAGAGGAACCACAAACTGCCAGAATACGGAAAGGCCACCCCAAACACAGCAATCTAAACAAGATGAAAAGGCCGAGAAATACTCAGCAGGTAAAGGAACATGATAAATGCCCACCAAACCAAACCAAAGAGGAGACGATAAGGAGTCTGAAAGAATTCAGAATAATCATAGTACAAATGATCCAAAATCTTGAAAATAAAATGGAGTTACAGATAAATAGCCTGGAGACAAGGATTGAGAAGATGCTAGAAAGGAATAACAAGAACCTAGAAGAAATAAAAGAGTCAATATATAATGAGTAAAGCAATAAATGAGATTAAAAAAAAAAAAACACCCTGGAGGCAACCAACAGGAAAATAGGATAAGGCAGAAGATAGGATAAGTGAAGTAGAAGATAGAATGGTAGAAATAAATGAGGCAGAGAGAGAGAGAAAAAAAGAAGAATTAAAAGAAACGAAGACAACCTCAGAGACATCTGGGACAATGTTAAACACTGCAATATTCAAATCATAGGAGTCCCAGAAGAAGACAAAAAGAAAGACCATGAGAAAATACCTGAGGAGGTAATAGTTGAAAACTTCCCTAAAATGGGAAAGGAAGTAGTCACCCAAGTCCAAGAAACCCAGAGTCCCAAACAGGATAAACCCAAGGCGAAACACCCCAAGACACATGTTAATAAAATTAACAAAGATCAAGTGCAAAGAACAAATATTAAAAGCAGCAAGGGAAAAACAACAAATAACACACAAGGAGATTCCCATAAGGATAACAGCTGATCTTTGCAGGACATACTTAAAGTGATGAAAGGAAAAACCTACAACCCAGATTACTGTTACCCAATAAGATTACCCAACAAGAATCTCATTCAAATATGGAGATGAAATCAAAAGCTTTACAGACAAGCAAAAGGTGAGAGAATTCACCACCACCAAACCAGCTCTCCAACAAATGCTAAAGGATCTTCTCTAAACAGGAAACACAGAAAAGGTGTATAAACTCGAACCCAAAACAACAAAGTAAATGAAAACGGGATCATACTTATCAATAATTACCTTAAATGTAAATGGGTTGAATGCCCCAACCAAAAGACAAAGATTTGCTGAATGGATACAAAAACATGACCCCTATATATGTTGTCTACAAGAGACCCACCTCAAGAGAAGGGACACACCCAGACTGAAAGTGAAGGGCTGGAAAAAGATATTCCATGCAAATAGAGACCAAAAGAAATCAGGAAACACAATACTCATACCAGATAAAATAGACTTTAAAACAAAGGCTGTGAAAAGAGACAAAGAAGGACACTACACAATGATCAAAGGATCAATCCAAGAAGAAGATATAACAGTGATAAATATATATGCACCCAACATAGGAGCACTGCAATATGTAAGGCAGCTGTGACGGCACACAAGTGTGGCCAAGAAGAGCTACCCCATGTCCGAGGTCAGGGGCAGTGCCCGAGAGTACCAGGATGTGACGGTGCAGGAACGACCGAGAGGAGCTACTCCGCGTCTGAGGTCAGGGGCGGTGGCTGGGAGGAGCTACCCCCCACCCAAGGAGTGGTGGCTATGCAGGCACAGGAGGGCCTAGAGGAGCTACTCCACGTTCAAGGTAAGGAGGGGTGGCTGTAAGGAGATACCCCTCATCCAAGGTAAGAGAAACCCAAGTAAGACCGTAGGTATTGCAAGAGGGCATCAGAGGGCGAACACACTGAAACCATACTCACAGAAAACTAGTCAATCTAATCACACGGACCACAGCCTTGTCTAACTCAATAAAACTAAGCCATGCCCTGTGGGGCTACCCAGGACAGGCGGGTCATGGTGGAGAGGTCTGACAGAATGTGGTCCACTGGAGAAGGGAATGGCAAATCACTTCAGTATTCTTGCATTGAGAACCCCATCAACAGTATGAAAAGGCAAAATGATAGGATACTGAAAGAGGAACTCCCCAGGTCAGTAGGTGCTCAGTATGCTTCTGGAGATCAGTGGAGAAATAACTCCAGAAAGAATGAAGGGATGGAGCCAAAGCAAAAACAATACCCAGCTGTGGATGTGGCTGGTGATAGAAGCAAGGTCTAATGCTGTAAAGAGCAATACTGCTGGAATGTCAGGTCCATGAATCAAGGCAAATTGGAAGTGGTCAAACAGAGATGGCAAGAGTGAATGTCGACATTCTAGGAATCAGCAAACTAAAATGGACTGGAATGGGTGAATTTAATTCAGATGACCATTATATCTACTACTGTGGGCAGGAATCCCTTAGAAGAAATGGAGTAGTCATCATGGTCAACAAAAGAGTCTGAAACGCAGTGCTTGGATGCAATCTCAAAAACGACAGAATGATCTCTGTTCGTTTCCAAGGCAAACCATTCAATATCACAATAATCCAAGTCTATGCCCCAACCAGTATCGCTGAAGAAGCTGAAGTTGAACGGTTCTATGAAGACCTACAAGATCTTTTAGAACTAACACCCAAAAAAGGTGTCCTTTTCATTATGGGGGACTGGAATGCAAAAGTAGGATGTCAAGAAACACCTGGAGTAACAGGCAAATTTGGCCTTGGAACACAGACTGAAGCAGGGCAAAGGCTAATAGAGTTTTGCTAAGAGAACGCACTGGTCATAGCAAACACACTCTTTCAAAAACACAAGAGAAGACTCTACACATGGACATCACCAGATGGTCAACACTGAAATCAGATTGATTATATTCTTTGCAGCCGAAGATGGAGAAGCTCTATACAGTCAGCAAAAACAAGACCGGCGAGGCAGTCCTAAGATGGTGGAGGAATAGGACGGGGAGACTGCTTTCTCCCCAACAAATTCATCAAAAGAACATTTAAACGCTGAGTAAATTCCACAAAACAACTTCTGAATACTGGCAGGGGACATCAGGCACCCAGAAAAGCAGCCCATTGTCTTCAAAAGGAGGTAGGAAAAAATATAAAAGACAAAAAAAGAGACAAAAGAGATAGGGATGGAACTCCGTCCTGGGAAGGGAGTCTTAAAAAAGAGAGAAGTTTCCAAACACCAGGAAACACTCTCACTGCTGAGTCTGTGGCGAGACTTGGAAGCACAGAGGGCAACATAACAGGGAGGAAAAATAAATACATAATTAAAACCCACAGATTATGAGCCCAACAGTAACTTCCCCAGCGGAGAAGCAGCACAGACCCCTGTATCCACCACTAGCAAGCGGGGGCTGGGCAGGGAGGCGCAGGCTGCATTGCTTAGAGTAAGGACCGAGCCTGAATGCCCCGAGGGCAATCTGACCAAACTAACTTGGGCTAGCAAACCAGACTGTGGGATAGCTACCATGTGCAAAGCCCTAAGACACTGCCAGGCCCACTCACAGAACAAAGGACTGAACAGAGATAGCCCGCTGCAGACCATCCCCCTCTGGTGACAGGCAGCCAGAGCCTGAAGAGGGCAATTGCAGCCCCAGAGAGACATTATCTACCAAACTGCAAGCAGGCTTCTTTGCTAACTAAGACTTCTTGGGTTTCTGGACATCCACTTGCGAAGGTGCACCAGTTGCACACCCAGAAAACCTAGCGTCAGGGACAGGGAAGGCGATAAGTCGCAGCGACTGCGCTCGCCAAACACCTCATCACCTGAGCTGCTCGGACCTTGGAAGGGCACAAAACGCAGGCCCAACAGAATCTGCACCATTGAGGACTACCCGAGAGCCTGAACCTGAGTGGCTTAGACCCGGGAGGTGCAGGCAGCCCAGGGCCGGCCTTGGATGGTTCCTGGCAGAGCAACCTAGAGCCTGAGCAGTGTGGGCAGGGAGGGCACACATGCTCTGAGCGGGGGCAGGTCCAGTGAGGCTGAGACACTGCAAACACATGCCAGTGTTATTTGTTTGCAGCGTACCTCCCTCCTCACAGCGTGACTGAATAAGTGAGCCTAAAAAAAGTGTCCACCACCGCCCCCTTGTGTTAGGGCGGAAATCAGACACTGAAGAGACCAGCAAACAGAAGAAGCTAAAACAGAGGGAACCGCCTTGGAAGTGACAGATGTAATAGATTAAAACCCTGTAGTTAGTACCGACTACATAGGAAGGGGCCTATAGATCTTGAGAAATATAAGCCGGACCAAGGAACTATCCGAAAATGAACTGACACCACATTGCCCACAACAATACCAGAGAAAGTCCTAGATACATTTTTACTATTTTTACGATCATTCTTTTTTTTTATTCTTTAAATTTTTAAAATTTTAAGTCCTCCATTACACCTTTATTTTTCATTTTTATAATCTACTATTACTTTGCAAAAAACCTCCTATTTTTTTAAAGCAAACTATATATATATATATATATATATATATATATATATACACACACACACACACAATTTTGTGAGTTTTTAAAAAAATTTTCTTTAATATTGTATTTTTGAAAATCCAACCTCTACTCAAGATTTTTAATCTTTGCTTTTTGGTATTTGTTATCAATTTTGTACCTTTAAGAACCCAATCTTCAGTACCCATTTTTATTTGGGAGCAAGATTATTGGCTTGACTGCTCTCTCCCCCTATGGACTCTCCTTTTCCTCCATCAGGTCGCCTGTGTCTCCTCCCTCCCCCTTCTCTTCTCTACCCAACTCTCTGAATCTCTGTGTGCTCCAAACGGTGGAGAACACTTAGGGAACTGATTACTGGCTGGATCTGTCTCTCTCCTTTTCACTCCCCTCTTTTATCCTCCTGGCCACTTCTGTCTCCTTCCTCCCTCTTCTCTTCTCTGTATAACTCCGTGAACATCTCTGAGCGGTCCAGACTGTGGAGTACACATAAGGAAGTGATTACTGGCTAGCTTGCTGTCTCCTCTTTTGATTCCACCTCATCTCATTTGGGTCACCTCAAACTCCCTCCTCCCTCTTCTCTTCTCCATGTAACTCTGAACCTCTCTGGGTGTCCCTCATTGTGGACAAACGTTTCATCTTTAACCTAGATGTTTTATCAACATTGTTGTATAGAAGGAGAAGTCTTGAGACTACTGTAAAAATAAGACTGAAAACTTAAGCAGGAGGCTTAAGTCCAAATCCTGAGAACACCAGAGAACTCCTGACTCCAGGGAACATTAATCGACAGGAGCTCATCAAACGCCTCCATACCTACACGGAAACCGAGCACCACCCAAGGGCCAACAAGTTCCAGAGCAAGATATACCACGCAAATTTTCCAGCAACACAGGAACACAGCCCTGAGCTTCAATATATAGGCTGCCCACAAGATTGCCAGGAGAAATATCAATAACCTCAGATATGCAGATGACACCACCCTTATGGCAGAAAGTGAAGAGGAACTCAAAAGCCTCTTGATGAAAGTGAAAGTGGAGAGTGAAAAAGTTGGCTTAAAGCTCAACATTCAGAAAACGAAGATCATGGCATCCAGTCTCATCACTTCATGGGAAATAGATGGGGAAACAGTGGAAACAGTGTCAGGCTTTATTTTTGGGGGCTCCAAAATCACTGCAGATGGTGATTGCAGCCATGAAATTAAAAGACGCTTAATCCTTGGAAGGAAAGTTATGACCAACCTAGATAGCATATTCAAAAGCAGAGACATTACTTTGCCAACAAAGGTTTGCCTAGTCAAGGCTATGGTTTTTCCTGTGGTCATGCATGGATGTGAGAGTTGGACTGTGAAGAAGTCTGAGTGTCAAAGAATTGATGCTTTTGAACTGTGATGTTGGAGAAGACTCTTGAGAGTCCCTTGGACTGCAAGGAGATCCAACCAGTCCATTCTGAAGGAGATCAGCCCTGGGTGTTCTTTGGAAGGACTGATGCTAAAGCTGAAACTCCAGTACTTTGGCCACCTCATGTGAAGAACTGACTCATTGGAAAAGACTCTGATGCTGGGAGGGATTGGGGGCAGGAGGAGAAGGGGATGACAGAGGATGAGATGGCTGGATAGCATCACTGACTCAATGGACGTGAGTCTGGGTGAACTCTGGGAGTTGGTGATGGACAGGGAGGCCTGGCGTGCTGTGATTCATGGGGTCGCAAAGAGTCGGACATGAATGAACGACTGAACTGAACTGAACTGAACTGAAAGTCACTTCAAACCCATTGACATCTGATAACTCATTACTGGACACTTCATTGCACTCCAGAGAAGAGAAATCCAGCTCCACCCACTGGAACACCAACACAAGCTTCCCTAACCAAGAAACCTTGACAAGCCACCCATACAACCCCACCCACAATGAGGAAAGTCCACAATAAAGAGAACTCCACAAACTGCCAAAATACAGAAACGCCACCCCGAACTTAGCAATATAAACAAGATGAAGAGACAGAGGAATACCCAGCAGGTAAAGGAATAGGGTAAATGCCCACAAAACCAAACAAAAGAGGAAGAGATAGGGAATCTACCTGATAAAGAATTCCAAATAATGATAGTGAAAATGATCCAAAACCTTGAAATCAAACTGGATTCACAGATAAATAGCCTGGAGACAAGGATTGAGAAGATGCAAGAAAGGTTTAACAAGGACCTAGAAGAAATAAAAAAGAGTCAATATATAATGAATAATGCAATAATTGAGATCAAAAACACTCTGGAGGCAACAAATAGTAGACTAACGGAGGCAGAAGATAGGATTAGTGAATTAGAAGATAGAATGGTAGAAATAAATGAATTAGAGAAGAAAAAAGAAAAACTAATTAAAACAAATGAGGACAATCTCAGAGACCTCCAGGACAATATTAAATGCCCCAACATTCGAATCATAGGAGTTTCAGAAGAAGAAGACCAAAAGAAAGACCATGAGAAAATACTTGAGGAGATAATAGTTGAAAACTTCCCTAAAATCGGGAAGGAAATAATCACCCAAGTCCAAGAAACACAGAGTCCCAAACAGGATAAACCCAAGGCGAAACACCCCAAGACACATATTAATCAAATTAACAAAGATCAAACACAAAGAACAAATATTAAAAGCAGCAAGGGGAAAAAAACGAATAACACACAAGGGGATTCCCATAAGGATAACAGCTGGTCTTTCCATAGAAACTCTCCAGGTAGGAGGGAATGGCAAGACATACTTAAAGTGATGAAAGAAAATAACCTACAGCCCAGATTACTGTACCCAGCAAGGATCTCATTCAAATATGAAGGAGAAATCAAAAGCTTTACAGACAAGCAAAAGGTGAGAGAATTCAGCACCACCGAACCAGCTCTCCAACAAATACTAAAGGATATTCTCTAGACAGGAAACACAAAAAGGGTGTATAAACTCGAACCCAAAACAATAAAGTAAATGGCAACAGGATCATACTTATCAATAATTACCTTAAACGTAAATGGGTTGAATGCCCCAACCAAAAGACAAAGACTGGCTAAATGGATACAAAAACAAGACCCCTACATATGTTGTCTACAAGATACCCATCTCAAAACAGGGGGCACATACAGACTGAAAGTGAAGGGATTGAAAAAGATATTCCATGCAAATAGAGACCAAAAGAAAGCAGGACTAGCAATACTCATATCAGATAAAATAGACTTTAAAACAAAGACTGTGAAAAGAGACAAAGAAGGGTACTACATAATGATCAAAGGATCAATCCAAGAACAAGACATAACAATTATAAATATATATACACCCAACATAGGAGCACCGCAATATGTAAGACAAATGCTAACAAGTATGAAAGGGGAAATTAACAATAACACAATAATAGTGGGAGACTTTAATATCCCACTCACACCTATGGATAGATCAATTAAACAGAAAATTAACAAGGAAACTCAAACTTTAAATGATACAATGGACCAGTCAGAACTAATTGGTATCTATAGGACATTTCACTCGAAAACAATGAATTCTACCTTTTTCTCTAGTGCACATGGAACCTTCTCCAGGATAGATCACATTCTGGGCCATGAATCTAGCCTTGGTAAATTCAAAATATTGAAATCATTCGAAGCATCTTTTCTGACCACAGTGCAATAAGATTAGATGTCAATTACAGGGGAAAAACTATTAAAAATTCCAACATATGGAGGTTGAACAACACGCTGCTGAATAACCAACAAATCACAGAAGAAATCAAAAAAGAAATCAAAATATGCATAGAAACGAATGAAAATGAAAACACAACATCCCAAAACCTATGGGACACTGTAAAAGCAGTGCTAAGGGGAAGGTTTGTAGCAATGCAGGCTTACCTCAAGAAACAAGAAAAAAGTCAAATAAATAACCTACCTCTACACCTAAAGCAACTAGGAAAGGAAGAAGTGACGAACCCCAGGTTAGTAGAAGGAAAGAAATCTTAAAAATTAAGGCACAAATAAATGCAAAAGAAACAAAAGAGACCATAGCAAAAATCAACAAAGCTAAAAGCTGGTTTTTTGAGACGATAAATAAAATTGACAAACCATTATCCAGATTCATCAAGAAACAAAGGGAGAAGAATCAAATCAACAAAATTAGAAATGGAAGTGGAGAAATCACAACAGACAACACAGAAATACAGAGGATGATAAGAGACTACTATCAGCAACTGCTGCTGCTGCTGCTAAGTCACTTCAGTCATGTCTGACTCTGTGTGACCCCATAGACGACAGCCCACCAGGCTCCCCCGTCCCTGGGATTCTCCAGGCAAGAACACTGGAGTGGGTTGCCATTTCCTTCTCCAATGCATGAAAGTGAAGAGCGAAAGTGAAGTTGCTCAGTCATGTCCGACCCTCAGCGACCCCATGGACTGCAGCCTACCAGGCTCCTCCATCCATGGGATTTTCCAGGCAGGAGTATTGGAGTGGGGTGCCATTGCCTTCTCCGACTATATGCCAATAAAATGGACAACTTGGAAGAAATGGACAAATTCTTAGAAAAGTACAACTTTCCAAAACTGAACCAGGAAGAAAAAGAAAATCTTAACAGACCCATCACCAGCATGGAAATCAAAACTGTAATTAGAAATCTTCCAGCAAACAAAAGCCTAGGTCCAGATGGCTTATAGCTGAATTCTACCAAAAATTTAGAGAAGTAACACCTATCCTACTCAAACTCTTCCAGAAAACTGCAGAGGAAGGTAAACTTCCAAACTCATTCTATGAGGCCACCATCACCCTAATATCAAAACCTGACAAAGATGCCACAAAAAAAGAAAACTACAGGCCAATATCACTGATGAACACAGATGCAAAAATCCTTAACAAAATTCTAGCAATCAGAATACAAAAACTTATTAAAAATATATTACATCATGACCACGTAGGCTTCATCCCAGGGATGGAAGGATTCTTCAAATTCTGCAAATCAATCAATGTAATACACCACATTAACTAATTGAAAGATGAAAACCATATGATTATCTCAATAGATGCAGAGAAAGCCTTTAACAAAATTCAACATCCATTTATGATTAAAAACAAACAAACAAAAACTGTCCAGAAACCAGGCATAGAAGGAATATACCTCAACATAATAAAAGCTATATATGAGAAACCCTCAGCAAACATTATCTGCAATGGTGAAAAATTGAAGCATTTCCCTTAAAGTCAGGAACAAGACAAGCATTCCCACTCTCACCGCTACTATTCAACATAGTTCTGGAAATTTTGGCCACAGCAATCAGAGCAGAAAAAGAAATAAAAAGAATCCAAATTGGAAAAGAAGAAGTAAAACTCACTGTTTGCAGATGACATGATCCTGTACATAGAAAACCCTAAAGACTGCACCAGAAAATTACTAGAGCTAATCAATGAATATAGTAAAGTTGCAGGATATAGAATCAACACACAGAAATCCCTTGCATTCCTATACACTAACAATGAGAAGACAGAAAGAGAAATTAAGGAAGCAATCCCATTCACCATTGCAATGAAAAGAATAAAATACTTAGGAATAGATCTACCTAAAGAAACAAAATACCTATATATAGAAAACTATAAAACACTGGTGAAGGAAATCAAAGAGGACACTAACAGATGGAGAAATATACCATGTTCATGGATTAGAAGAATCAATATAGTGAAAATGAGTATACAACCCAAAGCAATCTATAGATTTGATGCAATCCTTATAAACTACCAACGGTCTTTTTCAGAGACCTAGAACAAATAACTTCACAATTTTATGGAAATACAAAAAACCTCGAATAGCCAAAGCAATCTTGAGAAAGACTGGAACTGGGGGAATCAACCTGCCTTACTTCAGACTATACTACAAAGCTACAGTCATCAAGACAGTGTAGTACTGGCACAAAGACAGAAATATAGATCAATGGAACAAAATAGAAAGCCCAGAGATAAATCCATGCACCTATGGACACCTTATCTTTCAAAAGGGGGTAAGAATATACAATGGAGAAAGACAATCTCTTTAACAAGTGGTGCTGGGAAAACTGATCAACCACTTGTGAAAGAATGAAACTAGAACACTTTCTAACACCATACACAACAATAAACTCAAAATGGATTAAAGATCTAAATGTAAGACCAGAAACTATAAAACTCCTAGAGGAGAACATAGGCAAAACACTCTCCGACATACATCACAGCAGGATCTTCTATGACCCACCTCCCAGAGTAATGGAAATAAAAGCAAAGATAAACAAATGGGACCTAATTAAAATTAAAAGCTTCTGCACAACAAAGGAATCTATAAGCAAAGTGAAAAGACAGCCTTCAGAATGGGAGAAAATAATAGCAAATGAAGCAACTGACAAAGAATTAATCTCAAAAATATACAAGCAACTCCTGCAGCTCAATCCAGAAAAATAAACGACCCAGTCAAAAAATGGGCCAAAGAACTAAATAGACATTTCTCCAACAAAGATATACAGATGGCTAACAAACACATTAAAAGGTGCTCAATATCACTCATTATCAGAGAAATGCAAATCAAAACCACAATGAGATACCATTTCACGCCAGTCAGAATGGCTGCGATCCAAAAGTCTACAAACAATAAATGCTGGAGAGGGTGCAGAGAAAAGGGAACCTTCTTACACTGTTGGTGGGAATGCAAACTAGTACAGCCACTATGGGGAACAGTGTGGAAATTCCTTAAAAAACTGGAAATAGAACTGCCATACAACCCAGCAATCCCACTGCTGGGCATACACACTGAGGAAACAAGAATTCAAAGAGACACGTGTACCCCAATGTTCATCGCAGCACTGTTTATAATAGCCAAGACATGGAAGCAACATAGATGTCCATCAGCAGATGAATGGATAAGAATTCTGTGGTACAAATACACAATGGAATATTACTCAGCCATTAAAAAGAATATATTTGAATCAGTTCTAATGAAGTAGATGAAACTGGAGCCTATTATACAGAGTAAAGTCAGCCAGAAAGAAAAACACCAATACAGGATACTAATGCATATACATGGAATTTAAAAAGATGGTAACCATAGCCCTATACGCGAGACAGCGAAAGAGACACAGATGTACAGAATAGACTTTTGGACTCTGTGGGAGAATGTGAGGGTGGGATGATCCGAGAGAATAGCATTGATACATGTATATTATCCTATGTGAAACAGACTGCTAGTCCAGGTTCAATGCATGAGAACGGGTGCTCAGGGCTGGTGCACTGGGATGACCCAGAGGGTTGTGATGGAGAGGGAGGTGGAAGGGGGGCTCAGGATGGGGAACACATGTACACCCATGGCTGATTCATGTGAATGTATGGCAAAACCACTACAATGTAAAGTAATTAGCCTCCAATTAAATAAACTTAAAAAAAAGATCAAAGTAAACATCAGTTTTCTCTCTTTTAATTACAATTTTTGAAAGATTTTCTGTGTTTAGCTGGATGAATGTTCACCCTTAGTTATTTATCAAGAAATCTTTTCTTCAATTATACAATTAAAATAAATAAACTTAAAAAAAGATCAAAGTAAACATCAGTTTTCTCTCTTTTAATTACAATTTTTGAAAGATTTTCTGTGTTTAGCTGGATGAATGTTCACTGTTAGTTATTTATTAAGAAATCTTTTCTTCAATTATATAATGAGCTCTTGCTGCTCAGAACTTGAATGGTACAAATGGAATGCTCAACTTCTTCATGCTTTGATAAATAATAAGTGAAAAAGATATTACCCATAGGAATAATACACAATTCTAGGTGGGATCCCACCTACAGATATTAAACAAACAAACAAACAAAACCCCACAATCTTAAGAGGAAAGGGTGAAAGTGAAAGTGAGTCGCTCAGTCACGTCCAACTCTTTGTGACCCCATGGACTGTATAGTCCCTGGAATTCTCCCGGCCAGAATACTGGAGTGGGTTGCCTTTCCCTTCTCCAGGGGATCTTCCCAACCCAGGAATCGAACCCAGGTCTCCCGCATTGCAGGCGGATTCTTTACCTGCTGAGCCACAAGGGAAAGCATAACATACTTATATTAACTTATAGGACAGGACAAGCCAGGAAGCTTTGCTAAAATTGTGCTGGTTTAGCTGCATTTTTTTAATTTAATTTTTTTAACACGAAAAACTTTTTGTATTGGGGTATAGCCAAATAACAATGCTGTAATATTTTCAGGTGAAGGGACTCAGCCATACATACACATATATCCATTCTCTCCCAAACTCCCTTCCCATCCAGGCTGGCACATAACATTGTAGCTGCACTATTTTTTAAGGAAGTGGTGCAGGAAATGGAAACCCACTTCAGTATTCTTGCCTGGAGAATCCCCATGGACAGAGGAGCCTAGTGGGCTACAGTCCATGGGGTTGCAAAGAGTTGGACACAACTAAGCACACACAGCACAATACTATAACATACTCTTGGGCTTTGGGTTTGTTTCCAGTTTCTCAAACATAAATATGAGACATAGCCAACACAGAGCCCACTAAAGGCTGGCAGTGTGGTGGTGGGAATATTGAGCATTGCACTGCCAGGCCAGAGTAAGTCTGGACTTTGGCAGTTGTCACCATGGGACCCTGGGCAACTGTGACTTGATCTCAGAATCGGTTTCCATCTGTAAAAATCATCCTCTCCAGAGGCCATTAGGATGACCAAATGAAATATTTGTAAAGCAATTAACGCACTTACAGCAAGGGCTGAACATCCCTTCTCTCTGCTGTTGCCCATAAACATCTTTGTGTATAGAATTTATCTATGATTCTTCACACTGCTGCCAAAATCCCCTCCAGAACTGAGCCAACCTACACTGCTACTGGCGCACATATGCTCTAGCACATTAGCCCAACACAGGGCTCTCAGTGCTGTCAATGTTGTGCATTGGGGATGCTGACAAGGCTCATGGGATGGC
Source organism: Bos grunniens (assembly GCF_055505025.1). Lineage (NCBI taxonomy): Eukaryota > Metazoa > Chordata > Mammalia > Artiodactyla > Bovidae > Bos > Bos grunniens. The sequence continues at coordinate 43,836,689 of NC_141192.1, forward strand.
TTGTCTCTGCTCCCAGTGGACCAGCCTCAGCAGGGAAGACTTCCGTAGCTGGGACTGGGATGTGCATTGAATGCCTTCTCTTACTGAAGTTTTCCCTGCTGGGCATTCCCCTCGGTGGGGTATACAGGAAAGCTGGGCTCAGTGAGCGCTGTTGCCAGTGGCAACTGACAGGGGACTCCCCATGGGCCCAGGTTTTCCACAGCAGAGCAGCCCCTGGGCTCTAAAACCAAGTGTCCTGGTGAAGTGGAAACAGCATGACCATTCATGATCTGGCTACTCCTGCCATTCTGTAGATAGATAGTCACAGGCTTGCTCAAATTTACAAGGAGAGGACAGAGACTCTGACTCACCATGGGGGGAGTGCCCAAGAATTTGCAGCCATAAACCACCACAACACCCTTGGGCATGAGGGAGATGTGGATCAGGACACCAAAAGGGAAGGGCTGCTACCCTCTTTGCTTGGGGACCGAAGCGAGAACACTCAGATATTAGTGAGGTTGACCTCTCTTTACTGGGAACTAAATGCCTTATTTTATTCCTTCCAAATATATGCAGGATTCTTCACCATTTGGGGTCTCAGTTTCACCATCTGTAAAATGAACAGGTTGAAATGGTTGATCTTTAAAATTCATTTTGACTTTAAAAATCTAAGGTTATGTCAAAATCTACCCCTGTGATTTGCCTGGAGAAAAATCTCTTCCAGATAGTTCTAGCTGAATTGGTGTAACAGCACAAAGATTGCCACTCCCAGCTCTTCTCATCTCTGAAAGTCTTCTCAGTACCACAAAGGTCTCCTTCTACAATGCCTCCCTCACCAGTCCCTCATTAAGTCAATCAGACTGAGACCTTCAAGGTCCCCTTCTGAGGTTCTCCATGCTACTACCCAGTTCAGTTAAAAGACTCTCCACTCTCTAGTTCAGTTAAAAGGCTCTCCACTCTTCAAGTGAATATTTGAAGCACTTTCCCATCCTCCAAGGTGAGTGTGCTACCTGGTGTCAGAGACTATGGTCCACTGGATCCTGCCCTGCCTTGTCTGATTTTCCTGGCAGTGCTGACCCTGAGGGGGAACACCCAGGAAAGTGGAAGCCTTTGATGTTTAAAAAGCACCTGGAAAAATACATTTTCTTTTATTAGATATGTGACATAAAATGCATAATAATAGCATATTTCATTATTTGATTTGAATATTATATTTTATTAATTTGTATCATACTGTCAAACATAAGATTCTGAAATGCCATTCCAGCTTACTTTTACTGTAAATTCCATTAAGTTGTTTAGGCATGTTTTCCTTCTGAAAAAGCACTGCCAGCAAGCACTTACTATCTATATCACTAATGTGACAAGTATACAAATCCGCCCTGTGTTGTCATACACAGGCCTGTTCCTTCCATATTAGGTGGGGCAAGGGAGGGGGCAGTGTCAAGCAGTGTAATTTGTATAGCTTCTCACTCCTGTTTCCTTCCCTCTTAGGGATCCACACACCCTCTCACCCCACCTTTAGGTCTCATAGAAAGAGATAGACAAATATATGCTGATTGATGCTACAGCATCTTGCTGCTGAGGTGACCTGTGTCCCTGTCACTCTGCTCCTCCTCTCCATCTCCCTTGAGGCTTTTCCAGCACCTCCTCTGTCTGTTCTTCTGGATCTCTGGATGCAAAGGCAGCAATCTAGTTCTAGGACCTGTACTTTCACCAACAGTGTGAAACAACTGGGACCTGAGTTTATTTCCCCCGCTGTTAACCTCAGCATCCTTCACCGCATCTCAGGGCTTCCTTCACTCTGCTGGCCACTTCTGTTTGCACAAGGTAATACAGTCAAATATCATCTGGGCATGATCCCAATACAATCACCATAATTCCTCCAGCTCCCAATATGAAACAACACTGCTCAATTAAACACACCCATTTAAACTAAAAGCCTCACTAATATGCAGGGTTGGAAGCCTGTTTCACTTGGGTAACTGCTTGACTTATTATTTTATTTGATTTATTCCTCTGCGCCCATTATAAGGTTGCCTCTCCACTTAACGTAGCATCCAAACTAAATGTTTCTGTCTCGCTGGACCCATACAGAGGAGCACCAAGCCTGGAGGGTTCTCCAAATCTCATTTTTTCCACCCTTTGAGCTTTCTCTATTTCTCTTGGGAGGAGGGCACCCAGGATATTGTAACCCTGGAAAGAGGAGGAAAACAAAACAAAATAACAAATAAAGGCTTATTTTCTGCATGGGCCTTGAAGGAAATTTTCTTAGTTGCATCAAACCCAATTTAATTCTTCTCTGGACCCAGCCCTCTTCCAGAGAACTTCACTGGCCCTCATGGGATGGTAGGGACAATCTCCCCAGGTGCTAATACTTACACTCTAGCTAGATTCGTAATGTCATAAAATCATCTCTGCAAGGTCACAGCTGACACAGGTCATCCTGGCCAGAGTGTCATGTTTTCCCCACCTGCCCCTGAAAGTCAGGCAGTCTTGAATCTCTTTGGAAAACAGGTTTGCACTGGGAACCACCCTGGATGACGTTTCCCACGTAATCCAGGGTTTCACAGTTCTCCAGATAAGAACACAGTAAGAGAAAAAAAAAAAAAAAAAACTTAAAAATAAATTCATTGCACTTCTCCTGGTCTCCAGAGCTATGGCTCTCAAAATTATAAAGTGGAGAGGACAGAGTGCTGCCTCTGATTAAATATGAAGCCCTGGCCTGCCTGCCTTCTAGAAGGTTCTTGTTCTCCTCTCCTGGGGCACCCCCCTCCCTCAATCTCCTTGAAAAACGAGTGCTTCTGGCTACTGTTCCAAGGAGGACCCATACATCCTTGGTGTAGTGGGACATGGGAGGACTCTGCAGTTGTGAGGAATGCATGTGGTGGAGACCCTCATGCTCATACTCTAGGACATGCTGGACAAAATGTGTAGGCAATCAAAGTCCACACATCTTGATTCTTCTGAGCTGATGTTGAGATGGGCACCAAAAGTCTACTTTCTACAGAAAGGGATGGGGCAAACAACTAAATCTCTCTCTCTCTGCAAATCAATGCTTCATAACTCTAGGTAGATTGGGTGCCTCTCCGCCATATCTTTGAACAGTGCAAAGCTTGCTTGGATGGAAAAGAGGACAAAGCTGCAAAGTAAAGTGGCTCAAGAGGATGGCAGGAATAACACATGGGTATCAGGGGGTGAGAGCAGATGATGGTTCAGTGATTTTCGGTCATCAGTAAGATCTGTGGATGATTTAGTGTAAAAGGAGTTAGAGTTGATTTCAGATTACCTCAAGATAAATTTACACCAACTTTCCCCATTTAAAGTACATAGAGAGTGGGAGAAGGCAATGGCACCCCACTCCAGTACTCTTGCCTGGAAAATCCCATGGACGGAGGAGCCTGGTAGGCTGCAGTCCATGGGGTCGCTACGAGTCGGACATGATTGAGCGACTTCACTTTTTTCTTTTCACTTTCGTGCATTGGAGAAGGAAATGGCAACCCACTCCAGTGTTCTTGCCTGGAGAATCCGAGGGAGGGGGGAGCCTGGTGGGCTGCCATCTATGGGGTCGCACAGAGTCGGACACGACTGAAGCGACTTAGCAGCAGCAGCAGCAGAGAGTGGGAGAGATGGAGTGGAGTGGCGAAGCATACCCTGCAGACCCTGCCTGGCACCAAGGTAACCATCCTTCCATATGGTACCCAGGATGGTCCTCTTGACTGTGCATCATTGCAGGGACTTTTCCCTCAATGTTCTTGCTGTTTCATCAAAATCTAAGTGCATCCATTGAATTCTGTCAAGCATGTGGAATTCATCCATCATGTGTGATATTGACAGGGAAAAATAATGAAACTTTCTGGTGTGGATAATTTCTGAAGGCTCTCTTCTGACCTGCATTGGGGAGGGGGGGGGTAGCCTGAAGCAGGATGGAGAGAGAGAGGTGGTTTGCTACCCATTCCTACTCACACAAACAGGTTGAAGGCCAAAACAAAGGGAAGCCCCAAATGGCCTCTGACAAGCTACCTAAAGTGGCTTTCCAGCAGTGAAGTGGAAAGAACACTACATTTGGATTGAGATGGATCAGGGATGCCGAGACACAGCCCTGTGCTCTGCCAGAGATGGTCCTGTGTATTTTTAGAGGTGAATGTGAGGGAAGGGTGGGCTAAGCTGTGTCTTAGTAGCACTTCACAAAAGATTTAGGCCAATTGCCTGCACTATGAGATGGGGATGGAGAAGTTAGAGTTCCAATTGCAGGCTATAGAACCAGGCGCAGTTTGGAGTTCTTCTTTCACTGCTACCATGAAATGCCTTTCATCTGACAAACATGCACTTTTAGTTCACTATGCCCAAGAAACCACACAGCACTTTAGTCTAATGCTGAGAGGGATGCAGAATTTTTCAAGGTAGCAATTAAAGGCTAGCAGAAATCCTATGCTCTTGTCAGATGACCCCTCAGTCCACAACTTCTCCACCCTGTGTCCTGGCACTTCCAGGGGCTACCAGTGCACCCCATCCATTCTAACACTTGCCTGAAGTCCTGAACCAAGCTTCCTGAACTGGCCTCCATCACCTCACTAGCAAGAGTCCTCCATTAATGACCCAGTGCTGTCTAGGATTGTTGTTGCTATGATGACAGTCATCTATGAGTACATTAAGAGCAAAGTAACCACATTTTAGCAGGTGTACAGTCCTAGCATGACATACCAGTTCAGACTTATAAAGCTTTCTAGTTTCCCTAAGACTTTTCTTTCCCACAAGACTTTTAAAATTAGGAACCAGTATCCTAAGTAATCACTTAGCATAAGTAATTGCAAAGAACACAATTTCCCTAGCAACCAGAGAAATGCTACTCCCTCCCGTTGAGGGGTTAAAAATAACATTGCATGTGCCACTGTAACCAACTAGAATCTCCAAATTCTCTTCTGTAGCAGCCCCCAGTTGTTGCAGATGCCAAACTGCCTAAATCTCATCTATCATCAAGGGAAACTTTCTAAGGTACAAAGGGAATTCACCTTTGTAGTCCCTTGGACTGCAAGGAGATCCAACCAGTCCATTCAGAAGGAGATCAGCCCTGGGATTTCTTTGGAGGGAATGATGCTAAAGCTGAAACTCCAGTACTTTGGCCACCTCATGCGAAGAGTTGACTCATTGGAAAAGACCCTGATGCTGGGAGGGACTGGGGGCAGGAGGAGAAGGGGACGACAGAGGATGAGATGGCTGGATGGCATCACTGACTCGATGGACGTGAGTCTGAGTGAACTCCGGGAGTTGGTGATGGAGAGGGAGGCCTGGCATGCTGCGATTCATGGGGTCGCAAAGAGTCGGACACGACTGAGCGACTGAACTGAACTGAACTGAGGATCACTCAGGCAACCTCTCTGACTCCATGAAAAGAAAAAATTCAGTCATCTTCGTCCTCATGAGCAGGGGCAGGATTCCCCTCCTTCCCCTTTCCTGTACTGGACCAATGTTCCAGGCATGCACAGCTACTCAAGATTCTCTGACCAGACCACCTGCCTGCCTGCCTGTCTCCCTCCAATCCTCCTTTTCTAATTCCTTTTTTAATATTTATGTTTATTTATGTATCTGGCTGTGCTGAGTCTTACTTACAGCACATGGGATCTTCAATCTTTGTTGTGGCATGTGGGATCTTTACTTGCAGCATGTGCTTCCCAAGTGGCACTAGTGGTAAAGAACCAGCCTGCCAATGTAAGAGACATAAGAGATGCAGGTTCAGTCACTGGATTGGGAAGATCCCCTGGGGAAGGGCATGGCAACTCACTTCAGTATTCTTGCCTGAAAATCTCATGGAAAGAGGAGCCTGGCAGGCTACAGTTCCTAGGGTTGCAGAGAGTCGTGTAAGACTCCTTGCATTGGGAGTGCAGAGTCTTAACCACTGGACCACCAAGAAGGCCCTCCACTCCCTGTTTACTTGTTATATTAGCTGCTGCTGCTGCTGCTAAGTCACTTCACTCGTGTCTGACTCTGTGTGACCCCATAGACGGCAGCCCACCAGGCTCCCCCGTCCCTGGGATTCTCCAGGCAAGAACACTGGAGTGGGTTGCCATTTCCTTCTCCAATGCATGAAAGTGAGAAGTGAAAGTGAAGTCACTCAGTCGTGTCCAACTCTTAGTGACTCCAGGGACTGCAACCTACCAGGCTCTTCCATCCATGGGATTTTTCCAGGCAAGAGTACTGGAGTGTGGTGCCATTGCCTTCTCCAGTTAATTTAGCTAGCATACAATAAAATTTAAAAGTCTTAAGTGATCAGTTCAATGAATTCTAGCAATTATATATGTAAGATATAGAACATTTCCATCACTCTAGAAAGCTCTCTTCATATACCTTTCCATTCACTATACCATTCCCTAACCTGAAGCAACACCAGATGATCAATACCAAAATCAGATTGATTATATTATTTGCAGCCAAAGATGGAGAAGCTCTATACAGTCAGCAAAAACAAGACTGGGAGCTGACTGTGGCTCAGATCATGAACTCCTTATCGCAAAATTCAAACATAAATTGAAGAAAGCAGGGAAAACCACTAGACCATTTAGGTATGAACTAAATCAAATCCCTTACAGGGGAAATGACAAAAGATTCAAAGTATTAGATCTGATAGACAGAGTGCCTGAAGAACTATGGATGGAGGTTCGTGACATTGAACAAGAGCCAGGGATCAAGACCATCCCCAAGAAAAAGAAATGTAAAAAGGCAAAATGGTTGTCTGAGGAGGCTTTACAAATAGCTGTGAAAAGAGGAGAAATGAAAGGCAAAGGAGAAAAGGAATGATATACCCATCTGAATGCAGAGTTCCAAAGAATAGTAAGGAGAGATAAGAATGCCTTCCTCACTGATCAATTCAAAGAAAGAGAGGAAAACAATAGAATGGGAAAGACTAGAGATCTCTTCAAGAAAACTAGAGATACCAAAGGAACATTTCATGCAAAGATGGGCTTGATAAAGGACAGAAATGGTATGGACCTATCAGAAGACGATATTAAGAAGAGGTGGCAAGAATACACAGAAGAACTGTACAAAAAAGATCTTCACAACCAAGATAATCATGATGGTGTGATCATTCACACTCACCTAGAGCCATACATGCTGTAATTTGAAGTCAAGTGGGCCTTAGAAACATCACTAGAAACAAAGGTAGTGGAGGTGATGGAATTCCAGTTGAGCTATTTCAAATCCCGAAAGATGATGCAGTGAAAGTGCTGCACTCAATATGCCAGCACATTTGGAAAACTCAGTAGTGGCCACAGGACTGGAAAAGGTCAGTTTTCATTCCAATCCCAAAGAAAGGCAATGCCAAAGAATGCTCAAACTACCACACAATTGCATTCATCTCACACACTAGTAAAGTAATGCTCAAAATTCCCCAAGCCAGGCTTCAGCAATACATGAACCATGAACTTCCAGATGTTCAAGCTGGGTTTAGAAAAGGCAGAGGAACCAGAGATCAAATTGCCAACATCTGCTGGATCATGAAAAAAGCAAGAGAGTTCCAGAAAAACATCTATTTCTGCTTTATTGACTTTGCCAAAGCCTTTGACTGTGTGAAACACAATAAACTGTGGAAAATTCTGAAGGAGGTGGGAATACCAGACCACCTGACCTGCCTCTTGAGAAACCTGTATGCAGGTCAGGCAGCAACAGTTAGAACTGGACATGGAAAAACAGACTGGTTCCAAATAGGAAAAGGAATACGTCAAAGCTGTATACTGTCACCCTGCTTATTTAACTTTTATGCAGACTACATCTTGAGAAACGCTAGGCTGGAGGAAGCACAAGCTGGAATCAAGATTGCTGGGAGAAATATCAATAACCTCAGATATGCAGATGACACCACCCTTATGGCATAAAGTGAAGAACTAAAGAGCCTCTTGAAGAAAGTGAAAGAGGAGAGAGAAAAAGTTGCCTTAAAGCTCAATATTTAGCAAACTAAGATCATGGCATCTGGTCCCATCATTTCATGGCAAATAGATGGGGAAACAGTGGAAACAATGGCTGATTTTAATTTTTGGCTCCAAAATCACTACAGATGGTGATTGCAGCCATGAAATTAAAAGACGCTTACTCCTTGGAAGGAAAGTTATTACCAACTAAGTATATTCAAAAGCAGAAACATTACTTTGCCAACAAAGGCCCATCTAGTCAAGGCTATGGTTTTTCCAGTAGTCACGTATGGATGTGAGAGTTGGACTGTGAAGAAAGCTGAGCACCGAAGAATTGATGCTTTTGAACTGTGGTGTTGGAGAAGATTCTTGAGAGTCCCTTGGACTGCAAGGAGATCCAACCAGTCCATCCTAAAGGAGATCAGTCCTGGGTGTTCTGGGAGGCCTGATGTTGAAGCTGAAACTCCAGTACTTTGGCCACCTCATGTGAAGAGCTGACTCACTTGAAAAAACTCTTATGCTGGGAAAGATTGAAGGTGGGAGGACAAGGGGATGACAGAGAATGAGATGGTTGGATGGCATCACCGACTCAATGGATACGGGTTTGGGTAGACTCCAGCAGTTGGTGAGGGACAGGGAGGCCTGCAGTGCTGCAGTTCATGGAGTCGCAAAGAGTCAGACACAACTGAGTGACTGAACTGAACTGAACTCAACTGAAGTATTAGTAGACTCAGATGTGCTAAAAATCAGACTCTGGGGAGAGGGACCTTGTCTATTTTGCTTATCCCAGTGTCTCTAGCACTTGAACCATGCCTGGCACATTACAGGTACACCGTAAATATTTGTTGAGTGAATGGCAGGCATTTGGATATAGTGATGAGGAAAAGCAATATAATTTCTGCCCTTATGGAGCCAACTTTGGAAGGGAGACAAATACCAATTTAAAACAATACAAATAAATATATAATTGCAACTATTTCTAAGTATAAATGCTCATGGTTCTATGAAAATCTATAATGGGGAGATTTGATCTTGTTATAGACATCAGAAAAATCTTCCTTGAGCAAGTGATCATTAAGGCAAGATCACTAGGAATTAATTAGATAAAAAGAGGAAGATGGCTCCAGATAGGAAATATAGCATATGCAAAGTCCCTGTGGCAGACGAGAACTTGGTAAATACAAAGGAATAAAAGAAGGCCAGTTTCTTGGGCCTCAAAGAATAAGGAACCCCATTGGGCAGTGAGGCAGGAGCAGATGGTGGGGCCAGAACATGCCAGGTTTCATTAGGCACATCAAGGAACTTGTCTTTATCTTCTTGAGCAATGGAAAGTCAATGAAGGGCTTTCAGAGGAGAAAGACACAATCAGATATTCATTTTTAGAAAATCATTCAGTCATCAGTTTGGAGCCAAATGCAGGTTTCCAGAGTGGATGGTGACTCTAGTTGGAGGACACTGCCATGATATAGTTCAGAGAGCAGTATAGCTGGTACTAGGCTGGTAGTGGTGAGATGGAGAGAAGTGGATGGATATTATTACCATTTCTTAGCCATCAATATGGGATTTGGGGCAGATCTATTTAATATGATTGATTCCTAGAGGTCAAGAAAAATCTGAAAATATATAGAATAAATTTGGTACTCGTGGGAAAGATTTATGAATCATAAGATGCCTAAGTCTCAGAATGAGACAAAATCTCTGAACAATCAGGGGAAAGGACATTTCTCCATCTTTCGTGATACTACTCTACCACCTGACAACAGAAAGGATTGGGGCTTTAGAAATATTTTTGGTCCCAATACATCCCTTTGACCTAGATGGTGAGGACCTTGGCTTTGTTCATATGCAAATTCATGACATTCATCAACTAACTTTGGAGTCTGGTGCTGCCCATCGGCCCTATGGCACCACAGCCTCTGACTGCCCATTACCAGGGCTTTCCAACCACAGGCTGCACACCTGCCTACCAGGAGGAGGAAGAGGCATGTGCTCTGCAATCTATCCATCAGCCACTGAGGCCAGGCTGTGGAATATGCCGAGTGCATCAAGCTCCATACCTCCACAGTCACACCAGCTGGCTTTTTTCCCCACACCTACTTTGAGCTGACCTTAGGAGCAAAGCCCAGCTCCACAGTCTCTCAAAGATCTGCTTTTGGTTCTCAGTTTTCCTCAAGGATAGCTCACACCCACACCCCAGAATTGTACCCAGTGACAAAAGTTAACACCGTGAACCAAGCCAGTACCTCTCACCTTGCAGAACCCCAGTTGTAGCAGCCTGGCAGAGCAGAGACCAGAATCTGCCCCATGACTCGAGGGCGTGGAAAACTGTGCCCTTGTGATTCTCTTTGTAAGCATGCCGAAGGGACATTCTTGGGGGCAGGACAAGCTCTCTGCTCCACTTCACTGCCTGCCCCTGCGTCTATCCACATGGAAACAAAACAAGATGTTCCTGATCAACGGCAAAGCCTTAACTTTACTCCCTCTTTATGGTGTGCTGATCAAACTCACCAGTATAGCTATTCCCTAATGATTTCACATAACTTCTGCCAATAAAAGTGCAGGGTGAAAGGAGTCATTTTGTCTTCTTGCCATGGAGAGCAGGAGGACCCCCTGATTCCCTGCTTGCCAAATTATATGTATCTGTCTTTTCATTACGCCTTGCCTCCGTTTCAGGTCTTTCTCACCCACTAGGCTTGACACAGCACCCAATAAGTGCTGGTTCCTTCTTTTCCTGCAGGGAGACGCTTATCACAAGACATCTCGAGGTTCAGTCCGGAGTCCAGCGGCTGCACGCTCAGTCTAGCTCGCACCTTCTCTCCGGCTGTTGCCCGACAGAGCCGGGAGCGCCGCCGTGGGGCCCGAAGTGGGGGCGAGCCTAGAGACCCCGGCCTTGGGCGCCTTCACGCCGTCTCGGAGCGGATAATACTGTGAGCGGGCGCCGAGCCGGCCGACCCGGTTGAATCTGCGCGTGGCGGGCAGGGACTGCGTGCGCCCTCGGGAGGTGTCGGTGCCGGGCGCCCGGTCCCAGGGTCAGCGGCTGGGATCCTTGGCGCCGCTGGTTTCTCCCTGCTGTGGAAGAGGTTGAGGATGTGAGTGGCTCTCCAGAAAGGCCTAAAATTTAAAAAAAAAAAAAAAAAAAAAAAAAAAAAAACAAGACATCTCTGTACCACTTCTCACCGAAGCCATCTTATGATCCCTTCAGACACTTGGAATGAAAATACATATAACATCTTATTCTCAAAAAGGCATTAAAGAGAACGCTGATAGCAATAATAAGTACCAATAATTGGGGGAGGGATCACCTGAGTGCTGAATTGTCCATCAGGTATTTCCTTTTCTCCTCCTGGCTGTCAACTAAGGGGTTCAGTACAGAATCAACCTTGTATATTCATGCATTGACTCCTCCATGTGGGTCAGTTTCCCTAGTCAGAGAATATATTGGTTGTTCAGTCAATCACTTCACAAATTTTCTAAGCACCCACTATACACAAAGCCCCCTTCGTGGACACAACATTTCTGTGGGCAGGAAAGGATGTGCCAGAAAGCACAGGGATTATTTCTGCTTTATGCTATTTCTGCACAACCTCTACAAATGCAGAAAGAAGCAAGTTCCTACAGATGCAGGATGAGTGCCAGCCAGGCTGCCCTTCTACCCACCCTCTCAGAATCCAGAAGGCTGAGGGAATACAGCAAATGGTCCCTCAGCCAAGCAGTCAGCTTTTCCAAGCCAATAATTGATGTGGTCTGACCTGAGAAGCCCTCTTGCTACACAGAGATGTAAGCAGCTCCTGTCCGACTGACACTCACATATACTCCTGTATTTCTCTTTCCTTTATCCTACATTTTCAATTTAAGCAAAGCAGGCTTAAGGATCATGGCAGCATTATTCACAATAGCCAAAAGGCAGATGCTACCCAAATGTCCATCAACAGATGAATAGATAAACAAAATGTGATGCATGCACACAATGGAATATTATTCAGCCTTAAGAATGAAGGAATTATGACCCATGAGACAATGTGGATGAAGCTTGAAGGTGTGAAGCTAAGTGAAACAAGCCAGTCACAAAAGAATAAATGCTGTGTGATTCTACCTATGTGAGGTACAAAGTCGCAGAGACAGAAAGTAGAATGGTCAGGGCCTGGAGGCAGGAGGAAAAAGGAGTGTTTAATGGGGACAGAACTTCAGTTTGGCGAAATGAAAAGGTTCTACGGGTGGATGGTGGTGATGGCTGCACAACAGTGTGACTGCACTTCATGTCACTGAAATGTACACTGAAATGGTAAATTTCATGTTTTGTATATTTAACTACAACTTTTTAAATTTAAGAAAATGTTTAAGGGGAAGAAAAACAAATGAGACTGATAGGAGTTATTATGTTTTGTGATCAAAACAAAGTTGATCACCCTGTGAGAGGGCATCTAACTGGCTGACCCAAGTCAGCCACTGCAAAGGTGCAGCCGTTGTGTGGGGAAGCTCTGCTCCCCTCCCCTGGCAATGCAGGTGATCTGGTTTTGGAAACACAAGTGGAAACCACGGAACGAACAACTACTTGGTTATTGAAGCCAAGCTAGAGACAGCACTGGATAGAAGGGTGCCTGGAGATAAGACTTGTTGGGAAGACCAAGGACTGGGCAGAAGTCTGGTAGTTTTCCAGTAAGAAAGAGCATAGAGAGGACCTGAGATACTGAAAACTCACCACTAAATACCCGGTGGAACACAAATACCAGGCTACTTGCTATTTGCTAGTTGGGAAGATCCCCTGGAGAAAGGATCAGCTACCCACTCCAGTATTCTTGGGCTTCCATGGTGGCTCAGACAGTAAAAAATCTGCCTGCAATGTGGGAGACCTGGGTTCAGTCCCTGAGTTAGGAAGATCCCCCCGGAGGAGGGCATGGCAACCCACTCCAGTTCTTGCGTGGAGAATACCCATGGACAGAGGACCCTGGCGGGCTACAGTCCACGGGGTCACAAAGAGTTGAACATGACTGAACAACTAGCACAGGGAAACCTTGGATGGGCGCTGTCTAGTCCAGTGCCCTCATAAGACAGAGGACACAGATGAAATAGAGTTTAAGGGATTTTCCCAAAGTTATACTGGAGGCCCATGCCCTCCTCACTCTGTCTAGTGCTCTTTCTGCTGCTGCTGTCCGACTCTGTGCGACCCCATAGATGGCAGCCCACTAGGCTCCCCCGTCCCTGGGATTCTCCAGGCAAGAACACTGGAGTGGGTTGCCATTTCTTTCTCCAATGCATGAAAGTGAAAAGTGAAAGTGAAGTTGCTCAGTCGTGCCAGACTCAGTGACCCCATGGACTGCAGCCTAACAGGCTCCTCTGTCCATGGGATTTTCCAGGCAAGAGTACTGGAGTGGGTTGCCACTGCCTTCTCCGAGTGCTCTTTCTACTCTTTCATAAAACAAACTCATACTCTGAGGGAGGTTTGTCCTCTGAAGTACTTATCACAGAGGGCAGATGCCTTCAGTCTTCACCCCAGAGTCCCCACAGTTTACCTTTCCTTTCCAGCCTCCCTCTAAATTCCTGTTCTTTTTGGCCCTGATGGTTTCCAGCTGCCCCTGCTCAAGTAAGCCTCAACCCTGGACAGTGAACCCTTGTGAGTCATCTGTGTCCCTCTGCTTTGTAGTCAGGCTCTGCATCCACTGCACAGCAAATGCTCCATGAGCCCCTTTATTGATGCTCAATCCATCCTCCTCAGCGTCCTTCTGTGACAGCTCCAACTCGCCTCTCCTTAAGCTCCCTGAGGAGCTCTACCTTACACATTCAAACTCTGCCCCATCCTGCCCCTGACTTCATCCAGAAAGTTGAGGTAATTGCATCTAACTTTCCTCTTTGCCCCACTTCCTGATGGACAGGCTGGGTTCATCTCTGCCCATCCTCTCTTGCAGGTCAGAGCACATGTGTCCTAAGACCTTTCTTTCTCTTGAGTCCTGGATTCTCTTTTGCCTACTTCCAGTGGGTTCTCCACCCATAAATTCTCCTCTGGCTCTGCCTTCAGTCACATTTTCACTGTTTTCTTGTTCTCAAATTAAAGCTTCCTCCAAAGACCTGCAAATTTGACCCTACAAATCCTCATCTCTCATTCACAGAACTGGTCCCTTGGTGGCCCCATATATTGTCCAAAGCAGTGGGAGTGCCTGCATGTGTTTATTCTTTAAATTGCTTCATTTATCTGCAGCATTAGACATTCCTGATCCCTCCATTCTTATGGAAATCCTCTCTTACTTGCCTCCTCCTACTTACTTTTCTGACTGTCCCTTCTTGGTTTCCTTCATAGATAGCTTTTTCTCCATCTGCTTCTTAAATGTTAGTGTTTAGTGGGAGGTGGCTTGGCCCAGCATCTTCATTCTCCCTGGGCTGTTGTTCCCATTCACTTGGTCTCATATGATCCCAGCTCTGACCTCTCCCTCGAGCTTCAGACCACTGTCCACAGCTGCCTTCTGGACCTCTCCACCTGGGAGTCCCAAACCACCTCAACTGAGGCCTGTGTGAAATGGGACTCATCACCTGCATAGCCCCAAGACACTGCTCCTGCTACATTTCCAATGTCAACTCCACCTGCTTACAGAACTCAGGAACTTGGTGTTCACTAGATCTTCCTCACTCTGCCCATCCTGGTTGTGGTTGTATTAGTCTCTCAGTCTGGTCTGACTCTTCATGACTCCATGGACTGTAGCCCACTAGGCTCCTCTGACCATGGGGATTCTGCAGGCAAGAATACTGGAGTGGGTTGTCATGCCCTCCTCCAGGGGAAATTCCCAACCCAAGAATTGAACTCAGGTCTCTTACATTGTAGATGGATTCTTTACTGTCTGAGCTATCAGGGAAGCCCACTCAGTTCAGTTCAGTTCAGTTGCTCAGTCGTGTCTGATTCTTTGTGATCCCATGAATTGCAGCACGCCAGGCCTCCCTGTCCATCACCAATTCCTGGAGTTTACCCAAAGTCATGTCCATCAAGTCGGTGATACCATCCAGCCATCTCATCCTCTGTTGTCCCCTTCTCCTCCTGCCCCCGATCCTTCCCAGCATCAGGGTCTTTTCCAATGAGTCAACTCTTCACATGAGGTAGCCAAAGTATTGGAGTTTCAGCTTCAACATCAGGCCTTCCAATGAACACCCAGGACTGATCTCCTTTAGGATGGACTGGTTGGATCTCCTTGCAGTCCAAGGGACTCTCAAGAGTCTTCTCCAACACCACAGTTCAAAAGCATTAATCCTTTGGCACTCAGCTTTCTTCACAGTCCAACTCTCACATCCATACGTGACTACTGGAAAAACCATAGCCTTGACTAGATGGACCATTGTTGGCAAAGTAATGTCTCTGCTTTTGAATATGCTATCTAGGTCGGTCATAACTTTCCTTCCAAGGAGTAAGCGTCTTTTAATTTCATGGCTGCAATCACCATCTGCAGTGATTTTGGAGCCTAAAAAAATAAAGTCTGACACTGTTTCGCTATCAGTTATCAAATCTTGCTAAACAATCCTCACCCCATATACACAACATCTCAAATTTAGCCCCTGTCATCTCTCACTTGAACTCTGAAGGTGGTTTTTTACCTGGCTGTCCTGCTTCCAGTCTGGTCCCATCAGGCTCATCTCCATGGAGATGACACAGAGTGTGTCCTGTCACTGTCTGGATGCCAACTTCTTCTTCTTTTTATTTGTTTTTTAATTTTTTAATATAAATTTATTATTTTAATTGGAGGATAATTACTTTACAATATTGTATTGGTTTTTGCCATACATCAGCATAAATCTCCCATGGGTATACACATGTTTCCCATCCTGAAACCCCCTCCCACCTCCCTCCCCATACCATCCCTCTGGTGTCATCCCAGTGCACCAGCCCCAAGCATCCTATATCATGCATCGAACCTGGACTGGTGATCCATTTCACATATGATATTATACATGTTTCAATGCCATTCTCCCGAATCATCCTACCCTCGCCCTCTCCCACAGAGTCCAAAAGACTGTTTTATATATCTGTGTCTCTTTTGCTGTTTTGCATACAGGGTTATCGTTACCATTTTTCTAAATTCTATATATATATGTTAGTATACTGTATTGGTGTTTTTCTTTCTGGCTTACTTCACTCTGTATAATAGGCTCCAGTTTCATCCACCTCATTAGAACTGATTCAAATGTATTCTTTTTAATAGCTGAGTAATACTCCATTATGTATATGTGCTACAGATTTCTTATCCATTCATCTGCTGATGGACTTCTAGGTTGCTTCCATGTCCTGGCTATTATAGACAGTGCTGCGATGAACATTGGGGTACAGGTGTCTCTTTCAATTCTGGTTTCCTCAGTGTGTATGCCCAGCAGTGGGATTGGTGGGTCATATGGCAGTTCTATATCCAGTTTTTTAAGGAATCTCCACACTGTTTTTTTGATTGGGTCATTTATTTTTCTGGAATTGAGCTGCAGGAGTTGCTTACATATTTTTGAGATTAATTCTTTGTCAGTTGCTTCATTTGCTATTATTTTCTCCCATTCTGAAGGTTGCCTTTTCACCTTGCTTAGAGTTTCCTTTCTTGTGCAGAAGCTTTTAATTTTAATTAGATCCCATTTGTTTATTTTTGCTTTTACTTCCTATATTCTGGGAGGTGGGTCATAGAGGAGCCTGCTGTGATGTATGTCGCAGAGTGTTTTGCCTATGTTCTCCTCTAGGAGTTTTATAGTTTCTGGTCTTACATTTAGGTCTTTAATCCATTTTGAGTTCATTTTTGTGTATGGTGTTAGAAAGTGTTCTAGTTTCATTCTTTTACAAGTGGTTGACCAGCTTTCCCAGCATCATTTGTTAAAGAGATTGTCTTTTCTCCATTGTATATTCTTGCCTCCTTTGTCAAAGATAAGGTGTCCATAGGTGCATGGATTTATCTCTGGGATTTATATTTTGTTCCATTGATCTATATTTCTGTCTTTGCGCCAGTACCATACTGTCTTGATGACTGTGGCTTTGTAATAGAGCCTGAAGTCAGGCAGGTTGATTCCTCCAGTTCCATTCTTCTTTCTCAAGATTTCTTTGGCTATTCGAGGTTTTTTGTATTTCCAAACAAATTGTGAAATTATTTGTTCTAGCTCTGTGAAAAATACCATTGGTAGCTTGATAGGGATTGCATTGAATCTATAGATTGCTTTGGGTTGTATACTCATTTTCACTATATTGACTCTTCCGATCCATGAACACGGTATATTTCTCCATCTGTTAGTGTCCTCTTTGATTTCTTTCACCAGTGTTTTATAGTTTTCTATATATAGGTCTTTAGTTTCTTTAGGTAGATATATTCCTAAGTATTTTATTCTTTTCATTGCAATGGTGAATGGGATTGTTTCCTTAATTTCTCTTTCTATTTTCTCATTATTAGTGTATAGGAATGCAAGGAATTTCTCTGTGTTGATTTTATATCTTGCAACTTTACTGTATTCATTGATTAGCTCTAGTAATTTTCTGGTGGAGTCTTTAGAGTTTTCTATGTAGAGGATCATGTCATCTGCCAACAGTGAGAGTTCTACTTCTTCTTTTCCAATTTGGATTCCTTTTATTTCTTTTTCAACTTTGATTGCTGTGGCCCAAACTTCCAAACCTATGTTGAATAGTAGTGTTGAGAGTGGGCATGCTTGTCTTATTCCTGACTTTAGGGGAAATGCTTTCAATTTTTCACCATTGCAGATAATGTTTGCTGTGGGTTTGTCATATATACCTTTTATTATGTTGAGGTAAGTTCCTTCTATTCCTGCTTTCTGGAGAGTTTTTATCATGGATGTTGAATTTTGTCAAAGGCTTTCTCTGAATCTATTGAGATAATCATATGGCTTTTATCTTTCAATTTGTTAAGGTGGTGTATTACATTGATTGATTTGTGGATATTGAAGAATCCTTACATCCCTGGGATAAAGCCCACTTCGTCATGATGTATGATCTTTTTAATGTGTTATTGAATTCTGATTGCTAGAATCTTGTTAAGGATTTTTGCATCTATGTTCATCAGTGATATTGGCCTGTAGTTTTCTTTATTTGTGTCATCTTTGTCTGGTTTTTGGTATTAGGGTGATGGTTGCCTCATAGAATGAGTTTGGAAGTTTACTTTCCTCTGCAATTTTCTGGAAGAGTTTGAGCAGGATAGGTGTTAGCTCTTCTCTAAATTTTTGGTAGAATTCAGATGTGAAGCTGTCTGAACCTGGGCTTTTGTTTGCTGGAAGATTTCTGATCACAGTTTCAATTTCTGTGCTTGTGATGGGTCTGTTAAGATTTTCTATTTCTTCCTGGTTCAGTTTTGGAAAGTTATACTTTTCTAAGAATTTGTCCACTTCTTCCAAGTTGTCCATTTTATTGGCATATAGTTGCTGATAGTAGTCTCTTATCCTTTGTATTTCTGTGTTGTCTGTTGTGATCTCTCCATTTTCATTTCTAATTTTATTGATTTGATTTTTCTCCCTTTGTTTCTTGATGAGTCTGGCTAATGGTTTGTCAATTTTATTTATCCTCTCAAAGAACCAGCTTTTGGCTTTGTTGATTTTTGCTATGGTCTCTTTTGTTTCGTTTGCATTTATTTCTGCCCTAATTTTTAAGATTTCTTTCCTTCTACTAACCCTGGGGTTCTTCATTTCTTCCTTTTCTAGGTGCTTTAGGTGTTGAGGTAGGTTATTTATTTGACTTTTTTCTTGTTTCTTGAGGTATGCCTGTATTGCTATGAACCTTCCCCTTTGCACTGCTCTTTCAGTGTCCCACAGGTTTTGGGTTGTTGTGTTTTCATTTTCATTTGTTTCTATGCATATTTTTATTTCTTTTTTTATTTCTTCTGTGATTTGTTGTTTATTCAGCAGCGTGTTGTTCAGCCTCCATATGTTGGAATTTTTAATAGTTTTTCTCCTGTAATTGAGATCTAATCTTACTGCATTGTGGTCAGAAAGGATGCTGGGAATGATTTCAATTTTTTTGAATTTACCAAGGCTAGATTTATGGCCCTGGATGTGATCTATCCTGGAGAAGGTTCCGTGTGCACTTAAAAAAAAGGTGAAATTCTTTGTTTTGAGGTGAAATGTCCTATAGATATCAATTAGGTCCAGCTGGTCTAATGTATCTTTTAAAGTTTGTCTTTCCTTGTTAATTTTCTGTTTACAGAAATTTCTGATCTATCCATAGGTGTGAGTGGGGTATTAAAGTCTCCCACTATTATTGTGTTATTGTTAATTTCCCCTTTCATACTTATTAGCATTTGCCTTACACATTGCAGTGCTCCTATGTTGGGTGCATATATATTTATTATTGTTATATCTTTTTCTTGGATTGATCCTTTGATCATTATGTAATGTCCTTCTTTGTCTCTTTTCAGAGCCTTTGTTTCAAAGACTATTTTATCTGACATGAGTATTGCTACTCCTGCTTTCTTTTGGTCTCCATTTGCATAAAATATCTTTTTCAAGCCCTTCACTTTCAGTCTGTGTGTGTCCCTTGTTTGAGGTGGGTCTCTTGTAGACAGCATATATAGGGGTCTTGCTTTTGTATCCATTCAGCCAGTCTTTGTCTTTTGGTTGGGGCATTCAACCCATTTATGTTTAAGGTAATTATTGATAAGTATGATCCCATTGCCATTCACTTTGTTGTTTTGGGTTTGAGTTTATACACCCTTTCTGTGTTTCCTGTCTAGAGAAGATCCTTTAGCATTTGTTGGAGAGCTGGTTTGGTGGTGCTGAATTCTCTCAGCTTTTGCTTTTCTGTAAAGCTTGTGATTTCTCCTTCATATTTGAATGAGATCCTTGCTGGGTACAGTAATCTTGGCTGTAGGTTATTTTCTTTCATCACTTTAAGTATGTCCTGCCATTCCCTCCTGGCTTGAAGAGTTTCTATTGAGAGATCAGCTGTTATCCTTATGGGAATCCCCTTGTGTGTTATTTGTTGTTTTTTCCCTTGCTGCTTTCAATATTTGGTCTTTGTGTTTGATCTTTGTTAATTTGATTAATATGTGTCTTGGGGTGTTTTGTCTTGGGTTTATCCTGTTTCGGAATTTGTCAGATTCTTGGACTTCGGTGTCTATTTCCTTCCCCATTTTAGGGAAGTTTTCAACTATTATCTCCTCAAGTACTTTCTCATGGTCTTTCTTTTTGTCTTCTTTTTCTGGGACTCCTATGGTTCGAAGGTTGAGGCGTTTAACATTGTTCCAGAGGTATCTGAGGTTGTCCTCATTTTTTTTCTTTTCTCCTCTCTGATTCATTTATTTCTACCATTCTATCGTCTACCTCACTAATCCTATCTTCTGCCTCCGTTATTCTACTATTTGTTCCCTCCAGAGTGTTTCTGATATCATTTATTGCATTATTCATTATATATTGACTCTTTTTTATTTCTTCTAGGTCCTTGTTAAACCTTTCTTGCATCTTCTCAATCCTTGTCTCCAGGCTATTTATCTGTGATTCCATTTTGTTTTCAAGATTTTGGATCATTTTCACTATCATTATTTGGAATTCTTTATCAGGTAGATTCCCTATCTCTTCCTCTTTTGTTTGGTGGGCATTTATCCTGTTCCTTTACCTGCTGGGTATTCCTCTGCCTCTTCATCTTGTTTATATTGCTATGTTTGGGGTGTCCTTTCTGTATTCTGGCAGTTTGTGGAGTTCTCTTTATTGTGGAGTTTCCTCGCTGTGAGTGGGGTTGTACGGATGGCTTGTCACGGTTTCCTGGTTAGGGAAGTCAGTATTCTGGTGGGTGGAGCTGGATTTCTTCTCTCTGGAGTGCAATGAAGTGTCCAGTAATAAGTTATGAGACGTTAGTGGGTTTGGAGTGACTTTGGGCAGCCTGTATATTGAAGCTCAGGGCTATGTTCTTGTGTTGCTGGAGAATTTGCATGGTATGTCTTGCTCTGGAACTTGTTGGCCCTTGGGTGGTGCTTGGTTTCAGTTCACGTATGGAGGCGTTTGATGAGCTCCTGTCGATTAATGTTCCCTGGAGTCAGGAGTTCTCTGGTGTTCTCAGGATTTGGACTTAAGCCTGCCTGCTTCTGGTTTTCAGTCTTATTTTTACAGTAGCCTCAAGACTTCTCCTTTCAAAGACAATGGGCTGCTTTTCTGGGGGCCTGATGTCCTCTGCTGGCATTCAGAAATTGTTTTGTGGAATTTACTCAGCGTTCAAGTGTTCTTTTGATGAATTTGTCAGGGAGAAAGTGGTCTCCCTGTCCTATTCCTCCACCATCTTAGGACCGTCCCCCAACTTCTTAATAATTCTTTTTATCACACATGTAATGACATCTAAGTCCTACAGCTTAACATACAAAGGTTTTCATGAGCAAACTTTATGTTTTAGTTATATTAAGCCAATTTTTTGTATATCAATTTATTATAGAATTGTTAATGGGTTCATTTAAAAATATTAAATCATGACTTCATATTAATATAAAGTGAACAAATATCAGAGAGCTAATTTTGCTTACTACCTGAGAAACATAAATTGGTTTCAGCTGATTATAAGAAAAAGTCCAAGGGCAGATATATATAGAGGCAACATATACAGTATTAACATTAATTTGTTTCATAGATGCAAAATTGGCTTCTTTTGTGGTGAAAAGAAATCAATTATACTCCCATTGGGGAAAAAAATCCTTCTCGTGTCTGTGGCCAGCAGTCATTCGCATTGACATCTACTAAATTGCTTACAGTATATGAAAGAGAGGAGCTTCCCTGGTGGCTTATATGATAAAGCGTCTGCCTACAATGCGGGAGACCTGGGTTCAATCCCTGGGTTGGGAAGATCTCCTAGAGAAGGAAATGGCAACCCACTGCAGTATTCTTGTCTGGAGAATCCCATGGATGGAGGAGCCTGATAGGCTACAGTCCATGGGGTCGCAAAGAGTTGGACACGACTGAGTGACTTCACTTCACTTCACTTATGAAAGAGAACCCCACAGTTGCCCCTAGTAACAACCTCTGACTTTAGTGTGGGGCATTTGCTATAATTCCTACCCTATACCCCTGACAACCCCTGATCTTTTTACTGTCTCCACAGCTTTGCCTTTTCCAGATGTCCTATAGTTGGAATCATGCAGTACCTAGGCTTTTCAGATTGACTTCTTTCAGTTAGTGATATGAATTTGTCTCCTCTGTCTTTTCATGGACTTGATAACTCATTTCTTTTTATCTTTGAATAATATTCCATTTTAGGGTGTAACAGTTTATTCATACATTTGTCTTGAAAGACATCTTGGTTGCTTCTAGTTTTTAACAATTATGGATAAAGATGCTATAAATATTCAGGTACAGGTTTTTGTATGACATAAAATTTCAGCTCAGTTGGAAGTGAGATTGCTAAATTATATGGTAAAATTAGTTTTATAGGAAAATACAAAGCTGTCATTTAAAGGTTGTACCATTTTGTCTTCCCATCAGCAATGGATGAAAGTTTCTCTGCAACCTTGCCAGTGTTGTTAATTTTCTGGATTCTTAGTCCTTGTAATAGGTGTGAAGTAGTATCTCATCATTTTTTAATTTGCAGTACCCTAGTAACAAATGGTGTTGAGAATCATTTCACGAGTTTATGTGCCATCTGTATGTCTTCTTTCATGAGGTGCCTGTTCAGATCCTTTTTTTTTTTTTTTTTTCCTTTCACAATAAAGATTTTATCAGTTGTTTTGAGAATCAGTACACAGACTTTATGGACAATTTGACAGCAATTCTTAGTGCACATAGCAAAAAAAAAGCAATGAAATTTTTAATTCATTTCTAAACAGATTTCTAGTGACTTTTCAGCTTAAGATTTGCAGACAAGAATTCCATAAGAAGATATCAAATAAAAATATCTTCAAGGATTGATAAGCTGTTGCATTGCAAGTCTCAGTAATTTACATTGTAAGATCATACAACCGACATACTCAAATTTTCCATTTTTCACAGTATAGTAACAACTATAAGATTAAGAAAAGTAGACTATCATGACCAAATGTGTTAAAACATGCACATAGTCTGAGAGCAAGGGAGAGACAAGATCAGGGAGCAATTTTCTTGAAGAAACAACTCTACTAAAAATAACAATGGAGTAGAAGCAATTTCAAATGTTCAAGACTGAGGCACCATTCCAGATCAGCAGTGGCTTTTACAGCCGGCTAGTGGCCCTGGGGACACCTCAGGCCTCCGTGGTTCCTTTTTCCTCACAGAGGAAGTTGTGAATCACCTCCTCCACATCACTGTTTCTTCTGCTCCTGCTGCTGCTTGTAAATGGGCTCTTCTAATGTCTGTCTCATTTTTGGAAGCCCTGAAAGAAGGTATGATTGGTTCAGCTAGTTCCCATCATCCAGATGCATTGAATTGTTTGAGACCCCTAACCTATTAGGTTACAGGCCAGCCCATAACTAGCTCTGGGAAAGGCAACCACCACGGTCCATGACCAGGTGCTGAAGTCATAGGATAGGGTCCCCTAACTCTGAGAAGGGGGCACAGTGCTTAAACAGACTAGTTTGGGATTTGGTGGCAAAGTTAGTCAGGTTTCCTCCAGGGGCAACCTCTCCCCATCACCATCCCTGTTAATAAATAAATACTCCTCCAAAACACTAACATCTGAATAAAGGAATCTCTAAAGGAGAGGGCTGTCTGATAAATGTGAATTTCTGGTTTGAGGGCCTGTGCCTCCCTTAAAGGCCACAGCCCATCCCAGGATCCCTTACTCTAACAGAGCAAAGAGATTCAAGCTGTTATACTCCCACTCTTTATCATGATGATGTGTGGACACTGTAACTTGAAAAGGAGATACCAGTGGAATCAAGAGTAAAAAAGGAGTGCACTTTGGGTCTATTCATTCTAGGCATGGAATTCTTGCTGTTCTGCATTCTACATTCCATTTCTAAAATTCACTTAGCCATGATTTTATAAACATACATGCTTTATCTCAACCAGCATTTGTACAGGCTTTATCTTTGCATGTGTTCAGCTCCAAGACCTTATGTGATGTTTAGGTACCATTATGTAGAGGAGCTAACTGATGAGAAAAAATTAGTTCAAGGTGTCACAAAATTTGAACCACTATGGTCTGGAAGGTCTCAGGGTAAAGTGGTGCTGTAGTGGCCTCCTCAAGTTATTTCTAATAGTTTGTGTGGATTTTATTTTGGGTATTTGTTGGTTTTCTTGTGTGTGTGTGTGGCTCAGAAAGGATCTCTGACAATCATGCAATGTGAGCTGTAGTCTGTAGGTGGATGTTAGTATCAAGGGCGAGTTGGATGCAATCTCATTTTGGGTATCTCATTTAAATAAGCCGTGTTTCCCTAAAAAAGAGATGCAGCCTAATCTCTAGAGCAAATGACATTTTCCATGAATTGGAGCTAGCTTAGTGCCTCTAAGAAGTCTTTAGAAATACTCACCAGCTTCTTCTAGTTTCTTGAAGGACACATTGTCTGTGAAATAATTAACACAACCCTTCCTTCCTCCACCTGCAGTTGTGAGGAACATCCCCCATGGGGTCTGAAGCAAGATTCTTCAAGGGGAGAAAAAAATATTAATGTCAGCCAAGTTTGTTCTGATCATGTTTCCCCCTTTTCTTTGTGTGTGTTTTAAAACTCACTTCAATCTTAGGTCACAGTATTTCATTGTTGCTACTGCCCAGATCTTTCTAATCTCCATCTGTGGGCTTGTGCTTCCCAATAGAAACCACAGAGGCAAGTGTAATTAAAGTGCAGTGACATCTGCATTTCGTATGAGCTCAGTCCATTTTAGTTCTCACAATATTGGGGGAATGAATAAATCATGGTCTTCAAGTTGCAAACAGTTACAACACAGAGTCTCAGGAGAGACAGTAACTAGGATTCAAAATGCTCTGAGCTATTTTTGGCAGCTAAGCTATTGCTTTAAAGACTCATTGTAAACCTGGATATCATTCTCTTTCGGACATTTTGAAATGGTCCTGAAAAATTCATCTTAGAGGTGGAGGAGTTTTATTAGATTTCCTTAACTTTCATGCAAAAGCAATCCACTCTTTCCTCAAGAGAAGCACTTAGAAGAGGCACCTTCATCAGTGCCTGGTAATATGCAGGAATGCCACTGTTAGTAATTTATTATAAATTGGTAATTCATTGTTCTGACTTTCATCTAAGGGACCTGTCACAGAGGAGAGGTGGACTGTGAGTAGTTTTCTATGGGTCACCCTAGGGTTATTTGTCTTTAGCCCTAGAGTCATCAAAGAGTTTCTGTCAAAACCAAAACCAAACATGTTTCCGGCAATCAGGCAGTTTGGGCACCTTGTTCAACTCTTCTGATTGAAATGACTACATTGTTGAATAAATATTACATTTTTCCTTTTAAATGCATTGATGGATGGAACTGTTAGGTAGTTAGAATAGGGAAAAGGAGTCCAAAATGGCAGTGGCTAAAAGAAAAGGAAGGGAAAAGCCCATGAAAATAGAACAGAGGAAGGTCAAACGAAGGTCCAAGGACCGGAGTGAGGACTTCAGGTAGAAAAGCACTCCTGACTAAGCCCAATTTGCATAGGGCAGGCCCAGAGGGAAGAAAAAACATAAAAAGAGGAGCCAAAGGGCTCTCTCTCTCTGTCTCTCTCCTGTGCGCTGGGGCGCTCTTCTCTTCATGTCTTTGGATTGACATGCCCTCAAGCCTCAAAGATGGATTTTCCTGCTATCTTTTAAATAAAATAGAGCTGTAACACTGAGCTGTAACACTGATTTGTCTAAGAGCTATAACATGGTCTGTTCGAGACCTGAGAGCTGTAACATGGTCTGTACAAGACCCGAGAGCTGTGACACGCTGAGGGGGCTTTAATGTCCGTCACTCCAAATCTTTGTTGTGATGAGACAAAAACCAAGGAGCACATACTCGCTTGACAGAACCAAAATAAGAAATCCACAGAGACTCAAAACAAAGCTAGATTTCATTTTGAAGTTTTCTGTTGAAAATGATTGAGCTTCTTCATTGTTGAGCACATAGATGTGAGGGCAGATGAAAATCCTGGTGACCACACCTAGAGAGAAATCTGCATAAGATTGGGACCCGAAAGGCCTGCGATTATAACCTTTAGGGTGAACCGGAAATAAATCTTAAAAAGTAAAGCAAAGAAACTTATTTATCCAGACAGAGCTGGAAAATGAAAGACACTTCCTTGGAAATACATAACTTTAAGATATTATACAAGTTTTCTTACTAAATTCAAATAAGCTCAGTAGCCATTAAAAATCATAAGTAGATAATTTTATTTAAGGTGGTCCCAGGTTGGTAGTACCCTCAGCCTACTGTGAAAACTAAATGTAAATCCTTTTTGATGGGATTAACATCAGCCCAGCACTCAAAAAATTTCCAGATATAATGGTTCAAGGAAATAAGCTGCTCATAACAAAAATCACAAAATCTACAACAAATAAGGTGACATGTGTGAAGGCCAGCTGAAAAAAGAAACAGTAGAAAAAAATACACAAAGAAAACTTGAAAATACAAGTTAACAACAACAGATCACACAAAATGACTATAAGTTTTTTGTTTGTTTTTTAAAAGAACACTCAAAATTAAAAAGCAGTAAATGAAAGGAAAACTCAAAGTAGGATTAACAAGAAGATTAGATATGGCTAATCACTTTAGTATTCTTGCCTTGAGAACCCCATGAACAGTATAAAAAGGCAAAATGATAGGATACTGAAAGAGGAACTCCCCAGGTCAGTAGGTGCCCAATATGCTACTGGAGATCAGTGGAGAAATAACTTCAGAAAGAATGAAGCTATGGAGCCAAAGAAAAAACAACACCCAGTTGTGGATGTGACTGGTGATAGAAGCAAGGTCCAATGCTGTAAAGAGTAATATTGCATAGGGACCTGGAATGTTAGGTCCATGAATCAAGGCAAATTGGAAGTGGTCAAACAGGAGATGGCAAGAGTGAATGTCAACATTCTAGGAATCAGGGAACTAAAATGGACTGGAATGGGTGAATTTAACTCAGATGACCATTATATCTACTACTGTGGGCAGGAATCCCTTAGAAGAAATGGAGTAGCCATCATGGTCAACAAAAGAGTCTGAAATGCAGTACTTGGATGCAATCTCAAAAACAACAGAATGATCTCTGTTCGTTTCCAAGGCAAACCATTCAATATCACTCACAGTAATCCACATCTATGCCCCAACCAGTAATGCTGAAGAAGCTGAATTTGAACAGTTCTATGAAGACCTACAAGACCTTTTAGAACTAACATCCAAAAAAGATGTCCTTTTCATTATAGGGGACTGGAATGCAAAAGTAGGATGTCAAGAAACACCTGGAGTTACAGGCAAGTTTGGCCTTGGAACACAGAATGAAGCAGGGCAAAGGCTAATACAGTTTTGCCAAGAGAACGCACTGGTCATAGCAAACATCCTCTTACAAAAACACAAGAGAAGACTCTACACATGGACATCACCAGATGGTCAACACTGAAATCAGATTGATTATATTCTTTCCAGCCAAGGATGGAGAAGCTCTATACAGTCAGCAAAAACAAGACTGGGAGCTGACTGTGGCTCAGATCATGAGCTCCTTATTGCCAAATTCAGACTTAAATTGAAGAAAGTAGGGAAAACCACTAGACCATTCAGGTATGACCTAAATAAAATCCCTTGTGATTATACAGTGGAAGTGAGAAATAGATTTAAGGGACTAGATCTGATAGATAGAGTGCCTGATGAACTATGGAATGAGGTTCGTGACATTGTATGGGAGACAGGGATCAAGACCATCCTGAAGAAAAAAGAAATGCAAAAAAGCAAAATAGCTGTCTGGGGAGGTCTTACAAATAGCTGTGAAAAGAAGAGAAGCAAAAAGCAAAGGAGAAAAGGAAAGATATAAGCATCTGAATGCAGAGTTCCAAAGAATAGCAAGAAGAGATAAGAAAGCCTTCCTTAGCAATCAATGCAAAGAAATAGAGGAAAACAACAGAATGGGAAAGAATAGAGATCTCTTCAAGAAAATTAGAGACACCAAGGGACCATTTCATGTGAAGATGGGCTCAGTAAAGGACAGAAATGGTATGGACCTAACAGAAGCAGAAGATATTAAGAAGAGGTGGCAAGAATACACAGAAGAACTGTACAAAAAAGAGCTTCATGACCAAGATAATCACAATGGTGTGATCACTCACCTAGAGCCAGACATCCTGGACTGTGAAGTCAAGTGGGCCTTAGAAAGCATCTCTACGAACAAAGCTAGTGGAGGTGATGGAATTCCAGTTGAGCTATTTCAAATCCTGAAAGATGATGTTGTGAGAGTGCTGCACTCAATATGCCAGCAAATTTGGAAAACTCAGCAGTGGCCACAGGACTGGAAAAGTTTTCATTCCAATCCCAAAGAAAGGAAATGCCAAAGAATGCTCAAACTACCACACAATTGCACTCATCTCACATGCTAGTAAAGTAATGCTCAAAATTCTCCAAGCCAGGCTTCAGCAATACGTGAACCGTAAACTTCCAGATGTTCAAGCTGGATTTAGAAAAGGCAGGGGAACCAGAGATCAAATTTCCAACATCCACTGGATCATCAAAAAAGCAAGAGAGTTCCAGAAAAACATCTATTTCTGCTTTATTGACTATGCCAAAGCCTTTAACTGTGTGGATCACAATAAACTGTGGAGAATTCTAAAAGAGATGGGAATACCAGACCACCTGACCTGCCTCTTGAGAAACCTATATGCAGGTCAGGAAGCAACAGTTAGAACTGGACATGGAAAAACAGACTGGTTCCAAATAGGAAAAGGAGTACATCAAGGCTGTATATTGTCACCCTGTTTATTTAACTTACATGCAGAGTACATCATGAGAAACGCTGGGCTGGAAGACGCACAAGCTGGAATCAAGATTGCCAGGAGAAATATCAATAACCTCAGATATGCAGATGACACCACCCTTATGGCAGAAAGTGAACAGGAACTCAAAAGCCTCTTGATGAAAGTGAAAGTGGAGAGTGAAAAAGTTGGCTTAAAGCTCAACATTCAGAAAACGAAGATCATGGCATCTGGTCCCATCATTTCATGGCAAATAGATGGGGAAACAATGGAAACAGTGTCAGACTTTATTTTTGGGGGCTCCAAAATCACTGCAGATGGTGACCGCAGCCATGAAATTAAAAGACGCTTACTCCTTGGAAGGAAAGTTATGACCAACCTAGATAGCATATTCAAAAGCAGAGACATTACTTTGCCAACAAAGGTCCGTCTAGTCAAGGCTATGGTTTTTCCAGTGGTCATGTATGGATGTGAGAGTTGGACTGTGAAGAAAGCTGAGTGCCGAAGAATTGATGCTTTTGAACTGTGGTGTTGGAGAAGACTCCTGAGAGTCCCTTGGACTGCAAGGAGATCCAACCAGTCCATTCTAAAGGAGATCATCCCTGGGTGTTCTTTGGAAGAAATGATGCTGAAGCTGAAACTCCAATACTTTGGCCACCTCATGCGAAGAGTTGACTCATTGGAAAAGACTGATGCTGGGAGGGTTTGGGGACAGGAGGAGAAGGGGACGACAGAGGATGAGATGGCTGGATGGCATCACCGACTCAATGGACATGAGTTTAAGTGAACTCTGGAAGTTGGTGATGAAAAGGGAGGCCTGGCGTGCTGCATTTCATGGGGGTCGCAAAGAGTCGGACATGACTGAGCAACTGAACTGAACTGAAGTGAACTGAAAAAGAGAAATTTAGTGAACTTGAAAATAAGTTAAAGATACTTTCCAGAATGCAGCTTAGTAGGGAAAAGGTAGCAAAATTTGGAAGGGGAGATGGAAATAGGAAGGCTAAACTAATAGGGTGTAACATGTCTTAACAGAGAGCCAGCATGAGAGAGAGGCAATTAGGCCATATTTTTAAAAACTTTGGATCAAAAATTTTCCAATATTGTGGAAGGACACCAATTTTCAATTCAAGGAAACTCATGGGTTCTAAAATGGAATCCAAGCAAATGGTAGGGCTGTTATACAAGGAAAAATGGTATAGAAAATGATGAATATGTAGGTAAATGTAATGTGTGTTTATTATACAAAATAATATTAATAAGACTTGATTTATAGGTCAAAAACAGTGGCATATTAAAGTTCTGAATATCATGAAATGTAATTCGGAAGAATGTTGATTGTTACTAAAGATTTTTAAAATCCTTCTATTATTCAAGAGGAGGTTAAAGATGCTGTTTAATTTTAGTCTTCATAAGTTATGCACATGTATTTGAAGATCTAGGGCAGCTATCATAAGACAAGAAACCATTCTAAAAAAAAAGAAAGAAACAGAAATGGTAAAAGGCTATTTATTGCAGTACTATATATAAAAGCAAAAGACTGAAAACAACCCATCAGTGGGTGACTGGTTGAAGTCACCATCAGTGTTGACTGGTTGAATAAACTATGATACATCCATGCAGTGGAGTTCTATAAAAATATATAATTTGCAAATTAAGTAGACAGGAAAAAAAATAAAAAATGAATGAGAGGGTAGAAAATCCTTCATCATTCCAAAAGAAGGCAAAAAAAAATTTTTTAAAGATGGAGGAAAATACAAACAGGAAAAAGCAGACTAATAAAAGCACATAAAAGATTATAGTAATGACTCCAAGTCTAGTATATCAGTAACTGTAATAAACATAAAATGATTAAACTCTACAGTGAGAAGCAGAGAGTATGAGCCTGAGTTAAAAGAACTCTATGCATATACCGATTACAACAGGTATACCTAAAACACAAGGATTTAAATGTTTCATAGTCTGTGACTGAAAAAGCATGAACCAGGTAAACATTAACCCTCCAAAAGCTGACAAGTAGACTTAAAAAAAAATAAGTTTTGCTACAGATTTATTGGTGTTAAAGACGCTGAAAGTTTCAATGCTTAAGAATGAATTTGTATGAAATTCATATTTAACTTCAAAATACCTAAATCAAACATTGACTTACCTGAAAGAACAAATATAAAAATTCATCTTAACAAAGTGAAAGGGGCTCAGCTGTGTCCGACTCTTTGTGAGCCCATGGACTATACAGTCTATGGAATTCTCCAGGCCAGAATACTGGAGTGGATAGCCTTTCCCCCTTTCCAGGGAATCTTCCCAGAAGGGATCAAACCCAGGTCTCCTGCATTGCAGGTGGATTCTTTACCAGCTGAGCCACAAGGGAAGCCCCTTAACAATGGGAGATTTTAATATTTCTCTCTGTAGATAATCATAATTGACAAGCTATAATTGATATACTAAGCAAATCAAATACTAATAAGTATGTAGATAAAGAAAAAAGTGACAATGTTAGTCGTTCAATCGTGTCCGACTCTTTGTGACCCCATGGACTATAGCCCACCAGGCTCCTCTGTCCATGGAATTCTCTAGGCAACAATACTGGAATGGTTAGTCATTCCCTTTTCCAGGGAATCTTCCTGGCCCAGGGATTGAACCCAGGTCTCCTACATTGCATGCAAATTCTTTACTATCTGAGCCACCAGGGAAGCTGATGTAAATAATATATAATATATTATATCTCAAAATTATTGAAAATACATATTTTTCAGGCACATATAGAATGCCTTCACAAAATTTAACTACTTTTCTAGGTTACAAAGCTACCTTCATCAAATTTACAAGGGTTGACATCAGACAGTATACTAAAGAACAGTAATAACAGTAGTAACAACAAAAAATCTATAGAAAATTATACATTTAGACATTTAAAATAGACTTCAATGACTCATTGGTCTAAGAAGAATTATAATGGAAATGAGGAATATTTAGACAAAAAAAAAAATAGTGAAAATGCCCATACCAAATTTGTGGGACTGCCAAAATAGTACTCTATTAGCTTAGGTGTTAACAACAACAAAGGAAGTATCTAAAATAATGAGATAAACAGTCAACTTAACTTCAAGAACACAGAATTAACCCAGAGAAAGTATAAGGAAGAAATGATAAAGTAGAGGGTAACAATAAAGTAAACAAACTTGCCTTAGGATCAATAAAACCAAAGATTAGCTCTTTGAAAGGATTAAATGCACAGAAAACACTTGTTGAGATTTACTAAGAGAAAGAGAGAACAAAGTCCTGAGGGATTTATACTGGAAAAGAAAAGGGGATTCATGTTGCTGAAATAAAATAGATAAGAAAATGTGATTAACACCTTTATGCCAATATATTTTAAAAAATCAATGAATTGCATAAATTCCTTTAAAATGCAGTTTATCAAAAAGAAGTAGAAAAGATGAACAGTCTTAAAATGATTAAGATGATTGGATCAGTGGCTTAAAGATAGTCTCTCAAAGAAAACACCAGTCCCAGTTGGCTTCACCACCAGTTTTACCAAATATTCAGGAATAATTATTTAAACTGCCATATAATATAAAGAGGGGAAAAAATCCCCAATTCACTTGTGGGGCACAACTTTAGTACCAAAACCTGATTAAGAATAATATTCGATAGTAAAACTGTAGGTCAATCTCACTCCTAAGTGTAAATGCAAAAAAAACCTCAGCAGAACAAACGAAATTCAGCAATATATAAGAATAATGGCCAGAAAGGTCTAATCCTGGGAGTAAAAGGTTAGTTTAATATTAAGAAATTGCAGTTTCCCTGGTGGCTCAGTGGTAGAGAATCCACCTGCAGTGCAGGAGACATGGGTTTGATCCCTGATCTGGGAAGATTCTACATGCTGCAGAGCAACTCAGCCTGTGCACCACAATTACTGAGTCTGTGTTCTAGAGTCAGGAGCCAAAACTACTGAGCCCATGCTCCACAACAATGGAAGCCACCTCAATAAGAAGCCTGTGCACTGCAACTAGGGAGTAGCCCCTGCTCTCTGGAACTAGAGAAAAGCAATGAAGACCCAGTACAGCTGAAAATAAAAATAAATAAACAAAAATTTAAAAAATATTGAAAAATTGATTTATTAAATTCATCATAATAAATTCAGGAACACAAAGCTACATGATTATCTTGACAGTACAGAAAAACAGTTGATACAATTTCATTTCTAATCATGGTAAAATATCTCAGCAAACTATAATGAGAAGGGCAGTTCCATAACTTATTGTTGAGCATCTAAAAATTTTGTAATAAACATCATAACTAGTGGTACAATATTGAAAGCACTTATTTTAAAATTAAGAACAAAAGTAATTGCCTTTCAACAATTCCATTCAACATTTTAATGGATATGTTAGGATGAGCAAAAAAGAAAAGATACAAATATGTAATAGGAGAAGTAAAACTGTGATAATTTGCTAACAATATTATTGTAGAAATAGAAATTTTATAATGTTACAAGTTATTTTAATAAGTTATTTTAATTAATGAGAGAGTTTAACAAGCCTTCTAGATAAAATCAATATACAAAATTCCCCAGTGGAAGAAAGCAAAATTACATGTGCACTTACTCTTTGATAAAACAATCCTGTTCCTATTAATATATCTCAAAGACAGCAAAATGAAAGGAAGCACTCACAGGAGTATCCACTGTAGCACTATTTGTGATACCAAAAGAATGGAAATAACCCAGTTGTCCAACAGCAGGAAACTGATTGAATACAGTGGTTGTGTATGATGTATCCATGCAGTTCAGTTAAAAAAGGAATGAAACATGCCTTTGTACCCTGCTGTTAAATATGTCCCCATACCCTGTTAAAAGCAAGGTGAAGGAAATCTATATATTATGTAATCATTGGGTGGATATTAAGTATGTCCCTTTATATTAAAATAAAACATGAAAGGATAAACTAAAAGACAAAATAGAATGGTTATTTCTAAGGGATAGAAAGAAACAGGATGGAAAAGAAAGAGATAAAAGTTACACCTCTCTGAATACAACTTGTTCTGTAGAGTGAATTTTGAAACTATGTTAATGTTTTATGAAACAAATTTAAATATGAATCCCTAAAAATCTAAAGTAGAATGAAATTCAAGTCTAACTGTATATTGAACGCTTGGCATAACCACAGAGAGAAGATTATTCTAATTGACTTTAAAACAGAGTAATTTAGGGGTGGTCCGACGGAGGTAGAGATGGATGGATGGCATCACTGACTCAATGGACATGAGTTTGAGTAAACTACTGGAGTTGGTGATGGACAGGTAGGCCTGGCATGCTGCACTCCATGGGGTTGCAAAGAGTCGGACATGTCTGAGCGATGAACGAGCAGTATCTCATTGTTGGGATATGATATAAGATGTGGAGCATCTTTTCATATGCATACTGCCATAAGTATGTATTCTTTTGTCAGAAGTCTACTCCAAAAGTCTTAGATCTTTTGCTCATTTTTAAGTTGGATTGTTTTCTTACTGTTCAGTTTGTGTATTGTGGACACCATTCCATTTCAGACACATATCTTGAAAATATTTTCTCTTAGTCAGTAGTCTTTCATTTGCTTAACAGTGTCTTTCAAAAAACAGCGGTTTTTAATTTTTATGAGTTCAAGTCAGTTCAGTAGCTCAGTTGTGACCCCAAAGACTGCAGCATGCTAGGCCTCCCTGTCCATAACCAACTCCTGTAGCTTGCTCAAACTCAAAGCATCTCATCCTCTGTCATCCCCTTCTCCTCCTGCCTTCAATCTTTCCCAGCATCAGGGTCTCTTCCAGTGAGTTTGTTCTTCACATCAGGTGGCCAAAATATTGGAGTTTAAGCTTCAGCATCAGTCCTTCCAATGAATATTCAGGACTGATTTCCTTTAGAATTGACTGGTTTGATCTCTTGCAGTCCAAAGGACTCTCAGGAGTCTTCTCCAACACCACAGTTCAAAAGCATCAATTCTTTGCTCTCAGCTTTCTTTATGGTCCAACTCTCACATTCATACATGACTAGTGGAAAAACAATAGCTTTGACTAGATGGATCTTTGTTGGCAAAGTAATGTCTCTGCTTTTCAATATGCTGTCCAGGTTTGTCATAGCTTTTCTTCCAAGGAGCAAGCATCATTTAGTTTCATGGCTGTAGTCACCATATGCAGTAATTTTAGAACCCAAGAAGATAAAGTCTCTCACTGTTTCCATTGTTTCTCCATCTGTTTGTCATGAATTGATGAGACCAGATGGCATGATCTTAGTTTTCTGAATGTTCAGTTTTAAGCCAGCTTTTTCACTCTCCTCTTTCACTTTCCTCAAGAGGCTCTTTAGTTCCTCCTCGTTTTCTGCCATAAGAGTGCTGTCATCTGTACATCTGAGGTATCTGATATTTCTCCTGCAATCTTGATTCCAGCTTGTGCTTCAACCAGTCCAGTATTTCTCATGATGTACTCTGCATGTAAGTTAAATAAACAGGGTGACAGTATACATCCTTGATGCACTCCTTTCCCAATTTGGAACCAGTCTGCTGTTCCATGTCCAGTTATAACTGTGGCTTCTTGACCTGCACACAGATTTCTCATGAGGCAGGTAAGGTGCTCTCGTATTCCAATGTCCTTAAGAATTTTCCATAGGGTGGTTGGTTCTAAGATGATGGAGGAACAGGACAGGAAGACCACTTTCTCCCCGACAAATTCATTGAAAGATCATTTGAATGCTGAGCAAATTCCACAAAACAACTTTTGAACGCTGGTGGAGGACACCAGGCAACCAGAAAGGCAGCCCATTGTCTTTGAAAGGAGGTAGGACAAAATACAAAAGATAAAAATAGAGACAAAAGAATTAGGGATGGAGACCCATCCCAGGGAGGGAGTCATAAAAGAGGAGAAGTTTCCAAACACCAGGAAACCCTCTCACTGGCGGATCTGTGGGGAGTTTTGGAATCTCAGAGGGCAAAGTAACCAGGAGGAAAAAATAAATAAATAAAACCCACAGATTATAAGCCTAACTGCAACTCTCAGCAGAGAAGTAGCTCAGATGGTAGCGTCCGCCACCAGC
This sequence comes from Bos grunniens, assembly GCF_055505025.1. NCBI lineage: Eukaryota > Metazoa > Chordata > Mammalia > Artiodactyla > Bovidae > Bos > Bos grunniens. Next base: position 43,872,379 of record NC_141192.1, read on the forward strand.
AAGCAGGGGCTGAACAGGGAGGAGTGGGCTGCATTGCTTAGGGTAAGGACCGGACCTGAATGCCCTGAGGCCAATCTGAGGAAGCTAATGTGAGATAGCAAACCAAACCACGGGATAGCCAGAGAGAGAGAAAAAAAAAAAAAAAAAAAAATTAAGGAAAAGAGAGAGAGAGAGAACTTTCCCGCGAAAAGCTCTAACCTGAGGCACTGCCGGGCCGGCTCCCAGAACAAAGGACTTAACGAATACCAGAGGAGACCTAGCTGCCTGTGGACCAGCCCATCCCCCACCAGAGGCGGGAGGCAGGTGGGCAACAGCCAGAGCTGGAAGGCAAGGGGCAAAAGGCCCCAGAGATGGCATCCTCTACCAAACTGCGAGAAGGCTCCCAGTTGCTAGCCAAGTCTTCCTGGGATCCTGGACGGTTGACATCCAGCAAGAGGGTGTCAGACAGAGATCAGCTCCCCAGAGGAGACACATGGCACACCTGAGACAGCTCTCCTGCTGGACACCCAGGAAACCACTGCCCTACCTGGGGAGAGTGCGCTCCCAAGCACCTAGTGGCCTGAGCTGCTAGAACCTGGGAAGGGCACAAAACTCAGGAATAACTGAATCTGTGCCTTTGTGGAGTACCTGAGAACCTGACCCTGAGTGGCTTAGACCTGGGAAATGCACGCAACCGAAGGCCTGCCTTAGACAGTTCCCCTGCAGAGCAACCTGGAGCCTGAGCAGTGTACACCGGGAAAGCACATACACCGTGAGCAAACCCAGTCTGGCCCAGGCACTGTGGGCACTTCCCACACACACCAGTGATATTTGTTTGCAGTGTTCCTCCCTCCCCACAGCACAACTGAACAAATGAGCCTAAATAAATGACCACCTTCACTTCCTTGTGTGAGGGCTGAAGTTAGGTACTGAAGAGACTTGGAAACAGAGGAAGTCAAAATAAACAAAGACGAGGGAACCACTTTCGTAGTGACAGGTGCAACAGATTAAAACCCTGTAGTTAGCATTGGCTACATTGGAATGGACCTATAGACCTTGAGAAGAATTATAAGCTGGAACAAGGAACTATGTGAAACTGAACTGATCCCACACTGCCCTCGACAGCTCCAGACAAATTCCTAGATATATTTTACTATTATCATTTTTTAATTTTTAAGTTCTTTACTGATCCTTTAATTTTCACTTTTAAAACCTACTATTGCCTTGCAAAGAAAAGACCCTATTTTTAAAGCAAATTTTATATACTTTTAAATAACTTTTGTGATTTTGCTTTTTTTTTTTTTTTTAATATTGTATTTTGAGAGTGTGACCTCTACTCTAGATTTTTAATCTTTGTTTTTTGGTATCTGTTATCAATTCTGTACCTTTAAGAATCCAATCTTCAGTACCCATTTTTACTTAGAAGTGTGATTGATTTACTAGCTTGATTGCTCTATCCCCTTTTGACCCTCCTTTTTCTCCCCCAGGGTCACCTCTATCTCCTCCCTCCCTCTTCTCTTCTCTACTTAACTCTGTGAATCTATTTGGGTGTTCCAGGCTGTGGAGAACACTTAGGGAACTGACCACAGGCAAGACTGGTCTCTCTCCTCTTGACTCCCCTCCTCTCCTCCTGGTCACCTCTATCTCCTTTCTTCCTCTTCTGTTCTCTGTGGAACTCCATGAACCTCTCTGAGTGTTCCAGACTGTGGAGAGCAAATAGGGAATTTATCATGGATGTGAGAGTTGGACTGTGAAGAAAGCTGAGTGCCAAAGAATTGATGCTTTTGAACTGTGGTGTTGGAGAAGACTCTTGAGAGTCCCTTGGATTGCAAGGAGATCCAACCAGTCCATTCTGAAGGAGATTAGCCCTGGGATTTCTTTGGAAGGAATGATGCTAAAGCTGAAACTCCAGTACTTTGGCCACCTCATGCGAAGAGTTGACTCATTGGAAAAGACTCTGATGCTGGGAGGGATTGGGGGCAGGAGGAGAAGGGGACGACAAAGGATGAGATGGCTGGATGGCGTCACTGACTCGATGGATGTGAGTCTGAGTGAACTCCGGGAGTTGGTGATGGACAGGGAGGCCTGGCATGCTGTGATGCATGGGGTCGTTAAGAGTCGGACATGACTGAGCGACTGAACTGAACTGAGATTTCTCTCTCCCCTTTTGATTCCCCCTCTGCTTCTCCTGGTCACCTCTATCTCCCTCCTCTCTCTTCCCTTCTCCATATAACTCTGTGAACCTCTCTGGGTGCCCCACATTGTGGAGAATCTTTTCACCATTAACGTAGATGTTTTATCATCAGGCTATATGGATGGAGAAGTCTTGAGGCTACTGTAAGAATAAGACTGAAAGCCAGGGGCAGGAGGCTTAAATCCAAAACTTGAGAACACCAGAAAACTCCTGACTCCAGGGAACATTAATCGACAAGAGCTCATTCAAAAGCTTCCATACCTACACTGAAACCAAGCACCACCCAAGAGCCAAGTTTCAGAGCAAGACATACCAAGCTAATTCTCTAACAACGCAGGAACATAACCCATAGCACAAAAATACAGGCTGCCAAAAGTCACACCAAACCCACAGACACCTCAAAACTCACAAATGGAAATACCATTGCACTCCAGAGAGAAAAGATCCAGCTCCAACCACCAGAACACCAAAGCAAGCTTCCCTAACCAGGAAACCTTGACAAGCCACTCATCCAACCCCACCCACAGGGAGGAACCTCCACAATAAAGAGGAACCACAAACCTTCAGCATACAGAAAGGCCACCCCAAACACAGCAACCTAAACAAGATGAAAAGGCAGAGAAATACTCAGCAGGTAAAGGAACATGATAAAAGCCCATCAAACCAAATAAAAGAGGAGGAGATAGAGGGTCAACCTGAAAAACAATTCAGAATAATGATAGTAAAAATGATCCAAAATCTTGAAAACAAAATGGAATTACAGATAAATAGTCTGGAGACAAGGTTTGAGAAGGTGCAAGAAAAGTTTAACAAGGACCTAGAATAAATAAAAAAGAGTCAATCAATAATGAATAATGCAATAAATGAGATCAAAGGCACTTTGGAGGGAACCAACAGTGGAATAATTGAGGTAGAAAATAGGATAAGTGAGGTGGAAGATAGAATGGTGGAAATAAATGAAGCAGAGAGGAAAAAAGAAAAAAGAATTAAAAGAAGTGAGGACAACCTCAGAGACCTCTGGGGCAATGTTAAATGCCCCAACATTAGAATCATAGGAGTCCCAGAAGAAGAAGACAAAAGGAAAGGCCATGAGAAAATACTTGAGGGGATAATAATTGAAAACTTCTGTAAAATAAGGAAGGAAATAGCCACGGAAGTCCAAGAATCTGAGAGAGTCCCAAACAGGATAAACCCAAGGTGAAACACCCCAAGACACATATTAATCAAATTAACAAAGATCAGGCACAAAGGACAAATATTAGAGCAGCAAGGGAAAAAACAACAAATAACTCACAAGGGGATCCCCATAAAGATAACAGCTGATCTTTCAATAGAAAACCTCCAAGCCAGAAGGGAATGGCAGGACATACTTAAAGTGATGAGAGAGAAAAACTTACAACCCCAGATTACTGTTCCAAGTAAGGATCTCATTCAAACATGAAGGAGAAATCAAAAGCTTTACAGACAAGCAAAAGGTGAGAGAATTCAGCACCACCAAACCAGCTCTCCAACAAATGCTAAAGGATCTTCTCTAGACAGGAAACACAGAAAAGGTGTATAAACTCAAACCCAAAACAACAAAGTAAGTGGCAATGGGATCATGCTTATCAATAATTACCTTAAATGTAAATGGGTTGAATGCTCCAACCAAAAGACAAAGACTGGATGAATGGATACAAAAGCAAGACCCCTATATATGTTGTCTACAAGAGACCCACCTCAAATCAAGGGACACATACACATTGAAAGTGAAAGGCTGGAAAAAGATATTTCACATAAATGGAGACCAAAAGAAAACAGGAGTAGCAATACTCATGTTAGATAAAATAGACTTTGAAACAAAGGCTCTGAAAAGAGACAAAGAAGGACATTACATAATGATCAAAGGATCAATCCAAGAAAAAGATATAACAATGATAAATATATATGCATCCAACATAGGAGCATTGCAATATGCAAGGCAAATGCAAGCAAGTATGAAAGGGGTAACTAACAGTAACACAATAATAGTGGAAGACTTTAATACACCACTCACACCTATGGATAGATCAACTAAACAGAAAATTTGAAAGGAAATACAAACTTTAAATAATATAAAGTTAGAAAGTTAGACCTAATTGATATCTATAGGATATTTCACCCTAAAACAATGACTTTCACCTTTTTCTCAAGTGCAAACGGAACCTTCTCCAGGATAGATCTCATCCTTGGCCATAAATCTAGCCTTGGAAAATTCAAAAAAATTGAAATCATCTGAAGCATCTTTTCTGATCAAAATGTGGTAAGATTAGATGTCAACAACAGGAAAAAAAAATACAAACATATAGATGCTAAGCAACACACTTCTGAATAACCAAAAAATCACAGAAGAAATCAAGAAAGAAATCAAAATATGCATACAAATGAATGAAAATGAAAACACAGCAACCCAAAATCTATGGGATTCAGTAAAAGCAGTGCTAAGGGGAAAGTTTATAGCAATACAAGCCTAACTCAAGATACAGGAGAGAAATCAAATAAATAACCTAACTCTACACTTTAAGCAACTAGAAAAAGAAGAAATGAAGAACCCCAGGGTTAGTAGAAGGAAAGAAATCATAAAAATTAGGGCAGGAATAAATGCAAAAGAAACAAAGGAGACCATACCCCAAATCAACAAAGCTAAAAGCTGATTCTTTGAGAAGATAAATAATATTGACAAACCATTAGCCAGACTCATCAAGAAAAAAAAGGGAGAAGAATCAAATCAACAAAATTAGAAATGACAATGGAGAAATCACAAACGACAACACAGAAATACAGAGGATCATAAGAGACTACTATCAGCAATTATATGCCCAATGAAATCGACAAATTGGAAGAAGTGGACAAATTCTTAGAAAAGTATAACTTTCCAAAACTGAACCAGGAGAAATAGAAAATCTTAACAGACCCATCACAAGTACAGAAATCGAAACTGTAATCAGAAATCTTCCAACAAACAAAAGCCCAGGACCAGCTGGCTTCACAGCTGAATTCTACTGAAAATTTAGAGAAGAGCTAACATCTACCTTACTCAAATTCTTCCAGGAAATTCCAGACTCATTCTATGAGCCCACCATCACCCTAATACCAAAACCTGACAAAGATGCCACAAAAAAAGAAAACTACAGGCCAATATCACTGATGAACATAGATGCAAAAATCCTTAACAAAATTCTAGCAAACAGAATCCAACAACATATTAAAAAGATCATACATCATGACCTAGTGGGCTTTATCCCAGGAATGCAAGGATTCTTCAATATTCAGAAATCAATCAATGTGATACACCACATTAACAAATTGAAAGATAAAAGCCATATTATTATCTCAATAGATGCAGAGAAAGCCTTTGACAAAATCCAACATCCATTTAGGATAAAAATACTCCAGAAAGCAGGCATAGAAGGAACATACCTCAACATAATAAAAGGTATATATGACAAACCCACAGCAAACATTATCCTCAATGGTGAAAAATTGAAAGCATTTCCCCTAAAGTCAGGAAGAAGATAAGCATGCCCACTCTCATCACTACTATTCAACATAGTTTTGAGAGTTTTGGCCACAGCAATCAGAGCAGAAAAAGAAATAAAAGGAATCCAGGTTGGAAAAGAAGACTCTCACTGTTTGCAGATGACATAATCTTCTATATAGAAAACGCTAAAGACTCTGCCAGAAAATTACTAGAGCTAATCAATGAATACAGTAAAGTTGCAGGATATAAAATTAACACAGAGAAATCCCTTGCATTCCTATGCACTAACAATGAGAAAACAGAAAGAGAAATTAGGGAAACAATTCCATTTACCATTGCAATGAAAAGAATAAAATACTTAGGAATAAGTGTACATAAAGAAACAAAAGACCTAAATATAGAAAACTATAAAACACTGATGAAAGAAATTAAAGATGACACAAATAGATGGAGAAATATATCATGTTCATGGATCAGAAGAATCAATATAGTGAAAATGAGTATACTACCCAAAGCAATCTATGGATTCAATGCAATCCCTATCAAGCTACCAATGGTATTTTTCAGAAAAGTAGAACAAATAATTTCACAATTTGTATTGAAATATAAAAAACCTCTAATAGCCAAAGCAATCTTGAGAAAGAAGAATGGAACTGGAAGAATCAACCTGTCTGACTTCAGGCTATACTACAGAGCTACAGTCATCAAGACGGTATGGCACTGGCACAAAGACAGAAACATAGATCAATGGAACAAAATATAAAGCCCAGAGATAAATCCATGCACCTATGGACACCTTATCTTTGACAAAGGAGGCAAGAATATACAATGGAGAAAAGACAATCTCTTTAACAAGTGGTGCTAGGAAAACTGGTCAACCACCTGCAAAAGAATGAAACTAGAAACACTTTCTAACACCATACACAAAAATAAACTCAAAATGGATTGAAGATCTAAATGTAAGACCAGAAACTATAAAACTCCTAGAGGAAAACATAGGCAAAACACACTCTGATGTAAATCGTAGCAGGATCCTCTATGACCCACCTCCCAGAGTAACGGAAATAAAAGCAAAAATAAACAAATGGGACCTAATTAAATTTAAAAGCTTTTAGACAATGAAGGAAACTATAAGCAAGGTAAAAAGACAGCCTTCAGAACGGGAGAAAATAATAGCAAACGAAGCAACTGACAAAGAATTAATCTCAAAAATATACAAGCAACTCCCGCAGCTCAACTCCAGAAAAATAAGTGACCAAATCAAAAAATGGGCCAAAAAACTAAACAGACATTTCTCCAAAGAAGACAGATAGATGGCTAACAAACACATGAAAAGTGTTTGTTAGCCATCTATATGTGCTCAACATCACTCATTTTCAGAGAAATGCAAATCAAAACCACAATGAGGTACATCTCTTGCCAGTCAGAATCACTGCTATCCAAAACTCTACAAACAATGAATGCTGGAGAGGGTGTGGAGAAAGGGAACGCTCTTACACTGTTGGTGGGAATGCAAACTAGTACAGCCACTATGGAGAACAGTGTGGAGATTCCTTAAAAAACTGGAAATAGAACTGCCATATGACCCAGCAATCCCATTGAAAGAGATACATGTACCCTAATGTTCATCGCAGCACTGTTTGAAATAGCCAGGACATGGAAGCAACCTAGATGTCCATCGGCAGATGAATGGATAAGAAATCTGTGGTACATATACACAATGGAATATTACTCAGCTATTAAAAAGAATGTATTTGAATCAGTTCTAATGAGGTGGATGAAACTGGAGCCTATTATACAGAGTGAAGTAAGCAAAAAACACTAATACACCAATAACTCCAAAAACATCAATATATTAACACATATATATGGAATTGAGAAAGATGGTAACAATGACCCTATATGCGAGACAGCAAAAGAGACACAGATGTAAAGAACAGACTTTTGAACTCTGTGGGAGAAGGCGAGGGTGGGATGATTTGAAAGCATAGCAATGAAACATGTATATTATCATATATGAAGTAGATTGCCAGTCCAGGTTCGATGCATGAGACAGGGTGCTCAGGGATGGTGCACTGGGATGACTTAGAGGGATGGGATGGGGAGGGAGGTGGGAGGCGATTTAGGATGGGGAACACATGTATACCCATGGCTGGTTCATATGAATGCATGGCAAAAACCACCACAATATTGTAAAGTAGTTAACCTCCACTTAAAACTTAAAACTTAAAAAAAAAAAAAAAACAGAATTTTCCACAGTTTGTTGTGATCCACACAATCAAAGGTTTAGGTGTATTCAATAAAGCAGAAGTAGATGTTTTTCTGGAAATCTCTTGCTTTTTCTATGATCCAATGGATGCTGGCAATTTGATCTCTGGTTCTTCTGCCTATTTTAAAACCAGATTGAACATCAGGAAGTTCTCAGTTCATGTGCTGTTGAAGCCTTGTTTGGAAAATTTTGAGCAATACTTTGCTAGTGTGTGAGATGAGTGCAATTGTGCGATAGTTTGAGCATTCTTTGGCATTGCCTTTCTTTGGGATTGGAATGAAAACTGACATTTTCCAGTCCTGTGGCCACTGCAGAGTTTTCCAAATTTGCTGGCATATTGAGTGTGGCACTTTTACAGCATCATCTTTTACTATTTGAAATAGCTCCACTGGAATTCCATCACCTCCGCTAGCTTTGTTTGTAGTGATGCTTCCTAAGTCCCACTTGACTTTGCACTCCAAGATATCTGTCTCTAGGTTAATGATGACACCATCATGTTTATCTGGGTCATGAAGATCTTTTTTGTATAGTTCTTCTATGTATTCTTGCTACCTTTTCTTAATATCGTGTGCTTCTGTTAGGTCATACTGTTTCTGTCCTTTATTGTGCCCAGCTTTGCATGAAATCTTCCCTTGCTCTCTAATTTTCTTGAAAAGATTTCTGGTCTTTCCCTTTCTATTTTTCCCCTCTATTTCTTTGCATTGATCACTCAGGGAGGCTTTCTTCTCTCTCCTTGCTATTCTTTGGAACTCGTCATTCAAATGGGTATATCTTTCCTTTTTTCCTTTGCCTTTAGCTTCTCTTCTTTTCTCAGCTATTTGTAAAGTGTTGTCAGACAACCATTTTGCCTTTTTGCATTTCTTTCTCTTGGGGATGGTCTTGATCACTGCCTCCTGTACAATGTCTTGAACCTCTGTCAATAGTTCTTCAGGCATTCTATCAGATCTAACCCCTTGAATCTATTTGTCACTTTCACTGTATAATTGTAAGGGATTTGATTTAGGTCATACCTGAATGGTTTAGTGGTTTTCCCTACTTTCTTCAATTTCAGTCTGTGGCAATAAGGAGTTCATGATCTGAGCCACAGTCAGCTCCCAGTCTTGGTTTTTCTGACTGTGTAGAGCTTCTCCATCTTCGGCTGCAAAGAATATAATCAATCTGATTTCAGTGTTGACCATCTGGTGATGTCCATGTGTAGAGTCTTCTCTTGCGTTGTTGGAAGAGGGTGTTTGCTGTGACCAGTGCATTATCTTGGCAACACTCTGTTAGCCTTTGCCCTGCTTCATTTTGTACCCTAAGCCCAAACTTCCCTGTTACTCCAGGTATTTCTTGACTTCCTACTTTTGCATTCCTATGATGGAAAAGGACACCTTTTTTGGGTGTTAGTTCTCAAAGGTCTTGTGCATCATCATAGAACCATTCAACTTCAGCTTCTTCAGCATTAGAGGTTGGGGCATACACTTGGATTACTGTGATATTGAAAGGTTTGCCTTGGAAATGAATAGAGATCATTTTGTCATTTTTGAGGCTGCACCCAAGTACATCATTTCAGACTCTTGTTGACTATGAGGGCTATTCCATGTCTTCTAAGGGATTCTTGCCCACAGTAGTAGATATAATTGTCATCTGAATTAAATTTGCCCATTCCAATCCATTTTAGCTCACTGATTCATAACAGGGCTTTTTTATATTAAAAAACATTGCCAAGCCCAAAGCCAACTGCATTTTTTCCTGTGTTATCTTCTATGACTTTCACAGTTTTTCATTTTAAATTTAAATCTGTGATCCATTTTGAGTTAATTTTTGTGAAAGGTATAAGATCTGTGTTTAAATTCATTTATTTTCATGTATATATCCTGTTATTCCAGTACCGTTAGTTGAAACGATGATCCTTTATCTGTTGAATTGGCTTTGTTCTTTTGTCAAAGATCAATGACTATCCCTGTGTGGATCTATTTCTGTGCTATTTTTTTCTGTTCCATTGATCCATTTGCCTATTCTTTTGCCAGTACTATACTGTCTTGACTACTGTAGCTTATAGTGAGTTTTGAAGTCAAATAATGTCAATCCTCCAACTTTGTTCCTCCCCTTTAATACTGTGTTGGCTGTTTTGGGTGTTTGCCTTTCCATGTAAATTTTAAATGTTAGTTATCAGTTTGTTGATTTCCACAAAGTAACCTGCTGGAATTTTTACTGGAATTGCATTGAGCTTATAGATCAACTTGGGAAGAACTGGCACCTTGTTATCTTACATGGAGTCTCTCCATTTATTTAGTTATTTGATTTCTTTTGTCAGAGCTTTGTAGCTTCTCTCATATAGATCTTGTACATATTTTGTTAGATTTGTGACTAAGGTTTTTTTGGGGGGGCGGGGGTGCTAAAAAATCGATGCATATGGTGACTGCAGCCATGAAATTAAAAGATGCTTACTCCTTGGAAGGAAAGTTATGACCAACCTAGATAGCATATTCAAAAGCAGAGATGTTACTTCGCCAGAAAGGTCCATCCAGTCAAGGTTATGGTTTTTTCTGTAGTCATGTATGGATGTGAGAGTTGGACTGTGAAGAAAGCTGAGTGCCAAAGAATTGATGCTTTTGAACTGTGGTGTTGGAGAAGAATCCTGAGAGTCCCTTGGACTGCAAGGAGACCCAACCAGTCCACTCTGAAGGAGATCAGCCCTGGGTGTTCTTTGGAGGGAATGATGTTAAAGCTGAAACTCCAGTACTTTGGCCACCTCATGCTAAGAGTTGACTCATTGGAAAAGACTCTGATACTGGGAGGGATTGGGGGCAGGAGGAAAAGGGGACGACAGAGGATGAGATGGCTGGATGGCATCACCGACTCGAGGGATGTGAGTTTGAGTGAACTCCGTGAGTTGGTGATGGACAGGGAGGCCTGGTGTACTGTGATTCATGGGGTCACAAAGAGTCGGACATGACTGAGCGACTGAACTGAACTGAACTGAAGGAAAGAGAATTTTTAAAAGTAATTTTAAAAGAAAATAAAATTAGAAAGTATGGCAATTACAGAGGACTAAAGTAAGAGAAGAATAATTAAGCTGCAAGGCCTAATTCCAATTATAAAATACCAAAAGAACAGAATACAATTTTCTAAAAGGCATGAAAAAATCCCAAAGTCTTCCTTTGAAAGGAACATGCAGAAAAGAAGCTGAGATTTACAAGGAGAGCCCAAGAACACAGTTCAGGGCTGGAGCAGCTTTCTGCAGAACAGACCGTACAGCCAGCAGGGCCCTTACCATCTGCCCTGCACCATGCCCTGAGAATGGCCCCCAGCCAGGCAAGAGGAGACAGAGGGAAGAAAAGGCACATGTGTTGCCCCGCAGACCCTGAATCTCTCTTTCACTGGTCAGAAAGCCAAGTCAAGGGTCTGAGATGTCACCTCTTCTGAGAAAGCATGGGCTCTCAGACTGGGGAAATGCCAATCCCCGTCAAAAATTAGACACCTCATCTCACACTTGAGGAAAACTAGCATGAATGAAATACCTTTAGCCAAATGTTGTTTACCAAGTGCAACTACCATAAAACTTTCTCCTGGGGGAAAAGTCTGTTGAAAAGCTGCTTGGTGGAAGAGACTGGGTTTCAGAGAACAGAAAACAAATGAGACAATCAAACTTCTCTGGGGAGAGATGAACAGAGATTTGGGGTGGAGGGATGGTAAGAGCAAAGGGGAGGAGAGTAATGGAAGGAAAAGAAGACAGAAGACAGAGCAGATGGTATGCATCAGAGGGACTATGCTCTAGAGCCAAATATCTAATTCCATGTGGTCTGGGCCATTTCAAGGCTTTTGGGTGCTAGCAAATAAATTGACTTCATTTTTCTATCCCAATAGTTATATCTGCTATTCCTAATTGCTTTGTGTGAAATCAAGATTTTGGAGGGAAATCCAGAAATAGGGGCTGCATTTCATATCTGAGTCAGCACAGAGAAGAGAAACACACCATAAGAGGTAAAACAGAAGTGATCTCAAATTACTACAGAGGCAGTGATTCAAAGCCAGTCATGAACACAGAAATACAAATTTCAGGGAACATTTGGACATTTTGGAGAAATACAGGATATATCAAATTCTCAAGTAGGTACATAAGAAACAAAAATGCACCTTTTTTAAAAATGAATGGCAACCAACGTTAATTGAATGTTTACCATGTCTCAGTCTTGTATCAAGCAATTGACAAGAATTGTAACCTTTGTCCTTATAATTCTATGAGGATAGCACTCATCTTTATTTGCAAATAAGAAAATTGATACTGGAAAGTAATAACTTATCCAAGAGCACCCAGTAAGGGACAAGCCAGAATCTGAGCCCAGACTGTCTGACTCCAGAATCCAAAGCTCATCTGGGATGGTTGATAACACTTTTTCTATGTCCACTGGCCAGAATGACTCACAACTAACAGGTCTTATGATTTACTGGTATTGAAACTCGACTTATTGTTGAGGCCACTAAACCATCTCCCTGTTGCAAAATCCACAGAGCTGTCTTCTGAGTCACAAAAGAAGTAGAACCCGGTTCCTTTTTTTTATTTTAATGAGAATAGTTAATATTAATTGTGCACAAGCCAGATGTTCTTAACCCTCCTTGGAACTTAATTTTTCTCTACAGCTCTTATCATCACTTCACATCTTGCTTTTAACTATTGGTTGGTTTATTATGTCTTCCCCAACTAGTTGTTCCTAACAGCAGAGATTTTGTTCTATTTAGTAGTCCTTGATAAATATTTGTTGATTGAGCCTTAATATTTATTCAATGATATAACAATTTGGAGATGTTTGTTTTTCTAAAATTAAAAAAAAAAACATACACAATATAAAGAACATAGTGGTTGTCTGACAAAATTTCTGTCAAGATTAAGTATGATAGCATATATAATATGTTCAGCATCTTAGTTCTCTGTCTTGCTATGAAAAATAAGACAATTCTTCATCCCAATTGCTTTGGTCCAACTCACGCAAGGTTTTGGCCATCTTTTATGTCTGTTGGCAATTTTCTGAACATACCTCTGTTCAGAAGGAAAAATAGAGATGGAAAAATTCAGTCTATAAGACCACAAGTGCTTTTGACCTTGACACAAAGGAAAACTGGGTCAAATTAAATCGATTTAGATAATGGCAAGGTTAAAACTAATTTCTAAAATCTGTTCCCTAAACTTCAGATTTTTTCTTAAAGAAGTGAATGATAGAAGTTGCTCGTTGACAAAAGCCTTTAAAAACTGGCATTTTGATTTTCAAAGAAAATGTCTGTTAAAGGTTTGAAATCTGTTGGTGCTGTCATTTTACTATTGTCAAAAATGAAAGTAATTTTTGGTTGATTCTGCATTATTGACCTGTGTAATGATTTCTGTCACTCTGAAGTGGGAACTGCTCCAGGGATCCTATGTAGCTGAGACATCTTTGATGTGGGTCCCTCAACTCATTTCCCTGAGAGGCATGGTGACACAGCCAGGTTAGTGGGATGGCAGCTCTGTCACAGGCTGTGAGATGAGTCTCCTCTCCTGCAGAAACTGACAGGTCCCCAGATCTGCCTTCTGCCTTCAAGTTTTCCTGGGGGTTTGGTATCACAGAATCTTATTGGAATTAAAGAATAGAGATATAGGACCCTAATTTCCCTCCATCCTGTCAGTGCCAAATATAGTATTTTATGGATTTAAGTGAATATTATGAAGTCTCTGTGGCCTTGAAAAAGGTTTTTCTTTCTAAGCCTTAGCTTCCGCTTCCATCAAATGGGGGTGAGGATAGGTTGTCTTCTTCACTGAATGAAAAAATGAAGCTGGTGCCTGGCACATTGCCTTCAGAGCAAGTGCTCAACAAGCAGCAACTATTGCTCTGTGTCATTACTCTCATAACAACTTCACACAACCTTGCTCTCTCCCACTGACAGTCCCCAGGCAGTGTTTTCTCCCAGTTTCAATATCATGTTGGATGGTCCAGCCAAGTTGTCTCTGAGGGAGTTTTGTGCAGACACTTCTGAGCCCACTGTTTTAGGGAATTTTGCTTTGTCTTATGTCTCATATCCCTTCAAAAGAGATGGAAACAGGGGTCCAGTAGGATATGATGCTTAGAGAATTCTTCTGAATCCCGACAGGTCCTCCTCTCCTCTGATGACTCTGTTTCATCTGTAAGCAGCATACAGAGAAACATTTTTGACCTATCAGAGGGGGAGAGGTGCAGGAACTAATAGGTCAACATTAGTGAGACGTTTGACATCATCTGACAAAAGTATTCCAGGATGGCATCTGCAAGGAGCTTCATGGGTTTCTGTTTTTGCACATTGGTTTCTTATTCCTTAAGCAGGATGAGAGACACAGAATGATGATCTCATGGCTGGAAGGCCCAAAGAGTTTAGTCCAGATGGTCTGGGGAGCCCTGACCAGGGGCCAAGGAAGGCCTTCAAGCAGGGAGTGTGACCCACTGAAAATGTAGTTTTTGCTATGTGCATGTGTGTGGAGAGAGGTCCACAGTGCCCAAATCCCCTGATTTTACACATGAAGAAATTAAGGGCTGAAGAAAAGAGGTGGGATCTCTCCAAACTAATTTAAAAGTGGTTTCATCTAAATTACAGTAGGCTTCCTGTTACGAGGAGTTAGGGGGGAACCACCTTATTATTTCCATATCTTTTTTTCCATCTTTCAGGCAGGTTCTCTCAGAATCTAGCAAGTTTACCAAGAATCTCCAAAGCCTCCCTGCCACTCATACACTACTCTCTGCCATGGAGAATCCAGTCACCAGATTTAGCAAACAACAACAATAAAAACACCAGCAACAAAACAAGAGGGAGCCTAGTTCAATTGGAATTTCACATACACAATTAACAGTGTGTTAGTATAACTACATTCCGTTTCTGCAATTCAGATACTTCTGAGCAGCCCTCAGAAGTATCAGGCCACAGCCCTGACGTGGAGCATGTTTAGGAAAGGTTCTCCTATAGTTGCTAACTAAGCACAGGGTGGTCTGGGAGCAGAGACCAACAGCTGCAGACTGGCCTCCAAGTCTTGGAGGACCCTAAGGGAAGCACATGAATCCATGACCCACAGGTTAAGCAGTAATTTTCCAGGCTAAGGTGGGTGAGGGAAATTTCTATAAGCTGAGGGAAAATTGAAACTCAGGGGTCAAAATATAGCTCCCTCTGACCTAAAGATAGTAAGAGGTGAAGTGGAGGTTCCCTCTCTCCTGTGGAGGTCACAATATCCAGAGCTGGGGGCCACCAGGCTGATGTGGGCTCTCATGACACCTCTCAGTAAATCAGAAAAGAGCTTTTTTCATAGGTAGAAACTTCTAATTCCTAAATTAGTTTCTCAGTATTAATAATTATTGAAATAATGTCAACCTATATGGTTTTTGTAAACTCACTTATTGAATATAAAATTATGGAAAATGTAATCATAGTTGATTAGAAACTCAAGGTCACCAGACCATAAAATGATTACACTCAATATCTTGCTTTCATGATAATGCTTACTTGTCCCAATACCTTGTGACCTGGGGAAATTGTTGCTACATTTGCCTGTCTGTCTTGTGACATTTTAGGCTTTGAGTCTTTTAAAATAAGCTTTAATTCTGAGAAACTGTATTGGCAGAGTTAAATATATCCTGAAAGCTACAGAAGCATGCAGAAAGGCATCTGATAAGCTACTGCTGCAAATATATTAAAATATACTAACAGATGCCATATAGATTTTAGAAAGTAACCTGAGGCTTTTAGCTGCTCTTTTGTTGATATTCATCAATATCATATTGCTTATATATGTCAAACATATTTTTTCATAAATTACATAGTACAGTACTACACAGTCATTATCATTCTCAAATACATGTCATCTGAATCACTGAGAAGGTCATGATACTGAGTGTCATAAACCTGTCTTTGAAAGATAGCACTATGGTAGTAAATATAGGAAAAAAGAATTTCACTTTCAAATTAATTTTGGATTATAATTGGGGATAATATAATTGGGACTCTTGAGAGTCCTTTGGACTGCAAGGAGATCCAACCAGTCCATCCTAAAGGAGATCAGTCCTGAGTGTTCATTGGAAGGACTGATATTGAAACTGAAACTCAAATACTTTGGCCACCTCATGCAAACAACTGACTCATTTTAAAAGACCCTGTTGGTGGGAAAGATTGAAGGCAGGAGAAGGGGACAACAGAGGATGAGATGGTTGGATGGCATCAGCGACTTAATGGACATGAGTTTGGGTAAACTCCGGGAGTTGGTGATAGACAGGGAGGTCTGGCATGCTGCAGTCCATGGGGTCACAAAGAACTGGACACTACTGAGCAACTGAACTGAACTGAACTGATAGTTGGGATGATTACAGGATTTGGTGATTAAATGAGTTTTCAGTATACCCTTTCTAATGTTTCTTTCATCAGTGTAGGGGATCTGTAAGTTGTTTAGCATCAATAATATATATTTTATAAATGCTACCTCTTTGAGGTAAAATTGTATTATATGCAGATTATATCATATTATATATAGAAAACCCTAAAGACACCATACAAAAATTACTAGAACTGATAAATGAATTCAGCAAGGTAACAATATATAAG
Source organism: Bos grunniens (assembly GCF_055505025.1). NCBI lineage: Eukaryota > Metazoa > Chordata > Mammalia > Artiodactyla > Bovidae > Bos > Bos grunniens. The sequence goes on from NC_141192.1 coordinate 43,888,888, forward strand.
ATTAACATTCAGAAATCAGTTGCATTTCTTTACACTTAACAATGAAATATCAGAAAGAGAAAGTGAAAAAACAATTTCTCTTAAAATCATATTAAAAATTACTGAGGAATAAACCTTATCAAGGAGGTGAAAACCTCCTTTTGCTGAGAACCATAAAACATTGATAAAGGAAATTGAAAATGATTAAAAGAAATGAAAAGATATCCCATGCTATTGGATTGGAAGAATTAATATTGTTAAAATGACAATATTATCCAAAGCAACCTACAGATATAATGTTATCTGTTCCAAATTACCCATGACATCTTTCACAGAACAAGAACAAATAATCCTAAACTTTATAAGGAGCTATGAAAGACCCAAAACTGCCAAAGCAGTCCTGAGGGAAATGAACAAAATTGGAGGCATAACCCTTCCAGACTTCAGACAATGCTACAAAGCTACAGTAATCAAAACAGTGTGGTACTGACCCATAAACATACACATGGATCAATGGATCAGGAGAGGAAGCTCAGAAATACACCTACACACCTACAGAAAATTAATCTTTGACAAAGGAGGCAAGAATATACAATGCAGATAACACAGTCTCCTCAGCACGTGGTGCTGGAAAAGCTGGACTGCTGCACGTAAATCAAAGAAGTTAGAACACACCCTAACACCATGCACAAAAACAAACTAAAAATGGCTTAAAAACATGATACCATAAAACTCTTAGAGGAAAACACAGGCTAAACATTCTCCAACATAAATCATACCAAAGTTTTCTTAGATCAGTCTCCCAAGGCAACAGAAATAGAAGCCAAAAAATAAACAAGTGGGACCTAATCAAACTTATAAACTTCTGCACAGCAAAAGGAACCATAAACAAAATGAAAAAACAATCTATAGACTGGGAGAAAATATTTCCAAATGATGTGACTGACAGGGCTTAATCTCCAAAATATACAAACATCTCATATGATTCAATAACAACAACAAAGAAAAACCAAACAACCAAACAAAAAAATTGGCAGAAAACCTAAGTAGACATTTCTCCAAAGAAGATACACAGGTGGCCAACAGGTACATAAAAAGATGTTCAACATCATTAATTATTAGAGAAATGCAAATCAAAACTACAATGAGGTACCATTTCACATCAGTCAGAATGGCCACCATCAAAAAGTCTACAAATAATAAATGCTGGGGAAGGTGTGGAGAGAAAGGAACCCTCCTACGCTGTTGGTGGGAATGTAAATTGGTGCAATCACTTTGGAAAGCAGTATGGAGGTTCCCAAAAAAGCTAAAAATGGAGCTGCATATGATCTAGCAATTCTGCTCCTGGGCATATATCCAAACAAAACTACAAAACTACACTTCAAAAAGATATATGTTCATAGCAGCACTATTTACAATAGCCAAACATGGAGGCAATCCTAATGCCCATTGACAGATGAATGAATAAAAAAGATGTGGTACATATATACAATGGAATACTACTCTGCCATAAAAAATCCATTTATAACAACATTGATGGACCAAGAGATTACCATATTAAGAGAAAAATGAAAACTGATATTAAATAAAAAATAATATCATTTTTATTAAGTAAAAATGATATTATTTATATATAGAATATAACCTATAACACAGATGACATTATTGATATTTATGAAACAGATAAACAGATAAGTTATTGATATTTATGAAGCAGACTCACAGACATTAAAAAAAAATTATGACTAGCAAAGGGAAAAGGGGGTGGGAAAGAGATAATTTAGGAGTTTGGGATTAGCAGATACACTCCACTATATATAAAAGAGATAAGCAATAAGGTCTTACCACATAGCACAGGGAACTATATTCAATAGCTTATAATACAGCATAATGGGAAATAATATGAAATGGAAATGATATATATATGATATATATATTCATGTATATGTAATGGAAAGTATATGCATCTATGTGTGTGCATACATACATAAAAATGAATAAACTTGCTAAATTGTAAATCATAAATCAGCAATACTTCAAAAAAATGTATAAATGCCACCTCTTTGTTTTTCTTCAAAATATTTCTGAATTCCTGCAATGCTTTCAGGATCATAATGTACATGGAATTTTAGTTCCTATAACTCTATGCTAATTACATTAATTTTTCTTCAGACACCACACCAAATTAGTCCTAAACAAATACATTTAAAAGTAGTTTGAAAAAGTATACCTTTGGCTAAAATCCAGAGTTTAAGTCTTTATTGGATATTGAGAATTTCTAAAACAAAATTATGTACAGTTTCTAATCGACTTTTCATGGCATGAAGGCATCAGCTCAACTTTCCCACCACATATACAATATTTCAAATTTATGTTTGGTAAATGTGCATTTCCTACCAAGTTTAAAGAATGTGGAGAACCTGATACGAGGTATTGCAGCCTAAACAGAGTGAAGACAGTGTCTCTCTATTGAGGCAGCCTGGTGTGGGGCCTCTGACCCACATGGGGTGTGTCAGGGTAGCAGCCCAGTGCACGAGGGAAAGAGACAGTCCCCTTGGAGGAAAGCTTGGCTGCTCTCAGAGTCTGAATAGGCCAAAGAGGATGTCCATGTGAGTGAGGTGGCACAGCCCAGAGAACATGAGCCACCATAAGGTGAGGACGATGTCAGGCAGGGGAGATGCAATATTGGCTCTTAACAGGGGAACTGATCAAACCATGTTAGTATATTAAGAATAATGGAATTCAGATTTCTCAGATTTGGAGAAGGTAGTTACAAATACAGAAAGAGAAAAAGGCCTAGAATTAAACCTGTGTATTGAATCGGGATTGAAAGAACTATATGAACTCAAGTTCAAAATGTATAGCTATATAGAAGTAACTACAAATGGAAATGTTTTTGCATGCTCAGAAACATGTGTACACTGACATACTTACATGTGTATATGTACATAGCAGAGCCCCCTGTGGCTCAGATGGTAAAGAGTCTGCCTGCAATGCAGGAGACCTGAGTTCTATCCCTAGGTTGGGCAGATCCCTTGGAGAAGGAAATGGCAACCCACTCCAGTATTCTTGCATGGAGAATTCCATGGACAGAGGAGCCTGGAGGGTTGTAGTCCATGGGGTTGCAATGGGTCACACATGACAGAGCGACTAACACTTTCATATATACTGTTCACTAAATCGCTCAGAAACAATGACATCTCAATATCAACAAGCACATCTAGGGTGCAGATCTTGACTTCTATTGCTTTCTCCATTTAAAGGTTCCAGGAGAAGTTAACTGATTCTAAGACTGGGCAGGGAAAGTACAAACCTGGGACATGTTGCTGTGTAGAAATGCTGCAAGAATGATGGGACATGTCGAAAGAACACTGAAGTCAGCTTGAAGGGTCCCCCCACTGGTCAGATTGGGGACAACATGAACATCAAATAGTAACAGATTGCATTCCACTAAACAAACAGGAAAATGTACATCCATACAAATACAAAAAATAAACAATAAATGCTTGATGAGGAATGAGATATTTTCATCATATTAAAATAATTCTGAATTCCAATGGGGGGAAATGTATGCTCTACTTTAATCAAGTGATCAAAGATGATACTACCTGTCATGGGGCAAGTCAAAACCCTATGCCACCTCCTAGGATGCAGTGAGAAAAGCACAGCCTCACTTCTGTGTTATTCCTGCCAAAGACACATAACCTGGATCCAATCTTGAGGAAACATCAGACAAACCCAAACTGAGGAACATTCAAGGACATAACTGACCTGTAATCTTCAGAAGTATCAAGGTCCTGAAAGTGAAGGAAAGACCGAGGACTGTCTCAGTTTGAAAGAAACAGACTGACACCTACCTGCATCCCGTCGTGGGTTATCAGGACAACTGATGCAAGAGATGAAGGTTCAGTCCCTAGGTCAGGAAGATCCCCTGGAGGAGGGCATGGCAGCCCACTCCAGTCTTCTTGCCTGGAGAATCCCATGGACAGAGGAGTCTGGTGGGCTGTGGTCCATAGGGTTGCAAAGAGTTGAACACGGCTGAAGTGACTGAGCACACACGTATGAATGGCGTCTGTGGGTGAAATGGTAGTCTTGTATCCATGCAAATTTCCTGAATTTGATGCTTTTGTGGTGGCTGTGGGGGACAATATTCTCATTTACAGGAAATACGTAATAAAGTATTCAGAAGTGATGGTACATCAAGACTGATGGTGCATCAATGAATTCTTAAATGGTTTATGGAAAATGGATTAGCGATTAGCTGAGTTTTTGTACTATTTCAAAATACAAATAAGGTACAGAAGGGATATGCAATGTCCCAGAATACATTTTAAGTATGCTTCCTTAAATTATTGTGTATTCCATGCACATGTGCAGCATAATAGCATTCTGGGCTCAAATTACTTTTTCCTGCTGCTGCTGCCGCTAGCTTGCTTCAGTTGTGTCCGACTCTGTGTGACCCCATAGACAACAGCCCACCAGGCTCCACCGTCCCTGGGATTCTCCAGGCCAGAACACTGGAGTGGGTTGCCATTTCCTTCTCCAATGCATGAAAGTGAAAAGTGAAAGTGAAGTTGCTCAGTCGTGTCCGACTCTACGATCCCATGGACTGTAGCCACCAGGCTCCTCCGTCCAAGGAATTTTCCAGGTAAGAATACTGGAGTAGGGTGCCACTGCCTTCTCCTTATTTTTTCCTAGATTTGGCTTCTGTAAGTGTTTGATATTATGTTAACTTAGTGTTCATAAAACTTTAAAGCAATTCAGTTCAGTTCAGTTCAGTCTCTCAGTCGTGTCCAACTCTTTGCGACCCCATGAATTGCAGCACGTCAGGCCTCCCTGTCCATCACCAACTCCTGGAGTTCACTCAAACTCATGTCCATCAAGTCGGTGATGCCAGCCATCTCATCCTCTGTCATCCCCTTCTCCTCCTGCCCCCAATCCCTCCCAGCATCAGAGCCTTTTCCAATGAGTCAACTATTTGCATGAGATGGCCAAAGTACTAGAGTTTCAGCTTCAGCATCATTCCCTCCAAAGGACACCCAGGGCTGATCTCCTTTAGAATGGACTGGTTGGATCTCCTTGTATCCCAAGGGACTCTCGGGAGTCTTCTCCAACACCACAGTTCAAAAGCATCAATTCTTCGGCACTCAGCTTTCTTCACAATCCAACTCTCACATCCATACATGACCACTGGAAAAACCATAGCCTTGACTAGACAAACCTTTGTTGGCAAAGTAATGTCTCTGCTTTTCAATATGCTATCTAGGTTGGTCATAACTTTTCTTCCAAGGAGTAAGCGTCTTTTAATTTCATGGCTGCAGTCACCATCTGCAGTGATTTTGGAGCCCCCAAAAATAAAGTCTGACACTGTTTCCATTGTTTCCCCATCTATTTGCCATGAAATGATGGGACCAGATGCCATGATCTTCGTTGTCTGAATGTTGAGCTTTAAGCCAACTTTTTCACTCTCCACTTTCACTTTCATCAAGAGGCTTTTGAGTTCCTGTTCACTTTCTGCCATAAGGATGGTGTCATCTGCATATCTGAGGTTATTGATATTTCTCCCGGCAATCTTGATTCCAGCTTGTGCTTCTTCCAGCCCAGCGTTTCTCACGATGTACTCTGCATGTAAGTTAAATAAACAGGGTGACAATATACAGCCTTGATGTACTCCTTTTCCTATTTGGAACTAGTCTGTTGTTCTATGTCCAGTTCTAACTGTTGCTTCCTGACCTGCATACAGGTTTCTCAAGAGGCAGGTTAGGTGGTCTGCTATTCCCATCTCCTTCAGAATTTTCCACAGTTTATTTTGATCTACACAGTCAAAAGCTTTGGCATAGTCAATAAAGCAGAAATAGATGTTTTTCTGGAACTCTCTTGCTTTTTTGATGATCCAGCAGATGTTGGCACTTTGATCTCTGGTTCCTCTGCCTTTTCTAAAACCATCTTGAACATCTGGAAGTTCACAGTTCACATATTGCTGAAGCCTGGCTTGGAGAATTTTGAGCATTACTTTACTAGCATGTGAGATGAGTGCAATTGTGCGGTAGTTTGAGCATTCTTTGGCATTGCCTTTCTTTGGGATTGGAATGCAAATGGACCTTTTCCAGTCCTGTGGCCACAGTAACTGCTATAATACAATTAGTGGACCAAATTGTTACCAAATGGTCCACTTATTGTATTATAGAAGTTTCAATGGTATGGAAATTTTGTTGGTCTATAAATTGCCTATTTTTTACATGTATGAATGTATAATATATAATATATATTTAATATATTGTTATTTATTATATTAATATATTATTTAATATATTTATTATATAATAATATACTTATAAATTTATTTAATATATGTAAAAATATGTAAAATATGTTAAAATATATTTATAATTATTTAATATATTTAATATACTTATTATATAATAATATATTTATTTAATATATTAATATATGTAAAAAATAGGCAATTTACAGACCAACAAAATTTCCATATCATTGAAAGTAACTGCTATAATACAATTAGTGGACCATTTGGTAATAATTTCTTATTTTAAGCAATATTTTGGGGCTTCTTAATTATAACAAATACTAGCTATTAAAAGTTATTTGTGTTACAACAAAAATACTTATAGATTTAAATTGGGAACTCAAAATACCATTCTGTTTTTTGCAAACCAATTCTGGAAGCTATGAACAACAAATCAACTTCAAAACATTAAACTTAGCCAGTATCTAACATTAACAGTGTTTTAATTTTACAAAGTAATGTAAAATTACTGAAGGTTGGTTTGTCAGTTTTGTTTTGTTGGAAGGAGCCCAAAAACACTTACTTTGATATTGGAAGCAGTTATGGCTAAAAGAATTTTGTGATGATATTGATTTTAAGTGAAATAAGTTTTTGTTTTTTTTTTTTCTTTAAATTTATTTATTTTAATTAGAGGCTCATTACTTTACAATATTGTATTGGTTTTGCCATACATCAACATGAATCCACCACGGGTGTACACGTGTTCCCAATCCTGAACCCCCCTCCCACCTCCCTCCCCATACCATCCCTCTGGGTCATCCCAGTGCACCAGCCCCAAGCATCCTGTATCCTGCATCGAACCTGGACTGGCGATTCATTTCTTATATGATATTATACATGTTTCAATGCCATTCTCCCAAATCATCCCCCACCCCCCACCTCCCACAGAGTCCAAAAGACTGTTCTATACATCTGTGTCTCTTTTGCTGTCTCGCATACAGGGTTATCGTTACCATCTTTCTAAATTCCATATATATGCGTTAATATACTGTATTGGTGTTTTTCTTTCTGGCTTACTTCACTCTGTATAATCGGCTCCAGTTTCATCCACCTCATTAGAACTGATTCAAATGTATTCTTTGGCTGAGTAATACTCCATTGTGTATATGTACCACAGCTTTCTTATCCATTTGTCTGCTGATGGCCATCTAGGTTGCTTCCATGTCCTGGCTATTGTAAACAGTGCTGCGATGAACATTGGGGTACATGTATCTCTTTCCCTTCTGGTTTCCTTGGTGTGTATGCCCAGCTGTGGGATTGCTGGGTTGTATGGCAGTTCTATTTCCAGTTTTTTAAGGAATCTCCACACTGTTCTCCATAGTGGCTGTACTAGTTTGCTTTCCCACCAACAGTATAAGAGGGTTCCCTTTTCTCCACATCCTCTCCAGAATTTATTGCTTGTAGACTTTTGGATCGCAGCCATTCCGACTGGCGTGAAATGGTACCTCATAGTGGTTTTGATTTGCATTTCTCTGATAATGAGTGATGTTGAGCATCTTTTCCTGTGTTTGTTAGCCATCTGTATGTCTTCTTTGGAGAAATGTCTATTTAGTTCTTTGGCCCATTTTTTTTATTGGGTTGTTTATTTTTCTGGAATTGAGCTGCAGGAGTTGCTTGTATATTTTTGATATTAATTCTTTGTCAGTTGCTTCATTTGCTATTATTTTCTCCCATTCTGAATGCTGTCTTTTCACCTTGCTTATAGTTTCTTTTGTTGTGCAGAAGTTTTTAATTTTAATTAAATCCCATTTGTTTATTTTTGCTTTTATTTCCAATATTCTGGGAGGTGGGTCATAGAGGATCCTGCTGTGATTTATGTCGGAGAGTGTTTTGCTTATGTTCTCCTCTAAGAGTTTTATAGTTTCTGGTCTTATGTTTAGATCTTTAATCCATTTTGAGTTTATTTTTGTGTATGGTTTTAGAAAGTGTTCTAGTTTCATTCCTTTACAAGTGGTTGACCAGTTTTCCCAGCACTATTTGTTAAAAGAGAATGTCTATTCTCTATTGTATATTCTTGCCTCCTTTGTCAAAGATAAGGTGTCCATAGGTGTGTGGGTTTATCTCTGGGCTTTCTATTTTGTTCCATTGATCTATATTTCTATCTTTGTGCCAGTACCATACTGTCTTGATGACTGTGGCTTTGTAGTAGAGCCTCAAGTCAGGCAGGTTGATTCCTCCAGCTCCATTCTTCTTTCTCAAGATTGCTTTGGCTATTCAAGGTTTTTTGTATTTCCATACAGATTGTGAAATTATTTGTTCTAGCTCTGTGAAAAATACTGTTGGTAGCTTGATAGGGATTGCATTGAATCTATAGATTGCTTTGGGTAGTTTACTCATTTTCACTATATTGATTCTTCCAATCCATGAACACGGTATATTTCTCCATCTATTAGTGTCCTCTTTGATTTATTTCACCAGTGTTTTATAGTTTTCTATATATAGGTCTTTAGTTTCTTTAGGTAGATATATTCCTAAGTATTTTATTCTTTTTGTTGCAATGATGAATGGGATTATTTCCTTAATTTCTCTTTCTATTTTCTCATTATTATTATATAGGAATGCAAGGGATTTCTGTGTGTTGATTTTCTATCCTGTAACTTTACTATATTCATTGATTAGCTCTAGTAATTTTCTGATGGAGTCTTTAGGGTTTTCTATGTAGAGGATCATGTCATCTGCAAACAGTGAGAGTTTTACTTCTTCTTTTCCAATTTGGATTCCTTTTATTTCTTTTTCTGCTCTGATTGCTGTGGCCAAATAAGTTTTTAAAGCTTTGAGTTGGCAAGTCAGTGGGGAGCGGTCTGGTCAGAGAACTGCAGCTTTGAGACTCTGATGGATGCTGCATCACGGATGTCAGGCCAGGAACTGACTGGCTTCTTTCTACATTCAACCGGTGTGTTTCTTTAAAAAGCAAGCTCTTTTCAGACTTTCAATATTAATCCTGGGATTTTATGGTAAAAATAAAAGTGCCCTATCTCTCTTTTAAAAAGTGTTCTCCAAAGTGAGGTTCGAAAGATAGTCTAGTACAGAGCAGGAAGAAAATATTAGAAGTTTTTAAAATTTTGTGCTTAATTTTCATGTTATCCTTTTAAATGTTTATCTTTTGTATATTATTTATAATGCACATAGTAATTTAGTGCAGCAGTAGAAGTCCTGGCTCCCTATGTTCATTCTGGAGTCAGTTGAGCCCCTTTGCCACCACATTTGTTTCCTGAAACACTCCTGATGCCACATCCAGACCTCATCCCTGACTCAGGCACTCATGGCCACAGTGTGGGGGAAAGAGTGGCCCTGCTGGTTTGCTGTCCCCCTTTACACAGGCTATGGAATTAAAGTGAGTGCAGGTCCCTTGGTAGGGATGTGATTTAGGGAGAGTCATGTGACTTCTCCCAGGACTTAGAGTTCGTCCTTAGCCTGGAGATGAGAACACTGAGACCATCATTGGGCTGCCGTGAAGATGCTGAGACTGTGCAGCTCTGATGTACCATATTGCTACTATAGTCATTATTGGGCTTCCCTGCTGCCTCAGCAGTAAAGAATCCCCCTGCAATGCAAAAGACACGGGTTCCCTGGGTGGGGATGATCCACTGGAGAAGGAAATGACAACCCACTCCAGTATTCTTGCCTGAAAAATTCCATGGACAGAGGAGCCTGGAGGGCTACAGTCCATGGAGTCGCAAAAGTGTTGGATACGATGGAGCAACTAAACAAAAACAACAGTTATTACTCATGATAACAAAATATAATTTGAGATGACTTTAAAACAAAGTCTTACTGCCCAGATACCTAAGATTAATCTGTTTTAGGATAAATTCAGCCAGTTGTCAGTGGGTTTTTTCTGAATCCTTTCTAAATTTTTCAGGATTTTCCCTGGGAAAAACGTTCTCAAGGAAGACAAAGTAGAGAAATCCTCTCTGTTTAAAAGAGAATGAGGTAGTATGAATCCTTCTATAGATTGAATGCTTGTGTTTCGCTAGAATTCCTAAGTTGAAACCTAACACCCAAGGTGATGGTGTTAGGAGGGGGGACTTTTGGGAGGTGCTTGTGTCATGAGGGTGTACCTGCCTGCAAAGGATTAGTGTGTTCATAAACAAGAATCTAGAAATATCCCTCACCTTTTCCACCAGGTGAGGTTACAGCAAGGAGATGGCCACTATGAAACAGCTGCGAGCCTTCAGACAGACTTGGAATCTGCTGCTACCTTGATCTTGGACTTCCCGGTCTCCAAAACTATCAGCAATATATGTCTGTTGTTTAACCTACCCAATCTGAGCTAAGATAAATCTTGTCTCTTGTGTTTAAAAATAACACAAATAGTAAAAAACCACATTGTGACCAATGACATGTCATCCCTCCTCTATGAAGCCAAGAGCTTAATTAGGTTTGGACGGCTGAACAGAATTTGATTAAAAACAAACACCAGTGCTCGATTCCTCTTCCTGTTGATTTTCTGCTAGAACAAAAGAAAAGCCCCAGGTCTCTGTTGCCACTGAACAGAAAGAGGCCAAATCCCAAATTAGGAAGCCTCTGGGTCTGTTTCAACTGCAGATGTGTGGAATTACATCAAAGCACTATTGTTCAATTCAAAGTATGAACCCTGCAAGGCTGCAAATACATCTCAGTCCATCAATCGAGGGGCACAAAAAATATGATTTTGCTTCTTTTTAAAAGTGTAAATTTCGGTTTTAAATCCAATTTTGCCAGTTGTCATGGGATCAGCTGTGTCACTCCACTTTCACATGTTTGAAGCCTTAAGCCCCAGGAGCTCAGAATGTGACTGCATTTGGAGACAGGGCCTTTAAAGAGGTGATTAATGTAAAATGGAGTCATTAGGGTGGGTCCTAATCCAATATGATAAGAAGATATTAGGATACAGATAATATAATCCACAAGACAGTCATCTGATAGCCCAGTGAGAGGATGGACATGGAACAGCCAAGGAGAGAAACCTCAGAATAAATCAATCCTACTCATACCTTCATCTTAGAATTCTGGTCTCCAGAGCTATGAGAAAATAAATATCTAAGCCACCCAGTCTCTGGTCTTTGTTATGGGAGCCAGAGCAAATAAATACAGCTGTGTTTCAGAAATGGTCTCTTTCAATTTGAGGATTCCCCCTTCCTACCCTAAAATTTGGCTTCAGTTTTGGGGAGCTTGTGTCAGGGCAGGGGGTTCATGACATTTCCCCACTGTGCCTTTACAGACACTGCACAGTTGTTCCCAAGGCTGACTACATAATTTGCAGACACAGTGCATCATGAAAATATTGGCCCTTTCATTCAAAAGCATAAACAGAGCTTCGTTAAAGGTTCAGTTCAGTTCAGTCACTCAGTCGTGTCCAACTCTTTGCGACCCCATGGACTGCAGCACGCCAGGCTTCCCAGCCCATCAGCAACTCCCAGAGTCTGCTCAAACTCATGTGCGTCGAGTTGGGGATGCCATCCAACCATCTCATCCTCTGTCGTCCCCTTCTCCTCCTGCCTTCAGTCTTTCCTAGCATCAGGGTGTTTTCCAGTGAGTCAGTTCTTTGCATCAAGTGGGCAAAGTATTGGAGCTTCAGTTTCAGTATCAGTTCTTCCAATGAATATTCAGGACTGATTTCCTTTAGGATGGAATGGTTTGATATCCTTGCAGTCCAAGGGACTCTCAAGAGTCTTCTCCAACACCACAGTTCAAAAGCATCAATTCTTCGGTGCTCAGCTTTCTTTATGGTCCAACACTCACATCCATACATGACTACCGGAAAAACCATAGCTTTGACTAGACGGACTTTTGTTGACAAAGTAATGTCTCTTCTTTTTATATGCTCTCTAGGTTGGTCATAACTTTTCTTCCAAGGAGCAAGCATCTTTTAATTTCACAGCTGTAGTCACCATCCAAAGTGATTTTGGTTAAAGATACTACTACTAAAATATAAAGCTCCAGTCCTTCATGGTCTCTCCTTGACTTGTTGTGGATGGTGTTTCTTGCTATTTAATGTCATTCTAAATAAATAAAAATTTAATTATTAGCATGAGTTTTACTATTTATCTTTATATTGGGTGACACCAGTTTTAAATCATTTGCATGTGGACTTACAGTTCCTATCTCATACCTGGTAGGTGCACAAGTGTCTTGTTCTCAGAACTGTGGAAATTCTGCATAAGACTAGCTCCATTGTTTTCATTTGATACACACATCTGCTACCAACCCTCCTATCTTCAGCTTGCTGATGGATAAGGAGCAGCTGAATGGTCAGCAACAAGGGGTTGCTTTTCTTTTCTTTTCCTACCAGGTCCCTGTTTTCAGCTTTAGTGGTTGGTTACCATAGTGGCTACCCACTCCAGTATTCTTGGGGCTTCCCTGCTGGCTCAAATGGTAAAGAATATGCCTGCAACATGGGCATCACAGGTTCAAACCCTGGGTCGGAAAGATCCCCTGGAGAAGGGAATGGCTACCCATTTCAGTACTCTTGCCTGGGGAACTCCATGAACAGAGGAGCCTGGTAGGCTTGTCCATGGGGTCTCAAAGAGTCTAACATGACTGTGTGGCTAATACAAACCCCAGAGGAATATCACTAGTGAGAAGTGTGCTTGGTTGTGCAAAGAAGGCCTTTGTCTCCTTTCTGTGTTTAAAGTTCTGGTTTGCAGGGTAAGGGTAGGGAAAGCATGGGTGTTCATAGACATGACTCACTTTGAGTTTCACTGAGCATGGCATGTCCACTTCAATGCTATGCTCACGGGCAGGGTGACCACTCTGTGCTAATGAGGTAACCGCTGACAAGAACAAGGGCAGTGGCTCACGCATGTGCTCTGCTGTCCCATCCACTTCACTCACAAAATACAAGTTCAAAAATAAAATTACTGAGAATTTCAAGGGACAGCAGAGCACCGAGTCTAGTGCGGCCCCTTCCAAGGGTGGGGCCTTCTGGGGATAGGGTCTTTGGGAGGTGGGGCTATGTGCAATCGCAAGTATTTCCCACTGTGAATTCTAGGCTGCCTCCTCTCTGTTGCCCCTCCCCAAGGACCTTCAGGCTTTGGAGACTAGAGTCAGAACTAAAGAAATATGTTTTACTGCTTTACTGCTTTGGTGGGTTGGTATTTTTCTAATGTTTTCCTAACGCTTTACTGCTACGGTGGTGTTTTTCCAATACATTGACTCTCTTCACTCAGCGTTTTCAGCACCCTCCCAACCCCCAGGCTTTCTCCTATAATGTGGTGTAAGGCTGGCTTTCTATTGAGTCAAACTGTTTGGTGAATCACCACAAAAGCCTGCCCCTCTTCCATTGTTCAAGAGGGTAGCGCTGCATCTCAAGGTAAATATAAATATATATATATAGCATATTTACATGTTCATTTACATATATACACAGTACTATGGTGGGTGCATGCTCAGTTGTGTCTGACTCTTTGTGACCCCATGGACTGTAACTCACCAGGCTCTCCCGTCCTTGGTATTTTCCAGGCAAGAATACTGGAGCAGGTTGCCATTTCCTCCTCCAGGGGATCTTCCTGACCCAGGGATTGAACCCATGCCTCTTGTGTCTCCTGCATTGGCAGACAGATTCTTTACCACTTTTGCCACCTGGGAAGCCCCATACATATTTCAGCATTTACATATATAAATATAAAATACAAATATTATTTAAAATATGTGTGTGTTCAGTCATGTCTGACTATTTGTGACCTATGGACTGTAACCTGCCAGGCTCCTCTGTTGAAGGGATTTTCCAGGCAAGAATACTGAAATCGGTTGCCATTTCCTCCTCCAGAGGATCTTCCCAACCCAGGGATCGAACCCACATCTCCTGCATCTCCTGAATTGTAGGCAAATTCTTTACCACTTGAGTCATCAGGAAGCTCCATTTAAAATATGATTTTTCCCTCTATTTTGATAAGATGGAATGCACTGCATTCCAGAGATCTTTCTCAACTCCATGATAACAATTTGACATTGTCTTAATTAGTCCTTATACATCCCCACCTTTCAGATGTTACAGTCAAGGTTCAGTGAAGTCCAATCAGTTGCCTAACATGATACACTCAGTGTATGGCCTCTTGCCTCAGTCTAGAAGTGCAGATGGGTGCTTGGGGTGAGTCTCTGGCCAGGGAGACAAAGCCAGAAGATGAAGGCAGGGGAAGTCTTGACTGGTGTTTCTTCTTGGGCCAAACTTAGTGTCCTTAGAAAGAGCCCTGTTGGTCCTGGCTGGTCAGGAGTCTGAGAGCAGAGGTCTCAGCCATGCAGTGTGCAGGCATTCCTTGGAAAAGCTCAAGTTGGTAGGGAGCACTGGCTTCTCCTTCCTGCCAGTGTCCTAGTTGCCCTCCCACCTGATACTGTCACTTGTCACATGTTTGCCCAGTTGTCACTCTTACAACAGTATGTTCAGGAAAGGGCTGAGAAATACATTCAAGCTGCAGAAACACAGCATATGGGCTAACATGTTGATCCATCTTGAGAGCTTTTATTGTGAGAGGCCAAGCGATCTTAGGGCAAATTAATATATTTCAAGAAGCAGCAAAATGACTACAAGAATAACATAAGGACTAGTGATCATTTACTGGTCCAAAAATACTTCTGGGAGTGCTTCTATTAAAAACCTATTTATTTATTTGGCTGTGTAGGGTCTTAGTTGAGGCATGTGGGATCTAGTTTACCAATGAGGGATTGAACCAGGGCCCCCTGCATTGGGATCATGGGGTCTTAGTCACTGGATCACTAAGGTAGGCCCTCTAGTAGTCCTTCTTAACATTCCCTGCCTCTCATCACTCCTCTTGTTGACAGTAAACACTATTCAAGTTTTCTGAAAGAAATACGGATGACACAGTACACTGTGTGTGACCCTAAAGCTTAATTCATTTCTGAACAATGATACTGATGGTTTTGAGGATGGATACTTTCCTGGGCAGAGAAAGGAGCTGAGCAGAACATATGAGGCAGCCCTGGATATAAATAATTGAAGCCAGCAGTCACCCCCTCATGCACAGCCACTGTGGTTTAGATACTGCTGCTTATCCCCAAATGGAAGTGGGGTTCAAGAAGGGGACAGTCAAAAAACTTAGTTTGGCCTGGAATTGGATGGTCTGAGTTCTAATTCTGATTCCATCGTGGATAGACTACTTGTATGGCTGTGGAAAATCACCTCTCTGAGCATTAGCTGTGTCTTCCATAGTTATAATCTTTTTACAAGAAATTTTAAGAACTATTCTCTTGGAAACTTTCAAATATACAACATAGTATTATTAACTATTGTCGCCATGCTGTACATCACCTCTCCAGAACGTATTTACTTTATAAATGGAGGTTAGTGTCATTTGACCACCTTCCATCTTTACCTGTTTCACCCACTCCCAACTCCCTGCCTCTGTTCTCTGTCTCTATAAATTCAGGTGCTACTGTTTTTTTTTTTGTTTTGTTTTTGTTTTTTTTGTTTGTTGCTTGTTTTTTTAGGATTCCACATATAAGTGAGATCATACAGTATTTGTCTTTCCCAGTATGACTTATTTCAGTTAGGACTGTGCCTTTGGGATCCATTCATGTTGTTGCAAATGGTAAGATTTCCTTCTTTTTATGGTTGAATAATATTCCATTGTATATATTCAATATGTCTTTTTTGATATAACAAAAATTATTTTGTGACTCAAAGAAACACTCTGTACTGATATTTTGTAAGAAAAATAGAAATAATGTGCTACTTTAAATATTCCTGAACATCTAAAGAATGCCTGCCTTATTTTGTGTTAATAAACTGGAATGTACATATAAATGTACATTTAATGTACATTAAAGGGTAAACTATTATTTTTTTAATAAAAAATGAAAATGGTGACCTCACAGGATTTGTCCTGAGGATTAAATTAGATCCTCAGGCAAACCCCTTAGCACAGTTCCTGGCTTACAGAAGGCACACATCAGAGTTGATTATCATTTTTATGGACCTCCATTTTCTTTAGCTTTCTAAAAGAACCAAAGTTATCTCTGAAAAATATCAATGGCTTTGGATGCTATGGGAAAGTGATATCTGTGTTGACCTAATTAGAATGAAGTGAAAAATCCTTCTTGTGTAAAACTTGTTGAAAATCTAAATTCTGTTAGTTCTTCTGCTTTAGCAATTAGAAGAAATGTTAAAGTATTTTTGATAATTGAATCATTCACTGTAACCAAGGGCATTATTAATTTTGACATTAATGCTTACAAAAGATTAGTGCAAATGCAGATAGAGAAGTAATGGGAAGTTGCAGAAAATTCAAAGGGGCCCCTGACAAGAGTGTTTCCCCTTGTAATTCTCTTCTCTTTCTCCTACAATTAGAAGGTACTTGACATTCTACTTAGTTTCAGGTCCGCTGAGTGGTTTTCCAGGTGCCTGGCCTTTTACAGACAGCCTTGTAAGAGCCATCCTCTGATCCTTCTCACTGTAAGAAGCCTGAGGGACAGAGGTGCTTTAACACCAAGTCTACGACAACATCAGTTCAGTTCAGTCTTTCAGTCGTGTCCGACTCTTTGCGACCCCAAAGACTGCAGCATGCCAGGCCTCTCTGTCCATCATCAACTCCTGGAGTTTACTCAAATTCATGTCCATGGAGTCGGTGATGCCATCCAACCATCGCAACTTCTGTCGTCCCCTTCTCCCCCCACCTTCAATCTTTCCCAGCATCAGGGTCTTTTCCAATGAGTCAGCTCTTCACATCAGGTGGCCAAAGTATTGGAGTTTCAGCTTCAACATCAGTCCTTCCAATGAACACGTAGGATTGATCTCCTTTAGGATGGACTGGTTTGATCTCCTTGCAGTCCAAGGGACTCACAAGAGTCTTCTCCAACACCACAGTTCAGAAGCATCAATTCTTCAGCACTCAGTTTTCTTTATAATCCAACTCTCACATCCATACGTGACTACTGGAAAAACCATAGCCTTGACTAGACAGACCTTTGTTGGCAAAGTAATGTCTCTGCTTTTTAATATGCTGTCTAGGTTGGTCATAGATTTTCTTTCAAGGAGCAAGCGCATCTTTTAATTTCATGGGTAGTCACCATCTTCAGTGATTTTGGAGCCCCCCAAAATAAAGTCTTTCACTGTTTCCCCATATATTTCCCATGAAGTGATGGGACCAGATGCCATGATTTAGTTTTCTGAATGTTGAGCTTTAAGTCAACTTTTTCACTATCCTCTTTCATTTTCATCAAGAGGCTCTTTAGTTCTTCTTCACTTTCTGCCATAAGGGTGGTGTCATTTGTATATCTGAGGTTATTGATATTTCTCCCAGAAATCTTGATTCCAGGCACTGGAGCGGCAGAGTGGTGGCTGCCTGGTGCTGGAGCGGCCAGTGGCAAAGAGGAGATATGCCACGTCCAAGGTCAGAGAAACCCCAATAAGAAGGTAGGCGCTGGGTGAGGGCATCATAGGGCAGACAGCATGAAACCACAATCACAGAAAAGTAACCAATCTAATCACATGGACCACAGCCTTGTCTAACTCAATGAAACTAAGAGCCATGCCGTGTAGGGCCACCCAAGACGGACGGGTAATGGTGGAGAGTTCTGACAAAATGAGGTCCACTGGAGAAGGGAATGGCAAATCACTTCAGTATCCTTGCCTTGAGAACCCCTTGAACAGTATGAAAAGGCAAAAAGATAGGACACTGAAAGATGAACTCCCCAGGTCGGTAGGTGCCCAATATGCTACTGGAGATCAGTGGACAGTAACTCCAGAAAGAATGAAGAGACAGAGCAAAAGCAAAAACAACACTCAGTTGTGGATGTGACTGGTGATGGAAGCAAGGTCCGATGCTGTAAAGAGCAATATGGCATAGGAACCTGGAATGTTAGGTCCATGAATCAAGGCAAATTGGAAGTGGTCAAACAGGAGATGGCAAGAGTGAATGTTGACATTTTAGGAATCAGCAAACTAAAATGGACTGGAGTGGGTGAATTTAACTCAGATGACCATTATATCTACTACTGTGGGCAAGAATCCCTTAGGAGAAATGGAGTAGCCATTATAGTCAACAAAAGGGTCTGAAATGCAGTACTTGGATCCAATCTCAAAAATCACAGAATGATCTCTGTTCATTTCCAAGGCAAATCATTCAATATCACAGTAATCCAAGTCTACAAAAAAGTATCACTTCAATAATCCAGACAGAATCTGACCCCCAAATTCCAATTTACACTTTGAGTTGCATCAGTGCCAGCTATAGGTTTGTGAATTTAGCAACACTGAGAAGGTCCGCTCTCTTGCAAGGATCATCGTTCCCTCTTTCTCAGCATATCTGAGTTTCTACTACTAAGTGATCTATTATCTTGTGTTAAACACCAACCTCTCACTACAGTTTCTCCTCTAAAAGCAAATGAATTTTAGGCACGGTCTTCATATCAGATCTCTTTCTTTGGTAGAACAGGTGTGTGTGTTTGGGGGGGTGGGGTGGGGTGTTGGATGTGCTAAGAGGGAAAATGTCACCAAGGGAGAAGGGAAAGGACACTAGACAATAGCACAAAACTGTGGAATGGGCTTCGGACTCAACCCTGACTTCATAAGTGACACTATTTTCTAAGAACATGAAAAGTTAATGAGAGAGTTAATTCCTAGGCAGATTGATAAGAAGTCCAGGGTCTCCAAGGAGGAAAAAGAGGTCTGGGGCTCTTGAAGTGGAGATAAGGGTCTGGAATTCACAAGAAGGAGAAAAGGACAAAATTTTTTTTTTTTCTCTACATTCATTGCTGCTAAGTCACTTCAGTCGTGTCCAACTCTGTGTTACCCCAGAGACGGCAGCCCACCAGGCTCCCCCGTCCCTGGGATTCTCCAGGCAAGAACACTGGAGTGGGTTGCCATTTCCTTCTCTAATGCATGAAAGTGAAAAGTGAAAGTGAAGTCACTCAGTCGTGTCCGACTCTTCGAGACCCCATGGACTGCAGCCTACCCGGCTCCTCCGTCCATGGGATTTGCCAGGCAAGAGTACTGGAGTGGGGTGCCATCGCATTCCTTAATCTTAGTCAATTACACAACTCAGTTTAAACTCTGTACTAAGGATTATACAACAACAATGTATCCTGCTTGAGGACAGTTTCCTCTTCCTGAAAATCTCTGGCTAATCCTATTATCTTAAATGTAAATTATGGGAGTGGGTCTAGTAAGATCTTTACAACCTCCAGACATTCTTTTGATTCATTGCAATAACTACTTAAAAGGTATATAACTCCAATGCTAACACTAACAGGGGGGTACTCTTTCTGTTCTCTTCTGATGTCTATGTCAGAAGCTTTCTCTATCCTTTTATACTTTAATAAAACTTGATTACACAAAAGCTCTGAGAGATCAAGCCCTGTCTCTGGCCCCAGATTGAATTCTTCTCCTCCGGAAGCCAAGAATCCTAATGAAATGTTCAGCAACAACCTTTCACTAACTTCCAGTTTTTTTGTTTTTGTTTTTTCCTTTATTCTAAATGTCTCATGTGTTCATTTGATGAAAAAATTTATTTCAAATAAAAGGGAGGTTGAAATACTAATCAGAGTTGTTTGTGATCCTTTGCAGGGATTTAGCTGCCTTGAATTACTTTGTGGAAATATTAATTATCTAAACCACTTAGAAGAGAAAAAATTTTCTATAATTAAAAAGCCATTTAATTCCTTTTTAATGTCCTTTAATCTTTCTCCAAATTCTCACTTGATAGATTCCAGGTCTATCATTAAAATCATTCTCTTGTGCTGTCACCCTTCACTGTACACACCTTGCAAAATCCCACCTGGGTAAAACCCAATAGTTGTTTGACCCCGTGTCTCTCCTTGGCAGCTGAACATAGCTGGAGAAAAATACAACCATGCTAGCAGGTTTCATGTTAAATTCTCTACCACAAATCCAAGTGTATTTCTCTAGTTGACTGAGTCCCCACTCTTCTGGAGAACTGTTTCACATCTCTTTCCTCAAACCCCTCACCCAGGGATCCTTACCTCTGGCCACACCTTTGAATCACCTGGAAGATGATAAAATGCACCAGTATCCATACCCCACCTCTAGAGATTCTAATTGTGTAGAACAGGGAACCTGGATATGAACGTGCTTTTAAAAATCTCCAGGTGACTCTCATGTACAGTCAGGATTGAGGATCAAGCTAATCACCCTTCTGATGACTGCACTGAGAAAACTGAATCAGTAAAGAAAAAACAGCCACAGATTCCCACCAAATCTACCTGCATGGGGCCTTTACTCCACTTCATTCTGAACTAAGGCCAACACCTCTGCTTCTTCATTCCAGCCCGTCACCATTCAAGCCAACTAGGGCCTTGTTTGTCATCACTCCCTCTCTCACCAGCATCTCTCTTGTATTCTTTCTGCTGAATCATGCCCACCACTATTCAAACATCTCTTGATTTTAAGAAATCTCTTCTCCAGTCCCCAAAAGCCACCTCGGTCACTTACCTTTTCTCTGCAGTAAAATTCCTCCTCAAAATTGGTCTTTTCTCAATACACAAATTTCTTTTCCCATTTTCTAAAATCCACTCCAATCACAGTTTCACCCTCCCCCTCTCCACCCCTCCATTGTCAAACCCAGTGGTTAATTCTCAGCCTTCATCTTACTAGATCTCTCAGCAGCATTTGGTCATTATTTCTTCTTTGGAATACATGTTTACCCTCTAAAACTTTGCTGTGTCTCCGTTTTCTGAATTCTCAGTCTCCTTTGATGGTTTCTTCTCATTTCCCTCGTGTCTAAATATGAGTGTGCTCTCAGACTTTCTAATCCTTGGGTGATCTCATCCATCTACCATCTACCTGCTGATGATGCCAACATTTACCTCCAATCCAGACCTGATCCTTGAACTCGATTCTTCTCTTAAACTGCCTACTTTCAGATCCACTTAGATATGTTAAATCCAACATGTTCACAACCAAGTTCTTATTTTTTTTTTCTCTAATCCTAGTGCTCTTGCAGTAGCTCAAGCAAAAAACTATGGAATCATTCTTGACCCATCTTTTTCTTTTTTTTAATATAAATTTATTTATTTTAATGGGAGGTTAATTACTTTACAATATTGTATTGGTTTTGCCATACATCAACATGAATCCGCCACAGGTATACACGTGTTCCCCATCCCGACCCCCTCTCCCTCCTCCCTCCCCATACCATCCCTCTGGGTCATCCCAGTGCACCAGCCCCAAGCAACCAGTATCATGCATCGAACTTGGACTGGTGATTCATTTCATATATGATATTATACATGTTTCAATGCCATTCTCCCAAATCATCCCACCCTCTCCCTCTCCCACAGAGTCCAAAAGACTGTTCTATACGTCGGTGTCTCTTTTGCTGTCTCACATACAGGGTTATCTTTTTCACTGTCCACTTTTGACTCTTCTGTAAAAGCTGTGGGTTCTACCTCTAAAATATATTCTCAACCTGATCAGTTCTCATCACCTCCATCACTACCATTCTGGTCCGAACACCCCTTTCTACTGGTCTTTAGGGTTCCACCTTTGCTTTGCTCCTGTTTATTTCCCACTCGGCAGCTAGAGTGATCTATCTAAAACACAAGTCAGATCTTGTTATTTCTCTGCTTTCAGCTCTCCAGTGGCTCCCCACTTCACTCAAAATAAAATCCAGTCTTACAAGATTTAACAGCCAACTTCCTCTCCGATTTCATCTCCTACACTCTGCCTCAGCTGCACCAGCCTCCTTAGTGTTAGTTGAGTATAGTTAGTGTGCACCCACCTTGGGGGTTTGCACTTGTATCCTCTTCCTGCATGCACTGGACTTGCTCTTAAGGATCTGCCCAATGTCTTCTTATCAGAGCAATGTCCTCTGACCATACACACACACACACCCCACCACACACACACACCAATTCCACCACAATCATCACAATCACCATAATGACTGTCCATCTACTACCCTTTATCAACAAGTGATATATTACATGTTTATTTGTTTCTCTTCTCCCCTTCTATTTGAATGTACAAACTTTTTGGCCAACCCAATGTGTCTGTGGCGGGGGGTGGGGGCAGTGGTTAGTCTCTCAGTCATGTCTGAGTCTTTGAGACGCCATGGACTGTAGCCCACTAGGCTTCTCTGTTCATGGAATTTTCCAGGCAAGAATACTGGAGTATGTGTGTTAGTTGCTCAGTTGTGTCTGACTCTGTAACCACATGGATTGTAGCCCACCAGGCTCCTCTGTCTGTGGAATTCTCCAGGCCAGAATACTGGAGTGAGTAGCCTTTCCCTTCTCCAGGGGATCTTCCCAACCCAGGGATTGAACCCAGGTCTCCCGCATTGCAGGCAGATTCTTTACCAGCTGAGCTACAAGGGAAGTCCCTAGCAAGATGAAGTTTTAGGAAAATGCTAATCCATTATTTTACCATATTTTTATGTGTTCATTAGAGTGATACGTGATAAAAATATGTATCTGTGTTTAGATTTGATAATCTAAACAATTGTCAACTCTTTTTTTCCAATATGTTTAAATTTAAATTATTAGAGAAAAGGAAACATTGTATCATAGTTTAAATGGTAGTATTTTTTCTTTTGTAGAGATACATACAACAAAATTGTACTATGCCATGAAAGGAGAAATACAGCTATTAGCCCCAGGTACCTAAAAGTATAAACCCCTGGTTTAACAAATCAAATCCTAAGGAATCTACTACACAAATGAATTGCTTTTGCAATTTGGAGCTCACTGAGAAGACTATAAACCAAAAGCTCAATATTAACCTAAAATTACTTAATTATATTATGAAGCTATATTACTTGGAAGATGTTTTCAAATGACTCCAAATTAAAAGATCTTAGTGTAATGTTGGTTTTGTAATTATCCTCACAAATACATTAATTATAAAAGTGAATGATGTGGAATCATCATGGTAGCATCAACTAGGAAGTTGCCAGGTAGATGGGGAAGCTTTTTTGCCTTTTATTTTCCAGTTGTTTTCCTCCATTTCCTCTCTTCCCTCCACAATGAGAAGCAGCCACCTGTCTTAAAAGGTTGGAATATTTATACTTTTCTTGGTCTTTACTTAACTGGGTTAAACAATGTAACATGCTAAACAGTGATTCTAAACTGGAGTAGTCCTCTAATTTTTATTTGACAAGCTTTGGGGTAACAGTTTGATTTCCCAGTCTTTTGTGACCATGTAATCCTCTTCCATTGTCATGTGCTGTGTGAGCTACAAGCACTTTGAGCCTAGGAAGCACAAAGGCTCCTTGGGATTAGCACCATACAAATGCAGATTAAGGACAGTAGAAGACTGTGTCCATGCTTGTAACTGTCATTGCTCAGTTTTGTGCTTCCTATGGGCAGCAAAGCAATTTATTGTTTTAAAAACACACAAGTTACCTTAGCTGCTGACTTTTTCATTGGCTACCTGAAGAAGAGAAGAAACTCTTTCCTATAGAGTATGCCTCTCTGGATCCCATTCAATTATTTTTAACTGTGCTGTGCTTAGTCGCTCAGTTGTGTCTGACTTCTTGTGACCCCCATGGACTGTAGCCCACCAGGTTCCGCTGTCCATAGGGATTCTCCAGGCAAGAGCACTGGAGTGGGTTGTCATGCCCTCCTCAAGGGGATCTTCCCAACCCAGGGATCGAACCCAGGTCTCCCACATTGCAGGCAGATTCTTAACTGTCTGAGCCACCAGAGAAGCCCTGAAGAAGAGAAGAAACTCTTCCCTATAGAATCCAACTCTCTGGATCTCATTCTATTATTTTTAACAGATAACATGAAATCTTGCAGGAGTCTTAGACAATTTCTAATTTCAGAATTTGCACGTGAAGTATGGAGTCTTATTTTGCTCCCTGCACCTTCAATCTATGTTTCACATGACCCTTTGTGGTAAGCATGAGAAACTGTACATACCCTCTTCAAACGTTTTGGCTGGTTGGCACAGTACGTAGATATGCTGGAAATTATTTCTTTTCTGTGGCATAATTCTTCTAAGGAAATTGAAAGAATCAATCATGTAGCAAACAATGTGATGTGAATCCCTTCCTTTTTAATATATTGTCTTTTGGTGATTATCATGAATTTCTGCCTATACAGTGGCTCTGGTTTGGGAAGAGGAATCTTGGGGACTGGGATGAGAGGTCAAGAATGGAATTGCCTGCCTGTTGGTGGCAGAATGGTTCCCACATTTTCATTCTTTATGCATTCTTATAAATAGCAACACGCCTTTCCATTTTGTATAATTATTTAGTTAATACCCAGTTGGGTTTGTAAGCCCTGACATTGCCATGGGTTTATTTTATTTCAGAGCAATAGTGACTTTATGGACCAATTACCATCAATGTGACTTATTGCACTATTTGTGGGAGGCAGAGGGGAGCAAGAAAACAAGACAGAATGATCATATGTACCACTATCAACAGGATGACAGCCACACACTCCTGCCCAAGGAAAAGGGGCAGTTGGAATCTTTCTGTTCTATTTATCAAAGCACTTATGTCCAGGTGATTGTGCTACATTTTAACAGATGATTGTGTTTCAAATGTGTGAGTGAAGGAGACACTGAAATAGTGTTGTTAGAATAATCAATATGTTGGTTATTTTTATTTAAAAGATGTCAAATGTGAAGAACGATGACGAATGACTGTCTACCTAACTCCAGATGCTGCCACTCTCAAATTACAGGGATGTTAAAAGGAGACTGAGTGAGCATCTGACCTCAGAAATGGACCGGTGAGGCTGGCTCCTAATTGGAACAAGGTTCCCTGAAGCCAGACAGCCCTGTATTTATAAGAGCAAGTGGCGCAGCCCACCGTGACCCATGGGTAGCAGCCAGGAAACTGTGACTCTTCGCCTACCTGGAGCGTTTCCGTAGCGCCTGATTCAGAACCAATGGGACGGACAGCTCCCTGGCGCCCGCCTCAAGGCGCGGACTGCGGAAGGGAACCAGAGCGCGGAGGGTCTGCGCACCGTCAGCAGGATTGAGCGGCGGAAGAGCACACTGCGTCTCTCTTCCACCTTTTGGTTCCTCCCTTCCCCTCAGAGGGCAGCGAGAGGCCTGTGGTGGCTGTCCCGGGAGGCGAGTCCCTACAAGCGAGGGGACCGGCCGTAGCCGCAGCCGTCCTCCCCCCGGACTCACCGCCTCTGTCCGCTAGCAGTGCTAGATCGCAACACCGCGCCCAGCCTCGGCGGGGCGGACGGGTGGGCGTCCCTGGCGCAAGACCCGCCCAGCCCCTCCCGCCCCGTCCGGGCCTGGCTCCCGATTGGCAGGCAGGCTAGAAGTGCGAGGAGGCGGGGCCCGCCTCTGTCGGCTCGCGCCCGGGAAGGTCGGCAGGGGAGCGCAGGGTGCCGCTGGGAGGGCGCGCGGGTACGCGGCGGGCGCCTAGGAGACGCAGCGGCGGTTGGAGCGGTGGCGCTTGGTCCGGGCCGCAACCCCTGCCTCCCGCCGCGGCCCGCAGTCCGCGGCGCCCGAGCTCCGAGGCGTTTTCCCGGGCGCTGGGCCCGCGGCGGCCAAGACGGCGGGCCGGCCGGGCGCGGGGCGGCGGGCACTGTGCTGCGGGCTGCGGTGGTGGGGGACGGCGGGCCGCGGCGCGGGCCCCGGGCCCGGCGCGTGCGGCTGGGAGGCGCTGTGGGGGGCTGGCGCGCGGGCGGCGGCCGGGGCCATGGCCGAGAGCGGCGGGGCCGCGCGGAGGAGGGCGCCGGCGCTGCTCGAGGCGGCCCGCGCGCGCTACGAGAGCCTGCACATCTCGGACGACGTGTTTGGCGAATCGGGCCCTGACAGCGGCGGGAATCCCTTCTACAGCACGTCGGCCGCCTCGCGCTCCTCCTCGGCTGCCTCCTCGGACGACGAACCCGAGCGCCCCGGCTCCGCGCGGGGCCCCGGCTCCCCGGCGCCTGGCGCCCCCGCCGCGCAGGAGTCGGAGGAGGACGAGGCTGGCGCGGGCTGGAGCTCCACACTGCGGGACCGCCCGCCCCCGCGCTTCGAAGACACTGGCGGTAAGGCGCGGCCCGGGGGAGGCCAGGCTGCCCCGGCGCGAGAATTCCAGATGCTCCGCCCGCCGGCTTGCGGGTGGCAGCTGTGCGTTTCAGGAAACACACGAGGCTGCAGGAGCAGGGCTCTAAAGTGCGAGCGAGGCTGCGTGCGGGGGCTCCGCCGACTCTTCGTGGGTGGACAGGAAGAGGCGAGGCCGCGGCAGCACTTTGCGGCTGGCGAGGACGTGGGTTGGGGGGTGCTTCCCTCACTTGCTAGAAGGTGTCCCCGCGTCCTGCAACGGAAGCCAATCACACCTGTAGGGTCTCTCCTTAGGGGTGAGTTAGACTTTACTAGTTGAAGGAATACTGGAAACCTGACGTGTCTTGGGACTGGGGGAGTCATTTTGTATTGGCTGGCTCCAGAGCAAGCTTACCCAGATGCTAGGTGTGGGGCAGGTAGCCGATGGAGCGAAGCTGAAAGGTTACCAGTGGCGTCTTCACTGGACTTTAGTTTTCTTCAGTTAATCAGAGAAACTTTCCGTGTCTTGCCATTCAGGATCTCTTGTGAAAAACAGGGAAGAGTGAAATGATCAGTTTAGCAGCGTTAAGGCACTTGCTTCAACAGAAGGAGCTTTCACGTGTTTCCTGCTTATTGCTATGGTCATAGACCAGCTGGAGAAGGTCGGAGAAAGGCTGGCAGCTCTGCTGCCTGAGATCCTCTTTGCTGCCTCCTTTTGGGGAGTTGGTTTTAAAATATCTCCACTTTCCCTTCAGAAGCTCAGCAGCCTCTGTCCTCTCTGGGAGGTGGAGGCCCGCCGTTCCCACTTGTCCTCTGATGCTTTTGTTCTTGCTCTGCGGCCTTCTTGGTCTTCTGTGGCAGTCCCTTGTTTCTGCACACTATTTTTATGGATGGACTTTGCAGCTTGTAATGTTGATGACCAGGGAGTGGCTGCAGTGGGCTTGATGCTGGGCGTTATGCAACTTTTCCTGCCGCTTTCCCTGATGATTGTTCAACCAGTGGGGAACACAGCACATAGGAGGACAGGCTCGAGGGACTCCCGGCTGGTCCTGAACTGGGTGGGATAAGGCATCACGCTGCAGCCTGCTGGTAGGGCTGGCTGGCTTCTCAGCAGGGAGGTCTGCAAACCTTAAGCAGGCTGGCTGCAGTGTGAATTTACTAAGCTACAGCTGGGCTTCCAGAGTCCAAGTTAGCTATACAGTGTTTGGGGTGGGTCAGTTTAAAAGCATCTTCTTATCTGGGCTTTGATTAAGAGTTTGGGAGTTTTCAGTCACATCACTCTGTATAATCCTTTTCCACCCCTATATTTTCCAAAGTGTCATACCTTCTTCCAGCCCCAGACAACTGATTTCCTGTTGGCTCTTAAGAATTGTACCTGCCCAGAGCCCTGATTTGACAGGCCATATGCTGTAATGTCTGTGATCCAGTTTTTGATCTCAGAACACCTGAGATGTATGTCTGCTTGAGTGGATTATAGCGTTCTGTATTGGGGAAAATAGGGAAGTTAAGTTAAGCCTGGTTATGAATAAGATTTGTGAGGGCTGGTTTGAGAAGGTTGACATTTTTAAAGCAATATTATGTTTTTTAGTGATAGTGATAGCGAAGTAGTTCAGTCATGTCTGACTCTTTGCGACCCCATGGACAGTAGCCAACCAAGCTCCTCCGTCCATGGGATTTTCCAGGCAAGAATACTGGAGTGGGTTCTTAGTAACCTATAAATGGGAGAAATTCTGCAGCAGAGCAATTTACCACTGCAGCAGTTAAACGGTCATGAAGAGCAGTTGGTGTTAGGTTTAAATTCTGCTTCCTTCAGATGTCTACTGAGTTCACACCTAGATCTGAGAATCGCAGTCAAGCACTTTAACCAGACATTAGTGGTTATTTGCGGAGAAGGCGATGGCACCCCACTCCAGCACTCTTGCCTGGAAAATCCCATGGACAGAGGAGCCTGGTAGGCTGCAGTCCATGGGGTCACTAGGAGTCAGACACGACTGAGTGACTTCACTTTCACTTTTCACTTTCATGCATTGGAGAAGGAAATGGCAACCCACTCCAGTATTCTTGCCTGGAGAATCCTGGGGACCGGGGAGCCTGGTCTATGGGGTCACACAGAGTCGGACACGACTGAAGTGACTTAGCAGCAGCAGCAGCAGTGGTTATTTGATGCTATTTATACCTAGTTTTGTTTTCCTATTTTGTGTAGGAGCGCAGCTCTATTTCAGAATTTTCTTTCTTTTTGCAGCACTTCTCCCTGAGGGAAATTTGGGTGGTGGTAGAGGGATGAGGTTGATGGTTTATTATGCAAGAATTCAGGTTCCCTAAAACAATGGAAGTGATTTATGGGGGCTGAAAATAGATGCAGAAATATGCTGCTGGTCAGAAAAAATCCCTGTGTCTTAGTGGTATGGAAACAGATGTGTGTTAAGAGGCTTGAGAGCTGCACCCAGGTCACCCTGAGAGCAAAGAGGGTCAACCTGTGAAGTTTACCAAGTCCAGTAGATAAGACCCTCCAGCCAGAGTGTGTTCCCCAAGTCCAGGAATGCAAGCTGCATTTCCCTGCATCTTTGGTTCCTAGTTTATTGGTGGGTCTCACTGGGTTGATCTGGTGGGAAGAGGACCAAGCAAGAAGGTGACATTTTGATTTGCAATCAGCGCTCATCAGAGAAAACCCCTAATAGAAATTGCTGTTGTTGCTAGACTCAGATGAGGAAAGCAGAGGATTCTAGACTCATGGAACAGGTTTCCTGCTTGCCTCCTGCTATAAAAACAAACAAACAAAACAATACATGTATGGAAATAGCATATACGCATGTGATTGTCTTAATTGTAAATGTATATCGCTTGTGCTGAGTGTGGTTTCTTCTATCAGAAGGAAATTATGACCGATGTCTGGGGACCCTCTTGATAACCTAGAACCCTTTTCAGAGAGTCCCTGTGTAGGAGAGAGAGACACTGGGCACCATTGTGCTTTTCATCTGCATTCAAAGCTGCCTTTGGCCCCATGGAAGGAGAGCACACAGTAGGGAGACTGAGGTTGCAGAGTGAGGAGGTGGTGGGAGCATTGTGTTGTTAAGGTTGAGACTCCTAACTGCCCTTCAAGCTGTTCTGGTTTCCTCAGCCTCCTCCTCCTGTTTTTTACCCAGTGTATTTAGCTTCCTGGATCAGGCTCCCTAGAAGTGCAGCTGGCACTTATGGGAGGGAAGGTCCTCTCCCTCACACCCCCTTCTCTTCTTTCCCCTCTTCCTGGATCCCTCTGGGATGAGATTTAAATACAAGGACTCCCTCCATTTGCTGCGCTGGCTGGCTGACAGGCTTTTAACCCCTGTGTGGATGGAAGGTCAGCCTGGGAGCAGAAAGTGGTTACTGGGGGCTCAAGCCCCTATCCTTGCAGGGCACCCCTCCCCCAAGACAGTCCCTGTCAAGCTCTCAGCCTCATCTGCCTACTGTGGAAACAACCAACATAGCATGCAGACTCACTCTTTGGAAGCAGCGTGAAATTCAGCTGCTTTGGGGCTCCTGCCCTTTCTGAGCAGTCTGGTTATTTGTTCTCTCTGACAAGGCAGAGGAACGGGCAGATCCACAGACACTCAAGACCCTTCTGTTCAGCTTTGTGGGTCCTTTGTTGTGGCAGGCTGGGGTCTGAGCTTGCTCTTTCCATAAGAGGTTGGACTTCACAGGAGTTTTCTTCCCATGTACCATGTCAGCCACCATCAGTCATCATTCAGTGGGGAGGTATGACCTTGAGAAGCTAGGGAGGAACATATTGCCTTGAAAATCAACACTGTGAAATGTCTTATCTCTTGAGTTTGTTGTTGGTTTATTTGGTTTAGAATCTTTTTGACTAACAAGGAAGAGAAGCATCTTTTTCTTAAAACCAGAATTAAACCAATACCTTCTACTGTAAAGGAATTTGTGAGCTAAGATCCTGGACCCCTCTCTCCGGTGTCAGGTAAGCATCTGCTCCCACCTTTAGCTCTGTAGCTCCAGGAGGAGCTCAGATCATGGTAAGCTGTGAGATAAATCACATGCAATCCTACCTAATACTGAAGGGTGTTCCCAGTCACAGAATTCAGAGAAGGGAGCTTTGTGGGAGAGATGTTTTGCTCTTTTTCCAGGAGTCTTTTCCTGTGATGGGAAAACTTGAGCTCACGATGAGGATAATAACACACAGTGTGCATCTATAACTCGCTTTATCATGCAGTATTGCACTGAAGAATCTTCACAGGTACTCTGTGTGGGAGAAGTTCTCTTCTGCACTTTTCAGAGAAAGAGGTTGGTCTTTTCTGCCAGAGTCTTGGGGGTAATAAGATTACCTTGGCTAAGTGATCAGCACCATCTAAGTACTCAGACTTGATAATTCAGGAAAGGTAGTGAGTTGTTTTGTTTTTAATCTAGACTTTTTTCCAGTAAAAAAAAATTTTTATTTTCATGTTTATGCATGGATGTACTAGTTACTTTTTTGGAAGCATATATAGTTCTAGGAGGCTTAATGCAGGTATGGATTTGTGTAACCAGTCCCACCATTGAGGAATGAATCAGAAGAGCTAGGATTTTATCTCACTTCTAATTTAACCCCTGCGCCCCTGAGCCATTGTCAAGGGAGGTCAGAGCTCCTCTGCATGGAGCAGGGCTTTGGACACACCAGCCCCTGGGAGTGTAATGTGGTCTACTAAGTCTTAAAGTCTAAAACTCACCCTTATTTTTTTTTTTTTTTTTAAGGGCGTGTGCGCCCCGAAGAACGCGCCCTCGGCCATGGTGCCTCGAGGGGTCTGGAAGCAAGCGCAGGAGCCGGTCGGGGCTTCTCGCCGGAGTCACCCTTATTTTTAAAGAGCTGTGATTGTGTATTTTTTTCTTATTATATGTAATATATGTTCATTTTAGGAAGAAACGAAAAAAAATGATAAAACTTAAAAATCCCATAATCTCCTATTACTCAGAGATAATCACAGTTATCACTTTGAATGTATCCTTCATATATCTTAAGTTATGTGTTATTGGGTGACCTGCTTTTTAATTCTAAGTAATATATTGTAAACATTTTCCATTTAAATTATAAAATGTGTTTTTTAAAGAATCTGTTCCCTTTGGGTGGGTATTGGGCTCATTGCCCCTCTCCCTTGTGTTTACAAATATTCATTTGTACTTTTTATGCTGTGATAAATACTCTTGAAGTTTAAGTTTGTATGCACACTTTTAATATATTCCTCAGCATAAAATGATCAAAACCGAATTGAATGAGGATTTTTGTACATTTTAACTTTTTTTTTTAATATTTGTGAAACAGCTTTCTGGAAATGCACCTATTTAGACTCTGGTCAGCAGTGTACCAGGAAGTCTGTTAGAAAGTTTGGCTTCTAAGGCAGCAAATCAGTGTGTAATTCCTGCTGGCAGTGTGGTCCTGAGTGAGTGTTCCCTGTGATAAAGCTCACTGAGGTGTGATACACACAGCACGAGTCATGCGCAGCACGACCGTACAGCCCCCCAGGCCCAGGGAAAGAGAATCCCTCCGAGCCTTTCCAGCCAGTACCTCTCTGCCCCAGGGGTAGCCATGTTCTGATTTCTGTCACCATCAATTACTTTTGCCTGTTGTTTTGGTCTGGGTTCTTAGTTCATCATTATATCTGAGATGTATGTAACAATCTATTTTTATTTTGCTGTGTAGCATTCCATTGTATAAATACTACAGTTTGTTATCCATCATCAGTGGACTTTTGGACTGTTCCCAGTTTGGGACTTTTATGAAGACAGCTGCCACCGGGCTTCTTGTGCTTGTTTGTGATGGGCATATACATGGTTTCCCTGGGGTGTACGTACCTAGGAGTAGGATTGCTGAGTCATAGAGTAGACGCATGTTTCGGCCTCAGCACTGTGGACACTGGGCTGGGGGTCCCTTTGTTGCAGAGGCTGTCCTGTGCATTGAGTATGCTCAGCAGTACTCCTGGCCTCTGCACACCTTCCTCTAGTCATGACAGATAAACATACCACCATGCACTGTCTGTGTCCAGTGGGGAACACAGTCATCTGCAGTTGAGAACCACTGCTGTAGTAGATACTGCCAGATGGTTTCCAGTTTACACACCCACCAGCAGTGTATGAAATGTGCCATGTATTAATCCAGCAGGCATATTGAACCCTGCTGGGATAAAACGGTAAGTAAGGCATGTCTCCTGGGGTCCAGTAAGAGAGACAAAGTGAAGAAAATGAGATAAGAGTCTGTGATCAAGGTAAACACGGATTTAGATGGGATTCTAGAGGTGCCTCACCTAATCCAGCTGGGCTGGGGAAGAGGAGGTGCCTCTGGCAGAGGTGACCCCTGAGCTGCATCCTAAAGAATAAAAATGAATCAGGTGAAAAGGAAGGAAAAAGGCATCTTGAACAAGGGAACAACTTGGGCACAGGCTGGGTGGGGTGGGTAGAAGGTGAGCCATCTTTGCCTGAGGGCAGCCCCATTCTCCCTTCAGCTGAGCAGCCTTGGTGACAATGTCTTGAAATTTGATGTTTGTAATTGTTACCACTGCAAGTAGCTGTAGCTAGAATCTGAATACTAAGTTCCGGCATAGATGCTGGGTCCTGTAGGGAGTGGAATTTAGCAGGTTTAGCAAGAAATAAGTGCTCAGAGAGGGCGGAATCCGTGGAGAAGCACTGGGGTCTTTTTAAGAAAGGAAGAGGGAATATGACAACCAAAGTTAACGTGGTAAAACCTTTATTGGTAAGGGAAGTATAGTATTAGCTTCCAATGAGGGGGAAGATGCCATGCTATAAGAACAGTAGAAAACCTAAAATTTCATGTCATGTAAAGGGACATGCTGCCTAGACTGGCACATGGTATAAAGAACTTTCTTCTGCTTGTATGTGAATTCCAAGAAGAATTATTACAGAACTGTGAGTATCTGGCCATACTTTTTTCAATTTATTAAATGCCTAGAAGGCAATGGCACCCCACTCCAGTACTAATGCCCGGAAAATCCCATGGATGGAGGAGCCTGGTAGGTTTCAGTCCATGGGGTCGCTAAGAATCGGACACGACTGAGCGGCTTCACTTTCACTTTCCACTTTCATGCATTGGAGAAGGAAATGGCAACCCACTCTAGTGTTCTTGCCTGGAGAATCCCATGGACGGAGAAGCCTGGTAGGCTGCAGTCCATGGTGTCACACAGAGTTGGACACGAGTGAAGCAACTTAGTAGTAGTAGTAGTAAGTATTAGTGTATATTTAATTAATTTATTAAAACAATTAGAAAAAAAATCCTTTTACTTCTCATATCTTTGCCACTGCTTCCAGCTTAGAACTGAGACATCCCTCATTGGTCTGGACGTTGGATCCTCTGTCAGCTGGGGTTCCCAGATTCCAGTCTTGTTGATGCCCTGCCCCCTGCCTCCCTCTCTCTTTCTTCCCATTGTCTTTGGAAGAAGAGGGATCTTTACAAACCTGAGCTTATCCACTCTCTTCTCTGCTTAAAACTTTTCAGTGGCTTCAACCTTCAAGTCAAAGGTAGTCCCCACGTCCTGCACAGGGCCTCCTGGCCGCCTTCCTTTTCCACATGCCTTTGGACCTTGTCCTGCAACACTCTCCAGCCACTCAATCTGCTCATCTTGGAGCCTTTGTGCCTGCCTGACTCTCACCTAGAATGTTCTTCCCCTCAATACTTGAATAGCAACCCTTGCTTGCTGGTCTGGTCTTGGTTCAAATGTCACTGCCTCCAAAAATCTAAAATTACCTTCTTCCCTAAGGTGCCTTTTAGTATCCGTTTAAGCTAATTTTTCTCCCAGGTCTGAGATGTTGGATGTTTTGGTCACAGTAGTTCCTCAAGTTTTGTTGGATGAACAAAAGAATAGATGGATGCAGAAGTAGATTTTTTTAAATGGCGTGGAAATTGGTATCAGTGAATAAATGTTTACAAGGACCTGTGTGTTTTTTAACATCCAAATTGCGGAAGTGTGGATAGGGTGACTCACAGGAAGTGGATTTCTTCCCAGAAAGGCACCAAAGCAAGTCTGGAGTGTGTTTTACAGGGATTTCCATCCAGGATGGAAGACTGGGGCACTCTCCAACCCTTGGGCTTCTACACCCTGTCCACTTCCTAATTAACCTTTAAGCCAGGACTCTGTTAGAAATTTGTGGGGGAGCCAGCTGCTCGTGCTCCATTAATTTTTTAACAAATGCTTGTGTATCACTTCCTATGTGTCAGATAGTGTCCTGAGCACTTTCTAGCCTATGTAATCCTCAAAACAACAATGTGAGGTTAGTACTATTATTTTTCCTATCTTTAATTTAAGGAAACTGAGTCACAGAGAGGTTAAGTGACATAGGGTGGACTGGTCCTTTTGATTAGGGTATAAGCAAGCATCATGTGCACCATGATTTATGCCAATCAGATCAACTAATTAAAAATAAGTCTCTTGTAGGAGGCTCTGAGTTGAAGGTCATTGTCATTCTCCAAATCTGTTTCACCTGTTGACTTTTATCCCAGGCATTGGCTGCACTTAATTTCCCAGCCCCTCTGCAGTGAGAGGGGCGGCTGCCTGGGTTCTGGGCAATGGTAGATGAGACAAAGTGTGGACCCCACTCTCAGGCCTGGTCAGGAGGGAGGCTCCTCTGGGCCTCCCTCTACTATCACCATCATCATCATCATCTTCATTATTATCATCATCATCGTCTTCTTTATCACCACCATCATCACTATACCCACAGAAAACTGTGATGATTTCTTTTGCCCTGCAGGGTAGAACAAAGAGTGACTGTTCCCCAACTTTGTGCAGGGAGCTAGAAATTGAAGACCAGGACTCTGGACTGGGGAGTGGGTTGGAAAGGGAAGCTGGGAGGTGACCTGTGGTGTGTCAGAGATACTGGGGCCACCAGGTGAAAGAACCTTGTGTCTGAATCACCATTTGGAGCAAAGCCACCCATGAATCAGTCATATCTGCTGTGGACTACATTTATGAAGAAATGACCTTCTCTCTTGTTTGCTCCATCATGGGTTTGGCAGGGGCTGGGGGAGTGGGTGGTTACAGCAGCCAGCAGAATCCTATTTGCACAGATGCTAAAGGAAAGAGATAGATGGGGAAAAGCTAATTCAAATCAGTAGGGCTCTTGTTGATTGTACAAGGATTCATATGGAGAAATTATGAGAAAAAAACCTAGAGGAAAAAAAATGAGTTCTTTGCATTCTCTCAGTGAAGTTCCCATTGTAACTTTGGAACAGGTGAAATAATGCAGGTAATCTGTCTGCACTGGACATTCTAGACTCAGTTATTAATTGCTTGTTGATGTTTTGAAGCAGTAGGGGGTTGGAAAGAGGCTTGCTGGTCAGCTTCTGGTGGAGAGCGAGCACGCCCAGAGTAAAAGGCCCAGTCTCTGTTGAGTGCTCACCCCGCGATCTTGGGCAGGGGGCCCAGTGAAGCCTAGCACTGAGAATCAGTAAAGACACACGGTTGAGCACGAAGCTGGTGCTACATTCCAGGTAGCCGATTTTCATTCCTTCAAACTACTCTTTCCTATGTGGCCAAAATGGACATGATGGATATTATACTGCTTAGATTTTCAAAACTTTTTAGCAACCAGAAACCTCAGGACAAATCCAGGGGGGCTTCCTTTGAAGCTGGAATGAGAGGCCTCAGAACCTGTCCAGCTGGTCTCCCCGCCCTCCCTGGAAGCCCTGTGTGTGCAGCACCCTGTGAGTGCCCCAGGACCCCTCTTCCGTCAAGGGCCTTCAGCTGGGACCCAGGGTGAATGGAGGGAGACTCCCATAGGCGGGTGACAGACATCAGTGGAGAAGCAGTTACTGCTTTTGTATCTACTGGGCTCCATCCTCTCCGAGATGGTGGTTAGGAAGCCAGTAGGTGGATGCAATATTGATGTTTCAGAAACTCCAAAAGGCTTCTGTGGCAAAGGCAATTAAAAATTTAATGACTTTAGAAGAACTAGAAGAGGAGGAGACCTGTTTTCTCAAGTTTAGAAAATGGACTTATAAAGAGAATATAAGGGATCAGAATAAAGGATGATTTCCTGGAAGAAAAAAATATAAATAAGTGGAATCATTTCAAGAATGGTTAGTGAAGGGCTTGCTTATTTGGGCTCCTTCTACATTTGGGGCACTGGAGAATCCGCAT
This sequence comes from Bos grunniens, assembly GCF_055505025.1. NCBI lineage: Eukaryota > Metazoa > Chordata > Mammalia > Artiodactyla > Bovidae > Bos > Bos grunniens. The sequence continues at coordinate 43,925,174 of NC_141192.1, forward strand.
CTTAAATCAGCATCCCTGGGACCCCTGCTGAGTTAGTGAGGTGTGCTGAGTAATGGTTCTGAGGTTCTGTGGTGAGCACACCTTCACTTCAGAATTCACATTAAAAAAAATCTACACCTTCTTCATCTGCCTGTAATGATGCCTACTTCCCTGGCCTCCAGCATTTGAGGTAAATAAAAATGGTTCTTTGGTTTGTTCTTAATACTCGTGTATTTCAACAAAATCACCAATCTGATTTCCTTGGCTAGCTGGGGAACTGGTCCACAATTATGGCATCCGAGGGGACATGCATTCTGAATTCCAGGGGACTCTGGAAAAGTATGAAAGTGAAAGTGTTAGTTGCTCAGTCATGTCTGACTCTGCGACGCCATGTGCTGTAGCCAGCCAGGCTCTTCTGTCAATGGAATTCTCCAGGCAAGAATTCTGGAGTGGGTTGCCATTTCCCTCTCCAGGGGTTCTTCCCGACCCGGGATCGAACCTGAGTCTCCTGCATTGCAGGCAGGTTCTTTACTCTCTGAGCCACCAGGGAAGCCCTGGAAAAGTATACTTAATTGGAAATTGGAGATAACTACAGTGAGAAGTCTTTTATGATTGAAATAGGTGAATTTTAGGTAAATATCACCAAGTGTAAATCCACACTGTATATCTTACATTTACAGACACTTTCATCTTCAGGAACTTTGGCAGAGAAGAAATAGATTTTGAAAAGATGTAAGTACATTCAGGGAGATGGCAGATTACATGAAGAAAGTTGGAGTGGCTGCCAGGGTACACCCCAGACTCCTGAGGGTGGTGTGTGGGATGCTTTGTTTTGTTGGGAGGGAGTGGGGACCTGTCCCAACTTGGCATTCAAAGCACCACCTCCCACAAGGCAGCTCCAGGCACCCAATTATGAGATCCTATCTGGTCTTTGCAGTCAGCAAAGTACTCTCCCTGTTGCCCTGTTGGGCTCCTGAGAGCAGTTCCCGTTGTCCCTGCTGCCAAAGGACCAACCAAAGCCATGTGCCCCTGGGGTGTGCTAACATTCTTTCACTCCAGCAGGTTATTGGCAGCAGGGCTGGAAAATGATTAAGTAAAATTGGCTGGGAATCTAAAGCAGAACAGCCTCCCAAAGAAAAGTTCTTGAGTTCAGATTTCATATCTTCTTTTGAATACACTTAATTCACCTGGCCTGTGATGGGCCAGGCACTGTGTTAGCAGCTGGGGCTTGAGAAGTAGATACAGGAAGCTTGGCGCCCAATGCTGAAGATGGGACATGCTCAAATACTTAGGGCCTGAGTGGTAGGTGCTGTGTTAAGAAGGGTGTCTAGTGAAGGGTGTCTGGTGCTGAGGGAGCAGCCGGGATCAGCACTTCTGCAGAGCTGTAGTAAACGTGACCAGGGAATGGCACCAAGGGAAGCCAGGGGTGGTTTGTTCAGATCCCTGCTCCACAGTGTCTCCCCCAGAGATAGGATCGGGAGTTGGGCAAGAAAGAGTCACTCTGGATAGAAGAGTCATGGCTGTGCCTAAGTTCTGACCTGCAGCCAATACATACTTCCATTAGAGAGTCCAGTTAAAGGTGATATTGACAAGACAGTATCTAAACTTGTTACTGGGAATAAAAAAGGCCAGTGATACTTGTGGAGCTAAAAACAAAAGGAACACTTCTTTCCTTGATAGTTTTACTACTGTACAGTCTTTTAAAAATTATACACATGAACTGTCTAATTTTAACTGTAATCCTGTTTTACCCCCTTTTTAAAGAACTTTTTAGAATTCTAAAATTTTTTTAGAATCACTGCCTGCCTCTGTGCAGTCCATGTTGACAACTTGTTGCTCGTGGGCGTGTGGGTGCTCAGTCGCTTCAGTCGTGACTCTTTGTGACCCTATGGACTGTAGTCTGCCAGGCTCCCCTGTCCACAGGATTTTCCAGGCAAGAATTCTGGAGTGGGTTGCCGTGCAACCCAAGGGGTGGGACCCACATCTCCTGCATTGCAGGGGGTTCTTTACTCACTGAGCCATCTGGGAAGCCCTTGTTGCTCATACACAAACACATTTGTGAATGTACATCATGTGTAGGAATTTTAGGGGTCATTGCTTAACAAATACAAGGTCATTTTATATAGCTTTCTATTAATGCTCTTCTCATTTAAGAATACTTCATCAATAACTTCCTTCTTTTTTGCACTTACTTAATTTTAAAAGGAATAGCTGCTAAACTTTTATCCAATGCCTTTATTTTTTCTCAAAATGCATTTATTGGTATGGTTCTGGTTTTTTTTTTTTTTTTTTTCACATTTAATTTGTTGACGAGGTAGATTTCATTGATTTCCTGGTACTGAGAGTCCCTTACTTCCCTGGAATACATCCAGGTTGGTCTCTCTGATAGATGGCTGAATTCTGTTGTTTGCTGGTGTTAGTTCAGAGTTTCTGTAACTAACCCATCATAAGCCAAATTTGTTCATTGTTTACCCCTCTTATCTCTCTCAGGTGTGGGTATTAAAACCATCTGCAGCTTGATAAAATGAATTGGTTTATTGTTTAATTGCTTGCTGCCATTCAGCGGTGTAAATATGTGTCAGATACAACTCAGCTGTGAACCTGTCTGGTCCTCCTACTTCTGAATTTACCACATCTTGAATCATTTTGATGATTTATGTTTTCCTAGGAAATCATCTATTTTTCCTAGTCTTAAATGCAAAATTCCATGCAATTTTGAAAAATGGTTCTTTTTGATTTGCTTTTATAATCTGTACTTGCTTTTATGTGTCTGTTCTCAGTCTGGTCTTCTGGGTCTGCACATCCTCTCTCCCCTAGCTCCTCCTTTCCTTCTGCCCTTTCCTTCAGTTTCTCCACCGTTTCTCTCCCCTGTCACCCATCTTCTCTGTCTTACCCTTAATTGGGCCTGTGAGGTGTCTTTCTATATTGTTGGTCTTTTCAAAGAATTAGCTTTGAGGGAATTCCCTGGTGGTCCAGTGGTTAGAGGGCCCAAGTTCTACCCTTGGTTGGGGAACTAAGATCCCAAATGCTGCACAGTGTGGGAAAAAAAATAAATTAGCTTTTGAGTTGTCCCTGTAATTTTTTTAATTTAAAAATTTACCTTTGTTATAACTTCTTTCTTTTCATTTATTGAACTGTCTTTTTATAATTGGTTTAGGTGGTTTCTTCTCATTTAAACCTCATGGTTTCTTCTCATTTAAAAAAATCTCTAGTGTTGAAGGCATTTGACACTGAAATCTCCTTAGAGTGTACCTTCTGGTGTATTCTGTAAGTTTTAATATGAAGTATTGTCTTTCTGTTGCTTTCAAGGTTTATTTCAAGTTCTCCTTTTAATTTCTCTTTGATCTAAGTGTATATTTCTTAATTTATTAGTAGTCAAGGTTTTTTTGTTACTTGATCATTTAATTCCTTATTGGATTGTGGTCAAAGAACTGTCCTTTAAATCTTTAATTTGAAAGGTTTGTAAAGGTTTTCTTTCTTGCCAAATATCAAATTAATCTTTACAAATGTGGCATACAGAGGTAATAAAAAATGTATGTTTTTAATTTGAGGGAAATAAGGGTGTCTGTTTCCCTATCATCTGTGTGTGTGTGTGTTTTTCCTGGCAAGTAGATATTCCCATGTGAAGAGCTGAATTTTTACCAGGTGCTTGCATTTTTAAGTCTTTGTCTGCCATGTTATTTGGTGCATGTTTACTTAACACCTTTTATATCTCCCCACTAAGCTGCACCTTTAATAACACCCCTCTTCCTCTTGCCTTAATTTTAAGTCCAGATTGTTTGCTGTTAGTTTTGTCTTTTCTGCTTTCTCCTCCTTGGCATATTGCCTGCTGTCTTCCTTGCCTGGTGTGTTCTTCCCAACCCCATCTGCCTGTGTTTCATGAACAGCGTATAGGTGGACATATATTTTGACACAACATGATAGACTCTTTAGTTGGAGAAATCAATCTGTACACACTTAAATCATGGCAAACAAGCATCACTTTCATTCCTTCAGTATTATTCAGTCCACTTTTTTCTTTCCCTTTTCCTCATGTTTGGTGTTTTGATCAAGTTGTTTATTTTTTTACGCATAGAAATTCTTTGCATTTTGGGGTAAGAGCTTTACTGAGGTAAATTCACAGGTCATACAATTTACCTGTTTTTATGTGTACAGTTTAGTGGAGCTTCATATGTTTCCAATTTGTATAAACGGTCAGTTTTAGAACATTTGAATCATCCCCAAAGGAAACCTGGCCTTCGGCAACTACGAATTTACTTTCTGTCTCTGGGATTTGCCTATTCTGGAAATTGCATGGAAATGAAATCCTACAGTATGTGTGACTTGTGACTAGTTTCTTTCAATTAGTGTAATGTTTCCAATGTTTACTCACCAGTTGATGATCATGTGGGCTGTTTTCACTCTTTTGCTGTTATGTTGTTGTGCTGTAATGTTCAGTTGCTCGGTCGTGTCTGACTCTTTGTGACTCCATGGGCTGCAACACACCAGGCTTCCCTGCCCTTCACTGTCTCCTGGAGTATGCTCAAACTCGTGTCCGTTGAGTCAATGGTGTCATCCAACCAGCTCACCCTCTGTTGCCACCTTCTCCTCTTGCCCTCCATCTTTCCAAGCATCAGGAGTTTTTCCAGTGAGTTTGCTTTTTGCATCAGGTGGCCAAAGTATTAGAGTTTCAGCTTCAGCATCAGTCCTTTCAGTGAATATTCAGGGTTGCTTTCTTTTAGGATGGACTGATTTGATTTCCTTGCTGTCCAAATGAAAGTGAAAGTCACTCAGTCATGTCTGACTCTTTGCAATCCCATGGACTGTAGTCTGCCATGCTTCTCTGTCCATGGAATTCTTCAGGCAAAAGTACTGAAGGTAGGTAGCCATTCCCTTCTCCAGGATATTGTCTCAACCCAGGGCTCGAACCCAAGTCTCCCACACTGCAGGTGGATTCTTTACTGTCTGAGCCACCAGGGAAGCCTTGCTGTCCAAGGAATTCTCAAGAGTCTTCTCAAGCACCACAATTTGAAAGCATCAGTTCTTCCGTGCTCAGCCTTTTTTATAGTCCAACTCTCACATACATACATAACTACCGGAAAAACCGTAGCTTTGACTTTATGGACCTTTGTCGGCAAAGTGATGTCTGCTTTTTAATACGCTGTCTAGGTTTGTCATAGCTTTCCTTCCAAGGAGCAAGCATCTTTTAATTTCATGGCTGCAGTCATAGTCCACAGTGATTTTGGAGCCCAAGAAAATAAAGTCTGTCACTGTTTCCATTGTTTCCCCATCTATTTGCCATGAAGTGATGGGACCAGATGCCATGATCTTTGCTTTTGAATGTTGAATTTTAAGCCAACTTTTTCACTCTCTTTCACATTTATCAAGAGGCTCTTTAGTTCCTCTTGGCTTTCTGCCATTAGGGTGGTGTCGTCTGCATATCACAGCAATCTTGATTCCAGCTTGTGCTTCATCTAGCCCGGCATTTCACATAATGTACTCTGATATAAGTTAAATAAGCAGAGTGACAATATATACGCTTGACGCACTCCTTTCCCAATTTTGAACCAGTTCATTGTTCCATGTCCGGTTCTGTTGCTTCTTGACTTGTTTACAGGTTTCTCAGGAGGCAGATAAGCTGGTCCAGTATTCCCATCTCTTGAAGAATTTTCCACGGATTGTTTGATCCACACAGTCAAAGGCTTTAGTGTAGTCAGTGAAGCAGATGTTTTTTTTGAACTCTCTTGATTTTTCTGTGCTCCAACGGATGTTGGCAATTTTATCTCTGGTTCCTCTGCCTTTTCTAAATCCAGCTTGTACATCTGGAAGTTCTCAGTTCATGTACTGTTGAAGCCTCGCTTGAAGGATTTTGAGCACTACCTTGCTAGCATGTGAAGCGAGATCAATTGTGGTAGTTTGCTGTTATGAATAAAGCCAAAACCTTCATGTACAAGTTTTAGTGTGGACATAGTTTTCATTTTTCTTGGGTACGTCTCTAGGAGTGGAATTGCTGGGTCGCATGATAACTCTGTTTAGCTTTCTGAGGAACTGACAAAATGTTTTACAAGGTGGGTACCTGTTAACAATGCATGTGAGTTTCAATTTCTCCACATTCTCATCAGCATTTGTTTTTTTTGGTTTTTGGTAGTAGCCATGCTAATGAATGGGAGGTGGTATTTCATTGTGGTTTTGATTTGCTTTTCCCTGATGATTGGTGATGTTGAGCATCTTTTCAGGTGCTTACTGCTGTTTATGCATTTGTGAGTTGGAGAGACGTTTGTTCACATTTTTTGCCCATTTTGTCCAAATGGCTAAACAGTTGCCTAAGGCAGGGTTGAAGCCAATTGTAGAATGAACTTCTAGGATAAAGATTCAGTCTGAAGTTTTGTTTTTTAAAACAATGCATTTGTTAAATTTGTAAATTTAACAAATTAAATTTGTTAAAAATTTTAGGTGTCAGGATACTGGGGATTGACAGTGTAGTACAGGAATAGTAATTTTATATTCTGGGCAACTCTCCTGTACCTGAAGCTGTGCCCCTAAACACTTGTGAAATGAAGAGATATTTGCTTCCTGTTGAGCTGGGGCAGTGCCAGAGTGGTTGTGTCTCCAGCGCAGGGACTTAGGTCATGACAGTGCACCTTCCTTCTTGTATAAGTAGTAGCTCTTGAAGGTAAAGACGTGCTACCTTCTGTCATCTCCTGGACTTAAGAACTTGGTCAGTCCGTGAGATGATGCCACGTCATTGACAAAACCTCGTGAACTAAACCCTTGGTTTGCTGCTTACAGTATTCTCTTGAGTAGTTTTTAGGAGTAAACTTCAGCTTTTGCCTCACTTGTAATTTTTACTTCTATTATTTCTGACTGTAGTTGCTACTACTTCCAGCTGTCACTTGAGGAAAAACTAGGAATGTAGCAGTGGACCAGTGTGGGTTTTTTCATGATGAGAAATCATTTCTTAATTTCTGCTGCACTTCAGATTTTGGTATGTGAGGATGTGAGCATGGATTTTGGCATCTTCCTGAAGAAATGATTTGTATCATGAAAGGAACGCTTGCCACACATAAATACAGGGGGAAAAATCTCGAGTATCATATTTTCCAGGAGGAACTTCACAAGGATTCATAGTTTGGGATTCAACAGTTCTTTATCTTCTATTAATAACTACTCAAAATAATAGTTACCATATGGTAATCATTTCACAGCCACTTTGAGTGTAGCATTAGTTTCCATAGACTTAAAACTGCAAGAAATTGCACTCTTAAATGGCATTGTTGTAAGGTAATTTTAAAACTTGGCTGATAGAAACAAAATTTTTCTGTACCACTTTCTTTTCTTAGTACTGTATTATTTTTAATAGATTGAAAGTGATTTATTGTGGATGTTGTCATGAAAGATTGTGGAATTTTTAATTAAGGATTGTTCCTGAATTTTTAAGCTGGCAGAGTTCACTTTGTGATTTTAATACATCTTCCTTAGGTGAGAAATTCCCAAATAAAGAGTTTTTCTTGGAATATTCATAGCCTGAATGAAATTGAATGATTATAAATTTACGTTAAATTCTTAAGGGCTGTTTTCTTTAGTCTTATGAAAGCTAATGCATGAAATAATTCTACAAAGATTACGATATAATCCAAACTTTTTCTGCCTTCCATCATTACTTCAGCTTTATGAGTATTAGTTCTAAAGGATAAAAATTTTTTTCTAAGTTATCAAGTCTGCTGCTAAGTCGCTTCAGTCGTGTCCGACTCTGTGCGACCCCATAGACGGCAGCCCACCAGGCTCCCCGTCCCTGGGATTCTCCAGGCAAGAACACTGGAGTGGGTTGCCATTGCTTTCTCCAGTGCATGAAAGTGAAAAGTGAAAGTGAAGTCACTCAGTCATGTCCGACTCTTAGCGACCCCATGGACTGCTGCCCACCAGGATTTTCCAGGCAAGAGTACTGGAGTGGGGTGCTATTGCCTTCTCCGAAGTTATCAAGACTATATAGTTGTAATATTTGTGTTAACTGTCATTCTGTTCCTTGATTTAAGTATTTGGAAGCTCTTAACCTTACTACATTTTGATTATAAAATTGTCAGCCGTTCTGATCTTTAATTATTACAACACTTTACTCTTGTACTAATAATTTACATTTATACTTATAGAATTTCACTATAGAAAGCACATAAGTTTATATTTTCAATCTGAGTTACATCTAGAATGCTTAATTGTAGTAAAAGTGACTCAGACATTAATAACAAATCTGAATTGCATGTCCTGTGCATGTGACTGAGATGATTACACTGCTTAGGCATGGTGAGAACCTACACAACTAAATGACATTGACCACTCATTACTTCAGAGGTGTCAGAAATGACATTGAAGCAGGCATCAGCCTTCAGCCTTGCCAAGGCCAAGACCATTTATTTAGCTCTGTAGTCATCAGTTTTCTCTGTTTTTCACTTCATGGAATCTTGGTTCTGGTCCAGTTGTTGTTAGAACTTTTCCTTCCTTGTGTTTCTCTGCTGTGGTATGTGGCGCCTGGCAGTATATACTCTGAATTCTTATTTTCAAAGACCTTTATTTTATCTCAGTAGCTGAGGAGCCTCTATCTTGATGCCTGGGGGACTGTTTTCAAGTCCTTTGGGCCCAGACGTTATCCCACCATCCAGGCAGCTCTGATGTCCACAGCCAGTCTGTGTCTATCTCCATATTCTGTTTCCTTTTTAGGTATGAGTTTGTTCTGCCCAGAGAATAGTCTTTTTTCTTTTTCTTTATCCTTAGATTCAGAAACTTTGGTAGCATATGGCTCTTGTCTTATGACTTATGTCCAGAGCTGGGTGCCCTATACTGCCTGTCCTTCATCTGTCCTTTTCTCTCTCTCTCTCTCTCTGTCTTAGGATGTATTTTGGAAGTCTTACAGCTTGTCCCCTATGCTTTTCATTTCTTCCTACTTATGGTCTCTGCTTTATTTCTTGGACCTGATCTTCTGAATCAGTGACTTGAGAATGATTCAAGAATTATCTGTGATCACCTTCTTCTCTTTGATGAGTTATTTAGTTGGGAAATCTTGTTTTATAGGAAATCTTTTTTCTCCCCTGTGTGTGTTGCTGTTGTATCTCATTGAGGGCTGTTATTACCATTTTAATTAAAATTCAAGTTGGCATCTGCATCTTCCAGCAGCTCTGTCTCCCCGGGTGAGTATTCTGTTTATTCTGAACCACTGTACTCCCTGTGCTGAGACCCTTGGAAGGGGGTTGTCTCTCTCTGTGGGCTTATGGGCCTTGGTGTGTGGACTCCCTGAGGAGCTGGCAGGCCTGGGTGGTGGAGAGAAGGCAGCCCCACCATGTCCACAGCTGATACCCGCAGTACCTCCACCTTGTTCTCTCAGGCTCAGGGGCAGGCAGCGTCACCTGCTTTCCAGCTGTTTCTCTGCCTCTGGAAGCTGAGAATCTAGATGAGCACACAGGCAAGGCTGACCTTCCTCCTGGGTCCACAGATGTTCTCAGGCCTCCTGTACCTGGGACTCTGGGGCGGTCTTTCCAGCTTAAGAAAGAAAAAAGGAGGAGGCAGGCCCGCCTCCACCAGGAGCCTGTGGTTCTCCGTGAGGGAGAGGCAGAGTGGGGACAGGTAGGGCAGAGTTGGAGTTACACCATCTCCTTTCAAAGAGAAACATGGAAGACTGTCTCAAGGAAAAGAATGAAGGTTCCCTGGGTAGCATTTAAATTATTTTCTTACACGCTTGGATAAGGATTGTTATCCCCACTATACAGATGAAACTGGCTTCGGGAGTTGAAGTTACTTACCCCATAAGCAGCAGTGCTGGAAGCAGGGTTTCACTCGGCCACTGGGTCTCTCTCCTCGAGAGCAGGCCTGGCCCGCAGTGAGCCCGCACTGGAATATGGGCTCTTCCTGTCCTGCACTGCTCTGCGTCCTCACAGTTATCAACCTGTGGGTGCTTTGGGGGAAACAGTGGAGAGGTGGTTGGCTTTCCCATGAGACAGCTGTTCAGAGCTTCCGTTCCTCAAACTTTCTAACAGGTGCCTGGTCTGGTAGTCGCTTGGATGAAGATAAGAAACCATTATGGGGAGGAGTCTCCCTGAAGAACATCATAAATGTTCTTGCTGGCATAAAAGGCTTTTAGGATAGCTTAAAATTATTTTGACCTATTTTCTATACTTTCCATGTGGAGATGAAAAGATCAGCTCCTCAGAGTCAAGAGGAGGTAGCCACGGTTTTCTGGTCCTGGCTTGGTTGGGTTCAGTGACCTTCAGCCAACCTGTGAGTCACCATCTGTCATGTGGCTTATCAGATGCCTAAGTACTTTCTGGTTTAATGTTGGTTGAAGTTTGAAAGTGTAAAGAATTTTTCAGTCAAAATTCCCAAGTTTGCTTTGAATCCAGCCAAATTTTGAGTTCTCAGACTTCCCATCTCCAGTAATTCACTTGGCAACCTAAATTAATCTGAGCCTCAGTTTTCTAATCTGTGACATGGAGACACAGGAGATCCTTAGATCCTCCTGGGAAGGGATAACATGTTTGTAAAGTGTCTGCGTCTCACCCTTAGCAAGTCCCTCCTACCCTCAACCTCTGTCCCCTGAACCCTTCCTGGGCCTTTCTTAAGGGCAAAGAGGAGAAACGCTGGGCCACGTGGGCAGCTTCTGTGGGCCCCCCAGGCTCACTTCCTCTTGGGCGACTACTCATGTGTGCATGTGGATGTCAGTTTCACTTAGAATCAGTTCACCTGGACTGTATTGCTCACGAGAACTGTGATTGTAGAATATATTTAGGAAAACTTGGCACAAACATGTCTTTTTTCAGCAAAGACTGGGAATGTCTGAGGATTCAGAGGTTTTGGCTGAACGCAGAGGCAGACACCCCCACCTCCATCGCTCCTAACAAGCGCTGTGTTGGCAGGGGTCCTGCTCTCTTACAGTTCCAGCTCCTGGTCCCTTCTTCCCCAGACCCCTCTGTATCATGCTCCTGTCCAGGTTGCCTCTCCTGCCTCAAGGTGCTAGCACCATTTGCTGCCTGGACACTGCTGCGTGAGCAGCGGGAGTGACACAGGCACAGCTCTGTGGGTGCCACCCAGGAGCCCATGCAGCTGGGGGGACAGGCAGTGGCTGGAGGGAGTGAGTGCAGCCAGGCACCTCTAGTTTGGGAGACACTGGGCCAGCAGAAACCCTGGATCAGAAGATGAGGAAGCATGGAACCTGGTTATTTATGCTGGCTCATTTTCAGAGTTTCTTTAACCCTCAGGAAGTCAGGGGAGAGTGAAACTTTATAAACTTTTCCTTCTGGATCTGGCTGTTGTCTCCATGTTCAGAAGGAAAATACCCAATGCTGAATCCGGGCAGCTCCCTAGCATGACTGTGGCAGCCCCCCGGCTCTGAGGAGCCTCTCCCACCCCCATGGCTCCGCTCTGCCTTTGATCTTGGCCTGTGGAGGGTCTGCTGCTCTTCCTTCTCTCCCCAGGTCGGGGGCATTGAGGTCCTGCACATGACCAGCCGGCAGTCCCCTGTGACAAGAGCCACGTCAGTGCCGGCAAGCCATCACTCAGCTCCTACTGCATTCTGAGGACTGTGTGTTCTCATACCCCGCAGGCTGTGAGCAGGGCCATGTCTTGTGGGCTTGCCTGCACCCCACAGTGGGGGAGGGCTAGAGCCGAGGGTGGCCTGTGACCCAGGGCCTAGGCCAGCATCCTTTCCTCACACCACACAACCTCCCTGAAGGTGGATGTGGCACATTCCTGCCCAGCAGTCTGAATGGGGCCGTCCGTGCTGATAGCCATTAGGTATCAGGTGGGAGGGCCAGAGTGACTACTGAAGGGGACAGTGTGCTTCCCAGGTAACTGCAGCCAACACACGCCTCTCAGGTGATGATGGAATTGCCTGGCTTCCATGTCTGCAGAACCCCAACCTTATCACTTGGTAGCCAAGCGACCCCTCCATGTATGCAGTGGAGGCCCCTCAGCCTGCCTGGCGTGTACAGCGTTTGGAAGGCCCCTTCCATGGTGCCTTGTATGTACAGGGTACCGGCGAGTGTTGGCCCTTTTCCCGCTCCTGGTCTCCTGTGGCCATGCGGTGGACGATGAAGTAAGCAAGTGTTTATTGACCACATTTCTGCCTCAGTCACTGTTGTAGGCTCTTAGGAATTCATCAGATTCCTGTCTGTGTGAGATACACATTCTTGAAGGGGACACAGATAATTAGCAATAATCAGGACAGATATATAGCATGCTAGAATGAAGGCATTGGGAAAGATAGAGTGGACAGGATTAGGTGACTTGGGGGTGCTGGAGAGGGGCAGGGGTCTGCTGCACAGGGTGGAAAAGAAAGGTCCCATTGAGAAGTTGAGTTCTGAGCAGAGGTGAGGGACAGGGATACCCTTCCCATGGAGGAGGGGAGTGGCCAGTGTAAGGCCCAAGGTTGAAGTGTGCCTGCAGGGGAGGAAGCCCAGGGGCTGAGAGCAAGTTGGGGGACGGTTCCAGAGGGAGGGAGTGGAGATGGATCACATGGGGACTCACTGACCTTCATAGGGGCATGGCTCTAACTGTGAGTGAGACCAGGAGCCTTTGGGGTGTTTTTAGCAGAGTAGCCTGGCCTGGCATTACTTTCAAAGAGATGCTTTGGGGTAGGTGTAGTATCTGGCCACGTGGGAACGTGACAAGAGGTGGTAGAGGGTGGAGGCCATGCGCTCTTCAGATTCTGGATATGTCTGGAAGTTAGAACCGGCTTTGTGCCTTGGTGGATTGAATGATCTGACCTTGGGGGCTGAGTGTTGGAGGAATCGCCAGCAGTGTTGACAGAAGAAAGATCATTCCCCCAAACTTGCCTTGGTGTTGGTGCAGCTGCCATAAGCAGGGTCTCCTGGCGGCCTTCAGTCGTGTCCCCTCTGCCTCCTGTGGGTCATCATTAACATTGTTGTTACTGGGGATGGCGTTCATAACAGCCATCTGAGGATCAGAGAACAAGGCCTGGTGTACGTTGGCTGTTATGGGTGAGTTTCTAGGTGTCAAGGAGGTGGGCTTGACCGTTTCCTCTATTAGATGAGCCATATGTCAGCATCGCTGGGCCCATGGGAGGGGCCGTGGGAGAGGGGCCAGAGTGAGGGATTCTCCCTGCTGGGGCCCCTCCTGAGAAGACTGGGCCCCCAGGCATCCCCTGCAGGACCTCCTGCTCTCTGAGTAGTTGGCACCTGAGAACATGCTGAGAGGGCATCAGCAAAGCTGGGAGGGCTGTCCTCTTGGAGGAGGATTGCCAGACAGAACACAGGAGGCCAATTCAACTTGAATTTCAGATAAATCGTTGTTCATTTTTTAGTAGCAATTTCCCCCAACTATTGCATGGGCTATACTTGTATGAAAAAATTACTGTGTTTTATCTGAAATTCAAAGTGAACTAGGCATCCTATATTTAAATTTGCTAAATCTGTCTACCCTCTCTTGGTGTGTCCTTGCTAATTAGTGAAGTGCACCTTTGTAACCTGTCAGGGTTGCCAAGTAACAGAATTGACTTTGAAAGAGTCATTAATTTTGTGGGGAGAAGGTTCTGTGTGTTCTTGGATCGGTCTTTCCCCATCGTCTAGCAGAGAATCAGGCCTCATCTCAAGCTTTCATCAGAGCCCTGTGCAGCCTGCCCTTCCTCTTCTGTTTCTGCAACAGATTGGTGCTGGGGGACTCCCTGGTGGCCCACTGCTGGGGGTTAAATCCTCCTGGATGAGGCTGTGCTCAGGACTGAGGCACAAGGGCTTCGGCCCCAGGAAATCCAGGACTGGGAGTCCTGGGAGTGGAGTTGGGTGCTGGGGCACAAAGGCCATAGGCTGGCTCTGCCCTCTGAGGGCTTATGGTCTGTACTCCTGGGAGACGTCTGATTCCAGTCCTGTCCTGAGCTCCGGCTCTGCTAGGTCCCACCTCCCTCTGTTATGGGCTGATTATGTTCCCTCCCAAAACTTCTAGTTGGGAGTCCTAGTGCCTCAGACTGTATTCAGAGATAGAGTCTTTTAAAAAGTGATTTCATTAAAGTGAGATCATTAGGCTGGGCCCTCATCCAGCGTGACTGGCGCTTCTGGGAAGAGATCAGGACACAGAGGGAGGCTCCATGGGGACACAGGGGCAAGGCTGCTGGGGGCCAAGGAGAGAGGCCTCAAGAGAAACCGCCCCTGCGGACACCTTGACCTTGGACTTTTAGCTCCTACAACTAAGAGACAGTAAGTTCCTGTTGTGGAAGGCTCCTAGGCTGTGGTACTTTGTTTTGTTTGACCAGATCATCAGCAAGGAGGCGTGAAAGGCAGATGAGAGAGCAAGGCAGGCAGGCTGCACTCCCGGGGCTGAGATGCGGTATCTCACTGTGTCCACTCAGCTCTCTGCCAGCTGGGACTGTGCTCGGGGCCTGTGGGAGCCCCTGGGACCAGATGTGCCCTTTCCGGCATGAAGGTGACTGTGGAAAACAGGGACTCCCTCTCCAGAGCAGCCCTGGCCTCGGGAGGGCTTCTGGGCAGGCACTGGTTTCTGAAGAGGAGCCCAGTCCCCGGGCTGCCCCCAGGACCAGCTCTGTGTTTTCACGTGCTCACAGCCTTAGAGCTGAACCCTTCCTGACAGTGTCTTGTGGTTTAGCTCTGCAGAAGACAGGTGACGTAAGGAAAGTATCACCCAGCTCTGAATCTAGGAGACTGGCTCTTCCTTGAGGACCCTGAGCTTCTCTGCGTGTCTTAGCTGTCACTTGCTCTGTAGCACGTAACGGAAGGGCCAGGGCTCCACTGAGCTCTGTGTGTGCAGATACCCATGTGTTCTGGAGGAGGTTTTGAAAGAATATTCTCTTAGAGCTATTTTTATGGCGTGACATCTCTGGGTAATTAAAATTATTTTTATATCATTATTCTTGGAATGAATCTGGTAAATATTCTTTAATCCCCTGCTGCTTAGTTTGCCATTTGAGGATTCATCTTCTTTTGTGAAAATGTCACCTCCAATGTAAAAAACTAAGAGTTTGAAGCCTGGATTAATTTGAGGGAGTAAGAGGAGAACTTCATTGTAAATGATTGCTTGTGTTTTGCTTTAGAACTTCATGTTGCAAATTTTTAACTTTTTCTATGTAAATGCAGTTGGCAAGTTTTTGCTTAGATTCCACAGTTAGGAAAACAGTGTCCTGACCTTAAATTGGACAAGTTAGCCTGTGAGGTTAGCAACTTGAAAGCTGAGCTTCCCCTCCTTCCCCTGCAGTTTCCAGAGCTGGGATGGCGGCGGGGCTGAAGGTTTTGGGTGAGTGCACTGGTATGTATGGGTAGCTGTAGATCTCAGGAGAGTATCTATTCCCAGCTCCTGGAGTTGGGCCACAGAGAGCTGACGATTTGGCCTAAACCAAATGGAGCTCCCTCTTTGTGGCAACAGTGTGCCTCTCAGATGTCATCTGAGGAAGGACCCCGAGGTGTGACTCCAAACCTCTGTGGCCCACAGGTGCGTGACGTTTCATGGCAGCCTCCTGATTTTAAACCTTGAATGATGGTTTTATGCGTAGTACCTTATTAATGCTTACACTAGCCCTCTGGTCCTCACATAACCCCACAGGTGGGCTCTCTCCTAGTTTAAAAGGTGGAGGGCCAGGTGCACCCAGGGCCTTCCTATGATGCCCCTCAGCTGTGCTGACCTCAGCATCCATGGGGCTTCCTGGAGTCCGTGTGGACATTAACAGTCCAAGAGGAATGGGGCAAGTATGGGGTCTGTTTTTGCTCCTGGGGGTGCCCCAAACCTGCCCCTGCTGTGAAGTCACAGCAGCACCCCAAGGCAGACACAGGCCTGCAAGTCGTTAGGATAGAGAGCCCGCCTTGAGGAGAGAGGGCCCACCGGGGCTGGGAGCTCAGGGAGCTGGGAGAACTGAGGTGAGAGGAGGAGAAGGTGAGGGGAGCAGAGGTGCTTGGGGAGGGGCAGTGAATGGGAGGGAGGCCTCAGAGGCAGAGGCCCGTGGGCAGAAGACAGGGGAGGGCAGAAGGAATGGCAAAAAGGAGCGTCTCCCTTCCGCCCCCTTGCTAAGAAACACCGCTGCTGAATGCAGGGGAGGGCAGGGTTGGGCGTGGGCCTGTGAAAGTTTTAAGGACAACCACAGTGGAGCTGGTGAGGGCAATTGACCTGCCCTGGTTTACAGACAGGAAGGGTACCTTACCTTTATGCTTTAGGAATAGTCCTGATCAAGGGGTGAGTGGTCTCCAGGGACATAAAACATAATAGCATGTTTTGTTGAAAACCTGGGAGAAGGATGTGGTCTGGTTCTTTTGGGAGCCATATGTAGGATCTGAATAAGAGAAGTCAGGGATTATGGAGGATCCACAGCCCAGCTGGGGAGACTGAATGAGTGGGAGAGAAAGGAGGCTAGAAGCCTGGGCTGTGGGTGCCGGTCGGGATGGGAGTCCACGGCTGGGGGTAGCACACCTGGGTGTCTAAGCAGAGCGGGCTGGGTGGGCCCCTAGAGGGTAGCTCCTCTTTTCTGAGCTCTGTTCCCAGTCTGTGGCGGATGCTGGGAGCAGACAGTCTGTGCCTATGACCAGACCCTCCCGTGTCCCCTAAGAAGCCCACGAGCCTCCTCCTTCTCTGTGACGTTGCCCTTCAGGGCTCCTGTGAGTGCGAGTGACAGAACTCTGTGTGCTTTCTAACTGACTTTGGAGGGGAAAAGAGCTGCCTGGAATTAAACAACACTTGAAGCTTTAAGTTGAAATAGGTTCAGATGGCACTGTGTTATCAGAGCCTCCTGCCTCATTGGCTGGACCGCCCCACCCTGAGGTCAGGGTGTGGGCAGAGGTGGGAGCCTGCAGGGCTTGCTCTTCGGGGCTGATCCCCGTGGACACCTGCCCTGCCCCCCAACCTGTTTCATGGCAGAGCCTGCGGAATGGGGGTTTGGTCAGGTGCCTATGGCCAAGTCCAGGGTTTATGTTCCTTCCTGAGTCCTCTCCTCTCTACACCTTGCAGCAGTCAGCAGACACCACAGAAATAGTTTTTTCTACTGCTGTAGTTATTTCTAGTGATGCCTTGAGCCCTTTGGTGGGAGACCCTGGCAGTTGTAAGTGGCACTTGCCTTCTCCCTGCTTTCAGGATCCAGGGAGTGTGAGGGGAGGCAGGATGCCATGCACAGCTTTGATGTTGCTGCAGATAGGGTTCTCTTTGCTCAAAATAGCCAGCTGGGCCCCCCCCCCAACACATGTTCCCGGGTTCCTGTGAAATGCAGCTGACTTGGATACAACCAAGGGCAGAGGAGCTGTTGCCTGTGCAACCAACCCAGAGTCAGGTGTTGAGCACTTGTTGTATTAGAAATAAGTGGAAATCCCTCATTTTACAGATAAGAGCACAGAGGCTCAGGGAGGTTAAGCTTTAAGAGCTGGGTTTGGCCACGCAACTCCCTGCAGGGCAGTGTGTGGGTGTGCCCTAACCACCTGAAAGGCCACTCATGGTGGCAGGAAGCAGGGTCTGTTGCTAACACTGGGGACTCCCAAGTGCCAGCTTGCAAACCACTGCTGGTCGATGGGGAAGTTACCATTGGTCCACAGTGTCTAGAGGAAGAATCTATAGGGTCATAATTTCTTGAAGCTAATGTGTCCTTGATTGAGAGTTTATTCTTTGTCCTTTTCTTTAATGTTAAAATGGTTGAGTTTTTTTTTTTTTTTTTTTGAGGGGAGACGGAGCTTATGGCAAAATAAACTTTCGGACTGTATAAGTACCCTCTTGTTTTTCAAATTGTTGCTGATGTGTATGAAATTGAAAAGCCTGTGGGCAGCTGTCCTAGAATCTGGACCAGATCGCCCACCTGCTCCCAGCGGCCAGCGCTTGCCTCCTGCCCCCACTTCTGCACTGAGGCCTGGGGAGGGCCAGCTGCTCCTATGTACTCAGCACCGTGGGAGCTCACCCAGGCACTTTAAAAGAGAAAATTCAAAGCAGGTCAGATTTTCATTTGGGCTTGAGATCTGGGAATGAAGCTTCACAGTCCTAGGAAGCATCAATCCTGCATTTTCCTGTGAAAAGTTCATTTCATCTTCTGCTTCTTTCTAACCACATCATTAAACGAGCAAATGCCCAGCAGGACACCTGTGTTTAGCTCCCTGCGACCTCTTCCCTGAGGCTGCTGCGGAGCCTGGAAGGAAAAGGCCTGTCATTCGTGACTTCGTTCTGTCTAGTAGTGAAATGAGATCACTGCCAGGCATTTGGGGCTGCTTAGTAATTGTAAAGCCTGTTCTATTTATTGTCTATTAGAAATGGTGAGGATGAGGTTTGTTTCTCTGGGAAATAGCACAGCCTGTTAATTGCCCCCACAGATACTGCAGGAGCTGTGTTTTATGGATGACCAAATACTATCCTTTGTCCTCTGAGCATCACACATTTTGGTCCTGGTACAAGGCGAAAAGCGTGTTGTGATTTAGCCTGTCAGGTGTTGACGATGGGGAGGAGTTGGTGTTACATTTGTGCAGCATGTTACACTTCTTGCTGATACCAGCATCATATGTCAGTTACTCCATAGTATGTACCATTTTATAATGCTGCCATCTGAGAAGATCTCTATCTGTAAGTGTCTGTCACATGGTGAAGGAGAGAGCAAACATTTTTTTCCTGGGGAAGAAATGAAGGGGCAAAATTGGAAAATTACTAAACTGTAGTACCACATGCAGTTTCTGAATCCTTCTTAAACATTTTGATGACTAAATATGTGAGTCTGGACCCTGTCTTGGACCCTCACTTTGAGCTGTGGTAACGACCCGCCTTCTGCTTTGTTCCAGATGTCTCCTGTCAGTGACTTTGGCAGGCTGGCAGCAGCTCCACCCTCGCCCCCAGTTACACACTCGGGCAGACTCCATCCTCAGCGATGATATGCCCCGGGCTTTCCTGATGGATGAGCCCAGTCACCGACCCGTCATTTTGAAATGGGAGTAGAGAGACGGGTCCTGAACCCTGCTACCAGGCACGGACGAGCAGGCCCCTGGTGACTGAGCCGTGAGCAAGCCCAACTTCCTGAGTGCAGGGAGGGTGGACAGCGTAGGAACATGCCCACAGTTCTGACGCTGAGCCTCTCTGGGTGGGACACCCAGCCTCAGGCTAGATTGGGCCTCCCCTGTCAGAGACCACTGGCAGAGACAGCCAGGAGTGCCACTCACTAACAAATGTAGGTTGACGTCATTTGCTGCAGAGAGAGAGCGAAAGAGAGTGAGAGAAGGATGAGGCACTGGGAGGGCTCAGCACGGGGTCTGGGCTTCCGCTGGGTGACTCTAAGGCGGATTTAGGACACCAGCCCGTGGCCAGTTCTGAACTAGGGGATGTCCAAACGCATCAGTGATGGAGCATCTTGGTCACCTTTTTGTAAAAGGTGGAAGATGATCGTAGGCTGGATTGGCAGCATAAAGCAACAGTGGCCACCGTGATGGATGGAGCCAGGGACATCAGTTCTTTGTGGTGCACGCGGCCCCTCTGCGCCACACAAGTGCAGTCCGTACAAGCCCCACTCGTCTGTTTGGGGCTTTGTTTATGTTCAGTTGAAAATATCCCAGCCTGGCAGTCATTGTGAACTCCAGGGCTGTGCTTGATTTTTTGCAGCAACCCCTCCCCTGGAACCACTATCCTTGTTTATAAAAGAGGTTGGTGATACCTTCCTGCCCAGGTAAGCTCACTTTGGGACACAGTAGTATTCTCCACCGGGGAAGGCAATGGCACCCCACTCCAGTACTCTTGCCTGGAAAATCCCATGGACGGGGGAGCCTGGTGGGCTGCAGTCCATGGGGTCGCTAAGAGTCGGACACGGCTGAGCGACTTCACTTTCACTTTTCACTTGCATGCATTGGAGAAGGAAATGGCAAACCACTCCAGTGTTCTTGCCTGGAGAATCCCAGGGACGGGGGAGCTTGGCGGGCTGCCGTCTATGGGGTTGCACAGAGTCAGACATGACTGAAGTGACTTAGCAGTTAGCAGTAGCAGTATTCTTTACATCACATCCCCTGGGAATTCTAAGTAATATAAGTCGAGTTGATGTTAACCAATTGAAAGAAGACCACACTTTGTGGGTTTTAACTAACCATTTATGAGTTGGGTTTTTCAGTCCTCCTTCTATGTTACAAAGTCAGTAAAACGTTTTTCAGGGCTTGAGCATTTCCACAGCCCTTCTGAAGGTGCTGTGTCTGCAGTGCCCAAGAAAGGAAGCAGCCCACTTGTCTGCCTGCAGAGATGAGGGACACCTGAGCCCACAGGTCCATAGATGGGGTGTGGGGAGTCCTTGAACCCTGCACATTTTATGGAACATTTTAGGTATAAGTGTGCATGTGTATATTTATGAGGAGAATTTTCATCGTTCTTGTAGAATCTCCAAGGGATTCGCACTGCAGCAGAAATCCTGACTGAAGCCCTGGACCTGTGGAGCTTTCAGTACCGATGTGCGGGGAGGATCCCAGCTGGAGGACCAGGCCCCCACGGCCACGCTGCCTGCATCTGTGCCCACACCTCGGGCCCACGTCCTCCTGGTCTCCCTAGGTGGTGGGGTGAACAGGAGGCCTGGCCCGAGGTGCCCCTGCTCCATCTGTTCCTGTCTCCAGCTGGGACTACTCTTGTTCCCACTTGGGAACCTGACTCACTGACACCTGGGGGGAAGCTGCAGCTCCTCCCTGCCATTCCCTGGGTGGAGAAGGCTGCCACCCTGCACACAGGTAGCCCCAGGACAGTTTTTGAAGAAAAGTCAGCACATCTCAGTGTTGTTATAAATGACTTTGACGTTCTCTTTTCAAGGGCCTGTTCTCCACTGTGTCTCATTCCTGAGGCACCTGCTGAGGGGTTGGTCTTGTGGCATGTGGGGACATATTGTCTGTCTTTTCCTTTCTGCCTGTGGTCTGTCAACTCCCACCTCACAGATTCCTTAGGGAACATCTGTCAACCCCAGGAAATGCAGTGCACATCGTGCTCATTGTGTTCCCTGAACTTGGTCACTGCAACTTAAGTCACCTACATTCCCAAACCTGAATCAGTCCTCTTTTGAATAGAATTGGGGAAATGTTTGGTCATTTGTCATCATTTTAGGAGGTGTTTCACGGGGCAGAAGAGCCCGGTTTCCTGTCTACTCCCTAACTCATGGCCTGGCGCCTCCCAGGCTGGGCACCACCCAGGAGCTGGTTGAAATGCAGGTCCAGACCCCTGACCCGCAGAGTGGCATGTGCCTGTATCATGTTCAAGCTTAGTGGCTGTTCTGCACACATTTCTGTACTCAGTGAAGTAAACCCATCTGAGGAGCAGAGGGACTTGGGGAAATAGGCACTGCTGTCCGGAATGTCTCCTGGCACTGCTTCAAGATCAGAGAGCAGATATAAAGTAAATGAAGAGCATCTCTCGTCTGCTCCACTTCAGGCTGCTGGTGAGGGAAACTGTAACGCTCTGAGATGCCCAGGATACATTTAGGGGCCAGGTCCCATGTGACCTCAGCCTCTTCTAAGCATTGCTTTCCCCTCCTCCTTTCTGCCTGGTAAAATACATTTAAGAAAGATCTGGTAGGATCTTTATGTCTAATGTTAATGCTAATGACTTCTTTCCCTTCTTGAGCATTTTGAAGTATTAAACATTTTACTTTTTATCAAGACACAAAGGTGTGTCTTCACCCAAAGTCTGAGTGATGGAATCTCAAGATTTTCCACAAGTGAGAGCTTTTTCATTGTAATCAAGTAAAGAGAAGAGCTGTGAGTGCTCTTCTGTACAGGCCCACAGATTACCCACCGTGAGTGTTTATTCTGTACTGAACAGGCTGTGCCGGTGATGGCCGGTGGAGCTGTGGTTGCTGGGATCTAGCATCCCAACCTCACGAAGTTGGTTCATTCATTTGCTGTCTTGAGGATTACAGGGTGACAAGCCATCCAAGTTTGCATGAGGCTGAGGGATTTCCTGGGACCCAGGACTTTTTAGCACTAAAACTAGGACAATTCTGGGGAAACCGGACAGTTGGTCATCAGAGGAGATGAGTCTGTTTTGGAAGCACATGCAGGGCGGTAAGTGCTCTTTAAATGCCAGGTGCTGACACTGCTTTGCTGCAAGGATGCTGGCCCTGTATTAAAATTCCTCTGACTGGAATCTGGGGTGGGGAGCTTTTGGGCCAGTTGTCCTGTGCCATCTCACCATCTCTTGAGAGACCCACATGCGTGAGTTTGAGGGCAACACAGAGCCAGTATCCACAACTGGCCTGCCTTTGAAGGGGCTGAACTCTGTGGATGTTTGCAAGCTCACTGCTCAGAGCCTGGCAGCATGCACGCTCCTGGTCATTAGCTGGCTTTACCTGGCGTTTTCCTCCGTTTTTGGCTTCCCAGATGAAACGCGTTTTCGTGGGAGGCACCGGGCGTGCTTATGCCTTGGGGATCCAAGGCCACATGGGCTGCCTGGATGAGCAGTAGTGGGAGCGGAAACCCAGGCATGGGGACAGCAAGGTTCTGATGGCAGGTGAGGCTCAGTCCCTGTAATTTTAGGAACAAGCCACAGTGGTGACGGGACCTGGGAAATGGTGGCATCCTTGTCTGTCCAGGCAAAAATACTTTCATGTCCAGTCAAGCTGTTGAAAAAATTCTTGACTTAGAAGAAACCAGTTTGCTGTGTGGACAGGAATTCTCCTGATTTTGGGGGGTAATATTTTTTGGAAAGAGGATCTGGGAAATGCAAATAACAGTTGGAGAAACATTGAATCATGCAACCATTTATATTCAGTTTGAGATTATTATTGAATATCATATTAATGAAACAAGAAAACAAAGCAATCAAAGAGGGAACATGTGTTAGTACTTTTAATATTTTGACAATGATTTGGTGAGATGTAGGTTTCACAAGAGGTGTGGGAGACTGGGAGGGAGAGGAGGGTTGAGGGATGTATATTTTGGAAATTAGGCTCAGTGCAGTGAGACTGTGTGTAGGGATTCTGAAGAGAGAAGGACTGGGTTCATATCTGCCCTCTGGCATGTAGGGCTGGAGTCCTGGGCCAAGTGTAAACCCTCCTGCTAGCGCTTTCCATCTGCTGAGCACCCACCGTGTGCTGGGCACTCTGCTAGAAAATTGCCATATGTGCCCTCAATTCAGCTTCACAAAAATGGGAGGCAGTTTTATTATCCACATTTTACAAATAAAGAAATGGAAAGGGAGAGGCTATAAGTGACTCATGCAGGGTTACCTATGACCTTAGCTCAGGATCTCATGTCCTCTGGACTCTCACATTGTGCCATGGAGCTGGTTCACCTCTGTTTTCTCATCGCAAAAAATGGGCCTTCTTGTGGTTATAGGAAGTAGTGTTTCATGTCCTAACACATGTCTCTGTACCCGAAGTGCTTCCCTATCTTCCTTCCTCCTTTTAGTGCTTAGTCGTTGCTCTGTAGAGCTGTTTGCAGAAATAACAATGCTAGTCCAGAGCCTGGCTGACTCTTTAGGCATCGGGACATACTCACTTTTCCCTATTCTGGTTAAAGGACTGTTGTTGAGTAAACACAATTTTAGTCACTGAACTCAGCTTTGCTCTTTGCAAAGTTGGCAGTTAAAATTGTGCCTTTTATTTTGCCCATCAGCCTAGTGTGCCAAGTGAAATAGATTGCTTTATTTCATTCTTTCTTACCTGTTATGCCCAGCCTCAGGTTTGAATTTTTAGTCTTCAGCACGTGGTATTTCTGGATTCAGATGTAGATGCTCCCACAGCTCCCTCCCTCCTGTTTGCTGAATCATAGTAGGCTATGGAGGCTTGACTTTGATTTGAGAGACAGATGCTGGGTAATTACAAGGTTTTCTTCCTACAGCAGGGGATTGTCAAGTAATCACCTTGTTTTTTAAGGGAGAATATTAAGCAGTATTTTAAAGAACCAGACCCTCGGCTTTTACATGGCAGAAAAATGAAATGAATCCTTAAAATACTTCTACCTCCCTTCCTGATGCAAAATGGATTTTGGAAAAGGAAGCTTGACTTCCACTGAAGTGATGGCAGGATGAGAAAGGTTGGAGATTGTCCAGGGCATCTCTGATGGGCACCGTGTGCCAAGTCAGAGCCAATTTCTGACCCACCCCTTTTAGAATAAACAAGTGGGGCTCGGTTGTTGTAGGGAAAGTTAAAAATTACAAATAAGCGAAAGGACAAATACCCAGCCTTCCCACATTTTGGTAAGTATCTTTCCAAACACCTGGATGTATGTGTGCATTTTTAATTTAAAGATGAGCTTATACTCTCTCTTTTTTTTTATAGCCTGATTTCCCACCATTTAACATGGATGGTAAACAAGCGTTTTTGAGTAATTATGTGTCTATATCCTCCCTCCTAAAACTGTGGTCCCTGGAGCAGCCTGGGAGCTTGTTGGAAATGCAGATTTTCACCAGAAGCAGCATTTTCACAAGATCCTCAGTGATTTTTTTAAAATGCACTTTAAAAAAAAATAAAAATAAAAAAATAAAATGCACTTTAGAGTTAAAGATATACTGAACTACCTAATGTTAAATGGTGTCTAATATTCCATTTCATGAATGTGCTATAATTTACATATCTAGTCTCTTATTATCTGAACATATAGGGTTTGTACAGATTTCCATTTTTATAATCAGCACCTGTATACGAAATGTCTTTGTTTCCCTGATACCTGGGACATATCAGTGGAGGAGAAGGCCCGCCTTAAAATCTTTGATGAAAGTTGCCAAATTTCACTCCCGTCAGAAGTATGCATGCCCATTTTCCCATGCAGAATTGGACAGTTATCCTTTTTAAAAAAATCTTTGCTAGTTTGATAAAAATATAAAATAAATGATAAAAATAAAAAATAGAAATAAATTTTTTTTAGAAAAATAAACAATACCTCATCACTAGTGGTCAATTTGTCTGATTACTTGTGTATTTAAACATGAATTCATTTACTTATTTTTTTTAATAAGTAAATGATTATTTTATTTTGATTATGTAAATTGTTTGGTTCTTTGTGGGTCTTCCTTTGAGGTGGTTGTCATTTTTCTTCCAGGTTTTGTAAGAGCTCTTTATATGTTTAGATATTATCTTTCTGAAATATGTTACAAATGTAGTTCCAATTTCTGATATGGTATTTTGTCTCATTATTGGATTATGTTGCAAATGCAGGAAGGAATCTTCAGAGAGGAATCCTGAGTTGGGAGAATGTTCAGCATAACTCTAGAGCCTTTTGTCCTTAAACCCGCATAAAAATCATTGCTTTAGAAGAAGTTCAAAGTTATGACTGACCAACTCTAGGCCAAGATTATGTGTCCCTGCTACTTTTGGGGCCCAGAAGAACCTCAACAAACTTTGGAAACATGCATTTACTGTTTTCTTCTGTTTTTTGATGCTGGGTTTTTTTAGAACATGGAACTGGAAGAACTTTTAATTTTTAAGTAAAACTTGTAGCCTAGCACACAGGTCGTATATATATTTGTGTGTATATAGAGTATCCTTTATATAATATTTTAAAATTTTTAAATGGAAAGTAGAGGCATGGCCAAAAAAAGAGACAGTCATATTTTGAAATGACCTTACTTGTAACCTCATTTCCAGGATTCATTATTTCTGAGCCAATAATAAACTCATCTTACTGAGAGTACCTTCCTCTCTTGACCCTGATTCAGTTACTTAGTAAGGAACCGGTGTGGTTTAGATTCAGAGTTCCCGAGGGGGCCATGAACAGGGGACTTCTGGCACCTTCTTGCCCAGCAGAGGTGACTCTGCACTGAAACACTCAGGGCTGAAGAGCGTTCCGGTGACCGGCCTGGGGCTCACGGGACACACCAGGCAGGGCCGAGGCTGACACTGTCTCATCCTCAGTGGAGGTCACAGCGCAGAGCTGTGTATGAGTCAGATACAAAGTGCCTGAGAATTCAGAGGAGACAGTGATGGTTTTAGAGGTGAAGACAATAGGAGAAGTTCCGTAGGGGGGTTGTGACCTGTCCTCTGTAGGCAGTTCATGTCGGGCAGTGGTGTGGGGTGACTGCAGAGAAGAGGAGCTGGCAGACTGATGAATGGCCGTGGCCTCAGCCTGGGGGCTGCACAGGGGCCAGGGGAGCAGGCATTCATGGTGTGGAGCTGGGGAAAGCTAAGGGCCTGCCTGGGAAGAGGCAGGGCTGGATGGAGGGCTCGGGTGGCTGGAATGACCCTGGGGTTGCGGTGCTGCACACAGGTGGAGGCCATGGGCAGGAGCCGGGGTCAAGCAGGCTGGGCTGGAGGCACCGTGGAGGTGTCAGCTCCGAGCAGGGGTGGGGAGCTGGACTGAGTGTTGGAGGCTGTGGGGCCTGGGCTGCCCACTGAGTTCCTGCCCCCAGCTGGTCCTCGGGCAACCTGGCAGGAAGGGCTTTCCTATCTTTGGGGAGCTGTCACAGAGGAACTTGGGCGTCTCCTTGGGTTGACTCTCAGCCATAGGATAAAATTGGCCCTAGCTCAGGATGACCAAGGAGAGGTGTGTGGGCCTCATGCCACATGGACACCATGGCCTTGAACCCTTTCGGGACAGTGGCCATGCTGAGATTTGGTGGCTGCAGGAAAGCCTTGTGCTCAGGGCAGGCCACAGCTCAGGTGAAGACATTTGTCCCCCAGGGTTTGTATAGAGCAGGTGAGGAGCTCTATGGGGACATTTGTCCCCCAGGGTTTGTATAGAGCAGGTGAGGAGCAGGGGGTTTTCAAAGAGAGGGTAAGAGAGAAGCACCTTTCTACAGAGAACCACACACCATCAGGACATACCCCAGCTTTCCTGACTCCAGGTGGGGCCCCTGAGCCATTTCTTCTCAGACTCCCATGAAGCATGTTTCAGAGAGTAGGCGAGCAGATATGAACTAGCCACGTGGCTCCCGGTGGCTGGGAGGGTCTTGAATGCCAAGAGGAGGGGGATGATAGGTATGACCATGGGGAACGGGGGTGGCAGTGTTTTACTTTTCTTTGCACTCAGCATCAACCTGACAGTAAATCTCGTCAGTGGTCAGTGAAAGAACCACCTGATGACCGTTTTCTTACAATCCTGGCACAGGAGGTGATATGGTTCCTTAGTGCTATATTAGACCCTGTCCCTACAGAGAGGCAGTGGGAGGTGGGAAGCAGTCAGATACCATTTCCCATGTGGTGCTTTAAAATCATAATCAGAAATCGATGTGCCCGAACAATGTGTCCCCAAAACAGCTTCTGTTGCTCTTGATCCCCAAAGTGAAAGTGTTTGTAATCCTGTAATGTGCTCTCCTGATGCGTTCCTGGCCTTAGACTTGGGATGAACAGCCAGAATGAGGCCCTGATAAGAAGTCTACATCTTTTATTTTTAGTCTCTGGATGTAGCTTCCCTCCTCCTCAGACTCTGGTCGAGTGGTGATGCAGCCTCGTCTGGCCTCACTGGTCTTTAGGAAAGAGCCTAGAGTCTCATCACCACATCTGTGTCTGGGGGCACGTGCCCTAGGGCAGCGTTTGGCAGGCAGCATTGACAGCAGTAGCTGACGCTGTTTCCAAATTTAGTGTATACTGGCTGCTGTGCTGTGCTTTCAGCACAGTGTTTAATTTTATCCTCGTGGCTACTCTTGGAGGCAGATATTCTAATCATCCCCATTTTACAGATGGGGAGACTAAAGCTGTGAAGGGTTATGTACCCTGCCCAAGGCTCTGTCTAATGGTCAGATCTGCCTGACTGCAGCCCCCGTGTTCTGTTCCTACAGTGCATTTTCGGACACTTTGCAGGGCCAGAAGCAGAACTGGTCAACTCTGTGCTCGGCCAGGGTCTATGGTAGAGATCCACTCCCAGACAGAGCTGCTCCCGTGAGGGCTTTACATCTCTCGGAACCAGGTTATCCTCCTGTGTCATTGGCATCATCAGCATCACAGCTGCTTCTCATCATGTGCCTGGCTTCACCAGTGGTAGCATTTTACACAAATTGCCGTTGCTTCTTCCTGTCTCTACTTCTGCAAGCCCCAGCAGCACATAGCTTTAGAATCAAGACTGAGTCCTTTGCAGGACTTTTGTCCCTCTCTGCTGTTGGAGGCAGACTTCACCCCGTTTATCTCAAGAAATTTGCTTCATGGGGATCCAAGCCAGCACCTTGCATCTGTGCACTTAGACTCTCCTCCCACTGCAGGTGCCTGTGTGCACCTGCGGTTAGGAAAGGGCTGCCGGGCTGGGGGGCCTGCCCTCATACTGGAGGCAGGGCAGCTCCTGCTCACCTCTAAGATTTCCCTGGGAGAAGGGCCTTCCTTACTGGCTGCTGTTCATTGAGCATGTGGGTTGTACCAGGCGCTGTGCTCAGAACTGTTCAGCTCATGTCTGACAGTCCTGTGAGTGAGAGAGGATGTTCCCTTGTTAAAGTGGGAGCAGTAACGATGAAGTCAGGGCCTGCTTCTTTTTTTTCCTGGAGGATAACAGCTTTATTGAGATGTAATTTACTTACCATATGATTCAACCATTTCAAGGGTACAATTCAATGGTTTTTAGGATATTCATAGATAGGTACAACCATCATCACAATCAATTTTAGAATTTTTTCATCATCTCAAGAAGAAACACCTTATCTGTTAGCTGTCACTCCCCTACGCCTGCGTACTCCTCACCCCCACACCCCAAGGAGCCAATGAGCAACATGCTGTAGATCTCACAGGGCTTGCTTCTTGACTGCGAACAACAGCTGTTTTTTAAAGAGACAGAAAGAACCTTAGATGGTCTTAGTCCAACCCCTCTATTCTGCAAATATTTGCCCAGCATCCAGCTGCTCTTAGGTAGTGAAGCCAGCCAAAGGCCGTTCATCTCCATGTGCAGCCCCCTCCTTCTGCTCTGCCCACTGGTGTCAGAGTGCCCCCCACCCCGGTGCCCACCCCAGCGAGCAGGCCCTGCCCTGCAGTGTGTGCTGAAAGTGATCCTTGGGGTTAAAATAAGAATTCTGAGCAACAGGAACGTGAACAGACCACTGAATGATGACAGTGACAGCCCGGGGCAACTACGCAGAACCCAGGGGATGCCAGAGCGGGGACCAGGGCCCACGCCCTCAGTTTGCCCACTTGTAAATGGAGCTGCTGGTTTGGGTGATGGTTATATTTTCTGAGTCACCCAGAACCTCAAAATGTAAAAATCCTGGTGGGTGGATGGAGCCGACTGCAGGAAGGTGCGGCCTCTCATAGACGTTCAGGACGTCCAGGGCTTGGTGGGGGCAGGGAGCTGCCGGCCTCCCTGGTGGCGTGGGAAGCTCCCTGTACTGAATTGTCCTCATGAAACTACATGAAGCTCCTCCTCTGTAAAGTGTTCCTGGGAACGGTACCTCCTTAGAAAGGAAGGAGTCTGCACATTCCACCTTGGACGTTTCATGGCACTATGCCCTCTGCTCTAATTAATTCCAAATCACACAGAGAGGCCATGGCTTGACAATGAAAATAATAACAACAGTAAGAGTAGGAATGACCCTTGGTTCCTGAGTGCATCCTGGTAAGTCGTGACTCCTTTAATCCTCAATGAGGTAGGTAACCTTAGGCACACAGAGGAGGCATCTCATTCATGGTCACACAGCTAACACACAGCTAACAAGTGGCAGATGCACACCCACGCTGCTGGTGCCAGAAGGGCACTGTCAACCGTGGTGGTCATGGGAGGATGAGAAACATCTCATGTAGAAGCGCCCACAACAGCTTCTGACACTGGTGCATGTTTGGGAAAGGGAAGAGAGATGCTCTTAGGTCTCCCCACATCCTCCTGGATATTTTGCCATTTCATTGTGGGCTTCTTTGTCTATATTTTTTCAAAACAGACAAACAGGATGGGAAAGCTCAGATGAAAACTCAAAGCCTGACCATCGGTCTTTCTCACATGTAAGTGGTTGGGAGGAGGGAGAGTTTTCTCCTTGGTGCATCTATAGCACCCAGGGTAGAGATGTCAGCCTCGCTTAAATGTCAAACCTGAGTTTGGGAGCAGCTCACAGCTGATTGGAAGATGAGAGTATGGGGTGGGAGAGCTTCCACACCTCTTCCTTCGTTGGTATAACCCCCTTCCGCTGGGGCTCTTGCTTGCGTTTTGCCAACATCTGCTCAGGCTGCCTTTTCTTCCCCAAGTCTTGACAAACAACACCCTTGGTTACAAAGAGGAATATTTATAACCAAAGGAAAACATAAGCAAGTATTCGACTACCATGTTAGCAGTAGGGGAGGTTTCTTATATTTTTTCCAGCCTCATTAAAAATTTACCCCCTCCCCCACAACCCCCAAGGTCTGGACTGCATTCAGTTTCCGTAAGCTGGGTGTTTTGGCTTATCTGCTCTCTTATTCTTTCTTAGAAACTTGAATCAGGGGAAGTGAAATCCCAAAGAGAAAGGGGCTGGCAGCCTTTGGAAACCTGAAGGGCTCTTACCCCAGTGCCCTCTGCCCTTGCTGCCCTGTGGGGGTGTTGTAAGGCAGCTAGCCATGGCATGGGAGCTGCAGGCTCTAGAAAGGGGGCCTGGGCCTCAACCTCACTCCTACTCATGTGGCCTCCTGTCAAAGAAGTAGATGTTGGTGCTTCAGGCAGATAGGCTGTGATGCACAGAATATCATTGTAGAAAGGATTCTAGGAAACCCCCTAATCACACTGTAGTTCTGCAAATGAAGCCAACCCTTTGCCTTGAAAGAAAGGTTGGAAGGACATCAGGACCTCAAGTGCCCATTCTTTAAAATATCCTTTGCTGTTCTTTTTCCAATTTTAAAGGCCATATATTTAATTACACCCACCAGTTCTAGAAATCACATTCAGAAAAGTATTAAAAATGGAGATCACTTATAATGGTGGCCCTGCATCTGGCCACCTGGACCCGCAGCAAGCATTGCTCATGGGTTGGCAGCACCCTTTACCAAGAAAGAAATCTAAAGAACTCAGTGGCTCCAAAACTGCTGTGTGAACATGGTCAGGGCATCGTCTCACCGGGGGTGGTGGGGGAGGGTGTGACATGACAGAGGTGTGCTGAGCTGAGAGCTCTTCTGGGCTCCTTATTAGATGTACAGCTGCTGTGCACCCTGAGCCCTTCTTCCTGGAAGCCCTGCTCACTTGTTAGGAGATGCTGAGATGATAGAGGTCCCCACCTTGGCTGGGGTGGCTGCCCTGCAGTGGGACCTTTTACTGCCTCCCACCCCACCATCAGCATCCTCATCCTCAGGCCCCAGGAGCTGGTGCCCAGCCTTGATTGGCACGTGGGGCCTGGCAGCAGCATGCCTTTGTGACAGGGCAGCACCATGGGGTCATGAGGCCACTTGGGCTCATTCTTGGGCTATGACTGAACAACTGGACCTGGTAGCTCAGATGGTAAGGCATCTGCCTACAATGTGGGAGACCCGGGTTCGATCCCTGGGTCAGGAAGATCCCCTGGAGAAGGAAATGGCACCCCACTCCAGTACTCTTGCCTGGAAAATCCCATGGACCGAGGAGCCTGGTAGGCTACAGTCCATGGTGTCGCAAAGAGTTGGACATGACTGAGCAACTTCTCTTCACGATACTACTCCTTCCTTACCCATAAAACTTCCTTAGAAATGTGGTGGTGACACACACGAGTCCCTGGTGCCACTGCAGGCACATCACCAGCTCTAAATTAAGGTTAGTGTCCCCTCCCTATACCGGACACCTCAAACTTAGGTACACTGTGGAATTAGCAAATCGCTCTGGGTTTCTTTTCTCAAGTTCTGTGACGCATAGGCTAGGTGGTGGCACCTTTGACCTCAGGGAGTAAGTATTTTCTTAACTATCCCTGAATCCTTTAGAATTCAGGCCCTAGATAGCTATCTTTCCAGTGGCCAGAGACTGAGTAGGTGACAGCCGCTGGGCAAAGGGGCCAATGATGCCTGGCAGTTGGGTTTCTAGAGTGGATCTCATCTGGGTACTTCATGCTACCAATGACTGCATTTTCTTTAGAACTGATCCTGAAACTGCACGATTTAAAACTGAGGAAAAAATAACATTGCCACAAGATGGCCGACAAGAATAGCATTCGTGTTAGAAAGCAAACCGCAGTTTAAAGCAGCAGACATCTGAGCTCGTGCTGTGGGGTCAGCGGGGCAGTGGTGCTGGAAAGTGGGTTTGCTTAGGGGATGGTGGAACTCCTGTGAGGTGGGTGGGCTCAGGCCCAGGTTAGGGTCTGCAGATGCCCAGCCCCATCTGGACCCAAAGGGAAGGGAGGCCCTGGAGACCCAGCGGCCAGCCTTCATGAAGGTCACCCCTGCAGCAAAACTGGGGTTCCAACAACATGGCTGTCATGGGGGCAACTTCGGGCATGTGCACATGCTCTCTTAGCTTTGCTGCGTATGGAGGCCACCTCCTTCTCACACACAGAAACATCAGGCTCATGTGTCTTTGTAAAGTGGAATAAACATGATTTATTTCTATTTACTGATAAATGTTCCCCTGGGCAGCTTTTGTGTAGCTGAGCTCTTAACTGTGGCTTGAGAGGCTGCTAGGAAGCTTAAGGCCAGAGTCATCCCTGGTCACTCACTGTGACAGGGACCTTCTCTGGTCCTTATTCCCTCACAGGAAAGTGAGATGGGTGTGCTGTCTGTCCTGGAGATGGGGTAAACAGCGGGAAGGGGTGACCAGTGAGTTGGGGTCAGCCTCTGCCCGAGGTGCCCTGGTGCCCTCGTCGGCCCTCCTGTGTCTGCACCATAGGACCTGGCCCATGCCCATCCAGCCTCTACACCAAGAAGCAGGAGCCCTGGCTGTGCTCCTCACTTCCTCCCCAGGCTTTCTCTTTCTTCCCACCACCTTGGTGTATGATTGCCCATCCCAGCTCCCCTTTCCTTACCTCTTCCTCCCATCAGTGTGGACGGGTGTGCAGGGAACTGGATGGGCCTCATCAGCATTCAGGACTAGGCGACTCCTTGGGCCTTTTTGTGTCCTAAGCCAGCTGTGCTGAGACCAGCCCCTGCCATCTGTCTGTCTGGTGCGACAGGGTAGTAGAAACTATACCCCTGTGCTCTTGCTGCTCCCTACACTGCAGCACCCCGCCCTGTCCCCAGAGCACACGGACACTCAACAGTAAATCCGGAGCGGCTGCTGGTGGGAAAGGAAGAAGACTGTGTGGGGTCGCAGACCTGGGCCGTGTGGCCTTAGGTGACCAGCAAGTCTCTAAAGGAGGTAATGGACTGCACCAGAGATTCTAAGCCAGGAGAGCGGGGGGTGGGGGAGCAGGGTTTGTGCCTGAGAGAACCAGGGTGGGGGCTATCACCCATGTCCTGACACGGGGAGGGAATCCAGCACCACCCACCGCCCCATCATTACATGCAAGGACCAGGCGGAGCCTGCTGCCTGCTGGGGAGGGAGCAGTCAGAGGAGTGCAGACCAGCAGTCCCCACCCGCCCCTGCCCACAGGCCCAGTGTCATTTCCATCGCTGAGGTAATGACTGTCATGTCCACACACACACCCTTGATATTGCTGCTCAGGTCGGGCTGGGCCTTGGAGCAGAAGTCCAGATCTGACCTTCCGAACCACCATCTGGGGGCAGGCTGCCGTGTGACGTTTACAAAATATGTGTATCCTGTAACCGTGTTTGATCTCATCTGAAGGTAAGCACAAAGGCCCACGTCTAGGATCCTGAGAAAGTGCAGTCTGGGCAGTGCGGGTCACCCACCTCTTCAGACATATATGCATACACGTGCTCACACACACACACACACACAGGTGCCTGAAAGGGGTCCTAGCTCCAAGACCTGCCCCTTTGTCTTCTGTCTCCCTCGTCAGGTGGTGTTCTGTTGATCAGTCACGTCTGACTCTTTGTGACCCCATGGACTGCAGCACGCCAGGCTTCCCTGTCTTTCACCACCTCCCAGTTTGTTCAAACTCATGTCCATTGAGTCAGTGATGCCATCCAACCATCTCATCCTCTGTCGTCCCCTTCTCCTCCTGTCTTCAATCTTTCCCAGCATCGGGGTCTTTACCAGTGAGTCAGCTCTTCACATCAGGTGGCCAAGTATTGGAGTGTCAGCTTCAGCATCAGTCCTTCCAATGAATATTCAGGGTTGATTTCCTTTAGGATGGACTGGTTTGATCTCCTTGCTGGGTACCCTAACCCTAACCCAGGATGCTTTTGACCTTCTCTGCTTACTGCCCTCAAATCCTTAAGATCCACTTCCATTTTCATTCTCTCATTCATGGTGTCTGCTAGGCACCTCCTGTGAGCAGTGTTCTAGATGGTAAAGGTGCAACAGGGAACAGACAGAGATCCCAGCCTGCAGACTCCATGTACACTCCTGTTAACTTCTCCCCCTAGAGTCACTGTAAGTGGCAAAATCATCCTAACTTCCCTGACAATGTCCTAACAGCATCGATGATTTCCTCTGTGTACATCAGCAGCCAGACCTCTGGCTACGCTCCTTCAGGCCCCCACCACCTGCACAGCTTTCATGGAAGGGCCATTTCACCTGAGCAGCACACTCAGTTCTAAGAATTTCGTTCAGCCAAAAGAAGACCTGCCAAACCCACGTTATCTGTCAGTGGTCAGCTTTCAGTTTTCTCTCCTTCCTCCTGCCTCAGCCCCGCCTCAAAGCCATCTTCATAGTCAGAACTTCATCGCGTACGTGGAGGGTCATGAGCAACCACACATCTAGAGCAACCTGCCATCTAGGGAGTCTTAGTTCCATGTGTGGGGGCGGAGGGGCAGGGCGCTGCTTCTTCCCCAGACTGGGTGAGCTTGAGCGGGTTCTTCCTCTAAGCCCAAGCTCCTGCAGCTGTGAAACGGGCGTTCCAGCACCTCCTTCGTTGGCTGTTGCAGGGTCAGTGTGGCCAGTTGCACATTAGTTGTGGTGCCTGATGCCAAGGAGACCCTCCAGCAGCACGTCAGGGTTTTCTGCATTGTCAAGGGCACACTTGAAGCCTGGGATGGTGACATTCTTTTCATTGCTTCTCCCCCAGCACCTGATGGCACGGTCCCTTCCTGTCTCCTTTGATGGAGGAGGGACTGGAATGCTCCGGGGCCGGGGGTACCATGCTAGCTGGAACTGGCCAGGGCTGGTGGCAAGTTGGGGACCTCAGTGGGCTCAGCTGAGGCCTCATGAACAGGAGGAGGTAAGTCTGGGGAAGGAGCCTGAGGAGGAAACAGTGTCCCAGGTGGGTGGATATCGGGCCCAAACCTGGTGTAACTGGAGATGAAGAGCTGCAGTGGGTGTGGTGGTGGCAGGGGCAGCTGGGGAGTGATGGAGGAAGTTGACACAGCCTCTGGGGGCCCATCCTCACCAGCCGTCCTACATGAACTGGGACTGGAGGTGATGGGCCCTGGATGGCTCCTCCCCACCAGGTCCTCTCCAAGTGGGGAAAAACACTTCTGTCCTTTCTGTACCCAAGCATAGCCTTAAAAATATAGCCTCCTGTGAAAAATAGACACAGCGTCTAAATGAAATACAAAATGTGGTCACCAAAGCTGCTGTTCTGTGACAGCCGTCCAGTAAATGAACTCCGGGGAGAGGGACAGGAGCCAGGATGCAGGGTTCTGGGATGCTGTCCGCAGGTAATGATGCACGATTTCTGGGTGTCAGGTGTGTGAGAGGCACCTGAGGCTCTTGACATATGTTGCCCCACTTCATCTTCACCCCGAATGTGAATTTCATACTACTGTTATCTTTCCTTTGCCAACACAGAGACTGCAGCTCAAAGAGTGCTGTAGACTGAACGCTTGTGCCCCCAAATTCATGTGCTGAAACCTAATCCCTGCCCTGTGATGCTGTGAGGAAGTGGGACTTTGGAATGTGCTTAGGCCCAGGGGTCTCAGCTGGGAGACACACCCTCTGTGAACCAGGAGGTGGCCCTCGCCAGACACTGAATCTGCCTGCACATGATCTGATGATCCACTCTTCTGGATTCCAGGACTGTGAGAAGTAACATTTTGTTGTCTGGGCCACCCAGCCAGTGGTATTCTGTTCTAGAAGCCCAAACAGACCAAGACAAAGAGGTTAAGGAATGGGCCCAAGGTCATTCGCCTGGCGAGTCATGGAGCTGGGACTAGTCCAGGGCCTCAGCTTTGCTAGACGGCAGCTATTTCAGAATTATGATATGAGACTCACTAATACGATTATTTATATTCCTCAAAATTACTTACACCATTGTCTTATTGTTGCATTAGTCTTGGAAGGGAGATGAGGCAAGTTCCCAATGAAAAACTGCATGCCAGAGAAACAGCAGTTTCCCAGAGGTTCAGGTAGACACAGAATCCAGAGCAGGACAGCTCCCCACCCCAGCCCTAGCTGTACACAAGCCCATCCTTAAGACACACCTCCCTCCTAAGCTCGAAGGAGAAGGGAAAGCTGTGGGTTTGGTGGAAG
This sequence comes from Bos grunniens, assembly GCF_055505025.1. Lineage (NCBI taxonomy): Eukaryota > Metazoa > Chordata > Mammalia > Artiodactyla > Bovidae > Bos > Bos grunniens. Next base: position 43,961,335 of record NC_141192.1, read on the forward strand.
AAGATCTCAGTGGGATGAGCCTGGTCCAGGCCTGGGGGTTGAGAGTGAGCCTGGTATGGAGGGGAAGAGTGGGCCTGGTTGAGGGTGGGGAAGGGAGCCAGGGCCACGCTTTCTCAGTAGTGTCTATGGCAGGACTCACAGACACAGGAACTGTCACAGAATAGCCTTGTTATCTCCTGGCCTTTGGGTTACTGCCAGTAAGGGACTGTAGTCACAGTGACATCTGTGATTCATCTGACTGACATCTGAGTCTGCTGTGTGGCAACACTGTGCCAGGCACACAGTTTACAACCTTTCCTGACTTGTTATTACCTTACTACTTATGTCGAGAACCAGATCTGGTCAGAGGAGTCAGAGTTCCTTGTTCTGCCTGTACAAATACGTCTGACCTGATCTCTTTTCACTGAGTCTGAAGAATGGTCTGTGCACATGAGCTTGACTGTAGAAAACCGCTGCTCCAGACAGAGGACACGGTGGGTCCTTGGACCTAGGGGAGCCTCAGGAGGGCATCTGGGGGAGGGGGGCTGCCATCCTTCCTCCCCCAGTGGCTGCCTCAGCTCAGTGCACTTGGAGGTGATCACAACACCTCTGCCCAGCAGTGAACACCCAGGAGATGCTTCAGAGCAGGTTGACTGCTCTGAAGTCAAGACACTGGTGTTGGCTATCACACGTAAATCTTGTTTTCTGTGGGATAGGCGATTTCTTACATGTGTGTATGTGCCTCATACAGTGAATGTTTCTGAAGGTAGCATGTCATCCCTTCTCTTTGTACCAGTGCTTTGTCACATGATTTCTGGTCAAGGTTATGGATTCAGTGTCTCTATTAGTCCACAAGTTAGCCTCTTTCTATAGGGACTGCACACTGCTATTCTATGACCTATTTCCTATGAGCATCACTGACTCAGGTGCCTGATTCCAAAACTGTTTTCTTTGTTGTCAACTTCTTGGCCAGGCACTGTGCCACATTAGCTCGAGGAAGCCTGCACACACATGCATACACATGCACTCACACAGGCATGCACAGAGTCTACTGTTGTGTGTCCCTGAAGGAACTCCTGCAGCTGATACATTACGTGACTGATGCTACACTTGGGGTTTTCCGGCGAGGTTTCTGAGGTTTTCTGATGGCTGTGGAGGATGGTTAGCATCGACAGTCCTCTTTTGGAAGGCACCATTTAGCGGGCAACAGCAGTGATCTGAGCTCATTTCATGCGTTGGTAAGCTTTGCAGATCAGACCTAAACAGAAGGGGGAGGCTTGCTGCCCACTAGCATGGAGCAGGTTATCCTCCCATCCCCAGCCACACATCCAGGGATGTTGGGAGCACAACCAGGACTCCCACCCAAGACCCCTACCCCTGCATGGAGACCCCTGAATCCAGCTGTGAATTGTGTTTGTTACCCGTCACTTAGCAGTGAACAAAAGTTCCCCAAGGCAGGAGGCTTTAGCACTCTCGAGTGGCCATCTGACTGCATTCTGCAGATGAAACTTGGACTTCAGGTGTTTGTCAAATAGCTGGCTTGCCCTGCATGTCAGCCACCAGGAGAAGGAAAGAAGAATGCCAGAGACAGGATGATTACTTCCGCTGAAGATGCAGACCAGTTGTAGCTGTAGCTGTCAGTGACAACACTAGGTCCGCCTGTTTTCTGTGTCACCTATTTATGGACTGTTCAGAGAAGGCAATGGCACCCCACTCCAGTACTCTTGCCTGGAAAATCCCATGGACAGAGGAGCCTGGTAGGCTGCAGTCCATGAGGTGGCTAAGAGTCGGACACGACTGAGCAACTTCACTTTCACCTTTCACTTTCATGCACTGGAGAAGGAAATGGCAACCCACTCCAGTGTTCTTGCCTGGAGAATCCCAGGGACGGGGGAGCCTCATGGGCTGCCGTCTATGGGGTCGCACAGAGTCGGACATGACTGAAGCGACTTAGCAGCAGCAGCAGGCCTCTAGGTTGTTTTTTTAATTCTTTTTATTTATTCAGTTCATTTCAGTCGCTCAGTAGTGTCCAACTCTTTACGACCCCATGGACTGCAGCACACTAGGCTTCCCTGTCCCATCACCAGTTCCCGGAGCTTGCTCAAACTCATGTCCATCAAGTTGTTGATGCCATCCAACCACCTCATCCTCTGTCTTCCCCTTATCCTCCTGCCTTCAATCTTTCCCAGGATCAGGGTCTTTTCCAATGAGTCAGCCCTTTGCATCAGATGGCCAAAGTATTGGAGCTTCAGCTTCAGCATCAGTTCTTCCAATGAATATTCAGGACTGATTTCCTTTAGGATGGACTGGTTTGATTTTCTTGCAGTCCAAGGGACTCTTAAGAGTCTCCTCCAACACCACAATTCAAAAGCATCAGTTCTTTGGTGCTCAGCTTTCTTTCTGGTCCAACTCTCACATCCATACATGACTACTGAAAAAATCATAGCTTTGACTATATACACCTTTGTCAGCAAAATAATGGCTCTGCTTTATAATATGCTGTCTAGGTTTGTCATAGCTTTCCTTCCAAAGAGCAAGCGTCTTTTAATTTCATGGCTACAGTCACCATCTGCAGTGATTTTGGAGCCCAAGAAAATAAAGTCTGTCACTGTTTCCATTGTTTCCCTATCTATTTGCCATGAAGTGATGGGACCAGATGCCATGATCTTTTTTGAACGTTGAGTTTTAAGCCACCTTTTTCACTCTCCTCTTTCACTTTCATGAAGAGGCTCTTTAGTTCTTCTTCACTTTCTGCCATAAGGGTGGTGTCATCTGCATATCTGAGGTTATTGATACTTCTCCCGGCAATCTTGATTCCAGCTTGTGCTTCCTCCAGCCCAGTATTTCAGATGATGTACTCTGCATATAAGTTAAATAAGCAGGGTGACAATATACAGCCTTGACATATTCCTTTCCCGATTTGGAACCAGTCCATTGTTCCATGTCCGGTTCTAAATGTTGCTTCTTGACCTGCATACAGATTTCTCCAGAGGCAGGTCAGGTGGTCTAGTATTCCCATCTCCTTAAGAATTTTCCACAGTTTATTGTGATCCACACAGTCAAAGGCTTTGGCATAGTCAATGAAGTGGAAATAGATGTTTTTCTGGAACTCTCTTGCTTTTTTGATGATCCAGCGGATGTTGACAATTTGATTTCTGGTTTGTCTGCCTTTTCTAAATCCAGCTTGAACATCTGGAAATTCCCGGTTCACATACTGTTGAAGCCTGGCTTGGAGAATTTTGATCATTACTTTACTAGCGTATGAGATGAGTGCAAATGTGCAGTAGTTTGAACGTCCTTTGGCATTGCCTGCCTTTTTAGATTGGAATGAAGAGTGACCTTTTCCAATCCTGTGGCCACTGCAGAGTTTTCCAACTTTGCTGGAATATTGATTGCAGCTCTTTTACAGCATCATCTTTTAGGATTTGAAATAGCTCAACTGGAATTCTATCACCTCCACTAGCTTTGTAGTGATGGTTCCTAAGGCCTACTTGACTTTGCACTCCAGGATGTCTGACTCTAGGTTAGTGATTATCTAACATCATGGTTATCTGGGTCATAAAGATCTTTTTTGTATAGTTCTTCTGTGTTTTCTTGCCACCTCTTCTCAATATCTTCTGCTTCTGTTAGGTCCATACCATTTCTGTCCTTTATTGTGCTCATCTTTGCGTGAAATGTTCCCTTGGTATCTCTTAATTTTCTTGAAGAGATCTCTAGTCTTTCCCATTCTATTGTTTTCCTGTATTTCTTTGCATTGATCACTAAGGAAGGCTTTCTTATTTCTCCTTGCTATTCTTTGGAACTGCATTCAGATAGGTATATCTTTCCTTTTCTCCTCTACCTTTTGTTTCTCTTATCTCAGCTATCTGTAAGGCCTCCTCAGACAACCGTTTTACCTTTTTGCATTTCTCTTTTCTTGGAACACGAGAAAGAATCACACAGGTGATCACGGCCTCCTGTACAATGTTACAAGCCTCCGTCTATAGTTCTTTAGGTACTCTGTCCATCAGATCTGATCCCTTGAATCTATTTGTCACTTCAACCATATAATCGTAAGTGATTTGATTTAGGTCTTACCTGAATGGTCTAGTGGTTTTCTCTACTTTCTTCAACTGAAGTCTAAATTTGGCAACAAGGAGTTCATGATCTCAGCCACAGTCCGCTCCTGGTCTTGTTTTTGCTGACTGTGTAGAGCTTCTTCATCTTCAGCTCAAAGAATATAATCAGTCTGATTTCAGTATTGACCACCTGGTGATGTCCATGTGTAGAGTCTTCTCTTGTGTTGTCAGAAGAGGGTGTTTGCTATGACCGATGCATTTTCTTGGCAAAACTCTGTCAGCCTTTGCCCTGCTTCATTTTGTACTCCAGGCAAAACTTGCCTGTTTGGCAGTACCGGGCCTTGCTTGTGGCATATGGGATCTTAGTTCCCTGACCAGGGATGGGACCCAGGTCCCCTGCATTGGGCGCATGGAGTCTTAGCCACTGGACCACCAGAAGAGCCCCATGCCTTAAGCTTTGTTTCATGTCTCAGACAAGAGGGATACTTTTGTGACAGTGCAGGACATTCCAGTTATATTTTTATGTCTGTTTGATTTGGCCTGGAGAGAAGTTATTTTCTTATTTTTAAATCATTAATGTAAAATATTGTGTTTCTCATATATGTTGCCACACTGCTGACTAGCTGTACCGAAAAGTGCCAGTGTGTGCAAAATGCGAATCTCATCTCACAATGAAAGCGTCAGTCTCTAAAAGGTTGTGCTTTCAAAAGCACACAAAGCCAGGCTTTTCTTCCAGATGGAGCGGAGATGGGGGTCAGTGCCACACGCGGGGTGCCCACTGGCCTTGGGTCTGCTTGGTGCAGTGGGTGGAGGGAGGGAGCAGCAGGAGCGGCTTCCTTGGCACTGGGACCTGTGTCTCAGTGGGCCTCAGGGCAGACTGGGCAAGACAGGCTATTGTCTGACTTCTCCTCACTCTAGGGTGGTTCTTCAGTTTAAGACACAGAGAGGTTGTCTGGCATGCCTAAGGTCACACAGCCAGCAGCTGTGACAGGGAGGGGGAAAAAAGACATCAGAGGATGCAGAAGGGCCAAGAGGAGTTCTCCAGCGGTTTCTTTCAGTTCAGGGAGAGAGTGAGGAAGTCAAACCCAACAAGACCCCAAGCCAACTCATCCGAGCTGGGCACCTGGTGGGTATCTGTCATGCACCCCCTCCCACATCATGCCCCTGACCAAGCGTCTCCCACCCAGGGCCCACCCAGGACACCCCACCTTGGTGTCCTCGAGGAGGTGTGGCCAGTGGTGTGCCAGCCCCATCCTGCCCTGCCCACCCATTCAGGTCTTCTCTTACACACAGGAGCTCCTGGCTGACCTGACCTGTCCACCAGGCACATCAGCACGGGGGTCCTGACACCAGACCCTGCCCAGGGGGCTCAGCACTGAAGTTTCTCCCTGGTGAGCGTGGCTCCTTCCTCCACCACTTACTTTCCATCCACCCTCAACAGGGATGTGTTGAACATACCATGTAGTGGGGATGCAAGGCGACATGACAGCCTTGACCTCTGAGGGCAGGACAGCAGAGCAGACAAAGCAAGGGTGAGTTTATGACAAAACACCCATAGGCTGATACACACAAGGAGGAAGACCCAGCGAGGGCTGAGACTGAGAAGCCCCATTGGGTGGGCAGGAAAGCCAACAGGAGGGGACGCATAATGAATCTGGAGGCCAAGGGGATGCGGGCCCTGCATTGGAAGGAGATGCCAGGACCCAGGCCTGGCACCAGCTCTGCTTGTGAGCTCTGTGCCTGCTCAGCAGGGAGAGTGGTCCAGGATGAGTCTGCAGGTAGGGCACACAGGGCCCCAGACCCTAAAGGCTTTGTAAGGAATGTGGTCTTCCTTTTAGTGCAGTGAGAAAGCATGAGGGTATTTTCATTAAGCAGGGGAGTATTGTGGTTCAGTTTGTGTTTTTAAAATAATTTCCCTGTTGCCATCAATTATTTGGGGAGGGGGCATGCCCTTGGGGGAGGCTGTTTTCATTGTTCAGGCCAGAGGCAGCAGCCACGTGCGTAGGGGAGCTGCAGGGGCTGGTTGGTTGCACAGTGTGGAGGTGGGGCAGGATGTGCTGTGGGGGAGATAAGGGGTGCAGGAGACCAGGGGTTCATGGTGGTTCAGGTTTCTTACTGAGATAACCGGGGGACTGGCAGGGAGGAGCAAAAGGGAGGAATAGTGGGAACCTGGGATTTCAGTCCAGGCACAATTTAAGGGATGAACCTTCGTTGCCTATCGTGTACAAATGAAAGTGAGAAGTGAATGTGGCTGCTGTTGGAAGGAGGCCTCCAACCCTGGGCTCAGGCCCCCCACAGCCTCACTCACCTGTAGTCCTTGGCTGTGCCCAGCACACCTGGAGGACACTGGGTGAGGAGCCAACAGAGGGGCATGCCTTGGCCACCCACCTGCTCTGCCAGATCCCTGCTGAACTGGTGACTTCAGGAGTAGCCCCAGACCTCACCCACTCCATGTGCAGCAAGGGACCCCCTCAAGTGTGGTCCACATGCTAACAGCGCTTCACTGGCCCAGCCCTGGGGCCAGCCCAGGCCCTGTGCCCCTTGACACCTCCAGCTGCTCGCCCTCCTGCACAGTCCACCAAATGTGAGCCGTTGGCTCTGGGCACAGGGCCTCTGCACAAGATGGTCTCTCTGCCTGAAAGACTCTGACATCCCCACCCCCAGCCCTCTAGGCTGATGCCTCTCCACCCATACAGCCTATCCCACATGGCCCCTTCAGGGAGCCTCCCAGACCTGTCCCCAGGATCTGGATTCAGGGTCGTCTTGTGGGCACAGCCTCCCACAGCCAGACATCACCTGGTCACTCTTCACTGCTTGCTTCCCTCACCACATCGAGAACTTCTGGGGACCGAATACCGCTCTTACTCCATTCTATTGCTGAGGGGACCATGACACCCTAGTGTGATATTCCCTGCCACCCTTGAGTGACATTCTCCTTTACAAATGGGGCATCTGCTTTTCTAGTTGCTGCTGAGGTTGTTTTCCTTGCTGGGGGTGGACTGGGGTGTCTCTCTGGGGGTGGAGCTTTGCTGAGTGACTGTCAGTGCCCCTGGTCTGTGGGCCTCTGGGGTCCTGGGTCCCTGGAGGATGAGGAAACCAGGTTCGTGGCGGTGATGGGCCTTAAGGCATGGCATGGTGACACCATGGAGGGGGAGAGGACTGTGTCAGTATACTAGCTGGACACCAGGATTAACCTGGCAGGCAGTGCTCTTCGCCCCAACCCACAGCCTCCCTGCTCCCTCCCCCGTCTCCATGCTACTTTGACCTTTTTGCAAGGTGGAGTCTCCTTTCCCTCCAGAGTTGCTCCTGGCTGTGCTCTGGGACCCTTCTCGGCCCACTGCAGAGGCGGAGGGAGGTCCTGTGGTGTGAGGACTAAGCACCTGGCTTGAGTTGTGTGCTTGCTGTGTGCAGACAGCCACGTCCCCTTTGGATGAGAGGATGATGGGGTTTGTAACTACAGGCAGCAGCAGGCTACTGGGCTGGCCCTGGGCTCTGTGGGTCAAAGGTCACCACTGTAAGAACTTAGTGGTGGGTGACCTTGGGCTTGTCCTCACACTCCTGAGCTCCTGTTTCCTCACCTGCAGAATGGGCTGATGGGAGGACTGCACAGTTAATCCCTGGAAAAACTCTTGGTCAGTGACTCAAAAATGAAGGAGTCTCACCTTGGCTGGGGATCTGCCCCCCTTCAGGGCTCTGTTAGTTGGTGGCAGGGACCCACTGTCCCTGCCCCCCTTCCCTCCCAGGGACTGCCCAGAGCAACACTTCACACGTGAAGAGCCACAACTACTGAAGAAGGCCGCAGAGGCTGCTCGTAAATCAAATCAGATAGTTCAGAGTGTGTCTGCTGCTTCCTCGTTTCTTCATTAAGCAGTTGGCCAGGCCTGGGTCTGTTGTGTGAATTCATTTTGAAATGGCCTGGGAGGCAAAATGACTTTAAACATAACTTTTGGAAAAGAAAATTTCATTCTGCTTACTCAGCATGATGTAGCAATTAAAATGCTGGTTTTCCTCCTTTTTGAGAGCTACCCCTGAATAATTTATGACTTCACCCACCAGCAGCTATAAGGTTCACTGAAATAAAATTATTTCAAGCAGAGTGGCTGTGGAGCAGAGGCCGTCTTCCCAGCCTCACTGTCCAGTCAGCCTGGGCCGATGCCTGTTGCACCAGGACTGTCTGGAGCCCTTCTAAGAAATGACTGGTGAAAGAAGATATGGTGGCCACTTTGCTCTCTGGGCCTCGGTTTCTTCTTCTGTAAAACGAGGACAACTAAAGCACTCTCTAGCCCTCAGCCCGCCATCTCTGGCTTCCTGTGGATACTGTCTCAGTAGCGGTTACCTAGTCATAGGTACCTCTATAGGGCCAGGCACTGTGTTGAGTGCTTTCCCTGCATCCTCCAGTCATCCTGCCCCACAGACAGCCCAGTGAGGCTGCTCTCACTGTGCCCATTTTACGAACAGGAGAGATGAAATCTGCCCAAGACTGTGCAGTCAGTGAGAAATAAATTTAGAATTTCACCTCCCAAATCTGCCCATCTGAACTTATTAGTAAGACCTAGGATGTCTCTTGTACATTGTCAGCCTTAATTTTGCTGTAGAAAAGTTGTTTTTCAGAGGCTGTCTAAATCAGTAGTAGAGAAAGGTTGGGGTGGGGCTGGGGTTAAAGTTCTGAAGAATTTGCACAGCTTTTATTATAAATCATTAGGGCTTCCCTGGTGGCTCAGACGGTAAACAATCTGTCTGCAATGTGGGAGACCTAGGTTTGATCCCTGGGTTGGGAAGATCCCCTGGAGAATCCCCATGGACAGGGAAGCCTGGATGGCTACAGTCCACGGGGTCACAAAGAGTCAGACACAACTGAGTGACCAAGCACAGCACAGCACATACAGATGCAACGGAAGCAACGCTTTCTCCTTTAAGTCTCTACATACTGTTAGCCTGGTTTACCTGGAGTTGAAAGTGATGTTTCTTAAGGATGTATGTATGTGTGTATGTATTTCTAAAGACTGTCCCAGCATTTGTAAAAACTATTTTTTATTGAATTGGTGAAATTAAATAAGCCCCTTCAGATTTATTTACTAATAAATTTAGAGTTACCAGGTAGAGAGTGCCTGATAAATTGCTCTCACCTGAATGGAATCTTTCAGGCCCTAAGTGGTAAAAAGCATTCCAAAGTCACCTTAATTTACAAGGAAATGAGAGCGAGAAAGACGTGCCGAGCTCTTTGTTCAGAATTCAGCGTGTCTTTGGGTCTCCACTGCCCTCCCCTGTGCGTCTTTCTCTTCTGGTCATGTTTCTGGGTTTGCCGGGTCTGTGAGGGTGGGATGGGGAGGCGTGTGCAGGATTCGGTGGGGACACGGGGCCCAGAGAGCAGCAGTGAGGTATCCTGTCTGGAGGGTGGGCAGGACGGCTTCCGGATGGGTATTTGGGTCCTCCCGGGAGGGCGTGGGGGTGGGAGCGGTGGCGCTTGGGCGGAGGCTCAGTGTGGGGACGCGGTGGCCGTAGCAGTAGCGCTTGGCCTGCCTGTCCAGGTCCCACCCGGAAGATGCCCCCCAGCGCCAGCGCCATGGACTTCTTCCAGCTCTTCGTCCCTGACAACGTCCTCAAGAACATGGTGGTGCAGACCAACCTGTACGCCAAGAAGTTCCAGGAGCGGTTCGGGAGCGACGGGGCCTGGGTGGACGTGACGCTGCCGGAGATGAAGGCGTTCCTGGGCTACGTCATCTCCACCAGCACCTCCCACTGCGAGTCGGTCCTCAGCATCTGGAGCGGCGGCTTCTACAGCAACCGCAGCCTTGCACTGGTCATGAGCCAGGCCCGCTTCGAGAAGATCCTCAAGTACTTCCACGTTGTGGCCTTCCGCTCCAGCCAGACCACACACGGCCTCTACAAGGTCCAGCCCTTCCTGGACTCGCTGCAGAGTGGCTTCGATTCGGCCTTCAGGCCTTCCCAAACCCAGGTGAGGCCGTGGGGCCCAGGCCGGGCCTCCCGGGGTGGCAGTGGGCAGGGAGGCAGTGGTGTCAGTCAGTGGCTTCCTCCATCCCGCCTGTACCCCGAGGTCACTTCCGGGGAATCCCTGCGTGGCCACAGCCCATCCCGTCCCCATCTGATTAGAGGAAGGTGATGGAAGAACAGCCCCAAACCACATTTAGCATTCTGCTCCAAGAGGGTTTCCCTCCTCTTTTCTCCTCGTCCTGCTTTTCCATTAATTATCCTTTCTTTCTCAGCTGTGGTTTGCACAGGGTAATGTTCATTTTCTTGTATTCTCTGAGTACCGTGCTCATCTGCTGGTTGTGAAGGAAAGTGAGCAGCCTTCTAGGGGTGCAGGGAAGGAGGCTGGGGTCCAGCGTTCTCAGGCCAGGGTAGTGGCCCAAGTGCTGGGTACCCAGCGTGCATGGAGAGTGAATGCCTTTGAGGGAGTTGCAGCCAGCTGTCAGCCGTGACCCTGACCGTCACAGCCCCTCGCCTTCCTCACTACCTAAACAGTGCTGTGTTTGCTCTCAGTTCCTGGCTCTTAGCCCTGGCCTCCAGTGGACTATGGCAGTCGCATTTGGCTGTGGTGACAAACTTCCAGAAGTCATCCTCAGAGTTGCTCTGCTGGTCTGGTAAACTGACAGGGTGACTCTTCCCAGAGATTGCTCTAACCAGATCATCAGGAGGTTCCTGGCCTAAGTGAGCCAAATTCCCTCTGACTTGTTTCATATGAAGAGAAAAATCTTACTTCTCTTTCATTTGTACATTTAAAGATCTACCTACCCACCCACTTTTCCTTAAGGGCCTTTGTAATGAGCCTCAAGTTCTTTTTGCAGTTCTCTTAGAGATACACTCCAAATTTCCTATCCTATCTTCACTGCACAGCTTTAAAGCATGGGGTTTCTGTGGGGAAGATAATGCCCTCTCTGCCTTTGCAGGCGTCCCAGCTCCAGGGCCCCCTGTGATTCCCGGTTTTCCAAATCCTTCCGCTATTTACAGGGCAGCAAATGCTGTTTGATCTTGGCCCTCACTTTCCTTCTTTACCAAGACGTGGGGTCTTAGGGGACACAACCTCTGCCTTACATAACAGGCTCTACAGGACCAATACAGGGCTGGGCATGGTTTTTTTGTTTGTTTGTTTCACTGAATATTTGCTTGGTTGAAAATGAGCCAAACCAGAGACACATTGGCTGGGATGCAAGGGGAAAAAACAATATTCTGACCATACTGGAGTCAAACATTAGAAGAGCTGCTGGAGAGGTCTGAGTGCTTGCTAAGCCTAAGTGTCTTTCGAGAGTTAACCAACCAGCTCCTTAGGTGATTGGTATTTAACAGCCTGAAGATGAGGCTGCCGAAGGCCCTTCCAGCCCCTAGACGAGCTGTACTGGTGATTATACGCATGTTTGTTGTGTGCCTGCCAGGTACCGACCCCACCCCGTGCTGTCTGATCCTTCTGGAGCAGCAGCATCAGACACTGAGACCTACATCCCAGGCGATCCCCACAGCCACCTGCGTGTGTGTCCCTGGGGTCTGCTTGGCCAGTGGGCACCTGCAGCACCCACTAGCAAATTCTGAGCTGTGTGGACTCACCCCCTCCCACCCCAGACAGGGGTGCTGTGATGGGGCAGTGCTGCCCCCCTGGGTCTTGCCCTCCTGTGCCCGCAGACGGCTGTGAGGAGAGACCCTGAAGAGGTGGTCACTTTATTCTTGCTGCCCTCATCTTTTCTTTGGATCCAGTTGATGAAACTGAAAAAAGAGGGACTGACATGAGCTTTAGATTGGGGAGTGGCTCTCTGGTCATGTCAGGTTCTTTTTTTTTTTTCCTCCCTTTGCTTTTTTCTTTTTTTTAAATTTTATTTAGTTTTTTGCCTTTGTACTTACAAATGTATTTGTTCTTGTTGCTACCATTTTCCAGCCCATGCTCTATGTGGTGGTCAGGATCCCAGCAGGAAACAAATGCTGTGTTCTAGAAGGGCAGTTACAGGGAACTGGAAGCAGGGACTGTGGACATTCAGGGTTTAGGCGGATCATCAAGGTGGCGATCCCCTGGGCTGGCAACAGCGGGAAGCCACAGTGCTGAGGAGGGGGAGCGATGGCTTCAGCCTGAGGGGCCGGATGGCACAGGCAGGCAGGGCCCCAGTCTCTTATTCATCCCTCTCTTGTAGCCACAAAAGGCAGGCACTGGGGGCAGGGCCCCGGGATGTGGTTTATAAGAGGTTGGCCTCCAGTCCCCAGTGCAGGGTGGGAAGGTGGAAAGGGAGTCTGGGGGGCAAACAGTACCTAGTACAAACCACCCAACAGATAGAACTTGAGGCAGAGGGGAAGTCAGAATCCCTGGGGTCAGCTTTCCAATGTGCTGATGACCACCTGGAATTTCCTCTTCCTCCCAACTCTGGGCCCCTGTTGAGCCAGCTCTGTCAGGAGGCTGGAGCAGGATCAGATAAAGGGGATGAGACCAGAAAGCGTGCATGCAGTGTGTGGAGCGCCCTCGGGCCTTTCTATGTGCTGGGGTCCTACCAACATGGGCTGTTGAGGTGGTGGCTCTGGGCACACGCTCAGCCTCTCTGCCTCATCCTTACACACAGAAACATCAGCATCACATATGTCTTTGTTAAGTGAAACAAAGGAAACTTTCAAGCTTTCCTGGCTTTCCAGTTGGCTCTGAAACATTCCATTCAAGGAGAAGGTATGTTTGCGAGTCGCCGCTCACCTCCCCTGAGGCCTCAGGGCTCTGTTGACGCGACTTCACTCTGCCTGTGAGACCAGTGGGAACAGCCCCTGTTCCACCCCCACCAGACATGTGGCTGGTGTGTTCCCGACTCCCAGGAGTGGCTCTGCATCCCCACCGTACACACACCCGACCTCAGCACACAGCACCCTCACACACACCCTCTGCCCTGCAGTCTCCTTTTTATTCCAGCAAATCTGACCCTTTGGGTGAGTTTACAAAGTCTTCAGAGGGTCCCCAGCTGTGGTATGTGCCCACGCACGAGTATTCATACACGGATACTGAATGCGGAGACTGAATGCATCTTCTCAAGCCTGGGGGCAGGTTAGTTAGAGGAGGATCTGGGGAGGGCTTGTGAAAGTACACAACTGCCTTGTCTCCCCTGCCCAATACCTGCCCCTCACCCAAGCGTGTCACACGAGGAGGGCCTGAGGACACAGCACTGGGTGAGGTGGTGCTGGCCCCCTGCAGCCTGGAGGGGAGGAGGCAGTTTTTGGAGCTCTGTAGAGCACCCTGCCCTGCACTGACTGCTCCACATTCCCGCAAGGAGGGTGGGAAAGAGAAGAAGCCATGGAGGCCAGGAGCTACTGCTGACTCTCTTACTTTGGTGAAACGTCTTATGAAATATAAATTTGAATAGATTCTGGGCTGTGGTAAATGCAGATGGAATAGAGGACATCAGCTTTCTGAAGAGCTGGGAGAGGGCCTCATCTTCCCCACTCTGCTCATCCACCACTCCCCCAGCTCATGTGTGGGACTTTTGGCCATCCTTCTAGAGTGGATCCAAATGGGCTTTGAATATTTGATGAGCCGCGTGGAGCTGGGCATGGGTCAGCTTCTCCAGCCTCCCCTTCATGAGTTCAAGGCAAGGCAGGCCTTGTTCAACAGCTCCTGCTTCCAACAACAGAAAACTGCAGGGGCTGGTTGTGCACGCCTGAGACCCAACACTGCAGGGCAGTTATTTCTCAAGTGGAATTCAAGTTAACGTAATAGGAGAATGGAAGGCTACTGCCCATGTCACAACTGGTGAGTGTTAATCTCTGTTCTGCTGTCATCAAGCCACGTTCTGACATCACCTGGGAGCTTGTTGGAAATGCAGAAACTCAGGCTCTGCCCCAAACTTACTGGAACAGAAGCCACATTTCAGTAAGATTCCCAGGTGACTAGTTTGTTCATTCAAGTTGAAAAGCCCTGATGGAGAGTGGCACTGGCTCACAGTGGCCAGGTATTTTAGACTTGGAGGGCCATGTGGTCTGTGTTCGGAGCTTGTAGCCTGAAAGCAGCTACCGACAATACATCGGTGAAGGGCACAGTGGGCTCCTGTAAAACTTGATTTACAGTGGGGAGTGGGCTGGGCTGCAGTTTGCCAGCCCCTGATCCAGAGAGTTGTGAAGAGTTCTTGGAATCATAGTGTTTCTAGCATTCTGTCAATACATTTCGTTGAACCACACACATACGTACCAGTTTGTAAGTATGCTTGAAATTAGATTGGAAGGGAAGTGTAGCAGGTTCCTAAAATTTACCCAAAAGGCTCCCTCAAAGCTTTAGCTTGCAAAAACAGAACTTTAACCCCCCTTGGAACCTGTTTTTATTGTGCCGTTTCTTTTTGCTTCATCGTCTTATAATTGGAAAAAAAAAAAAAAGTCCTATTATCATGCCATCAAAAAGCAGGAAGAGGTGAAGTGAGTTTAAAAATTGCCTGGGGAGTCCCATGTCGGAAAAGACATGATGACCTGGGGGAGAGCCAGAGGCTGGGCCATGGCAATGAGGGAACTGGGTCATTTCAGGAATGGTTTTTAAAAAGAGAATGTTTGACTTGGGAAAAAGAAGGTCAGGGGCTAGTGTGAGAGCTGTTCAGAAAACCTAAAGAAATCATGTGTTTGTCTCCATTTCTCACAGAGGAGAAGTCAGGTCAGTAGGTTTAGGTTAGATGTAGATCAGCTTTCAGTTAGTGAGCAATTGGAACATCCGTCAGTGGAAAGGTCTTCCTTGAAAGGAAGCAGCTGCCCTCCGTGGGCATGTTTAGCTGGGAGGTCCCTCTCCCAAGTGAGAGTTTGGACTGAGGACCTTACGCCAATAACTAAGTATCATGATGATTTCCATTTACTAAGTACTTGCTAAGTGCCTTACGTACAGTTTCTTACTTAATCCTCCCCCAAACACTGGTGTAGACAACTGAGGAGACCCAGCGACACTCAGGATCAGAGAAGTCAAGTAACTTAGCCAAGGTCACACAGCTGATCAAAGGCAAAGACTAGATTTGAGCCCAGATCTGATGAGCCCCTGAGCTCATGCTGCCTTCCTGAGTCTCTGCTTTGCCTTTCCTGGCAGGTGCTACATGAACCCCTGATTGACGAGGACCCTGTGTTCATTGCCACGTGCACGGAGAGGGAGCTGCGGAAAAGGAAAAAGCGGAAATTTAGCCTCTGGGTCCGGCAGTGCTCTTCCACCGGCTTCATCATCCAGGTGAGCCCTGGGCCGGCCCCAGAGGGCAGGGAGGATTTGGTAACCAGTGAACTTGCTTACTTACCCTGGTCACTGCGCTTCACTGGGTGCTACAGCTGAGGCTGGGTTGGGCTGCTCTTTTCCTTGCAGGGGAATGGGGGTAGCTGGCACTGTCCCCTGCATGTTCCTTCATGCCCACCCCAGCCCTGTTAAATAACAGCTGTAAACACAGATCAGGGCTCAGTACGTGCAGTGTAAGCCAGCGGCTTCACCAGAACAGTGGGCAGAGAGGTGACTGCCGTGACTCTTGAGAGCACCCCGTGTAATGTCCCAGAAAGGCCCCCACCCCACACCGGGTCCCTGTCCTCCCTTCCAGTCCCGAGGACACCTCCTCAGGGCTGCAGTGGCCTCAGGAGCACGGTTTTCTGAGCCAGCCATGCCACCTGTTCCCTGCTCTGCTCTTCTGTTTTGGAAGAGGTGGCCAAGCTCTGCTGCAGGAACAGCGTCAGACGTTGAGCTCCTGGAGCAGGCAGGGGGCCGAGCACATAGGAGGGAGTGGGGCTGGCAAAGCAGACCCCGCCTCACTGCCCTGCCAGGCTGCAGCGCCAGGCCCAAGGCATGAGGGTTGGCACACCTCCTGCCCCCACAGGGAAGGAGTCATAGGAAGGTTAAGCTGAGCATCTCCTCTGGATGTGCCCCCGTGCATGTGCCCCGCAGCAGCCCACCTTCCCCTTGGGCTTCAGGGCCTCAGGTGAGGCTGGGCCTGGGGTCTCCAGCTGGCCTCACCTACAGGCTGCAGACTGTTATCACAGGGACCCATCCCAGAGTGGAAACCACTCCGGACGTACCGCCTGGGCTTTCCGTTCCCGCACAGCACCTGCCGACTCTGTAGTATCCTATGTGGTGACACTGCTCTGGGGATTGGGGAGTCCATTTCACCGTATGTATGACATTCAGTCATTCTTTGAATAAATTCTTACTGAGGGCTGTTGCTTGCAGCATCGGGCCA
The DNA here is from genome assembly GCF_055505025.1 of Bos grunniens. Lineage (NCBI taxonomy): Eukaryota > Metazoa > Chordata > Mammalia > Artiodactyla > Bovidae > Bos > Bos grunniens. The sequence goes on from NC_141192.1 coordinate 43,977,524, forward strand.
GACAGTGAAATCATGGCTCTGCCTTCTTAGGAGTCTGCCTGTGTGGCTTTTGATAGAATGTTCACATGTGGCTTCTGTGTGCCTCTGGTGCCATTTCCTTTTTACTGTAAATTTAATGAGTAGCGAGGAGTCAGGACCATTCCCTGCAAGGCCTCAGGTCTCCTTCTCTCTGTGTGTGCAGTTTCCTTCTAGTTTCTATGAAATCTATAAAATCCCCATCTATAAAGTAAAGGATTTGGATTGGTACCTTGAAGTTTGCTTTTATTTCGAAAACTCTGGTTCTAGGCTTTGTGCAGTTTGAATTTAGAATTTAGAAGCCAGAATTGAAGCTGGCAGCTCCTATTCTTGGTCTTGCCTCCACTATGGCTGAGGCAACAGGAAGCCCCGTTTGCGCAGGTACCCTTGTTTCATCTGTCTTGTGGCAGGTGGAGTGAGGACTTTCTTGGCCTCCCCACTTCTCTGGTCCAGATGAAGGTGCCTGTGGTGGCAGCAAAGTAGGGAGGGACACCTCTGCCTGCAGAGGACCCACGTGGCCTGGGGACAGTGGTCTTTTTAGCATCCTGACCCTTGTCTTGGTTCCCCAGGCCCTAACTCTGGTTAGGCAGTAGCCTGGGAAGATCCAGCCATGGTGCGAGGGGCAGGGGGTGCCTCCCACCCCCTGAGCCTTCATACTTGCATCTCCTCTGTTCTTACACCCCGTACGTTTCCCAGATGAGGTGGCTCAGTGCTGCTCTGTCCAGGGGCCCCTCCTAGGTCCTGAGGCCCAGCTCTGCTGCTTTCTGTGTGAACTAAGCTGACTCCCAGTTGCCCTGGATATCAGTGTCCTTATCTGTAGAGTGAAGGGGTGGGGTAACTTAATCGGTGAGGCCCCTTCCACTGCAGAGTTCTGTGATTCTTAACTTTTTTAGTATTGTGTATGGGGTAATGTATGCAAGCATGTTTTCTTCATTTTAATTTGTTAAATAAATTATTCTAAATGATTTTATCCACTGGAGAATCCAAGCGGCTAAACCCAAAGAGCCTGTGGCCAGCCTGCTGCCGAAATGGCCCTCTGCCCCCTGCTATCCTCTCACTGGTAGCAGATCCGAGGCTGGCTGATGGGATGCAGCAGACGTGGTACGTGAAGGGGCTGGAAAGAGGGTGTGCATGGTTCTCCTCTGGCCTCTCCGCCCTGACCATGAGCTGGATCACGGAGTTGGGAAACCACCTGGAGCCATGTATCACATGCCCCTGAGCAACGTGGTTGTCTGTTACACAGTAACAGAACTCCCCTGGGGCCTGCCAGCTAGGGTCTGCAAAGCTGACCAGGTAACTTTCTTATTTTCACCTGTCATGGACTCAGCTGATACCTGGAAGGGACGGGGATTTACAGGTGTATTTCTGGGGAGGCCAAGGCCTGGCTTCGGCTTTATGATGTCATTCAGCCAAGACTGAAAGATGTGCTGGCTGGACTGCATGCTTTTGAGGTAAGTCCAGGTGATTAGCTCCACTTGAAAGATTCCAGACCAAGGGTTAAGTGAGAAAAGTATTGCAGATTGGTCAGTGATTTCTCAAGTGGTCCCAGTAAAGGTCAACTCCAACCCTCAGATGAGTGAGTACATCCCCACAGGGAACCTGCATAAGAAGGGAAGTGAACAGCTAGCTAGACAGTGCTGTTGAAAGGGAGGGTGCCGAGAAGAACCCCAGTGTTTTTAATACCTTATATGTCTACTGCTCTTGAGTTCATTTGAAGGGGAATCATATGAAAGTGGTTAAAAGTCCTATGTGATATAACTCATGAAGAGACGGTAGGGAGGTATGTGGAAGAAGAGATGGAATTAACTATATTATCCTGAAAATTAACAAGTTAATATCTTTCACTTCTGGGAGTGCAAGAGGCAGGGAGTAAAAAGTTCCCAGGAGAAAGAAGGCATCAGAGAAGGTGTGGTCACTTCAGAGACAGACTTAGACCCTCATGGAGATGCCGTCCCACTCAGTGAGGTGGTGCTGCCTCATCTACCCTCAGATCTCCCCTCTAGCCCTCCTTCCAGAAGCCTTGTACTTGGGGTCTGACTCGTGGTGGGCCTGCTCTCCCATCTGACATTTGTAGACTTGCGCTGAAGGCCTGCTGACTGCAAAGTGCTTGGCTCCAAGATGTCTATCTTGGTGTCTCACCATGCACCAAACACTGGGAAATAGATCAGCATGTTTCAGTGCCAGCCTGCAGTGCTCAGGGCTGAGGAGCAGCCACGTGAGGCCATCCACTTTGCCCTGTGATGGAGACCGCTGCCTGTAGGAGTGGGCCTTTGGGTTTCTGATAATCTGGCAAGTTGTCATGTGAGTGGGGAGGGTGAAATTTGTATGGTGTATGTGGGCCTATTCTGAAGGAGCATATCTTTTTTTTACTGTGATAAAATAAACATAACATAAAATTGACCATTAAGTGGCATTAAGTACACTCACTGTGTTGTGTAGCCACCACCACTGGAACTTCATCATCATCCAGAACAGCTGGGAGCACCTCTCTTAGTAAGGGAACGATACACTGTCGCACAGACAGAGTGAGCTCCCTGCACGCAAAGCACGTTTCAGATGCACCGTGGATGCTGCTGCGGCTCGGGGAGGGGTCACCAAATGTGCAGCACTGGTCACACTGCCCCCGTCAGGCTGCTCTGTCTGCTGTGCCTGTGGGACTCCTAGTAACGGGAGGTGAGGGGCCGGGACAGTGTATGTACTTGTCCCCTGGTCCCAGCACTATCACCCTCATTCCATGCACGAGGAGTGCTTTTGGTCACCTGTAGCGTTCCCAGGAACTCTGCATCAGACTCAGACAGTGCTGGTGTTGCAGGATGCCCATGAGTGCCTGTTCCTCTTCTGTTTCCCGACCTGGCCTTTCTGGTTTTACCTTCTGGCATGAGCAGGGCTCAGAGGGTGTGATGGGTAATTTTGTGCCAATTTGGCTGGGTCACAGTACCCAGATAGTTGGTCAAACACTATTCTGGATGTCCCAGTGGAGGTATTTATAGATGAGATTGACATTTGGATCAGTAGACTTTGAGTAAAGCAGATTGCTCTCCATCATGTGGGTGGGCCTCATCAAATCAGTTGAAGGCCTAAATAGAAAGGAAATTTTGCCAGCAAGACGGCCTTGGATGTGAACCGCAACTCTAACCTGGGTCTCCAGCCTGCCAGGCTGTCCTGAGATTTTGGACTTAACAAACCTCCATAATCAATCAGTTTCTTGAAATAAATACCTATATCTCTTGATAGATGGATAGGACTCTCTCAATATATCTTTGTCTCCATCCTATCATTTCCACTGCAGAGGGATTTCTGCTAGCCACTGACTCACACAGCCTGTGTGTGTCTCAGGTCTCCTGGATTCTGAACTCGCGGAGGGCAGGGACCATGACTGCTTCTTGAACCTTGCCTCTCTAGAGCCTAAGGGGTTTGCCAGCTTTTTTTTTTCTTCTAAAGTCAAAGACATCCCAGTTATCAAAAAGCTTACAAGATAGACAGGAAAACAAGACCTCTATGAAGGAAAACCTAAGTGCAGATTGTTTTCTAACCACACTTTATGGGATTAGTGTTGTGCTGGGCACTGAGGGCCTGGAGGTGAATGGAACCCTCATGGCCTCCCTCGTAGGAGAGGCAGAAGATGAAAAATATTCATGAGGAATAAAGGCAATGGAATACTACACAGCTAGAAAAAGGAGTGAAATAATGCCATTTGCAGCAACATGGATGAACCTAGAGATGATCATACTAAGTGAAGTAAGCCAGACAAAGACAAATATATGAAATTGCTTACATGTGAAATCTAAAACTTCTCTATGAAACAGAAATGAACTCACAGCACAGAGACAGACTTGTGGGTGCCAGGGGGGAGAAGGGTAGAGAAGGACAAGATTGGAGGTTGCGATTATCTGGTGCAAACTGTTATAGGATGGATAAACAACAAGGTCCTGCTGCGTAGCACAGGAAACTATATTCAGTATCCTGCGATAAACTATAATGGAAAAGAATGTGTGTGTATGTATAACTGAGTGACTTTGCTCTACAGTAGAAATTAACACAACATTGTAATTCAGCTATACTTAAAATATCAGTTAAAAAAATATTCCTAAGTACAGTGTGAATGATGCAACCCTGGAGGGATGTGAGGCTGTTGGAGGGCACCTGTGGGGCTAAGAACGTCTCCTGGGGTGCAGAGACCAGGGTATGTGGTGCCCTAATGGGAGGGCAGACCATGAGGGCATACACTGAAGGGACAGGCAGGAGCCAGGGTTACTCACTGCAGGCCAGCGCTGAGCATGGCCTCCAAGCAGGATGCAGCCTTGACCAGTATCTTTCTGTCCTTATTTACACCTGAGAACACTTAAGAGACTGAGTCTTTTATCCCAAATCGCAAGGCTGATAGGTGGGAGCAGGAAGGAATGTGAGCTCAGGTGCTGGCTGGCTCCCTATGCTGTGGGCACTGTTCCCAGGAGCCTCTCAGAGGAGGAGGAGGCACCCCGAACCCCGCTGGGGGCCAGGATGTGTGAATGCAGCATCTGAAACATGGCTAACATCTCTGACACCCACTAAGAGGATTTCCATGCCTTCGAAGTGTCCATTTCAGGAAAACGAGGCAACCCACAGTGTGTTTCTGTCCACAGTGAACAATCCTCAAGGCTGGTGGAGGCCCTTCATCTTCTGGGGTGCCCACACCCTGGGGTACTCCTCACAGATCCCATGGAGGAGCTTTAGGCTGTGTGACTCCATGTTTTGACAGCAGTGGAACAAGCATAAAGGAAATCACTTGTGACATGAGGCTCTGACAATACTGAGATGGTCTTGCTCCCCAGGCACAAGTGCTCTGTGCTCTGAGACCGCAGCGGATGCCTTCTTTTTGCAAAACTGCTGCCATGTTCAGATCAGAGGCATGTGGGGCACTGCAGAGAGTGTCTTTGTGTCACAGGCCTGCTGGGCCAGCAGCTCCCAGTGAGCTTCGTCTGTACTCCCAGTGAGCTGAGTGAGGGTGAAAGGAGAGGTTTATACAGAAGGGTGCATATCCAGTTCAGGGGAGTCATGTCAACAGGTGGCTGGGGTCCTCAGCCTGGGACACTGAGGTCACTTGTCTTGGAAGCCTTGTGTCCCCTCTGTGGGTGCAAAAGGAGACCATCTCCGTAGAGACTATTGTTCTGTCTGTAGTGTCAGAAAGATTGAGAACACAGTGGGAAAACCCAACCCACCATGTAGTTAATGGTGTGCTGACCTATGGGGATTTGTTTAGCCCTGAAGCTCTTTGGGGGGAAAAGAAAAGAGTCTCCTAATTAAAAAAAAAAAAACAAAACCAAAAACTGATATGATCAAAAAGGCTGAGTTCTCCCATTTGAATGTGTTGAGCTAGGCCTCCTGCCCTGACAGTTGAGACCCAGGGTCCCTTTCGAGGGAGGCGGTGAGGGGAAGGGCAGCTGACAGAGGTGGGTGTGGCTGAGCGTGGGGCCCCACCTGGAGCTTTATCAGAGGCCAGTCTCTGGAGGGTCAGGTGCGGGGTGCCGAGTCGGGTAGAACCATTCTGGACAAACACGGTCTCTCGCTCATTGAGTGCACCTGCCCTGGAGGAGTAAACTTCAGAAGCCAGAAATCAAAACGGAGACCTCAGGCCAGTGGACCCTGCCGCCTGCCCCGTACACAGCACTAGGTGTGTCCAGGGGCCCCTGGAAGTATCCACGAGGGGCCCCACACCTTGTGTGGCTGGGCCAGCAGCTCTGGAAGCCCCTCCTCCCTTCAGTCTAAGCCATGGTTTATGAGCTGCTTCTGCAGTTCAGAAAAGGACAGTTTGCATACGTGGAGTGTTCGCCTCCAGCCAGGCCCCACACTCAGGCACACTACACACATCCCTCATGTTCATAACCACCTGCCCCTATTTCATGGTGAGAAACTGGGGCCCGGAGAGGTTTTCTGCCTCGTCCGAAGTCTCAGCCTCAAGGGGCAGACCTGGAATTTAAACCCCGCCTTCCCAACCCTGGAGCCCACCCTCCGCCACTGAGCCATGATCTGTCCCCAGGGAGAGAACTCTTAGCCCAGGGGTCCCCAACCTTTTTGGTACCAGAGACTGATTTCATGGAAGATAATTTTTCCAGGGACCAGGGGTGGGGGTGATGGTTTCATGTTGATTCACGTGTATTATGTTTATTATGCACTTTATTTCTGATCTAATGCGACCACTGATCTGACAGGAGGTACTGGTCTGTGACCCAGAGATTGGGGCCCCAAATTTACACACAGGCTGTCTGGTTCTTACCCAGCTTCATTGTTGTGTTATTGATGTTCTAACACCAGTTATGACTGATTGCCCTTGTTTTGAGACAGACTTTTCATGTTGAAAGAATTTGAGGAATTTATACTGAAGGTTTTTTTTTTTTTAATTATTACTTAACTTCTAATTTTTTCATGTACTAGTGAGTTACTCCTGACCTAAAACTAACTTGGAAAATGAGGCTCAGAATGAAACTGATTAACTCAAATGAAGTTTGCTTGTGGAGTCAGAAACTGGGCGGGACATTTACCCATCTGTTTAACTGTGCAGTGGCTGGGATGCCAGCCTCAGTCTGGGGCAGGTCAGATGTGGTTATGTCCCAGGATGGGATTGGCTGTGGCACAGTACATCTGTCACAGACCCCAGTGTCCATGAGCACATGGCTTAGCACTAACATTTCCTCAGTCTGTTGAATGGGTTAGTGTGCCCAGCCCTCCTTACCATATAGGGAAGCAGAGACAAGAAAGAAATTATTAAGTGCCATGTAAGTGAATCAGACCCTAACTGGATCAGATTACACCCTGGCCCTCTCCCCAAGGAACTATATTCAGAAGGGTACAAAGAGCCCACCTGTCGCTCCTCCAGTCCATTGTTGTTTTACTGATATGGAGTTGATTTGCAAACTTGTGTTAGTTCAGGTAAACAACAAAGTGATTCATTTAAATATGTGCATATATTCTTTTTCGTATTCTTTTCAGTTACGGTTTATTATATTGAGTGTAGTTCCATGTGCTGTACAGTAGGTCCTTGTTGTTTATCTAGTTTATATATATCTGTTTGTTCAGAGAAGGCGATGGCACCCCACTCCAGTACTCTTGCCTGGAAAATCCCATGGATGGAGGAGCCTGGAAGGCTACAGTCCATGGGGTCACTAAGAGTCAGACATGACTTAGCGACTTCACTTTCACTCTTCACTTTCACGCATTGGAGAAGGAAATGGCAACCCACTCGTGTTCTTGCCTGGAGAATCCCAGGGACGGGGGAGCCTGGTGGGCTGCCGTCTATGGGGTCGCACAGAGTCGGACACGACTGAAGCGACTTAGCAGCAGCAGCAGCAGTGTTTGCTAATCCCAAATTCCTAATTTATCCTTCTCCCCACCTTTGGTGACCATAAGTTTATGTCTGTAAGTCTGTTTCTGTTTTGTAAATAAGTTCATTTGCATCAAATTTTTAGCTTCCACATAGAAGTGATAAGTATGATCATCTCTAGGTCCGTCCACGTTGCTGCAGATGGCCGTATTTCATTCTTTTTATGACTGAGCCATACCCCACTGTATATGTACACCACATTATCCATTCATCTATGAGTGGGTAGTTAGGTTGCTTCCTTGTCTTAGCTGTTGTAAATAGTGCTGCTGTGAACACTGGGATGTGTGTATGTTTTCGAATTAGAGTTTCTCATCAATCCATCATTTTGAAAGTCAGAATCACCTATTAGCTGAGCTTTGGGATGAAACAAAAGCAAAGTCCTTGTAAGGGTGTGTAGTGCTGCAGGTGTAGCCAGAGAAGACGGGGCAGAGAGCAGTCGCAGCACGTGAGCCCTTCTTGGCCGTGGCCATGGTGAAAGGTAGCATGAGCAAACACTGGTGGTGAAAACTGTCAGTGAAGTGATGTCATAGAGATTTTGCTGGAAAACCAGGCTGATGAGCCAAAGAGGGTGTGAGTCCGCATGTCTGCCGGAGCCAGCCGGCAAAGTCGATCAGGTCCCGAGAACGTGCACGGCGGGGCTAAGAAAGAAACTAAAGCAAGAGACTACAAAGATGGGGTCGAGAGGTTCAGACACGTCACCACGAAGGGACGCAGTCTGACACCAACTTTATTCAACATCTCATATTTATACAGAAAAGCGTGAGAGAGACAAAACAGTTGACCCTTTTTTCTTGGTTAGCCTATACATCTTACAAACAGTCACAAGAAATCTTGAGAGCATGGGAATGGCTCCCTGTTACTATTTCTTACACCAGATAACATTTTTCTGTGCGTGAGAAGTTTGCACAGAACTCCAGGTGCCTGCAGTAAATAAGCGCCTAATCTCTGGGGTGGCGGGACAGAGAGCTATGTTTGCAAGCAAACCCTCAAGGACTGAGGCAGCTCCCAGAGCTGTGTCCTTCGGACAAAGGACCCCGTTCTCACGGGCAGCTCCCCGCACATGTCCAGTAGAACTTCCCATGATGATGAAACGCCCTGTATCTGTTGCTCCACCCTGGCAGCCCCTGTTTTCATGTAGACTGAGTGCTTGACTACTGCGACTGAGGAATTGGATCCTTCATCTTTCTTAACTTTTAGTTAATTTAAATTAAAATAGCCATGTGTGTCTAGAGGTTACAGCACAGATATGAAGCTTTGCCATAAAAAAGATCATTTCTGTGTATGCAACTTGCACATAACGATAATAGCCTTGCAAAGTACACAGAGTATTATTATCTTTATAAATGAGGAAACCAAGGCTCAGAGCAGTTAACTCTCCCCAACTTACACAGTAAATGGCAGAGCCTTTGCTCCTTGAATCCAGGGCTGTGCCCTCACCAGTCTCCTGGACAGACTCCGTTCCTTTTGTGGTGAATGGGCACCTTTAACTTGGCGGTTCTCCTGCATGGCCATCCCTCCACAGGTGACAGCCCTACCCGTCTCCATGTGCCCATTCTGCGTGGTTTCCACGTGTGCTAATGCTGCGTTCTTGTACTATTTCCTCATTTCTGGGATTACACCCTCTACCTGCTCTGTATCATTAATGAATAAAAAGTTTAAGCAAAGGGTTACAGTCCCTAACACTTGACTTCCCCATCCCCAGATATGCCGCCCACCAGCAGTGGAGAAGCCCGATGCTCTTCTGTTCTGCAGGAGAAGTAGGACCAGTGGTCAAGACCAGCAAAGCCCAGTGACAGCTTAGTGGAATTTTCAGCCAGTACATCTTCATGACCCTTGAGACCATCAGTGATCACAGCTCTAAGCAGTGTTTTTTTGGGAAAAGTGGTGATGAACTAGGTCCTGTCTCACGAGGTCTTGGGGCGTTTCGAAAGTAAGGCTAAGATAGCCAGACATGTGGTGCAGGCATCTCCCAAGGTATTACCACTGTAATCCATGTTTCCTGAGATTCTTTATGTTATGATGACAATAAAAAATACATGATATCAGTGATAATATCATGGGACAAAATGTAATACCATGTATTAATAATTTTCTTCCCTCTTTTTAAATGTGTATATGAAAAAGTTAACAATCATAGGAGCCAGAAAAACTTTTAAGGAAAAGTGAAAAGCTTGGCACCTGAAAAATACATTTTGCTATTCTAAAGACACTTGCCAAACAAGCTGTAGCTCAGATAGTAAAAGTCTCTACTGCAGATTCCATTTTGCATGATGATGGAAGCTGTCCTGTGCCTCTCCCTGCAGGAGGAACTGTTCTAGTGTAATGATGCTCTCTGCATAGATGGATGGAGAGCGAGAACTTTATGAAAAGCTGGAGAGGCAGCAGTTAGACGTCTAAATGAGTGCTGTGTCCTGGGCACTGTCTTTTGGGAGCCCCCAGCACAGCGTATGGAGGTGTGTGGTGCCCAGTGCTGCCTTCCTCGGGGTCTGACGAGATTATTTAAGGGAGGCCCTCAAGTTTGCACACAATCAGTTGCCTATCTTCCCCAGTCAGAGCAATGGTGTGTGGTAGGTGTAAGAATCCATAGAAGGTTATGATTTTTTTTCATTCATCCCACTCAGGGATACAGGTTCACATCTTAGACCAGCTAAGAGCAAACTCAGGCCAGCGGGAGCTGGACCAAGCTGACCCAGTGGCACTTGTCAGGCAGGTTGAGTCCTTCTGTGACTTTTTGACTGCCCAGTTGACATTTCATTGAAAACCCTACCCCTCAGCTGAGACTTTTGACATTACTATTTTTGTTACTTATTTAAATATAGATCCTGTTTTATATTCACTTTAAACTCATTATCTTCTAGTACTGAGTGCCACAGTTCAAGACCCTCCTTGGGCTCACATTGATGCCAGTTTTCAGTCTCTTCCACATTTCCTAATAGGAAAAGGGAGATGTCTGACCCTGCACCTCCCCGCTTCTCCTGATGGAGCAGCTTAGTACTCCTTGGAAAGAGGCTGGCTGGAATCTGGGAAATTGCCAGTGTTCAGACTTGCCTGTGTGGACAAACAAAGCTAAGTCATCTGAGATGGTCCTGTGATACCACGATGCGTCATGGCTTCTGGAGAAGTGTGTTATTTCCAGGGGAGGTGGGGGCTGTCGCCACCCCCAGGCGTGATCTTAATGCACAGCATGTTAATAAGCACTGACTGAGGTGGGGGATCTCTCAGGAACAGTCGAGTTCCACATGGGCCTATGCTTGGGTAGTTCTGATGGGGGTGCTTCTTCTATGATTATGTTTAGTTTGTCTTTTTTGATTAAATTGGATTGTGTGTTTAACATCAAAAACATAAAAATCTCAAAATATCTATAATTCCAACATATAAAAAGAGCCATTTAAGAATATAGTCAGCATATGTACACACACACACAGAAAGACTATACCATAGCAGAGTTCCCAGCAGTAATAAACACTCGCAAGCCCTCAGAGTGTGGGGTGTTTCAGTAGGGAGAGTCTCTGCTGGTTTATGTGCATCCTTGTACATTGAAATCAATCTGTTTGCCAGAGAATAAAAGTTGATGTTGCCACCACTCTGCTGCTTTTATTAACAATAATGAGGTGGGGGAGCGTCCCCTTCATAAGCCATGGTGTTTGGGCCCATGGTCATAGGCACGCAGCTGTTGGGCAGTGAGCCCCGTGGGTGGAGGAGGACCTTGAAGGTGCCCACAGATCCTGCCCCCATGTGGAGTGCCTCACCCGGTGCTTCACTCAGATACCGACCTGGGTGTTGCTGTGGAGGGAATATGATTCTGTGGATATAACTGTGGCCCTGAATCTGTTGATTTTAGAAAGGAAATGATCCCAGGTGGATCTGACCTAATGAGGCGAGCCTTTAAAGGAGCAACCTCTTTCTGGCAAAGAGGTTGGAAGCACAGGAGGGATTCAACTCAAGACAGAGTCTCCACTGCCAGCTTTGAGGCTGGAAGGGGCCCAGGAGGGGAGGGCAGTGACCTCTAGGGACTGAGAGACCCCTCTGCCAGTTCATACCAGCAGGGAACCATGCACACATAGCCAGCAATGCTGACTGTGGTATCCTGAACAGAATCTCACCCATGCCCTGCAGAAGCAGGTTTAAGTAGGTGCTGTGTGAACCACTAGGCTTGTGATGACTCATTACACAGTGAAAAAGCAGCAAGAGTATGCTGCTGCTGCTGCTGCTCCTAAGTCACTTCAGTCATGTCCGACTCTGTGTGACCCCATAGACGGCAGCCCACCAGGCTCCCCCGTCCCTGGGATTCTCCAGGCAAGAACACTGGAGTGGGTTGCCATTTCCTTCTCCATTGCATGAAAGTGGAAAGTGAAAGTGAAGTCGCTCAGTCGTGTCCAACTCTTTGTGACTCCATGGACTACAGCCCACCAGGCTCCTCCATCCATGGGATTTTCCAGGCAAGAGTACTGGAGTGGGGTGCCATTGCCTTCTCTGAGCAAGAGTATAATATATCTAAATTTGAGTGTGTATATCTGTCCAGAAACATCAAATAAGTTGTGTGAGGAGAGGACAGCTGTGTGTGTGTGAAAGTAGAAATCATCTATTAGGCTGGATTTATATAAAGAATTGTATATTTATATATATAAACAATAATTTATATAATCTACATATATATTTTTATATAACCTATATATAATATTTATACATATATATATAAGTACTATGTAGTTAGAAACTGATTTCTGTTCTAGTTCTGCCTTGAGCACCATGACCTCGGAGGAGTCAGCAGTGTCCACCGGCTGTACCCACCCCACGACCGCCACTGTTTTCCAGCCAGGCTGTTAGACTTTCTTGATCCCTCCCATCCCGGTCGGTTTCCTTGCCCTCCTTCCCCTGCAGGTCTCTGTGAGCGCCTCCTCCATGGGAGGCCCCCAAGTGCTGGTGATCTCAGGAGCCTGGCTCAGCCCCGCTCACCCACACATGCTAACCCTCCCTGACCTTCTCCAGTTTACACCTTCCTCTTCCTGTGGCTTCTGTTTTGGAGGGCCCTGTGCACCTCAGACTCGGCACCGTCACAGCTGGGCTCAGGCGCCCCTCATCTGTTCCTTGCCTCCACCCCACCGCCCGGGCCGATGGCTCCACAGCACTGCAGGACCAGTGCTGAGGGCCATAACATTTTATGGGCTGACAATGCTTTTGTTTCTCTCAAAATCAGAAGGGGAGAAAAATAAAAACTTGTAAGTTGAAGAAATTGCTTTAATATGTAATATTAATATAATTATGCCACTGCAGTTGTAAAATGTAATTTTAAATAGTTTTTCACAGAGGACGAGGCCCATGGGAGCAAAAAGGCCCTTGAAAGTCACAACACAGCCCTGCCCCCGCCTTGTTTGCGGGATGGTGGCGTTTGCCCTGGCGGTGCCATGTGTTGCTGTGCCTATGGCACAGGAAGCAGAGCGGTAGTTTGTGACCCAACCTCAGTGACATCACGCAGCTCTGAGTACTGGCAAGGGCCCTCTTCTGCCCTGATGAGCGAGTCTGAGTGAGGACATCCTCCTTACCTTCAGTTCCTCGCTGACATGCCTTGGTGCGTGTGATGAGCAGAAGTGGCCAGCCCCTTGGGCTGGCGGGATCTGCTGTTCCCTGGCCAGACACTCAGTTCACTTCCCAGCATTGTCTCCACAGGGCCTGGGGCCTCTGTGTGCCAACAGCCTCTGCATGCCAACCCTTTCCCAGCCCTAACCCCGAGGACGTCCACACTTCCAAAGAGGGCAGAGAGAGTGTTGGGGTGGAAGGGAGGACAGTAGTCTGTGCGGCTAAGTCTGGTCTGGAAATCAGAGGGTGACGTTGGCAGGTAGGTATCTCACATCTGAGAACCTGGATAACCTGCCTTCCAAAACAGACTTTATTTCTGGAGACAAGTTTGTAAGGCTCTGGCTCACCCAGTACCTCAGCCGGGAAAGCTGCTGGTGAGAAAGATGTGATTCTTTCCAGGTTATCATTAGCTTCAGGAGAGAAGCAATGTTCCCTTTGCTGTTAGGACTTAAGCAGGGTAAGTTTATTCTGCTGGTGTTGGTCGCCCTGGTGGCCACATTTAGCCCTGCCCACTCCAGGCATCCTCTCATGAATCAAGGGTTGTGGGTTCATGAGGAGGGGTGATGTCTTATGTCTACTTTATTGGGCCTCTGAACTTGGCATCTGTGTGGTTCTGAACCTTTGGCAATGACATACACCTCCTGCATGAGAAGTTCAGACCTTCCAAGCAGCTGCTGGCTTGTCCTGGAGCACGTCTGAGGCCACCCGTTCAGTGCTTGAATAGCTCTGAGTGGTAGTAAGGGCTCTGATTCAAGCAGATCTGTTTTCCACCTGTTTGTTTATATTCATCTTGGTTCTGCCCTAGAAAGATTGTAATCACCATTCCGCAACACAGCTCTGCAGCCAAAGAGGAGCTCTTGGAGTCCTCTGGGCTCCTCCCTGTGGCTCTTTGTTATGGCAGCCCTAGAACACTAATACGCCAACTACCACCCTTCTCTTTACACCTTGGAAAGTGTGGCATCCCAGAGAACCGACCGTGATGTGACCAGGGAAGAATGAGATGGTCACCACCTTGGTTTTTAATGGGAGTCAAGACACGTTCGCTTAGGCCCGTCACGGTATCTGAGGCCTGCAGTCATCCATCTCCAAGTGTTTAGTATTTTGCTTGTTTTAGTATTCTTGCTGAGTCATAGTTCTTGCATCCCGTACTAGATGCAGTTAATTTTTTTAGCTTGGTTACAGGATTTTGCATTTAATCCTGTGAAATGTTGCCTGTCTCAGGCTGAGTGTGCCAGGGCCTGCCCCATCTCTCCAGGGAACTTTGAAAACCAGGTGGGGTGTCATCAGGGTTGGGTCTGAGGGATTCCAGCACTGCACCTTCCATACCCTGCTGAGAATCCCGGGTGTGTGTGGATGGAAGGTTTCTTTTCAGGGGACATGTGGGACAAAACTACTGTCCTGAGGTAGAATGCTCAAACTACCACACAGTTGCATTTATCTCACACACTGTCAAAGTGATGCTCAAAATTCTCCAAGCCAGGCTTCAACAGTACGTGAACTGTGAACTTCCAGATGCTCAAGCTGGATTTACAAAAGCAGAGGAACCAGAGATCAAATTGCCAACATCCGCTGGATCATGGAAAAAGCAAGAGAGTTCCAGAAAAACATCTATTTCTGCTTTATTGACTATGCCAAAGCCTTTCACTGTGTGGATCACAACAAACTGTGGAAAATTCTTAAAGAGATGGGAATACCAGACCACCTGACCTGCCTCTTGAGAAACCTATATGCAGGTCAGGAAGCAACAGTTAGAACTGGACATGGAACAACACACTGGTTCCAAATAGGGAAATGAGTACATCAAGGCTATATATTGTCACCCTGTTTTTTTTAACCTGTATGCAGAGTACATCATGAGAAATGCTGAGCTGGATGAATCACAAGCTGGAATCAAGATTGCTGGGAGAAATATCAAAAACCTCAGATATGCAGATGACACCACCCTTATGGCAGAAAGAGAACTAAAGAGCCTCTTGATGAATGTGAAAGAGCAGAATGAAAAAGTGGCTTAAAACTCAGCATTCAGAAAACTAAGATCATGGCATCTGGTTTCATCACTTCATGGCAAGTAGATGAGAAAACAATGGAAATAGTGACAGACTTTATTTTTGGGGGGCTCCAGAATCACTGTAGACGGTGACTGCAGCCATGAAATTAAAAGGTGCTTGCTCTTTGGAAGAAAAGTTATGACCAACCTAGACAGCATATTAAAAAGCAGAGACGTTACTTTGCCAACAAAGTCAAAGCTATGGTTTTTCCAGTAGTCATGTATGGGTGTGAGAGTTGGACTATAAAGAAAGCTGAGTGCTGAAGAATTGATGCTTTTGAACTGTGGTGCTGGAGAAGACTCTTGAGAGTCTCTTCGACAGCAAGGAGATCCAGCCAGTCCATCCTAAAAGAAAGTAGTCCTGAATATTCATTGGAAGGAGTGATGCTGAAGCTGAAACTCCAGTGCTTTGGCCAACTGATGCAAAGAGCTGACTCCTTTGAAAAGACCCTGATGCTGAGAAAGATTGAAGGTGGGAGGAGAAGGGGATGACGTAGGATGAGATGGTTGGATGGCATTACCGACTCAATGGACATGAGTTTGGGTAGGCTCCGGGAGTTGGTGATGGACAGGGAGGCCTGGTGTGCTGCAGTCCATGGGGTCGCAAAGGGTCTGACACGACTGAGTGACTGAACTGAGGTGGGTTTGGGAACAGAGTGCCCAGCGTGGTTGTGTCAGGATATCCTGTGAGTCATAACTGGTGCAGAAAACTATGGCGGTGGCTGCAGGATTGGACTTTGCTGAAGGAGAGAAGACAGGTTCTGAGGAAATGTCCTTGCTTAGCCACAGCCACACATGATGCTTGGCAGAGATGACCAGCTTCTTCACCTCAGCATCTTACTGTCTGTCAGAGGTTCCTTCTGGGAATCTAGGTGGGAAAGGCATAAACACCCCAAAATGAAGTGTTAAGTCCTGCAACATGAACCCCCAAGGCTGAGGGGAAGCCGAGTACTCCCTGATGATTCCTCAAGGATGAGCTGCTTTTAAAGTCAGACCCATACCACCTGCTCTTCCTTTACGTCAGGAACTTCAGATGCTGTATTTTGCAAGAGATCGTCTGTGGTCACTTGGCCAAGGGCAGCACCAGGGACCTAGCAGTCCTCCCTGTGCCCCATCTCGGCTGTTCTCAGTCTGCATGGCCAGGCCTGCGTTCAGCAGTTCTGTGCCTCAGAGGGTAGTCAGAGTGAGGCTCCCTGCCCGCCAGCTGCTGGCTGTGGTCCCTGGGCTGTGTGACAGGCACGGTGAGCACCATGAGCACTCAGAAAGGGGGACAGTAGTTCATACCCATGTGGTGATTCTTCATGGTTCAGTCAACTGTAGGGAGGACCACTCACTTCTTAACTCCCGTCCCACTTCCCTGCATCTATGTCTCAGATGATGTCTTCAGAAGATGGTCATGGGACATGGTTTAAAATTATTGTGTAGTAATTCCAGCAGTAATTATTGTGTAGTAATTTGCAGCCAAAGATGGAAACGCTCTATACAGTCAGCAAAAACAAGACTGGGAGTGGACTGTGGCTCAGATCATGAACTCCTTATTGCCAAGTTCAGACTTAAATTGAAGAAAGTGGGGAAAACCACTAGACCATTCGGGTATGACCTAAATCAAATCCCTTATGACTTTACAGTGGAAGTGACAAATAGACTTAAGGGACTAGATCTGATAGACAGAGTGCCTGATGAACTATGGATGGAGGTTTGTGACATTGTGCAGGAGACAAGTAGCAAGACCATCCCCAAGAAAAATGCAAAAAAGTAAAATGGC
This sequence comes from Bos grunniens, assembly GCF_055505025.1. NCBI lineage: Eukaryota > Metazoa > Chordata > Mammalia > Artiodactyla > Bovidae > Bos > Bos grunniens. Next base: position 43,994,285 of record NC_141192.1, read on the forward strand.
TGTCTGGGGAGGCCTTACAAATACCTGTGAAAAGAGGAGAAGCGAAAAGCAAGGGAGAAAAGGAAAGATATACCCATTTGAATGCAGAGTTCCAAAGAATAGCAAGGAGAGATAAGAAAGCCTTCCTCAGCGATCAATGCAAAGAAATAGAGGAAACAACAGAATGGGAAAGACTAGAGATCTCTTCAAGAAAATCAGAGATAGCAAGGGGACATTTCATGCAAAGATGGGCTCGATAAAGGACAGAAATGGTATGGACCTAACAGAAGCAGAAGATATTAAGAGAGGTGGCAAGAATACACAAAAGAACTGTACAAAAAAGATCTTCAGGACCCAGATAATCACGAAGATGTGATCACTCACACTCACCTAGAGCCGGACGTCCTGGAATATGAAATTAAGTGGGCCTTAGGAAGCATCACTACGAACAAAGCTAGTGGAGGTGATGGAATTCCAGTTGAGCTATTTCAAATCCTGAAAGATGATGCTGTGAAAGTGCTGCAGTCAATATGTCATCAAATTTGGAAAACTCAGCAGTGGTCACCAGACTGGAAAATGTCAGTTTTCATTCCAGTTCCAAAGAAAGGCAATGCCAAAGAATGCTCAAACTACTGCACAATTGCACTCATCTCACACACTAGTAAAGTAATGCTCAAAATTCTCCAATCCAGGCTTCAGCAATACGTGAACTGTGAACTTCCAGATGTTCAAGCTGGTTTTAGAAAAGGCAGAGGAACCAGAGATCAAATTGCCAACATCCACTGGATCATGGCAAAAGCAAGAGAGTTCCAGAAAAACATCTATTTCTGCTTTATTGACTATGCCAAAGCCTTTGACTGTGTGGATCACAATAAACTGTGGAAAATTCTGAAAGAGACAGGAATACCAGACCACCTGACCTGCCTCTTGAGAAATTTGTATGCAGGTCAGGAAGCAACAGTTAGAACTGGACATGGGACAACAGTCTGGCTCCAAATCGGAAAAGGAGTACGTCAAAGCTGTATATTGTCACCCTGCTTATTTAACTTATATGCAGAGTACATCATGAGAAATGCTGGACTGGAGGAAGCACAAGCTGGAATCAAGATGCTGGGCTAAATGTCAATAACCTCAGATATGCAGATGACACCACCCTTATGGCAGAAAATGAAGAAGAACTAAAGAGCCTCTTGATGAAAGTGAAAGAGGAGAGTGAAAAAGTTGGCTTAAAGCTCAACATTCGAAAACTAAAATCATGGCATCTGGTCCTATCACTTCATGGCAGATAGATGGGGAAACAGTGGAAACAGTGGCTGACTTTCTTTTGGGGGGCTCCAAAATCACTGCAGATGGTGATTGCTGCCATGAAATTAAAAGACGCTTACTCCTGGGATGGAAAGTTGTGACCAACCTAGACAGCGTATTAAAATGCAGAGACATTAGTTTGCCAGCAAAGGTCTGTCTAGTCAAGGCTATGGTTTTTCTAGTGGTCACATATGGACATGAGAGTTGGACTATAAAGAAAGCTGAGCTCCGAAGAATTGATGCTTTTGAACTGTGGTGTTGGAGAAGACTCTTGAAAGTCCCTTGGACTGCAAGGAGATCCAACCAGTCCATCCTAAAGGAGATCAGTCCTGGGTGTTCACTGGAGGGACTGATTTTGAAGCTGAAACTCCAATACTTTGGCCACCTGATGTGAAGGGCTGACTCATTTGAAAAGACCCTGATGCTGGGAAAGATTGAGGCAGGAGGAGAAGGGGATGACAGAGGATGAGATGGTTGGATGGCATCACCGACACAATGGACATGGGTTTGGGTAGACTCCGGGAGTTGGTGTTGGACAGGGAGGCCTGGCATGCTGGAGTTCATGAGGTTGCAAAGAGTCGGACATGACTGAGCGACTGAACTGAACTGAACTGAATTCCAGCACACCCTCTTTGCTGGTCCTGGGGTGTCACATGGGTTTTAAATCCCGTCTCTCCCTCTGCAGTATGAAGTGAATGCTGCCCCTTCTGCCCACCTAGTGGTTATGGTAACTGTGGACATGCTTTGTAAATGAAAAAGCTGTATGCAAACAGAAAGTACACAGATCCGTTCTTACAGGGGAAGTAGCCTTTATTTCTGTTTACTGTGAACATGACTTCTGTGCTTCAGAACAGGCCAATGTGTTTGCATTTGATCTCAGCGGCCAGATGCATTACTTGTAACTATTTGACCTTTTTCCTTCTCTACTCTGGCAGGTCCGAACTGCAGTCTTGGGCTGAGGCACTGGGCTGCAGGGCAGCCAGGAAGTGAGCAATCTCTGTGGATCACAGACGTGACGGGGCCAGTGGGGACTGTGGAACAGATGGCCTGAAAGGGGGTTACTTTCCCACATTCCTGGCCTGGTGGCAAAAGCCTGTGCTTCCTGAATGATTGGACCCCAGCCTGGTCCTGCTGTGATCTCACTGACCCCTGTGTGTTTCTGATGCAGATTTATGTCCACTTGAAGGAAGGCAGTGGCCCTGATGGGCTGGATGCACTGAAAAACAAGCCCCAGCTGCACAGCATGGTGGCCAGGAGCCTGTGCCGGAACGCAGCCGGGAAGAACTACATCATCTTCACCGGGCCCAGCATCACCAGCCTGACCCTCTTTGAAGAGTTTGAAAAGCAAGGTTTGTCAAGTGGGGACCAGGTTGAATGAGGACCCTCCCCCTGGAGAAGTGCGGAGATGGGGCTGGGGGTACGGGTGTGTTGTGAGCAGCATGGCCCCCAGAATGCCTGACGAGGAGGCCTGAGCCTGAGGGCCTGCTGCCTGCCCGCCCTGCTGGGCCCAGGAGATGTGAATGGAAACCTGTCTCAAGCTCGTGGTCTAGGGGACAGGTTGGTACAGGTTTTCTGGGTGCTCCTCTTCGTGTCCTTTGTGATGAGGCCAGGCCATCCGAGGAGTTTTGCTAGCGTTTTATGGGCTGCTGTAACAAAGTGCTACAGAGTGAGTGACTCATAGACAACAGGGATTTATTGCTCACAATTGCAGAGGCTGGACGTCCAGGACGGGGTGCCAGCATGGCTAGATGAGGCTGCAGACTTTTCCCTGTGTCCTCATGTGGGGAAAGGGGTGAGGGAACTCTGTGGGACCTCTTTTATAAGGGCGCCAATCCTATCCATGAGGGCTCCACCCTCCTGACCCAATCACCTCCTGAAGGCCCACTTCCAGATACCATCACCTCACATCAGGCATTAGGTTTTCGACATAGGAATTGGGAGTGGGGCACAAATATTAAATCCACAGCATCAAGGCACAGCTTCTCCTAAGGCTCTTAGGGAGTCTGAATTCCGTATTCTGTGAACTGTAATGTCACCCCTTCCAGTTGGACAGAGAATTGTGTGGATTAATACAGGCAGCTGCACAGTGGGCCTCAGAAAGGTGTTAGCTCCCCTCAGTGCTAAAATGCCTGGTTCATTTGTTGAAAAATTGAGCAAGCCTTCCATGGCTCTGGAAGAACTGGGGCTATAGAAGCAGATCCCGGCTGAGTCGGGGAGCCCCATGGCAGGCTGCATCTGTCTTCACTTGGTCCTGCATTTGGGATTTATATTCCGTCCACTCAGAAAAACCTAGAACACCCCCACTCAGCTCCTCCAGAGACTGAAATTGCAGACCTGTTGCTTAGCAACAGATCTGAAGTCTGGCCTTAAAACCAAACCCTCTCAAGTAATGGGGAGCCCACAGCTGCCAACCTGCAGCCTCAGCGACTGTGATGAGGCAGCCCCTGGGTGCTTTCCTTCTGCCAACCTGGGCTGTACCTCACTACGCTGGTTCCAGCAGGGCTCAGGGTTTAATTGTTGAGAGAATTCAGTGTGGACAGATCAGACTTTGTGAAGCAGGGCCGTGGAGGTCAAGTTGGAGAAAATTGGCCCCAACGCTCATGAACGCAGCGCCGCATGTGGTGAGCACTAGGGCTGCCGTGTCCACTGGCTGCTCGGCTCCCAGTGTGAGTGTCACGGGCATGGCGTGGAACCCCCAGGCTTCCCAGAACTGCGCTAACGGTTTCCGTGGGCCCTGCAGGCCCGAGGCCACTCATACCACCTCGTCACCTGGACCGAGGGTCACATGGTATTGTTAGGACGCTCTCATAGCGTGGGCCTGGCGGGACTGGTAGGTACAGAGTTGGGGCACCAAAGGCTTCCCCGAGACCTGGGCCGCTGGCCTGTGTTCTGGAAGAAGAGGATCCTCCCCGCTCAGGGAACTAGAGGATGGAGGAGAATCTTTTAGTGGAAAAAAATAATTAGACATGGAATTTGAGTTTTTCCAAAAGCAAAGATTTTGTTACCTGTTAGAAGCATCTGAGGCTGTGAACCCTCGCATATGACCTCCTGGGCTTCCCCTGCAATGCCTGACGTGCGAGGAGGTGGTCTCCACGTTGCCCATGGATGGCTGCCTCCATGGGCAGGGACTCTGTGTTCTCTGGTCTGGTGACCCCAGGAAATTCTGACAGGCAGCCAGGGTTGAAGTCATAGCCGAGAGCCTGGCTGAGCCTCCTGGGCGCATGGAGACCGCTTTGTAACAGTATTCACATGAGAATTGCTATTTTCACAACTAAACTTGTGCACTGCTAGATTCTCTTCTTCTGTTAGAAAAATGCAGCTGCTCTTTGGGTGGTTGTGTTCATCAAACCTGGTGGGCAATTTTAAATGTTATCCTCATTCATCTAAATTCTCTTCTTGTTTTGAAGACAGATTCTTGTTTGTAAATCTCGCAGTCTGGGTATTTGGATCCCGTTGGTGGGAGCTGTGGGGAGCCCTCTTCTCTTGGGCAGCAAGACTGGGTGTGCCCCCCAAGGGTCTGACTGAGGCGGAGGAAGGACAGGAGATCATCAGAGTCCTTCCACCACAGAAGGTGACCAGAAATTCATGCCCATGACATTGGGGAGACCATTCCCCTGTCTCTAGTCAGAATGCCCCTTCACGTCTCCTCTGGGCATGGGGAGAAGTGGGCTTCCCCATGGCTCCCAAGGGGGGGCCATGAGCAATGAGGACCAGGAAAGACCTCGAGTCCTGGAAGAATTTGGAGAAGCCTCCTTATTTCGGTTGGTCTCTGCTTGCAGGGCTCCTGCTGCAGGCAACATTCTAGGGTTCAGAGGCCCTGCTCAAGCTCTTCCCCCAGAAAACTCCGCCACTCACCACCCCCACAAAGCATATGTCATGTGATGACTCCTCCCTCTGCCTTTCACTTGGCTGCACATAGGCAGAGCTTCCTGAAGTGCCCTGCAGATGGCGAGTCTTGGTGAGAGGGGTAGGGTACATAGCTGGTTTGGGTTTAATGATGCCTGTCTCCGCCTGCCCAACTAAGAGCCTGAGATCATGTGCATCATGTGAGCTCAGAAGTTCTAGAAGCAGATGGGAGAATGGGTCCACAGGTTCAGCCCTGTACTGGCAGGTCGCAAGCCCTCTGGCCGTGAGAACTGCTGTCTTACTGCCGATGCTCTGCTTGTGTTAGATCTTCTGTGTGATCTTAGATACATACAGAAGTGTGGGGGAGGCAGCACATCTGGGATGAAAACTCCAAAATTTCCCATCTCTCCTGGGGAAGCAGGGGAGCCGCCCTGAGGCTGTGCGGTCCCTTTACCCACAGGGATCTACTGTTGTGGCCTGCTCAGCTCCAGGAAGAGTGACTGCACCGGCCTGCCGCCCTCCATGCTAAGCAGCCCAGCCACACCACCTGCCCGGGGCCAGCACAGCATCCGGATGAAGGGGAGCATGTCCCTGATCTGCTGGTACAACAAAGGGCACTTCCGCTTCCTGACCAATGCCTACTCGCCTGTGCAGCAAGGTGGGCATACTGGGGGCCCCAGGTGGGGCTCTGGAGGCTGGGCTTGACCCCTGCCCCTCTTTAGCTCTAGGCCGTGGAGTGGGTGATGCCTGCTGCCTCTTACATGGAGGCTGTCCCTCCTGTGCCCACAGGCTGTCAGCGCCTGGGGATTTGTTACATCAGGAGAAGCCATGAGGCTGGCCTTTGCAGATGACCTGAGCAGTTCCCCCGTAGGTCCCTAGGTCATACATAGTGTGATAATTGGCTCTGTTGAACAACATTTACATAATTGCTTCATCATTTAGGATTCTTTGAAAAATCTAATCTCATGGGAAGAGGACAAAAGTCAACCATTCTTATCTTTCAATGTTTGTATTTAAGGGAACCCACAGCTCAAACATTATTAAACAGCAGGAAAGGAAATTGCAATGACAAAGGGACCCTTTACAAAAGTACTTACAACTTCCCTGGTGGCTCAGAGAATCCACCTGCATTGCAGGAGACTTGGGTTCGGAAAATCCCCTGGAGAAGGGAGCAGCTACGCACTCCAGTATTCTGGCCTGGAGAATTCCGTGAACAGAGGAGCATGCCACGGGGTTGCAAAGAGTCAGACATAGCTGAGTGCCTTTCACTTGGAGTGTACTTGAAACGTCCCTTGGGTTCCTTTACATTAAGACATCTTTGTCTTTACTATTGGGCTTCCCAGGTGGTGCTAGTGGTAAAGAACCCGCCTGCCAATGCAGGTTAAGAGACGCCTTAACCTGAGGCGTTAAGAGACGCCAGTTGGATCGGTGGGTCAGAAAGATCCCCTGGAGAAGGGAATGGCAAACCACTCCAGTATTCTTGCCTGGAGAATCCCATGGACAGAGGAGCCTGGTGGGCTACAGTCCATACAGATTCAGACACAACTGAAGCAACTTAGCATGGCAGTCTTTACTATTAAAGGAACACTGCCAAGGAACTCAGGGGTGTGTGTGTAGTGTGTGTATTGCTATGCGCGTATGCATGTGTGTGGTATGTGTGTATATATGTCGTGTGTGTGGTATTTAGCATCTCTCGTTCACTTATCCCCATCCCTCACCTCCACACATACCTCGTATAACATTTCAGTGCAGGTTACAATCAAGGCACATGGGTGTTGTTACCCCACTCAGGGGTGTGGGGGTGTGGGTGGCAAAAGCCGACCCATCAGGTTCTATATCAAGGGCACGTAGAGGAGAGTTTTGGAATTGCCCTTGTCAGCTGAAGGCTGGATTGCCCTGGACTTCTGCTGTCTTTCGGCTTGGGCCTCGGGGCGGGACCAGAGGATCTCTTGGAAGGTATCTCCTGGAAGTATCTTGGAAGGTGTGGGTCTAAGGTGTTGGAGTTGCTTCCCACCAAATTATTTTAAGTGATGGCCTCTGAAGCGATGTCCCAAAGCAGGAGATTGCCCATGTCTGAACTGGTGCAGTGAGGTGGCAGAGAAAAGACTGCGTCTGGGAACGTTAGGGAAAAGCCTGCAGTGGGCTCGAAACCCTAAGTCTCAAACACTAGAGCCCTTTAATTAGACCAAGGGAAGGAGGCAGGAGGCTATTAAGGGGCAAAGACAATAAAATTGGGAGGGTTGGTTTTTAAATAAGCGGAAACGAGTATTCTTGTTCAGTTCAGTGATTCTTTCCTTTTCTAAAGTGTGCTCTCTGTTATTAATCATGAAGTTCCAAATCCTAGACACCTTTAAAAATCTCGAGGTGTGTGTCCACAACCTGGCTGCAGACCGACCCCCACCTCCAAGCCCCTGAGCCCTCCCCGCCCCATTAGGGCCTGTGGACACTGTGAGCCCATCTGGGAGAGAGGAGACCCTGGGTATGGCCGAGGGGCTCACAGAGTAGAAGCTCTGATGTCGGCATGCTCCCCACTTGGAGTCCTTTTCCTGGTTCCACCCAAGGGTCTTGCTGCTTAATGGAGATAGTTCTGGTGTGATTGTCCTTCTGCTGTGCTTCAAAAACATGATTTTTTAAAACTACCTAGTATTTCATCCTTAGATTGTGTCATAATTCTTTATCTTGCTCCCTATTAATGATTGTTTTTTTCACAATAGGAAGAGTGATATAGTGAAGATTTTTATAGATAAATCTTCAGGTACATCTTTGATTGCTTCCTCAGGATAAATCTAAAAGTTAAATGGTTGTGCCGAAGGGTCTGAATGGTTTTAAGACTCTGATGCTGTGCCAAAAGGCTGTACTTATTACCACTGCAGTGGTTACAAGAGACTGAGATTTCTCCTGCTGTGCCAACACTGTATTTGTTTTCTTTTCTAAATTTGTCAATAAGATGGCTGAAAATGCTATAAAATTTTAACTATAAATTGCCATGACTGTTGGTGAGGTTGAACATCTCTTCATGTGTTTATTAGCTGATTTTCAATGATTTTGTCATGTTCTTTTAAATTTTTCATTTGAAGTACTTGTCTTAGGAACTTGACACGTTATGAAAGATTTTATGCCCATAGCAGGTATTTTTATGCATTTGTTTTCCTTTTGCTTTTATTTATGGTCAGTATTTTTAACATTCAAAGGGTTTTCATTTCCACATCGGCACAGCTGTGGAGGGGCTTCCAAGGTGGCACTTGTCGTGAAGAACCTGCTTACCAATATGGGAGACCTAAGGGGCTGGGGTTCGGTCCCTGAGCTGGGAAGACCCATGGAGGAGGATATGGCAAGCCACTCCAGTTTTTGCCAGGAAAATCCCATGGACAGAGGAGCCTGGTGGGCTACAGTCCATAGGGTCGCACAGAATCAGACTTAGCAGGCATGCACTGCTGTTAACCATGTTATTTGTTCTCATGCTTAAAAAACCCCTGCTCTGGCCCAAGGCCAGGTAAGTAAATAGTTCACCTGGTTGTTTTATAATGTGATTTTGTGCTCTTTGCACTTGGAATTTATTTTGGTATGTGGCATCAGTCAAGGTGCTACTATTTTTTTTTGATAAGTGGCAAAGATTGGTTGACCAAGCAGCCCCACCTCTGTTCCCGAACCATTGATCAAATAATTATTTTTTCCCTACTTATTTTAAATATCACCCAGATGACAGAGTCTCCTATGTTCTAAAGATTGCTTGCCGGCTTTATACTGTCTTCTATTATGAACATATATGCTCTTCTAAAAGGTGAGCAGAATTTCCCATTTCAGAAAACATGTAACTACTTATGAACAGTTTGTTGTTTAGTCACTCAGTTGAATTTTAACCTTTGTGACCCCATGGACTGCAGCATGCCAGGCTTCTCTGTCCTTCATCATCTCCCTGAGCTTGCTCAAACTCAAGTCCATTGAGTCAGCGTTACCATCCAACCATCTCATCCTCTGTCATCACCTTCTCCTCCTGCCTTCAGTCTTTCCCAACATCAAGGTCTTTTCCAGTGAGTCAGCTTTTTGTATCAAGTGTCCAAAGTATTGGAGTTTCAGCTTCAGCATCAGTCCTTCCAATGAATATTCAGGGTTGATTTCCTTTAGGACGGACTGATTGGATCTCCATGCAGTCAAGGGACTCTCAAGAGTCTTCTCCAACACCTCAGTTCAAAAGCACCAATTCAGAGTTCAGCCTTGTTTGTAGTCCAGCTCCCACATCCATACATGACTACTGGAAAAACCATAGCTCTGACCTTTGTCAGCAAAGTGATGTCTCTGATTTTTAATACGCTGTCTAGGTTAGCCATAGCTTTTCTTCCAAGGAGCAAGCGTCTTTTAGTTTCATGGCTGCAGTCACTATCTGCAGTGATTTTGGAGCCCTAAAAGATAAACTCTGTCACTGTTTCCATTGTTTCCCCATCTATTTGTGATGAAGTGATGGGACCAGATGCCATGATCTTCTTTTTTTTGAATGTTGAGTTTTGAATGTTAAGTCAGCTTTTTCACTCTCCTCTTTCACCTTCATCAGGAGGCTCTTTTGTTCCTTTTCGCTTTCTGCCAGAAGGGTGGTGTCATCTGCATATCTGAAGTGAAAGAAGAGAGTGAAGTCAGTAAGTCATGTCCATCTCTTTGCCACCCCATGGACTGTAGCCTACCAGGCTCCTCCATCCATGGAATTTTCTAAGCAAGAGTACTGGAGTAGGTGGCTATTTCCTTCTGCAGAGGACCTTCCTGACCCAGCAATTGAACCCAAGTCTCCCATATTGTAGGCAGACACTTTACCACCTGAGCCACCAGGGAATCTGAGGTTATTGACATTTCTCCTGGCACTCTTGACTCCAGCTTGTGCTTTATCCAGCCTGGCATTTTGCATGTTGTACTCTGTATATAAGTTAAATAAGCAGGGTGACAATATACAGCCTTGACGTACTCCTTTCTTGATTTGGAACCAGTCTGTTGTACATGTCCCATTCTAACTGTTGCTTCTTGACCTGCATACAGGTTTCACAGGAGGCAGGTAAGGTGGTCTGGTATTCCCATCTCATGAAGAATTTTCCAGTTTGTTGTGATCCACACAATCAAAGCCTTTAGCATAGTCAGTGGAGCAGAAGTAGATTTTTTTTTGTAAATTCTCTTGCTTTTTCTATGATCCAGCAGATGTTGGCTGTTTGATCTCTTGTTCCTCTACCTTTTCTAAAGCCAACTTAAACATCTGGAAGTTCTCGTTTCATGTACTGTTGAAGCCTAGCTTGAAGAACTTTGAGCAGTACTTTGCTGCCGTGTGAAATGAGTGCAATTGTGCAGTAGTTTGAGCATTCTTTGGGATTATTTTTCTTTGGGATTGGAATGAAAACTGACCTTTTCCAGTCCTGTGACCACTGCTGAGTTTTCCAAATGTGCTGACATACTGAGTGCAGCACTTTCACAGCATCATCTTTTACGATTTGAAATAGCTCCACTGGAATTCCATCACCTCCACTAGCTTTGTTCATAGTGATGCTTCCTAAGGCCCACTTGACTTTGCACCCCAGAATGTCTGGCTCCAGGTTAGTGATCACACCATCATGGTTATCTGGGTCATTATGATCTTTTTTGTGTAGTTCTTCTGTGTTTTCTTGCCACCTCTTCTCAATATCTTTTGCATCTGTTAGAGCCATACCATTTCTGTCCTGTATTGTGCCCATCTTTGCATGAAATGTTCCCTTGGTATCTCTAATTTTCTTGAAGAGATCTCTAGTCTTTCCCATTCTATTGTTTACCTTTATTTTGCATTGATCACTGAGGAAGGCTTTCTTCTCTCTCCTTGCTATTCTTTGGAACTCTGCATTCAGATGCTTATATCTTTCCTTTTCTCCTTTGCTTTTCGCTTCTCTTCTTTTCACAGCTATTTGCAAGGTCACCTTAGACAGCCATTTTGCCTTTTTGCATTTCTTTTTCTTCGGGATGATCTTGATTCCTGCCCCCTGTATGATGTCACCAACTTCCATCCATAGTTCTTCAGCCACTCTGTCTATCAGATCTAATCCCTTGAATCTATTTGTCACTTCTACTATATAATCATAAGGGATTTGATTTAGGTCATACCTGAATGGTCTAGTGGTTTTCCCTACTTTCTTCAATTTAAGTCTGAATTTGGCAATAAGGAGTTCATGATCTGAGCCACAGTCAGCTTCCAGTCTTATTTTTGCTGACTATATAGAGCTTCTCCATCTTTGGCTACAAAGAATATAATCAATTTGATTTTGGTATTGACCATCTGGTGATGTCCATGTGTAGAGTCTTCTCTTGTGTTGTTGGAAGAGGGTGTTTGCTGTGACCAGTGTGTTCTCTTGGCAAAATCCTGTTAGCCTTTGCTCTGCTTCATTTTATACTCCAAGGCCAAACTTGCCTGTTACTCAAGGTGTCTCTTGACTTCCTACTTTTGCATTCCAGTCCCCTATGATGAAAAGGACATCTTTTTTTGGTGTTAGTTCTAGAAATTCTTATATGTCTTTATAGAACTGTTCAGCTTCTTCAGCGTTAATGGTTGGAACATAGACCTGGATTACTGTGATACTGAATGATTTGCCTTGAAAACGAACAGAGGTCATTCTGTCACTTTTGAGATTGTACCCAAGTACTGCATTTCAGACTCTTGTTGCCTATGATGGCTACTCCATTTCTTCTAAGGGATTCTTGCCCACAGTAGTAGATATAATGGTCCTCTGAATTAAATTCACCCATTTGGGTCCATTTTAGTTCTCTGATTCCTAAAATGTGGATGTTCACTCTTGCCATCTCCAGTTTGACCACTTCCAATTCCTTTTTTCATGGACCTAACATTCCAGGTTCCTATGCAATATTGTTCTTTACAGCATCAGACTTTACTGTCATCGTCAGACACATCCACAACTGGGCATTATTTCCACTGTGGCTCAGCCTCTTCTTTCCTTCTGGAACTATTTTTCTGCTCTTCTCCAGTAGCATACTGGCCACCTACCAACCTGGGGAGTTCATCTTTCAGTGTCACATCTTTTTGCCTTTTCATACTGAACATTTTAGGGAATTATTTATTATTCTTTACTCCAGATTCTAAGGGAGAATGAGCCCTCTTTCAGAAAGTGTGAGCCCTGTCATTGTTCAGTTACTCAGTTGTGTCCCAATTCATTGCAACCCCATGGACTGCAGCACGCCAGACTTCCCTGTCCTTCACCATCTCCCTGAACTTGCTCAAACTCAAGTCCATTGAGTCAGTCATGCCGTCCAACCCTCTCGTCCTCTGTCATCCCCTTCTTCTCCTGCTTTCAGCCTTTCCCAGCATCGGAGTCTTTTCTAATGATTTGGCTCTTTGTATCAGGTGGCCAAAGTATTGGAGCTTCAGCATCAGTCCTTCCAGTGAATATTCAGGATTGATCTCCTTTAGGATGGACTGGTTGGATCTCCTTGCAATCCAAGGGACCCTCGAGAGTCTTCTCCAACATTATAGTTCAAAAGCATCAATTCTTCAGCACACAGTCTTCAGTGTGAGGGTACACAGGCTCTTTAAGTTACATGCTGTCATTTACCCAGGGTCATCCCCATGAAGAACCAAATCCTTTTTGAGTCTTCCATCTCCCTCTTTGCCCATAGGGTTCGGAGTCCATGAGGCTCGTGTGGGTGTGGAGTGTCTGCATATCAGACATCGGGTCTGTGTGTCAGGTCTTGACTCATTCGCTCAGACTTAGAGAAGGGCAGAAAGGATGTCAGCCCAGCCAGAAAAAAACCTGGAGGAGGTGGAGAGATAGACCCCTGCAACAGGAAGACAGGTAGTTCTGTCATAGGCCCACGTGAACCTACAGTGTCACAGAGGTTAACTCTTAGAATATAGATGTGCAGAGGGTCACACCCAGCCACAGACATACAAGGGTGCTCCCAGAGAGAACACATCATCCCTGGTTATGATGTCAGCAGAGACAATAAATATCACATAGCCTCTTGTCAATATTTCCAATGTCTAAAGTTTTTCAGTCCTCAGAAAAGGCTATTAATAGGGCTGCAGTCTCACCCTTTTCATCTTGAGTAGTATCTGAAATCTAAGGTATCACCAGGGAGGAGGCTGGACTGGTAATAACCTTGGAGAAATGCTCAAAGAGACTGACAGAAACCTGGATTTTGAAGCCAGTCTCCTCTTTCCAGCTGTAATTCTCATTTAAGTTCAAAAGTGTGAAGGAATAGGGAGGAACCTTCTTCCCCCGAGAGGAGAGGAGCAGGCCTCTCACACCTGGGTGAGCAGCCCTGGAACTACCGCCCTGCCGGTGCTGAGGGCAGCCGGTAGGGACTGCAGGGCCCCGGCCAGCACCACGCCCTCATCCCTGGAGAGTGGGCCCAACCTGCTGGGACCCTGCTGCCTCACAGTGAGGCTTCCCCTGCCTTTGGGAAGAGAGAAGGGAGGGGATTTTATCAGACGGCCTGACCTGCTCATACCCACATGGATCTGGGAAGCCCTAAGGGACCCCTTTAGCCCCAGAGGAGGCTGTAGTTGAAAGTCAGGCAAATTAAAATAGAGCCAGCGATGGGAAGCCTCCCCAGGCCATGCACCCAGGCCAGGCGTGAGGTGGGGGTGTTTGCTCACTTGTGTTTGGGGTTGGGTGATGAGCACAGGCCCAGGGCAGGTCCCTGCAGGAAGGGTGCTGTACAGAGACCGCCCTCCGTGGAGGTTCAGAGCCCGGCCTTGGAGGACCTGCGTGTGGCCGTGGCACCTGGCAGTAGAGTGTCTCTGTGGAGAGAGCCTCTCTCGGGATCTGGGCCCCAGGAGCCTCTGACTGGGAGAAGGCCCTGGACGGGCACTGTGGTCCTTTGAGCTCTTGAGGCTTTAGAAAGCATGTTGCCTGGGTGCTGCCCCAGCGTCCCCCACACCTCCAGAGCGAGCTTCTCAGCCTCTCATAAGATCTCCAGACACTTCATCAGTGCAGAAAGTCAGTATTTGGGGAGCAGGGATGGGAGACAAAAAAAAAACTATTCTGGTTTAGGGCTGAGTCTCAGCAGATGGACCTGTGTGACTCTTGTCTCCCGCCCGTCCCTCAGTAGGAAGGGGGTGACGAGCCATTTTTACTTCAACTACTGGAGAAGGGAAGGCTACCCACTCCATTATTCTGGCCTGGAGAATTCAATGGACTGTATAGTCCATGGCGTCGCAAAGAGTCGGACACGACTGAGCGACTTTCACTACTCACATGTATTTAAGCAGCGCTAACATTTCACAGCCCTGTGAACTAATCCCTGGAAACAGTGGCAGTCTTCTCCACCACATGGTGCTGCTGCAGAGGAGGCTGCTCAGAGGAAATGCTGTGTAGCCCCCACCACACTTGACCGTCCTTCCGGCCCACACATCACCTCTGAGGGTGCAGTGGATGGCACCCCCCAGTCAGGGCGAGTCTCGGAAGACAGGTTGTTGGGCAGCAGGCTGGAGAGGGCTGACTGATCTCTCTCTGCTTCTCACTCCTGGTCGGTGGGATGTTTCACTCTTGCCATGACTTTGGTCATGGCCCTGGGACTCAGTTATACGGTGTTTGAAGGCATGTGAGAGAGTGCATTTGAGGATCAGTGAAGGGTAAAGGGTTCTGTCCACAGGAGGCATGGAGGAGCCTGGGGTCAGGTGGCTCCTGGTTCTTCTGAACCCTGCCTTGAGCAGAGCAGGTGGACTGGTCCCCTGGCCCCCTGACAGGGGGCCAGGAGGTGGCCACCTTCTCGCACCGCTCTCAGACCTGGCGGAAGGAGTGGGAGCCTGGGGAAGGGAAGAGGGGGCCGGTGAGTCCTGGCCTCCTCTCTGCTCTCAGGGCCCCATCGGGTGCTGAGCCCTACTCCACTCACACTCGCCTTTGCGCCATTATCTGCCGTGGGCCCTGCCCTGGTCTGTGCTGTGGCTCCATGTTCTTTGCTCACCTGACCTTGTTTTCCTCAGCTCCCCTGAAGCTTCAGTGATGTTGTTGATAGTGGTTTTTTCCCATCTCCTCCCCTGCTGTCTGTTTTGACAAGCAGGCAGGATGGAGAAGAACGTGATCTGAATGGGGGTCTGCAGGGGAGGCTCAGAGGGGATGTCCCGCCTGTCTCTGCAGGAGTGATCATCAAGAGGAGGAGCGGGGAGATCCCCTGCCCCCTGGCCGTGGAGGCCTTCGCCGCCCACCTCAGCTACATCTGCAAGTACGATGACAAGTACAGCAAGTAAGTGAGCCGGCGCCGGTGAGTGTCGCGGGGGCCTCACCGCCGAGAGCTGGGGGCTGCCCTTATCAGGGTTGACAGATGAAGACCCTGAGAGAGGAAATCCTGAGCCCTCAGCCTGGTGTCCCCCCAGGGCCCAGCCACGCGGCCACCCCCGCCTCCCACCGCCTGGCCGCCTGCACTGCGGCCCTGTCCCCCTTCTTCCACGTCCGCCATCGGGCCGACCCCGCCCGCTATTGTCCCTGAGGCCCTGCCCTGCGTCCCCTCCGCAGACGGGGCGCGGGCCCTCATGTCACTGGGCTGAGCCATGGTTACTTAGTCATTTCACGTGTGAGTGTGAGTGTGCTCAGGCACAGTATCATCATGAGTGCACACATGGTTTGCACCACACGCATGTGTGTGTACGTGTTCATGCCCCAGTGCTGTCTCCAGGCAGCTCCCATGCCCACATCGGGAGCTGTTGAACCTTGGCCTGTTAACGACTGGGCCTGAACCTCACAATCTAAAACAGGGCGAGACTAACCCAGAGGGCGGTGGGCATTTTCTCAGCCCTCCTTGAGGGTCATTGATGTCTCCCAGGCTGCTTGGTGGGGAGGGCAGTGCAGGAACCTGGGCCTCCTGGAAAAACCCAGGTGTAGAGGGCGCCCCACTCCCTCAGAGTCACTGCACTGTCTTCCTGGAGCCCTGGCCTGCCTGGCAGCTCACTGGCCTGGGCGGTGCTCACAGGGCAGCCTGTGTGATGGAGCAGACATCGCAGGCTGCCCTGGCTGGGCACTTCAGTGGTGCTGAGGTTGCCGACCCTCCAGTACCCAGCATTTGGGGTGCAGAGACACACGTGCATGCAGAGGACAACAGCACAGGGGTGGGTCCTGAGGCGGGGCTCTCCAGCAGAGAAGGCTCTCCTGAGGTGACAGCTGTCCTCCATCTGGGGGAAGGAGGGGTGGTGAAGAGAAGAGTGAGGAGCTGCGGGTGGTTGCAGCAGGAGGGGCTCGGGACACTCGGCACTTGTGCAGGGAAGCCCCGCAGCCCTGTGTCCTCCCGAGCTCCAGCCACACCACACAGGCTCAGGACGTGCCACACAGGGAAGCCCCACAGCCCTGCGTCCTCCCGAGCTCCAGCCGCACCACACAGGCCTGACTCCTGGTTTCAGTGGCCCCTGCGGTGCCCGCCTCCTCACACCTGATCCCTTCCTAGGGACTGTTTTCATCTTAAGTAAAGTTCATGTGCCTGAGCCTCAGTGAGAGCTGCCCTCCCCCCTCCTTGTTCCCCCCTCCCCAGCCTGATTCCCACCCCCATGCTCCCGACAGCACCCCGTTGAGCCCAACGAGGCCTTTGGGAATCTCTCCTGCACGGGGTGCCTGGGCACCATCTGAGTCAGCCCTTTTACCCTTCTGTCCTCTTAGGTATTTCATTTCTCATAAACCGAACAAGACCTGGCAGCAGGTATTCTGGTTTGCCGTCAGCATAGCGGTCAATAATGCCTACATTCTGTACAAGATGTCAGACGCCTATCACGTGAAGAGGTACAGCCGGGCCCAGTTCGGTGAGAGACTCGTGCAAGAGCTGCTGGGCCTGGAGGATACCTCTCCAAGCCTCTGATGTCCTGGGCGTGGCCCAGGCTAGGTAAGGACCAGGTCCAGGGAGGGACGGGGGAGCCTGACGTCTGACCTGCCGGCCAGAGACCCGGAGACACCCTGTGTGTGGCCGCAGTCCAGGGAGGGTGCTCAGGGCCTCTGGAGGGGCCAGCACGGACCTGGTCAGAGGGTGGCGCCATCCGGTTTCCACACAGAGAAGAGCACGGCTTCCCTCCGGAGAGTGGCCACCACCTTGGAGTGAGCACCTTGCAGGTGTGGCCCTGAGCCAGACCTTCCGTGCCACCAGCGCAGGGCAGGGCACCCTCACGATCCCCGTGGAGGCCATGGGGAGCCCGTTCAGCACAGGGGACCTGGGAGGGCTGCTGCCATCATGGGTGCCAGGGATGGAATGAGCTGGTGAAGATGAAAGATGTCCACGACGTGGTTCAGGTCACGCAGTGTCTGAAGGCCATGGGAAGGGAGCCAGCTGGGATTGTTTGGGGGTGTGTAGGAACCCAGAGGGTTTGCCAGTGTTTGCCTCAAGTGGGCAGCTCAGAACGGGGCTCGTAGCAGAAAAAACACAGGCTGGCATCGCTGAAAGGCAGTGTTGGCATGGGGAGTGGGGCCACTCTGGTCTGTGCACGAGGCACTCCTGCCTGTCCCGGAGTGGCTGGTGTATGGGGAGAAAGACGGTGACAGAATGGCAGTGAAGTGTGACGCTGTTTTTTATTTTTAGATATATCTTCAGGTTATTTTCTTACTGTTGCTCAAGATCTTCTGTAAAAGGCAATGTCCCTCTTCTGTCCTCACCCTCTCACCCCGCCCTGTCGTGGCTCCTTGCATGATCACGGGCCTGGCCTGAACCTGGGCCAGAAAGGGTACTTTGTGTCCATCAAACCATGGGGGCCTGTGGGCCTGAGCTTTGCACAGACGCCGTCACCGGCAGAATTACTTGTCTTGGAAAATACACAGCACGGCTGAGACAACAGATTGTCTCTGTGGGTGACCACTCTCTCTCATGTGGTCACTGGGCAGTGCTGGCCAGCCTCACTGCCTGCCTCGTGATGGTGTGGTGGGCATTTGTGTGTGACTCCCAGGGCCTGGGGTCTGCTCACCACAAGCCTGAAAGGCCTCTGTGATGAGCAGCTGGCAGCAAGGGCTCTACTTACTTCTCAGAACACCTGGGCCTTCTCTGAACCAAGGTTCACACGTCTCCCTGGGAGACCTCCGCTAGGGTGGTCGGCTGGTCTGGCTGTCCCCACCGATAAGAAACGAGTAATTTCTGAAGTTACGTGATCTCCCTTCAACCCGGTTAATGTCGCCCCCTTATTTTTACAAATGCAAACCTACTCTACTCAGGCTTTGGGATGTTCTTCCTTGTTGTCACCGGTTAATCACAAGTGTTGCTGGCAGCATGCTCCAGATTCACACCGTATCTGTACCCAGTTCATGATGTCACCTCGCCCTGTGGTTTTAATTCGATGCCACGGATTGTAGGCCAAATTTTAAATTGTGTTTCAAAACACCTTTGCCGTGTCCTTTAATTGGATTGAAAGAACTTTTACCACATGGAGAAATCTATTTTTAATTTGTGATGCTTTTCTACAAGGTCCACTATTTCTGAGTTTAATGCATTTCCAACACTTAGGGAGACTCTAATGGAAGCTAATGAATTTTCTTTTCTGTCCAAGTAAGTAAAAGAAAAAATAAAAGTCTATTTAGATGTTGACTCTTTGTTAATATGTGCGTTTGTTTAAAAGGTCAAAGACAAAACTCCAGGCCACTCTTGTGAGTCTTGATTTCTTGTATAATCCAGTATATATGATCTTGCCACTCTAGTATCATGAACCAAGAGCAGTTTAGAAGAAAAATCCAGTTGACTGTTGGGTAGAAATGCACGTGATGCCCTGTCCTGTGACTGCTTAGTTGTACTGATAGGTGCCTCTGCCATCAGACACATCATGCCTGCCTCCACCCGGGTCTGTCCTCTGCTAGGCCGTGTGTCATTCTCATTCAACACCAGAGGTGCTGCTGTGACCAGCAGTGGGTGACTTCACGTTACCAAGTAATTATAGAGGAATTACGCCATATTGGTGCTCTGGTTTTGAGATGGTGGCCACCTGGTTTCTGATAAATGATTGAGAGACCAGCAGGTTAGCTGGGTTTCTGGTGGAGCCTGTTGTGATAGCACCAGCTCTCGGGTTCAAAGGGATTTCCCTTCTCTTTCTAGGAGGACAAAATGCCAGGCAGCACTGACTAGGAAAGCCTGCAGGGACCCGACTGCACCCATGATGGGGTGTGGGGTGACTGGTCAAAAGTCACCCGACTCCATACCTCCCTGGGCCTGAAGGCTGGCAGATCCACACTGGACAGGCTCACTGGGAAGCTGGAACTGGCCCCAGGAAGGGGCCCAGCTAGAGGTTCTCGGGGGAGAGGCTGCCAGCAGGGCCCTGGCAGAAGCTGGGAGGTAGGTGGCCCCCTTCATTCTGTGGCAAACCAGTCCTGTAGGAGGTCTTTGCTGCAGGGTCTAGAAAGGAAGGGCGGACAGTGAGCTCCCAACCCTGTTGGGAAAGCACCAGCAGGACTTCTAAGCTTCTCCAGAGAACATCGCATAGCTGAATGCAAGGTAAACTGTTGGGTTCCACACAGTTTCTGATGTGTCACATGACCTCAGCTGTCTTTGGAAGTAGGTAACGTAATTCTTGGGCTTCCCTGATGGCTCAGAGGTAAAAAATCCGCTTGCAATGCAGGAGACTGCCTGCAGTGCAGGAGACTCAGGTTTGATCCCTGAATCGGGAAGATCCCCTGGAGGAGGCAATGGCAACCCACTCTAATATTCTTGCCTGTAGAATCCCAAGGACAGAGGAGCCTGACAGGCTATAGTCCATGGGGTCACAAGAGTCGGACACTACCAAGCAACTGAACCACAAACACCACCAGGCAAATTCTTAGGAGAATCTAATTAGGATGATTTTCTGTTTGGATTTGGTACCTTCTTTGGCAGGGTCTGTGTTTGTCTTTTCTCCCCACACTCTGCTTCCTTCCCAAAGCCTCAATTTTGAACAATATTTTACTTTGGTCACTGGAACATTACATGAGTATTTCAAAACTCAGGTGAGTGACATAGAAACTTGGCATCTGGACCATTCTGGGCAAAGATATCCAGTTTATTGACTGCATTAGACAAGACCTGGCTGCCAAAACGGATTAACTCTGCAGCTGTGGCCAAGATAAGATCGCAGATAGACGGGGAGGACCTGGATGCACGGCGGGTGCCGCCGCCACCCTGAGGAACCCTGCCTCAGCATCTGCATTGAGAGGGCCCCTAACCAGGGGGTGAGGCAGGCTCACCACCACCAGTGAGAGATGTCCCCTCCAGCCTGTGGCAAAGGGAAAAGGCACCCCCCACAGCAGGCCCTGAGGTGGAGGAGGACAACTCAGTGACAGGCTGATGGGAGCAGGGAGGAAGGGTTCACTGACCTGTGCCACGGGCAACCACGCACAGACAGGGCCTCGTCCATGGGCCCAGAGAGCTCCCTGTGCCCCAGTTCTCCACCCAGGTGCCCCACAAGGTGGGCCTGGACACCTGTGTCCCCAGCTTTCAGGAAGGCATTGGCAAGGGGGACGTTTTACTGTTTACCCAGGTGAGCCGGTGGACTTGATGCTGAGACCATGGTCTAAACCGCTGCACAGACTGCTCCCCAGAGTCATCAGTAGGGCTGGCGGCTTTAGCCCCAGTTGATGTAGTGCCTTTATAGGGTATTTCCTCCTGTCTGAGGCTTTACAGACACGTGAGACCAAACCTCTCTTCTGATCTGAAATATTGCAGGTGCTCAAGGTGCACACCCTCCCTGCACCATTTTCTCAGGTGCATTCTTTTCTTGCCCTGGATCCAGGTGGGAGTTTTTGAACTCCCACCTGGAGTTCAAAGGCCTGATGCAGCCCAGGTTGACCTGGTGGTAAGCTGAGATCTGGGCAGTGGTTGGCCGGAAAAGGGCCCTCGGCTGCAGCCAGCCCTGTGCTGAGCCAGCTGACCTCTCACCAGGCAGCACAAGGGGAGCTGAAGGGGAAAGGGTCCCCCTGGAACCTCTCCCCAGGTGCCTGCCAGCTGTCCTGTGGACCAGGGGCTAGAGGCAGAAGCCAGGTCTCCAGAGCGTCATGATCCCTCTCCTCAGGTACTGGCTGCCCACTCACCAGCTAGTGTCTGTGTCTCGTTCTGTCCCCACGATGCGCAAAGGCTCATCAGCAGTCTTGGGTGTAGAAAGCCAAGGGCTCCAAAGGAAAGGGAACCCAGGAAACCGAACACAGTTCCCAGGAAGTGCCTCGGCCCCGCCTAAGGGCTCCTCAGCCCGCTCTGGAAGAGAGCTCTGCGGAACGGTCCTGTGGTTCTGTGCCCTTGCTGTCACCCTAAACGCCTTCTGTCTTCATTAGGAAGAGTGCTGAGACTCCATCACCTAAGCCTTTATTCCATGTGGCTTCTCTGCGTGGCTCATTTTTAAAAGGATTTTTAAAGCTCCTTTCTGGGTATGTCCTCTCCCGTTAAAAGTACAAGAGGGTATCAGCACCAGGGGGCACTTGGAGCGTCGCTCGAGGATGTGAGCAGCGAGTGAAGATGTGCCACGTGTGTTGGGGCTGGGTCTTTCCCCCTGCCCAGAGCACGCCCCTTTTCTCCACCGTCCAGGCCCTCCCAGCTGTGGCCACTGCTGGAGACGCTGCCCTTGGGAGTGCACAGCCATGACTGGGTCTCCTTAAAGGAGAGGAGACACTTGGCTGTGTCCCTTCTTCATCAGCTGCTGTGCTGCAGATGTAGGGCTTTTTTCCTACGTTACTTGGAAGCGTGCCCTTTTGTGTCCATATTTGGAGATGAAGGCTGAGGTGCAGGAGAGGCCCCTGAATTCTGTGGGGACTATGCGGGGAAGGAGGAGGTGGGAGTGGGTGCTGGGCTCGTGTGCAGGTGTGAGGGCTCGGGTGTCCGTCAGGCGGGATGGCCTGCGGCAGAGGGTGACAGGTGACACCCGAGACACCGCATCTCCCAGCTGGAGGACCGCAAGGGTAGAGCACCTCCCTGCTCGATCTCTGTCTTTAATCTGTGGCTCATTCTTTTACACATTCCTCAGACAAGGCTATATCAAAGCCAAACTGTGACCCACAGTACTGAGTGTTTATTACACCCAGGCCTGGCTCTCGGCTCTGCCTGAGAGCCAGGACCGTCACTGCCCCTCCTCCTTGAGTGGGGAAAGTGATGCTTCACGCCCGTGGTGGCTCCAGGGGGTGGACCTCAGTCACTCCCACCACCGCCCCCACTGTTGGCGGCTCATTCTTCCGGCAGGGATGGTGCCAAGAACCAGGCACCCAGCTAGCAAACGGCATGGTCTGTGCCTCGAGGGTGCTGGTCGCACATGTGTGGGCTCCACCCAAAGAAGGTCTCCATAAGGGGCAAGCCCCGTGTGGTGGGGGTGCTGTTGGTACTGCTGCCAGGGCACAGTACACCCCCTCCAAATCGTGGGGCACTTCACCTGGGCAGGCAGCAGACGCGCCTGCCTGCACACCCCCAGAAAGACGGGATCTGAGCCTCAGGAGGCTGGGACGGGACTGCCTCTGGCCAGGACCAGCTGGTTTATATGTAACTATCTGGAGAGCATGGCAGCACGTAGAGCAACAGAGCAAGAAGTGATCTCAGCTACTCAAGAGGCACAGGGAAAGCTTCTCGTCGCATCCATACTCATATTAAGTTGTGACACTTCCTTTCACTCCCTCTGAGCTTGTAGCTGGTTCTGTTTTCCCCTGGGAAGTGAGCCCACCTCTTTCCCCACCTTCCTCCACTAAGAAAGGGCTGCAGTTCAGGCAACAGTGAGTGGTGGAAAAAATAATTAATTGGACAGATGATATTTTAGCTTTTTAATTAGCTCTCCCCCTAGACTTAGCTGTTTAAAAAACATACATCTAGCTTCACAGTTGGGAACTTCTGTAAGTAGTACACAGAGGAGGGAGTGGTGCTTCTGTGACTTTAGTAGGTTTAAAAAGATGGACTCAAAGCAGTTGTACACATTTTTCGGTGTAAATTTTAAAACTGGAGTTGTGGGATTTTTGATTGAGGTATTTTGGGGTAACTTTCATCCATTTCAACGTAATGGCCCAGTATGATGTGATCCTTCTTGATACTTATCACTGCTTGTCAATAGAAGTACAGTGTCCAAAGTGGGGTGGATGCTCTGCCAGCTCCAGTACCAGTGAAGCCACGTGTCCAGTCCTGGCCCCTCCCTACAGCAGGAGGCATCCACCAGTCGGGGGTCTAGGAGGCAAGGACAGTGGGTCCACATGGAAAGCGAATGATAGAAGGGGCAGCTGGGGAGACGGGTAGTGAGTGTGGCGCCGTGCTGGCCCGGGGCAGGGGCGTGGCAGTGGTCTCTGGTCCTCCTCCCCGCTGCTGGGCACGGTGCAGGTCACCCTCAGGTGCCTCACCTCAGGGGAGGGGATTTCCAGCACCAGAGAGAGCTGCCCAGAGTGGGCACAGGACACCTTCAAAAGCAGGGGACACTGCCTACTGCTAACCGTCTTGGTGGGCAGGGGGCAGCATTGGGCAGGACAGTCTTCCTGCAGCTCTGATCTTGACTAAGGAAGAGCAGAAAATGGCCGGGGATCAAGGCCCTGGTCCCAGGGCCTGGCCCCTGGCAGGTGCTGTAACCAGAATGAAGATGCTGTGTCCAGAGGAGGGCTTACCCTCCCCCCAGCCGCTTCCTCTTGTGCCCGCTTCCACGGAGTTTGTGACAGGGACATCTGTGTCAAAGAATCTGGAAAGATCGCTGTTTGACATTTTGTTGTTGTTGCCACCATTAACACTATCTTGTGTTTTTTCAGTTAAGAATCTTTAGGAGAAAAATCTTTAATCTTCCTGGAAACTGCATCCATAGCCCTTGGTTAACATCACACTTCTTCTCCATCCCTTTTGTGACAGTAAAGCAGATCTTTTTGATTACTTTAAAAATCAAGATTTTGTTTTACACAAAGCATGCTTGAAACACCTTTTTTACAAATGAAATGAGCTAATTCTGAGTTCTAAAATATTAAGTATGACCCCCAAAATTATTATTCAATCCAGATATCTAATCATGTGTTTTTTTATTTCTTCAACAAAGTGACTACACTCAGCAGCTTTGAAATATAGTAAGATGCACTGCATTTGCTTCTCTCTGGTGCTTTCTTTGCAGGGGAGGGCTGGTGCAGGAGGGGATGGTAGAACAAAGGAAACCAGGGACTGCGTGTGGGATCTGTTGCCAGAAGTAAATAATAGCAGAGGTTAGGCAGAGCCTGGGAACCGCCCCAGGGATTCTCCTGAAAGTGAAGAGGGATGGCAGGTAAGGAGACCCGGGGGGCCACAAGCACATTCTACCACCTGAGCCTTCTCAACCGCTGCTGTTCCTGGGGGAGTCAGAGGCTCCTGGGGTCCTCCTTTCTCTCACCTCCCATCTTTTGCCTGTGGGGGCACAGGAGCCCCACTATCAGAGGTTGAACTGTGCAGCCTGCAGGGTCTACTGCTGCCATCGGCACTGCCCTGTCCTCCCCTTCCTCAGAAGGTTCTGGAATCAGGCATACGACTGGGATGAGCATTTACTGCCAGAAGGCAGGTCCCTGGGAGCAAAGTGAGAGATGGGAGGAAAAGTGCCCACAAGTGTAGCAGGCATGTGTGGGGCATCAGCAGAGCAAACCTGGGCTTGAGTGGTACTCTAGGAGGCCAAGGAGTGGGAATTGTTTTCATTAACATAGAAGATCTTTATATCATGAGGTGTTGGATGCCACTTGCCAGGGTTCTTTTTATACTTCATTAGAGGAGGATAAAAGATTTTGAGGAGCATGTGTTTAACCTCAATAACCTAAAATAAGAATGAAAACTTTTTACAGCACATCGTGGTAATGTTTTAAGTTTTTTCATAAGCCAAAACTAACTTTTAAACACAATTTTAAAGTTTCCATGATATCTTTGCTTGCCACATCTTTCATTAAGTGTTGGAATTACCTTTGCTAAATTGTTTTGTTGACCTCTCATGATCATTTTTTATTATCAGTGACTTTCCTCCCCCATCAACTGTATATCTTCCTTCCGATTTTCCTTTCTACATCACGGCCTCTTACTCCTCCCTCTGTATGCATCTCCTCTCCTTTTTCTTCCCCTCCTTTTATCTCCCCACCTCCCTCTCCACTTTCCTTTGGTGAGCCCTGGACTCGCTCCCTGACTGTCCTCTCCAGATTCAGAGGGGCCGGTCTTGTCCCTGCCTCTTGGTGACTATCATCACCACACCGTGGGAATCATTGCGATTCAATAGTAGAAGGGGTGGGAGATGTGAACATTTGTATCGAAGACATCGTGAGGGTAGAGACACCCCAGAAAGAGGTTTGTCTTCAACACAGATGAAACAAAAACCCCTTTATAGTTGAGAATGGATATCAGAATTTAATTGACTAATCCTAGGGGCCCCACCTTCCATGCCATATTTCCTGAACTCTCATCGTGTCCCCTGGTGGTGTGGCTTTCTTTGAGGTTCACAGTAATACTTGGTCAAACAGTAATACTTGGTCAAACAGCCACTCTCTGATTTGAGAGATAGGACAGCAGAGGAAAGTGGACTAAAAGCCATTCATTAAATAAACTTTTATGAACTCTTCTGAACCATTAGACACGGGATGTAAGCAAGGACAGCCTTTCCCATCAGGGACTGTCAAGTTGTGGGAGAGACACACAGAGATCTCGTGTGACCAGAGTAATAATAGTATGTAAAAAAAGAAAAAAGGAACAGTAAGCATATTTTCTCACTCACAAATAGGGCAGAATGTTTTTGAAGGAATGTTAATGGGGGATCAGAGAGAGGTCAGGTGTGGATACTGCTTCACAAAATGAACCGGCTTCCTGCTTGAAACAAACCTGTGTCACACGGGCCCACCTTGGGCCAAAGGCTCTGGGATTTGCCCCTGGGAGAGTCTTGGGGTCAACAGGCAAACGTCCGACAGTTCTGCCTCTGTTTAACCGCCCTGACACTACGGGGCAGGTGAAATGATTCATGTTCAAGTTTGTGCTCCAAGGAGAGACAGTCCATCTGGAGGAAGTAACTGCTTCTGAGGAAGCCAGAGAGCTGGACACTGGTCTCCTCCGCACAGATCCTGTCTGGGGGCAGCAGCTGACCCACTAACCCGGGCCCCCTCCCTCCCCATCCCAGGAACTGAAAAAAGGTTGGGTAAGATCTCTCTTTCAAGCCAGATGGTAGCAGTGGCTTTCTATCCAGTCACCATCCACGAAGTCAGAATGTCTACAGACCACGAGTAAACAACCCCACAAATGGACACTCACTGCCAGCCAGATAAGTGTATTCATGAGGATAACAGAATGAAATATTTAAAAACCCAGAAAGATTGTTGTCCTGCTGTAGACTGTGTAAGCGCTGGGAAGGGTAGGCGGCTTTGTCTGTTTCCAAGAGTGTTAGAATGAAAAATAACGACGCGGCCCTCCCACAATCTGCCCACCTCTCTTGAGCCTCTCCGTGTCCGACCAGCGGAGGGCAGCAGAGGACGCCGCGTGCGCTTCTGCCGTCTCAGCACACAGAGCACTGGTTCCCCCGCGGTGCAGAGTTAGGGTCGCACAGTGTTCCAGGCCCAGTGGATGCCGCAGCAAGAGAGACACACAAGGTCTCTACTGATACAAGCTAAGAGAGAGAGCAATAAGCAAGTCACACCCACAGATGACTTCCTGGGGGCAGGGATGGAAAAGGAACTCGGGACAGAATTCCACACTTGTTGCCCCTGCAAACGTGTGCCAGGTGCTTAGCAGGCCCAGGCCCTTGTGGGGGCAGGTGACAAGATAAAGACTCCTGCCGTCCTGAAGTCGGGGGAGAGGGTTGGACCCAGTAAACCAAAAAGTGCTTGTACAGTGTTTGTACAGATACTTAGTTCTACAGACAACAGGACAGTTCGGGTTTGATGGGTGCTGAGGCTAGGCTGAGGGGGTTCTGTTTGGAGTAGGTTCCAGGGAAGGGTCGGCGCAGCAGCTCCAGGGGCCCAGCCAGCCCCACCCTCTGCCAGACTGTGCTGAGGTCACGGGGGGCAGCTGCGCCTGGGCCTTTTGGGAAGAGTAGGGGTCTTGGGCGGAACAGGCTGTGGCGGAGGGGACGGGGGCCCAGAGAGGAGGCCAGCTCAGCAGGACAGGGAAGGTGCCCTCTGGGAAAGCTGAGGGTGTTGGAGCAGAACCAGCAGAGTTGTTGTCGGAGTGCTACCAGGCCCCGGAGGGCGGCAAGTGGTTCCCGGCTGTGGGGAAGGGAGGGGCTAAGATGGAAGGTGGGGCGGGAGAGGGAAGCCGAACTGTGGGGCCCTCGCAAACAAGCTGCCGTGGTCCCGTAGGTGGTCTCAGCTTCCAGAACCCTCCCCTCCTCTGGGATTCCCCCAGGGACCAAGGCAAGGCTTGACTTCTGACTGGGACTTCTGAGGATGTGAAAATGAGACTCCTTCTGCTTTCATCTTGGCCACAGCCCCAAGAGGCCAAGGACAGCGAAGCATCCTGACCCTGCGGAGTTGTTGGGCTCAGCATGGGACCCCAACACCCTGTGGAAGTTTCCAGAGGGTTGCCCAGAGTTCTCAGCGTGTCCCCTCTGTGTCCCTGCAGCCTCGGCTGGGCAGCCTGCAGCATCTCAGGAAGCTTCTCCCCACCGCAGTGACCATGGTAGAGCAGGAACAAAAGACAGGATGCTGCAGGGCCTGGCTGTCCAGGCCAGAGACCCGACCACAGGGTGGCCCTGAGGAAGTGAGAAGGAAGGTGTTTCCTGTGAACCCTGGATCCTGCTGGGGGGTCCTGGGGGTCCTGTGCAGAGTGATCCATTGTGACAGCCTCTGCAGGGGGATGTGCTCTGAGGCTGTGGGGCTGCAGGCTGGGCACAGGCTCCACCCTGAATGTGCCTGATCCCTCTGTGGGCCTTGGTTTCTGGGAATAAAGGACCTGCCTGACTTTACAGAGATCACCACGAAGACATCAGGGTGTGACACGCGGGCACTGCTGCCCCTGTTAATGACCCTGGGCTCGGTAGGCGGAGGGACGATTCCAGTAACAGTGGAGGTCAGCCGTCCCAGGCCTCCTGCTCTCAGGCCTGTGGCCTGGTATGCGCCAACCTCCCTGGAAGCAGAAGGCCAGGTAAAGGATGGAACATGCAGGGCGTGTTCCAGGAAGAGGCCAATCTTTCTAGTGTGAAAAGTGAGACCCCTAAAAGATGAGATCCCAGCCATGGGGGATTCCATGTTCCCTCTTCTTGCAAGTCATGCACCCCACCTCCAAGCAGCAGCAGGACCCAGTGGAGACAGAGTCCAGCTCCAAGTGGGGTGAAGGGAACCAAGGGATTTCAGGTCCAAGGGATATGGGGAGGGGGATGACATCCAGGGGATCCCTATCTTAGGAGCAGAACAGGTGTAGGAAACCAGTCCGGAGCGCCCCAGCCCAGCTCTGCAGGAGTTCCTTTCTTCTAAATCTGTGTATTTCACCAGACACCCCTGCTTGTGGAGTACCCCCTTCCTTTTAGTAACAGGGAACACTTGCTGCTAAAAGATTCACTTGTGTGCACATCTCAGGGCACAAGAGAAGGTGCTCAAAACATGGAGATGGATAGAGGATGCCCAGGCGGCTTAAAGCCGACTGTGGATGTGCGGGTGCTTTCAGAAGAGGGACTGCTTCCAAAAGGCTTTCACTCAGTATTAGCACAGTTCTGCTCACCAGCTACCACCAGAAGCCACAGTAGAAAACAGGAGGCTCCAGGGTGCGTCCCCGGCAGCTGCACCGTTGTGCCTCTCATAGAAGATGCCCGAGGGCTCCGGTGTCTCCACATCTTTGACAACACGTGCTGTCTTTGTCTTTTTGATAGTAATTATTCTAACAGGTATGAGGTCTTGTGGTTTTAATTTGCATTTTGCTGATGATTGCAATGTTAGCTTCCTCCCCTTACCCCCATGAATGAATGAAAGAAAGATGCTCAGTCGGTCTGACTCTGCAACCCCATGGTCTGTCCATGGAATTCTCCAGGCAAGAATACTGGAGTGGGTTGCTATTCCCTTCTCCAGAGGATCTTCCCGATCCAGGGATCAAACCTGAGTATCCTGCATTGCAAGCAGATTCTTTACCATCTGAGCTACAGTTGCCTCGTACCTGTTGGCTATTTGTATGTCTTCTTTGGAGAAATTAAAAATAGAACTACCACATGATCCAGCAATTTTACTTCTGGGTATTTATCCAAAAGAGTTGAAATTAAGATCTTGAAATGACATTAACACTCCCATGATGACTGTAGCATTGTTTACAACAGCCAAGATGTGGAAACAACTAATGTCCACTGACAGATGATTGGATAAAGACAATGTGGACTATACATTGTTGATGAAAAATGAATCGATGGTTAATCTAAGAAAGAAATGGAGATTTTTAGTCAAACCAACATGAGGATTATAACCCAGGAGACAGTCTTTCAGAGAGCTCTGAGGAGTGTTCCCCCTGTTAGAGGGAAACACAGTTGCACACATTGTTGAGACAAAGGATCACATGTCATGGTAACATATGGACAGTTGACACAGTCCAACCAGGTGAGCACAGGTCATCGTGACTCCTTACAGGATTGATGTTATCTCCTGAAGACTGACCCTGATGGTGCCAGGAGGAAACTGCTTTTTCTTGGCAAGCAGGCTTCTAAAGGATGTGGTTAATGAATAATGCAGATACACCATGCACGCTAAAGAGGGTGAGGGCCCAGTCCGGAAGACTGAGAATCTTATGTTTAAATTTTTTCTTGTTCTTCTTTCAAAATAATTTTTGTTTCATCAACATAAGATGCAATGTTAGTGTTTGAAAAGAAGGATATTCCGCAACAGTGCAATTGTGGCTGAACTTTGAGGACCTTATGCTTAGTGGAAAAGGTCAGTTTTTATTCCAGTCCCAAAGAAGGGCAATGCCAAAGAATGTTCAAACTACCGTACAACTGGGCTCATCTCATATGCTAGCAAGGTAATGCTCAAAATCCTTCAAGCTAGGCTTCAACAGTACATGAACTGAGAACTTCCAGATGTACAAGCTGGGTTTAGAAAAGGCAGAGGAACCAGAGATCAAATTGCCAACAACCACTAGATCATAGAAAAAGCAAGGGAATTCCAGAAAAACATCTACTTCTACTTCATTGACTATGCTAAAGCCCTTTGAATGTGTGGGTCACAACAAACTACGGAAAATTCTTAAAGAGATGGGAATATCAGACCACCTTACCTGCCTCCAGAGAAATCTGTATTCAGGTCAAGAAGCAACAGTTAGAACTGAACATGGAACGATGGACTGGCTCAAAGTTGGGAAAGTAGTATGACAAGGCTGTATATTGTCACCTGCTAATTTAAATTCTATGCAGAGAACATCATGAGAAGCGCTGGGCTGGAGGAAGCACAAGCTGGAATCACGATTGCCAGGAGAAATATCAACAACCTCAGATATGCAGATGACACCACCCTTATGGCAGAAAGTGAAGAAGAACTAAAGAGCCTCTTGATGAAAGTGAAAGAGGAAAGTGAAAAAGTTGGCTTAAAGCTCAACATTCAGAAAACTAAGATCATGGCGTCTGGTCCCATCACTTCATGGCAAATAGAAGGGGAAAAGTGGAAGCAGTGACAGATTTTCTTTTCTTGGGCTCCAAAATCACTGCAGATGGTGACTGCAGCCATGAAATTAAAAGATGCTTGCTCCTTGGAAGAAAAGCTATGAGCAACCTAGACAGTGTATTAAAAAGCAGAGACATTACTTTGCCAACAAAGGTCCATCTGGTCAAAGCTATGGCTTTTCCAGTAGTCATATACAGATGTGACAGCTGGACTATAAAGAAGGCTGGGCCCCACAGAATTGATGCTTTTGAATCATGGTGCTGGAGAAGACTCTTGAGAGTTCAAACCAGTCAATCCTAAAGGAAATCAACCCTGAATATTCACTGGAAGGGACTGATGCTGAAGTTGAAGCTCCAGTACTTTAGCCACCTGATGGAAAGAGCCAACTCGTTAGAAAAGACCCCGATGCTAGGAAAGATTGAGGAGCAGTAGGAGAAGGGGATGACGGAGGATGAGATGGCTGAATGGCATCACCAACATAATGGACATGAGTTTGAACAAACTCTGGGAGATGGTGAGGAACAGGGAAGCCTGGCATGCTGCAGTCCATGGGGTCACAAAGAGTTGGACATGACTTAGTGACTGAACAATAACAAAAATGCTTAGTGACATAAGTCACACATAGAAAGGCAGACTCCACTTATAGGAGAGCAGTTCCCCACCCTGGGGCAGGGTGGAAGGGTTCAGGGCCAACATGGCAGGGCCCCTAGTACCCTCGTTCCTGATGCCCTGGGACCTGTACACGAGGTTTCTTCACAACATGTGATGCTCTAGCCTGATGCTGAGAAAAAACCCTGCATTTTACTTTTTTTTTCTGATTGAAGTTCAGAGGGTAGAAGAGGGGCTTCAATCCCTGAGTCTCCCAGGAGCTCAGCCACCAGGCAGTGGTCCCCCAGCACCTCCCTCTCCCCAGGCTTTCCCCCCACCTCATAGGAAGGAGGGGAGGAGGTTGGCGGGACTTCCCGACCCAGGGAGTGGGGTCTGTTAATACAGACTCAGTTGGCTGGAACTGATGCTTTATTGCGTAGAACAACTAATTTGAGAACATCCTCACCTGCACCCTTTTCAGGCATCTCTTGAACAGGGGGCCCTTGGATCCTCCCTGACCCCAACTTCCCTTACATGGACTGCAAACCTCTCCAAGCCCAGAGGCTGTTCATTTCTCTTTCTAAAGTTGCATTCACTCACTAGCAGCAAGGAGCCCCCTTTCCTGCTGGATCCTTTCAAGACCACATGGATCCTTTCAAGACAACAATCGAACTGTGGCCAGCACCCCTCTGGGGACCAATGGACTAGCGGGTGTTGTTGGGTCACCCTCCCAGGGAACACCCTCACTTAGTAACAGCCTATTAGACTGGGTCCTCGTGGAAGGGGCAGCAGGGAGACTCAGGACCACCCCCCTCAAGGGTTTCCTGGAACTTCTGTGTATGTCACCTTTCACGGCAGATAGAAAGTGCAGTGGCAGGTAGAGTTAAGGCTGCTAGTCAGCTGACCTTGAGATGGCAAGACTGTCCTGGGTCATCTGGGTGGGGTGGTGTAATCACAGGAGTCTTTCCCAAGTACATTCACAGAGGAGTATGTGACTATGAAAGACTGTGATAGGAACCACTGCTGGCTTTGAAGATGGAAGTGACCAAAAGCCATGGAATATAGACAAGCTCCAGGAAGAAGCTGGGGAAGGCATGAAAATGGAATCTTCCCCCAGAGCCTCCAGAAAGGAAACACCCCCCACAGACACCTTGGTTTTAGCTCAGTGAGACCTGCACCAGACTTCTGCACCAGGTCAGGAAGACAGCATGTCTGTATCGTCTAGGCCACCTAGCTGGAGGGAATTTGTTACAGCAACAACAGGAAACTACCAGAGTGGGGACTTGAGGCCCGAGAGTGCTTATGAGGGCAGTTGGGACATTTGGGGTTTTCTCAATAAATATGGGGGGCTTCCCAGGTAGTACTAGTGGTAAAGAGCCTCCTGTCAATGCAGGAGACCTAAGAGACCTGGGTCTGGTTCCTGTGTTGGGAAGATCCCCTGGAGGAGGGCACAGCAACCCACTCTATTATTCTTGCCTGGAGAATCACATGGACAGAGGAGCCTGTTGGGCTACAGTGCATAGGATCACAAAGAGTCAACCATGACTGAAGTGACTTAGCATGCATGCATGCATGCAATAAATATGGCTTTGACAGGTGTTCAGCACATTATTTCTGTGGCCTCCCGGAAGAACAGAATGAGCAGGTTTTAATGGAAGAAGCTGGAATCGGGGGATGGGTCACACGAGGGCATCTGGCTTTGTGGCCTCCAAATACACAGAGGTCAGCATGGGTACTGCCTTCTGTGCTTCCAGCTCAGCAACGCGAGCTCCAACTTCTCCTTGTGGTTGGGAGGAGAGTGAGCAAAGTGACGGTTAAACAGAACTGTGCAGGTGGTAAAGCTACATGACATGGATATTGTCTCAGGTGAAGCCTTTGGACTTAGCCCATCTGAGTTTATCTGTCACCTAAACAAAGGATGGTGGTACAGGACAGGTGGCCTGTGATCTGGTACAGGAAGAGCCCTGACCTTAAAATGCAGCCTGCTGGGACAGAGGCGCATGCCAGGCTGGAGGCACGGATGGCAGTTTGGAAGAGCCTGGAAGACGGATCTCTCTCCAGGTTTTGAACCACCTGGCCCAGGGCCCCTCCAGTCTTTCCAACCCCGTACCATTTTCCCTAGGCTGACCCTGCATTTAGGGAGGTGGAGGCAGGGCCTGGCATTGTGTTGACTGGCCACATGCCTGCAAGACGAAGTGGTTCTCATGGGATAAGAAAAAACTGGGCCTTGGAACCAGGACCTTTGAACTGAAGCCAAGCTCTGTTGTTCACTGAGTTTGCAAATAAATTATGGATTCTCCTTGACCCCTCAGTTCATCGCCTTTTATGGAATGATGAAGAACTACCTCACAGTGTGACTGTAAGGGTCTTGTCACAACACCCAACGGGTAACTGTTTCCCAGATGCTAGCACCTGCCAGGCTCTTGATCTGCATTATCAAACAGGAAAGGGTCTAGGGAAATGCTCTTGAGAGTACTGTGTTCTTCTGGGGCTGCTGTAGCGAATTACTAAAATATGGGTGGCTTAAGATGACAGAAATGTATTCACTCACAATTCTGGAGGCCACAGGTCTGAAGTCAAGATGTTGGCAGAGCCACACTCCCTCCAGGGACTCTGAGGAGAGTCTGTTCTTTGCCCTCTTCTAACTGCGGTTGGTGGCTGGCAGCCCTTGGCCGGCGGTCACAACACTCAGTTTCTGCCTCTGCCTTCATTTTACCTTTTCTTCTATGTGTGGCAACACTCCCCCGCCTCTCTCATATTTAAAAACAATTGTTGACAAAGTCTTTTATATATATGTATATGGGCTTTCCTCATAGCTCAGTTGGTAAAGAATCTGCCTGCAGTGCAGGAGACCGGGGTTCAGTTCTTGGGTTGGGAAGATCCCCTGGAGAAGGAAATGGCAATCCACTCCAGTACTCTTGCCTGGAGAATCCCATGGACAAAGGAGCCTGGCAGGCTACAGTCCATGGGGTCGCAAGAGTTGGACACGACTTAGTGACTAAACTACTACTATTTATTTATTTTTGACTGCACTGGGTCTTCATTGCTGTGTGCAGGCTTGCAGCGAGCCGGGGTTACTCTCCGGTTGCAGGGAGTGGCTCCAGAGTACATGGGCAGCAGTTGTGGTACACAGGCTTTGTTGCTCTGCAGCATGTGCGATCTACCCAGACCAGGGATCGAACCTGTGTACCCTGCACTGGAAGGTGGATTCTTTACTACTAGGTCACAAGGGAATCAATCTCCTGCTTCTCTTTTATAAGGACATTTGTTATTGGATTTAGGGCCCTCTTGGACAATCTAGGGCCATCTCTCCCTATCATGATCCTTAAGTTAATCACAACTGCAGAGACCACTTTTCTTAATGAGGTAACATTTACAGGCTCCAGAAATTAGGAATTGGGACCTAATATCTTTGGGTGGCCACTATTCAGCAAGCCTATGACAGTCTATCCTCTGGTCCCTAAAGATTCATGTCCATCCCAACTGAAAAATATAGTCACCTTGTTCCAACATCTTCCAAAGTCTCAACCCATTCAGTATCAATTCAAGTTGAAAATCTCAATTAAATCTCATCAGCTCAAAAGTCTTCAATTAAAACATCTAAATCAGATATTGGTAAGACTATGGATGTGAACCATCCTGGGGGAATATACCTCTCCTCCTCTGGACCTGTGAAACTAGAAAATAAATTATTGATTCTGGCACAGAATAATAGTTATAGAAATTCTCATTCCAAAAGGTGGAAAAGGGGGCCACTGATCCAAAGTCCTTTGGAAACTCAGCAGAGCAGCTTCCATTAGGGTCAAGGTCTGGGAGTAGTCCTCTGGGGCTTGAGGTTCCATCCTCTGGTTCATGGCTCAGACACCAGGGATTAGGATCTATTATCTTTGAAAGAAAGTGAAAGTGTTAGTCGCTCATTCATGCCCCACTCTTTGCGACCCCATTGACTCTAGCCTGCCAGGCTGCTCTGTCTGTGGGATTCTCCAGGCGAAGAATACTGGAATGGGTTGCCATTCCCTTCTCTAGGGGATCTTCCTGACTCAGAGATTGAACCAAAGTCTCCTGCATTGTAGGCAGATTCTTTACTGTCTGAGCCACCAGGGAAGTCTAAAAGCCTACAACACCCAGTATCCCCAGGCAGTCTCCCATCCAAGTACTGACCAGGCTTGGACCCTGCTTAGCTTCTGCGATCAGCTGAGTTTGGGCGCGTTCTGGGTGGTTTGGCTGTAGTGGTTATTATTGACTCTGCTGCTAGTACCATGCTGGTGTCAGTTGTTCAAAGTGTATTTTTTATAAGAGTGTGTTAGAACATACTTTAGCACAATTGTATCTTACTAGTAGACAATCCTAGTCTACTAGTCAGATCATCATGCAGGCTGCCTGGGCCTCATTGAACTAAACTTCTTCCTTTTTCCTTTCTGGCCTGGAGGTCAGCTTGGGGACAGTCATTCATGCTGGGTATTTTTTTTTTTTTCCATCCTGTGCAAAGGCCTCAGCAAATGCAACCACCCCAGCCCTCCTCAGGTCCCCTTGGATTCTGAGGAGCAGGGTGGGGAGGAGGTACTGTCTTCTCAAGCAGCCACCTGTTGGTTCATAGCAACCTGTAAGGCAAATTGGTTTGCACAGGGAAGTGACCGCTGAGCTGGGTGTCCAGCCATGCCAAGCCACCAAGTCTGAGCTCTTTCATCACCTCGGCCCCCAGAGAGGGGGCTATCCCAGGAGGAGTCCCACAGATTGCTCTTGGGAAGTCCTGTCCACAACGTCCCCCTCACCCCCATGGTGCCTTGGGAAGACAGAGACGTTCCGTGTTCTGAAGAAGCCACCCAAGTCCCTGCAGAGCAGGAAAGAGGCCTCGTGGTGTGAGCATTCCTGGGAACAGTCGGCCCTCCTCCCAGTCACAGATGCATCTCCTCCTGTTCAGCTACTGGGACACCAGATGTCCAGAGTCCACAGGTGTGACTGGAGCTCTGCCCCACGTTAGTGTTCCCTGTCCCTTCTGCTCACCTTCCCTCCTCTCTAGATTTCTCTCCAGGTATCTTTGTGCAACCCAGTGACCCCTTAGCCTCTTCTGGGTGACTCCTCAGAACCCATCTGTCTGTGTCCTCAGAGCCCAGGGCCTAATCTGGATTCAAGCATGGTGTCTGGCTTAGCCCATGTGCAATGAAAATCATGTGTTTTCCTAACGGGAAGATGCCTCAATAACAATTGTCTTAGGAAGAAGCCTTCACTAGCCTCCTGGAGGTAAGGGCTCTTCATTTCCACAGTGACGGGTGACTCACAGAAAGAGCCCTGGGCCAGGCGTTGGGGCATAGGCAGAGTCTCTAGGGACTCCCACGGCCCCATCTTGTGATTGAATAGAGGTCTGGCTCCTCTGCAGGAGTCCGCCCACTCTGGCTGCCTATGAGGCTGTCATCTGGTTTTCAAGGGAGCTTGGTGAGTGAGTAGTTGATGCTCAAGTTAAAAAACACTGTGGTCTTCCCTTCTGTAAGATTCTTATATCCATCAAGAGACGGATTTTCATGCTAATACTGCAGGTGGTGTGACAGACTGCTGGGCAGTGATAGTCTGAGGTGAAGGGATCTTTTGAAATCTCTCAGTCCCATCACCAGGCAACCTCTCATGTAAGAGCCGACTTTGGACCCTGGCCACCGGAATGCAGACAGACCTTGCCACCTGGTCCTTCATCTACGGTGTGATCACAGGCATATTGGAGACCCTCCCTGCCACCACTGGCTTCTAAATGTAGAGAAGGCCCTCACCATCTGGATCCTCTGTCTCTGGGGCTAACTTAGTTAAAATAAAAGGAAGCAGTGGTGAAAGACCATGTTAGGGAAGAAAAGTCTGAGTTTTATTGAGAGAGATGCAGCTAATAAATTTCAGGTCAGGTATGTGAGACTCAAGCTGCAGGTCTGAGCAGCTCTTTCCCTGTAACTATCATTATGAAAAGTGACTTAACAGACAAGAGCATTTCTCACTGGCAGCTCTGCCCCTTGCCCTCCCTGGATGGGAGCCATCACCCTCTCAGGAGCCCTGCTGTCCCAGGAAGAGGGGGGCAAGGTGGGTGTTTCCCGGAGCGGGGGTCAGGCTGACTAACAAGCCCAGGGCCTCAGGAACCCTCCTCCTCCGCTTCCCCACACACTCCTTGCAGCCTGGAGCACAGGGGTAAAGACGGCCTGTATACAGGGAAAGAGGGACATGTGGGGAGTTCCAGCTGCAGGGCTTGTCAGAGCAGCAAGCATTCCAGTTGTATCCTCTGCTTCGCCTAAAGAACTGGCCCGAAACCCACACAGTTCCTTAAGGTGCTGATACCAAACCCAATTCAGCGATCAGCAGAGACCAAAGGAAGAATCTGCACTCAAGTGCTTTCTTTAAACACACCTCTCAGCTCTAGCCCATCCTCCTTCCAGGAAGGTGGTGGAAGTTAGTTTATTTATCACCGAACTCCCTGATCCAGGAGAGAAAGAGCAAGGCTGGTTAGAGGGTTAGAGTCACATACAGACCTTCTCCCACAGTCCAGGAACCAGTGTTAGCCTCAAGCCAGAGCCCAGGAGCCACTTGGGACTCTATTCTTCAGTCCCTGCTTGGATCAAGCCGTTTTTTGCCCCAAAGAAGCTAGCCGTTTGAATACTACATGTTTGAATACTTTTTGCAAGTCTTATTCAGTTTATCACCTACTTTGATCTTTAGTGTAAGTTCTGTCACTCAAAGCCTCTGACCCTAAGGATTCCAAATTGAAATCACAAAACACGACCTATGATATGAGTCCCAGATGAGGAAACTGGTTTCCTATGAAGCAGGCTGGAGTAAAGGCACAGCAGTAGAATCACACTGTCCTATCCTCTCCCCATTTTCCTGATGAGAAAACAGAGCAGAGAGACTGAAACACCAAGGTCATATAATCAGTGCTCAAGCTGGAGCCCATGAAGCTGGCCATACAGCAGTCTGGCTCCAGAATGCACAATCTGACCACCACCCTCAACTGCTCCACAAGGCCACCAGAGGATGCAGCGCCAGCATTTACATGAAGAAGTGTGGGACATTCTGCCATCTGACAAGGGCTGCAAGCTAGTCACGGTCTGAACCAAGGGGAGTGCTCCTCACAGTGTGGTCCT
The DNA here is from genome assembly GCF_055505025.1 of Bos grunniens. Classification (NCBI taxonomy): domain Eukaryota; kingdom Metazoa; phylum Chordata; class Mammalia; order Artiodactyla; family Bovidae; genus Bos; species Bos grunniens. The sequence goes on from NC_141192.1 coordinate 44,032,542, forward strand.
GGGAACCACTGGGGAGTTTGTTGGAAATGCAGATTCTCACTGAATTAGCAGTTTGGGGCATGGGGGCCCAGGAGATTCCAACGCCCTGAGGTTTGAAAAGCTGGTCTAGTTCACAAGCCAGCCACAATGATCCTTCCTTAGGAAACTGCAGACACAGCAATGCTTGCCCCACTGGTCTTGGACTGGTATGACACGCATTTTTTGTTTGTTTGTTTTTCAGCTCCCAAAGGAATTGAAATATGCAGCAGGATTTGAGAATTATACATGTTATACAAAGGGCAGGATTTTGAAGTCTGAGAACTGGGCTCAAATGATTGCTCAGCTGATCACTACATGACTCAACTCTTAAACATTCAGTGTTCCACTTTGCTCATCTGCTGTGGGGTGGGTAGAAGTGAGGATTGAAGGGGATCACTCATAAGGCAGTGAGCACGGTTTCTGGCTACCCACAGGCCCCATCTGTCAATCAAGCAGCCTCCCCATGTTCCCCAACGGGTGCCTGAGCACACTGAGAGTGTTGGAAGGAGTGCTGGGATGCTGGGGGTTCATCATGGGTTATGACTTTAAAGAAGTTGTCCAGTGCTGAGGGTTGACCCTGCAGACGTGTGTACTCTAGGACATCTGGTTTGGAACTGGCAGGAGGCCAATCTGAGCTGTGCACATGGGTTTGGGAATTCATGAGGGCAAAAGCCTGTATTAGTCTTCCAGCGCTGCTATAACAAAGAAGAGTGGTGGGGAAGGCACAGGATAGACATTCCCTTTCCAAAAGGGAGAAACTGGAAAGAAGAAAGGGTAACAGTCCAAAGGAAGTCTGAAACCTTCCATTAGAAGGGCAAATTCCATTAGATTATAAGGGTTAAGAACAATCCTCTTTGATACTACAAAGAAAGAAAATTACAGGCCAATATCTTTGATAAATATAGATGCAAAAATCCTCAACAAAATATTAACAAGTTCAACAATATATAAAAGAGATTATACACAATGATCAAGTGGAATTTATCCTAGAGATGCAAGGATGCTTCAATATATCCTCAGATTAATCACTGTGATACATATACCACATTAATAAAAGCAAGGATAAAAATCACACGATTATCTCAATAGACAGAAAACATTTGACAAAATTCAATATCCATTCAAGATAAAAACTCTCATCATAGTTGGTGTAGAGGGAATATCTTGTTGTTTAGTCACTGAGTTGTGTCTGACTCTTTTGCAACCTCATGGACTCCTCTGTCCATGGATTTCCCAGGCAAGAATACTGGAGAGTGGGTCCCCATTCCCTTCTCTGGGGGATCTTTCTGATCCAGGGATTGAACCTAGATGTTCTGCATTGGTGGGAGGATTCTTTAGCACTGAGCCACCAGGAGGGCCCCAGAAGGAATACATCTCAACATCATAAAAGTCACCTATGACAAACCCACAGTTAACATTATACTCAACATTGAAAAGCTGAAAGCCTTTCCTCTAAAATTAGAAATAAGATAGGATGCCCACTCTTGTCACTTCTTTGATGCTTAGCATCAAAAGTCCTAGGCACAGTAATGAGAAAAGAAAGAAAAAAAAAAAGGTATCCAAATTGGAAAGGAAGAAGTAAATCTGTCACTATTTGCAGATGATCATATCAGATCAGTAGCTCAGTCATGTCCAACTCTTTGCGAACCCATGAACCGCAGCACGCCAGGCCTCCCTGTCCATCACCAACTCCCGGAGTTCACTCAGACTCACACCCATCGAGTCAGTGATGCCATCCAGCCATCTCATCCTCTGTCATCCCCTTCTCCTCTTGCCCCCAATCCCTCCAGGTATCAGAGTCTTTTCCAATGAGTCAACTCTTCGCATGAGGTGGCCAAAGTACTGGAGTTTCAGCTTTAGCATCATTCCTTCCAAAGAAATCCCAGGGCTGATCTCCTTCAGAATGGACTGGTTGGATCTCCTTGCAGTCCAAGGGACTCTCGAGAGTCTTCTCCAACACCACAGTTCAAAAGCATCAATTCTTCGGCACTCAGCCTTCTTCATAGTCCAATTCTCACATTCATACATGACCAACGGAAAAACCACAGCCTTGACTAGACGGACCTTTGTTGGCAAAGTAATATCTCTGCTTTTTAATATGCTATCTAGGTTGGTCATAACTTTCCTTCCAAGGAGTAAGCATCTTTTAATTTCATGGCTGCAATCGCCATTTGCAGTGATTTGGGAGCCCAAAAAAGTAAAGCCTGACACTGTTTCCACTGTTTCCCCATCTATTTCCCATGAAGTGATGGGACCAGATGCCATGATCTTCGTTTTCCGAATGCTGAGCTTTAAGCCAACTTTTTCACTCTCGACTTTCACCTTCATCAAGAGGCTTTTTAGTTCCTCTTCACTTTCTGCCACAGGGTGGTGTCATCTGCATATCTGAGGTTATTGATATTTCTCCCGGCAACCTTGATTCCAGTTTGTGTTTGTTGCAGTCCAGCATTGGAATTCATGATGTACTCTGAATATAAGTTAAAAAAACAGGGTGAGAATATACAGCCTTGACGTACTCCTTTTCCTATTTGGAACCAGTCTGTTGTTCCATATCCAGTTCTAACTGTTGCTTCCTGACCTGCATACAAATTTCTCAAGAGGCAGATCAGGTGGTCTGGTACTCCCATCTCTTTCAGAATTTTCCACAGTTTATTGTGATCCACACAGTCAAAGGCTTTGGCATAGTCAATAAAACAGAAATAGATGTTTTTCTGGAACTCTCTTGCTTTTTCCATGATCCAGCAGATGTTGGCAATTTGATCTCTGGTTCCTCTGTCTTTTCTAAAACCAGCTTGAACATCAGGAAGTTCACAGTTCACATATTGCTGAAGCCTGGCTTGGAGAATTTTAAGCATTACTTTACTAGCGTGTGAGATGAGTGCAATTGTGCGGTAGTTTGAGCATTCTTTGGTATTGCCTTTCTTTGGGATTGGAATGAAAACTGACCTTTTCCAGTCTTGTGGCCACTGCTGAGTTTTCCAAATTTGCTGGCATATTGAGTGCAGCACTTTCACAGCATCATCTTTCAGGATTTGAAATAGCTCAACTGGATTTCCATTACCTCCACTAGCTTTGTTCATAGTGATGCTTTCTAAGGCCCACTTGACTTCACATTCCAGGATGTCTGGCTCTAGGTGAGTGATCACACCATCGTGATTATCTGGGTCATGAAGATCTTTTTTGTACAGTTCTTCTGTGTATTCTTGCCATCTCTTCTTAATATCTTCTGCTTCTGTTAGGTCCATACCATTTCTGTCCTTTATCGAGCCCATCTTTGCATGAAATGTTCCTTTGGTATCTCTGATTTTCTTGAAGAGATCTCTAGTCTTTCCCATTCTGTTGTTTTCCTCTATTTCTTTGCACTGATCGCTGAAGAAGGCTTTCCTATCTCTTCTTGCTATTCTTTGGAACTCTGCATTCAGATGTTTATATCTTTCCTTTTCTCCTGTGCTTTTCGCTTCTCTTCTTTTCACAGCTATTTGTAAGGCCTCCCCAGACAGCCATTTTGCTTTTTTGCATTTCTTTTCCATGGGGATGGTCTTGATCCCTGTCTCCTGTACAATGTCATGAACCTCATTCCATAGTTCATCAGGCACTCTATCAGATCTAGGCCCCTAAATCTATTTGTCACTTCCACTGTATAATCATAAGGGATTTGATTTAGGTCATACCTGAATGGTCTAGTGGTTTTCCCTACTTTCTTCAATTTCAGTCTGAATTTGGCAATAAGAATTTCATGGTCTGAGCCGCAGTCAGCTCCTGGTCTTGTTTTTGCTGACTGTATAGAGCTTCTCCATCCTTGGCTGCAAAGAATATAATCAATCTGATTTTAGTGTTGATCATCTGGTGATGTCCATGTATAGAGTCTTCTCTTGTGGTGTTGGAACAAGGTGTTTGCTATGACCAGTGCATCTTCTTGGCAAAACTCTATTAGTCTTTGCCCTGCTTCATTCTGTATTCCAAGGCCAAATTTGCCTGTTACTCCAGGTGTTTCTTGACTTCCTACTTTTGCATTCCAGTCCCCTATAATGAAAAGGACATCTTTTTTGGGTGTTAGTTCTAAAAGGTCTTGTAGGTCTTCATAGAACCGTTCAACCTCAGCTTCTTCAGCGTTACTGGTTGGGGCATAGACTTGGATTACTGTGATATTGAATGGTTTGCCTTGGAAACGAACAGAGATCATTCTGTCATTTTTGAGATTGCATCCAAGTACTGCATTTCGGACTCTTCTGATGACCATGATGGCTACTCCATTTCTTCTGAGGGATTCCTGCCCGCAGTAGTAGATATAATGGTCACCGGAGTTAAATTCACCCATTCCAGTCCATTTCAGTTCGCTGATTCCTAGAATGTCGACATTCACTCTTGCCATCTCTTGTTTGACCACTTCCAATTTGCCTTGATTCATGGACCGGACATTCCAGGTTCCTATGCAATATTGCTCTTTACAGCATCAGACTTTGCTTCTATCACAAGTCACATCCACAGCTGGGTATTGTTTTTGCTTTGGCTCCATCCCTTCATTCTTTCTGGAATTATTTCTCCACTGATCTCCAGTAGCATATTGGGCACCTACTGACCTGGGGAGTTTCTCTTTCAGTATCCTATCATTTTGCCTTTTCATACTGTTCATGGGGTTCTCAAGGCAAGAATACTGAAGTGGTTTGCCATTCCCTTCTCCAGTGGACTACATTCTGTCAGATCTCTCCACCATGACCCGCCCATCTTGGGTTGTCCCACGGGCATGGCTTAGTTTCATTGAGTTAGACAAGGCTGTGGTCCTAGTGTGATTAGATTGACTAGTTTTCTGTGAGTATGGTTTCAGTGTGTCTGCCCTCTGATGCCCTCTTGCAACACATACCGTCTTACTTGGGTTTCTCTTAGCTTGGGCGTGGGTATCTCTTCACGGCTGCTCCAGCAAAGTGCAGCCAATGCTCCTTACCTTGGACGAGGGGTATCTCCTCACCACCGCCCTTCCTGACCTTCAACGTGGGATAGCTCCTCTAGGCCCTCCTGTGCCCACGCAGCCACGGTGTTGGGTTGGTCCTCCCGGCCGCCGCCCCTGGCCTCCGGCATGGGGGCGTGGGGTAGCTCCTCCCGCCCGCTGCCCCTGGTCTCGGGCTTAAGGGCGTGGGGTATCTCCTCCTGGCTGCCGCCCCTGACCTCGGACATGGGGTAACTCCTCTCATCGCGGCCCCTGACCTCGGACGCTGGGGATCTCCTCTCAGCCACCCCCTGGCCTCGGGTGTGGGGTTGCTCCGATATGATACTATATATCAGATCAGATCAGATCAGTCACTCAGTCGTGTCCGACTCTTTGCGAACCCATGAATCGCAGCACGCTAGGCTTCCGTATCCATTACCAACTCCCGGAGTTCACTCAGACTCACATCCATCGAGTCAGTGATGCCATCCAGCCATCTCATCCTCTGCCATCCCCTTCTCCTTTTGCCCCCAATCCCTCCCAGCATTAGAGTCTTTTCCAGTGAGTCAACTCTTCGCATGAGGTGGCCAAAGTACTGGAGTTTCAGCTTTAGCATCATTCCTTCCAAAGAAATCCCAGGGCTGATCTCCTTCAGAATGGACTGGTTGGATCTCCTTGAAGTCCAAGGGACTCTCGAGAGTCTTCTCCAACACCACAGTTCAAAAGCATCAATTCTTCGGTGCTCAGCCTTCTTCACAGTCCAACTCTCACATCCATACATGACCACTGGAAAAACCATAGCCTTGACTAGACGAACCTTTGTTGGCAAAGTAATGTCTCTGCTTTTGAATATGCTATCTAGGTTGGTCATAACTTTCCTTCCAAGGAGTAAGCGTCTTTTAATTTCATGGCTGCAGTCACCATCTGCAGTGATACTATATATAGAAAACACTAAAGCCTTCACCAAAAAAATTTTTTGAGCTAATAAATCAACTTAGTAAAGTTGCAGTATACAAGGATTAACATATAGAAATCTGTTGCTTTCCTATACATTAATAATGAAATATCAGAAAAGGAATTCAAGAAAACAATCCCACTTACAATTGCAGCAAAAAGAATAGAATACAAAGGGATAAACTTAACCAAGGAAGTGAAAGACGTACACTCTGAAAAGTATAAAATATTGATGAATGAAATTGAATGATACAAAGAAATGGCAAAAGTATCCCATATTCTTGGTTGGAAGAATTAATATTGTTGAAATGTCCATTCTACCCAAAGCAATCCACAGATGTAATGCAATCCATATCAAAGTACCCATTACATTTTTTACATAAATAGAATGAATAATTCTACAATTTATATGGAAATTTAAAAACCCTGAATAACCAAAGCAAACTTGAGGAAAAAAACAAAGCTGGACTTATCACACGCCCTGACTTCAGACTATACTACAAAGCTACAGCAATCAAAACAGTATGCTGCCAGCACAAACACAGACACGATCAGTGGAATAGAACAGAGAGCCAGAAACAAACCCATGCACTTACGGCCAGCTAACCTACGACAAAGAAGGCAAGAATATACAATCAAGAAAATAACAGTCTCTTCAATACATGGTGTTGAAAAAACTGGACAGCTACATCTAAAAGAATAAAATTAGAACAATATTCTCACACCATATACAAAAATAAACTGAAAATGTGCTAAAGACCTATATGTAAGACTGGAAACTATAAAACTCCTAGAAGAAAACATATGCAGAACACTCTTTGACAGAAATTGTGACAATGTTTTTAAGAATCTGTCTCCTTAGGCCAAGGAAACAAAAGCAAAAATAAACAAATGTGACCTAATTAAACTTAAAAATTTTTGCCCAGAAAAGGAAACCATTGACAAAATGAAAAGACAACCTACCGAATGGGAGAAAATATTTGCAAATGATATGATCGACAAGAAATTAATATCCAAAATATAAAAATAGCTCATATAACTCAGTATCAAAAACAAAACAAAACTAACTTGATTAAGCAAATGAGAAAAGGGAACTTTAGTACACTGTTGGTGGGAGTGTAAATTGATGCAATCACTATGGCAAAATAGAATGGAGTTTCCTCAAAAAACAAAAATAGAACTACCGTATAATCTAGCGATCTAGCTCCTGGGTATATGTCTAAAAAAAACAAAAACGCTAATTCAAAAAGATACAAGTACCCAGTGTTCATAGCAGAATTATTTATAATTACCAACATATGAACTTGGAAGTGGCAACCAACTAGAGTATTCTTGCCTAGAAAATCCCGTGGACAGAGGAGCCTGGTGGACTACAGTCCATGCGGTCACAAAAATTGGACATGACTTAGCAAATGAGCACACACACACCAAGATATGGAATCAACCTAAGTGTCCATCAACATAAGAATGGACAAAGAAAATGTGGTGTTCTATACAGAATACTACTCAGCCATAAAAAAGAACGAACTTTTACTTCTGCTTCATTGACTATGCTAAAGCCTTTGACTGTGTGGATTACAAAGACCTGTGGAAAATTCTTAAAGAGGTAGGAGTACCAGACTACTTTATCTGTCTCTGAGAAACCTGTATGCAAGCAACAGTTAGAACTGGATATGAATCAATGAACTGATTCAAAATTGAGAGGGGAGTTTGTCAAAGTTGCTTATTTAACTTATATGTGGAGTACATCATGTGAAATGCTGGGCTGGGTGAATCACAAGCTGGAATCAAGATTTCCAGGAGAAATATCAACAACCTCAGATATGCAGATGATATCACTTTAATGGCAGAAAGTGAAGAGGAACTAAACAGCTTCTTGATGAGAATGAAAGAGGAGAGTGAAAAAGCTGGCTTAAAACTCAACATTCAAAAAACTTGAATTAAGATCATGACATCCAGTCGCCATCATGGCAAATAGATGGGGAAAAAATGGAAACAGTGAAAGATTTTATTTTCTTGGGTTCCAAAATCACTGTGGATGGCAACTGCAGCCATGACATTAAAAGACACTTGCTCCTCGGAAGAAAAGTGAAAAGTGGAAGTATTAGTAGCTTCAGTCATGTCCAATTCTTTGTGACCCTATGGACTATAGCCCGCCAGGCTCCTCTGTCCATGGACTTTTCCAGGCAAGAATACTGGAGTGGGTTGCCATTTCCCCAACCCAGGGATTGAACCTGGGTCGGGAAGCCCTGCTGGCCTCCTCCCCTCCTTCCTCTGGGGTGGGGGGAAAGCCTGGGGAGAGGGAGGTGCTGGGGGGCCACTGACTGGTGGCTGAGCTCCTGGGAGACTCTGGGATTGAAGCCCCCCTTCCACCCTCTGAATTTCAATCAGAAAAAAAAGTAAAAAGCAGGGTTTTTTCCTCAGCATCAAGCTTTAGCATCACGTGTTGTGAACCTGCTCACTGAAAACTCAGCACCTGTAACAAGCCTTTCCCCAGGCCCTGTTCCAGGTCCCTCCCTGCATGCTCACAAATGCCACTGCCTGCGTGAAGACACCCGGCCAGGGATGTTGTCACATCTCACCTCTCATCATGACCATGACCTTGGGAGGCGAGCAGATTGCCCCGTCTCTCAGACCCGACTTTCCTAAGGTGAGACAGGGCTGGGAGGCAGGAGCCTGTGGCGAGGGCCTATTTGAACTTGCTATGCGCCCCAGGCCTCCCTCCAGTTTTCTGGGAGTGATTCCCAGCCTGCCTGCCTCTCCCTGCCTCACTCTGTCCGGGGCTCCTTGCCCTCCTGCTGGACGAGAAGGAGGACAGTCTGAGTGTGGGTAAACTGGGCAAGAGGTCTGTCCCACTGGACCCTCAGAATCAAGGCTGGAGCCAAGGTCAGGGTCAAGGTTGCTGGGGGTCCTGTGGGGCTCCTGACAGCCCTGAGGTTCTCTGCTTCCTGCTGCCCTGTCTCCAACTGTCCTACAGTGAGAAGACATGGCTGCTGAGGCACAGAGCTGCTTCCAGAGCACAGCTGTGGGTCACAGGTGGCATCTATTCTGAGATGTTTAGCATTTAGGAGGCCCAGAAACTTCGATGGGAAAAAAATGACAACTATTATTTACCCCTAACTGAATGAAGCCAATTAACTGGGCACTTCGTCACACATACACACACAAATCAGATGTCTTCACATCACATTCATTGTAGATTTTTCACACTACTGTTTATGCTCATCACTACTTTTTGAATTTACAGCAATTATCAGACATGAGCGTGCACTATTTAAGAAATACGTACTATAAAAAAAAATATTTTGATAATCGCCTTAGTATCATCAGCTGTCTTGGTGATCTCAAGATATGAGCCTCATTCACTTGGAAACAAAGGGGCCCCACATTGCCAGCAGACACCAGAGGACCAGGGTGAAGCCTCCTCTCATGAAGGATGCAGGAACCTGTGACCATGTGGCCACCCTGCCCATCCAGCTGCTTCCAGAATTCTTTTAGGAATGACAAGTGTGGTGGGCGCTGTGCTTGCCTGGTGACTGCCCCTCCCTGTCCTGGCCAGCAGATCTGCCCAGGAGTGAGGATGGTCGTGCTGGGAGGTGACCGCTGCCCATGGCCCAGGCACCTGAGCACCCAGTTCTGGGCAACGGGGCCTGAGAGGTCTACGCAGGGATTGGGGCGGTCACTGGGAAAGGTGTTTCTGCCCTAGGAGGAGGCGGAAAGGAGAAAGATGCACGGGGGCAGCAGGAAACACTTCCTTTTCACTGAGTGTCTTTCTGCATCTAGATGGGAGCAGGCAGGGGTGGTCAGGCAGAAAGCAGTTTGTTCACAATGAAGTCAAGTCCCAGGATCAAGTTGGGACTCTGTCACCCTTGGCCGTCTTGTTTTACGAGATAATAAATGTTTCCTTAATTTACATTGCATTTAGTTAGGATTTCTGACATTCTTAATGGAAAGTGCTTCAATACAGAATTCTGTACAGTTCAAGAGCATCACGGACAGTTAATTTCTGGACGTTCTTCAGCAACCCTGCACCACTCTGAGTCTCCATGTCTTGGCCCTTGACGGAGGACCCTCCCCCTAAACCACCCCAAAGATTCTCTTCATTACCTTCAGGAGGCCAGGGCCTCCTAAGACTCAATCTGTTTCCCTAACTGTGTTCAGTGTGTTCAAAATCTGACTGCCCTGGATGTAACCTGGGGCAGGGACCAGTCTTTCCCGCAGCCTCCGCCCAGCATCCAGGCTGGGCCCACAAGCGCTCAGGCAGGAGTTGCCGGGCGAGTATTTCTGACTACTTCTTTGGGACCCCACAGATGCAATGACATTTGTAAATAGGATGTTTATCTTTTCCAAGTACACATAATACATAAATCAAATACATATATATTGTATCATCAGTAAGTTGCTCAGGAGTATATAAGAACATCTATGAAGAGAATTTTCTTCTTTTAGGAGAGTCCATGGACAGAAGAGGGCATGTGAACATTTTATTTTTCTGGCTGAATGTTTTTCAGAATGTGAAATATATTACAGAATCTAATTGCTGAGTTGGCATAAGTATTTTACTCTATTTTTGCAAATCTGATCCTCCCTGCTCCAGTCCATGGCTCATATAGCTCTCCTCTCCACAGAAATGGCCTCCACCACGGACCAGACCTACCCAATCTTGTCTCTAAATACCCTACCTGGAGCCTGCTGGACACTCTGCTCATTCTCTTTTTCTGGCATTTAATGTTTCCTCCCCTCCTAGGTCTTCAGGGTATTAGTGCAACATAGTTTCTCAGAAAATATTTACTGGATGAATGAACTTTTCCCTGCAGCCAAAGCAGGAAACACATGTACACACACACACACACACACACACGCACACACACACACACACACCCCCACACACACGATTCCTAAAGGCCCCTAATGTATACTGCATAATTATGCTAAGAGCTCTTTTTGTTTCTCAGATGGCAGGGGAGCAAATTTTGGTTGCCTCAATTAATGGAGAAAGATGATGCAGGGCCTTCAGAAAGTTCAAAACACTCACTGGTGAATCTTTTCAGCCTCCCCAATCACTGCAAATTGCTAAAGAACTGGCAGTGTTGTGTTTCCCTGACACATCTGTGGGGCTGTTCAAAGGCTGAGGATGAGGGGGAAGAACTCAGCCAGCCTGGGATGGAAGTGGAGAGCCCAGATAACTGGTGAATAGTAGAAGGATTTAAAATCTCTAAAAGCTGTGATGACATCAGCCCCTTACCCCTCCCCTGCCCTAGAGGGCAGGCTCCGGGTCTCAGTGCCCGAGGCTGACCGTTGAGTACTTAGTGGTGTGACCTTGAGCCCATTAGCCTGTGACCTTGAGCAGGCTAACAGCTTCAAGAATCAGCTTCCCAAACCAACTGTAAAATGCAGCCCATAATGCTGTCCCCCAGGTGACTGAAGAGACAATGAGGATGTATTTAAGTGCTCCGCATGGGGCCTGGCTCACAAATGGTAATGGTTATTATTACAAATCAGAATAAATGTCAAAGGTGCAGCAGGAAAAGGTGAATGCATTTTAAGTGTGATAAGAAACGGTAATTGAGCAGCCCCCCATAATCACAGTCCCCAAACATCAGTCACATCCATCCGATAAAGAGAGTGACTGCAGCCGCCAGCAGGGCGTATCTATAAAGTATCTTCTCTTTATTTAAGTTAAACAATTTTCAAGGATGGTTTCCATCTATAAAATGGACAAAGTACAAGCTCTGTACAGCAGTTCTTTTTAAAAATCAACTGGAAAAAAAATTACCAAACTATATTTTGAATCTGCAAAACATACTCACAGATACCATCATTTTAGCTTTTATGAAGACATAACAAAGACCAGCACAGAGAAGACAACTAATTTTGCCACGCTTTGCTCAAAGGGCTCCTAGGAAAGAAACTTGACTTGTAAAAACAGGAGTGAGAGGGTGGGGCAGTTCCAATGACAAAAAAGCAACGCAGCCGCAGTAAGTCACTTTGGCACACTGTGTCATGTAAACATAGCTCACCCAGAGAGCCCTCCAGCCCACCTCTGCTCACAACGCCCACACCACCCAAGGCTACCACCCCCACCAGCTCAGGGATGGGGAGTTGCCCCCCAGGGTCCAGGGGGACCCATCTTGATTTAACCAAGGTTGGTAAGACTTCTGGGTGGGGCGGAGGTGTGTGGGCGAAAGATTTGTCAAGAATCTGATGACAATTTGCTTCACTTGAAAGCCAAATTTAATTTCCACCCATGGGATTTTTTTTTTTTTTTTCCCTAACAGTAGTAGTAGCATGACCATGGATCCCAGGGGCTGGGTGACTGCTTCCTGGCCCACCTGCATTCAGCAGCCTTGTACAGGTATCCAGGACTCAACCCAAGAGCTTACTGGTGGTCAAGATCAGCCTCTGAAGATAGAGAGGTGTGCAGAGTTAATCCAACCATGGCCTCCCTGTCTGCTGAAAATACACCTGGCTGGTTGGCAGGGGGCAAAAACGCACAGGACAAAGTCACCCAGCCAGGCCTCCAGGCCTGAGCACACTGTCATGAAGCAAACCCACGTGGGGCTTTTGCAGTGGAGGAAGAAAGACCAACGTCCCCTTTCCTGGAAGAAACAGGCAGGAAAGAGCTGCTCTTGGCAGACTGTCTACCTGGCAGAACGCTTTGGGGCCACTTCTCTGTGACCACCCAGTCCCTCCAGAAGGGCCAGGACATGTGCCCATGTGACACCTCATCAGGTCTGGGCACCTGTGCGCTAAAGCGTTGGGCCAGGGGGCGCAGAAGACAGGAGGGCAGTAATCCTGGGAGTGACTGGGGCACCCTCCTGTGGGTGCTGCAAGCTGGGCCACCACTGCATGTGAGCCCCTCAGAGGCCAGGAGGGCTCTGCAGGGCCAGGCCAGGGGTCAGGGAGGTGCTCAGGCCTCTTCCTGCTTGATTTTAGTTTACAATTGGCTCGTGTTTTATGCTGACACAAGCCTCCTTCCTAAGCCGCAAAGCTCCTGTTTGTACCTTGAATGCTCAGTGTCAGTGAGCAGGTGTTCACTTTCCCTAATTCTTGACCCAAAGCCCCTGAGGCAGGAGGGTCAGGGCCCAGCGCGCCCAGGCCCTCACACGGCGCCCCATGCTGCCTGTGACAGCTTCCCACCATCACTGGGAGCTGGTAGATTTTTTACTCACTTTATCCTTAGAGAAAAGAAATTTAATTTACAAAGACCCAAAGCAATATCTGTCTAAAGAAGTAACCCATCCAGGGTTTACAGACACCAAGGGCACAAAAAGTGGATTTCAACACACAGCATGACTCCCAGCTGAAGCCAAACCGAGATGCTGGGGTTGGGGCCTCCGAGCAGCGCTAGCCTCCGGGGGAGTGGAGGGGGGACCGCACAGCGGGTACAGCGGCACCCCCTCACCTATAAGGCTCCGGGGGCCATGGGAGCCCCTTCCTCCCGCCGGCCCCTCCTCCTCACGGCTATGATGAGTTTTGTGGAGAATTTACAAGATGAGGACGATTTACAGAAACCATAGGAACTGACCGTACATTCTCTCCTCATATATATCTGGGTTTAGTGTCCCACCGTAGAAAAGTCCATATCCAAAGAGAGCAGGTACACCACGTGGAAGGGGTCTGCGCTGGTAAGACAGTTGGGAGGCAGGGCGGGGAAACGCTGTGGCCGTGACCGGGGTGGACCCTGCACAGGATGTCTGGATCCGCGTGGAGGCTGGAGAGGCCCCCTCGCTGTGCGCAGGGCGCCCTTTCTCTCCCGGTCCGCCCTCCGGGGCGCGGTGCTCCGCAGGGGTGCTGGGCGGCCCAGGCGCAGGGCCGAGGAGGGCGCAGCAGCTCCATCTCCTCGCGGCTCTGGTGCCGCCCTCACCGCGCTGAGGTCTCCCGACCTGCAGACCATGATGGAATACTGAGGTATATAGTTTCTCGGAAAGTTTAAGAAACAGACTTGATGACGTGCTCGTCGCTGGGTGGCCGGGCGCGGGCAGACGCGGGAGGCTCCCCTACGGCTGCAGGTTGAGCGAGAACTTCCACTGCTGCGACAGCGCCGGGCCGCACACCTCCACGCTCAGGCCGCCCGTCTTGGCTGCGCGGCTGTCCAGGCACAGGTTGCTGCCCACATGCCGCAGCTTGGAATTGCCCTCGATCTGCTCCCATTTCTGCAAAAGACAGGAGGACACCTTACAACAGGGGTGCCGACAGGGGAGGACGCAGCGGGTCTGCTCTCCGGGTCTTCTGGCTCCGCTCAAGACAAGGTCCCTGACTACAAGGGACAGGAGGTTACAGCAGCACTGGGACAAAACAGATGTCTCTGAGGGCCAAGAAGAGACCAGCGCTCTCTACTGGGTTTGCAGCTCAAAACCTCTTCTCTGGAGACCACTTTCCTGCCCCATCCTTCCCCCTCTTTGGGCGTCTCCTCATCCAAGCCCTGGGCTCGGGGTCCTTGTTCCTCCTCAGTCTTAACAAGGACCTGACACACAGGAGGATTTCCAGGAGGGACTTTTTGCCCATTCACAAGAAGGGCCTCATCTGAGGGTATTTCCCCCACAGGAGCCACAGGAACCGGGCTGGCTCCAGGAGGGCCCAGGCTGCCCCGGCTGTTGAAGGCAGCTCTGCCCAGCCCAGGGTCAGTCACCTCCGAGTGCCCACTTACACGCAGGGCCTTGTGCTGTACCAGAGGGATGGGGAGCAGCCAAATGCAAGGGAAGTGGATGCCGGTATGGACGGAACGCTGTGCTGGGGAGCCCACTTCTCCACCATCTGTGGTCTCACCCTTTCCACCTTGGTGGGTGTGAGAAGCCCATCTCAGCCACCCTGAGTCCCCAGGTACAGCCTGTCGAGTTCTGCATGTACTGTCCAGGGTGTAACACCATGCTCCTGTGTGTACCCACCTGTGCCCTACTAAGCCCAGACCAGCCCACCAGGTAAACCAGAAAACAGCTCACAGCCCAGCTGTAGGAAACCCAAGGGCCTCTCACCCTGTTGTTCATCCCCATGTAAAAATCTCTAATGTTTGTTCTTAAAAAAAAAGTAACATGCTTTTTCTTTCAAAAGCTCTCCCTTCATTAATGCAGGCTGTGATTCTAATTAATTCTTTACACGGTGTGCACGGAGGCTCCTTTCTGTAGGTAGTTTTGCAAATCCTTTGGACACCATGGAATTCAATTTTCTTACTCTTGCTTTCCTTTCTCCTTCATAACACAAACACACAGATGTGCCTGGAAGCCAAATGTTTCAACTGGCAAGATGGTGCAGCTTCGAGACAAAACTCTCTGAGGAGCCTCCTCTCAAAGGGCAAGTAACTATGGTGGGAAGGAGGCAAAGCACAGTGAGGAGGAGCTCTCCACTGGGACTGGCTACACAGGGCCCTGCATGGATGCGCTTGTGGGGACCTGAGATGCCTGCTGATCCAGCCTGCTGGCCAGAAGTTTTGCCAACAATGAAATGCAGTGCAATCTGATGAGCAGGGGGAAGCGACTGCTACCTGCCCGTCACCTCCCCCTTCACTCCTCTCCCCTTCGCTGTCACTCCTCCTGCTATTTTCCTACTGTCACGTGAAGTGTGTTTGTACTGCCAACATCCGTGTGTCACTCTGAGTGGCCAGGACCCGTTTGACAAAGAATGAGGGATGGATGGACCGTGACTATTCCCTTGGTGAGCTCTGCCTGTGTCACAGCATCAGCCAGATGGAGGGCTTAAAAAATGCTGAAACCCCAGCTCCATCAGCAGAAGGCGGCCTCAAGCCCTGGACCCAGAGGGCTGTGGTGGGGCGGGCAGACTTCTCAGATGCTGAGGGTCCACTGAAGGGCCACACCTTCTCTAACAGGCAAGCTCTCACTGTAGAAGACTCCTCCAGAGATGGAGCATCTGTATGTAACAAAGGCTTGGAGTTCGGATAAGGTCATCACTTTATCCCTCCTCTATGCACAGACGCCCCTGCCCTGACACCCAGGCAGCACGCCTGGCCTGACTCGTGTTTTCCTAATGCCGACCGGCAGGTCCCAGGAGGTCGGGGCAGGAACAGGGACCTCCTTGTTTAACAGTCCCTCCTTCTCACTTGGGTGCCACAGACATCAAAAAGACAGGCTTTAAGGACCTGAAGGGGTTCCGCAGAGCAGGGCGGGGGCACCCAGAACCAGGCGGGAGGGACAGAGGAGAGACTTTGAGAGTGTTTCCGGACACCTGGGATCCAAGCAAGGGGCCTGGTCTGGGCTGCGGTGTCCCGGGAACGCTTCTATAAAGTGAGTGGTGGGTAGGAAACCCGCATGGGGTCCTGGCTCCAGCAGGCCCCAGGCCTCAGTTTCCCTAGACCTGCCTGTCTCGTGACGAGGGACAGAAGAGAATAAGCCCAGGCTCCCTGTGGGCACATGGGAAAGTCATTTAGGGGCAGCACCAGCCACTTCCCCTGGGCTCAAAAAAGGCTTTGCCCCCAAGGCAGCACCAGGGCGCAGATCAGAGAACACCAGCTAAAAAACATATGTACATTCTGAACGGTTTGAAAAAGGTAACTTGAGTGTGTATGTGTAACATATCTATTTGCACCTTAATCGTTTACAATTTACAAATTTAAAAAGGAAAAATATTTAATGAATAGACAAAAACGTGGAATTTCTCTTCAAAATGTCCAGTGGTGGGGGCCTTCCCCGGTGGTCCAGTGGTTAGCACTGTGCTTCCGCTGCGGGGGGCACGAGTCCATCCCCAGTCGGGGAAGTAAGATCCCGCCTGCAGCCAAGCCAGTGCACCCCACCTGCAACGAGGCCGACTGAACCAGAGGAAGTTCAGCTTTGCTTTAAGAATGAGTTTATGACTTTACTCACGAGTAGTTAGTGAAATACTGACCTACAAACCAGCCTAGAAAAGACAGCAAGGTTTATGATAATGTCTCCAAAGGAGCTGTGTGTGTTTAAATTCAATTTTTATTCCAAAGACTGTAATGGGTAGAAAGAAAATAGCCAAAACTAAAAACAACTGCCTTAACTGGAAATTAGAAGTAGTTGATTTGCAGGTGAGCAAACAGTAGGTGACAGTCTTGGCACTCTGGTAACAGCTATAACCAAGAAGGCATAAAAATAACCAATGTCCTGATACATAATATGGATGTACAGCATTTACAGTAAATGACAAGAAGAAAGGAAAAAAGAAAGGAATGGGAAAAAAAAACCCCGCCAAACTCAGAAATTACCAGTAATTTAAGAACATACCATAGTGAAGACTTTTGGTATCAAAATTTTCACAATTCTTAAAATGGGAGTCTTCAAAAGTACTTGAGTTCAAAAGCTAAAAAAACTGAAGAGGGAATAGTTATACTGGCTTAGAAGAGCTGCCACCTGTCACAAGGATGACAATCAGCCCTAGTTCCAAACACAGTGATAACTGGTGCAGCCAGAAACACAACGTCCAGGGTTGTGGGGAGGAGAATAAGCCACATTAGGCCTCTGGCCTCAGAAATAAAGGGCTCTTTATAGATACTGTTTTATGAAATGCAGGTCTTTCCTTTCAGGGTTGGGGGTTCATCAGCAAGGAAGTGAAACACCTCCTCTGAGGTGACGTTATCATGAACTTCACTATCTTTTCTAGGCTGGTTCGTAAGTCACTGTCTCACTAACTTCTCACGAGTAAAGTCACGAACTCTCATCTTTAAAGCAAAACTGAACTCCATTGGTTTGGCCAGCCTGGTTCCTGGCAGGTGCCCTGGGCCGCTCCGGTGCTGCAGAGAAGCCAGCGCCCAGGACTCTGCCAGGTCACTCCCGGCTCTGGGGCCTGGGGTCCATGCCTCCAGGCAGGGTCAGCGGCAGGGAGCTGCAATCCACGCACCCCGGCCACCAGCACCCCCATGCGTCAGGTGCTCCCAGGCACCGCCAGACACAGTCTTCCCTGGCGCAGGAGGCCTGTCTCAGGGAGGGCCCAGCCTGGCTCATCTGGCCCCCAGGGGGAGGGGGAACCACCTCTGGTGCTGGGACTCCCACCCCAGTGCCCAGCCCTCGTTGAACCGCACAGGAGTTGAACACGTAGCTGCAAAGCACAGCCCTGCCTCTGCAGCCTATTAAAGGGGACGCTCAACATAAAGAGACGAATCCAGAGGGGACAGGAGAAATACCTAGGATGGTGAACTCTGGCAGAAGCGGCCCCATAGCAGATGGACTAGCCTGTGTGACACCCATCCCATGCTCCTCACAGTGATCCCAGTGCAGGATTTGCTGGGTGTTCACAGCGTGTCAGGGGCTCCACGTGGGGACACAAGATGGCACAAGTCACAGGTGCCCCCAGTGAACACCCAGCCCCTGGGACCCCAGCACTGGGGCGGGGGGTGCTGGCTCGGGCTCGTCCCTACTGGCACCTACCTGCCTGCTGTCGTTCTCCCTGCAGCCCTGCAGCTTTATGAGGGAGCCAGGTGCCCGGTCCACCACGGTCAGGCACAAGTCCATATGCTTCACCGACTTTTCCTTGGTAAGGGCCCATTCCTGCAATACAAACCCGAGGTCAGGGCTCGGCTCATGGGGCTACGGGGTGAGGATGCAGCGAGGAAGGGCCCAAGAAGGGAGGTATGCAGGGAACAGGCTTCAGGAGCCCCAACCAGCTCAGGGCCAGCAAGGGACTTTGTGCCCAAGAGCAGTGTCCAGCAGGAGTGCCAGGAGCTTCGCCTCTGAGCACGAGGCCGACGCCAGTAGGCACTTCAGCCCAAACACAGGCTAGCGCTCCACACCCCATCTTCCATCACCGACTGAGCTGTGAACACTGCAGCCCCAGCTTGTCACCCACGGGTGGACAGTGAGGGCCAACGTTTCCTTGGAATGACTCTGACCTGACACAGGTACAGTTTGGAAACAGCATTTGTGACTGTGGCTGTCCTGTGTGAAATTATAAACCACATACAGCACATTTAGCCTCACCACCAACCACTAAGCCAGGCTACTGATGCTTATGAAGCTCTGTGAGCTCCCTATGAATGGATCTAGGTCTTTGCCCTCACATGGCACAGCCAGCCCTGGGTGCCTAGAATGTGCCTGGCACTGTTCTAAGCCCTTTATACAATAGTCCCACGAGAGGCTATTATTAACTCCATTTTACAGATGAGAAAACTGAGCCAGGAAGTGCTGAAATAACTGGCCTATGATCTTAAAGAATAGACATACATGTGAGCACGCACACACACACACACATACACACACACACACACACACACACCCCTTTAAGAGCAGAGAGCAGAACTCTTTATTCTGAACACTAAACAAGAGCATGAGAAAGGGTAGGAGCTGAGAAGGGGACGCGATGGGTGAATATGACCAGGCAGGAGAGGAGGTAGGAAGCTCTGGGCGGGGCCACAGTAGAGGCAGGAAGGCAGGCTTCTGACCTTCACTCTAGGACTTGATGCTTGCAAAAGGATAAAACCCACATGAGCCCCCAGGATCTGGAGCCCCTTCTAAGTCAGAATCCCTCAGGAGGGGCCCTTTCTGCTGCTTCTGTACCCCTAGGAAAGCTGCTGTAAGTCAATCTGTCTATTCATCTGTCTACTCATCCACCTAGTGACTGTCCGCTGAGTGCCGCACATTTAGGGCATTCTCTGAGGTCTGGACGCATGGCAGGGAACGCACAGGCCAGGTCTTGCTCCCCAGAGGCTCTGTCCCTCGCGGGGAGAGTAGGTATCACCCTGGTGCTTGTGTTGTGTAACATGAGGCACAATTAGGCACTATGCAGAGATTGTTTTCCTCTTCTCTGCTCTCAGGGGATAGAGCTAAGGGGAGGATGCAGAATCTTTTAAAGAAGCCTCATTGTTCCTCATCTAAATCACCTCGGAGCAGATGGTCTGTTATCAGGACAGTGTTAACATCTGGGGGCCACACATGCACCCCCAACCCACTCAGCAGTGAGATATGAGTCCAGCTCAGGGGGTGGGTGTGGGGCAGAGGCTTGGGGCACATCCAGGAAAGGGAGGGAGAGCCCCTGGGCCATGGGGGAGCTTCCTTGTCCCCTGACAGGGGTTCAGACTAGGCAGCCCCCTCGAATCCCTCAGCTTCAACTTTCTCACCCCTGATTAGTGTTTCTCAAAGCGAACTCCAGTAGGAATTCTACGAAAAGTTGCTTCCAGGTCAAGTAAATTTAGGAAACACTGAATTTGGACCATTTGTCACTCTTGCAAATTTACCAGTAGCCTATGAGAGGCTCTGAAAAGTCCCAGAGGAGAAGAACCTGCGTGGCCTGTCTTCCATGGAAGCCCAGAGCCCCGTGCCCACCCAGCCCCGGGGCCCTTGGTTCCAAGCATGCAGCACATTCTCAGAAGGGCTGCATGCTGGGCTGTGAGGGTGGCTCCAGTCTTACAGGAGGCTGTCCTTCCCAGGAAGGCGGGAGGAGTAGGGCGCCTCAAAGCAGCGCCCAGCGCCACGGAGGCGCCAGGAGGGGCAGAGCCTGCACCGTCCGTTCTTCTAGGTGTGTCCGTGTGCAACAGGGACACGGAGCTCTGCCTCTCCGTTTAGTGAGAGGACTGATGCGGGAGCCCTCTGTATGCGGAAGGGTTTTCAATTGTTCTTGGAAGCTGCTGGGGGCTTTGCTGATCTCCATGGAAAGCTCACATCTGAATGTTTCTACAGTCTTCCTGCCACTGTATACTTCATCATTTTAAAACAGACTTTACACTGAATCCCAGAAAAACTAATTCAGCTACGCAAACAGCAGAGATAGCTGCCATTTCCTTTTTCTGTTGCATGTTAGTGATCTGAATTTGCAAATAAAGTTCATGAATATTTAAGAAGTACTTTTTCAAGCTGCCACTCTTAAATTTTCCCATTTCCTGTGTGTCTGCTGAAGCCCAGTCAGAAACCAGATGACACATCTTACCCTTTCAGAGCCGGGTCCAATTTTCCATAAGGACGTGCTATTTAATTCACGCATGGCTAGGTGAGTTACAGTGAAATAAAGTGAGAACTTTACACCCTGTTACCCTCACCACATTTCCAGTGCTGGGCATCCACATGTGGCCAGTGGCTGCTGTGCTGTGTGGTGCAGATCTAGAATCTTCTCTTCAGCACACAGAGGACTACAGGGTGGTCTGATCTGGAAAGGGGCTCACTGGGTCCAGGTTGGCCCACGGAGGACGGTGCTCCCTGACTGGGGGTGGAAGTGTCGTGCCGCTTTGCTCTTACCTGCCCTTTTGCATCCTTCCTGCTGGGAAACCCTCCCTGCCCAGCACTCACGGAGGGTCACCCAGCCTGGAGGACTTCCAAATACCCTGATGCTCTAATCCCAGATTCATGAAATCAGGCTTTCTGTGCGTGGGACCCAGAATCCATGCTTCCCCAAAGTTTCTGGGCTCTTCTACTGAGAGCTAGGGAGGTAGCCCGCCTTGGGATATGAGCTGGAGCCGGCTGGAGGCTGTCTGCTCCCCACGTCCCGCCTGTCACAGGTCTGGACAACCACAGAGATGACACCACCCGGAGCAGACAGGAGGCCAGGAACCAGAGGCTGCCATCTGTCTAGACATTTTCAAGAGGCTGGGGCACAGCCAACTTCACACAAAGGCAGGCACCCTCTTTTGAAAATGGTTCCATTTAAAGAAGACTCTGGGATACACTGAGCTCAAGTGACTTTTTTTTCCAATGGCAGGCCCCCTAAGAGTAGACGACAGCACCCAGCACTGCCCAGCCATTTTTGTGTCCAAAGCCCTCATTTTACCACATACCTGTTATCAACTCACAGGAAAACCACTTTCCAGAACACTGTCCTCTGGGAGACAGGCCACAGCTGGGCCTGTCAAGTCCTCACTCACCTCCCTCGTTTCCCACGAGGTCAGAGCTGTGAGTGTTCACATCTAAGCTTATCATCTAACGGGCAGCCCTAGCAGCCATGGGTAAGCACCTGCACGCAGAGACCTGGGCAGGCGTAGATGCAGACAGGTGCCCGGGGATGAGCACACGGCCCGGGGCATCAGTGCAGAGAGGAGGACGGGGGGAGGGGAGACCCAGGTCGCCCGCCCTGTGCACCAGAGCCTGCCCAAGGCTGACCACAGCTCCAGGAGAACGTCCCCTCTGACCCCGAGGCCAGCTGTGAGTGGTGGCCATCTCAGGAGGAGGGCGGTGAAAGGAGGTGCGGCCTCAGGCCCCTCACTTCCCCGGCGCCCCCACGCACGTACCTGGTTGCCCCCAGCATTGTGACACTCGTAAACGCCGACAACACCATCGGCGAAGTGGCCCAACGTGTCCAGGCAGTTGGTCCCCTGCTGCAAGGCCCCAAAAGCTATATCCTGATGGTCAGGAACCCTGGAACCAAGGAGACAGTCACTCACTGTGCTCGGGGCTGCTGGCTCCCTGTCTGCGCCGCCCCCAACCTGTGCTCAGAGCCCTCAGAAGGGAGCCAGGCAGTGCGACAGCGAGGGCACCCTCAGGTCAGGCGCCCCAACACAGGCCCAGCTGCACCCTGAGACGGCATGGCTTCGAGATTCTCCATCCCTGACCCTCCAGGGAGAATTTTAGGTTGAAGTAGTCTTTTTGTTTTGTACCAGAGAAATTTTTCTGGAAAGAAAATGCTCCTTTTCTCTTTAGTGTTACTTGTTGAAAGTCACTTAGAAAAGCAATTAATGTGGTCAGATCCTGCTGCTTGGAACTTTCCAGTAGACTGAGGACTAACCTTTTTACCTAAGAGAGGGGAGAACACAGGTGGGTCAGCCACGTGTCCTGGTGCAAACACAGCAAGAGAGCACAGTGGCAGGGTGGCCGGCTGCAGGGTCAGAGCTGGCCCCAGGCCTGCCTTGGCTGCGCACCAGCCTTGCAGCCTCCTCCTCAGTGGGGTTGCTTCAGGGGCCACAGAGCAGCCCTCAGCATGGCTGGGCCCACAGGCTCATGCAGGGAAGGCAGAGAGTGTCGCTGATGTAGCACAGATATCAGGCTGGTCCCCCTTGCTGTGCACAGTCGGGGCAGCTGATCTATCCATGGCTATGGTGTGAATGCTTCACACATATGATCCCAGGTGGTGCAGGGCCCATTGTTGCCCCAAATCACCGGGGATCTCAGGTCAAAACTACTGTAATGTCACTGCATCTGGTCACCAGGCACAGGCCACAGTGACACAAAAGCACCAGGAGAGGCTGTGGTCCACTGCTGGGAGCCCCTGGTCTGCTGAGGGAGAGGCAATGACCGGGACATTACACTGCCGACGGCCTTCCCAGAGCAGGCAGGGAGAGGACTTCTGTTCTTCCCCTTTCCATGGGGTGTGGGAGACACGGCAGAGGGACCTCAAGAGTGAGGTAAGTGAACAGCAGCAGAGAGGCCGTGTGGCTTCAGATGAAGCTCTGTGGCCAGGACTCTGAGAGCCCCTCAGCACAGAAGGGGATGGTGGTGGCTCCTCAGTCACAGCCTCTGTGCAGAGACACATTGCTATGCTATGCTATGCTAAGTCACTTCAGTCGTGTCCGACTCTGTGTGACCCCATAGACGGCGGTCCACCAGGCTCCCCCGTCCCTAGGATTCTCCAGGCAAGAACACTGGAGTGGGTTGCCATTTCCTTCTCAAAAGTGTGAAAGTGAAAAGTGAAAGTGAAGTCGCTCAGTCGTGTCCAACTCTTAGTGAACCCATGGACTGCAGCCTACCAGGCTCCTCCATCCATGGGATTTTCCAGGCAAGAGTACTGGAGTGGGGTGCCATTGCCTTCTCCGGCAGAGACACATTACCTGCTGTGAAATGCACTGGGAAAAGTCAGAAAAAGGAACGTGCTCCACTGAGGCAAGACCTGTCTGCTGACTCCTCTAAGAAGATAAAGTCTAAAAGCAGCCTGAAGCCCACAGACCCACAGGTCTCCTGCTGTGCCTCAGGATGCGAGTGGGCAGGCATTAAAACAACAGGCCAGTGTGGTTATTTGAGCCTCTGCTGGGTGCTCTCCCCTGTTGGCCAAGCCTTGGGTCTCAGGGGCAAAGGAGCCTCAAGGGGGAGTCCCAGGCAGGGGGAGCCTGCAGGCTGGGGGCAAGAGCGCCCCCTTTTGGAGCCTGAGGACAGCAGCGGTGCACAGCTCCCGGCCTCTCGCCCTAACACGACCTTCCTTCCACCTCCAGGCCTGCACCCGGTGGGCGCTGGCTGCCTCTGAGTCCTTCTGAAGCAGAACCCGGCGCAGGGACCTCACCTTAGCTCTGGGTAGACATTTTCCAGGTACCATTTGAAAGGCTTGCAGTTAAGTTTCTTCCTGAGCTCCAGTCGGCTCTGAATACTGGAGAAGGAGACAAGATTCTTTAAGATAAATTTAAAAACAGATGGGCTCTACCTCAAACTTGGAAATCTGCCAATGAGAAAAGAGTTGGGGCAGGCAGCGGGGACTGGATCGTCCATACTGCTGTTTGGATTCCTGTCCCCTCGCGCCTCCCGAGAGGGCCCTCGTTACCCTTGAGCAGAGTCCCCTCTTTGACACCTGATCTGCTTATGGTGTGGGCTGCCCCTGCCCTTGTTGCGCACGCACACACGCGCGCGCACACACACACACAGGATCCCAAGAAGCAAAACAGCAAGAGGCCGTGGGTCACACTTACTTTCCATAAGGGACATTTCTGGCAGAAGGCACTGCTGCATAGTAGAAGTTCTTGTACTCGTCCATCCAGACCTCTGCTGCCCGGCGGGTGTTACTAGAAGCAAAACAAGTCTCCTTGAGCTGTGAGCTGCCTTCTTTCCATTGCTGGTGCTCTGTCTGCACTGAGCAAGTGCTGTGGAGGCTTCAGGGTCAGGCTTCTGGGGCCTGGCGGCCTGATAGGTGCCCACATGGAGCAGAGAGCAGTCTGTCCCCCACCCCTAGGTGTCTGCAGGTGGCTGGCATTCAGCAGCTATCACTGAACAACAAAAACAACCTCCTCATCTTTCTTTGAACACAGATTGTCAAAGAGCAAAAGTCAAAGTTAGAATCACAGCACAGGGAGGTATTTTAAAACAGGGACTGTGGCTGTACCACCGAGGACCAAAGAGAATCACTCTCAGTAACTCTTACTGTGTAGCCCAGAAGGCTGGTGTCAGGGAGCAAAACCAAGAATCCTTGACCTCTTCTCTCTGGCCTTTCTCATCATGCCTGTGATGCAGAGCTATGACTAAACAGCTCTGGGAAAGTTGACAGCAAATCACAGTTACTATTAATTTGGGCAGAGCTGAGCTGAGAGCATCCTCTTTGGACCAGGAATAGTGAGGGATAGTAGTACACGCCCCACATTTGGGGTTCCTACCACCCTGTGCTGGACGGGTCCAGGCAGAACAGGCTTCTCTAGAAGGCCAGAAGACCCCACATTTACATCTCACAATCATGGGGAGAAATGACCTACGATCAGTAAGGCCAGTGCGACAAGCTACCTTGGAATGTATGAAATGTACTAAAGGCTGCCACACGCACGGCACCAGCATCTTCTCCTGCCAGCATTCTCCTTAGAGCATGTGTGGAGCAGCGCTAAGGCAGTGAACGTCTCTCCTCCAGTATCCCTGGACAAAGGAGACTCACATCTTGGGCTGAGAGCCAGTTCTCTTTAAGAACCCATATAAAGGCATTCCATGATTCGAAGATAAATACATTCAGTCAGTCAGTTCAGTTGCTCACTCATGTCCGACTCTTTGCGACCCCATGAATCGCAGCATGCCCGGCCTCCTTGTCCATTACCAACTTCCCGAGTTCACTCAAATTCACATCCATCTAGTCAGTGATGCCATCCAGCCATCTATTCCTCTGTCATCCCATTTTCCTCCTGCCCACAATCCCTCCCAGCATCAGAGTCTTTTCCAATGAGTCAACTCTTTGCATGAGGTGGCCAAAGTACTGGAGTTTCAGCTTCAGCATCATTCCTTCCAAAGAACACCCAGGACTGATCTCCTTTAGAATGGACTGGTTTTATCTCCTTGTAGTCCAAGGGACACTCAAGAGTCTTCTTCAATACCACAGTTCAAAAGCATCAATTCTTCAGCACTCAGCTTTCTTCACAGTCCAACTCTCACATGACCACTGGAAAGCTATATAACCTTGACTAGACGGACCTTTGTTGGCAAAGTTAACGTCTCTGCTTTTGAATATGCTATCTAGGTTGGTCATAACTTTTCTTCCAAGGAGTAAGCGTCTTTTAATTTCATGGCTGCAATCACAATCTGCAGTGATTTTGAAGCCCCCCAAAATAAAGTCTGACACTGTTTCCACTGTTTCCCCATCTATTTGCTATGAAGTGATGGGACCAGATGCCATGATATTAGTTTTCTGAATGTTGAGCTTTAAGCCAACTTTTTCACTCTCCTCTTTCACATTCATCAAGAGGCTTTATAGTTCCTCTTCACTTTCTGCCATAAGGGTGGTATTATCTGCATATCTGAGGTTATTGATGTTTCTCTCGGCAATCTTGATTCCAGCTCGTGCTTCTTCCAGCGTTTCTCATGATGTACTCTGCATATACGTTAAATAAGCAGGCTGACAATATGCAGCCTTGATGTACTTCTTTTCCTATTTGGAAACAGTCTGTTCCGTGTCCAGTTCTAACTGTTGCTTCCTGACCTGCATACAGGTTTCTCAAGAGGCAGGTCACATGGTCTGGTATTCCCATCTCTTGAAGAATTTTCCACAGTTTATTGTGATCCACACAGTCAAAGGCTTTGGCATAGTCAATAAAGCAGAAATAGATGTTTTTCTGGAACTCTTCCTTTTTCCATGATCCAGCGGATGTTGGCAATATGATCTCTGGTTCCTCTGTCTTTTCTAAAATCAGCTTGAACATCTGGAAGTTCACAGTTCACGTATTGCTGAAGCCTGGCTTGGAGAATTTTGAGCATTAATTTACTAGCGTGTGAGATGAGTGCAATTGTGCAGTAGTTTGAGCATTCTTTGAGATTGTCTTTCTTTGGGATTGGAATGAAAACTGACCTTTTCCAGTCCTGTGGCCCCTGCTGAGTTTTCCAAATTTGCTGGCATATTGAGTGCAGCACTTTCACAGCATCATCTTTCAGGATTTGAAATAGCTCAACTGGATTTCCATTACCTCCACTAGCTTTGTTCATAGTGATGCTTTCTAAGGCCCACTGGACTTCACATTCCAGGATGTCTGGCTCTAGGTGAGTGATCACACCATTATGATTCACTGGGTCATGAAGATCTTTTTTGTACAGTTCTTCTGTGTATTCTTGCCACCTTTTCTTAATATCTTCTGCTTCTGTTAGGTCCATACCATTTCTGTCCTTTATCGAGCCCATCTTTGCATGAAATGTTCCCTTGGTATCTCTAATTTTCTTGAAGAGATCTCTAGCCTTTCACATTCTGTTGTTTTCCTCTATTTCTTTGCATTGATTATGGAGGAAGGCTTTCTTCTCTCTCCTTGCTATTCTTTGGAACTCTGCATTCAGATGCTTATATCTTCCCTTTTCTCCTTTGCTTTTTGCTTCTCTTCTTTTCACAGCTATTTGTAAGGCCTCCCCAGACAGCCATTTTGCTTTTTTGTATTTCTTTTCCATGGTGATGGTCTTGATCCCTGTCTCCTGTACAATATCACAAACCTCATTCCATAGTTCATCAGGCACTCTATCTATCAGATCTAGGCCCTTAAATCTATTTCTCACTTCCAGTGTATAATCATAAGGGATTTGATTTAGGTCATACCTGAATGGTCTAGTGGTCTTCCCTACTTTCTTCAATTTAAGTCTGAATTTCGCAATAAGGAGTTCATGATCTGAGCCGCAGTCAGCTCCCGGTCTTGTTTTTGCTGACTATATAGAGCTTCTCCATCTTTGGCTGCAAAGAATATAATCAATCTGACTTCGGGGTTGATCATCTGGTGATGTCCATGTGTAGAGTCTTCTCTTGTGTTGTTGGAAGAGGCTGTTTGCTATGACCAGTGTGTTCTCTTGGCAAAAGTCTATTAGCCTTTGCCCTGCTTCATTCCATATTCCAAGGCCAAATTTGCCTGTTACTCCAGGTGTTTCTTGACTTCCTACTTTTGCATTCCAGTCCCCTATAATGGGAAGGACATCTTTTTTGGGTGTTAGTTCTAAAAGGTCTTGTAGGTCTTCATAGAACCATTCAACTTCAGCATCTTCAGCATTACTGGGTGGGGCATAGACTTGGATTACTTGTGATATTGAATGGTTTGCCTTGGAAACAAACAAGAGATCATTCTATCGTTTTTGAGATTGCATCCAAGTACTGCATTTTGGACTCTTTTGTTGACCATGATGGCTACTCCATTTCTTCTGAGGGATTCCTGCCCGCAGTAGTAGATATAATGGTCATCGGAGTTAAATTCACTCATTCCAGTCCATTTTAGTTCGCTGATTCCTAGAATGTCAACATTCACTCTTGCCATCTCCTGTTTGACCACTTCCAATTTGCCTTGATTCATGGACTGGACATTCCAGGTTCCTATGCAATATTGCTCTTTACAGCATCGGACCTTGCTTCTATCACAAGTCACATCCACAGCTGGGTATTCTTTTTGCTTTGGCTCCATCCCTTCATTCTTTCTGAAGTTATTTCTCCACTGATCTCCAGTAGCATATTGGGCACCTACTGACCTGGGGAGTTTCCCTTTCAGTATCCTATCATTTTGCCTTTTCATACTGTTCATGGGGTTCTCAAGGCAAGAATACTGAAGTGGTTTGCCATTCCTTCTCCAGTGGACCACATTCTGTCAGACCTCTCCACCATGACCCGCCCATCTTGGGTTGCCCCACGGGCATGGCTTAGTTTCATTGAGTTAGACAAGGCTGTGGTCTTAGTGTGATTAGATTGACTAGTTTTCTGTGATTATGGTTTCAGTGTGTCTGCCCTCTGATGCCCTCTCACAATACCTACTGACTTACTTGGGTTTCTCTTACCTTGGACATGGGGTATCTCTTCACGGCTGTTCCAGCAAAGCACAGCTGCTGCTCCTTACCTTGGATGAGGGCTATCTCCTCACCACCACCCCTCCTGACCTTGAACGTGGAGTAGCTCCTCTTGGCTGCCCCCAAACATGCCACCTTCCCTCCAACTGCTCCCTTAGAAGCTCGAAGTCCTTTTCCTTTGTCTTGTAACTTCTCCAAAAATTTACTTTGAAGATACTATATAAGCCCAAGTTCTAACCACCAATGATAAATACATCAGGGAGACAATATTCACGTTCTACAAGAATAGGTATTGTTCCCGTATTAGAAAGGTCTTTAACATGGAAAGTGAAAGAAAGTGAAAGTTGCTCAGTCCTGTCTGACTCTTAGGGACCCCATGGACTATACAGTCCATGGAATTCTCCAGGCAAGAATACTGGGAGTGGATAGCCTTTCCCTTGTGCGGGGATCTTCCCAACCCAGGGATCGAACTGAGGTCTCCTGCATTACAGACAGATTCTTTACCAGCTGAGCCACAAGGGAAGGCTATGAATACTGGAGTGGGTAGCCTATCCCTTCTCCAGGGGATCTTACAGACCAAGGAATCCAACTGGGGTCTCCTGCACTGCAGGTGGACTGTTTACCAACTGAGCTATAAGTGGGGAGCCTTTCAAATCATCTGAGTTACAATTACTAAAATAATTTGTTTGGGGCCTATATCCTTCTTGGCACCTCTTCTTCATATCTTCTGCTTCTGTCAGGTCCACACCATTTCTGTCCTTCATTGATCCCATCTTTGCATGAAATGTTCCCTTGGTATCTCTAATTTTCTTGAAGAGATCTCTAGCCTTTCACATTCTGTTGTTTTCCTCTATTTCTTTGCATTGATTATGGAGGAAGGCTTTCTTCTCTCTCCTTGCTATTCTTTGGAACTCTGCATTCAGATGGGTATATCTTTCCTTTTCTCCTTTGCTTTTCACTTCTTTTCTTTCCACAGCTATTTGTAAGACCTCCTCAGGCAGCCATTTTGCTTTTTTGCATTTCTTTTTCTTGGGGATGGTCTTGATCCCTGTCTCCTGTACAATGTCATGAACCTCTGTCCATAGTTCATCAGGCACTCTATCTATCAGATCCAGTCCCTTAAATCTATTTGTCACTTCCAGTGTATAATCATAAGGGATTTGATTTAGGTCATACCTGAATGGTCTAGTGGTTTTCCCTACTTTCTTCAATTTAAGTCTGAATTTGGTAATAAGGAGTTCATGATCTGAGCCACAGTTAGCTGCTGGTCTTGTTTTTGCTGACTGTATAGAGCTTCTCCATCTTTGGCTGCAAAGAATATAATCAATCTGATTTCAGTGTTGATCGTCTGTTAATGTTCATGTGTAGAGTCTTGTGTTGTTGGAAGAGGGTGTTATGACCAGTGCGTTCTCTTGGGAAAACTCTATTAGCCTTTGCCCTGCTTCATTCCGTACTCCACGGCCAAATTTGCCTGTTATTCCAGGTGTTTCCTGACTTCCTACTTTTGCATTCCAGTCCCCTATAATGGAAAGGACACCTTTTTGGGGTGTTAGTTCTAGAAGGTCTTATAGGTCCTCACAGAACTGTTCAAGTTCAGCTCCTTCAGCGTTACTGGTCAGGGCACAGACTTGAATTATCATGATATTGAATGGTTTGCCCTGGAAACGAACAGAGATCATTCTGTCGTTTTTGATATTGCATCCAAGTACTGCATTTCAGACTCTTTTGTTGACTATGATGGCTACTCGATTTCTTCTAAGGGATTCCTGCCCACAGTAGTAGATATAATGGTCATCTGAGTTAAATTCACCCATTCCAGTCCATTCCTAGGATGTTGACGTTCACTCTTGCCATCTCCTGTTTGGCAAGAATACACAGAAGAACTGTACAAAAAAGATCTTCATGACCCAGTGAATCATGACGGTGTGATCACTCACCTAGAGCCAGAGATCCTGGAATGTGAAGTCAAGGTGCCTTAGGAAGCATCACTATGAACAAAGTTAGTGGAGGTGAAATCCCAGTTGACCTATTTCAATTCCTAAAAGATGATGCTGTGAAAGTGCTGCACTCAATATGTCAGCAAATTTGGAAAACTCAGCAGGGGCCACAGGACTGGAAAAGGTCCGTTTTCATTCCAGTCCCAAAGAAAGGCAATGCCAAAGAATGCTCAGACTAGCGCACAATTGCACTCATCTCACACGCTAGTAAAGTAATGCTCAAAATTCTCCAAGCCAGGCTTCAGCAATAGGTGAACCACGAACTTCCAGATGTTCAAGCTGGTTTGAACATCTGGAACCAGAGATCAAATTGCCAATATCCGCTGGATCATCAAAAAAGCAACAGAGTTCCAAAAAGCGTCTATTTCTGCTTTATTGACTATGCCAAAGCCTTTGACTGTGTGGATCACAATAAACAGTGGAAAATTCTGAAAGAGATGGGAATACCAGACCACGTAACCTGCCCCTTGAGAAACCCATATGCAAATCAGAAAGCAACAGTTAGAACTGGACATGGAACAACAGACTGTTTTCAAATAGGAAAAGGAGTACGTCAAGGCTCTCTACTGTCACCCTGCTTATTTAACTTGTATGCAAAGTACATCATGAGAAACGCTGGCTGGATGAAGCATAAGCTGGAATCAAGATTGCGGGGAGAACTATCAATAATCTCAAATATGCATGCAGATGACACCACCCTTATGGCAGAAAGTGAAGAAGAACTAAAGAGCCTCTTGATGAAAGTGAAAGAGGAGAGTGAAAAAGTTGGCTTAAAGCTCAATATTCAGAAAGCTAAGATCATAGCATTTGGTCCCATCATTTCATGGCACATATGGGGAAACAGTGGAAACAGTGTCTGACTTTATTTTTTGGGGCTCCAAAGTCACTGCAGATGGTGACTGCAGCCATGAAATTAAAAGACGCTTACTCCTTGGAAGGAAAGTTATAACCAACCTAGACAGCATATTCGAAAGCAGAGACATTACTTTGCCAACAAAAGTCCGTCTAGTGAAGGCTATGGTTTTTCCAGTGGTCATGTATAGATGTGAGAGTTGGACTGTGAAGAAAGCTGAGCACCAGAGAATTGATGCTTTTGAAATGTGGTGTTGGAAAAGACTCCTGAGAGTCCCTTGGACTGCAAGGAGATCCAACCAGTCCATCCTAAAGAAAATCAGTCCTGAATAGTCACTGGAAGGACTGATGCTGAAGCTAAAAGTCCAATACTTTGGCCACCTGATGTGAAGAGCTGACTCATTTGAAAAGACCCTGATGCTGGGAAAGATTGAGGGCAGGAGGAGAAGGGGACAACAGAGGATGAGATGGTGGGATGACATACTGACTCAATGGACATGAGCTTGGGCGGGCTCCGTGAGTTGGTGATGAACAGAGAGGCCTGGCGTGCTGCAGTTCATGGGGTCACAAAAGTTGGACACGACTAAGTGACTGAACTGAACTGATCCTTTATATCAAGTGATATATGTGTCTAGATGGATTGTTCTTTAGAAGACCCTGTAAGAGGCAGACAAGATAATTTGAATGTAGCTGTCCTCTGATCTAGCAGTTCCCACATCTAGAAATTTACCTCAAGAAAATAACCAACCAGGAATGAAAACATGCTCCATTTAGCACTGCTCACAATGGCAGAAGAAAGAACCTATACAACCATCAGCAGTAAGTGGGCAAACACATGGGCTCCTGAGGCCATGAAAGACACAGGTGTACGCTTCACATGTTGCCATGGGAAGGTGTCCCTGTCTTCATGGATGGAAATACAGTAGTAGCAGAACAGCACATGGTAGATACGTGTGTGGCGGGAGAAAGGAGTGGCGAGAAGGGGAATGGGGGAGAGGGAGATTGACGGATGTTTTCACCAAATTAAAAGGTTTTAGGAAGTGCAGTCACACAGCAGTTTTAAATCACCTAAAAGTCACTAAGTGATTAAGTCATTTCTCAACTCTTAAATGCGAAGTCCCCTTTTCTGCCTACTTAATAAAAAAAAGATACATAAGTAGCCGCAAAGAATGAGCTTCATGTGCTGCTCAACACTCGTTTGAATTCACTGATGCAAATATTTCTCAGGCGCCTCTATGGCAAGCAGTCTTCTAGGAGCTGTAGGTACAGGGCACCTTGCATTTGCTCCCCTCCCCACCCAGCCTTGGTGCAGGTCAAGTAGGGCTGCCAGGAAGCAGGCAGGAGACAGAGGCTGGGACTGGCCAGTCACACACACTAAACAGGAAAATGTTTGGTAAGAGAGTAAGTTTAAACTGCTGCTTTTTGCATTTAATTTAATAGTAGTTACCCTTACCATGAATAAGTCTCACCATTAACTACTAACAGTAAACCCAAATATCTTCTAAGGCACCTGCCCCACTGTCCCACGGCTATTCTGGCTGGGAGCTCCCTTGGCCTTTTGGTAAAACTCTAATCCACATCCACATGCAAGCACATTAGCAACACTCTCCAGTCTAAAAGGCTTGTAAGAGGCTAACTGGAAACAAAGCTGTAAGAAAAAGAGAAGGAACTGCCAAAGGGTTCTCACTCAACGGGCATCCATGGACGTGATATGATGTAAGAGCTTGCAGGTGTGGCATCACCATGCTCTCTCTAAAGCAACAGGGCACACATGTGGCAGAATAAGGCAGGAACCCAGGAGCCACTTCTCCATTCATTCCTCCCATTGTCCCTGCCTGTCTGCTTCCTTCCCTTCCTCACACAGTGACCTGCACAAATGAGATGGTTCTCTCCCTGCCACCCTAGACGCTACTTTAGAGTCTGTATCTCAATGCTGAAATCTAGCAGCCTCAACCACTAACTGTACTTAGAGATTTGGATAAAAAATAACATGGACTCCAGAGCCAAGTGGCCAAGATTGAATCCCACTTTCCAGATGCATGAACTTAGACAAAGGAATTGAACCTTTCTGTGCCTCAGTTTCTCTTACCCCTAAAGTTGAAATGGTGGTGATGGTTTAGGTTGCCAAGTTGTGTCTGACTCTTATGACCCCATAGACTGTAGCCCACCGGGCTCCCCTGTCCATAGGATTTTTCCATGGCAAGAATGGCAAGAATCCACAGCAAGAATATTGGAGTGGGTTGCCATTTCTTTCTTCAGGGGATCTTCCCGACCCAGGGATCGAATCTGTGTCTCCTGCATGGCAGGCAGTCTCCAACATGATAGGCAGATTCTTTACCACTGAAGCACCAGGGAAGCCCAGAAATAATAATACTTAATTTATAAGGCTTTATGAGGAGTATGGGATTGGAATAGTAAAGTAATGCTTAAAATTCTCCAAGCCAGGCTTCAACAATACATGAACCGTGAACTTCCAGATGTTCAAGCTGGTTTTAGAAAAGGCAGAGGAATCAGAGATCAAATTGCCAACATCCGCTGGATTATCAAAAAAGCAAGAGAGTTCCAGTTCAGTTCAGTTCAGTTGCTCAGTCGTGTTCAACTCTTTGAGACCCCATGAATTGCAGCATGCCAGGCCTCCCTGTCCATTACCAACTCTCAGAGTTCATTCAAACTCACGTCCATCGAGTCAGTGATGCCATCCAGCCATCTCATCCTCTGCCGTGCCCTTCTCCTCCTGCCCACAATCCCTCCCAGCATCAGAGTCTTTTCCAATGAGTCAGCTCTTCACATGAGGTGGCCAAAGTACTGGAGTTTCACCTTTAGCATCAGTCCTTCCAAAGAACACCCAGGACTGATCTCCTTTAGAATGGACTGGTTGGATCTCCTTGCAGTCCAAGGGACTCTCAAGAGTCTTCTCCAACACCACAGTTCAAAAGCATCCATTCTTTGGTGCTCAGCTTTCTTCACAGTCCAACTCTCACATCCATACATGACCACTGGAAAAACAATTTCTGCTTTATTGACTATGCCAAAGCCTTTGACTGTATGGATCACAATAAACTGTGGAAAATTCTGAAAGAGATGGGCATACCAGACCACCTGACTTGCCTCTTGAGAAACCTGTATGCAGGTCAGAAAGCAACAGTTAGAACTGGACATGGTACAACAAACTGACCCCAAATAGGAAAATGAGTACATCAAGCTGTCTATTGTCACCCTGCTTATTTAACTTATATTTAGAGTACATCATGAGAAATGCTGGGCTGGATGAAACATAAGCTGGAATCAAGATTGCCAGGAGAAATATCAATAATCTCAGATATATAGATGACACCACCCTTAGGGCAGAAAGTGAAGAGAACTAAAAAGCCTCTTGATGAAAGTGAAAGAGGAGAGTAAAAAAGTTGGCTTAAAGCTCAACATTCAGAAAACGAAGATCATGGCATCTGGTCCCATCACTTCATGGCAGATAGATGGGGAAACGGCGGTTACAGTGTCAGACTTTATTTTTCTGGGCTTCAAAATCACTGCAGATGGTGACTGCAGCCATGAAATTAAAAGACGCTTACTCCTTGGAAGTAAAGTTATGACCAACCTAGACAGCATATTCATAAGCAGAGACATTACTTTGCCAACAAAGGTCCGTCTAGTCAAGGCTATGGTTTTTCCAGTAGTCATGCATGGATGTGAGAGTTGGACTATAAAGAAAGCTGAGCGCCGAAGAATTGATGCTTTTGAACTGTGGTGCTGGAGAAGACTCTGGAGAGTCCCTTGGACTGCAAGGAGATCTAACCAGTCTATCCTAAAGGAGATCAGTCCTGGGTGTTCACTGGAAGGACTAATGCTGAAGCTGAAAGTCTAATACTTTGGCCACCTGATGCAAAGAGCTGACTCACTGGAAAAGACCCTGATGCTGGGAAAGATTGAGGGCAGGAGGAGAAGGGGACGACAGACGATGAGATGGTTGGATGGCATCATTGACTCAAGGGACATGGGTTTGGGTGGACTCCGGAAGCTGGTGATGGACAGGGAGGTCTGGCATGCTGCGGTTCACGGGGTTGCAAAGAGTCGGACACGACTGAGCAACTGAACTGATGAGGAGTATGTACTCCTTATACTCATACACATGGAGAGGATGTGAATATTTATAAGGCATCCAACAGACTAGCACATATGAAACACTTTATAAATATTAGCTATTGTTGTCAAGTTCCAACTTTTAGATGGTGAAATACTTATACCCTGAATGTGACATAATTGAAGAAATTAAAGAGAACTGGACTTCAAAACTAACACATTCCACCTCCCTATCTTTTAGGTGAGTCCGCCAAGAGTGGGCAGCAAGGGCCTTGCTGAAGGCCTGATGATCCATGCGGCCCCCAGTTCTGAACCACGGTTGTTTCCTCCCCATATCTCCAGCGAAAGGACTCCCGGGCTGTAAAATACACTGGCAAAGCTTCCCTTCTAAAAAACAGTGGGGTTTTTCCCTTTAAAAAAGCATACAAAGCAATGTCTTGTGTATTTTAAAAGACTGTTTTCTGAAACCCCAGGCTTTGCTGGTAGCTATCAGGCTTTGATTTGAAGTGTTTGATCTGTCTCTACAAGAGGTTTCTGAGAAGAGTCTTACAGTGCCCTAGAGGAAAATGTACATAATACTGTTTGATTTTGTAGAGGTTGTCATGTAAGAACATATTTTTGTTTCTAACAAAGAGAAATGAAGTTTAGACAACATCCGGGAAATGATATACTTTTTGGGAGAAGGCAATTTGGTCAGAAGCATTATATGATATTTGGCTTCTGTTAAAGTTTCCCTGAACGTATATTCTCTATGCTAAGAAATCTAGTTTCTGTACGATACAGAACACTGTGCAATCTGTACTTAATATAGGTTTTAAAATGCCACGTGAAACATAAACTAGTCATCCCCCACCTTAAGCATGCCCACCCTACTCTGAGGCTTCCTGTGTCTGTAGGGGCACCGCGTCAGCCAAGTGTGTGATCGCCAGCGTGGGTGTCACCAAGGAGTCCCCGCTCACTCTCTCCTGTTCATCAGTAAACATGCCTGCCTGGCCCCCGCCCTCTGCCACCCGCACCATCATTTCCTCTTGGTGTCATCCTTGCCATCCTCTGGCCAGGGAGCAGAAGAACCCTTCTAAAGTGCAAAACAAAGGAGTCTAGTAGCTGCTTAAAACCCACAGGAGCTCCCTGCTCCCGAATCAGACAGTGCGATGCGCTGTCCTCAGTCCCTACAGCTGCCCCTGTCATCCCCGAGGGGCGGCCCCTTGCAGGACATGTTCCCACACAGCCCACAGTCAGGCCTGTGCGGGGCCGGTCAGCAGTGCTCAGGGCCTTGCTGGGCCTCTTGGCCACTTACCGGGCGAAGACAGTGCCGCTGCCTCCCGGGAAGGTGTAGGGGTGCTGCTTCCTGAACACGTGTCCCACGCGGCTGCAGGGGATGATCTCCAGGCTGCCGCCGCACTGCCACACGCGGAACGAGATCTCTGAGGTGGGGAAGACATGGGTGACCGAGGGCCTGGGCTGCCCACGGGTGCAGATGCCCACCCCACCTCCAGGGCCTGAGGCAATGCCAACAGGGAGGACCCTTTTCCCAGTGGGTCCTTGAATGTCCCCTGGGGGGACATCTGACACTAGTCTCAAGAGTCCAGGACACAGTCAAGGACGTATGTGTGTGGGGGGATGCAGGTGCATATCACATCATCCTGCTGTATACCTTAAATATATACAATTTTAAATTGTCAGTGAAACCTCAATAAAGATAGAGAAAAAAAGATTGAATGAAATATCCTGAAGATTCAATGAGGGTGTCTGCACAGCAGTGGTATTATACAGACAATATAAAGTAGTGTAGATAAAGTGAATAATTTATGCCCAACAAACTACCCATACTGGGACGTTTAGTATCTTAGATTTTACCACTGAGCAGAATTACAGATGCCAGCTCTATCTGTGTCACCAAATTCCTTGTTTTCATGAAAGAAGTCTATTCCAAATTTTAAAGAAAGTAAGAGCACACTTGAAATATTTTTCAGATTCAGACTAGAAACCCTAGGACAAGACTGATTCCCTGACCCACTGTGAACACAAGACTCCTGGCAGCAGAGCAGGCACCCCTGTAACATCAGCAACACTGTGGGTGAGACTCGGCCCAGAACTCCTCTCTGACTGGTTCTCTACAGTGGAGTATTACTATGCTTCCTAAGGATCCAAGTTAGAAAAGGCAACCAACCGTGCCCGAGTGTCCATGATCAAAGGCATGAAATGCCCACATCAGCCCCAGTGTAGATGTAAGAGGCAACTGTGTTCACCACCTTCCTCTAAGACTTAAGTGCCCAGAGCGTCCGCATGCACCTGAACTTCCTCCATCCGGGACAAAAACAATGTCTCCCCTTAAATCGCAAAACTTATCTCATCCCTGTGTACCAGCAGGTGTCCAGCCAGCCGGCCAAGTCCAGTGACCAATGATGCCCGAACAACAACCAGACCGGGCAGCCACCAGGCCAGCAAGGCTGCTCTTCACCTGAGTCAACACGGAGCCTACCCGAGGACTCAGCACCTGGGCTTCACCCAAGTCAACACGGAGCCTACCCGAGGACTCAGCACCTGGGCTTCACCCGAGTCAACACGGAGCCTACCCGAGGACTCAGCTGCTCTTCACCCGAGTCAACACGGAGTCTACCCGAGGACTCAGCACCTGGGCAAGCAGGCGCGGGTCATGACACGTGCACACACATGCAGCCCAGAGCACCACGCTTGGGAGCAGCCTGGACGCGGGGAGCCGGCCGGGCTCCCGTCCTGATCGCCACCCACTCTGAGCAGGGATGTGACTGAACTCGAGAAATAGGTTACACAGGAAAATCAAGATATGAAATGATGGAGGGTTAGACTTCGTTTTTCTGAAAGACTTCCTGAGGTTGGTATAAAAGGGTCTTTCCTCAGCATCACTCTGCACCCCTGACAACATGCAGGGGAGTGAGACAGAGCGGCACACGCAGTCACTGCTGCCAGCGCAGACGGCTCAGAGCCAGGTGGGTTCCCGCGGAACACAAGGCCTTGTGTGGCAGCAGGTGCCCAGGCTGTGGCCAAAGGCATGTGACACCCATGCGAGAGCAGGGCAGCAGGAATCTCTACTGGGACCAGTGAGTGGAAGCCCCAAACACCTCCCTGTGTAGCAGTTTGGGGATTTTAATGACCACTTCCCTCATCATATTAGAAATGTGTGGTCATAACCACCAAGCCTACACAGAGTGTTGAACAAAACTTGATTAGGAGGCTCTCTGTATCTAAGGAAATAAAATTCAAAGATATAGTTGCCTATCTGGAAAATTCAAAACTCAGGGCCACGAAGACTCCCTGGCTCCTGTATGGGGAGCCTGTTAAACCAGTAAGGGAGCCATTCAGAGACCTGGTGGGAGAGTTTTAAGGCCACGAACAACTACAGTTATGTTCAACTGATTTCACTGGGCTCCGACGAGGGATGACTGATTACTCAGGAAAACATGGTGGCTTTTTAATTAGGCAGTTTGTGTCTGTATCTTGGCTCTACTAACAATAAGCTCGAGACCTCAAGCAAGACCTCAGTCCCTTCCAGAAAGCATGAAACGAGATGATGCACTGGGGGTGGTCAGCATCCTTCCTAAGGCTGTGCGGATGGGCTGAAAAAGGACAAATAACATTCCTAAGGAGTCTAACCCCCACATCTCACAGGGGCCAGAGGTAGCATTCTTTGTCCTTTTTATTTATTAAAAAAAAAAATTTTTTTTTCCCCTTTTTGGCCACAATGCAAGGCTGTGCGATCTTAGCTCCCCAATCAGGGATTGAACCTGGTGCCACAGCAACACAAAAGCGCCGAGTCCTAACCACCGGGGAATTCCCTCTGTTTTTTTTTAAGTGCTTTAATTAGATATACACTGTAGGTGAGGAAATCTGGGAGCACTAGTAGATTTGGTGGGGCATCCCAAGAGGGGGTGTTTGGATTTGACTCGGGCATCCCCACTCCCTGACTCTCCTAATAGGTACCCACGTCAGCCCTCAGGCTGGACAACCACAGTGGGTGTGCACGCAGCACCCAGAAAATCAAGTGTGAGCAGTGCCAAGATGGGAGAAAGACTCATTGCAAGCTCCTCCTGCTGAAACCCTGTGCCTGTTTAATCCTGATGGGAGAAGACCCTCCAGAGTGGCCATGTCAGAGCCCGTCACGGGAGGAGGTGCCACAGTGCCAGCAGCACCCAGACCACATTACCCCTGACCTTCTTCCCCATCCACCATGTGTCACCCCACCTGAACCCCTCAAGCCCTTCTAGGGAACCTCGCACACGGCACAGGTACTTAAACATACAAACCAAACCAACAATAAACCAGGTAACGAGAAAGAATATCTCCCCTCCCACCACTGGTCTCCGAGTGCAAAGTCTCCTTTGACATTTGATTTGGGAGAATGGCATTGAAACATGTATAATATCTTATAAGAAATGAATCGCCAGTCCAGGTTTGATGCAGGATACAGGATGCCTGGGGCTGGTGCACTGGGATGACCCAGATGGATGGTATGGGGAGGGAGGTAGGAGGGGGTTCAGGATGGGGAACACGTGTATACCCGTAGCAGATTCATGTTGATGTATGGCAAAACCAACACAATATTGTAAAGTAATTAGCCTCCAATTAAATAAATTCAAATTAAAAAAAAAATACTCTTTCTACATTCTGATGCTTTAAAAGGCTGGCTGCCTCCGTCTACCGTAACCTAATGGCACACAGCAAACCCCGCTCTACTTTGCTACCAGGTGGTGATCCTGGCTGGCTGGGCTGCCCCAGGGGTGCCAGCAGGGCAAAGGTGACTCGGAATTCCCTTCGGGAGATTAACAATCCTTCTGAAGCCTTCTGTGCTCAGAAGATTTCAATCAAGCCCTGCCTCGCTGTCAGTGTATCATTAAAAAAATCCAAAAGGCATCTGACTCAGGTCCTTTCTCCGGGTGTAGTCACTGAATCTAAGAAGCTTTCAAAATCTACCAAGGCGATAACCTCTCTCCACAAAGGAGACGCTATCACTCACATTAATATCATAAAATGAGAGAAAAATAACAGGCTTGTCTAACCTAGTCTTTTCTTTTAAACAAACAAAAAAATCAAAGTCTCTGTTATAAGTAAAAATGACTGCAAGTGATAGCAGCATCCTTCTTCTCTCCTCCTCCCCAGGGGAGAAAGTAACTCAGCAGCATTCAAAGGCGAGGAAACTCAGCTCAAAAACTCCCAGTGAAACAAACAAAACCCCCTAAACAAAAAAATAACACGAAACAAGAGTCCTTCTATATTTATGCAGTAAATTCGATGCAACTGCCAATAAAGACCAAACTCTATACAATTTAATCGTCCCTAATCACTGGTAAAAATGATTTGCATGCACTACAAACAAAAACAAAACAGAACCGTCCCTGCCCCATGATTATAATTCAGCTAGTCTAACAGGCTTTGCTGGGACTCCTATGTGTCTAAGAATGAGTCTTAGAGCCTCAAGTGTTCCCCCAATTTTTGTCAGTCTGTTTTCCAAACTCCTGAATTCGGATGACATTAACAAGTATGCAATTTCCTTCAAAGACTCTGTATCTAGCATCCTACATTCTTAAGGAAAGACATTCTAATGCCCAAACCAAGACACTTTTAAGATTAAAAAGGGTGCTATTTATACTTTATAAGGGGACTAATTATGTCTGTTACATGGTCACTTCAATGTTTCTATAAACCTTTTCCAACTGGCACCTCCATACTACAAACTCTCACTTAATAATTTCTCCAAAACTTCCACTTTTCATTTCTACCCCTTGGTTGGCAAGAAAAGACCATGGTTTCAGCAGAATGGAAACAGTTTGGTGTCCAAAGACACAAGGCTCATACGTACCCAGGTTTTCTCCTCCCCACACATCCATCATCATGTCATACTTCCCCAGCTCTTCAAAATAGAACTTATCCATCACGAACAACCCTCCAGCAATCATAGGGGTTCTGCAGAGGCAGAGAGGGTAGGAGAAAAGAGAGGTCGAAGGTCATGGTTAGATCACCAGCATTCTAATGCCAAGGTCAAGCCTGAAAACAAGACTTAAAAACAACAGCACAGCCTGGTCCTTAGCTCAGAGCTCTAGGGGCCCCTCTCAGCTTGACCCCTGCTGGCTTCAGTGCTCTGCTCAGATGCTCCCAAGTGCGAGGGGCTGCACGGAGCCTCCCTACGTGAGAGCAGCTGCTGGGCTGGGACGCTTGCTAGTGTGCCCCAGGCTAGTACTCGGCTTTTCTGTGCCAGGTTCCTTGGAGGATTACGAACAGTAACAGGCTTAAAGCACCCAGCGCACACAGGAAACGCTTGATGATACTAGCTACCCTTATTCTTATCCTCATCACTGGACAGCTTCTTCCTCTGCTGGAGGAACCATCATCTTCTCGTTTCCTCTCAGCCTAGGTACAGGTCAACAGCGGAGCCCCAGCCCTGTCTCCATGGAGTCACTGTGAGAAGTCCAGGCCCCATGCTGCTGGAGCTCCCTGCTGACGGGGGACAAACACCACAATGTAGACAGTGACAGTGTCCGCAGGGACCCCCTGAACTAGGTGTTCCTGGACAGGCATCCCCACCACACCTGGGGACCCCACCCAGCTGGCAGTGATACAGGTGCCTCCTCCGCACAGAGGGCAGAATCCGGTGAATAAGGGCGCTGACCGGGGGCAGCGGTGGGGCTCACCCTGGCTGCCCACCTCTCTGCCCAGACCCTGAGGGCAGCCTGAGATCCCATCCTGTGTGGAAAACGCTCTACATTATCAGCACAAAGGATGTGGAACTGGCAGATCTGATGTATTTAAGTACAAGAAAATAAATCTCAAAGTACTTTATTCTACAAGCTGTTGGCAGAGACTCTCCCTTGAGTGAAGATGAGGGCAAGTGAGGGTGTGGCTGGAGACAAGAGCGCGACTAGGTCCCGAGGGAACATGAGGCTGGAGCCTGACGTCTCACCTGTGACCTCAGAGAAGGGAACCTGAAGGACGCCTGGCACTTACTTTATGGGAGCGACGGGGTTCCCTTGCCGGGACCGTCTCTGCTCAGGGGTCATGTAATCCCATTTGAACACCAAGTTCCAGTCAAAACCTGCAGGTCACAGAAGAGAAAAGAAACACAGGATGCTGTAAGCACGGGCTGCCTGCTGCTGGTACTTCCGTCCCGGGTATTTGGATGGATTCACTGAAAACCAAAGGAAAAACAGAGACGATGCAGGGGGAAGAGAGAGACTGTGCAGTAGACTGGGACGCGGAGACCAGAGGGCTGGGCACACGTTGAAATCCTTCCCCAGGAGGCTTATCCAACACACAAACTGTGGGGCAGTTTTTCCTAAAACCAGAAAGTGTAAGTGTGAAATAAGGAAACTGGAGTCTGTGAGGTAATACCCAAGGGCTGTAAGGAGGTGAGAAAGAAGAGGGATGGATTAAAAAATCTGCCAGGCACCCCCTAACAAGGTCCCAGGGGAGGAGAGAGAGAGAGCAGAGAGGATAAGAGTACGGGTTCCTGGGCCGCAAATTGGGTCCCTTCAGTCTCTCCTGGTTGCAGCTGAGCCACATGGCGTGGGATTTCACCAAATCCTCTCGGAATGCACCTGGCCCAGCCCTGGGGCAGCATGGGGCTGCACCCATGCAGGTCACCTCACCATCCACATCTGCTCCACCACAAACAGCTGCTGTGGGAGGAGAGCCCAG
Source organism: Bos grunniens (assembly GCF_055505025.1). NCBI lineage: Eukaryota > Metazoa > Chordata > Mammalia > Artiodactyla > Bovidae > Bos > Bos grunniens. The sequence continues at coordinate 44,075,828 of NC_141192.1, forward strand.
CACAGCTCAGCTCCTGCAAATTCTTGAGGGGTAAGACAAACTGGACAGTCACACCAAGGATGACAGTGACAGCCGAGGGCCTGAACTGGAAAGCCCCAAGCACGCTTACCATTTACTAAGAACCTCCGCAATCTTGTCTCCCAACCCAAGTGCCTCCTCCCAGCATGACTGCCCCCAGGTGAGGCTTTGGGTGGGAGCCTCCCAATCACAGCCCTGGCCTCCTCCAGCCACCCCAAGTGGCTGCACGATGGTCACCCCTTTTCTCAGGCAGGGGTGCTGAGGGGCAGAGGGGACATGGCCTGCCCACGACAACACGGCCTGGAAGAGGCACCAGAGCCCCGGGCTCCCTGGCGGGGCCCAGTGTTCTGCTTTCTAAGGTTCCATCTGATGTCTCAGTTTTACTGTCTTCTTTTTTAACTGTTGCTTGACCCTCAGTTGTGTGTCTGTCTGGAACAGTCCATCTTCTAATCAGTTCAAAATGTTAGAGATGGAAAAGAAGCCCCTCAGCTTACATAAAGAAACTGGGGTGCCGGGCCGTTGGAAGAAGAGTTCACTCATCTGAGGTGTGAAGAATCAAGAGTGAATAACTCGCACACACGGAAGGCAAAGGTTCTGATGTCTCTCTTGTTTCTCTCTTTACAGTAGGCTTTGCTGAGTTCTTGGCTCTTAGCTGAGTTCTGAGAGGACAGGCTGCCAACCAGCTGAGTTTCAGAACCTGAAGCATTTACCACTGGGCCGTGCAGAAGCCTGCATGCCCCAGGTCACCCCACAGACAGTCCTGGGTCACAGGAGAGCCTGCGGGCCCCAGGTCACCCCCACAGACAGTCCTGGGGTCACAGGAGAGCCTGCGGGCCCCAGGTCACCCCCACAGACAGTCTTGGGGTCACAGGAGAGCCTGCGGGCCCCAGGTCACCCCCACAGACAGTCCTGGGGTCACAGGAGAGCCTGCGGGCCCCAGGTCACCCCACAGACAGTCCTGGGGTCACAGGAGAGCCTGCGGGCCCCAGGTCACGCCCACAGACAGTCCTGGGGTCACAGGAGAGCCTGCGGGCCCCAGGTCACCCCCACAGACAGTCCTGGGTCACAGGAGAGCCTGCGGGCCCCAGGTCACCCCCACAGACAGTCCTGGGTCTCAGGAGAGCCTGTGGGTACCAGGTGACCCCCACAGACAGTCCTGGGGTCACAGGAGAGCCTGCGGGCTCCAGGTCACCCCCACAGACAGTCCTGGGTTACAGGAGAGCCTGTGGGCCAGAGGTCACCCCCACAGACAGTCCTGGGTCTCAGGAGAGCCTGTGAGACCCAGGTCACCCCACAGACACACAGTCCTGGGTCACAGGGACAATAGGGCTGGCTCCTCAGGGCCAGCTAGCATGAGTCCTGTGTACCCATCAGCTTTGTGAAGCTCCTCATGAAAACAGCAGCTCTCCAGGTGGAGTCCAGGAGCCCCTGGGGTCCTCAGGTCCTTTCTGGAGGTCTGTGATACTGAAACTCCTTTCATATTTATATTAAGGCTTTACAGGCCCCTTTCGATCTCATTTTCCCAAGGTGCAGGAAGGAGTTTTCTGGAAGCTTCAGGACAGGAGGCGTCAGTGCACACGGGCAGCGCAGGTGTGCCTGCATCACTCCCTGTTCTCACCATCAGCCTTACTTTCTAACACAGCAAATGCTCATCAGCACAGCCCACGTGAATGAAGTTCTTTGGGGCCTTCGATAATTTTCAAGATGGTAAGGACTGCCAATGCAGGAGCCACAGGGGACATGGGTTCGAGCCTTGGGTCGGGAATATCCTTCGGAGGAGGAAATGGCAACCCACTCCAGCATTCTTGCGAGGGTAATCCCACTGACAAAGGAACCTAGAAGGCTGCAGTCCACGGGGTCTTGAAGAGTCAGACATGACTGAGCACAATAAAGACAAGATCAGACACCTCACTATGGCGCTTTGTGGAGGGTGGCTTTTACCGTCACACTCAAGACATAAGGGCCCTTGCGAAACTAGTGGCATCATTCAGACAAAAGGGTCCCCAGAAGGAGGCGGGACGTGGTGGCTAGTGGGGAGGGGTGACAGTCAGGCCACAGGAGGGGTGGGCTGTGAAGGAGGCGGGACGTGGTGGCTAGTGGGGAGGGGCTGACAGTCAGGCCACAGGAGGGGTGGGCCGTGCAGGCCTGGGGGCCCAGAAATCAGGGCAGAGCCAGGTGGATGGGTTTCCAGCAGGAGATGGAGGCTATAAGGGGATGGTGGGGTGTAGAGGACACATCCGTCAGCCTGGCATCTCTCCACCAGCTCCCATGGGGATGGCTGTGTACACCAAGCCACACGTCCCTGCAGCCATGTAAGTGCAGCAGATAAGGATGGGAACCGTGGAGGCAGTCTCAGGGAGGCCAGGCTGCTTCTGTCCCCTTACGAGCCCTGTGGCTTGAGCACAGGCGCGTTCTTGGTGGGGACCTGCAGGGCCGCATGCAGGTGTTATCGCTGCCCCTGACCTGAGATGGAGCAGCACTGAGCCGCACACAGGCTGGGCCCCAAGCAGCACCTACCGCCTTTTAAGTCTGCAGACGCGCCCACGTACTGAAAGTTGTCCATGTTGATGACATCAATGATCGGGGACACGACACGGGTCCTGTCCTGAAATGCAGGGGAGGCAAGAGCAGGTGTCAGGACCAACCAGGACCTGCACGGGGGAGGCCTGAGCGTCAGTGCCCAGAGGGAGATCCCTGCCCCCAACACCCGCCGCCCCACACCCTGGGGTTTGCCCCCTGGCTTGGCACCCACAGCCCTGCACTGTGCTGGGGGTCAGGAGCACAGAGCACGCGGCCCCAGAGGAGGTGCCAGGGGGTGTGGGGTAGCCCCGTACATGTTCACTGGTGGAGAACAACTACCTCCTGGGACTGTTCCTGGCTTTGTTTTATTTCCCTAACAGCCAAGAACAAATGTCAATTTTTATTAACCCCAAAGAAGAAATTAAGAGTGGCTGATAGCATCTCAGCAAGCATTAGCATGAGACTATGTAGTGAGGATTACAACACGTCATTTGAGTTATTTCATTTGTTATTTCATGTTTCATGATTTGCTGCTTATCTGCATTCCTGACTATGGTACAAAAAGAATGACTTGTTCCTTTAATATTTCTCCAGCACTTTCATTACATTTGCTTTATTGTCCCAAAGAAGCTCTTTCTTAGTAGGAAGAAAAGAAAGTCAATAAAACAAGCAGATGGCAACAGAGATGTCACAAGAGGCCGGACATAACACTAGAGATAGCATTTCTAGGAGGCAAAGGTGAGCAGTCCCCGCTCACCTGCTGGCCTCATGCGTCCCTGTGTGGCTGGGGCTGCCCCTGCCCACCAGCCACAGCCCGGGTCTCAGGGCGGCAAGGCCAGGCTGGGGGCCCTGCGGCCTCTGTCCTCAGCACTCTACCTGCTTTGAGCTCAGAATGGGCGCAAAGCTCCGGGCAGGAAAGGAAGACCCTCCGAGGGGGCGGGCTGTCTTAGACGATCCAGACTCTCAGCAGCCTCTGCTCACCCTCCCCTGTACGTGCCAAGCGGTTTCCCCTACTGACAGATTCCCACAGTGGACGAAATCGCCCAGAGGCCCGTCCCGGCCGCACCCTCACCTCAGCCACCCTCTCCAGGAGGGGCTCCAGCCAGCGCTCGTTGCACTCGCAGTGGCTGTCCAGGAAGGTCAGCACCTTGGCCTGCGCCGCGTCGGCCCCCCGCACCCGCGACCTCATCAGGCCTGTGGAGTGACAGCACAAGCACGTCAGGGGAGAAACCGAGGGAACCCAGCACCCACACCCCTCACGCAGCCCTCTCTCTGGCACAGACTTTACCACCCACATTTGCGGAGGGATCAACACCGCCTTGAGGTCACCCAGATAAAGACTTTTTTTTTTAAAGCTCACTGGATGACTGAGAAAACAACTTGAAAAACCGCCTTCTGAGGAAGGCCTTTACATAATTGAAGTCTCTACCAAGCAACTGAAATGTGTAACTTCCGAAACTACTTTCATGGCAACAGAGTTTTCTAATTAACTAGGGTACGAAATGTGTTACCCAGACACTTCAAGTGCTAATGGAGCCAATTTTAATGGCAATAATTTAATGATAATAGTGTTGTGAATGTCTTTGTCTTCAAAGACTTATCACAAGCCAAATTAACATAAAAGATAAAGCCCAGTTGTTTGACTTTTACACAAAATTAGTTATACTATTTGGTCACATTAAAAAATTTATATACTTGTGATCTGCTGATTATATACACCTTTTATTATCACACAAAGTCTTCTCATACATAGTATATTCATCACTAGATGCTGGGAATAAATACATGGAGACGATGAGAATATTCCCAACCAGTGAGGACACTACAGTGTTGTATGTTCTTTACACAGTACAGTAGTCAAAAAGGGTTTTCAGTGATTCTTAAAGACCTGAATGCTAGAGCAGGAAGATCGGGCAAACAATTTCTGGGTTTGGTATTATGAAGTAGCAAACCATGTTCCAGAGAACAAGTATAAACTCCGAGCAAAATGGAAAATCCAATTTTGGAAAGGGCTCGAGTAGCCAAGGGCAAACAGAAACTAGAGGGCTGCTGCTGCTGCTAACTCACTTCAGTCGTGTCCGACTCTGTGCGACCCCATAGACGGCAGCCCACCAGGCTCTCCCGTCCCTGGGATTCTCCAGGCAAGAACACTGGAGTGGGTTGCCATTTCCTCCTCCAATGCATGAAAGTGAAAAGTGAAAGTGAAGTCGCTTAGTCGTGTCCGACTCTTAGCGACCCCATGGACTGCACCCTACCAGGCTCCTCCGTCCATGGGATTTGCCAGGCAAGAATACTGGAGTGGGGTGCCATTGCCTTCTCCAACTAGAGGGCATTCAACCCCTAAATGAAGAGAATTAGGGATTTCCCTGGTGGTCTAATGGTTAAGAATCCACCTTCCAGGGCAGGGGATCTGGGTTTGATCCCTGGCTGGGGAAGTAAGATCCCACGTAGTGGGGACAACCAGGTCCATGTGCCCAGCAGGAGAAGCGCGTGTGCTGAGACTAGAGAGAAGCCCCTGCGAGCCATACCCAGAGACAGGCCGAGGACCAGAGTGAAGACCAGTGCAGCCAAACAATAATAACAATAAAATCACATGGACTGAAAGTTCTCTTTACATGGGATTTCCCCCTAGTGTTACTCTCCAATCAGCAATGCAGCTGTTTGGGGCTGAAGTATCAGAGGGTAGAGTCTGGGGTTTCTAGAGTGGCTGAAACAGAAGGAGGAGATCCTGGGAGGGATCTGGTGATCCCTGAAATCCTTGGCTGACTCCTGACCTGCAGGCACAGAGGAGACCCTAAAGAGTCCATGAAGATAAACAGTTAGAAGACAGAAAGGACGGAGATTTCTGCTGGAATCAAGTTCTGGCACTCGAGTTCTGCCAAGCTAGAAGGGTTTGGTAAACACCGTAGTTCTACAGAAACTCCAGCAGGGACACATTAGGAATACAGACTATGTCTCAGGAATAAGGGTTTCACCCAAGACACACTCATCCTAGTGAAGTGTAACGACAAACCTACACAAGTTCAAGGTCATAAGCTGGTTATTTAATTAACCATATATAACAAAGATCTTTCTCTAGACAAAGATAACAGAATCTAGTGTCTCTACACGATGAAGGCAATGGCACCCCACTCCAGTACTCTTGCCTGGAAAACCCCATGGACGGAGGAGCCTGGTAGGCTGCAGTCCATGTGGTTGCTAAGGCTCAGACATGACTGAGCGACTTCACTTTCACTTTTCACTTTCATGCATTGGAGAAGGAAATGGCAACCTACTCCAGTGTTCTTTCCTGGAGAATCCCAGGGACAGGGGAGCCTGGTGAGCTGCTGTCTATGGGGTCACACAGAGTCGGACACGACTGAAGTGACTTAGCAGCAGCAGCAGCAGTGTCTCTACAACATATCATTCACCATTTCCAACATAAAATAAAAAAAATTAGCAGACATGAGAAGAGAAAAATGTATTTCATATTCAAGAGAAAAAAAGTCAATAGAAACATCCTGAGATGATTCAGATGTTGAAATCAACAGATGAGGGTTTTAAAGATGCTATTATAATAACTTTATCCAAGAACTCCAAGGAAATGATGATTGGAATGAGCAAACATGGGGAATCTCAGCATAGAAATGGAAACTACAAGAATTAAATGGATATTCCTGAACTGAAAACTGCAATTGTCTGAAATAAAAAATTGACTGACTGGGCTGAATAGTAGATTAACCATATCAGTGAATTTGAAAATGGATCAATAAAGACTGATCTATCTGGTGAATAGAGAATAATACTGAAAGATAAAAAAGCTGAAGCAACCTATGTATAATATCAAGTGGTATAACACATATGTACACCTAGAGGCCAAGAATGAGGCATGAAACAATATGTAAAGAAATAGAAGCCCAAAGATTTCCCAAATTCAGTGAAAACTTCAACTTACAAATTCAAAGGGGTCAGCAAATCTGGAGCAGGATAAAGGCAAGGCAAATCAAATATAACCAGGTCACAGTCAAAATGCTAAAACCAAAGATAAAGAGACAGTCTGCAAATCAGCAAGAAGAAATACCCTGCAGCAGACAAGGAGCCAGCAACACGGACGCCTACACATGAGCAGAGAGACAGAGATCAGAGGCAGTGGGGCGGTGTGTTCACAGTGCTGGAAGACAGACGAACGGTCAGCTCAGACACCTACACGTGAACAGAGAGACATAGGCGAGAGACAGTGGGGCAGCATGTTCACAGTGCTGGAAGACAGACGAAGAGTCAGTTCAGACGCCTACACGTGAACAGAGAAACAGAGGCAAGAGACAGTGGAGTGGCGTGTTCACAGTGCTGGAAGACAGACTAACAGTCAGTTCAGACGCCTACACGTGAGACAGAGAGACAGAGATCGGAGACAGTGGGGTGGTGTGTTCACAGTGCTGGAAGACAGACGAGTGGTCAGCTCAGACGCCTGCACGTGGACAGAGAGACAGAGGCCAGAGACAGTGGGGTGGCGTGTTCAGTGCTGGAAGACAGATGAACGGTCAGCTCAGACGCCTGCACGTGGACAGAGAGACAGAGGCCAGAGACAGTGGGGTGGCATGTTCAGTGCTGGAAGACAGATGAATGGTCAGCTCAGACGCCTGCACGTGGACAGAGAGACAGAGGCCAGAGACAGTGGGGTGGCATGTTCAGTGCTGGAAGACAGATGAACGGTCAGCTCAGACGCCTGCACGTGGACAGAGAGACAGAGGCCAGAGACAGTGGGGCGGCATGTTCAGTGCTGGAAGACAGATGAATGGTCAGTTCAGATGCCTACACGTGAGCAGAGAGACAGAGGCCAGAGGCAGTGGGGCGGTGTGTTCACAGTGCTGGAAGACAGACGAATGCTCAGCTCAGACGCCTACACATGAGCAGAGAGACAGAGTCCAGAGGCAGTGGGGCGGCGTGTTCACAGTGCTGGAAGACAGATGAATGGTCAGCTCAGAATTCTACTCAGAGAACACACTCTTCACTAACAAAGGAAAAAGAAAGGCTTTTCAGACAAAGAGAAAGTGAGAGATTTTATTTCCTACAAGAAAAATGAAGTTTTAAAGGTTCTCTGGGCTGGAGGGAAATGACATTAGACAGAAAGCTGAATCTACGGAAAAAAACGAAGATACTAGAAACAAAAAATACAAGGATAAATTTTACAGTCCATTTATATATTCTAATTTCTTTATAAGATAACATTATTTAAATCAAGTGTTTTAACACTGTATTTTGGGGTTTAAACCATATCATAACAACAAATGAAGGAAATATATGACAACAATAATATACAGGACAAGAGATAGAAATGGAATTAATTGTTGCAAGGTTTTACATAAAGTTGTAATTGACTCTAAATAGACTGTTACAAGTTAAAAATGTATGTTGTAACACTCAGAGCAACCAGTATAAGAACTGCATAGCTAAAAAGCTACAAAAAATATGAAAATGGAACACTAAAATAAACAAAAATTACTTCAAACTACATTACCAAGCTATAGCAATCAAAACAGTATGTCCTTGGCATAAAAATAGGTATATAGGTCAATGAGACAGAATGGAGAGCCCAGAAATGAACACACCCACACATATGGCTATTAATTTACAACAAAGGAACTAAGAATACACATGGAGAAAGGATAATCTCTTTAATAAATGGTGTTGGGAAACTGGACAGCCACAAGCAAAAGAAAGAAACTGGACCCCTATCTTACGTTATACACAAAAACCAACTCAAAATGGATTAAGGGTCTGAAAATTAAGGCTTGAAACCATAAAACTTCTAGAAGAAAATATAGGTAAGCTTCTTAACATTCAGTTCAGTTCAGTTGCTCAGTCGTGTCCGACTCTTTGCGACCCCATGAATGGCAGCATGCAGGCCTCCCTGTCCATCACAACTCCCGGAGTTCACTCAGACTCATGCCCACCAAGTGGTGGCAATAATCTTTTTTAAAATTTGACACCAAAGCAAAGGCAGCAAAAGCAAAAACAATGGGAGTACATCAAAATAAAAAGCTTCTGCAGAGCACGCACACACACACACACGCACACAGAGAAACTATTCATAAAATGAGAAGGCAACCTATAGAACGAGAAAAAGTATTTGCAAATCACGCAACTGATAAGAGATTAGTGTCCAAAATATATAAAGAACTCATACAACTCAATAGCAAAAACAAAAACAAAATAATCTGATTAAAAACAGGCAGAGGAATTGAAAAGACGTTTTTCCAATGAAGACATATAAATGGACAACACGTACATGAAAAGGTGCTCAACATAAAGGGTATTATAATTATATAATTATAATCACATTTTATCATATAATTATATAACCATATAACTCATATCATATAATTATATGGTATGTATTTTATGATATCCGTATCATATAATCATAATTTTACTATATATAATCATAATTATAATCATAATCATCAGGGGATTCAAACCAAAACACCTCACACTTCACAGAATGTCTGTCATCAAAAAGACAAGAGATATCAAGTGCTGGTAAGGACGTGGAGAAAAGGGAACCCTTGTACACTGTTTGTAGGAATGTAAATATGTGTATTCACTATGGAAAACAGTATGGACAGTCTTCAAAAATTAAAAGTAGAACTACCTTACGATCTAGCAATTCCAAGGAAATAAAAATCACCAGCATTATTTACAACAGCCAAGACACTGAAGCAAACTAGATGTCCACTGATAGACAAATGGATAAAGAAAATGTCACACACACACACACACTCACACACACACACACTCACACACACACACTGCCATTTGCAGCAATAATATGGATGGATCTTGAGGGCATAATGCTACACGAAAAAAGTCAAACAGAGAAAAAGACAAATACTCAGTGAGCTCACTAATATGGGAATCTAAAAAAATTATCTCAACGATAAAGAGAACAGATTGATGGTTGCTAGAGGGAGGGAGCCCTCAAGAGTACTAGAGTACTCTTGCCTGGAAAATCCCATGGACAGAGGAGCCTGGTAGGCTTCAGTCCATGGGGTCACTAAGAGTCGGACACGACTGAGCAACTTCAATTTCACTTTTCACTTTCATGCACTGGAGAAGGAAATGGCAACCCACTCTAGTGTTCTTGCCTGGAGAATCCCAGGGACGGCGGAGCCTGATGGGCTGCCGTCTATGGGGTCGCACAGAGTTGGCCACGACTGAAGTGACTTAGCAGCAGCAGCAGCAGAGGGAGGGGGATGGGTGAATGTGGTCAAAAAGTACAAATTTCCAGTTAATGAGATAAAAGTTCTGGGATGTGATGTGCAGCGTGGTGACCGTAGTTAATAATACTGTTTTGTATATTTGAAAGTTGCTTTGAGAGTAGATCCTGAAAGTTCTCATCACAAGAAAAAGAACTTGGAGCTGTGTGAGGTGATGGGTGTTAACTAAGCTTACTGTGGTGATCACTTCACAATATATACATACATCAAATCACTATATTGTATACCGCAAATGAATACAATATTTTATGTCAATTATATATATCAATAACCTGGAAAAAATCAATTAATCAGGCAGGACAGTAGGAACAAAGGAACAAAAAGCACATGGGACAAATTGAGAACTCGGCTTATGAACATGGTTTTGGCCCCACTACTGTCATTAAATAGCTGGATGATCTTGAAAACGCAACTTAACTTCTTTCAACCTTAATGTTTCCATCTGTACAACAACTAGGTTTTCAAACTTTCAAAGTACATCGGTATTATCAAAATGCAGAAGCCCAGGCCCCACCCCTAGACATCTAAAAATTCTAATTCAGTTGTGGGTAGCATCCAGGAATGGTCTTCTTTTAGGTTCCCTAGGTGACTATAATCAAAAGCCAGGTAAGGAACGCTGGCACAATTAACTCCCAGCACTAAACGACCCCAGGATTGCTCCTCACTGTAAGATTTCAAGCAGTTGGCTTGCTCTGTCATGTAGCAGCATTGCTGTGAGCACTTCTGTATATGTTTAACTATATGGGATACACACACACAGGCACACACACGTTTGTGTGTGTATTTTTTGACTCAACTATCTCATTCCTCATGTGTTCCACATAGGTCTATCACAATCTGGCTTCCCACAGCTGCTCCTCTTCATTCTTTCCCAAAACAAGGTGGGTTCTCCTCCACATGAACAGCCTAACTTGAAGCAAATGGCAAGTTTCTTTTAGAAACACTGCTTTTGATTTCTAAGCAGGTTAAAGGCACTCTGATACGGCTAGCATGCAGTTTGCCAGTTACAACGGCCAACATGAAAGATAATTTTTCTTTTTTTTTTTCCTCTTCACCTTTTTTCCCCGTGCCAGACGACACTTTGGTTTTGATTTCAACAAGTTATTATGTAACTTCTTTGGGGGCAAGTACAGTGCAAGATTTTGGTTTAATCAAAGCTTGAGGGACAGATATAAGTCCAGCAAACAGTTTGCTTAGCGGCAAGGCTGACCCCATTGTTTATGCATCACGAACATCTGGACTGGTGATCTTTGTTGGTTAAAATATGATGTTGATGACATCGCCCTAACAGGCTCACCCACTTTATTGGCTGATGAGATTCTTGCTAAGAAAGACTGACTCCAGCTGGAGCACACAGGGGACCAGATGAAAGACAGTGTTCACTGATCACAGGCCACAGCCACCACTCCAGGATCAACAGTCATCCTCAAATAGCAAAAACAGCACATAGTTTAAAGCTCTGCCGTTTTCCCTACAGAAAGGTTCTCAGGACCCTGGAAGAGCCAAGAATCCAGCCATTAGCTCTCTACCAGCACGGATGCACTGGGTGTTAATTACACTGTGATTTCAGTTTCCTTTCCAGACACTTCAAAGTAATGCTTTCCCCTCTGGAGTCTCTCTTACAACTGCCAATAAAGTGGACTGGATGAGCCCAGCTCCAGCAAAGACAAGACTGACAGCAGGTTTCAAGGCTGGCATTTGCAAATCCAATAAGCATGTAATTACAGTGCTCTTTCCCCTTTTTGGATGGTTCACCTTGGGCAAGCTGTCAAACTTGAATCCCAGTTATTTTATCAGATGCCTGAAGCATGGAGTCATTAAAGTTCTCATTACTAAATCTCAGTTTTTCTTCTTAATTCTAGTACTCAAGGGACTTGATAAGATTTCCTAGGTTGTGAAAGAGAGAAGCCAGTTTTCTAAATACATAAATAACAATGTAATTTGAACTCTAGCCCTAGTGCACAATTTCAATTAGGTAAGCTTTTAATGTCCTTCCTATGTTTGCTGGGAGAGGCTCCCAAGAGGCTGTGCTGGAGGGAGGCAGACAAAAGACCAGACAGTTAATTGTTCCTGTAGCTGAAATGTTTCTTCACATTATTACTGGGTTCAGGAAAAGTCAGAATTCAACTGTTTTAGTATTGAATTAAGAGAAGTCTTACCTTCTCGCCGATCATTTCGAAGTACACGTACTTTCTCAATTTTCCCCAAAAGAGCTCCGTCTTCAGCTGGGAAAAGAAAAGAAGCAAAGCTTTTGAACCTCAAGTTTACAAAGGGCTTGGGGGGCAGGGATGGTGATTCTCCATCACCTATGGGCTGATGAGCCCCTTGGGGTTTCAGAGAGGCCCTCTTTCTGCTGCTCCCACTTCTTGAGGCCTTTTCTTCAAACTTGTCCTTAGCATCCACAGCCCAGAAAGGCTGGGGCCCAGGAGAAGGGCCAGAAGGAGGGGGTGGGGGTGGGGGATCGGTCTCTACTTACGGTCATTGCTGTAGTCATCCACCAAGATGATTTCTTTTATCAGGTGGGGCGGGCTTTTCTTAAGGACACTGAGGAAAGGCAGAAAGATAAAGTTGCAGGCCTTTCAGGGGTGTGATGGGGGTGGGAAACTCTCATCCCCTGGCCCCAGTCCTGGATGGAGGAGCTGCCAGCCCCTCCTGTGCTGCACAGTCAGGGGACCTGTCTGCTCCCCCGGACAGCCCTTGCCTGGCTGTGCTGGGCACCTGGCTCTTGCTCTGCATCCCTGCCGGGGATGCCCCTCTAAGCTTCAGTGGGTGGGAACGGGTGGCAGGTGTGGGCCTCACCTGACCACTGTCCTCAGCAAAGCTGACCTGGCTTCATTGTGAAATGTGATGACCACGCTGGTGGCTGGCAGATCTACCCGCCACTGCTTCCGCTGACACCTGCAGGAAAAGAAAGAGGGACCTGAACCATGAGCTGGGACAAACCCCAGCGAGCCCCGACAGCACGGGCAGCTGGCCCTGCAGGACAGCACTCGGGGTGAACCTGCCGTTTGTAGGAGGCACTGGCCTATTATGAGATGCAGTGACAAGGGTACATCAGGAAACAGAAAAACACAACCAAAGCAACAGTTTAAGAGATGAAAGATTTCAGCAAAAAGTAACATACTGAGAACATCTTTCTAATGTGTTAAAAAAAAAAAAAGTGTTTCGAAACAGTGAATTCCCATTCAGTCACACATGCTGATACACCTATATAGATGTGCTTTTCACAATTCACAGCGGTTACTTCTGAGGCGTGGAATCAACTGTGTGATGCTGCTCTTTTCTTCTCTCCTACTTTGCCTGCAGCAAGCATGTGGGTTGCTGGGATTCTTAGCTGAGCTGTATTTGGTATCCGGCTCTACCCTGGTCCTGGATCGCAGGACACACACCCCTCCCCTTGCCAGACTGTGTCGTCCTAGGTGCCAGTCCTGCAGGCTGCTGTGGGAGAGGGGAGGATGGTTGGGCCTTTGAGCCCATCAGCTCCCCTTCTACTTCCAGCAGCACTGAAAGAACCTGGGACCAGGCTGAATAAAGTCCCTGCAAATTGTGGGCAGACTGCAACAGGCACTTCTCGAGTCTGCACTTCTCTGTCTGCATTTCCCTGCAGACAGACACAAGGCTGTGAGGGCCCAGAAAAGCTGTTTCAGAACACAGGACTCTAGAGCCCTGGGCTGAAGATGCTGAGCCATCACCCACTAGGCAACAGCAAGGACCAGCAAAAGGAGGTCGGGCTCAGCAGGTACAACATCAGGGGCACTGCAAGTCCCTCGAAAGCTCCGTGACCTTGAAAAACACGCCAGCAGAGAGGTGATGCTCCAGAGAATCCTGAGAGAACAAGACCCCGGGCAGGCTTATAGCTCTTGAGGACTGCTGCGAACAAATTATGGCATGAGGGCATTCAGGAGTCATCAGGCTGGTGGTACTACTGATTCTAGCTGGGAAAAGGGGTGAGGACAGACAGCTAAAGCCTTTTTGGCCTCTGGAAGCAGCTCTTGGCCCGAGGTGGAGACAGCGATGATCTTGCCTGCAGTAGGGTGGGGACCATCAGTCAGCCACCAGGGACGCGGTCCCCTCCACACTGTGCTCACCATCTGGGATCCCTGCACTGGTATCAAAGAAGGTGGAACACTTTCCGTTGGGCCAATATATTTTCAAGAGTTTGTTTTACTCTCGGGACTTCCCTGGTGGTGCAGTGGCTAAGTGCTCTCAATGCAGGGAGTCTGGACTCAACCCCGGGTCAGGGCACTAGATCCCACATGCCACAACTAAGAGTTCTCATGCCACAACAAAGACCCCAGCGCAGTCAAACAAGTATTTTTTGAAGAACTTGTCTTACTCTTTAGCTCTTAATGTAACTGACCACAGCTGCAAATGATCTGCTCCCAGAATTAAAACTATTCATCTTAAAGATGAGAAATGAGTAGGAAAAGGAGAAAGATTAATATATTTGGAGCTCAGCAGTGCCTTAAAGGAAAATGGTTGACACGTTATTTTCCCTCAGGATTGGGAAAACTATTTCAGAGAGCAAATTTTGAAAATGAGCAAGAAAAGCAGTACAATTAAAAAGCAATTAGGTCAGATCACAAAATGGGCTTCTGTTTATTTTAGTTATATGGATAGCTGGATTTTCATTAACTATGAGAAAATGACATACCAGTCACTGTTGGGAAAAAGAATGCATTCTGGAATTAATGTCAAGTCTTTAATGACAAGTAGATTGATAGGCTAGGGTTTTTTTTTTTTTTTTTTCAGTTTTAAGAATTTGTTGATTGTTAGATTAAGGAAGTAAGAATCTGCAAGGTTCAACTGTAAACAAATGACCAACAAATGTCATTCCCAAGAACCTAATCGGCAACGTTAATGAAATAAGAACCCCAGGATAGGAGCCAATACTCTCTGCAATCAGACCCCACTCCACACAGTTGAGGGGGGTGCTTTGCTGAGCTGAGCAGATTTACTGAACTCTGTCTGGTGCAGCCACGTGAAAAATCAAAAGGAGAGAAGGGAGCATTTTTCAGGCTCAAATCATAGTAAACTCAGCCGATGCAATCACGTCCTATTTCCTCGTTTTCTGTCTCTCTGCAGGAAGCCTCGTCTTCCACGAGCATTTGGCATTCTCAAGGGGCTTTGAACACATTTTTCAGAACACAGCATTCATACCATTTTATTAAAATTCCTCTCCAGTCATAAGGCACCAAGTTTTGCTAGGAATTGGCAATTAGGAAATTTAAGAGGTATATCCTATTTCTAAGATAAAGAGGGATGACAAGTAAAAACTGGGAAATAACTCATACCTTGTGAGTTTAAGAGTGTTATATGTATGCATATGAATTCAGATCCCAAGTCTTCACACTGAGCCAAGAAAAAGGAGGGGTTGTTTGAAGAATTTCTTTAAAAAGAAACAGAATAAATCTTGCACGTAAAGAGCTCTGTCGCTGCCAAGCAGTCTTCTCTGCTTCAGAGCTGGTGAAAGAACGCCTGCCTGATATAGAAACCCACTAGGGCGGCTAGCTGTCAGGGGCACCTTCATCCTGGAGCTTCTCTGAGAACTGAGCAGAAGCCGGGGCTTATTTGGCATCAGCAGCATGGAGAGTCTGCAGTCAATTCTGTTCTCCCTCCCAGACGATGCAGCTGAGGCAGTGTGATGTGGAGGATAGCTTTGGGTCAAGTTCACTTAAGTTTCCATGGGTCATTCTGGTAATTTCCTGTCAAGTGGGGACTTTAAAAAACTGGACACACAATGATTTTTAAAAATATCTTACTGAGCTTTAAATTTCTGTGAGACCAGACGGCCATCGTATCTGATCTCTCAATCAGCTGATGTCTAGTGCCCTGAGCACCTGAGCCCTCAGGGTGCAGAAGGAACCTGTCTCTGGGGAGGCTTGTCTCTGATGCAAATGTTATACGTAGGTTTGGTCGAGACACTGATGAAATATTCAACCACCACATGTCCTCAGACTGGGAAGTTAGGGGCTCCGTTTAATAACATTGAAGGCTGCCCCATGTTGTGGAAAGGGGTACAGAAATATGCTGTTTACCCCATGCCTTCAACCTACCTCCCAGCCCCACTGATGGTCTGGCCTGTGGTAACCTTGGTAACTGAGTGATCTGAGGCACTGCATCCTTCTTCATCTGTGAAACTGGCCCTTACAATTTTGCATGGTTAATGGGATAATCAAGAAACAAAGAAGGACTCTGAATACTGGAAAGGTTGCTGTCATCCTAATAAGGGTTATCATATGCACTTGGCTGCTGTGTATCAACAGGCATCTACCCAGGCATCTTCTACCAAGCACCTGGGGCTCAATCCCTCTCTGACACCAGCAGGGTCCCCGGAGAGGGCTGTGAAGACCCCACTACCCTAAGCATTCAACACCAGCCCATGGTCTAATCACGCCCTGGGGTCCCACGTAGGGGTAAATTTCCGGCAAATGGGGACCCTGGATGTCAGTCTCCATGGCAGCGGAGTCTTGCTGTGTGTCCAAAGTGGGCCTTCTAGCTGGGTCTCAGCTTCCCATGAAACACCTGGAGGGGAAATACCAGGATCATTCACAGTATTTCAAGGTTCTGGTTGCTGTCATGTGTATTTCTCTTTAGAAATTATTGACCTAAATAAATTTTAGAAATAAATTTTGGATTTATTCTCTGATTTTAACTGGAGTCTGCCCTGAGAGACAAATCTAGCTTTGATTTGCTGACAACAAAACAAAGCAAAGCATGGGGAGAAAAATAAACAAGCAAAAACAAATTCAGTTCAGTTCAGTCACTCAGTCATGTCCAACTCTTTGCAACCCCATGGACTGCAGCATGCCAGGCCTCCCTGTCCATCACCAACTCCCGGAGCTTATTCAAACTCACATTCATTGAGTCGGTGATGCCATCCAACCATCTCATCCTCTGTCGGCCCCTTCTCCTCCTACCTTCAGTCTTTCCCAGCATCAGGGTCTTTTCCAATGAATCAGTTCTTTACATCAGGTGGCCAAAATATTGGAGTTTCAGCTTCAGCATCAGTCCTTCCAAAGACTATTCAGGACTGATTTCCTTCAGGATGGACTGGTTGGATCTCTTTGCAGTCCAAGGGACTCTCAAGAGTCTTCTCCAACACCACAGTTCAGAAGCATCAATTCTTCAGCGCTCAGCTTTCTTCATATTCCAATTCTCACATCCATACATGACTACTGGAAAAACCATAGCCTTGACTAGATGGACCTTTGTTGGCAAAGTAATGTCTCTGTTTTTTAATATGCTGTCTAGGTAGGTCATAGCTTTTCTTCCAAGGAGCAAGCATTTTTTAATTCCATGGCTGCAGTCACCATCTGCAGTGATTTGGAGCCCCCCAAAATAAAAGTCGGCCACTGTTTCCCCATCTATTTGCTATGAAGTGATGGAACCGGATGCCATAATCTTCGTTTTCTGAATGTTGAACTTTAAGTCAACTTTTTCACCCTCCTCTTTGACTTTCATCAAGAGGCTCTTTAGTTCTTCTTCACTTTCTGCCATAAAGGTGGTGTCATCTGCATATCTGAGGTTATTGAGATTTCTCCCAGCAATCTTGATTCCAGCTGTGCTTCATCCAACCCAGCATTTCACATGATGTACTCTGCATATAAGTTAAATAAGCAGGGAGACAATATACAGCCTTGACATACTCCTTTTCCTATTTGGAACCAGTCTGTTGTTCCATGTCCAGTTCTAACTGTTGCTTCTTGACCTGCATACAGATTTCTCAGGAGGCACATCAGGTGGTCTGGTATTCCCATCTCTTTAAGAATTTTTTTTTTAAGAATTTTCCACAGTTTGTTGTGAAAAACAAATTAGCAAAGCTAAGGATCAAGTCTTGGACCATGATCAACTCAGGCGTGGTAATGAGTATCCTGTGGCCTACTGGGGAGAGAGGCAGCAGGCCTGCTTTTTCCCAGGTCGTCACCACCACCACCATCATGGTTATGTCTGTGAGATATCGTAAACATAAAATCTAGAAGATGTTATACAAGCACCTAAGCACCCTCCACTCCATTTTTTCAAATCTTAATACTCTGCAACACTGGTACCTGATTAAGATTTTTTAAATGAAATAAAACTCGACATGTAATAGTTAAAGTCCTGGTACATCTTTCCTACCTCAAATCCCATCATCACCAATGGTAACACTACCCTAAGTTTGGTTCATCAGTATTCCTCAGTATATCTTCAACAAACCACGTGTGTGTGTGTGTGTGTGTGTGTGTTGCTCAGTTGTGTCTGACTCTTTGTGACTCCATGGACTGTAGCCCACCAGGTTCCTCTGTGCATGGGATTCTCCAGGCAGGAATACTGGAGTGGGTTGCCATTTCCTTCTCCAGGGGATCTTTCCGACCCAGGGATCAAACCCAGGTCTCCCACATTGCAGGCAGATTCTTTGCAGTCTGAGCCACTTCATAAATAGAATGGAGTATTGTGTTGTGCATGGCTGACACTGCACTGTGGCTTGCTTTCTCCACTTTTGGGAATGTACCTGCTTTGACACACGTGGCTCTGTTTCATTCACACCCACTGCCGCACAGCTGTCTCTTGCAGGAACACACCACATCCAATCCCTTTCTGCTGACAGTCAATCTCTCTGTTAGGAATAACGCAGTCGTGGATACTGTCCTTTTGCATGTGTGAGAAAGTTTCTCTGCATCATTTGCCTGCAGACGACTCCTAGTCACAGATTTATGCTATTCAGCAAGCTGATCTTCGAAGGCTGTTCCCAGCTTTACCCCACCCACAAGGGCAGCATTCACAGTGCTCCAAATTCTCACCATCCCGATAGCATCAAATTTTGCCCACCAGATAGATATGAAATAGCTTCTTAGTATTCTAATTTTCTTTTCCCTGTTTACTAGACAGGGCATATATCTTTTCATATGTTTATGAGCTGATTATTAAAAACCCCCTTCTAAAATATTATCCCAGGGCCACAGTTTAAAAAATCAAAATTAAAAAGTATGTTTGATGGAATACATCTTAAACACAATAACAGGATCTGCCACAGACTTGGAGAAGATTTTTGTGGTACTTATGGCTGACAGAGGATATATCTGGAATATATAAATTCCTCTCATCGAATAATAATGAGGTAAAAACCTAACAAGTAATGGACAAAGAATATGAGCAACCATTTAAGAGAAGAAACAATCTAATCAGTTCACAGGCCACTGCTGGCCATGGCTGGAGTCCATGGACTGTGCACTCAGAAACCTAACTGAGCTCTCTTAGTCCTGAGAATCTGTATATTCTCTTGGATTTTCCACCCATTGATTCATCCACATTTTGTCCTTTTCTTTACACCACTTCTACATTTACAGTTCTTGTCTCAATAAGGCACTGTTTATGGCCTGCAATGCAATATGCAATAAAAAAAGGTAGTAGAGAACATCTCATCTTCAAAGTGAATGCAATTCAATTCTCATAAGGCATCATGTTTGCCATAGACATTTTACAGATACCTTTAATCTAGTAAAGTAACGCTCAAAATTCTCCAAGCCAGGCTTCAGCAATACATGAACTGTGAACTTCCAGATGTTCAAGCTGGATTTAGAAAAGGCAGAGGAACCAGATATCAAATTGCCAACATCTGCTGGATCATCAAAAAAACAAGACAGTTCCAGAAAAACATCTATTTATGCTTTATTGACTATGCCAAAGCCTTTGACTGTGTGGATCAGAATAAACTGCAGAAAATTCTGAAAGAGACAGGAATACCAGACCACCTGACCTGCCTCTTGAGAAATCTGTATGCAGGTCAGGAAGCAACAGTTAGAACAGACTGTTTCCAAATAGGAAAAGGAGTACATCAAGGCTGTATATTGTCACCCTGCTTATTTAACTTATATGCAGAGTACATCATGAGAAATGCTGGGTTGGAAGAAGCACAAGCTGGAATCAAGATTGCCGGGAGAAATATCAATAACTTCAGATATGCAGATGACACCACCCTTATGGCAGAAAGTGAAGAAGAACTGAAGAGCCTCTTGATGAAAGTAAAAGAGAAGAGTGAAAAAGTTGGCTTAAAGCTCAACATTCAGAAAACTAAGATCATGGCATCTGGTCCCATCACTTCATGGCAAATAGATGGGGAAACAGTGGAAACAGTGGCTGACTTTATTTTGGGGGCTGCAAAATCACTGCAGACATTGACTACAGCCACAAAATTAAAAGATGCTTACTTCTTAGAAGAAAAGTTATGATCAACCTAGATAGCATATTCAAAAGCAGAGACATTACTTTGCCAACAAAGGTTTGTCTAGTCAAGGCTATGGTTTTTCCAGTAGTCATGTATGGATGTGAGAGTTGGACTGTGAAGAAAGCTGAGCACTGAAGAATTAAAGCTTTTGAACTGTGGTGTTGGAAAAGACTCCTAAGAGTCCCTTGGACTACAAGGAGATCCACCCTAAAGGAGATCAGTCCTGAGTGTTCATTGGAAGGACTGATGCTGAAGCTGAAACTCCAATACTTTGGGCACCTGATGCGAAGAACTGACTCATTGGAAAAGGCCCTGATGCTGGGAAAGACTGAAGATAGGAGAAGAAGGGGACGACAGAGGATGAGATGGTTGGATGGCATCACCGACTCAATGGACATGAGTTTGGGTAAACTCTGGGAGTTGGTGATGGACAGGGAGGTCTGGCGTGCTGCAGTCCATGGGGTTGCAAAGAGTCGGACACGACTGAGCGACTGAACTGCATTTAATCAGATTAAGGGAAGTCCAAGTGCCAAATAAAGTACATGACTTTTTCCCTCGCATCTATTAAGATCATACAGCTCTGCCCCTTTAATCCTTCGAGAAGGATTATTATGTTAATGCAGCTCGTGTTGTTCTACCATTTTTGTCTTCATAAATGAAACCCCACTTGGCTATGATGTTTTTAACAGAGCAATATTAGATACACTGGTACTTGGTTTCCAATTGTTTGACTCTATAATCATAATAGTAGCTGGTCTACAATGTTCTGTTCTTCTACTTTCTTTTTCCAGTTTCACAAGAAGGTATTCGTGCCCTCAAGAAGCAAACAAGGCAGCTTTCCCTCTTTTTCTAGAAATTCTCTAAAATAGTTTGTGTTCTATGCAAACCCACTAGAGTGGGAAGAATTCAGGGAAGATAAACTTCTTACTGTTGAAAAGATCTTTCATGGCTTGTATTCGTATTTTTCTATTTCTTGAATAACTCTGGTAATTTCCACATTCCTAGAAAACTAAGCATTCCATTAAATTTTCAAATTTGCATAAAAGTGTACCCACAGTTTTCTTATAATCTTCATAAACTCTACTCTGTCTATAGTTATGTCTGCTCTGCTCTTCTATTCCTAACATTATTTAATCATGGTTTTTACATTTATCAGTATTCTTCGAGATTTCTAATTTTTGAAAATCAAGCTTTATATAATCCTGTTTCTTATTTTTAGAGTTTATTCAATTTTTCTTTCTCCTTCATTATTTCCTTTCTTCTATTTTGAGGTTTACCCCATCATTTGTGTGTGTGTGTTTGCCTTTTTGAGTCACAGATCTGTCTTACAGTTTAAAAGTCCAACCAGACTATCACTGGAGAAGCAAAGGCAGTTCTGTACACAACCGAGAGGAGGGTGGGGTGAAAGAGGAAGAGGTGCCTGGAGGTGTAATGACTAGCTCTAACGCTGCAAGAGTCATGTGGTGCCTGCCTTGGTCCTGTGCCAAGGTATACACGCAGGTGGTGCCTGGGGAGATGGACAGCAAAGATAGCACTGGGCTGCTCTGAGCGTCGTCTCTCCAGCAGGCAGAGCTCCTGGAAAGGTGCCAGTCTCCACGTGCACTCTTGGTCCAGGTGAGACAAGCCAAGACAGACTGTGTTGGGGTCAAGCCCAGGTGGCAGGGCCAGGGGTTTCAAAAAACAAAAGAACCGATCAAAATATATTGTCAGTTCCCAGGCCCTCTGCCTCTGCTTGTATGTGGAGGTGTGCGTGTGTAGGGTCCTACCACACAGAGCCTGGGATGCAGGCTGTGAATAGCAGGTGACCCAGCTGAGGCCCCGAAAGTATCTTTTGTCCTCTGCCCTCGCCCACAGGGAACACATTTTCTATTCAAAGGAAGGAAGAGGCAGGTCTGCTGTTTGAGTTGACTGCGTCCTGGCAGTGGGCACAGCTGTCCCCACGGGAGCTGGAACTTTCAGTACAAGCTGTGCAGCTGAAGCCACTCGCCCATCCCATCTGGAGCCAACCATGGGCTGGGCATGCTCCTCATCAGGACCCACTGTGCTCTGGGGCCAGGTAGCTGTCCTGGCATGGTCTCACGGGCATCACTCACAGAAAGTGAGTGCCAGACTCTCCCAAAAGCAGGTCGTCAACATGCAGACGCCTTGGCTCTGCCCACATAAGTAGGTCTGGGTGATGCCTAGGAATCTGAGTTTTAGAAGCTCCCTCCTGGCCGTGAAGCAGTGCACCAAGAGAGCCCTGGGCCCTGCATAAGACGGTGGGAGCCACAGCTGGAACCTGGATTCACAGCAAGGCACCCTGAACTCAGACTTGCCCTCCCTCCAGCCCCAGGGCAGGGAGAGACCTTAGAGCCTCAATCCCAGGAATTTTGACTTCAACACATCCTGAACAAGGGGTCAGCTTCACACTGCCATCTCCGCAGCGCATTTGCTCCAAGGGGCTAGGGAGGCCAGAGGGTAAAATGGGAGTTGGAAATGGGATTTACAAAAGCAGGAAGGTAAAAAAGAGGGCTAACAGCTGTTGCATAATGTTCATTTCATTAAAATACACTCTTAATAATCCTTCAAGCAGTGATAATGACATGATATTCCACCTAATCAACTAATTTCTGATCAGTCCTAATAGCTAGAGGGCTTGTTCTATACAGGTCTTTTAAAATGGAAAAGAATCAAATCCAAAGGTATTTTAAAACCTCTGCAGGACCCAGCTGGAATTAAGCTTCTTAAAAATCCAGTTGGCAGGGGATCTGAATTAGCCCTGGATCATGGCAGGTCTGTCTCACTCTGAAGTTTTCAGTCCAAAGCACCCCAGTGCTTCACCTGAGTGTTCTCATACCTCGCGCTGCGTCTGACCACAGGAGTGTGTTCTTATACCAAGAATGAGAAGGTGTCTGAAACCCTTCTCGAGACATCAGAAGCGAGTCTGTTGTGTTTACCACTCTCCCTTTGAAGTCCTCTGATCCCCTGGAAAAGCCAAGCATTCCAGAGGTGAAAGGGTAGCAGACGGTCCACGAGTACAGACTCCTCACTGAAGACGCTGCAGCAGAGCCACGGAGAACACACGCTGCCCAGAACACACAGGTCCTCTCCCGGCCCCGAGGGAGTGCATGTCAGGCTTCTACTTGCTGCTTTCAGCCAGGGCCTTTAGGAGAAAGCAAACTATTTTCTCATTCAAAGAGTATCACCTACCCTTTACTGCCTCCAGTTTTACAGATACTAAATTTTAACTGAGAACTTTTTCAAGGGTGAAGAGCTACTGAACGTTGAGAAAATAACAGCCCTGGATGAAGCCCTTTGAGGTTCTTATCCTTCCAAGTGCACTTCAGGCAGGACCTCCTGTTCATGGCTGGGGAAGTCAGAGCAGAGAGAAAGCAAGCTTGAACTTCTTACCCCTTCCGATGCAGGGAGCCACCCTCTCGGGATGAGGGTGCACACCGTTTATCAGAGAGTGAGAGCTGTGGGTCCCCACCTGTTCCACAGACACAGGTCACCTCCACCTTCCTCCCGGACTCAAGTTTCCAAGTTTCTCTTTGCACTGCTCTGTGAGAAGACCTGCTCCCTGCTGTCTTGGGGTTGATCATGTGAGCTCCTCCTGGCTTTAGTCAGACAACCGGCTTTCTTCTCTGTCCTGCATCCTTCTCTTTCAATCCTCCCCCCAAATTCGGGTCAAATAATCACTGGGACTGGAGGGATGGCAGATTCAAGTGCACAGACCTTGTTGTGGTTCTGACTTTTAAGGACACTGACGTTGTCACAGAAGATGCTTTTGGGTACTTTTCAAAGACAGTTAACTCTATGTTTTTGCTTGTTGTACAAAGATAAAATTTTCACCCACTTCCTCACAAGGATGAAAGGCAAACAGAAGAGTTTTGTAACTGGAAGCAGAACCTTCCTTGCCCCAGCCCATCAGGGTTTCACACAAATAACCAAACGAATACCCAGCACTTGGCTTGAGATGACCTGTTCCCACCCTCTCCAACCAAAGCTAGGGTGGTATCTTGTTTCCTTAGACCTTGCTCATGTCAAGTGTAACAGCATCCTTTTGGAATCTTGGGGGAAAAAATTAATTTCTAATTAATGGCAGAATGATGGTATGTTACGGTAAAGGATGATGAAGTTATCTGATTCCTGCTTCCTGACACTGACAGTTACTGCGTCTACGCTCAGAACTTCTGACTGCAATGTCGTGGAGTCTCTCTTGTGCACTCCTGAAAAAGGGCACAACCATCTTGGTAACACAAAAGTCACACCCCTCTTGCTCCCTTCTTATAGAGCTTGTTTTGGGCAAACTGCCAAGCCCTAGAGATGAGTTCTGCTTGGCCAAAGACACACCCCTTTCCCTAGCCTCCACCATGATCACCAATAACCATGACTTAGTTCTGGTTAACGAATAGTAACAGAAAGTCTGCTGGGGGGATTCCAGAAAAGATGTACTTTGCTGATAAAAGCAGACAGTCCCTAAAGAAAAGACTATTTTGGACCCCTTTGCTTCCTGCCTTGAAAGTAATTATGATGCATGGAGCTATGGCAGCTTTCCTGAAACTATACAAGGCAAAAAAGATGAGGCAGAAAAACAAAACAAAACAAAAAGGCAGAGAGACAAATCACTGGTGTTTCTAAACAAGAAAAAGGATTTAAGTGCATATGAATATGATATTATACCAATATACTTGAAAACCAAGTGGCATTTATAATAAGCTATAAGTTATCAAAATTGATTCAAGTGAAGCACAGGAAAATTTACCATGTGTCAATATCCATAAAGGAATTTTAAGTTATCCAAGGATTACACTGATTCAAACAAAAACAGGTCTAGGTTTAGACGACTTTTTACAGGTGAATTTCAAGAAACTCCTTTTCCTTTACAAATAAGTTTTTCTTAAGCATCTTTTTTTTTTTTACACATATGTTCTAAATTCATTTTATAAAGTTAGCATAAGTGTAAAGCCAAAGCCAGATGAAGGGAGGAAGAGGGAAGGGAACGGAGGAGACCATGGATAATTTCAATCAGGAATCTTAATTCAAGACCCCAAATAAAATACCAACCAAATTCAGCAATTTACTGATAAAATTCTGGTAGATTCTCAGAACTAAATAATGTACTGACTTTTAAAAATATACTTCCTTTCAAATGAATGGGCAAAGAGGTTACAAAAAAAATACTCACCCCAATACCGTTAGCATTAAAGAAGTAAAGAAACAAACTCCACTCCCATCAGCAGAGAACTAGATAAACAGAAGAGCAAATATACAAAGCCATTTAATATGAACACTAGATTTAAAATGTTTTCTGTGTATCACTGAGTGAAAAAAGTAGACTGCCCAACAGCAACTGCAGTGTTGTGCAGTTTATACCAAACGGTACGCATCTAGCTACTGGAAGACACAGGAGACACGTCAGGAAGGATCCCTTAGCAGCTTTCAAATATCCCACCTGGCAGTGGTAACTATGGTCACCAGGCTGCACAGCACATCCCCAGAACTTATCTATCCTACAACTAGAAGTTTGTAACTTGTGATTACCTTTATCCAATTCCTCCACCTTCTACCTCTGCCTCTGGGAGCCAAATCTGATGAGGTTTTTAGTTCACATGTAAGTGAGATCATATAGTATTTATTTCTCTTCATCTGAATTATCTCACTTAGCAAAATGCCTTCAAGATCCATCCATGTAGTCACAAATGGCAGAATTCCCTTCTTTTTTATGGCTAGATAACTTTCCATTGTACATGCATGTGTGTGCAAGTAGGTAACATCCATTCATCCCTCAGTGGGCACTGAGGTTGCTTACATGTCTTAGAAAGTGTTAGTCACTCAGTTGTGTCCAATTCTTTGAGACGCCATGGACTGTAGTCCGCCAGGCTCCTCTGTCCGTGGAATCCTCTAGGTAAGAATACTGAAAGTGAAGTGAAGTGAAAAATACTGGAGTGGCTGCCATTTCCTTCTCCAGGGGATCCCCCCAATCCAGGGATCAAACCCGAGAGTCCTGCATTGCAGGCAGATTATTTACTGTCTGAGCCACCAGGGGGCTTTCCATGTCTTGGCTAATATAAATAATGCTGCAGTGAACACGGAAGTGCAGATTATCTCTGAGACAGTGATTTCATTTCCTTTGGAGATATACCCAGGAGTGAAATTGCTGGGTGGCATGGTATCAACAGTTTCATTTTTTATTTTTTGAGGAACCTCCACACATTTTCCACAGTGGCTACACCAATTTACTTTCCCACCAACAGTGCACAAGGGCTCCCTCTTCTCCACATCCTCACCAACACTTGTTATCTGTTATCTTTTTCATGATAGTCAATCTAACAGGTGTGAAGTGATTATCTCACTGTGGTTTGACTGGCATTTCCCTGACGATTACTGATGCTGAGCACATTTTCATGCACCCGTTGGCCATCTTACCAACAGAAACATGAAACAGGTATATTTACCTTCTTTGGAAAAATGTCTCTTCCTGTTGTGGTCCTTTGCTTACCTTTTGATAACCTTTGATTATTACTTTTGCTGTTTATATGAGTTCTTTAAATATGATGTGCTAACGTGTCCTCCCTCCCATTCTGCAGGCTGGCCTTGCACTTTACCAGTTGTTCCTTTTGCTGTATTAACCACCATTTATTACTGAACCCTTGACCTTGATCCCTACACATCTGATCCCCATATTTGTTTTCTCACTATTGCATTTAACACTGTCTTATTCCATATAATCTGATCATTTGTTTCACTCTCTTCTATTTTCACTCCCTTGACATAAGCTCTAAGAAGGCAAAAAAAATTTTGTATCAGTTTTGTTCATTGCTCTTTCCCTGGCGACCTGTCACAAGGCAAGCACTCAAATCCTTACTGAATGAATGCAGAAATGCAAGAGTCAAAATAAATCAACAATGAATAGTATAAAAATTTGAATCTAAGTACAATATTCCTACTGGAATATTTTCTTCTTTTAATAGGCTTGAATTTTCACAGACATGAATTTTTCTCTTTCTTTCATCATTGTCAGATGAGGAAATCATGGTTGATCCAATGTACTTAAGATGAATATTATTCTAAGTCTGTACTTTTGATTTTATAGATTGAAAGGGAATCTGGGTTCTCACAGATTCCATCACTAGCACTTAACAGCCAGAGTATGTGTGGATGGGCCAGTTCCAAGGGCAAGCAGGCAGATGTTTGGGGGTAAGCGTGTGGGTACACCCGCGGACAACACTGCTGCTTTCAAGCTCATCAGAAAAGTTAAAAGAATCCCTGGAATCTGCAGCCTAAATGACTAACAAAGTTATAACACATTTTATAATATTGGGGTTATTTCCTAAAATATTCAAGACTTCCATTGAAAAGGATTTTTTTTCCCCAATTGTTTCATGGTTCCATGGTGATGGTGAAGCAACTCATTTAAAAGTGTGGCTGAAACAGGATGGTTTTTGTTCAGACCCACTGATTCATCTCATTTACAAAGCAACACTCTGCTGACTCCATTTTAATTGCCCTGATTTCTTCTGAAACAGGTGGGATTGCTGTTTCAAAGTGGTTTCTCCAACTGCTTTTGGTCAATAATGAAACACTCCAATGTTGTGCTGCAGTGAGAAGACCCAGGTGCCCCTCAGTGTCACATGTGGGAAGCTGAACAACTGCCCTCCATGCCACACTCACATCGGGAGCACTCAAAGCCAGCTTCACACACTCACACGCCACTAGGCGCAGACAACAACAACATCATATCCTGTATTTGTACTGCTGTTTGCAGTTTATGAAATTCTTTCATAGACATCTGAGCCTAAGAAAAATTGTAGCTAAGAAATCCAGGGTTTAAAGAGATTATGTCAACCTTAGTCTGACAGTAACAGAAGCTACACCTCCCAACTTCAAGTCCACTCTATTTTTATGTACTCTCTTTTGGGACAGACATTGCTGCTTAAAACAAAATTTATGAACTGTGAACTTCCCACTGAATTTAGTTCCAAATAGAACACTCAGCTTTTTCTTGCTCTCGGTGATAGTAAAAAGTTGCTTGTTGTAGATCAACCTACCCACTGAAAGCAACTAGAAATTCTGGATGAAACACATCAAAAACATTGATTTGAAGGAACTGGAGATCGAAAAGGCATCTGGGTTCTCGATCTAGCCAGGTGCTGTAGGGCCAGGTTCTCAGAAGGAAGAGGAGTCCTGGGAGTAAGTCCAACACTCTCTGATCCTCCTCCCCCAGGCAGTGCGGAGCCAAGAGGCTGAACGAGCCAGGAGGAGAGATGGAGCTGCAGGTGGCATGGGGCTGGGGGGCCAGACTGGAGTCGAGTCCATAAGGAAGAGGGCCTCGGACACACAGCCCGGACTCCCAGGGAGAATCCCAGTGGGCTGCTGCGCAGGAGCACAGAGATCTGGATGCTCGCCAGCTCTCTCACAAAAGACCGAACTCCAGCTCTGTTTCAGCTCAATTCCAGACTCAAGGCAATCTGCCCCATTCTAAGTGCCTGCCAGAGAGCAAAACTAGATCCTCTTCAGAGGAAGAAAACATCAGCTACAGACTGTAAATATCTCCATATCTGTTCATACACAGCAAAATGTAATAACTGAAATTAAAGTTAAATGGGTGGGTTTGAAAGCAGAATAGATTTCCAAAGCAGGGAAAAGAATTAGGGGGCTGGGAGGCAGGCCAAGAGAATTATGTCCAGGCTGAAGCTCAAGGAATGAAAAAGAACTAAAACATATAGAAAGTAGCATAAGAGGGACACAGGACATGCAGAAATATCTAACAAAGATGTAGTTAGAGCCCAGAGGGAGTGGGGAGAGAAGGTGGGGCACAGGAAAAGCAGACACAGTACAAAGTCGGAAGATTCCGGGATGAGCAGAAGCTCTGGCCACGCTCAACACGGTGACAGGGAGGGGCGCAGTCTAATGAGGCCGCTGAAGCCAAGGACAAACATCCTCAAGGCAGCTAGAGAACACAGTCAAGATGCCTTCAAAAAGCAACGATAAGACTAACAGCTGATATTCCACCAGGAAGAATGGAGGCCAGAAGACAAGTAAATGGTGAAGGAAAAGTTCAGAAAGTAACTGTCAACCTGGGCATCTCTGTTCAGTGAAAACACTCTTCAAAAATGAAAATGAAATAAAGATTTTTTTCAGATACAATGAAAGGACAGATTTCATTGCCAGCAAATTGGCACAGAAAGAAATACTCACAGAAGCTATGAGAACTGAGGAAACCGTACCAGGCGGGAAAATGAAAAGATAAAAAATGAAGGAAAATGGAAATATCAATATGCAGATAAATCCAAAGGATATTTGCTGTAAAAAACCAAGTTACGATATCCAGTAGGGTTTGCACGTAAATAAGGAATTAAACCAAATGACAATAATGCATCAAAGGGAGTGGAGGGGAAGTGGTCTGTGCCTTGTCCAGGAGGAAATGAGAGTATTCATTTATGTTAGATTCTAATTGCCAAGTTAATGGTGCGGGAAATACTTAGTCCAAAGGAAGCATGAAAGGAGAGGACAAGAAACACGGAATGGGTGGAAAGAATAGAACCCACCAGAAGAACAGAACCAGACGGTGAAACCATAGTGGTTTTTTTTTTTTTAAGTTATAGTTTTGTCCAGATATATGCCCATGAGTGGGATTGGTGGATCATATGGCAACTGTATTTTAGTTTTTTGAGAAAATTCTGTACTACTTTCCATAGGGGCCACACAAACCTACATTCCCACCAACAGTGTAGGAGGGTTCCCTTTTCTGCACACCCTCTCCAGCGTTTGTTATCTGTAGACTTTATATGATGGCAAATTTGACCAGTGTGAGGTGGTACTTCACTGTAGTTTTGATTTGCATTTCTCTAATAATTAGTGACATTGAGTTTATTTTCATGTATCTGTTGGCCATCTGTATGTCTTTTCTGAAGAAATGGTCTATTCAGGTTTTCTGCCCATTTTTTGATTGGCTCCTTTGTTTTTTGTTGTTGAGTTGTATGAGCTGTTTGCATATTTTGGAAATTAAGCCTTTGTCGGTCACCTTATTTGCAAATATTTTTCTCCTACTCTTTGGTTGTCTTTTTGTTTATGGTTTCTTTTACTGTACAGAAGCTTCTAAGTTTGATTAGGTCCCATTTGTTTATTTTTGCTTTTGTTTCTATTGCCTTGGGAAACTGACCTAAGAAAACACTGGTACGATTTATGTCAGAGGATGTTTTCGCTGCGTCTTCATCCAGGAGTGTTACGGTGTCATGGCTTAAGACATTTTGAGTTTCTTCTTGTGTATGGTATGAGGGTGTGTTAAAACTTCATTGATTTACATGTGGCTGTCCAGCTTTCCTAACACCACTTGCTGAAGAGACTGTATTTTCCCACTGTATATTCTTACCTCCTCTTGCCAAAGATTGACTGACTGCAGCTGTATGGG
Source organism: Bos grunniens (assembly GCF_055505025.1). NCBI lineage: Eukaryota > Metazoa > Chordata > Mammalia > Artiodactyla > Bovidae > Bos > Bos grunniens. The sequence continues at coordinate 44,106,222 of NC_141192.1, forward strand.
TTTATTTCTGGGGTCTCTATTCTGTCCCACTGATCCACGTTTGTTTTTGTGCCAATACCACATTGTTTTAATTCCTGTGGCTTTATAGTTATGCCTGAAGTCTGGGAGGGTTATGCCTCCTGCTTTGTTTTTTCTAGGATTGCTCTGGCAATTCTGGGTCTTTTATGGTTCCATACACATTTTAGAATTATTTGTTCTTGTTTTATGAAAAATGTCATAGGTAATTTGGTTTGGAGAACATTAAATCTGTAGATTGCTTTGTGTAGGAAAGTCATTTTATTAGTAACAATATTCTTTCAATCAAGGAGCATGGGATACCTTCCCATTTCTTTGAATCAGCTTCCATTTCCTTTAATAATGTTTTGCAGTTCTCAACATATGTCTTTTAGGTCCGGTTTATTGCTAGGTATTTTATTTTTTTGGATGTGATTTTAAAGGGGGTTTCTTTCTTTCTTTCTTTTTTTTTACATTTCCTTTCTGATAGAACACTGTTAGTGTAAAGAAATGCAACTCACTTCCAAATGTTAACCTTGTATCCTGCTACTTTGTTGTGTTTCTCAGTTCCAGTAGTTTAATGTGGAGTCTTTAGGATTTCCTATATATAGTACCATGTCATCTGAATGTAAATGACAATTTTACCTCTTCCCTTCCAATGTGGATAGCTTTTATTTCTTTTTCTTGTCTGATTGCTGTGGCTAGGACTTCCAATACTATGTTGATTAGAAGTGATGAGAGTGGGCATCCTAGTCTTGTTCCAGATTTCAGCAAGAAGGCTTTCTCAGCTTTTCACAGGTGAATATTATATTGGTTGTGGCATGTTTGTCATAAATGGCTTTTATTATGTTGAGAAATGTTTCCTCAGGCCCAGAGTATTCTTTAATTGAGATACACATAAGGCCTGAAATGATCCTAAAGGAAGAACATATAAAGGGCAAAAGACAGTGGTCCTGGTGCTAAAAACTTGGAGTTAGTTTCATGAAAACACTAAAAATAAAAGCAAACGAACAGAAAGCAAAGGGACAGGTGAGGGGCAATGGCATGGCTTTGGTTTGAATATGGTGCTCAAGGTGCAAGTCAGGCCACACGAGGAGTTGGGGGTGGGGGTTGAAGCAAAGCACCTTGCAGCTGGCCTCCTCCGGCTGCCCGGCTGCTCGGCATCCGCACCTGCCTGCCTCCCATGCTGGGGCAGGGGGGTCACACTGACGGCACACAGGCAGCAGCCTCACCGCCCCCAGTGTGCAAGAACATTTCAGGGGAACGGAAACAGTGTGTTCTGCAATTACACTGCCCTGAGAACCCGAAGCTGGATAAAGGGGACAAAAACCTTGGTTTTCCTCAATTTCTCAGGATTCTGTCAGTATGCGTCCAGCTAGGAAAACGATGTCTCAAGCTACCAACACCCAGCTCTTCCTGCATTCAGCCCTCATGCCTGAAAACTGGCAGCAGAAAAGACAGCTGTGCAGGGCAGATGGTGAGGCACCGAGTCTAGAACATGGGACTGTGTGCAGGAACCTGGGCACCCAGAGCTCTGTCCCTTCCCCTCACTGCCTGCCCCTTGCCCACCATGTGTGATGCCAGGCAGGTGATCCTGCCCCACAGCAGTGGCCAGCTCTCCCACCTGCTGCATGGACTGGAATAAACCACACAACACAATAATTGTTAACATCTAGGACTTGTGGGGGAAGGGCTCTAGACAGGGGGGTGCCTGGACAGAGGTCTCAGGGACTTGCATATGATGTCACCTGGAGAAGGTGACATTTGCTGACTCAGACGAAGTAAGATGTAGCATGTAAAAGGCTGGGCACAGGCCAGGACGCCCTCACAATGCCCAACAATGTGTTGTGGTTACTGTCGGACAGGCTTTTAAGTCCCACTGTCACACTACACCCAGCCCTGCCAGTCATAAATGCCAATGAGGCCTCTGAAACCCAGAGCATGCAATGGGCCCAGCTCTGAGAAGCCAGCCCTATCCACCAAGACCCTGCCCACAGGGACCCACAGGGTCAGAGGGGTCCGCTGGGCCCCTGGCTGACCCTTTGAATGGACAGCAGCTGGGGCAGCAGCCATGCCAGAGGCTTGGTTGTGTATGCTTATAAAATGCCACTTTTATAAGAAAAATGTGATATGAAAGAAAGCCTTGGGCCCCGGAAATGAGAGACCCTCCCATACCCACTGATGAGCAGAAATGCCCTTCGGAGCTGGGCTTCCTCTTGTTTCTCCAGATCTCTTGCCTCCTAAAAATAAGACTGAATCTCACAATAACTGCCTTCAGAGATTCATGCCAAGCTGCTGAGTTTACCCTGAGAACCCTTCCTTGGCTTCAGCAATGTTTACTCTTTCCAGGTAACAATGAGAAGTCTGGAGGGTATCCCTCCCACAGCCCTTAATCCTGATTAGCCACTCTCCTAAGACAACCGAATGCAACCCTGACATGCCACCAGAGCAATGAACACAGCCCATTACTGTAGTGCTAGCCTGCTGGTTGAAACTTTCTTAAAAAAAAAAAAAATAGCCTCTCAGGAGCTCTGATCTCTGTTTGGGCTGCATTAAAGCCAGACATTTTAAGAGTGGTCAAAACAAAGTTCTTTAAAAACAGAAAAACCAAGTCCTTTAGTGATTCTTAAACAAAGCAAAAGCTTACAACTGTAATTTATAAACTGAATCAACACACTTTGTCCTTGATGGAAAGGCTGCCAGAAAACCCATCAGGTGTGTGACATGGATGAAATTCTCTCCCATAGAAGGACCCTCATAGGGTCATGGTTGGGCTGCTCTAGTCTCAGGAGCAATACTTCAGTTTTAGATTTTAAAAAATGCCTTAAAACCCTTCATTTTTAATTTAATGATAAAAGGGAAAGGTGTCAACACAGAAGGAAGTCTCTCATGATTTAAACTTTTGAAACCTGAAGGAATCTGCTCCTCAACTAAGTGGTTCTCCCTAGACCACTTTCTAACACCATACACAAAAATAAACTCAAAATGGATTAAAGATCTAAACGTAAGACCAGAAACTATAAAACTCCTAGAGGAGAACATAGGCAAAACACTCTCTGACATACATCACAGCAGGATCCTCTATGACCCACCTCCCAGAATATTGGAAATAAAAGCAAAAATAAACAAATGGGACCTAATTAAACTTAAAAGCTTCTGCACATCAAAGGAAACTATTAGCAAGGTGAAAAGACAGCCTTCAGAATGGGAGAAAATAATAGCAAATGAAGCAACCGACAAACAACTAATCTCAAAAATATACAAGCAACTCCTACAGCTCAACTCCAGAAAAATAAATGACCCAATCAAAAAATGGGCCAAATAACTAAATAGACATTTCTCCAAAGAAGACATACAGATGGCTAACAAACACATGAAAAGATGCTCAACATCACTCATTATCAGAGAAATGCAAATCAAAACCACTATGAGGTACCATTTCACACCAGTCAGAATGCCTGCGATCCAAAAGTCTACAAATAATAAATGCTGGAGAGGGTGTGGAGAAAAGGGAACCCTCTTACACTGTTGGTGGGAATGCAAACTAGTACAGCCACTATGGAGAACAGTGTGGAGATTCCTTAAAAAACTGGAAATAGAACTGCCTTATGATCCAGCAACCCCACTGCTGGGCATACACACTGAGGAAACCAGAAGGGAAAGAGACACGTGTACCCCAATGTTCATCGCAGCACTGTCTATAATAGCCAGGACATGGAAGCAACCTAGATGCCCATCAGCAGATGAATGGATAAGAAAGCTGTGGTATATATACACAATGGAGTATTACTCAGCCATTAAAAAGAATACATTTGAATCAGTTCTAATGAGATGGATGAAACTGGAGCCTATTATACAGAGTGAAGTAAGCCAGAAGGAAAAACATAAATACAGTATACTAACGCATATATATGGAATTTAGAAAGATGGTAACAATAACCCGGTGTACGAGACAGCAAAAGAGACACTGATGTATAGACAGTCTTATGGACTCTGTGGGAGAGGGAGAGGGTGGGAAGATTTGGGAGAATGACATTGAAACATGTAAAATATCATGTATGAAACGAGTCGCCAGTCCAGGTTCGATGCACGATACTGGATGCTTGGGGCTAGTGCACTGGGACGACCCAGAGGGATGGTATGGGGAGGGAGGAGGGAGGAGGGTTTAGGATGGGGAACACATGTATACCTGTGGCGGATTCATTTTGATATTTGGCAAAACTAATACAATTATGTAAAGTTTAAAAATAAAATTAAAAAAAAAAAGAGAGACTTACTGCTGCTGCTGCTGCTGCTAAGTCGCTTCAGTCATGTCCTACATAAATAAATAAAAGGCACAGTACTGGCTGATGTGGGAGAGAAGAAAACAAGATAATGTTTCTCCCCAAAGGGTTTATTTGATTTCACTTATATAAACAATTTTAAAGTAAACCATCTAGAGCTCTCCCCAGCAGACAGAATGATGTTCCATACACGTCCCAGGCTCCAGTCCACTTGTATACCTCACTTCCCCATCATATGCAGCTCTGGACAAACACCAGAAAAGAGAACACAACACAAAGCCTTTCTGAGCCAGATTCTGGAAAGGCTTTCGCAGGGACAACCCTCTCCTCACAATAGCTCTGTTCTAAAGAAGGTAGCAGAGCATCTCTGCTGGGGTCCTGGCACTGCGTGAGGTTTGAGCCCCTACAGTGCTTGGACTGGACTCCGGTCAGCCTGGGTTTTAAATTTACTCTCAGTGTTAGATCATCCAGAGAGGGCCCTGGGCCTCTCTCCTCCTTGTGCATGTTCACTGTCTGGGGGATGATGCCCCAGCTCATGGTTTAAAATATCATCTGTGCACTCAACATTCCCAAACCGACATTCCCGCTAAGACCTTTCTCCCACACATTTCCAAACACTAACAGAACAAGTCTGTCTGCCTTGGATGCCCAATGCATCTTGGACTTAACCTGTCTGAATTGTACCTGCTGACGTGTCCCCTAGACCTACCACTCACAGTTCTTCCATCTCATGAGGGGCTTCAGCCTGAGCCACCTTGCCTGGCCATCCATCAGCCCATCCTGTTGACCCTGCCTTCAGAATATGCCCGAATCTGACCGCCTCTCACCACCTTCAATGCTGCTTCCCATGATCTTTCATCAAGAGAGGAAAAACAGCTTCCAAAGGTAAAGGAGAGGAGAAACAAGTCATCTGAAAAGGCATCTAAAAAATCCCCATTGGTTTAATTTGCTAAGTCTTCATAATTTATTTGAAATTTCAAATAACATTAATTGAGGTAGAAAATCTTTATTTTCAACTGAGAAACTGTTCAAGACTGGGATGGGCTACCACTTTTCTAATTTCTAAGTGACTCTAAGAGTTCCAGTATGTCATATCCAGTACTTCACTTAGAGCAGGCTTTTCTACACTTCTTCCTTCATATAAATATTTTTTCTTGGCACAGTATTTGTTACACACTTAAAAAGGTAAATAAAACCTAACCCCAAAGTATAGATTTTTGTTTGTTTGGAAGGTTCTGAACTTGACTTCTTGGCTCTGCCCCAGAACACAGTGAGTAAGGGGTAGGTTATAAGTGCATCACTTTCCAGTCCTGTGAGAACCTACCACACAAGCATCATCAGCAGTTCAGCAGCTCTTACTTACTATTTAAAAATCTCCCTTTCATCTACCTTTGTTCTTTTATAACTCTTCATATTAAATTTACTGGTTACTCACCATATGCCTGCCACTGAGCCAGGCAATTCACTCACTCAACAAATACTAAGTTTAACGAGTGCCATGAGATGTCTGAATAATAACCCCAGACACAGTCAAGTGGGCCTTAGGAAGCATCACTATGAACAAATCTAGTGGAGGTGATGGAATTCCAGTTCAGCTATTTCAAACCCTAAAAGATAATGCTGTTAAAGTGCTGCACTCAGTATGCCAGCAAATTTGGAAAACTCAGCAGTGGCCACAGGAATGGAAAAGGTCAGTTTTCATTCCAATCCCAAAGAACATCAATGCCAAAGAATATTCAAACTGTTGCACAATTGCCTCATCTCATACGCTTTATTTTTCTGGGCTCCAAAATCACTGCAGATGGTGACTGCAGCCATGAAATTAAAAGACGCTTACTCCTTGGAAGGAAAGTTATGACCAACCCAGATAGCATATTCAAAAGCAGAGACATTACTTTGCCAACAAAGGTCCATCTAGTCAAGGCTGTGGTTTTTCCTGTGGTCTTGTATGGATGGGACAGTTGGACTGTGAAGAAGGCTGAGCACCGAAGAATTGATGATTTTGAACTGTGGTGTTGGAGAAGACTCTTGAGAGCCCCTTGGACTGCAAGGAGATCCAACCAGTCCATTCTGAAGGAGATCAGCCCTGAGATTTCTTTGGAAGGAATGATGCTGAAGCTGAAACTCCAGTACTTTGGCCACCTCATGCGAAGAGTTGACTTATTGGAAAAGACTCTGATGCTGGGAGGGATTGGGGGCAGGAGGAGAAGGGGACGACAGAGGCTGAGATGGCTGGATGGCATCACTGACTCGATGTACGTGAGTCTGAGTGAACTCCGGGAGTTGATGCTAGACAGGGAGGCCTGGCATGCTGCGATTCATGGGGTCACAGAGAGTCAGACATGACTGAGCGACTGATCTGATGATCTGATACGCTAGCAAAAGAATGCTCAAAATTCTACAAGCCAGGCTTTAAGAGTACATGAACTATGAACTTCCAGATGTTCAAGCTGGTTTTAGAAAAGACAGAGGAACCAGAGATCAAATTGCCAACATCTGTTGGATCATATAAAAAGCAAGAAAGTTCCAGAAAAACAGCTCCTTCTTCTTAAAGAGATGGGAATACCACATCACCTGATCTGCCTCCTGAGAAATCTGTGTGCAGGAAGAAGCAACAGTTAGAACAGGACATGAAACAACGGACTGGTTCCAAATAGGGAAAGGAGTATGTCAAAGTTGTATATTGTCACCCTGCTTATTTAACTTATATGAAAAGTATATCATGTCAAATGCCAGGCTGGATGGAGCACAAGCTGGAATCAAGATTGCTGGGAGAAATATCAATAACCTCAGATACACTGATGGCACCACCCTTATGGCAGAAAGCGAAGAAGAACTAAAGAGCCTCTTGATGAAAGTGAAAGAGGAGAGTGAAAAACTTGGCTTAAAGCTCAACATTCAGAAAACAAAGATCATGGCATCCGGTCCCATCACTTCATGGCAAATAGATGGGGAAACAACGGAAACTTTATTTTCTGGGCTCCCAAATCACTGCAGATGGTGACTGCAGCCATGAAATTAAAAGACACTTACTCCTTGGAAGAAAAGCTATGACAAACCTAGACAGCATATTAAAAAGCAGAGACATTACTTTGCCAACAAAGGTCCATCTAGTCAAAGCTATGTTTTTTCCAGTAGTCACGTATGGATGTGAGAGTTGGACTATAAATAAAGTTGAGTGCTGAAGAACTGATGCTTTTGAACTGTGGTGTTGGAGAAGACTCTTGAGAGCCCCTTGGACTGCAAGGAGATCCAACCAGTCAATCCTAAAGGAAATCAGTCCTGAATATTCACTAGAAGGACTGATGCTGAAACTCCAATACTTTGGCCACTTGATTTGAAGAACTGACTCATTGGAAAAGACCCTGATGCTGGGAAAGATTGAAGGCAGGAGGAGAAGGGGACAACAGAGGATGAGACGGTTGGATGGCATCACTGATTCAATGGACATGAGTTTGAGCAAACTCCGGGAGTTGGTGATGGATAGGGAAGCCTGGCGTGCTGCAGTTTATGGGGTCACAAAGAGTCAGACATGACTGAGTGACTGAACTGAATTAAACTGAATAGCCCACGACCTTAATGAGTACATTCAGATCAACATATAAATAGGTGAGACACATGGTGTGTAGGTGGTGATGAAGATCGTGGAGAAAAATCAACCAGAGAAGTGGGTGGGGATGCTGCAGGGAGAGGCTGGGACCTCACTCCCAGGGCAGGAGGTCAAAGGAGGCGGGTCTGGAACAGAATCTTAGGGGAGGAGGAGCCAGCCTTTGGGAGTATTTCCTTTAACCCTCACAGTAACCAGATCGTAACGTCATAATGTCACAGTATTTCATAAATGACAAAGGCCACAGGATTAGGAATTGGAGAAATGGGATTTCAAACAAGGTCTTTATGACTCCCAAACCTTTGTTCTTAACCTCTACCTGCACTGCTTACAGATTTATCATAAGTAAAGACTGAATTCCACAGGCAACCATTTCCATCAGTCTACACAAAGGGAGATGCTGCAGAGTCAAAAATGTGGTATTTATACAGGAATGTCAAATGCTTTAACAGCCCTCTATTAGATATGGGTTAGGGGTGGGATTCAACTCAGTAACTTAATCTCCTTAGCCTGACATTCAATAATACTGGCTGTTCTAAAGCTGAGTCTTTGCAGACAGGACGTTGGCTCAATTCCAGGCATCAAATTGACTTTGGGGAGATTTTAATTTAGCCCAAATCCAACAAACGTGGCAGGCATCCCAGCTGCTCCTTTCGCACATGCAGATGAACATGACACAGTAGCTGGAACTAAAATTAAAGCCACCTAAAACACAGCCCACTGCAGGATGAATATTCAAACATCTGTTTGGACAAACTCATATCTCAAAAACTGAAAAAATATATATAGTTTTGGGAATATTTAAGGGACTTGAGGTGGAGACAGAACTCCAGTCTGCGCACTGCTGAGCATCAGAAAGAACATCATTTTCTCTCAGCTGTGAGGAAAGGTCACGCAGGAAAACAGCTCTTAAACCAAAAAGTAAAAGAAAACTCACACCATCTCATGGATATGTCATTCTAAGTGGTGGATTCCAGTCACCAGGAACAATTTTTGAGCTAGATTCTGCTAGAACTTGAACCTGTCTCCTGAGCTTAGGCCAAATCCCAGACTGTCTCCTAAGTAGAAGCGATGCTAACTCCTTCTGGCCTCAGCCACTGCTCCCAGCACAGGGCACGTTATAAACATTGCTCTCTATACAGTGAGGACAAGCTTCATGTCCCGAGCCATAAGCTACGGGAGTGACTGGCACAGGACGGGTCCAGAGGGCTCAGTGAGCTGAGCAGTGAGAGTGGTGGGGGCGCAGGCCCCTGCGACCCTCCCCAGACATGCAGGCAGCACCACATACGGCTGTGTACCAGCTTCGGGGCCTCGCACCCAGAGGCCACGGGTCCTTGAAGCCTAGCTCAGGAACTTCTATTCTAGCCAGGGTGCTTACCAGTTACCCATACTGACTCCAACCAGCAGCCCATCACAGGGGCTTAGTAAAGCTGCCTTAAACATAAATTAATAGGTTATAACAAATACTAAGCAAAGACAATCTTCTAGGCTAAATTTAGAAAAATGATGAGATTCTTAGTATCATGTACAATATATATGTTTATATACTGATCATATGTTTCATATATTCTCTCTCTCACACACACAAACACACACACAACTTCCTGAGCCTGAAAGAACTGTAACTGTACACACTTGTGAGCTGCTCTGGGTATACAGAGTTGACTACAACCCAAACCCCCCTGAAATCAGGAAAGAAGAGGAAAAGCGTTAACATGTGTTCACGTGGAGCCTGGTGGCTCTTGTTTCTCTCCAGCTCACTGGCCCTTCAGTACCCAGAACTGGCAGCCAGAGGCACGGAACCCCAGCTGGCACTCTGCAGGCCGAGAGCTGCCTGTCAGAGCTGGTCACTGGCCTCCTGCCTGGATGCCTACAGTTCAAGACTCTCCTAGATGTTCATTGCCTGAGTGTCCTAAATGCACTGGTCTGGAGCAGACTGTCCAAGGGCACACTGCCACGCACCTCCTCCTGCCGCCCACCTCCTGTCCTCTCCACCAGGCAGAGCAGGAGAGGTTTCTCTGCTGGGACCCCAGGATCCAAGCACGGTGTCTGCATCACAGTGGATGTGGCAGCCACGTACCTTTGCATAATGGATGGACAACTCTAAAAGAAGCCTGGTGAGCAGGAAGGCCTAGCAGCATCCAGGGAAAACAGCTACCCTCCAAAAGCAGCTCCTTATTTTATAATAAAACCAGATTAACCATCTAAGGCCCCCAATGTGAACAGTGTTCCAATGAGAGACGGTTGCCAGCAAGGCTCAAAGGCACAGAGTAGCCATGAGGGTCATGTTACCACCTCCGTGGTCAGTGTGACAAACACATGTTCAGGGATCTGGAGGCCTCCCATGCTGTGCCTGAGAACCCCTCGTTCCCCGAGAATCAAGGGATGGATGCAGAGCACAGCCTGTGCCCCGAGCACTTGGAGTGGGGAGACAGCCCCAGGACCCTGTTCCAAGTTTATTCTCAATTTAACTTTAACCCTGAGGTGCTGTTTCGTTCTCTTTACTGGTCTCTAGAACATTCCCAACTTTAAACTTCCCAGTAAGCAAGACTCCTTTTTCCCAGTAAGGTTGTGAACAACAGAAAATTGTTTTGTGAATGGATTTTAAAAACGAGGGACCAGTGCACACGAGGGGAGTAACACATTTCTCCTGGTGACTCTCATGCTCTGACCAGGGGGGTCAGGAGGACTGGAACTTGACCTCAAGCAGCGCTTTCCCTCCTTGCAGGTGAAGTGTCACTGCAACATGCCTCAAACTTTTCCTAGTTTTCCGACCCTGTGAAGACAGGCACACACTGTTTTGAAGAGTTAACAGAAGAAACAAGCATCCCAACAGAAGTTACTCACTGTCAGACAGGAAGTGGTCAAGCTGGCGCCCAGCCGTGGACTGACACTTACTGGTCATGCCTAGTGTCGGGAACTGCTCTGTCCATCCGCAGCTTATCGCTCTCCACTTGGTTGAACTTGTTGCGGGCATAGGGGTCCTGCCCGGAGCGGACCATTGTCCCGCCAACGTAAGCCTCCTGGTTAAAGTCCCGCCATCGCACTTTCCCTGCAAGGAGCAGAGCAGAGAGTGTGGGATGTGGGCATGAGGGACCAGAGAGCTTGGCACATGGGCCGCGCATCAGCGTGACTTCAAGGAGCAGTGCCAGGGCTGCAGCTGATGGCAATTTGAACCAACGGGCTACCCGAGAATGGCCCGAACAAGCAGCAGTAACTGAAATGTTATAGTTTGCAATGTGAAAGTTAAAACCCAGATTTCAAGCATTTGTCCAGTGAACAGAATTCTATGCCCAAATATCCAGGAGAATGGCACCACTTACACTTCATACAAAAAGAAATACTATGCTTGTTCCACCTTCCCAGGGATTACGGTAACACCAAAAAGCACCTCAGACACGGTGACAAAGTTTCTGAACAAATGAAAGTAAGGTATCCCATCATGTGACAACACGTATCCTCCAAACACCATCAAAAGAATGCCATGTTCCTTTCTCTATTGCAGAGATGAGGAAACTGAGATGCAGTTATATGTGACTTGTTCCAGGTTGTAGAGTAAATTTTCTGTATAAAAGCCCATCCGCTTCCTGTTACAATTGTCCTGCAAGGTCAAAAGCCCCATCTCATCTCAGCTGGTTGCCATGGAAATGATGCTGGGGGGTCACAAAGGTCTGGCCTCTCAAACGGGAAAGCAATTCTAAAACCCATGAGACCCCAAACCGTGAGCAATTCTCAGTCTCTGATAAACACTGGGTTACAGGAGCCAGCCCCCTGCCTGCATTCTCTTCAGCCTAAGCTAAAATGTTTCCAGCACACGTTTTTCATGCTGACAGCCCTAGAAGTACCTATGGATCCTCCACTCTCCCCACTTCTGCCTTCACCCTGGGCTCCAGCACTCCAGCCCGTCCTCCTCACCACATGAGCTCACCTCTCCCCGGCTACACGAATCAGAAGCCCTGCCAAAACCTACCCCAGCAGCACTGACCCAGAATGCAAATAGGCTGGTTCCCATTAAACTAACTTGTTTAATGGCCTGAAAACTCTTCACTGCAACAAGGAACTTGGAAGTATAGTGCCCCATCCCAAGCCAGAGAAAGGACCATCGCCCAGGAGATGCTGTCTCTAGTTCTGCTTCTTGCCTGGAGAACTAGGCTCAGCAGGAAGTGGCCTGGTTGGTGGGGGGTGGAAGGGGGTGTCCTGTGTATAGGGGTTGGGATCAAGGCCCCTGCTGAGTTCCTGGCCCTTCAATCCCCCTGTGCCATGAGACCCCCGAACCCCTTCTGCAATAAGGCAGCAGAGGGCTTTAGGGATGACTCACGTGGATCATCTCTGGGGCTGGGGGTGTCGCTGTCTTGGCCTCACCAGATGTTGACTGTGTGCTAGGGATTTCATTGGCTCCTGCAGGTACATCAACAAAAACAGAGCTGATGCCTGCCTGTGAAAGTCATGCTCTGGGAGACTGGTGGTGGGGTGGCGGGTACAAACAAGAATATAATGACCATGCTAGCAACTGTAGCACTGAAACCTGAGCTAAGTACTCAGATAGTGAGGACTGTGGTTCTAGGGAGGCATCTAACAGAGGAGCCTGGTCTAGATGTGAAGAGGGGCCAGGAGAGGCCCCTGGGGAAGGAGCATCTGAGCTGAGATCTGAGGGACCACGGAGCAGTGGAACAGAAGCTGTCACAAGACCCTACTGCTCTTCATACCCAAGACGGCGGGACACACTCAGGAGCTCTCCTCAGTGACCCCTGCCCTCTGACACGACGGCCTTTACAGCACTCCTGGGGGCCCTGCCTGGCCTGGTGGCAGCTAATTTCCCAAGGCACACACCATTTTACTGGAGACAAGTGATAAATGACCTTTCTTTTATAAAAGCTTAGCAATATATCAGAGACTGCAGGGACTTTCAAACGTATTTGACTATGACACACAGCTCACATCGTGGCCTGGACATCATGCTGTAAACACACAGAGGTGAAATGAAGGTTTCCTTCCTCGCTACCTGTGAACACATACATTCTATTGTTTCATGTGGGTGTGACTCACAAAACTGCCTCCACACTCTATCTATTGTTGTTCAGTTGCTAAGTCATGTCTGACTCTTCACAACCCCATAGACTGCAGCATGCCAGGCTTCCCTGTCTTTCACTATCTTCCAGAATTTGCTCAGATTCATGTCCATTGAGTTGGTGATGCTATCTAATCATCTTATCCTCTGCCACCCTCTTCTCCTTTTGCATTCAACCTTTCCCAGCATCGGGGTTTTTCCCGATGAGTCAGTGGGTAAAGAATCCACCTGCAATGCAGGAGACACAGGAGATGTGGGTTTGATCCCAGAGTTGGGAAGATCCCGTGGACAAGAGAATGGCAACCCACTCTAGTATTCTTGCCTGGAGAATCCCACAGCAGAGAAGCCTGGTGGGCTACAGTCCCTGGGGTCGCAAAGCAACTCAGCACACATGGCTCCACCCTCTAAGAATGTGGGTTACAGGACCAGTGATTTCTGCATTACAGAGCTGCCAGGGCTGGAGCAGGAAAAGGCAGCCAAAGCAGCGTTCTCAGAGGGAGCATGTGCCCGGGTGCAACCCCAGGCAGTAAGGCAAGAAGCAGACGTGGAGGTAACTTGGGACTGGGCAGCTAAGGCAGAGGCTGGAGAGAGTTGAAACTACAGACACCGTGTCTGAATATACTGACATAAAAAACTACACTTATAAATCACCTTGTATTTTTATCACATTTTAAAATCTTAGAGCTTTAGAATAAGAGTTTCAAAAAAATTACATGAAAATTTAGTGAAATGGACCTGGCTAAGCAGAAGCAGTGGACAGAAAATACCCCACAGATACGAAACTTTTCATGAGAAAGCAGAAGAAGCCAGCTTCAACACTGAGACAACAGGAAAACAGAAGAGGCACTGAAACAGCAGGAGGGGAGAAAAGGACCCTCACCCCAAGAAGGGCTGTGGAAACTGCTCGCTTGTTACAAGGGCTTCTAAAGATCTTGATGAGGAGATTCATTTCCAGCAGACAGACCTTCAAAGCTAAAGGAGGAACGGTGTGACCCCGAGCGTTGACACCTCTGGTTCCACACAAGGTGAGGCTTCCTGACAGTTCCGCCAGGCTTCCCCCGCTCCCAGCCCTCGAGCAACCCCCCAGCCCCCTTTTGTGGACACACGCAGCCACTCAAGTCCTCCCCACTCTTCAAGGCCAAGCTCGTCTCCTGGGTCCCTGCTACACCATTTCTCCCAGGGTGAGGAACGGGCTCCTGGGGGGCATGGACAAGCCCTCTACCTTGACCCCAGCCCAGGATGGCAGTGGGGAAGCGCCAAGCGAGACCTGAGTCACTCAGAAGAAGGCCTGGCCCCGCAGGCAGTCTCCCGCTGACCCCGGCCCTGAGGACTGCTCTCACACACGCTGGACGCTGGCTTGAGACCTCCTTCCACTGGCTTGCAGGCATTTTCTAAACGGCGCCCTCTCAAGCCATTTTTCCATCCGCTCAACAAGGAGTCACAGAAGCCAGGCTTCAGGGGCAGCATCTCTGCCTCTGCCTACATTAATTACCATATCCCTACTCTGGTCAGCCTTGTTCCGAGGCCCTCCACGGTGACCTGTAAACTCTTACGGAACCACAGACCACCCCCCACTGGCCACAAAGAGCCCAAGCCGAGTATGCGCACACACGAGAAACTGTGATACTAGAAGGCAGGGCTGTTTTAATTCATTTACTCCAGCCTGCCGGCTGCCTAGCTGCCTCCCAGGGTGGCCACCTCCTCCAGGAAGCCTCTCTGGAATCCTCAGCTGCAGTTCCTCCCCAGGGCCTTCCTCACTCACAGCTCCATCCTGAAAAGGGTTTTCTCTCACACCTATTGTCAGAGGGCCTCACAGTTTTTACCACTCCTTCATCTAATAACTAACTCAAAATTGTGCCAAGGCACAGCTCAAGTCTGCCCACTTCTAACTGCTGTTTGCCCTGCTCTGCTGGCACCTTGCTGGCTCAGGGTCCCCAGGAACCCTGTGCCCTGTCTCCATATGGTCTGGACTCGGAGACACGCTCATTTAAAGCATTCAGTATCCTCCTAACAGCATCTTTGTACCTCTTTCCAGTCTGGTCATCAAGATCCAGGTGAAGACAGGAATAAGCGGTCCTAAGGTGAGGACCTCCTGCCTCTCCTACCACCGGGCCACTCTGCCAGACACACCATCCACTGGCCGCCCTGTCATTACACACACTGCTC
The DNA here is from genome assembly GCF_055505025.1 of Bos grunniens. Taxonomy (NCBI): domain Eukaryota; kingdom Metazoa; phylum Chordata; class Mammalia; order Artiodactyla; family Bovidae; genus Bos; species Bos grunniens. The sequence continues at coordinate 44,121,340 of NC_141192.1, forward strand.
CCTGGCCCAGCAATTCCTTCTCTTCTTCCTTTCCCATCTCTGACTTACTAGGCAAACCTGCCACTAACATTCTTCCTGTTACATCTGCTGTCCCTCACAAGGCTTTGCAGTTGATACATCCTGGAATCCAGAGTTTCTTCTCTCTTCTCCTTATCCACCCATCGGCCTTAAGTTACATTGTCTTTCCAGAATCTTTTTCTTCCTAGTTGAGTTTTGGGGTTTACCCTCCTATCCATCTTATCTAGACTGGAGAACAGCACAGCATCTTTGGAGCAGAGGCTAGCTGGGGATCATAACATGCATGATCCAGTGCCTGCATGGGATGCGGAGGTCAGGGGGGTCCCAGGTCTGTGCCCTGTGGGGTCTGGGCAAGGCTGGTTCAGACACGGTCTCAAGTGCCTCTCAGGACACCACTGTCATAGGAATGCACATTCTAAGCTCCAAATAACCAATCCTCAAATTACCATTTAGAGAAGACGCTTTTATATTCAGGAAATCGCTTGCCTTTGGATGATGTGTTCGATTAACTTTTAAAATATTACTACACTTCCAAACACTGTCATTTTTTCTCAAAATTTTTATTTTTACTAAACCTCATATTTAAAGAAAACAATGATGTAAATCTATGAAAATGAGCGCTCAAAGGATTAATACCACAAAACATTTGGCAACACCAAAACATACACGGTCTTCAGCTGAGAGCCCTCTCAGGCGTGTCAGCCCTGTGGTAGATCAGGACCCTCTGACGCACACCCCGGGGCAGCCTCGTCGTCTGCATCAGCAGATTCAAGAGGGGAGGTGACAGGCCCTGCTGGCGCAGCCCTGCCCGCCAGGGGGCGGGGGTGGCGCGAGATGTCTGGACTCTGCTCTGGCAACACAGCCACACAGCAAATCTTCACTCAATTCTCCCCGGGAAGGACAGCTTAAACAAACTGAAAGCCTGCCTGTGTGAAACAGCGAGCCTCTTCTGGGAAAGCAGCCAAGAAGGGAAATAGAATGAATTTTAAATCAAAGGACAAAGCTCTCCAATTTATTTTAACCTCTCAGTTGATCTCAGATTGAATGTAATTTTACTATGCTTAAAAGGAAACAATTCCTCATATTCTTCCTCTAGAAGGTCATAATGTTGCGCCAGGAAAGAGAAGACCAGGGAAAGCCCAGAATTACAAACAAATGTGTCCATTTAAATGACAAAGATAAGTAAATGATACTATTATTTGTCTTTATTATTTGTGTGACAGGCTTTTCCACCTATGAGACACTGTCTCCTGAAATAAGGGATCCTACGCAATTCATTTTTAAGGATGAAAAAATAAAAAATTCCAAGAGCGATTAAAAGCTAGTTAGAAGACAATATAAGAAAAAAAAATCAGATGCTATAGGGTAAATACTCTAAATTTATTTACAATTCTTTGGACTGCCAAAATAACTAAAACCCACTGTGAAACACTATGGTTTGCATTACGAGGTCTATACCTGGCTTGAAATCAAGGAATCTTCATATACATATTTCTTTTCCAAACGGTAAATAGAAATTCCTCCTCCTCCCTCTATGAGTAACAGTGTCTAAACACAATAAATTTAGTTCACTGTGTATGGTTTTTCATCCCGAATATTAGTAAAAGTATCAAAGCGAACCTCCTGCTCAGAATTGGGGCTGATACTTGAACGACAGGAGGAGAAAGAAGGGCCCACCCACCAGCGCCCACAGGACAGCAGCCCCACACGGCCCTGCCCAGCACACAGCACCCTGCAGAGCATGTGCCGCCACCACAGCCTGCGTGTTGTTTAGTCGCTCAGTCGTGTCCAGCTCTTGGCAATCCCATGAACTGTAGACCGCCAGGCTCCTCTGTCCATGGGGATTTCCAGGCAAGATGACTGGAGCAGGTTGCCATTTTCTCCTCCAGGGGATATTCTTAGTCCAGGGACTGAACTCTGTCTCCAGCAAGTCTCTTGCACTGCAGGCATATTCTTTACTCCTGAGCCACCAGGGACGTCACTACAGTTTCCACTGTGCTAACTGGGCAACTGAGATGCGGAAGTTAAACCACAAAATGGAACCACAACTCAAACCTGGGTCTCTCTCTTCTCAAAGTTGTGTTCCTTCCATTGTGGCTGACAACTCACTTTGAAGTGGGTGGAACTGTAACCAAGCACCAAAAAGCATCCCCGCAGTGCAGGCCCCATTCCTTCCTTCCAGAGGGCACCAGCCTCCCCCGCCCCATCCTGGCACACTGAGTGGAGGAGGTGGGGCCTCTCCTAAAGGCTGATGTCATGTGTTGAAGTCAGAAGGCACCAGGGATATGGATGTGAAGAGCTCTTCGTTAAACCCCCAACATGCAGCCAGCCAGAGCTGCCAGCCTGCACTTCCTTCTACAACAATACTGCTTCCCTGCAACTTCCACTCTCTGGAGTCTCAAATAAAAAGAAAAAAAAAATAGCCTCAGCCTCTTCTCTGTGGCACCTTTTCAAATATTTGGGCATCATGATCCCATTTTGCCCTTCTCACCCCTCTGTAAAAACATCCATTTAAGTGTTCTTCATCAGATGTTGTTCCAGCCTCCTCCCCATCTGAGTCATCATCATCTGGACCTACTTGAATTTATAAGCACCTCTGAACACCCTGTGCCCAGACAGAATGAAATATGTGAGGGGTGGGCGACAGCACAGAGGACACTGGATGCTGTTGGAATTGTTCTGGGCATTACGTTTCTACTAACACAGCTCAGAGTCATGTTGCTTTAGGAGCTCCACCCCTACTCTGGCTACTGACCTGAACTAAGTCCTTTGTTTTGCTTTCTTACTCATTGGAAGGGGGGACAACAGAAGATTTGTTTTTAATGTTGGCTAGGGGGCAAGGTATAGGTACCCTCTAGAAGACAACTTGGCCATTAATATTACAAAAAAAAAAAAAATCCTTAAACGCATGTATTGCTACTGATCCTGCAATTTCACTTTAGGGAATTCATTTCAAGAAAATAATTAGGTATACATGTGTTCCACATGTATACCTGTGGTGGATTCATTATGATATTTGGCGAAACTAATACAATTATGTAAAGTTAAAAAATAAAATAAAATTTAAAAAAATTAAAAAGAAAATAATTAGGGACACACAGATTTATAAGACTTACATATAAAGATACTGGCTGGAAACCTTGTGTGTCCTATAACATAGGAAAAACTCAATATAGCTTATAGTAAGTGATGCATGTTGTCATTTAACACGCAGGAGTTATTTAAGGACACAAGAAGGTATTTATGACATATTACCTTAGTAAGAAATAGGCAAGAACAGTGTAGTACCGTATCTGTAATAATCTGGATGTAAGCAGATAGTAGGGGCTGCCTGTCACCCGTCCTGAGCTATTTCAGGAGGAAGGTGGAGGAGGGGGCCCCTCTCAGAGACCTGGCGAGAACCTCAAGGTGCTGTTGCTGGGAGAGAGGCGTATGTGTGGGTAGACTGCCCAGTTAATCCTCAAGATCTTGGGCAGTGTTATCCATCTAGTAGATGACTTGGAACGTGGCACAGTGGCGATGTGTGGACAGAGGGGCCCAAAGGCCCAGGAGATAGTGTTGGACTCAAGAGATCGAGGTGTCTGGGCTCAGGCCTCCATGCTGGGCTTGGAGCACCTGAGAGGCTGCAGAGACCGCTCACCGCAGCCATGGGGGTGAGTGCGCCCAGGTGTCCGCCCAGTGGAAGACTGGGGAACACGCGGTGGGAGAGCCGCAGTCATTAAGAGGTGGTAGAATTATATGTCGGAGAAGGCAATGGCACCCCACGCCAGTACTCTTGCCTGGAGAATCCCATGGACGGAGGAGCCTGGTAGGCTGCAGTCCACGGGGTCGCTAAGAGTCGGACACGACTGAGCAACTTCACTTTCACTTTTCACTTTCATGCACTGGAGAAGGAAATGGCAACCCACTCCAGTGTTCTTGCCTGGAGAATCCCAGGGACGGGGGAGCCTGGTGGGCTGCCGTCTATGGGGTCACATAGAGTCAGACACGACTGAAGTGACTTAGCATAGCATAGCATAGCATAGAATTATATGTGAATACAATGCTCTTATTTTTGCTTGTCTGAATTTCTTAAATTTTCTCTGAATTTCTTAAAATTTCTAAGAGGAAACATCATTGTTGTTTAGTTGCTAAGTCATGTCCAACTAGCTCTGTGACCCCATGCTCCTGGCAGCCTGGCAGGCTCCTCTGTCCATGGAATTTTCCAGGCAAGAATATTGGAGTGGGGTGGCATTTCCATCTCCAGGGAATCTTCCTGACCCAGAGATCGAACTCACATCTCCTGCATTACAGGCAGATTATTTACCGTTGAGCCACTGAGGTTATTTGCTTTTAAAATGCTTCTCTAGGGATACTCAGAGCTGCTTCCTTTCCTGACGAGGACACTGGGCAGACCCCGGGGCCTCAGGCCTGGGTCGCAGGAGGCACGTGGTGTTAGCTGTCCCTTGGCTGCTGCACATGCTACCAGAGGACGTGGCTCGTGGCGTCCGGGTGCCGAGGGGCAGTGGAGGACTGTGCAGCCTTGAGAAGGAGGGAGACGCTGACACACGCTGTCTGCCACGGGGATGCTGTCGCAAGCGAAACAAGCCTGTCACAGGAGACAGAATACCACGTGACCCCACATGGGCGGGGCCTGGAAGAGAGGGGCGGCTGCAGGGGCTGGAGAGGGGATGGGGAGTCCGTGTTTAATGGGGGACAGAGTCTCCGTTTGAGAAGATGAGAAAGCTCTGGAGGTGGATGGAAATGGCCGTGGCAGACAAGGTGAATGTACTTAATTGCCACTGACCTCTGTACTTCAAAATGGTTAAAATGGTAAATTTTATGTTATATATATTTGAACATGATTTTTTTTGAAAAGCACAATGCTGGAACCCATGAAATCCCTCAGGAGGAGGAGAGGTCAGGGGAGCAGTCCTCCTGACCCTGAAACATAGCATTGGAAAAGCTGTTTGAGAAAATGTACACAAGACATTCCGGCCAATTCTATTCAAGGTCATCTAACCAATCTGAAAAATCCCAGTTCAAGTCGAGTTTATCGTATGTGCCAAGTACACACACAGCTGGTTTACCTCACTGCTCTTCCCTGGGAGGCAGAACCGCTAAACATGTGAGCATCAGTGGCAACTCAGACCCAGGATTTAAGGCCTGCTACACACTTCGCCATTCCCATTTCATTCATCTTTACACGAACGTAATTTCTGCTTTTTGACATCAAGTGTCTCTGGTGATGAACCAGCAGCGGGTGAGAGGGGTGGGGTGAAGATCCAGCCAAGGATGGGAAGGACCTCCTAGATTCCCCAAAACCTAACCAGGACTCTCCTTTCCACACTCTCTATACCCACTCTCCAAGGTTCACCCCCTCACACGAGGTTTCCAATGAACACAAGAGTAACACTGAGGTCTTGTAAAATCAAGAAGAAAATCTGCTCTCAGAGGGCATGTCTTCTAAGGATGGGAGCTCCTGGGCAAGAACCTCCACCAACAGCTATCCTCAAAGCCGGTGCCGGCCGTTCAAATGCAACTGGCCTGTTCCTTCTGTGTCACCTGCTACCCTGCCAACCAGTCTCACCAATCAGATCAGAGATGCTGAGGAGACAAGAGAAGGAGATACAGGAGGGAGAATTACAAAGAGAAACTGATTTTTCAAACCCAAAAGCTTTTTCTGCACCCAGGGAAAAAAGATAAAACTTATCTCCATTAGACAGATTTTCAAAAAAACAAAAAACTGGTGAATAAATACTCCGTTTGAAACACTTTGGAAATCAGTATTTGAAAAAAAAGAAATCCAGTGCTTCCAGCTGGAAAACATGATGAAGTAGAAATGATGGGCACAGAATCTAAGGGCAAAAGTTCTCCATCCTGGACTTGAAATGCTTTTGCCTACAGGGTGTGTGGTTAAAGAACACTGGAGGCTGTTGCCTTGGGGCATCACTGCTATCTTACATCTGGCTCCTGCATCTCTCAGTGGGCCAGGCTGAGTCACCAGGTTGTGGGCCACCACCTTCTTCCCATCTGCCAGACATCCAACACCTAGAACACAGGAAGCCACGGCATTCCCAAACAACCTACTCAGAGTGCAAAGCGCTGTGACCAGTGGTTCCTTGCAGACCACAGAATTCTGTCCATGCCCATCATTCTCGGAGAAAATATACTTCTTAACCATAACAAAATAGTTTCTAAAGGAAAAAAACCACACATATGATGGATGAGTAAGAAAAAACATTTTAAACAAGAAAAGAAGATAAAGTCCTTTAAAGGCAAAATAAAAGGATTTGGTGCATTCATCAAAAGTTATTAGTAGTATTTCAAACAAGAGGAAAATCAGTACATTCCTATCTCTTTAAAGATAAAGAAATCAACTGTATAACAGTTAAGAACATGAAACCCGGGTCAGTGCCACATCGATTTTAACTACTGGGTCAGACTATAGCAAGTAGTTACATGTAGGACATGTCCTGAAGACAGCTTCTCCCTCTCTCTGCAATATGCCTGAAAGTCCAAGAGAACACTTGGTTTTATTAATATAAGACAACCCACAGAAAATCTCTCATTAATCCACATAGCAGAAGTACATCCTATTATTATAATAAAGAAACACTTATTAGCTAACTGTTCCATTCAGATGCTCCCCACTACACAGGTAAAGCCTGTCTCACGTAGGAAGGAGCTGTGTTTGGGGCTTCCGACTCAGTGCGGAGAGAGGGGGCAGATCTAATGCAGATGTCTAACACACACACATGCTCCCAAGTCGAGAGCAGCTGGAACCTGTGCTGGGTGTTACACAGGCCTGGACTCCCTGGACTGACAGTGTCCCAGAAAGAAACACTAATAATCAAACTCTCTGTCACTATTAAAGCAAAATTTCATGCACTAACTTCCTGTTTTCAGGAGTTTGTAAGTTATTACTCTAACCCAACAGATAAACAAGCTGAAAAGCCAACAAGTCCTCTCAGATTGCTCAGAGAAGTGAGGTTACAGGGCAAACTGCTGCTCCCAAAACTGGGGAGACCAGCTGGTGAATACAGAGAATCACAAACTTCCCAGAGCAGCAACCGGGGGGGAGGCAGAGCCTGAGGAGGAAACTTGAGCTGCAGGATGAAGGACTGGAGGCTCGCTGTGGATGAGCCCGAGTGCTAAGGTCAGGGGCCCCCACACTCCCGTGAGTTTTACCTCCAGGAGCTTAACCAGGTTTCCCAGAGTGACTACTGGAGATAGAACCCCTCATGCCTCCAGTGGAGGAGGGGAAGGAGCTGTTCTGAAAGAGAAGGCGCACTCTGGTGGCTCAGCAGTAAAGAATCCACCGGCAATGCAGAAGATGTGGTTTCGTTCCCTGAGTCAGGAAGATCCCCTGGAGTGGGAAATGGCAACCCACTCCAGTATTCTTGCCAGGAAAATCCATGGACAGAGGAGCCAGATGGGCTTCAATCCATTTGGGCTGGAAGAGCGGGACATGACTTAACTAAACCACCATCTGTTGTTAGTAAGGCTTGCCCTCGAGAACCTGACCAACTGGGCTGTTATCAGAGCGTAATCAATCTGAAGGAAGGGAAATACCCAACTCCAGGGACTCTGACTATCCTGTCCCACCTGAGTGGGAGGAAAGCTGAGCTGCGTTTGTGAAGTAGATGCCAGGGGTGCAGGCTCACTAGGAGACTGAGCCCTGCCCACTATGGCACCAAAGGCTGGGTTATGGGAGCTCCTCTTACCCAGGACATCGTATCTGGCTTTTAAGAAAAAACTACAAGACACACTGAAAAGGAAAAGGAATGCTTGAAGAGAAGCACCCAGATCAGACTCACATACGGCAGGATGTCGGAATTATCAGGCCAGGAATTTAAAGCAGCTATAATCAATATGCTAAGAGCGCTAACAAAAAGAGTAGACGAAACGAAGGAAAAAATGAATACCATAGGCAAAAGAGATAAAAATTCTAAGGAAGAATTATAAAATAATGGTAGAGATCAAAACCACTAACAGAAATGAAGAATGACTTTGAGGGAACTGGACATGGCTGATGAGACGACCTCAGGGCTTGAGGATATGACAACAGAAACTTCCAAAATAAAAACTGAAGATAAAAAACAAGACTAGGGGAAAAAAAGAACTGTTGAATAACTACAAAAAGTGTAAGAGGTATAAGTGGTTCCACTTACAGAAAAAAGAGAGAAAGGAATATAAGAAATATTTGCAGCAATAATGACTGAAAATGTCCTCATGTTAACTACAACAGCAAACCACAGATTCAGCAAGCTCAGAGAACACCACACAGGATAAATACAAAGAACTCCACCCAAGCATACTCAAACTGTAGAAATTAATCATAAAGAAAAAACCTTGAAAGAAGACACAGGGGGAAAAATAGCTTTACAGAAACAAAGATATGAATTATATCCAGCTTCTCCTCAGAAACCACGCAAGCAAGAAGAGAGTACAATGAACTATTTAAAGGGTTGAGAGAAAAAAAATCATCAACCTAGAATTCTGGACCCTGTGAAATCTCCAAAAGTGAAAGGGAAATAAAGACTTTCTCAAATTACAAAAACTGAGGGAATATGTTGCCAGTAGACCTGCCTCGCATGAACTGTTAGAAGAAGCTCTTCAGAGAGAAGGAAAATGATTTATGTCAGAAATGCAGATCACTATAAAGAAAGGAAGGGCATCAGAGAAGGGATAACTGAAGGTAAATTTACAACTTTAATTTTTCTTCTCTTCTTCTTAATTGATCTAACGGATACATTTGCTCAAAAATAATAATAGCCATCATATATTTGGTTCTGTATGCTTATATATGCATTAATGTATATGACTGACATGTGTGAAATGAATGACAGTAATGATACAAAGAATGGGGGGAGAGATTCATAACATTTTACTGTTAGATACCTGTGCTGTAAAGCAGGATATTGTTGTCTGAAATTAAACTTGGATTATCTGTAATAAAATGTAAAAAAGGGAGAAAGTGGGATCATGTAAAATGCTTAATTAAAACTACAAAAGGCAGACAAAGAGTGGAAGAGAAAAGGACACAGAACAAAGAACAAGAGCAAGGAACAGACAAGAATAACAAACACGGCAGACATTGGTACAATGTCTATAATAATTACTTTACATTGTCAGGATCTAAAAACACCAGTTAAAAGACAGACTGTCAGAATGATTAAAAAAAACAAGCCCCAACTACCTACATGTTGTGTACAAGAAATCTACTTTAAAGACACATATAGATGAAAAGTAAAGGGATGGAAAAAAATACTAGTCAAAAGATGGCAGGAGGAGCTGTATTAGCTCAAACAGAACAAACTTCACCCCAAGAAAAGTTACCAGGAATAAAGAAGGGAAATACATAAGATGACATAATAATCCTTAATGTGTGTGTGCCTAACAAGAGCATTAAAACACATGATACAGAAACTAAGAAACCTGCAAGGAGGAACAGAATACATAGGTCAAAGAACAAATCTTAGTGAAATTAAAAAATATTCCGAATCAAATAAGAATGAAAATACAAGTTACCAAAATTTGTGCAATGCAGTGAAATCAGTGCATGAGAAGAAAATGACAGCACTGAATACAATCTGGAAAAGAAGAATGATTTGAAATTAATCATCTAAGCTTCTACCTCAGAAAACTAGAAAAGGAGAATAAATCCTAAGTAAACAAAAGAAAATAAATAATAAAAATTACAAAGCTAAGAAATGGGAAAGAATTCTAAAAACTGGTTCTTTGAAAAGAGCAATAAAATCAATAATCCTCTAGTCAGGCTACCTATGAACAAATGAGAAAAGACACAAATTAGAATGTCAGAAATGAAAGAGGGTACATCAATATACACATCCTGTGGACGTTAAAAGGAGAATAAAGGAATACTACGAACACCTCTATGCCTGCAAATTTGATAACCTAGATGAATGGACCAATTTCTTGAAAGACATAATCTCCAAAACTAAGACAAGAAAAAATAGGCAATTTCAACAGGCCTGTATCTATCTTAAAAATTGAATCAATAGTTACTAACCTCCTATAACAAATGGCACTAGACCCAGCTGCATTCATTGCTGAATTCTGCCAAACATTTAAGGAAGAAACTATACTAATTCTCTACAGTCTCTTCCAGAAGATAGAGGCAGAGTGAATACTTTATTTTATGAGGCCAGTGTTAACCCTAATAACAAAACCAGACAAACACATTACAAGAAAAAAAAAATCAAACCAATACTTCTTATGAATAAGTTGAATCCAACAATGTGTAAAAAAGAACTGTACACAATGACCAAATATGATTTATCCCAGGTATGCAAGTCTGGTTCAATATATGAAAATCAGTTAATGTAATCTACCACACTAAGAAGTTAAAGAAGGAAAATCCCATGATCATAGTTACAAATGCAGAAAAAGCATGTGATCAAATTCAACACTTGTTCATGATAAAACTTTTCAGCAAACTAAGAACAGAGGGGAAACTTCCTCAACTTGATAAAGAACATCTAAAAAAACCTTCATCTAACATCATATTTAATGGTGAGAAACAAAAAGCTTTCCTTCTAAGATCAGGAACAGGGCAGGAATGTCTTCTCTCATCACTCCCTTTTAATATCATACTAGAAGTCCCAGCTAATGCAGTAAGACAAGAAAACAGAACAAAAGATATAATACAGATTGAGAAGGAAGAAATAAAACTGTCTTTGTTTGCAGGTGACATGATTGTCTATGTAGAAAAATCAAAAGAATCAACAACAAAAAAAATCCCTGGAACTGTTAAGTAATTGCAACAATCCTTGCTATAATTGCAGGATATACAATAAATACACAAAAGTCAATCACTTGCCTATAGTAAATGAACAAGCAGAATTTAAAATTAAAAGCACAATACCATTTACATTGGTGCTAAGTCGCGTCAGCTGTGTCTGATTCTGTGCGACCCCATAGATGGCATCCCACCAGGCTCCCCCGTCCCTGGGATTCTCCAGGCAAGAACACTGGAGTGGGCTGCCATTTCCTTCTCCAATGCATGAAAGTGAAAAGTGAAAGTGAAGTCGCTCAGTCGTGTCCGACTCTTAGTGACCCCATGGACTGCAGCTACCAGGCTCCTCCGTCCATGGGATTCTCCAGGCAAGAGTACTGGAGTGGGGTGCCATTGCCTTCTCCCACCATTTACATTAGCACCCTCAAAATAGAGATACTTTGGTACAAGTTTAACAAAATAGACACAAAAATTTATATGACCAAAACCAAAAAACTCTAATAAAAAAATTTAAAAAGAACTAAATAAATGGATAGCTACTCCATGTTCATGGATTGGAAGACTCAATATTGTCAAAATGTCAATTCTTACTAACTTGATCTGTAGACTCAACACAAACCAAATCAAAATCCCAGCAAGTTATTTTGTGAGTACCAACAAATTCTAAAGTGTATATGAAAGGCAAAACAAAAAACCAGAAAGCCCAACACAAGATTAAAGGGAAAGAACAAAATCAGAAGACTAACATTATCCAACTTCAAGATTAAATCTAAAGGGAAAGTAGTATCGGAAAGAATAAACAGATAGATCTTTGGAACAGAGAAGACAGCCCAGAAACAGACCTACATAAATACAGTCAACTGATTTTTGACAAAGGAATAAAGGCCACAACAAAACAACGATGGCCTATTCAGTAACTAATACTGGAACTACTGGACATCCGTATGAAAGGAATAAAAATCTAGGCACAGACCCTACAACCGTAAACTCTTCTCAAAAATTAACTCAAAATGGATCACAGGCCTAAATATGGAACACAAAATAATAAAAATCCTAGAAGATAACACAGGAAAAAAAATCTAGGTAACCTTGAATATGGCAATGACTTTTTAGTTATATTGAAGGTATACTCTGTGAAGGAACTGATAAAGCTAAACCTCATTAACTTAAAACTTTCTGCTCTGAGAAAGACACTGTCAAGAGACTAAGAAGACAAGCCACAGACAGAGAAAGTGTTTGCATATTATATATCCAACAAAGGACAATTATCCAAAATACACAGAGAACTCTTAAAAGTTAACGTTAAGAAAATGAACAACCCAGTCACAATGTGGGAAGAAGACCTGAACAGACATTTCCGCAATGAAATTGTACATGTGACAAATAAACATATCGTGGCTCTAGTGGCAAAGAACCCACCTGCCAATAAGCTATCACTTCCAACCTATTAGAAGGGCCAGACTAAAAACCGGGGACAATACCAATTGCTGGTGAGGGTGTGGAGTGACAGGAGCTCTCACTCACTGCTGGCGGGAGTGCAAAATTGTACAGACACTTTGGAAGACAGTTTGGTAGTTTCTTATAAGTGTATTCCTGCCATATGATCCTTGTATTTACCCAAATGAATTGAAAACTTATGTCCACACAAAAAAAATTGAACACAGATGTTTATAGCAGCTTTATTCATAACTGCCAAACTTGGAAGCAACCACGATCTCCTTCTGAATGTCCTTCCTAGCTGAATGGATAAATACATTGATACATCCAGACAACAGAATACTATTCACAATAAAAACAAAAGGGTTATCAAGCCATGAAAAGACATAGATAAACGCTCAGCGTATGTTACTAAGTGAAAGAAGTCAATGTGAAAAGGTTACATACTATTTGATTCCAAGTATGACATTCTGGAAAAGGCAAAAATCATGGAGACAGTAAAAGGACCAGTGGTTGCCAGGGCTTGGGGGAAGGAAGGATGACTAGGCAGAGCAGAGAGGATTGTTAGGGCAGTGAAACTAGTCTATATGATCCTGTAGTGCTGCATGCATGGCACTGAATATAGAACACCATGCTGCTGCTGCTGCTGCTAAGTCGCTTCAGTCGTGTCTGACTCTGTGCGACCCCATAGACGGCAGCCCACCAGGCTCCCCCGTCCCTGGGATTCTCCAGGCAAGAACACTGGAGTGGGTTGCCATTTCCTTCTCCAATGCTTGAAAGTGAAAAGTGAAAGTGAAGTCACTCAGTTGTGTCCTAGTGACCCCATGGACTGCAGCCCACCAGGCTCCCCCGTCCCTGGGATTCTCCAGGCAAGAACACTGGAGTCGGTTGCCATTTCCTTCTCCAATGCATGAAAGTGAAAAGGCAAAGTGAAGTCGCTCAGTCGTGTCTGACTCTTAGCGAGCCCATGGACTGCACCCTACCAGGCTCCTCTGTCCATGGGATTTTCCAGGCAAGAGTTCTGGAAGTCCTAAAATAAACTACGGACTTTGGGTGATTCTGATGTATCAGTGTTGGTTCACTGATTTTAACAAATGTCCCATTGTCGGGGGGGCGGTGCTGATAGTGGGAGTGCCTGTGTATGGGGGCGAGGAGTATATGGAAACGTCTGTACACTCTGCTCAGTTTTGCTGAGAACCTAAAACTGCTCTAAAAAAAATAAAGTTTGTTTAAAAATAATCAGTGAACTGATACATACCATCGTTTCTTTTTTTTAATTCTATTTTTTTTTTTTAAGAAATTTTGGTCACCTCCCAGTAAAGTCATTTCACAAGGCACTTAGGGCTTGAAGGAAGGCAGGAGAGTGCTGCTCTAGGGTAGTGTCTCCACTGCCTTGCGAAATCCATTCTCTACCCGACAGGAGACTTGCTCCAAATGCCACCACATCCAGCTCATTCACTAGGGGCAAGACAGGTCCGCACCCCACCCCCCAGCCCCCACCAGCAGCCCAGGCTGGCCTGGCCCTGGAGGCAGCTGCAGTACCTGGAGGGAGGGTCTCCATGCTGTGTGCCTTCTCATCCCCGTTGCTGTGATGAAGGTCTTTCTTTTTAATTGGGTCAATGTCATTCCAGTCCTCCTGGGAGAGAAAAGATACCAAATGAGTTGACAGGTTCCTGGAGCACACTTCCATTCATCAGGTCAATAAACAGTGAATCTTTCTAGGCAAGTGGACGGTGGGGACACAGCAAGGTGACATCTCCCATCTACAGGATCGCACCCCAGACCTGCTCAGTGGTGGAGACCCAAGGACAGAAGTGTGGGACCTGCTTTTCTTTCTCCATTTGCTATGTATAACACTTATGTATTGAAAGAAATACTCTGGAGACTTCGGGAGGGTGGAGAAGGGAGACAGGGAAACTAGATTAAATAAGAGAATTCAATAGTGGCTAAATCAAAGCCATTAAAATCAGGGTAGCTCTCAGGATGCTTTCTACAGCTTAAGGGTACCATAGGATCAGAGTCTCCCTTGGGCAACTGAACCAGGCTCAGAGGTTATTAAATGATTTCTGTAATTCTACTGAATAATAGTGGAGGGAGGGGAAAGGATGGCCGGGCTTTCCTTTTGGCTAATAGGGCTACAAATTAAGGGCTTAATGTAAAACCAGATGATAGAAGCTCTAGCAGAATTTATTCAACTCATCTGCGCAAACAATTTACTCTAATCTATCAATATTAATCAAGCTAAATAACAACCTCATGACCACAGAGCTAAATTTATTTTTCAACCACTTGGGACCTGATTTCTGTGAATACCATAAGGTTTCTGTATACACCCCCAAATCAGCAATACCCCATGGCTCGTAATCCTCCCACACAGACAGACATCTGTGGGCCAAGCCATCATCAACTGGCCATTTCCCCAGCAGATGCTATGAGGATGCCGTCTCCCTCAGGGGAAACCCAGCCTGTCTTGCTTGGATTTGTTCAGCCAGCATTCCTCCAGCCAGCGAGGACTGTGTGACCGCTAGACACATTTTGGCTCTAAACAATGTAAAGTGAGATCTGCAGAAAGAGTAATTCTCAGGGGCTGGGCCAAATCAGACATGTTTCCCTAAATGCAACTGGCTCTGCCAGTAAGCTGCATTTTTACTCAAAAGGTAGAATAGAGTAATTGAGCCTAAGCCTCCTCCTCTAGAGGCCAGCTTGTCCTTCAGTTGCTTTTGAGGTTTAATGAAGCTGGTTTATCCCAGCAAAGGAGGGATCGTGGGGGAGGAACGTACCACCCACTTATCACAAGGCCTTCTCAGGCCTCCAAGTGCTATGACTTTTGAAGATCCTAGCTTCCCTTGTGGCTCAGCTGGTAAAGAATCTGCCCGCAATGAGGGAAACCTCGGTTCGATCCCTGGGTTGGGAAGATCTCTTGGAGAAGGGAAAGGCTAACCACTCCAGTATTCTGGCCTGGGGAGTTCCAAAGACTGTATAGTCCATGGGGTCTCAAAGAGTCGGACACGACTGAGTGACTTTCACTTCACTTCACTTCAGCCCACTCTGTAATGTATGAATTAAAATGCATCCGGACCCCGTCTGAGCTTCCCAGGTGGCGCTAGTGGTAAAGAACTCGCCTGCCAACGCAGGAGATGTAAGAGACTAAGAGACGGAGGACTGATCCTTAGGTCAGGAAGATCCCCCGGAGGAGGGCATGGCAATCCACTCTAGTATTCTTGCCTGGGGAATTCCATGTGACAGAGGAGCCTGGCAGGCTACAGTCCATAGGGCTGCAAAGAGTTGGACACGACTGAAGCAATTTAGCATGCACAGCGTGTACTCCATTTAAATACTTTTTGCTGCAAAAAAATTTTTGAAGGATATTTATATTTTGACTTTTGAGATTACTTGGTTATAAATAAACTTTCAATTTACTATTGGCAAAGATTTCAAGACAATCTTGGCAACTGCCAGGGAGAGAGAGAATCTGACCTCTCTCTGCCTTCACAATATAAAGAGACATGTGAATACCAAATCCAGCAAGTAATGAAGCTACCAGAATCATACTGTGTAGACTTTTAATTAATTAAGCTTTATTAATTTTTGTTTTGTAGCTTGCTGGTAGCATTTTGTGGCTAATAACTTTTTCCACAGGCATCTGGCCTACTACACACACTGGCTAACCACTCACACCATTTAACCTTGCACTTGAATAAAATCAAACGTAAACAACAACAACACGTGAATTGCTGCTGGTGGGGCCCCCATGCTGTGATGTTCACCAAACCAACATCTGTAAGTCAATCATCCATGTTTTCTCAGAAAATAAACGTCATCTTCTTCACACTGACGAGATTGACTAGTCTGTATGTAAAACTCCCTAACCTGTGTCTACTCTTCCCCGCTTCATCCCAGCCAGGTGGCAACGAACCAAGCCCACCGAAGAACTGAGGCCAAAGATGAGGGCCGACTATATAACGAGGGCACCGCAAATCCCAGCAGGTGACGGGATGCTGAGCACCACGGATGAGCACCTACTCGCCAGGCACTGCACGAGGATACTTTGTCATCCTGGCAACAAGTCTGCCGTTTCATTAGTCCTATCCAACAACAGGGCACAGAAGATCAGAGAGGTTAAGCACACTGTCCAGGTTACACAGCGGGCAAGCAGCTCAAGTCGGCCCTTCAGAAAGCGGGAGGGGATGGCCGGCCAGGGCCCAGTTGGAACCAAGTTACAAGAGCCCGATTCTCACAGTATCACAAAAATCCAAGAATACGTTTCTAGGGAGTCATCCACAAAGGACTGTTCGGTCCTGCTGCTGCTGCTGCTGCTAAGTCACTTCAGTCGTGTCCGACTCTGTGCGACCCCATAGACGGCGGCCCACCAGGCTCCCCCGTCCCTGGGATTCTCCAGGCAAGAACACTGGAGTGGGTTGCCATTTCCTTCTCCAGTGCATGAAAGTGAAAAGTGAAAGTGAAGTCGCTTAGTCATGACCAACTCTTTGCAACCCCATGAACTGCAGCCCACCAGGCTCCTCCGTCCATGGGATTTTCCAGGTAAGAGTACTGGAGTGGGGGTGCCATCGCCTTCTCTGGTTTAGTCCTGCACTCAAAGTCAAAAAGTACAAATCACCACATTGACTACCTGCTCCTAGAGGAGGGTAAGGAGGGGGAGGAGGGGACAAAGAGGAGGGAGAGGGGAAGGGAAGAGGAGCACTTTGGCCGCTAACACTCACAGGGCACTTGCTAGGGGCTGAAGCCCATCCTAGACCCTGCCCACGTGTCCATCCTCAGTCTCAGTCTACTGATGAGAAAGAAGGCTGAGGCACCAATCATGGAGTCAGAGCACACTGCAAGGCTGGAGTCTAGCCCAGAGCTCAGTCTCAAACCTCCCCGTGCCCCACCCTTAGAGAAGACAGCTCCCCTCTACCACCACAACAGTCAAAACTAGAGAAAAACAGTGCATTTCCTATTCCCCTCAGGACATGACAGGGCACTGAAAACTCCTCTCAGTCGGGCTGGCCCATCAGAGCCACTGGCTGAGATGACGCCCACACGACCGTCTACCGCAGGGCTGCCCATTCACGGCCTGTCGCCACCCCGTGTTGTTGCTGGACATTTGGGAAGGGCTGAGGGCAACCCACTCCAGTACTCTTGCCTGGAGAATCCCACGGACAGAGAAGCCTGGTGGCCTACAGTCTATGGGCTCGCAGAGAGTTGGACACGACTGAAGCGACTTAGCACACACAGCACGAGGGTGCAGGGACACCCACCCTGGGCCATCATGACCCGTGCCTGGGGCCGCTGCCCCTCAGCAGAGTCCAGACCAGACCCCACAAGAAAAACGAGGAAACAGAATGACAGGGAGGAGATTTGAGACTTGTGTTGTGGAAATGTCACTCTGGCTGTGATGAGGGAGGAACTGGAGGGGGTGGGAGACGGGCCCGGAGGCCAGAAGGTGAGGCGGCTGGGGTGGGGGCACTGCTGGGGGGCCGCAGGTGGGAGGGAAGTGGCACAGGGGACAATCATCCACAAGACACGTGGGGAAGTCATTAGGGCAGGGCAGGGCTGGCACTAGGAAGGAAGAGGAGGCTGTCCTGGAGATGCTGGGTTACCCCAAGACACCACAAGCAGGAAACAAGATGGGAGGAAGGCGACCAGAGTGAGGACACCGTCCAGGGTGGCAGGAGAGGCTGGCATGCCAGGGACAGGCCAAGACACATGGCGTGCTGAGATGAGGCCTGGCCTGTGAGCCAGAGCCCCGGGTTCTGGCCACGGTTTTGCTTTGCTGCTGGTGGGGTCTGAGTAAGAAGCCTGCCTCCTCGAAGATGGGGATGTGGGGCCAAGGCACTGGAGGGCCCCTGGGAGTCCCAGGGAACAGACCCAGGTATGAGCACTTGATCACATGTCCTGCCTATAATCCACTAATGGCCAATACCTAAAAGCAACACAGGCCCTTCCAAGGCAAAGGACGGGGTGGTCTCCGGCACATTTCATTGTACCCACAGCACCCAGCACGGTGGTGGTCTTAGGGTAACTGCTCAATAATAAATGCAATCGAAAAAAACCCTCACTCTATTTACTCAGATTAATTTTACTGGCTTTGCTCACTTTCCAGAGGAAACCTTTCATTACAACCATCCCCCTCATACGTTTACACATATCGTAAGACATACACACATCAGTGGAGGCTCTATTTAAAAACAGAAACGCACTGAATATAATCAGAGTGGCTCCTTCACCCAGGATCTGCTGGTATCCAGGATGTGTCACCGGTGATCTGTGTTCTGTGTTAAGAGAAAATGACGCACGGACAGACAGATCCTCTTTGCAGTGACAAGCATAAACTGCTCAGGTTAGTGGAGTAATGATGTGGTTTGATGCTGGCTGGGTCAACAGTTGCAGAGAATCCAAAGCCTGTGATCCGACCCGTAAGTCTGCTTTTATTTCCCAGGATGCAGCTCCATCTCTGCTGTGCTCCTCCTGCCTGAAGAGGGATGCTGACACTGACTATGTAATGACTCATCCACACACGAAGACGCTGCAGATACATGCACACCAGGCGAGCTTGCTGGTTCTAAATGAAAGCGACATTCTGTCAGGAAATGTGACCCAAGGACCAGGATTCTCTGCTGACCCGACTGAGGGGATGCCACTGGCCCCGCATGACTTCATCGTTTGGATGAAGCCTTGGATACACTCACATGCAGCCCCAGAAAGATGCGGAAAGCACTGACCAGGGCACTGAGACTCTCTCCCTTTTCAGATGGCATTTGGCCAGATACTGCATACACTAACTCCTGCCCTCCTCACTGACTTACCTGGCAGGTAGTTATTACTATTACATACTTGAATTTGGTTAGTTTTCAGTCCAAAAGCTCAAGGTATGCATTACCTTGAGAAGCAGTCTATTGCCTGAAACACAAGTGGAATTAAATCAGGCCAGGAGTGAGATCAAATGAAAATAAACAACTGAAAAATGTCTATTTATCTACCATAATTAAAGAGTATGGCAGCCAAAATCCATCCTATTTCTAAGTAGATAAAGGAGCAATGACTTTTAACAAAATGACATTAGTTTCAGAAACAGTAAATCCAATAGGTTGGTTTGTTGAATAGTTATGAAAATTAAGGATAAATAGGCTTAGCTATTAAAATAACTTTCTGCACTTTATTTCCAATGTGATCTGTCTCTGTTTCAAAATAAGAGGAAATAAATAAAACGTGGGCTTGGTGTTTGCCTGAGACAAAGTGTCAGTCTTGGTGGTGGGGGGCTGGGCCAAGGGGGAGCAGGGATGGGGGCTTGGACAGAGGTGGGAAGCAACCGTCGGTGTCGGGGCACAGCCAGAGTCAGGCGACCCCTGAGGCTCAGCAGACAGCCATCACCTTGCTAAGGGCCCTAGGCCAGCCCTCATGTCCCAGGTGAGGGGACAGCCAGAAGGGTGGGGTGACTTCTTGTTGTTACCAGCCACTGCCAAACAGATCCCCTCAAAACTTAGTAACTTAGGAAAAAAACACTTAATACCTCACACACTGTCAGAAGGCCAAGGATCTGTCTGCTTCTGGCCCACAGTCTCTAACGAACCAACATGGCAGCCGGGGCTGTGGCCATCTGAAGGTCAGACGGGGCCCAGGGCTGCATCCAGGGAGCGAGCTGGCGGGGGAGAGGGGCGGGACAGGGGACCCCGGCCCAGCCCGGGAACCGCATGCAGTCACAGCTCCTGGTCGTCCAGGAGAGGTGAGTCAGCAGTTCAATCCACACTCCAGAGGGGGGCCCAGACCCCTTCTGAGCGGAGGCAGGCACAGACGAGGCCACTTCCCACGGACGACAGCACACTGCAGCACCGCAGCGGCCATGCGCACGTGCAAGGCTGTGCCGCGAACTGTCACTCCACCGCACGCTGACCTCTTCACCACCACCCAACACACAGACTATTCCCCCATGGTAACATGTGTGAATTATGAACCACCACCAAAACAAACACGCCTATACATACAAGACCAGATAACAAAGAATAAACGTATATGGCTAAACCATCAAAGGCTGCCTTCGTAAAGTTTAAATGCCTAATGCAACATTTGTTACAAAGGTAAAAGTATCACTGGGGAGGAAAAAGAGAAAATAAACAGGTTGTTTTCACTCCCTCCTTACTGAAATACATTTTGTCACCATTAAATTCCTTCAGCTGACTAGACCGTATGCTCAGAGGCAGATCAAGTTACCAAAAATACCACCTGAAGGACTTCTTGAACCTTTTCTCATCAAATGTCTACTTTTCACTGTTATTTAATGACTGTTCAGTAATTGCCACCACCAGGAACACCATTCTAGTTTGGGGGGAAAAAAAGCCAGGTTACCAGATGTGTTAAAAAGATGTTCTATTTCCACAGCCCATTTCTTTCTTTCTTTCTTTTTTAAATTTTATTTTATTTTTAAACTTTACAATATTGTATTGGTTTTGCCAAATATTGAAATGAATCTGCCACAGGTATACATGTGTTTCCCATCCTGAACCCTCCTCCCTCCTCCCTCCCCATACCATCCCTCTGGGTCGTCCCAGTGCACCAGCCCCAAGCATCCAGTATCGTGCATCGAACCTGGACTGGTGACTCATTTCATACATGATATTATACATGTTTCAATGTCATTCTCCCAAATCCTCCCACCCTCTCCCTCTCCCACAGAGTCCAAAAGACTGTTCTATACATCAGTGTCTCTTTTGCTGTCTCGTATACAGGGTTATTGTTACCATCTTTCTAAATTCCATATATATGCGTTAGTATACTGTATTGGTGTTTTTCTTTCTGGCTTACTTCACTCTGTATAATAGGCTCCAGTTTCACCCACCTCTTTAGAACTGATTCAAATGTATTCTTTTCAATGGCTGAGTAATACTCCATTGTGTATATGTACCACAGCTTTCTTATCCATTCATCTGCTGATGGGCATCTAGGTTGCTTCCATGTCCTGGCTATTATAAACAGTGCTGTGATGAACATTGGGGTACACGTGTCTCTTTCCCTTCTGGTTTCCTCAGTGTGTATGCCCAGCAGTGGGATTGCTGGATCATAAGGCAGTTCTACTTCCAGTTTTTTAAGGAATCTCCACACTGTTCTCCATAGTGGCTGTACTAGTACATTCCCACCAACAGTGTAAGAGGGTTCCCTTTTCTCCACACCCTCTCCAGCATTTATTGCTTGTAGACTTTTGGATCACAGCCATTCTGACTGGCGTGAAATGGTACCTCATAGTGGTTTTGATTTGCATTTCTCTGATAATGAGTGATGTTGAGCATCTTTTCGTGTGTTTGTTAGCCATCTGTATGTCTTCTTTGGAGAAATGTCTGTTTAGTTCTTTGGCCCATTTTTTGATTGGGTCATTTATTTTTCTGGAATTGAGCTGTAGGAGTTGCTTGTATATTTCTGAGATTAGTTGTTTGTCAGTTGCTTCATTTGCTATTATTTTCTCCCATTCTGAAGGCTGTCTTTTCACCTTGCTAATAGTTTCCTTTGATGTGCAGAAGCTTTTAAGTTTAATTAGGTCCCATTTGTTTATTTTTGCTTTTATTTCCAATATTCTGGGAGGTGGGTCATAGAGGATCCTGCTGTGATGTATGTTGGAGAGTGTTTTGCCTATGTTCTCCTCTAGTTTTATAGTTTCTGGTCTTACATTGAGATCTTTAATCCATTTTGAGTTTATTTTTGTGTATGGTGTTAGAAAGTGTTCTAGTTTCATTCTTTTACAAGTGGTTGACCAGATCTCCCAGCACCACTTGTTAAAGAGATTGTCTTTAATCCATTGTATATTCTTGCCTCCTTTGTCAAAGATAAGGTGTCCATAAGTGTGTGGGTTTATCTCTGGGCTTTCTATTTTGTTCCATTGATCTCTATTTCTGTCTTTGTGCCAGTACCATACTGTCTTGATGACTGTGGCTTTGTAGTAGAGCCTCAAGTCAGGCAGGTTGATTCCTCCAGTTCCATTCTTCTTTCTCAAGAAAGCTTTCACAGCCCATTTCTTAAGAGCACACTGCCAAGCTAAGAACAGAAAACTGCTAAGCAGTTTGCTTGAAAGCAAATTTTAAAGAGTGGATGTAGTTTTCTGTTGAAGACCTAGATCCCTACCCCCAGAACTCTCCCTCCAAAGTGATCACAGCATAACTGCAGAGTCCTTTAACTCTTCAGGTGGTGGCCCACCAGGTGGTGCAGGGAGCAGCCAGGCCTTCTCACCAGAGGATGAGGAAGCCGCTGATACAAGGAAATGTATCTATACCTTCTACCTCAGACCCAACATGCAACATGGAAACACCTCTATCCAAGCCCCTGAAAGGACATAACTGGCAGGGCCCCCGCGAATTGTTACATCATTTAAACTCTGAGTCCATGTTCACTGACAACATTTAACCTCCTTCTCCCACTATGAAGACCCAGTCTTTACTCCTCTTTTAATTATCCTACTCCAACCACTAAACTTCCTCCTTTCTGCCCATAACGAGCTCATTCTTGGACTTGTCAAAATATATTCATATGTTATTCATATGTTATCTCGTATGTTATACTCCCAAACCTGTGGTTGATGTTTAGTCTCTAAGTCATGTCTGACTCTTTTGCGACCCCACGAACTATATAGCCCACCAGGCTCCTCTATCTCATGGGATTTCCCAGGCAAGAACACTGGAGTGGGTTGCCATTTCCTCCTCCAGGGGAATCTTCCTGACCCAGGGATTGAACCCTCGTTTCCTGCATTGGCAGGTGGATTCTTTACCACTGAGCCACCAGGGAACCCCCCTTAAACATGTAACTTCAGCTTAATCATGAGAAAAACATCAGACAAACCCCAAATGAGGGATAGTCTACAAAATCTCTGACCAGGCCTCCTCAGAACTATCAAAGTCATCAAAACAAGGAAGGCAGGAAACCATTACAGCCCAGAAGAGCCTAAGGAGATACAATGACTAAGTGAAATTGGTACCCGGACAGGCTGTTGGAAGAGAAAGAGGACATTAAGGAGAAACTCAGGAAATCTGAGTAAAGTAGTTAATAACAACATTATCAATACTGGTTCTTTAATAATAAGGGAAACTGGTTATAGTTGGCATGGGAATTCTGTACTATGTTCCCATTTTTTCTGTAAATCTAAAATTGCTCTAAAAGTGTGCACATAGATCTTACACCTACATAAAAGGAAAATAATCACATTAAACACTCCTGTATTTATCAGTCATGTATTTCTAGGGTATCTGTCCATTTTAAATGGCTATGTTAAGCCCTCTCCACATCCTTCAGGGAACTAAGGTGTGAGTCAGCATTTCCTGATTTTAAAGCCAATTTTGTAACAAGACACACACCTAGGAGCAATCTATTTCACACCACAATCCTCTTCCAAAGCAATCACTCCCCTCCCCCGACCAAAGCACCAGGTGGCCCAGGGCAGAGGAAGCACAAGTAGGACTATTAACATTCCTTATTCCTCGAAGGAGTTTATGATGCAGGACAGCTCCTGGGCCAGGTCCTAAACATCCACGGAGTGGATGATGGAGCAGAGCCTACAGGTGAGCTGAGTGCCTGCCATTTACGGCCTCATTCTCTATCACGTGGGCTGAGCCCACCTCTTTCTTCTGTAAGCAGAGACAAACGGCTTCTCCTGTTAGGAGTCTGCACACAGCCCCTTCTTAACTGCTGCTTCTCTTCCTGTTCTTAACATTAGCTGAAGCAGAAAACTTGACTCAAAAATGTCTTTTTACAAAAAAAAAAAAAAAAATGAGTTTTAAAAAGATTTTCCCCCATGACTTATGTGTAAGTCAAATTTTTTTTTTAATGTTAAAAATAATTCCCAACAGATGAGGAAAAAAGTGGCAGGAGAGAAGTTACAGAAGCAACTGCCTGGCCAGCACCGAGCGGCACTGCAGTGAGCAGGGACACCCTCACAGGCCTCAGATCACTGCGCGCTCCCCTCCACCTCCAGGAGCCACACCATGCCACCACCCTTCTGTATGCTCACCTCCCCCACTGCGGCACCCAACCTCAGGGTCAATGCTCTAGAGGCAAAGGGGCTTCCCCACTTGTTTGGGCTCCCAGCTGGAAGAGGGCGCATAGAACTGGCTGCAATACCACCTTGTAACCAGTAGGTGTCACCAGCCCGCACTTCATCCCCACCACTGGTCCTCACCCCAGGGGTCCCGGTCCGCTCAGTTCCAGGGAACCACCTGAGTCAGAACTGGCTCCAGGGAGCGATGACGGAGACCCTCCATGGACTCAAAATCTCGGGTCTGTTTTGAAGAGCGTCTGCAGGGGAAAATGTTATGTGAAGGACTCCAAAGGAACCCAGGGTTAGAAACTTAAATGGAAATTTTGTAATTAATTTTTCCCCCTTCTATAATCACAAATCATCGCGGAGTCAGAAATTCCTGGCAGTGAGCATGCGGGCACCGACTCTCTGGGTATCATTCATGGACGACCACCCCACAGGAACACGCAAATGCCCGCCAAGGTGGATACGGGGACTTGGGGGAGAGTCCTAGTTCAAGGACAATGTGGATGCTGACCCACTTCTCTTCTGTGATAATGAGAGTCAGAGACCTAGATGTGGGGAAAAAGGCAAGTGTGGGATAGTCAGGGGAGGGGAGGGAGCCTTCCCAGAGCTGCCCTGGGAGAGGAGAGGGAGGGGCGCCCAACACACACCCATGGCCAGGCCAGGGCCAGCAACCTGAAGGCGGGAGGAGTAGGTGTTTGAAGAATATTTGAAAATTCATATCAAGGTCGGCAGGTAAAATGAAGGTGACCACATGGATTAAAAAAAAAATAAAACTAGTGGATGTGGCTAGAGGACCAGAAATACCATGTAGGATGCACATCTCAAAAGATGTATGTCAAATGCAACCAAGAAATAAACTCGTGAGCATCTCAGTGAGATGTGGGGAGACACTTGCTAAAGTTTCTAGCAAATGAGCAACAGTAAATGGAAACTGTATAGCATTTTTATTAATTTAAAATTTACATGTTCTCATTAACCTTCTCTCAATTTATAGTTCAATGGCTAACTGCCATGTGAGTATCACCCAAAGAGTTGGACACGACTGAGCGACTGAACTGATTACCCAAAACCTCCAGAAGGGCTGTGTCCTGTATCTATTTTTCTCAAAAGGTCTTTATTCATTTCAAATTCCTCTTTCAGAATGAATTTGTGCCAACAGCACACTCATGCCCCGTTAGCCCACTTCACAGACAAGTGACCCCTGGGAAAGGGGGTTCATGTGGTACTCTGGAGTCTGGATTCCATTTGAACCCGTTGTAAAATGTTGGTTTTGCCACAGCTCCAAGTTTTTTTCTACAAGAAGATTGAGACCACATTACAGAATCCAGATGGAGCACCCCTAATGTGAACAAGCTATGGCAGGACTCTGCACAGAGAGACCCACCCCCAAGAGAAGCAGGGAAGCCAGCCTACTGGGCAGCTTCCAGGGGTGCTTGCTGTGTGCCTCTCCCGCTTATGTTCTGCATGGGGCAAGGTGCACAGCCCCTGCCAGGGACAGAGAGCTGGATTCTTTATCTCTGGCACACTTGTTTACACGTCCATTCTCTGCCTGGGATGTCTTCCGCAAGATTGCAGTATGTGTTATTACAACATGGGCTACAAATGTCTCACTATCTTATTTAAAAGGAAAAGGATTGGGTGTAAATTAGTTGAACTTGACTGGAAAGTAATTTGGCGCCATACATCAAGACAGGTTCTGGAAAGACACAGAACCGTTAAGCTGAGAAATCTCATTTCTGTGAATTTATACTCATGAACTAACCCAAAATAAGGAACAAATTTTATACATGCATGTTACAGCATTGTTCATAAAAGAAAAAAAGAAGAAACTTAAAATATTCACTGACAGGTTGGTTAAATTATGTCACAGCCCCTCAGAAGAATATTAGGCAACCATTAAGAATTATAAAGACCACCCAGTTATATGCAAAATGCATATAATACATTAAATGAAAATGCAGGAGACAAAATTTTACATATACAATGAAACAAACTATAAAAAAAAGTATCCATATAGATAAGCCTGGAATGAAATGCACTGAAAGAAACATGGTTGTGTTGAGAGTGGAGAATGATGAGTGTTGTCTCCATGTCTTAAACTTTCTGTCATATTATTAAATTACTTTCATGAATAATAAATTTTAATACAGGCATGTTTAGGTTGGAACTTGAAACCTACCCAATATTTCATATCAATAACGCATCAGGCCCACACCTGGCCTGAGGCCACGAAAGCTGCCCAAAATAGCACAGGAGCTGCTTCCAGAAACAGGTGTGCGCCTGGCCCTGCGTTCACGGTGTGTGGCTGAGGCACTACTCCAGAGCCCACGCAGGCCGCCCCTGCCCTGGAGTTGCGGAGGATGGAGAGGGCGTGCTGGCCTGGGCAGGGCTCGGCGCTGCCAGACTCTGCTCCTGCAGGCCTGCTGAGGGCCCAGCTCCTCGGGGTCCAGCCCTTTCCCTCTGAGTGTTTTTTCCCAAGAAACTGGTCAACAAAAGGCTGAACTGATCCTGTGTGCTTGCAGCCACAGCTGGCACTCATCTGTCACACAAAGGGGTAGCTGGACCTTCTCGTGAGTTCCCTGGCAACTACATGCAGAGACCACAGCCCATTGTTCTTCCAGGCCCGTCAGTGACTGTCCTGACAGAGGACACGGGGGTGGGAATCACAATGACAGGGGCGCCGCCCCCACAGAGCTGACGCTCACTGAGAGATCCCAGTTCACGGGTCCTAGGGCAGCCGTGTGCATGTGTCCCAGCCACTCTTCACACGCCCTTGAGGAGCAGGGTTAACGTCCACGGTGAAAAGCAAGAAACCTGAGAACCAAAGAGACTGAATCAAGAGCATGGAGCCAACGGGTAGTGAAGGCACGAGAGTTCACACTCTGTCCACGAGGCCAGGCCAGCCCTGGGTGGTCTGACCATCCCCTGCCCTTCGGGCGCAGGCCTGGCTCAGCGGCCTGACTGACTGGCCTGGCCTGAGACGGGGTCCACAGCAACTCGGGGCAACCCACCCTTGTCTTCCCTTATTCAACTTCAAAAAATTATCTTTTTAAACTAATTTTTTTTCCCAAGGCTGCTTTTCGTGCCCACACGTTTTATCTTGCTTAATTATAAGGAGAAAGATGGCATGAAGGTGATTTGCTGCATGGAACTCAGGCTTCACAGGCAAATTCAGATTCCTGCTCTGGAGTTCATTCAGTAGGAATCACGACTGCTACCCACGGGGACACTGCAGGAATGAAGGGAGACACGTGCAGTAGACGCTAAAGCCTGACATACTATAGGCTCTCAATACGAGAGCCCCCATTCCACATCACAGGCCTAGACCAACAAGGCACTTCATTTTACAGCAGAGAAAAGTGAAGCACACACACACAGAAGTTATCCAAGATCCCACAGTTAAAAAAGTCATGAGACTTCTATCCATTGCAGACCCATAGAGTCTATAGAATTCAAGAATCACCACCAGGATATGCCAACTGCATGGAATTTGTTTAAGCAGTGCTTGCCTCTCATCACTAATGTATGTTAAAGTCTGAGAATTTAACCACCTCTTCTGATATAGTTTCCAAAGAATAGCAAGAAGAGATAAGAAAGCCTTCTTCAGCGATCAGTGCAAAGAAACAGAGGAAAACAACAGAATGGGAAAGACTAGGCATCTCTTCAAGAAAATCAGAGATACCAAAGGAACATTTCATGCAAAGATGAGCTTGATAAAGGACAGAAATGGTATGGACCTAACAGAAGCAGAAGATATTAAGAAGAGATGGCAAGAATACACAGAAAAACTGTACAAAAAAGATCTTCATGACCCAGATAATCATGATGGTGTGATCACTGACCTAGAGCCAGACATCCTGGAATGTGAAGTCAAGTGGGCCTTAGAAAGCATCACTACGAACAAAGCTAGTGGAGGTGATGGAATTCCAGTTGAGCTATTCCAAATCCTGAAAGATGATGCTGTGAAAGTGCTGCACTCAATATGCCAGCAAATTTGGAAAACTCAGCTGTGGCCACAGGACTGGAAAAGGTCAGTTTTCATTCCAATCCCAAAGAAAGGCAATGCCAAAGAATGCTCAAACTACCACACAATTGCACTCATCTCACAAGCTAGTAAAGTAATGCTCAAAATTCTCCAGGCCAGGCTTCAGCAATATGTGAACCGTGAACTTCCTGATGTTCAAGCTGGTTTTAGAAAAGGCAGAGGAACCAGAGATCAAATTGCCAACATCCGCTGGATCATGGAAAAAGCAAGAGAGTTCCAGAAAAACATCTATTTCTGCTTTATTGACTATGCCAAAGCCTTTGACGGTGTGGATCACATTAAACTGTGGAAAATTCTGAAAGAGATGGGAATACAAGACCACCTGATCTGCCTCTTGAGAAATTTGTATGCAGGTCAGGAAGCAACAGTTAGAACTGGACATGGAACAACACACTGGTTCCAAATAGGAAAAGGAGTACATCAAGGCTGTATATTGTCACCCTGCTTATTTAACTTATATGCAGAGTACATCATGAGAAATGCTGGACTGGAAGAAACACAAGCTGGAATCAAGATTGCCGGGAGAAATATCAATAACCTCAGATATGCAGATGATACCACCCTTATGGCAGAAAGTGAAGAGGAACTAAAAAGCCTCTTGATGAAAGTAAAAGAGGAGAGTGAAAAAGTTGGCTTAAAGCTCAACATTCAGAAAACGAAGATCATGGCATCCGGTCCCACCACTTCATGGGAAATAGATGGGGAAACAGTGGAAACAGTGTCAGACTTTATTTTTCTGGGCTCCAAAATCACTATAGATGGTGACTGCAGCCATGAAATTAAAAGACGCTTACTCCTTGGAAGGAAAGTTATGACCAACCTAGACAGCATATTCAAAAGCAGAGACATTACTTTGCCAACAAAGGTTTGTCTAGTCAAGGCTATGGTTTTTCCTGTGGTCATGTATGGATGTGACAGTTGGACTGTGAAGAAGGCTGAGCGCCGAAGAATTGATGCTTTTGAACTGTGGTGTTGGAGAAGACTCCTGAGAGTCCCTTGGACTGCAAGGAGATCCAACCAGTCCATTCTGAAGGAGATCAGCCCTGGGATTTCTTTGGAAGGAATGATGCTGAAGCTGAAACTCCAGTACTTTGGCCACCTCATGCGAAGAGTTGACTCACTGGAAAAGACTCTGATGCTGGGAGGGATTGAGGGCCGGAGGAGAAGGGGAGGACAGAGGATGAGATGGCTGGATGGCATCACTGACTAGATGGACGTGAGTCTCAGTGAACTCTGGGAGTTGGTGCTAGACAGGGAGGCCTGGCGTGCTGCGATTCATGGGGTCACAAAGAGTTGGACATGACTGAGCGACTGATCTGATCTGATATAGTTATTTCTAATTAAGATTTTAATTTAATGTTGAGTTTCAAAGAGCCAGTTTATGTCTTAATTTACTCTCTACACCCCAAAGATTCACGTATCCATTGGCTTTGAAACTAGAAAAACTAGATTTAAATCCATGTTCCAGAACTTTACAAATTATCAATCTTTCTAATTCTCAGTTGCATATATCCAGAATGCTGGACGTTGAGAGGTTTAAAGAAAGTAAATGTGAAATACTTTGAATACAGTAGAGCTAACACCTTGAGGATGTTTTGCTGCTGCTGCTTCTACTGCTGCTAAGTCCCTTCAGTCGTGTCCGACTCTGTGCGACCCCACAGACAGCGGTCCACCAGGCTCCCCCATCCCTGGGATTCTCCAGGCAAGAACACTGGAGTGAGTTGCCATCTCCTTCTCCAATGCATGAAAGTGAAAAGGCAAAGTGAAGTCGCTCAGTCGTGTCTGAATCTTAGCGACCCCATGGACTGCAGCCCACCAGGCTCCTCCGTCCATGGGACAAGAGGACTGGAGTGGGGTGCCATTGCCTTCTCCAGTGAGGCGTTGGACCAGATGAATTAAGCGCCAGAAAGAACTCATTAGAAGTCAGGGCCTTACATGGGTGTGAAACACAGAAGAGTTTACTTGAAGCAGATCAAGCAGAACATGCGAACACACTCTGACTCATGTGCACAGAGGCCTAGGGAACAGCCCTATAATCCCGGATCCCACCAGCAACACCCATGACTGGGGAGTGCCAGGGTTTGTTTTTAAAGAAATTCTGCTGGTGAGCATCTCCAAAAGTTTATACCTCGTATCTTTCAAAAGGGAGTGGGTGGCTTAAAATAAAAAATCTAAATAGGAACACCAAAGGAATGGAACATCAAGACTGAGGAAATGAGGAGGCACATTTGAATTCTTATCTTGAGCTTTCCAAAGACAAAAGTAAACAAAGTAACATAAAGAAGAATTATGATGTGATGAGAAGTTGTCAAAGGTGAGGAACCTGCCCAAGGTGAACAGGACACGATCAGGTAAGAGCCCTTTCAGATCAGAGACTCCTATCCCTCGTGAAGCCCTAAGTACCTTAACACAGACTGCATTTCTGGTGGCAAATCCTAAAATTTGTCATGAAAGGAATGGATTTGGAGTCACGGGTGGTGGCAGATTAAAGTGTCTCCATTTGTTTGCTGCTCCTCTCCAGGGTGCTGGAGTGAACGGCCCCAAGCCGCCTGGACCCTGGCCCTGGGACTTACTGTAGCTCACTGGGCGGCAGCAACTCAGAGTCCAAGATAGGCTCGTCATCCTGTTCTCTGGCCGCCCCTCCGAACTCGTCCCTATGGCCCGCACGCATAAGGAAGCAGGCCCGGGTCCTGGAAAGCCAAGGCACCCCAGAAAGCAACCAGCAAGGCCTGGGGCAGGCAGGTGGGGCCAGCTTGGCCAGCCGGCAACCCAGCTGTCACTTGACTGAATGAATACACACAACCCACAGGGAGCCCAGTCGACCCGAGGGCTGCAGGAAGTGAGAAACCACCCGTTTCGGGGTGGTGGGCTCGGCAGCAGCTGATAAGGGAAACACGGATGCAGAACAGACCTCCACAAGACATTTCCAATAACAGCTCCATGGCATCAGGAAGCTGCTGCTGTATGGCAGCTGCCCACAACACCTCGGTAAGATATACAAGGACAATTCAGGCAAAGGGTTCCAAAGGAAGCAAAACCAGTGTCAGCCACACAGCTGGAGCAATAGCCTGCATTGTGAATATTATATTCCCCTCAGAAAGTATAAAAGGATCTGAGGGAGCCTGTACA
Source organism: Bos grunniens (assembly GCF_055505025.1). Classification (NCBI taxonomy): domain Eukaryota; kingdom Metazoa; phylum Chordata; class Mammalia; order Artiodactyla; family Bovidae; genus Bos; species Bos grunniens. Next base: position 44,152,726 of record NC_141192.1, read on the forward strand.
AAAAAAAAAAAAAGAGAGAGAGAGAGATAAAAGTGAGAGACCTTTTGAGTTTTAGAAGCCATTCCTGATATAACCGATTTATTCATTTAACAGGTATTCGTTTGAATGTTTACTTTTAGGCCAGGTCCTTTCCCAGGAGGTAGAGATGAAGAGATAATTGTACACCATCAGGTCCCACCCTCAAGAGTGTTGTGTGGGGAGCGAGCTCCGCCTCTGGCAAAGGTCATGAGGAAGGAGGCTTGGCATATGCAAAGGCGGGATCAAGCCTCAGGAGTCTCCCTGGAAATTCTCGAGCAATCTACCCCCAAAACCAGAGTCTGCCTACTTTCTGCTTTGTGCTTTCACCTACACCTCTGACTTTACGGGGGGCTGTCCCCCACTACCTCTCTCTGAAAAAAGAGTTAGCTTACAGCTCCAGTTAATAATTCCTGGGTGTGACAGTGTTTAACCTACAAACTCCTTTGGAAATCCTCTAGCCTGCCTGAATAGGTTTTTCCGGCCACATGTGATTGTTCAGAGCCTCCCAACTGTGAGAGGCAGGAGATGTTCTAAACTGTCTAAACACAGATTCTTTTGAGTAGTTAAAAGATTGATTAGAAATTGTATTGGTGAAGGGATTTTCACTTGTTGAGCCAATGTTTGCTGCTAAGTTTCCATATCCCTTACCTGCTGTGTCCCTGGCAGTGTATTGATTAATATAATTGGTGTAAGGAGTAGCTTTAATGTTTGTAACCTGGGACCCTTGAGTTAATTCTTTTTCTTGTTATAGCCCACCACACCTTTGCTCTGTAGGAATGCAACTTTATCTAATGCTTTTGGAGGGTGGCTCCTGACCAACCACCTTTAGAGAAAAATAAGTTTTCTGAAGCAAAGGTCTTAAAATGTTAACAGGCCTCCGGGCCAGAAGATGATGCAAATCACCTAAGCTTTTGCATATGATAAGTTTGCAGGAAGAAAGCCTGGTTTGCTGCAAGACTCTACCCCTTCCCCCATTATCCTCTATGCATAACTTAAGGTATAAAAACTACTTTGGAAAATAAAGTGCGGGCCTTGTTCACCGAAACTTGGTCTCATGTAAGAGAAAGAACGACAGTGTTGGACACATGCTGTGTGATCCCTGGCACGTCTGTGCCCTCCCTGGGGACAGTGGTTAATGGTCACTGCACAGAATCTCTGTGGGCTCCTGGTACAGTGTCTGACACATGCTACATGATCATTAACACTAGCACTGATACTAAGGTAGGTACCACCATTAGTATCAAGTACAATCAATACTAATGGTGTTATCACTGTGCTGTGGCTCAAAGATGGGCTGGAGAAGTCGCAGGAGGGAGGACACGGGGAGAGGGAGTGTGAGACAGGGCTGTTAGGGGAGGACTGTAGTCCTCCTGGGGAGACAGAGGGGAAGGTCTGAAGAGGGCACAGAGACTAGAACCCTGGCCCATGAACTAGACAGGGAGCAACTGGGTGGGACAGCTCCTGGATTGAGAACACAGTCTCCTTGCCCACCTGCCCCCTCAAAACTCCCAGCATCATTTCAGGTCAAAAGACAAGGATGGTAAGCCCACCCACCAAGTCCTCCAGGCTGGGAGCACACTCTGGCAAGCAGGGCCAGGGCCCTGGGAAAGCTGGTGGGGCCCCAGGACTGCAGTTCCCCAGCAGGGTCTCAGTCCTGCAGGTCCCCAGTGAGAGAGGGATTGAGAACCAGCAGGCCCACCGTGGCTAGAGGCGGCAGTCTGGAGGAGGGGGGTGGGCTGTGTCCCTCTACGCTGACCAGGGCTCAGCTGGCCCGTCCACGACAGACAGCCTTCCCCCTACCCAGGCCTCACCACAGGTCAGGGGGGCCGCCCACCCAGTCACAACCAAGAGGGTCTGGGCGACCTGGCACCCGGAGGCCAGATACACCCAAGGGTCCTTGAAGACTCCATGTGGGGTTCTGGGCGGCATGCAGCCCTGGGGCCAAACTTGAGTGAAGAACCTTTCCCTCCCCACTGAGAAAAGTCAGGCACACCTGCTGCCCAACAAGACTAGTTTTCAGTGTCTTCTTCAGACCAGGGCGAAATGCAAAGCAGGGATCCAAATAAAGACTGGGAATTAGGTGAAATTCTCCAGCTGACCTCACATTGAGGGTTTTGAGACCCTTCTTAAACTGAAGGGAACACTGAACATTTTGAGAGAAAAGCAATCAAGGGACTTAGCATCATGGGCACATTTAAGGAAACTTATGTGACATCATGGGCTTCCCTGGTGGCTCAGCTGGTAAAGAATCTGCCTGAAGTGCTGGAGACCTGGGTTCGATCCCTGGGTTAGAAAGATCCCCTGGAGAAAGGAAAGGCTACCCTACCCCAGTATTCTGACTTGGAGAATTCCATGGACTACAGTTCATGTGATTGCAAAGAGTCAGACACAACTGAGCAACATTATGTGACACACGTTCCTGTGGAGGAAGGAAGAGAAAAGAAGGTTCCTGTGGTAAATAATAGAGCACATCCATAGTGACCAACTGCAGGGCGGACGGTGCGCTCCCAGGGCTGGGCCCCCGCAAACCAGAGGTGACCGACTGCGGGTCAGAAAGGGTGCTTCATGCGGAGCTCTATTTCAACTGTTCCTCCTCGGCTCTGCTAAAAGCAGTGTCGGAGCCTCACCAGATACAAAGGCTGCCCCTTCACCCACTTCAAACATCTGACGTCAGAGCAAACAAACCCCCGTCTGGCTGTGCAGTCGTGAACAGCTGGGGCTGGGATGCTGTTCAGAAAGACTCTGTCACCAGGGGCTCACAGCATGGTGCAGACATATGGACAAGCCCTCCAGACAGCATTTGCCCAACTAACTTGGAGGCTAATAGTCCAAGACCTTTACCTGGCAAGATGAAAGAAAACACAAGAGCTCCTGAGGAAGAGAAGCGAATGGGCACCACAAGTCTGTCCACTCGCAATCTGACGTGATGTTTGCAAAGGGAGGAGTGACAGGAACCTCTGCAGGAGGCCAGGCTGCCCGCCCATTAGGAGTTAAGGCTCTGCGGCCTCAGCTGACCACTTCTGCTCTTTGGTGTCTTTAAGGAAGGGAGCTCACATCAGTGACAGTGTCAAGCCTCCCTCCGGCTCCCTCCTACAAACACTGGGTTCAGGCCTTGTCCACGTGCTGGGGAAATGTGCTGACCCCAGGCTGGGCCTTATCCATCCTCTCACAACACAAAATGCTACCCTTATCCTGCCCGCCACTGCCCAGGCGGTCCCGAGGGCTCACCGTTTCCCAGCCCATCAGGCAGGCAACAGCACTCCTTCAGTGCCAGTGCAGCTAGACCCCACCCCACACACTCAGACTGGTCTCTTACCGAACCCTCAGCGCTCATCCAGGTCTGCTCCCTCAGGTTCCCATACACACCATGATCATTCTCACTTCCTTGGCTGGGCTCAAGATTTGTTTTTTTCATTTTTAAAGTAAGGTATAAAATAGATAACAATAAAATTCACTCTAGTCTACAGCTCTGAGTTCTGACAGTTGTTCACAGCCATGCAACCATCAACACAAGACACAGCAGCTCATCATCCAGAAAACTCCCCCATGCACCTTCACCCGCACTCCCAGGGAACCCTGATCTGTGTTCTGTCTGCAACGCTGCCTTTTCTAGAAGGTCATATAGACTGAAGCAGGCAGTATGTGACCTTTGACTCTGGCTTCCTCCTCTCACATGACTGCCTGGGATCCACTGTGTGGACTGCTCCCTCATGCAGGGGAGCCATCCCCACTGCCAGCTGCCACATCCCACATACAGGCGCCTACGCCTAGGTCATCCACTCCCCAGAGGAGGGCCAGTGAAGGAGTTTCCAGTTTAGGGCAAATACAAATAAAAGGTTCTGAATTCTGTGAGCACAGAGATTTCCATTTCCCTCCGATAAATATCTAAGGGGTTACTGGGTGGCCTGGGAGCATGTCTAACTCTAAGAACTGCCAGCTGTCCTCCAGACCGTGTGCTGGTTTGCATTCCCACAGCAGGCGTGAGCTCTGGTCACTCTCCATCCTCACCGTAGTGCTGTTACCATTTTGGGTTTTATTAAGTCATCCTAACAAATGTTTGTGCCATAATGCCGTTTCCTTATCTGCTGTAAGCACGCTCAGTACACACTAGGCATCACGCTCAACGGCTCACACACTCAATTAAGGCTGACTTCAGCTCTTCCCCTGGAGAAGGAAATGGCAACCCACTCCAGTATTCTTGCCTGGAGAATCCCATGGACAGAGGAGCCTGGTGGGCTACAGTCCATGGGGTCGCAATGAGTCGGACACGACTGAACTTCACTCACTCAGCTCTATACCATCAGTGCTTTCAAATGAGGACACTGAAGTGACCCTGATCCAGGGTCAAAAGACCACAAAATCCACGGCTTCCAATCAGATCTCTCCCAGCAAGACTTTTCCTACCCCTTCATGGGGTCTCCATGTTCCTTCAGGCCCTGGGTCATACGTGACCTCCTGTGTAATAGTTTCTCCAAATCATAACATAATACAGCCCAGCCTGGCCTTTCTTGCATTTCATCAGTTCCTTAACTACTTTATTGATCTCTAGATAGAGAATCAAAGTATTCTCAAAATAGCTCATGCTTCTTATCTCCCAAGCAAGATGCTTCTTCTTGGGGCCAGAGCCTCTCTCCCTCCACCATTACCTTTTCACCTTGTGCGTTTCAGGCATGGACAGAAATGCATCGGAATATGTAGGTGTGTGGGGACCAGGGGCGAAGGCGTGCTCTAGAGAATGCCACCTACCTGCGCCCCAGGGCCCCACAACCTACAGGCTCATCTGCCCTGCCAGCTGAGCTGCAGAAAAGGCGGTCGGTTTGGGGTCAAGGTAAAGCCCTGCCCCACCCATGAGAAACCTCAGCAACTGATCCATGACAAATGGGAATACAATATCCAGTGTCTAGGAAGCAGGGTCAAACTCTCTTGGCAACACATGGAAAGAATCAAGAGTTTTAGCAACTAAGGTTAAACTCAAAAGACACATAAGCCTCTTAGAGTTAACCAACCAATCACCATCCTCCCAGGGATGAGGAGACGTCCCAGGGTGACAGTGGAAAGCAAGGCTAAAGTCAGAACCAGTGCTGACCACACAGCTGACCTCAGCCTCGTCCCTGGAGATCTGGAAAGCAGCCCCACTGGGAGCCCCGTCGTGCGTGCAGTGACTCCTCCCGTGCTGTCCCCACAGCTCACTCCTCCCCCAGGATGCAGGGCACAGGGCTGCGCTCCACATCCGCTTCTCTAGACTCTGCCTCTCACCTTCTCCAAGCCCAGCCCCACGCTGCCACATCTCCAAAGCAAAGCCTACTCACTGTTCCCATCGGCATTTGAGAGCAGGGACCCCAAACATGCCCCACCCCACAACTGGAACAAAAGCCTCATCCTTTCTCTCCGTCATCACCCATGGAAGCCCTGTCTCCCTTACCTCCGCCCTCCCCTCTTGTGTCACAGGGGCCACCACGGGCTCTCCCATGGCCCTCTGGCCACCCCCACAGTCCACTGCTCTGCAGTCCTAACCAGTCTCAGTCATTCCCTCTTCTCTCCAGCGCGCCACCAGGGAACCCGACCCTTTCAAGGAACACTCTCAGCCCTGCTTGGACCCTACAGCCAAATTTCCTCACAGAGACATCATTTCTCTGTAACCTTCAAGGCCTCCTCCTGACCAGCCCCATCTCTAATCTCTCTCCTCTGATCAGGCTGGGGGATTCCTCATCTTTGAGTTCCTTTATCTGACTGCTCACTTTATCTCACTGCTCACAGTGGGTTTATAACCACACTCTCTCAGGAACAGTCTTTAGATGCCGTGTGCTGTGGCCCCCACAGCCTGGCTCTGAGTGTGTGTGTGTTGGGGTGCTGAGTCGAGAGTCCTACGCTGCCCACCCCCAGCCCCAGGATTGAGACCCTATTTGGTCATCAGCCCCTTCACCTATCCTAAGGCTTGGAGGGAAAGGACTAAATGATCTTTCCCAACATATCCCAACTCCTGACCTGTTTTTGAAGGTCCCAGAATAAATTAAATTTTATTTTAGATTTCTGAGTTAGTGGCTGCCCTAAAGAAAGCTCCTGGTGGAGTTGTATCCAATTACTGGTCCACGGACAGCCTGGCCGGAGCACTGTTTGGGAGCCAGAGGTGAGCTGTGACAGGCACGGTGGCAGTGGCCGCTCTCCTGGAGGTCAGAGGCGGCAGGAGAGCCTGACTTCTCACCACAGCTCCCCCGAGCCTCAGGCTGAGCCCTGGGGGCACTGCCCTCTGCTTCCTGCTCTGTACATGTGGTGACACTCTTAGGCAGAAACTCAGGGAGAAGGGGAAATGCTTCTGCCGAAAACCAAATGGAGGACAGCAGAGGCTGCACACCCAAGCTGAAGTAGGTACTCAGAACAGAGAGAGGCCCAGCCCTATTTGGGGGGCCCTGATGTGTGGGAAGCCAAGCCCCGAATCAAGGCCCTTCCTGGCAAAGACCCTGCGAGGTCACAGCAAGTCTTTTAAGTACTAGTGTTGAAATACCGTAACTGCAAGGATCTTGGGCCGGCACGCCCAATGGGAAAACCTCCTATAAAGCTGATTTATGATAAACTGACAAACCCTACCTGATTGAGTTTGCTGGGGCTGCCATAACAACGCACCACAGACTGGGGGGCCTAAACACAGACATTCGTTATCTCAATTCTGGAAGTCACAAGTGCAGAGTCAAGGTGCGGGCGGTGCCCTGCTCCCTACACAGACATTCGTTATCTCAATTCTGGAAGTCACAAGTGCAGAGTCAAGGTGCGGGCAGTGCCCTGCTCCCTCTGAAGGCCAAGGAGAGGGCTGCTGCGGGCCTCACTCCCTGGCATGCCAATGGTCGTCTTCTTCTCCCTGCGTCTTCACGTGGTCTTCCCTCCGTGTTTCTGTATGTCCACCTTTTATAAGGACACCAGTCCTAATGGAGCAGGGTCCTCCCTAATGACCTCACTGTAACTTGATTATCTCTGTAAAGACCTCCCTACAAAAAAGTCACATTCTGAGGTCCTGGGGCTAGGACCCCATATCTTTGTTTTTGTCGGGGGACACATATTGTCTCCCAGACAGTTCACAGGAGCAGAGCATGTGAAAGAAGGGCTATTCCCCTTGCATTCAACCCTTGGCTTCACCACTGACCTGGGCCATTTGTTCAAGGACCATCTGACTCAAGACTGTTCCTTAAAAAGACAGGTGTCAAGGGCTCTGAACCTTCCGGGGAAGTGGGAGTGGCCAGTGTGTGCATGGGCTTGTGGTCTCTCTCTATTAAGGAAGTATCCCACCTGGAGGAAAACTTCATCACCTGCCTCTGTGACTTGGGCCCGCAGCTTAGTACCAAGCATGGGATGTGCAACTGCGTGATTTCTAATGGGAAGGAACAGTCAAAAACTTACAACATGCAAAATATACATTCTTATCGCACAAGAGGGATAAGTTCTGGGTAGCAGCTCAGCAGACACTCTGATTATGCAAGCTCTTTTCAGAAAGCTTCCAGCCTCCAAGAAGCTAATCTGACAGAGACTTATTATTCTCTCCAAATAATGGGTGAAAAAAGAAACCATTGCTGAGTCTTCATGAGACCGACCCCGAGGCAGACAGGCCTGCACAATCAATCTGCATAAAAGTTGGTGAGAGGGCTGGGCACCAGCACTTTGTATGAAAGTATCAATTCCACCAGCCCCTGATGAAGGGAAGTGAGGGAGTGATAGGAGGCCCCAGCTCTGCGGCCCCCCTAGCAGCAGCTGGCCTGACAGGAGGGCTGGGCCCAGGACAAAGGCGGCAATCCATCTCACAGAGTGAGGAGCAGGGCGCAGGAGACGGCTGAGCTCACTGTGTCTGACAAAAGGCACTTTTCACAACTGAGACCTTTGGGCTACAATTATGAAAAGACAGCGGGGGTGGGAGCCGGGAGGGTGCGGGAGGGGCTGATGACCGAAGGCTTAGAGGTGTCCTCAGACAAAACTGGATATTCTCTACGAATTATTTTTTTGAAAGGCCTGGGTAAATTACACCAAGGTCACTGTAATGCTTGTTTCTATGCAGAAAGTATTACGGGTACTTTTTCCCTAACAGAGAATTAAAGTGTACTGGCCATGATTTAAAAAAACACAGACAGAAAAATCTCTAAGTTGTTCAAGGACGAGCCTCATAAATTACTGTCTCAGGATATTTGTCAAATCTGAATACAGAAATACTCTTTACAGAAAGACTGTAAGAAGAACAGTCTAGACCATCAGTGAGTATCTGCAGTTTGAGGCATGGCACCAGGCATGTGTAGTTCAATCAGTTCATTTAAATTTATCTCATTTAAATATATTTAAAAGGACAGAATACATTTAGTCAAGTAAATGTATTTTACTGATAGCAATAGACAAAAACCCTTAAGGCAAGGGAAGACGGGAGTGACTTTCCAGAAGCCAGAAGTCAGAAGACGGCAACAGAACAGGTAACAGGAAGGAAACGGAGCCTGAGACCTTAAGGCAGATGGGGAGGTGTCCTCCTCCAAGTGTACCTGGGAGCCGGGGACCAAGAGGCAGACCCTGCCCCGTGAAGACAGGCAGGTTGTGGGGTCATCTGTGTGTGGACAGAGGCTGGGAAGGAGCGTGACACTCACCACATGCAACTAACAACAGGATGCGCTGGTTCCCTCACGTTCCAGCAGCCCAGCGGCTGTCAAGCTTTTTTGCCAAAACCCACAGTAAGAGATATATTTGATGCAGACAGGCAGCATACAATTCATATAATACATATACATAATGCATATATGTGGAGAAGGCAATGGCACCCCACGCCAGTACTCTTGCCTGGAAAATCCCATGGACGGAGGAGCCCAGTAGGCTGCAGTCCATGGGGTCACTAGGACACAACTGAGTGACTTCACTTTCACTTTTCACTTTCAAGCATTGGAGAAGGAAATGGCAACCCACTCCAGTGTTCTTGCCTGGAGAATCCCAGGGACGGGGGAGCCTGGTGGGCTGCCGTCTATGGGGTCGCACAGAGTCAGACACAACTGAAGCGACTTAGCAGCAGCAGCAGCAGCAATACATATATGCACACATAAAGTTTCATAAAATACTATCTACATTCACTATGTGTTATGTGCTAGTATTTTCTATCTTTTTAAAAAAATACCTTTACGTTAGTTTCATTATCTACTTAGTGGTTGAGATTTAAAACTGGGGACTTGCCCTCATCTTTGGAAGAGTCATGTTCAAGGTTCCAGCCTGTCCACTTACACACCAGGAGTCCACACCCGAGGCAAAGAGGCAGAAGCTGTCACTGGTCTGAGCTGTGGGGAGGCGTCTTTTTGCTCCTTGGAGCTGAGACCTTTGATGAGCTCCAGGAGCCGTGCAGCCCGACCTCGGGTCTGCCCACGAGGACCCTGGCTGAGCAGAGAGGATGTGCCGGGGAGGAAGTCTGAGCTCATCAGAGAACAGGAAGTCCTCCTCCTGGGGGCGTTGCGGAGAACAGGGGTCAGGGTCTTAGTACTTTCACTAAGGAAACATGAACCTCGAATTACCTCCGCTATGGCATCCTGTGCTCTGAAGGCAGTTTACATGTCTGGCAGGGCCGTTGTTCCTGGCCTCATGGAAGTACCTGGATGGACGATTAGACCGTTTATCACCTTTATTATCTTTGACCTGGATCTGGGCTGCCCGGTGGCTCAGGTGGTAAAGAATTCACCTGCCAATTCAGGAGACACAAGAGACGTTGGTTCGATCCCTGGGTCAGGAAGATCCCCTGGAGAAGGAAAGGGCAACCCACTCCAGTATTCTTGCTTGGAGAATCCATGGACAGAGCAACCTGGCGGGTTGCAAAGAGTCAGACATGAGTGACTGCACACGCACGCACACACACAGCCTGGATCTTAACGTGCACCCCTGTGTTTGAATGAAAACAGCCGTCAGAACAGGACATGCAGGAGTGAGGTTCTACTGACACAGCCCTCAGTGCCTGTTCCTGTGGGGGGATATCCTGGAGCCCCTCGAGCTCCAGCGATGGGAGGAGCAGAGAGAGAAGGCAGGGGTGGTCACCAACCGCCCTGTAATCATTATGCTGACAGAGAGCAAAGTCCAGGCCAGGAGGCTACACAAAATCCTGAACATATTTGCACAAGAAAACAATATACTGTTTCCAGAAGCAACTCGGACAGTGTAACTTAACCAGAGGAAAGCTGAGTACAAGCACACAGAGGCATACAGCACTGCCGCGGCGTCAGCCTGTACTCAGAGCTGCAAGCAGCAGCCCCGCCTGGGGGTTCTGTGAGTCCCTTTGAGGCCATGAGGACAGAGTCCCCGGGGAAGGAAAAGCAAAGATGGTTTCCTCTGTGCTCAGGGGAGAGCGGGCTTCCATCCCAAGCGGCACAGTCAGAGGCGAGCTGCAGAGCCCCAGTTCAGGAGGCTGACCGCCTGGATGGGAGAGAGGCTGCTCTGTGCCTCCTGCCACCTAGAAAGGGCAAGCAGGGGGCTGCATGTCCCAGAACCTTCTCTCTTGTATGGCCAGATACCACAGCAGCTCTACAGAGGCACCCTGGAAAGACGGTCAGTGGAGTTTAAAGTCTCAAAACAAGAGAAAACTCCAGAAGAACTCTGAAACTACTGTAAAGGGAAAAGAGAATCTATAAGAAGATTCATCCACAGAGGAGAGGAGACTTTACTTCCAAAATAAAATAAGACGCACATGCCCTCCCAACCCCAAATTCAAACTCCAGTGGAGACGTTCACTTCTGAGAAGGCTGCTGACGAAAACAAAGCATCAGGACAGAGAAAACTGAGGCTGTTTTTGCGTATCTTCTTAAAACAACTTTCAGAAATAGGTTCAAAATTTAAAAAAAAAAGGATTTCTGATTGTTTTAACCAAAGGCAAATTTCTGGAAGCAAACCTGCCCTCTGGGAGATGTATGAAATATGCCTGCAAGGTCACTTCTGGGTGTCCTCTCGTGGGCCTCCGCGTGAGATCAAGAGGAAAGCAAAATGGAGGCACAGAGAGGTGGGCAGCTATCCTGTGGCAAATAACCAAATGCACAGCCAGCTCCCCGACTCCAGAGCCCAGGATGGAGCAGCCTGCAGGGTCTGGGGGGACCCTCACCTGGGGCTGTCACACGGGCACCGTCACTCCACTTGGGGACACAGTCAGGGAGGACACTGGTGGGATACAGATTGCCTCTACAGATTAAATCAAGGGTGGGAGGCCCGAACAGGCCCCGGCACCTCAGGATCAACAGCCCCGAAGGCCCCAGAGAAGCTCTTCTGAGCTTTGTGCCAGCAGCCGCTGATCCGGAAAGAAGTCCTCAGGAGCGCGCATGGCTGAAGGCGGAGTCCGGGGGGCTCCACGGGGGCTCCATCCCACTGCGCTATTCTGAGTGAAGGGTGTGTAGCTGCAACTTCCTGCCCAGGGCACAGAATTATTCAATGTATCTGTCTATTTATATTTATATGGCTGGGACATAAAACAACCAAACAATAACAAAGCCCACTGCCTACCTCACTAAGCTGACTCAGGCATGCACTGTGCAGGACACACACACACACACACACACACACACACACACACACACACACATACGTGGTTTCCTCACTCTTCTTAATACAAGGGTCCTCAACCTTCTGCAGGTTCCCAAGCACCAAAGGAGTCCAGGACCACGGGGAGGAGGAGGAACCTCCCTCCCCGAGACCCAAATTGCACACGCTGCAGGCAGCCAATGAAATAGCACCTTGAAGCTGGTGATTTGGTGGCCACGGCGACTGATGCTCCTGTACCCTAGGAGGTCTTGCACTGTTCCCCCCGGGAGAGATGAGGTCTAGTTAAAGAACAGCAGCCTTTGCATTCAGGTGGCTGAGAATCAGAGGAGCCCCAGTAAGAGGCTGAGCACTGAACGCTGGCTTGGAGGGAGGCGGCATCTTCAGGATGAGGCCTCTGCAGCAAGGAGGGTGGGGTTGGGGTGGGCAGCAAAGTCTGCTAGACAAGGGCCTGGCCAGTCCTGTGGGGCCTTAGGACCCGCTACCCTGCTCACAGACTTAAAATAGGATTCCACAGTCACAGAGACTGTGCTGAAATGTCTGGGGCTGAAGAACGCCCCTGTGGCATCCAGAAGAAAGGCCTACAACAGCATCTGGCTCCCCCAGAGCATGAGGGGCACCCAGCTTCCCTGTGATCTCTCTCCTGGTGGGTGGCCTTCATGCCATCCAACAACCCATCTCTGTTGGGCAGCATCTCTGTCTTTGAAGCTTGAAGCCATGGACTTCCTTGGGGGTCCAGTGGTTACACATACACCTTGCAATGCAGGGTACGTAGGTTTGTCAATCATCAGTCAGGGAGCTAAGATCCTGAAGGCCTCGGGGCAACTACTGAGCCTGTGCTCGAGAGCCTGTGCTCTGCAATGAGAAGCCCCTGTGCCACAACGAAGACCCAGAGCAGCCAAATAGAAGAGCTGAAGTCAAAACACGGAGAGAGAGGGAGGCCTGTGTCTGCCGGGCTGGGCATATTATCCAGGTGTCTAAGAGGTCGTACCTGTATTTATTACTGTCAACCTTATCCTGGGGTCCGTGAGTGCAGACACTCGGGAGCACCGGGGCGGGGCGGGGATGGGGTGGTGCTTGTCACTAAGACTCCTGAGCACCTGTTTGGGGGCCACAGTGAGGCGCAATGGAACCTCAGAACATGGCTCTGTGTCAGCTCCCCAATGGTGCACACCCAGCAGGAGAGGTTGAGACATCTGCCAGGAGACAGAACCCCACCAAGGACGGGAGGAAGGCATCAGAGCAGGGAGAGGACGGCAGCCTCAACCCCCTAACAGAAGCCAGGTCAGCAACCCCCAAGATCCGCCTGAGACTTTAAAAGGGAATGGAAGTGGGGAGCGGAGAGAGGGGATGTGGTCTGGCAGGGCCAAGTAAGGAGATACACGCTGCTGAAGCAGCCCATGATCTCTCCCTCCCTTGGGGGAGAGGCACTCACCAGCCTCAGACCACAGCCATCCCCACTTGACCAGCTCTCCCGTCATTTCCGCCAGGAGTCAAGGACCCGCAAAGTGAGCACACAGGCAAAACCACACCTTCACCTTGAAGTGGGTGGTGCCCTGTGAAATTCACCATAATGAATGTTTAATAAAATGAGATAAAACTCATGGTCAGTTAAACTAGGAAACAAAATGCCAGAGGAAAGGTTTTGGGGGTGTTCGCTTTAATTGCTGTATTAATCATCCAGGGACGACATCCTGCAAAGAGCACAAAAGCAATTCCTCCAAACTGAGGATGGTGTCAAATCTCAGAACATCAAGTGGGATCACCTCTACCCCACCCCCTCCTCCGTGACACCCCCACCCACCCCAGGCCCAGACCCCGGGCCTTACAACCTGTCCAGCTCTATGCACTCTGCTTCCTATTTCTGCCCCCAGGCTGGCTTCCCTGACACCCCGCTTCAGTGCATCAGGGGGAACACTGCACAGCACCACCCACACTCAGGGCCCCCACCATTCTCACCTCCACCTTCCCACTGGTTCTGTTTCCAAGCACCCCCCCTACACACACTTCCACCATCTGCCAGCTTATAAATGACTTGCCAATAGCCATGTATGACCCCTCCCTTCCTGCCTCTCCCAGGGAACGGACCACCCCTCTGGCTTAGCCCTGGTCCCACTGCTCTGTAATCACTTGTTTTCTTGCCTTTCCTTCTGAAAAGATCAGCCCCGGCAGAGCATGGGCTCCCTGCACCGCTGTGCAGGGCAAGCACAGCAGAGACGTAACACGCAAGGTGCACACAGGTTCTCCCACAGAGGCCTTCCTCTTCTGGGATCTGACCGCTTCTCTCCAACCTGGGAGGAAAGGAGGGGTCCCAACCACACTTCAAAGAAAAGGTTTTCTCAGAGAAAGTAAAGAATCAGAAACATGATTTAGTTATTAACAAAAAGTACTGGAAAAGGAGGGGTGGTGGCTCAGGGCCCTGGCCTGGCAGGGTGGAGAGGGGACTCGGGACTCCCAGTCCTGCCCAGGGGGTGGGGGCCCCCCCACGTGCACCAAAGGGGAATCGCTGGTCAGCCTTCAGTTTCCAGGCTTCCCCTATCCCATTCCAGACAGCGGAAGCACACAACTGGCTTTTCCATTCCGAGCCCAGAAGGAGGAAGGAAAAGAGAGCTTATTTTAGCCAGGCCTCCACAGCTCAGTGAGGGCCAAGGAGGAGAAAGGACCCACTATAGGTCAGGGCCGCAGCAAACTGCGGCACACAGCACTGGGAATGTGGCCTGCAGGAGTGGAACAGGTAGGGCACTGGCTCTCAGCTCAGCTCATCCCTGAACCGCACGAGCCACAGGAGCCTCTGGGAAACATGCCCTGCTCAGAGGGGTGGGTGGTGTGGGCGGCTTTCCCTGTGATTAAGTTTCTCACACACCTCACTCTTGTTTCAAATGGTGCCTTTCCACGTCCGGACGGACTCGCCGCCACCAGGATGACAGCTAACGCTCTTGTGGGGCATCTTGCCTGGGCCTGGAGACACCACCCACTCCACCAGAGCCAAGCAGCAAAGCCCCACCAGCTGTGGATCAGGATCCACTTGCCAACGCCCCAGCCCTGCCATGGAACAGCTGGGTCCAAGGGCCCCCAGTGGATTCTGCTTGGCTGGCGTTTCTCACCCAGCACCAAAGTGTTCCAAACACAAGACAAAGCAGGAGCTGGAGACCAGCTTCAAACACCAGACACACAGGGGACCACAAGGTGCAGAAGAAAAGACCAGATTCCCAGAACAAACCACCTTGGAAGGCCTGGGCCTAAGCCGGACTCTAAGCTGTGCACTTTGGGTGCACAGGGAGGGCTCCAAATGCAGGTTTCTGCTCCCATCTCCAGGATTCTGATCCCCAGAGCCTAGATTGGGATCTGCCTGTTCTCAAGCAACACAGGGGGCACACTCTGTGGAACAGTGGGCCCAGGACACTCTCGATGCCCACAGGGATGGAGGAGGATGACCAGCGAGTCTGTGCACATCACCAAGCAGCCGCCTGGCGCTGGGGGGCTGCCAGGAGTTGCTGGCAGAAGTTAGACAGAAGTTGAGGCAGAAGATAGACGGGCCCCAGGCTGAACAGCTGGAGTCTGTTCCCTGCGGACAGATACTCCAAGACGAAGAGGCGGCGGAGCTGAGCCCTGCTGGTTAGATAGAATCACTGACTCAACGGACATGAATGTGAGCAAACTCCAGGAGACAGTGAAGGACAGAGAAGCCTGGCGTGCTTGGACAGAACTTAGCGACTGAACAACAACACGTAAAGAGACCTATACTCCTCATTCTTGAGATCACGGAGACCTTTTTAACTATACATGTGCAGAAAAGTTCCATGGGTCAAAAGGGAGGGCACGTCAGGCCACAATAAGTGATGTCAACCTACCCACAGGCCCCTGTGCTGGAGTCCATGTTGGCTAACAGATGGGCATGCACACGTGGGAGGACCCTGAGACAAACCCTTACAGACTCAGAATCCTTCAAAGCAGGTGACCGGCCAAAGGAAAGCCAGAAGAAATCCCCGTAAAAGTGTTCAACTGCCATGAGCCCACCTGTGTTCTCTCTAGACATATATCCTTTTCCTCCTAATATTACTTGTTTCACTACCTTCTATCTCTATGTGGAAATTTACTTCTACACAGCTAAGGGGTCAGGGCCTTGTCACTAGCCACTGGTCTAGCAGCCAAGATTCAGCGTTCTCGCTGCTGCGGCCCAACCTCGGGAACCAAAATCTGCTTCCAGTCACTGCAGCCCAAGGCCACGGAGATCCCTGGATCTCAGCCCCTTTTCTCCTTGATTTCATAGGTTACCACACAAGAGGAGCCTGACTTAACTACAGGGTCTTTCCCAAAGGCCTGCCAGCAAGTATCTGAAAACTGTGGAAGATTAACTCAGAGTCACATTGTCTCCACAATCAGTTTGGAAGCCACCATTTCAGAAACGCTCACCATACCCTTTGCACCAAACTGGCCACCTCTTCTCACAGGTTTCTGGTACCTTACAGAGCTCTGTCCTCTCACTAATCCCTCTGCTCTTCTTGCCCCACACAAGACTCAGACACAGGTTCGTGATGCAGGAGCATCACAGAAGAAAAACAATGCTTAGGATCTGCTTGAAAATATACCAGCCATTTCACGCCAGTCAGAATGGCTGCTATCCAAAAGTCTACAAGCAATAAATGCTGGAGAAGGTGCAGAGAAAAGGGAACCCTCTTACACTGTCAGTGGGAATGCAAACTAGTACAGCCACTATGGAGAACAGTATGGAGATTCCTTAAAAAACTGGAAATAGAACTGCCATACGACCCAGCAATCCCACTGCTGGGCATACACACGGAGGAAACCAGAATTGAAAGAGATACGTGTACCCCAATGTTCATCGCAGCACTGTTTATAATAGCCAGGACGTGGAAGCAATCTAGATGTCCATCAGCAGACAAATGGATAAGAAAGCTGTGGTACATATAGACAATGGAGTGTTATTCAGCCATTAAAAAGAATCCATTTGCATCAGTTCTAATGAGGTGGATGAAACTGGAGCCTATTATACAGAGTGAAGTAAGCCAGAAAGAAAAACACCAATACAGTATACTAATGCATATATATGGAATTTAGAAAGATGATAATGATAACCCTGTATGCAAGAGAGCAAAAGAGACACAGATGTATAGAACAGTCTTTTGGACTCTGTGGGAGAGGGCGAGGGTGGGATGATTTGGGAGAATTGCGCTGAAATATGTATACTATCATATGTGAAATGAATCGCCAGTCCAGGTTCAATGCATGATACAGGATGCTCTGGGCTGGTGCACTGGGATGACCCAGAGGGATGGGATGGGGAGGGACTTGGGTGGGCGGTTCAGGCTGAGGGACACATGTACACCCGTGGCAGATTCATGTTGCTGTATGGCAGAACCAATGCAGTGTTGTAGGGTGGTTAGCCTCCAATTAAAATGGATAAATTTATATTTTAAAAAATTTAATAATTAAAAAAAGAAAATATACCAGCCAAAGAGGGGTAAAAGCAAAAACAAGAAAAGGCAAACCAAGCACAGAAAAATCCTGATGGCCACTGAAGCGGGGGTGGTAGGAACACAGGGGATTATAGCATCTACGCCTATGGATTTTCCATAATAAAAAACTTTTTAAGATAAAATGCTAGGAGTCTGTGTATTTCTTACAATCATAATTATAACACTAGGCAGGGAGTAGAGGCCACTGGATCTGTGGTCATCTGGTCACAGGCCAGTGACCCCCACTGTCCCAGGCTCCAGCTGCCCTCCTCAGGTAATTATCAGCCCTTGGCCTCCACATTCAGAAGCACTTGGCTGGACATTGAATCACGGTCACTCAGTCAGGGAACAACCAGGGTCATTTTTGAAATGTGGCCCCAAAGCAGTACAGTGACCGCCTCACCTCTGACCTGCTCTACATCGTGATCCAGGTTAAAATGCCGGCCCAGCTCTGCGCTCACACAGGGCTCCCCACAGGCGTCAGGTCACAAAGCACTGTCCAGTTACGTTTTTGTAAACTGAATACATCCCGACAGCTTTCGGAGCACTCAGATTTCTGAAGGTTTTAAAAAGCACCACCTCTGTTCAGAAGGATGCTGCTTTTAATATGATGAAGATGTAAAGGTTAGCAATTAAAGCCACTAAAAACAAAACCCTCAGTAACTGACAAATGCCTAATGACGGGAAGACCACCACCACCTGGGAAAAAGAAAATGAGCTAGGTACTGCCGAACTCGGTGCCAGGCAAGCAGCACCTGAACAGACAGACACGAACAGTCACAGCTGGAAAGTCTGGGTGTCCCTTGGACACCCTCCATGCAGTGTCACAGGTGAGGCAGGCTCGACACCCTCTGAAGGATGAGGGCACACCTGAGGCTGAGTACCAGAGCTGCAGCCAGGCAAAGGGCAGCGGGAGGAGACAGCGAGCGCAGCTGCCAGATGACGCTTCCTCCCGGGTCCCCCCGCATCCGTCACACCCTAGACAAAGCAACATTGGCATGGGCCCCACGCAGGGCTTCTGGGGGTCGCCTGAAGGGTGGGAACCACTCTCCTCGCGTACCCACACATCCTGAACTCCGTTCTGTGCATTTCATCCTCACTCCCCACACCCCACTGCCACCCCCAGGCAGGGGGCCCCTCAAATTCATCACCAACCAGGAGGTAACTACAGAGCCTGTAGGTGGTCTCGCCCCTGGAGTTTTCAGCCGCAGAAACTAAGAGCTGGAGTGGGGACCTTACCCAGGTGACAAGGCTCCCTGGTGACACAGCACAGTGGCCTGGCCACCCCTCTCCCAGTCCCCGACCCCCGGCGCCCACTGCTCGGAGAGGCCTGGGGGTCCTGCCTCCGGACCCAGTTCCAGGAGCACTGGAGCCATGCAACCACTACACTCAGGCCTCTGTGAGCCCGTACCTCCGGCTGTGCCTCTGCCAGGGCAGAGCACCTCCTCGGTGCACGCTCAGGCCGACCCCACTGCGGACACTGAAAGGATAAGTGGTAAATGAGTACTCTGGAAAACCCAAGAAGACCAGTGTACACAGGCCCCCAGGTAAGGCAGAGGGAAGAGAAATCTTTGAGCAGTAAGTACCCGGAGAGCATTCAGCAAATAAGCGAATGTATTTTATTCAGGAAGTGAATAGAGTAGGCCATGCTCTGCTTAAGAAGTTAAATTTCAGACTCCTAGACACACCAGAAGTCAGACCATCTTCACCCACAGCATGGTCCCTGCTCACGTGGTACACCCTGTGCTAAACCCACTCAGGTGGGCCTCAACACCCGCACGGGCAGGACGCGCCAGTCCTTTCACTCAGCAAGACAGAGGCACAGAGAGGTGACACCTCCTGCCCGGGGGTGGACTGCAAACTCACCTCTGGCTCCAGACCCTGGCCGTGAACCCTGGCCACGAGGCTCCCTTGCAGGACTGCTGGGGTGCTAAGTGCTGCCTTTGGAAACACCTGGCACTTCCACAGCTGTGGGAAAGAGAAGGACCGGCCTCACGCTGCCTGGCGGAGAGTGGGGAAGGCTCCCGGCCACAGCCGGCTTGTCTGCAGTCTCCCCTCACCCCACAGGCCTCTGCCTCCCCAGCTCTGGTCTCTGTTAGGCTTCCCGGTCCTGAAACACAGTCCCATCTCTCGCTAAGCAGTGCATGGCTTTTCTGGGTGGACCAATTGATACCAACACCCTGAACAATGATTCTCCAAGTTCTAAACAAGTAACTCACAGAGAAGTGAAAACTCTTTACAGACCCTGTGAAATCGCTTGCCAAAAACAGGGAGAGAGAGCCCATCACCCCATGGGGAAATGTGAGACAGAGAAGATGTATTCCACCCACCATCAGGACATGGCCCTGGAGTGATGGCAGTGCTACCATGGGCCCTCAGTGGGCAGCCCTGAGGGAGGTACATCGGGTGTGGCCAGGGTCTCTGCTCGGCATCCCTGGCCAAAAGCTGAAACTTGACACAAACTACTCAGCAAGGCTTTGGAGTGCTGACCAGGCTTTGAGCCCTTTACATGTGTTGACATTTAATTCCCTCCACAACCCAAGGTCAAAAAGCAAAGTAAGCCTACCAAAACCCCCAGAAAACAGCAAGCGCTGGTGATGATGTGGAGAAATCGGGATCCCTGCACACCGTCGGTGGGAATGTAAACGGTGCAGCTGCTATGGAAAACAGTATGGATGTTCCTCAAAAAGTTAAAAGTAGAATTGCCATATGACCCAGTAACCCCTCTCCTTGGAATATACTCAAAAGAACTGAAAGCAGGGGTCTACATACTCAAGTTCACAGCAGTATTAGTCACAACACCCTAAAGACAGAAGCAACAAGTGTCCTCTGATGGAGGAATGAGAAAACAAAATGTGATATAGCCACACAATGGAATGTTATTCAGCATTTAAAACGGGAGGAAATTCTGACACCTGCTATAACACGCATAGACTTGACATGACAATCAGTGAAACAAGCCAGTCACGAAAGGACCAATATTATAAGATTCCCTTAACGTGAGGTACCCATACTGTACGATTCCATTAATACGAGGTACCAAATTGGCCAAATTCATAGAGACAGAAAGCAGAAGGGCAGTCGTCAGGGCTGGGGGGCAGGGGGAATGCTTAATGGAGACTAAGTTATAATTTGGAAAGATGAAAATGTTCTGGAGATGGATGTTGGTGCTGGTTGGACAAAAATGTGAATGTTTTTAATGTTAATGGTACACTTAGAAAAGGTCAAGATGGTAAATTTTGTTATAAATATTTGATAAAAATTTAAAAAAAATGTTTTAAAGAAAAATAAAGGGCACAACCAGGGTCTGCTGAACCTCATACGTAGCCCTGGAGCAGAGGCTATCTTAAATGACCGGCAGGTCTTTTCTTTCAGCTGTAACACCAAGACTCCACGACACACTGTTTCCAAAATCAATCAGCTCCAACTATCTTCTTGTCAGACCTAATTCACACCACTAACAACCCCTTTAAAAAACAGATTACCTAGAATGTTGGAAAGACATTCTACCAACATATGTTGGTATCCACATAGCTATACACGCCTGCTTAGTTTGTGGTTTGTTCCAAAACATACCCATTTGCAAGGAATGAATGCTGAGATTTTTCCATGATGACACAAAACCAGAGAAATAAGGATACAGCTCGTTTACAACCCAGGAAAGCAGATATCTTCATTTTTCTTTCTTTTAACACCACCATTTGTTAAACAGATAGGAGATCCTTTGGGTAAATTTAAATACTGTGTAAGTGGGTTGTACAAAGACACATACCTCTGAGAGCCACCTCACTCACTGTACACTACACTAAATGACTTAGACAATTCACTCACCACAAGGCGTACACAAGCCTCTCCTGGAAGAACAGACAGGGCAGGGGGGCACTGAGGGGAGGTTCCTAAACAAGAGGGTATCTAAACACCTCAGACAGGATTAGGTGTAGGAGGGGGAAGAATGAATCCGTAACACATTTGCGAAAAAAAGCCTCCTGCAGCAGGACCAGGAGCGAGCCAGCCCAGGAAATGCAGCCTGCAGAAATGACAAGCTTCCTAGCACCACTGCAACACTCCCAGCTAGGATTCTGAATTTCCATAGCAACAGGCAGTAGGCTTCAAAGGGACCTTACAAGCCACAGTGTCCTCCGAGCCCTGCCCTCCGTGGGTTCCCAGAGACCATGGTACATCCACCCAGGCACTGCAGGACACAAACTATGGTGGCGGGGAGGGGAACTGGGCCTGGGTGGCCAAGACAGGGAGCTGCAGGGGCAGAAACTGAACACAAGTTCTCTGCCAAACATCCCTGGCAGGGACCGTGGTGCAGTTAACTCTTTATCTGTTCCCAAATATAAGGCGCAGGCAAGGCAAGGAGAAACCATTTCATGCGCCCAAACCCACAGCTCTGGCCATGGGAGAAGGAGGCCTGGCGTGAGGGCACCCTGGCACAGGCTCTAGGCTGGCTGCGGAGGGACACAGACCCCTGGGCAAGCACAGCCTCTCTGAGAAGGCTGGACCAATTCACCTTTGCTCTCCCTCCCAATGCTGCGCAACCGAGTCTGTGAACACAACCTAACGACCAGCCCACCGCACAGTGAAAGGCGTCCTGCAGCTTAAGGAGCTCCACACCCAGTTATAACCACAAAGCAAAATGATTCTCCAGGAAGCTGGGCAATCTTCACAGGCAGTAACAAGACCAGATTTCCTTCAACAGCAAACGGAATCCCAGCTTTACCCCCTAGTACATGCACTGGCAAATTACTGAGCTCAGGGCTTTGCTTTTTCTTCCCTAGAACTGTATTTTAAAAAACAAAAAAACAGAACTCTTGTTTACTGCTCTTTTTGTTGGTGGCCGTTTTCTCATGATCCTATTAGCTCTGGGCTGACTGGTAGGTTAGAGAGGTCCCAGCTTATCAGAAAGAAAAGGACAGCATGCAGGTAGAATTAGCCACTCAGGGCAGCACAAGCACTGCCTGGAGGTCAGGTGTTCACACACCTGTCCCACGGCAGGGAAAATGGTCTGCAAGTGTAGCACACACCTGTCTCACAGTATCAGTGATGTCAGCAGGTGTGCAGCACACTTGTCTCCCAGCAGCAATGTCACCAGTGTGCAGCACGGTCTCACGGCCACAGTGATGAGCAGCTGGGAAGCACACCTGTTCCACAGCACCAATGACTGCTTTCCTCTGAGGAAAGGGAGGAGCCTCTGCAGCCAATCCACCAAGAGCAGGGCTTCTTACTCTCTGTCCTGTAGAGACTGCAGAGGAGGGGGCGAGATCCCTCCGTGTAACCCAGCAGTGCACCCACCAGCAATTCATGGGTGGAGGATCAGCCACTCGCACCCTCCACACCACCTCACAGCCCAAAGTACACGCTGCAAATCCTCCTGTTTTGGTGAAAAGGGAAGCCCACTGTACACATGGTCCTTTTGTTTGTCTAGTTCTCTCTGATCCTAATGAATCGTCACACCTGCTTCCAGGCCACCCAGGGAGTGGGGCTAGGGCATGAGTCTCCTCCGTGTACAGAATCCACTATCCTCCCCTCACAGGCCAGGAGGTGAGCACTGCTGGGATGGGGCGGGATCTCCATAGACCAGGCGTCTCTCTGTAGGGCCGTATAGCTCAGAGGCCGGCACAGTGGACACAGACGGACACACCTCGCATCACGAGTCAGATGCACAGGAGACAGTGCTCGGGTTCCAATGCTAACTCACAATTCTTCAGGAGCAGCAGAGACCTCAGTGTTCTCACCTAAATTCCTTCTTTATATGGAGATGGGGATGAATCCCCGTCTCACAGTGAGGAAAGGGACCAGGGAAGTAAGATGATTGTCAGCAGTCCATGGTGAGAGAAAACTAGAAGCTGGAGGCTCCGAGCTGGTCTCATTTGACCACAGTCCCTGGAAACAGGATGCCAGGAGACATCCCTCAGGATCCCCACCACTGACATCTGATGGAACCATGGAGGTGGGGCGGGGGGCCTGTAGCCAGAGGACTTAGGAAAGGTGTCAGCAGTGACAAGCAAGGGATTTCAATCAAGCCATCACTGAACAAAGATCAAGGAAAAAAAGGTAAAAGGGATGAATGAAGGACTAGGATAAGCTACAACCACCAGTAAAACAAATCACAATTAAAATACCAGAGGACAACGACGAAGGTGTGTTTAAAGACTTGGAGGGAATCTTCATCTCCATAAAATCAACGGATATCAAAGGAGAAAGTG
This sequence comes from Bos grunniens, assembly GCF_055505025.1. Classification (NCBI taxonomy): domain Eukaryota; kingdom Metazoa; phylum Chordata; class Mammalia; order Artiodactyla; family Bovidae; genus Bos; species Bos grunniens. The sequence continues at coordinate 44,175,947 of NC_141192.1, forward strand.
TTCCATTTTCACTCATGAAACAAAATAAAATTTGAACCCTGTACAACATCAATCCTGAGTCAATCCTATTTTTTTCTCTCCTTTCAGTGTGTCTAGTTAAACGGCTGCAATCCAAGCTGCACACCTCAAGGAGGGTTGGCAAATCCCCTTGGCTGTGTCAGGACACGGGGTCTGAAGCAGTGGGCTCCTGACACTCCGGCCAGGGAGAGCCCCAGAGTCAGGAGAATTTAATTAGAAAGCAATGGCCTTTCTTCAAAAAATTAAGTAATTCACATATACCCCTCAGCCTTGGGAGAGGCAATGACTCGTTCCTGATTGTTGGAACGGTGGTGGTGGGCTGCCCAGCTGAGGGTCAGCAGGAAGCACCCGCTCCGGCAGTAGCAGGTGAGGAGGTGCAAGGCCCGCATCCCAGCCTCAGCACCTAAGTGCACCTTCCGGGTGACAGTGTGCGGTGACACCCGCCTGACCACAGCACGAGTCATAACTAGGCCGACTCCAGGGAAATCCTTCTTCTATGCTGGCCACCCCTGCGTGGCAGGGACCCAGCTACACCGCCCTCCAGCAGGCCCGGAGCAGCGAGACAGACAGCAGCTCCTCTGTACAAGCTTTTGGCCTCACTGCTCACAGTAGGAGCACTGGGGCGGCCCGCATCCCGGGGAGCTCTACCCTAGGAGAGAAGTGGGGAAGCAGAAGCCCTGGTGGCAGCACAGATTTCCACCGGGAGGAAAGAATCTCAACTCAGAAAGGACCCACAACCCCCCAGCTGCTGCTCCTGTCACCCTGGGGACTGGTGAGAAGCCAGGGAAGGTAGTCGGGGGGTGGGCGACTGAGTAGGGGAGAAGCGCTTGGTCTCAAGGTGGTTTCCATACGTTCTTGCGGGATGACCTTGGACCAGACACTGACATTCTCGCTTTCTGTAAAGGGCATGACCAGGAACCTCCTCCCACTCCTCCACTCCAAGTCCTGGGACGATCCACACCAGTGGTGCCTGGAAGAGCCTAAGAGCATCAGTGCAGAACACTGGCCCGTCATCTGCAAGGGACTCTCGTGCCCAGGCCTCCAGGAGGAGAAGGGCCCCAAGTCTGTGATGCGAAGCCCCCTCTTTGGGGTGGACATACTCCCCCAGGGAGGGGGAGCTGTGGCTCTGGGCCAGGGGGCGGTCAGGAGGCCACACCATACACTGGAAATCACGCCAGGCAGGCACCTGGCACACACAGGCCATAGGGACACGGCACGTCTGAGACGCTGGGCTAAACGGGAAGAGGGTGACTTGACAGCTCCCCAACAAGGTGTGGACCCCACCTCCCTGAGAGCTCAATGGCAGGGTCACCTGCAGACAGCGGATGGCCAGACACACGTGGACAGTAAGACAAGGAGCAAATGTATCAGGCATGTTCTGATCCGGGGTCTGATAACCCGTTAAAAGAGTGGGACTTACATCTCCTGCTCTCCCCAGTGTCGCCCCAAATGCTTGAGACAAGTGAGAAGGAAAGTGATGTGTGTTTAGTGTCCACAGCATACTCAGGGCTTCACACACTTAGCTCACTTCACTATGCTGACAAGGCTCCTGAGGAAATCTTTTATCCTCATTTTACAGTAAACTGAGGGTCAGAAACACGGCACTCGTCTCAGACCCCTCAAGCAACAAAAGGCAGAGACAAATTTCACATTCACACCCAAGCTCACCAGGCTCAAGAGGCTCCTCACATCCCCACCCCATTCTCTGCAGGGGCAGGGTGAAGGCTAAGTCACCAAGGTCACCAAGAGACACCACCCCTCAGGGTAGGGCAGTCTGATGTGGCTGTCGACGCCTGACGATTCCAAGAAAGAAAGGTGGAAGGCACCTGGGCTGAATTCACAGGTTCTGTCAGCACAATGGAAGTGAGGTAAAGAAAAGCAGAGAATGGATTCTTCTCTCAAACAAGCGTCACCAAGTAGAATCACCAAGAGAAAGGAGCCTCAGGAATCTGCACAAACATGAAGATTCCTGTTGGAGACTAAAGCCTGGGCTCACCAGGGACCGTCCTCCTCAGCAGTCCTCCATGAGCAGCCACACCACGCCTGCAGCCGGACGGCACCTCCTCGGGGCTCTGTCAGCAGAGGCAGGTCCACACACCCAGCGAACCTGCTCCTGGATGCAGGACTGTCCCCATGTCGACCCCTCTGAGAGAGAGGCGAGCCTGAAGATGGACCGTGGGACAGCCTATCCTGGTCTTTCTCTTAGAGATAGCAAAACGACAGTACATCTTACACGCCTCACACCTCAGACTGGAATTTATACTTTATAATGCTTTGAAATTATATAACATTTCTAGATGGTTCAAAATACTCTCAAATATCCTGTCTCATAGGAACTTCACCTGTCTCAGACGCAAGTCAAATAGGGTTTTAAATTCCCACTGTTCTTAAATAAAAGCAGAGAAACGGAGGCACGTTGCTCGGGGATTTTTTAAACAAGTGGCAACACCAACAATGGGCCGGAACTTCTCGAGCTGGGCCCACGGGGAGGCGCCTAAAGTTCAGGTAGAAGCAGCAGGCAAATGCAGGGGGCCTGGCCCCACCTGCACTGGGCTCCAGGACTTGGCGCCCGTCTCAAGATCAAAGCCTCAAGATGAGCTGACTCGGGGGGAAGACCTCTGTAAATACAGAGCATCACCGGCTTTAAAAGAGGCTGAGTCAAGGAAACCAGTCCTCCCCACTGAGAGCCCGGGGTGCCCCCCACCTGGCCCCAGACCAGCAGGGGAGGATCGGGGAGGACAGATTAGAAAGAGGCCCTGAAATAGAGCAACTGGCTGCTGTGTGTGGACAACGGGGCAGCTATTGGAGGGGGGTCACTTAGAGCTCCCTTTCCCATAGTATCAAACAAATTCAGGTGGATGAAGAGTTAAATGTGGAAACCAAGCAAACAAACCAAACATCAGGACACTGTGTAAGTAAATATTAGTTACATCTGATCTCTAGGTGAGAAAGGCATTTCTGAGCTTAAAAGCGATGGAAGACACCACAAATGAAGAGAATGAGAATTTAACTACACAAACTTAAGTCTCCTTAAAAAGAAAAAAAGAGAAAACAAAAAAACTCTGCTGAACTATTGCTGCTGCTGCTGCTAAGTCGCTTCAGTCGTGTCCGACTCTGTGCGACCCCGTAGATGGCAGCCCACCAGGCTCCCCCGTCCATGGGATTCTCCAGGCAAGAACACTGGAGTGGGTTGCCATTTCCTTCTCCAATGCAGCAAAGTGAAAAGTGAAAGTGAAGTTGCTCAGTCGTGTCCGACTCTTCGAGACCCCATGGACTGCAGCCCACCAGGCTCCTCCGTCCATGGGATTTTCCAGGCAAGAGTACTGGAGTGGGGTGCCATTGCCTAACCTCCCAGAAATAGACAAACAATTGTCATTTGTAATATTTAGTAAACAGCAAATACAAAGTCATGGGAAAAACAGTTAATCTAAGTGGGAAGCTGTTCCATTCAGCAAAATTAAGGAACTGAAAACGGCAATGTCAACTACCACTGACACAATGAACAGAGATTTTATTTGCAAATATTAATGTCTATTGTGGCAAAGGCACAAAAGAGTCTTCTGGTCCAAGTATGAACTGATACAACCTTCCTGAAAAGAAGGTGACAACATCTATCTCAGAAATGTTCAAACTCTCTGACCCTGTAATTCTGCTCATAAGAATTTATTCTTAAGGAAACTGTAAAAAAGGCAGCCAAGGTTTGTGTACAAAGTTATTCATTGTAAATTAAATGACCGACAGAGAATTATTAACAGCTAGGTAGATAGGGACACCGGAGAAGGCGATGGCACCCCACTCCAGTACTCTTGCCTGGAAAATCCGATGGACAGAGGAGCCTGGTAGGCTGCAGTCCATGGGGTCGCTAAGAGTCGGACACGACTGAGCGACTTCACTTTCACTTTTCACTTTCACACATTGGAGAAGGAAATGGCAAGCCACTCCAGTGTTCTTGCCTGGAGAATCCCAGGGACGGGGGAGCCTGGTGGGCTGCCGTCTCTGGGGTCGCACAGAGTCGGACACGACTGAAGCGACTTAGCAGCAGCAGCAGATAGGGACACAACTTCACGTTGTTACTAAAAGCTTTCAGATCATGAAAATTTACTTATGATGCAGTGTTTAAACTTTCAAAGCAGGGAAAAAAACTACATGTTTTTATCTCAAGGATATTAAAAAAATAAAGAAAATAAAGCTCAGAAGGAACCACAGCAGTGCTGCTTTTGAAGTATGGATTATATGTTAGTTCTTTCTGCTTATGATGTTCTTCTATATTTTTATATTTAATATGCATTCGTTCTATAAGGCAGGAGGGTAACAGGTGACTACCCTTACCCTCTCATCCAAGGCAAAAGGAGGCCATCACAAAACAGACTAGAATATTTTTAGTGACATTCAGAAAGAAAAGAAAATCTAACAGTAGTTCTTTATTCTGCAGCAAACTACTCAAAACATTTTTTAATCACTGCTTTAATTCTTCCAACCACTGGCTCCACCTGCGTCAAGAAACGCAGAAATCGCCCCTTTTCATCAAAGTACTGCCATCCATTCCTTCTTTCCCCCAAGTAAGCACCAAAACAACTCACAAGTCACCAGGCTTGCCCAGTCCCTTCTTTAAGTCTCCTATTTTCACACTTATCAGCAAGACCCAGCCTTGCAGCAAAACCAGAGGTGGGGACAGGGCCAGCTGGCAGGCAACATTCCAGTCCACCAGGAGTGAGCTGGAGAGTCTTCCCCTGGGTTCCAGGAGCTTCAGTGCACACCAGGAAGCCCACCCCAGTATCAGCCAGAGAGATGGCCACTGGGCCCCTTGAGGGAGAAGAGTCAGTATGTTCATTCCCCAGAAGCCCCCGGTTCTTGGGTTGGAAGACCTGGCGTCCCCCATTTCTGTTCCCTTTGGGGCTATCTGCACCTGGCCCAGCCAAGCCCCGCCTTATCTCTCTGGGACTCACCCTCTAGCTTTCTGCTGCCCTGAGAAACAGAGCAGTCAGGGGGCAGGGGTCGGGGGTGGGGGGCGAGGGACCAGCCCCTCCGCTGCTTTAGCCACCATCCTGACAGCTTCCACCCTGGCCCAGGGTGCTGCTCCACTGGTGACCCACAAACTTGTCAAAGTGGGTCGGCCACTGTCAGCCAAGCTCAGCTAAACACAGACAGCTCAGACCTCCAAACCCAGCTACGTGGAAATTCCAGACAGTCCGTCTGCAGAGGTCCCCCAGGGACAGGCAGACGGGAGCACCCACAGGAGGAAGGAGCCAGAGCCAGGGAGGCCCGTCTGCTCCGGACCCTGAAGCTGGCTGCCTCCCCAGCAGACCCCAAGCTTTCTGGCCTGTGTCCCACGGGTACTCCTTGAGGCCCCCCCTCCCCAGTCACCGGAGTCCACACGAAGCGTCCAGACCTGTTTCAGTCGGGCATGCAGCACAGCGCATCCTTCGCTCAGCTCATACACAGTAGCAGCCATAAACAAGCATTTAATGAGTGCTTTCTGGCTGCCAGAGCCTGTGGTGAGTGCTTCTCTGAGGCCACTGAATTTACTCCACAAGCAAGGCAGTTGTGCCTGAGCTGTGCGTGGACGCTCGGCTCACATACAAAAGGCTACGGCGCCAGCTCAGAAGCTGCAAGGAGTGCACGCACAGGGGGCTGTGGAGCAGGTGCTGAAGAACTCCTCAAAACCCGAAGATGTGGAGGGATTAGAGGCTGAGCGTACATCAGGAAGACCTGCATGGCAGAAGGTGGTGTGAGAGTGCTTTTCAGATATTCAGGAGACTTGCACACGCAGCAGGCATTAAGACCAGAAAGTCGCAGAGTGGTGGATGTCAGCCAACCAGGAGCTTCAGAGACACCAGGGCTGTCGAGCGAACTCTGCACATTTCCAGCAAGGAGACCGAGGCCACACAGATCTTCCACACAACCTGGATGACACCAGCTGTGTCTGTCCACTCAGAATGTTCCAGCAGGAGAGTCCGAGGGGGCTGAGGGGGAAATACCTGCACTGGGGCCCAGTTGTGGAAGCTTCTAGAGCTAATGCTCTGACACTGACTGAACATGTACCGAGGGAGGAGCCAGGCGTGTGGTCACTCCTGAGACACTTGGGAGACACTGTCCCCTCCGAAAGATTTAGATTTGTGGGTTTTCTCCTCAAATAGCACATAGGCTATAGGAGAGAAAAGAAGAATTAAGAAATAGAAAAATTCACAGCGTATCTGCAGTCAGAATTTGGCTTTAAACCCTAGTAACATAATCTATTTTGAGCACCAGACAAGTTAGCTAATTCCCGAGGAGCCAGATTAAAAAGACTACAAACGAATAGCAAACTCATCACAAATTACAAGAGTGCCCAAAATACGCCCATCACTTATGAGCTGCTAACAGTGCCACATGGCCACTGAGAGGCTGGTGTCCTGGGGCCCAGGAGAAAGAGGGCAGAAGTAGTGCTGTCATCTGCAGAATTCCTCCCGAATCACTGAGCCCGGAGGCCCCAGACGACAGGGCTGAGCCACCCTGACGGGCTCAGGGAGCCGGGCGAGCACGGGGCGCCCTGGACCACCTCCAGAAGGCTGTCCTGGGTGGGGCCCGTCAGGGAGCACTCCAGCGGAGGGAAAAGGGGGTCCAGAGGAGGGGAGACTCGGACTTGAGCACGGAGGAGTCTGGAAGGGGCTTCCTGGCTGAAGCTCAGGTACTCTGACCAGTCAAGGAGACACACCCAGAAACATCCCTGGCAAACACCCTTCTCTGCTCCCAGAAAGTTTTTGCTTTGCTGTCCATCCTCCCACCCAAGAAATGGTGACTTTCTGGAGACAAACTGGAACCCAGTGGTTCCAACCCCAGGACACAAGAACCAACTGGGCACCTTTTTTCTGTAGTCAGGGGCACTGGGCTCCATATCCTCAGTGGAGGGACCCTCTGGGCAGCGAGGCACTGACCTCCAGTGTCCGGGGCCGGGGAGGAGCCCCAGCCCCATTATCTCTGGAATGATGGAAGGCCCTGTGGAGACCCCACATGGGTACCAGGGCACATGGAACCCTGTCTGTGCTGAGTGCGGGTGACAGCCCCACCCCCGCAGCCCTGGAGAACTTGCTGACCATCCCTGCAAAGATGAGACACTCTGGGGAAGGTGGAAAAAAACATATCTGAGGTGGATGCTGGGTTCCATTTGTTCTCCAGCTCCCAGCACAGCCTCAGAAGCTGTCAGCGGTCAGGGGCCCCATAGGGGCACTGAGGTCATGGCAATGTTTTTAGAGCAGGACCCCGGGGACATCCTGTCTTCATCTGTGAAGATGCGCCATGCTGCACACCTCGGAGGCAGCACCCATGGCGGCCACGAGGACCCCCGCCTCCAGCCAGCTGGGGGCGCTGACGAGCAGCACCCATGGCGGCCACGAGGACCCCCGCCTCCAGCCAGCTGGGGGCGCTGACGAGCAGCACCCATGGCAGCCACGAGGACCCCTGCCTCCAGCCAGCTGGGGGCGCTGATGGGCAGATGGTGTGGGCAGCTGCGGTGAGGAACGCACATAGCAAAGGTGACCATGACCCATTCTCTTCATACACGACTTTCAAAATGAAGTTTAAATCAAGCACTGAGATAGGTCTCCAAAGCAGGTGCCTGGGTGAGCCACAAAGAGGACTCTGGGACAGCTTCTGCCTGGCCCTTTTCCCAAATGAGGTGTTGCCAGCCCACAGGGAGGGGTGTATGTTTTCTGGGTCTTGCGCTGTGCAAACATCAACATCCGTCTTGAGAGCCGGATACACTCTGGGCACACCCACAGCCAGCCACCAGGAATAGGGGAGCCCCAGGAGCAGAGGCTGTGCGCCCACAGGAATGAAGGGCTGGGAGCTGAGGTCTCCCTCCCGACGCCGAGGGAGGGGTGTCCTGGGCACTGTTCACCCCCTGCTGGGTGTCGTCACCCCTTAGCTCCTTTTCTGGCCTCAGCAGAGGGCACCAAGAAGCTACTTGTGGCCGTGAGCTGACAGGGTAACCCAACCTGAGGGTGCTCGCTCAGGAGGACCAGCAGATTTCTCCCTATCGTGGGGTGGGATGGGGGGTTTCATCCTCACCCCGATCTTCTCAAAGCATCAGCTCCATTCATCCTCCACCACAGCCCCCTTTTCATCCAAGTCACGCAGCTCCCACAGCACCCCAGGGGGCCCCAAAGCCACTGGACAGCTGACCCCTCTGGACCACACTCTTCACCAGGTCCATCTGTGCACCATGCACAGCACGGGGTACCTGCCTCCCCCATGTGGCTCTCACTGTGACCCCGGCGCCCTCTCTGCCCCAGGCACCTTGCCCAGGGAGGTTCTCCATCTCAGGGTCTCGCCTGGGCTGCCGATGGCCCAGAACCATCTTGTCTCCACCCGCCGTCTGGGTGACGCACCTCATCAGGGGAGTCTCCTCTCCAAGGGGCCCCTCCATCGGTCCCTTTGTTTGTGTGCGGCCTCCACCAGGCTCCGGGCACTTGGGGAAGCCCACCCTCCCCACTGTCCGACAAGTTCTGGTCATGGAAACGTGGAATTGAGACAGGAGGGGAAATCAGAACTCAGACAAAAATCCCTTCTGGAAGGGCTGGGCACATGTACTTCAATTCTAAAGAAAAGATGATATGAAGCATGACAAGGTTTAAAATGAGCTTAGTTTTTCACTGAAAAGGAAACGGGAGTATCAGTGTTGAAAACCCTCAGAACTTGCTCACCTAATACAAACTGGCCTGTTATCCTCTGCACCCCAGTATAATTTCTCAGTGCCCAACCCTTCAGGCACAGCTCTCCTGCCACCAAAATCTGTGACCCCCACTCTCCGCTACACAACTTACAACGCTTCAATACTACTGATATTTCCATATGTGCAATAGACAAAAAATTTAAGACATAATCTTGGCTGAAAGGCTTATAATCCAAACACAGCAAGTCAACCTTTCATCTCCCATTATTCAATCTGCTTTTAATTTAAAACTCATGATGCTCTCAAACTCCAGCCCAGTCTGGACCGACACTCCAGTGACACTCCTCAGGGTGGGGTTTGGCGGCATCCAGCAAATCTGAAAAACACAGGGACCTTCCCACAGCTGTTCTCTCTTCCTCCACGCCCCCTCCCCACCCTGTACAGGTTCCTTAGCCCCATCTCAGTTCATCTGACTTGGAAAAGCGAGCCTACACTGTGATTCTGAAATGGGGCATCACTCCTTCAGAAGCTTGGTTATCTTCTCTTGACATCTATTGACTTTAAGCCAGGTTCAAGAAGCCTTCACATTGGACAAGAAAAGAAAGGAAGGACTTGGTAGAGATCAGATTACGTGATGACTCAAGTTTTTTCAGATTCTTCAACAAATAAAGCCAAATCTGAAGGGAGAAGGTGGTCTGCCTGGTAAAGAAGGAGACAGAGGTGGCACAGACAAGCCGCGATCTTCCAGCAATCAGACCACTGAGTGTGGTAACCTGGACTTCACAGCCACACAGGTGGGTTCTGGAGGGAAAGACCATATTCCCAGACCAAACGGACCCTTACCTGCCATGAGGGGACCTGGGCAGGGCTATGAGTGTTGGTCTCGCCTGTCTCTGCGGGCCCCCATTTTTGTTGCTGGATTCATGGGAAGGGCTCCAACCAAAGGCAAGTAGAAGTTCCAAGGCCCTGAGTTTTATTTCTCTGAGGACCTGAATGAATCCAGTGTGTTCAGGAATACTACAAGCACCTTCCAGTCTCTTTAACAAGAACTGCCACCCGCCCTCACGAAGCACCCAGAGACCTGAAATTAAACCCCCATATGTGACACCTCAGCTACTTCCGGACACAGTGCAAACAGGGAGATTTTTCATCCTGTGGGCAGATTTGAGGAGAATTCCTGACTATATTTTCTTTGTTCTTTAATGACACTTAATAACACTGGTGATAAGGGGACACGCCAGCTTGGCTCAGAAGGGCTCTTCCAGTGGCGAAACAGCCCTTTCAGCAATGACCACCAGCACAGCATCACACTGTGTTCTTCAGAGCTGGCATTGTTCCCTCTCCCGCCCTCCAAGTTTGCAGCAAAATTAAAGAGAAGAAAATAATCAAATCAATTCCAAGAAAGTACCTGTCAGTACTATGGCTTAAACTAATCCCATCTAACCTATGCTGGCTAATACTGTTCACCCTGGATAGATCTGATGACAACATCTTCCTTGCTTTTCAGATTTGAGCCGGGTACAGGGTTGGTTCAGGTGCTGCTGAAGTCCGGAAGGCAGGGACCAGCCTCTCAGATCACCCATAAGCCACCGTCTGCACATTTTAATTACATGGCAGAAGCTGCACTTCGGGGTCTCCAAAGCTCACCAAGTGAACAGAAGTCTAAGAAACCAACACTGTGGTGTTCTCACACGTTCAGAGTGCTCACACAGAGGTTTTGGGGTTTGGTTTCTACATCACATTTGCTAAGGTCATTTTAAAACTGCAGATGCTGAGAAACAAACAAAGGTTATGATCATTGGGCTAAAGGAGACAAAAGAAGGCAATTAGAACATCCTATTTCTCACAACATAAGCACACTTGCTGCCTTCTAGATGGTATACATCCCCCCACCTTCCATGTCATCAGAAAGCGAGGAAGCAAAGAAGACCTCCAAAACAAGAGGTAAAGATCTGTCCCAACATGGTCTCAGACAGGACGCTCCCAGATGGGCACAGAGTGAAAGACTAGACGGGGGAGCCTGCAGGGCCTGGGAGGCGCCGGGCTTGACTTTACCTGGGGGGGCAGCACACGCACGCCTCAGAGTCTGCACGGCTGGGCTGTGTTCGGATCCTGGTAGTCTAATGCCTGTGGCATGAGGTGCCCCCACACAGCCCCGGGGCAAACCCTGGGCCCCCCCCCACAGCCCCGTGGCAGACCCTGGGCCCCCCACAACAGCCCTGAGGCAGACCCTGGGCCCCCCACACAGCCCCGGGGCAGACCCTGGGCCCCCCCACAGCCGCGGGGCAGACCCTGGGCCCCCCACACAGTCCCGGGGCAGACCCTGGGCCCCCCACACAGCCCCGGGGCAGACCCTGGGCCCCCCCACACAGCCCCGGGGCAGACCCTGGGCCCCCCACACAGCCCCGGGGCAGACCCTGGGCCCCCCACACAGCCCCGGGGCAGACCCTGGGCCCCCCACACAGCCCCGGGGCAGACCCTGGGCCCCCCACACAGTCCTGGGGCAGACCCTGGGCACATCCACGATGCTACCATGACGCAAAACATTTCTGGAACACTTCCCATGGATGGCACCCTCAGAGCCCACAGCATAATTTTCATCCTTTAAGGCTTACTTGTTTTTTGGAAATAGCTAACAACCACTCAGAGCCAAGAGTCATGAATAGGGTGGGTGACTAAGCTTGGTAATTTCATTCATGGTCAGAAACTCACAGTGGGCTGGGAACAACCAGTGCATATTCTCAGATGGCTTGTAACCCAGCTGCGGTGGTGATGATGAGGGCAGCCCTCCAACTGTGCTCTGTGCAGGGATATGAGGGCGGCCCCCGCCCCAAACAGGATCTGGGAAGATCGCCCCTTCTCTGCACACACACATTCCGACGAGTCTGTGAAATCCAGCCCTCTGGTTTACAGTCATTCATGATAATCACTCCTGCGCATCCCCAACTCGATGCAGCCCCTAACAAGTTGTTATTACTGAGAGGACACTGCACACTTTATCTGTAATGCAAACCAGGAAGCATAGCCCTGCAGAGATGCCAGCAACGCATGGGTACAGCCAAGCCCCAGCAGCGAGTGTAAGCACAACGTGCATTCCACTCAGGGGGCAGATAAACATACACACACTGCACAGACTTACAACTCATCCCAATCATCTTTAGTGGGTTTATCCCAAACATAGACAATAAATTCAGTGTTAATAATAGCTGAGACCTTTAAAATCCTCTGAAGGGAAACACACACCACTCCACCTTTCACATCCCTCCACAATGACTGACTGGCTGTGGTTTTCTGGTTTCTCTACAATGGGAAGAAAAAATTTGCATTAAAAAGGTGCAACTAAAAAACATGAGATAAAATACAAACACAAACACTAATGCAGGACCTCCCTGGAACACATGCTTCTCAACATGAAAATGTGGATTTCACTGGGTGGCGAGGAGTCGCTGATCTGGGAGCCTCGAGGCTTGGGTCTCAGATTCGCTAAACCTGGATCTAACGGACAGTGGATTTTCTCAAGGGAAGGTTATGCCACTTTCTTTTCCAAGAAAAGAAACAGCTGGGATACAGCCAGCTAATCTTTCTTATAATCATGTTGCAAGTCTCTCCAGCGTGGCCCTCCTCCCAGGAGACACACAGCACTAGTGATTCCGAGGTCAGATCACCCATCTCTGAGAGGATCAACAGAGGATCTCCACCCAGAACTAAGACAGACGCCGGTACTCCCCTGCAACACGCACACACAAGCTTCACAAACCACCTAACCGCACGTCTGTCTAAGCCTGTTTCTTCAACTCCTACCTTAGGATTTAGGAACAGCGCTAAAACTCTCCTTGGCAGCAATGCAGCCAATCGGAAAACTGATGCACAAAAGAAGGAGAGATCTAGAGAGTGAAGTCTGTCTTGCAGCAGAAGCAGAAGAGGAGGGAGAATCAGGAAAATGAAGAGGAGAGGACAGAAAGCAAAACAGAGTTGCCCAAGTGTGAAAGCCCTGCTGTGCTTCTTCCAGCACTGGGTGCCTCCCTGGCTGGGGCAGAGACAGCGCTCCTCCAGGGGGATCTGGTTCCCCTCACATCCTCACACAGAGGACCACGGCCCCAGCAGACAAAAGGGATGAGCCAGAATGGATGCTCAGATCCTGGGGTAGACAGGGAAGCAGCTCCATCTCATGGGACACCAGTTGCAGCTGCTGTAAGGTCGCCTCTAGATGGGGACTGAGTGGCCAGCACAATGCAGTGTCATGGAGAGGCACCTGCTCTGCACCCATCCTAGGGAACTTCTGATAGATGTGGAGCAAGGTGAGACATTGTAAACCAAGGTTAATCAACATCTAGCCTGGTGCCTACATCAAAGTTTGCTGATGAGGCACTCAACCTGTCAAAAAGTAAGGAAATAACTGGAAATTTTATTTCAACCATAGTGAAAAAGATGTGCTGCTACAGCCTCGCCATGTCTGATCATGTGTGATGATCAGGGGCACGGTCACCGGGAAGAAACACACCGGAGGGTGTGCGAGTGTGTACCAGAGAAAAAGGAAGGGAGGAAGGCTGAGTACAGAGTCCTGTGGAGGGAAGGGCTGAAGAAGCAGCTCTGGGTCTGGCTCTGAGCCACAAGGGCCTAATCGGTGTGTCCAGCTGGCCTGGTGATGCCAGACAGGAGAGGTGTACAGGCTCCATTTAACACAGAACCTAGTGCACCACACAGCAAAGATGTGGGGGGTCACACAGATGGGCCTGACATTCCAAAGAACAAAGACTCAGGGAGACACACGGATGGGGCTCAGGCCCCAGGGGGATTTGCAGCCTGGCAGCTCCAGAGACACACCCTCTGCAGGAACCACATCCTTCTCAGGAAGAGTCCTGGCAGGCCTGATATGGGTACAGGCGTCCACAAGGAGAGCTGAGACCCAACAACCTCACAGGCTGCTCATGAGCAGCTCCCAGGACAGTGGATGGGACTGTGGGAAGAGATGGGGAGACCCCAATAGAACACAGGCTAGGGGGCAGGCCTGGAGAAGCTCCGATGTTCTGTGTGACGGCACCAAAATGGCCAAGAACCCAAAGGTGGACCAACCTGATACTGAGTCTGGACACGTACGTCTCAGGAAAGGACACGAGGGTAAGAGGTTGTCACGGTTATACCGACAGTACCCACAAGTTTCAGCCGGGGCAGACAGCACGGTGAGAAAACCCAGACACACCACTTGCTAATAGAAGGAACCAGGCTCTCTGGGAAAAAAGCCAGTTCTAGGTCTGGGCAGGACATAAACAATGTGACCCTGGAAATCTTATCATGCGAGCTAGCAAGCCGGGAGGACCACCCCAAAGGACCCAGGAGCCACTAAAGACTGTCCCACTGACCAAAGCTGGGACAAGTTTAACATTAATAAGAACAGTAACAGCAATACACCAAAACACAAACGTTTAAATCCGTGAGTTCACAACGATCTAAATCCAAAGCAAACACAACTCCTGCTTGGTCACCAGTGACCGAAAACTGAGAAACAGAAGAGAAAGAACCCGGAAGTGTGTGATCTTTGCCACACGGACAGAACCCCAAGGTGAGCAGACAGTCGGGCAAGGCAGAGCTGTCCTTTCCAAAAGTCTTCAAACTAGGAAGTAAAAGCAGTTGATGAATGGGGTGTTGTAAGCCAGGTATCAGGGGATGCAGGCACAGATACGAACAGCTGCTCAACTGGAGATTCCAGCCTGAAGAACAAAACTCCTCCCATGAGGGCGGCTAGCCCACCTCTCCAAAAATAAAAATAAAACCCAAACCTGAATCTCACCGTACTTCATATTCAACCTCCAATTCACAGACATAAAGGAGCACCAAGGAACTGGATAAACTCCACCCTAGGGATGCACCTGCCTAATTCAGACTGTGGAAAACTGTAGGCAAAGCCCAGCCCCCTGAACAAACGCATTATAAAAACAAACCAAGAAATAAGATCAAAACACAAGAAAGATAAAAGAGGAAACTGTGACTTACAAAAACATGCAATTAAATCATAAAGAGTGACTCTATCTGAATTCTGAATTAAGGAAAAACTATAAAATAAGTTTATGACATTTATGAACTAACTGGAAATGTGAATAATAATTAAATATTTGATGTTATTAAGCAATTTGTTCATTTGGGGGCATGATCCACACCTTATTAGGTTTGTTTAAAAGTTCTTAAATTTGAGAGATATGTAGTAAAATATTTACAAATGAAAAAAGAAACATGTCTGGGCTCTGCTTGGAGGGGACCAGGGCGGGGGCAGGATGGACCTCAGGCTGCTGGTGCCTGCAGTAGGGCAATGGGTGTGTGGGGTTCATAATACCATTCTGTCTACTTACGCGTATTTGAACTCCTCCATAATACCTTTAAAAAAAAAAAAAAGGCAGGCTGGGCTAAGAGCTAGGTCCTCCCAGAGAAGGTGAGATCTGGACCAAGCTCTGCAGGCTGGGGTGACATCCTTACAGAGGTGGTGGGAGCACAGGGCAGGAGGCAATGACACAAGAGGAGAACCGCCAGCCTGCACGCTGCGGTCTGCACACTGGCATTCCCAAATTCACAGGTGGAAAGCCTAACGCTGAGTGTGTTAGGAGGTGGGCCTTTGGGAGGTGATCACATCACGAGGGGGGAGCCAGCGTGAATGGGACCTTATAAAGGAGGGACCCCATTTCCCTCTGCCCTGCGAGGACACAGAAGTCTGAATCTTGCAAGAGGACCTCACAGAAACCATCCCCTGCCCCTGGGCCTGGTGTCAGCCCTCCAGCCCCCAGAACCCTCAGAAATCAATGTGTGCTGTTCACCTGGTCTGCAGTGCTGTGTCACAGCAACCTGAACAGACTGAGACACGTTCCTCACAGGAGGAAGGAGGTGCCAACACTGAGGCTGGGGGCGGGTGGGAGAAGACATGGTCACGGAGGGTCCTTCCTTTTACGCCGTCAAGCTGGGACTCCACAACAGGGAGACTGGCCGTATTTATGATTCAAATGTGCCAGGTCAGCAGACGGAGGCCTGGTCACTTATGTGCAACTAACGCCCCTCGTCAACTGCTGGCCTGCACATTGGAGACGGTGACCCGTTCTTACTGCTGTTTAACTCCACACCACACGTATGCAGAGACTCAGAGCACAATCCTGGCTTCTAGACCAGACAGAAAAGTGAGCTGAGGACATGTATCCCAGATCAGGCACACACTCCACCTCAGCAGGCCAGCTCACCGCCCGATCCAGGACCACCAGCTCGGGAGATCCCTGCCCATGGGGGTGGCCTAAGCCCACTACCAGTGTCCAGGTCGTCACGCTGCCTCATGAACCCACTCCCCATCCTCTGGCTAAGTGAGAGGAGGGGGCGTGGCTTACCTCCACCTCACTACCACTCAAAAATAATTGTTTTGCAGAGGTGATAACATGGAAAATGTCCATCAATTTACTAACCTCACATGCCTTCCTGAATTTCACCAACAAACCATTCACCTGGAAAATCTCTTCAAAAGTGAGAGTTTGAGGCTACCAGGTAAAGGCAGAGAAAGGGCAAGAAGGACTAAATCTCTCACTGGAATGAGATATGAAAACATCAGGAAACTCAACTGAAAACCCGATATTCAATATGGTAAAGAAGGAATCACTGTGGCCCATTTCAAACTCCTCGGATTACCAGGGATACAGCTCAGTGTGTGGGGACCTCCAACTCCAGCTGAAGCCAGCTCTGAACTTAAAGGAGACAGAGGACAAAACCAGCTTCCCTCAGAAGGACACTGACGCTGGGCCGTCACACTGAGTGCTGCACAGACAGCCAGTCCTCCACCGACTGCCTCCCCTGGGTGCCAGCTACACAGCGCACGTGAACATTACTCTGCAAAAAAGAAACTCAGTGACCAGCCCTGCACCATGGTGAAGAGTCCCAGCAGCATGGGGAAGAGGGGCCCCAGCTCCCAAATCAGCCGCCCATCTGCAAGCTCAGCACACCGGCCCCTCCCCCAGAAGCTCCTCGGAGAAGGTAGATGCCTGCCTCATCAGGCACAAAGACTCGGACAGCACTTACCGCCTCTGAAGGGAGCTGGAGGGGCACCTGAAACCCACCACTGTCTGTGCTGGGCAAAGTCCCATGGGCACCTCAGCTCCCAAACCGTGTGGTGATGGCCCTCCTCAGCCCTTCCGCACTTAGCAAAGGATGCTGCCCATCTTCACAAGTGCCCAGCTGTTGCCTGGAGATGGTCTCCAGCTGCTCTGCACAGGCTTCTGTCTTGGAGGGAGGGGATCCACACCCGCTCCCAGTGCTCCTGGTCAGAAGGGCTGCACCCTTTGCCTTCAAGTATAGACTGGACACAGAGGAAGGCAGACTGGATGTTGGATGAGGGGGGAGGGGGGAGCAGAGAGAGAGGAAGAAGCTGCACAGAGACAGCTGAGGCCACAGGAGGGCAGGGGCCATGCTCCCAGGACCCCCAGCTGGACCATCGAAGCCCCAGGCAGAGGCCCCGGTGTCCAGTGAGGGGCCTGGGTCAGGCCATTCTGCAGCTCTCAGGCTGCCTCCCATCAGAGGCCAGGCCCCACTCAGTGACCTCCTCAGTTCAGTTCAGTTCAGTCACTCAGTCATGTCCGAATCTTTGCAATTCCATGGACTGCAGCACGCCAGGCTTCCCTGTCCATCACCGACTCCCAGAGCCTGCTCAAACTCATGTCCATTGAGTCAGTGATCTCCTCACACTCAGCTTTCAAACCCAGCAGGGAAAGGGCTGTGTGGCCATCTGTCCAGCCTGAACTATGTGGGTGCAGAGCTCCTCACAAGGCCAGCAGCACTGGAGGGAAGCCCCTCACTTGGGAACACACACACACACTCACACAGTCTCCTGAGGCCGTGTCTCACTTCAAGTCATTGGGAAGGCCTCAACGCAAAAGTCCCTGGGTGGACCATGGTGATTGTGGCCCTCCTGAGTGCGTGAAGGCACTGTCACCTGGGAGAGACGCCTGTCTGCTGGAAGCTCCTGCCCTGGCGACACTCCAGCCCGGTGCTGCCCGGCGTGATCCTCGAGCGCGGCCTGCAGCTCAGGGAGTTGGACAGAGCCTCTTCCCAGCCCGCCCACCCCACCTCTCATCCCTGCACTGCCCTCATACCCACGGACAGAAGCAAAGGACTTCAGACATTGCAGACACTGCTTCAAGCACGGAGAGAGGAGAGAAGCAAGGTTGGAAGAGTGGAGCTGGGACCCGACAAGGTCACCACGGTCCAGGTTGTAGCCTAGTCCGTGGTCTGTCTGCACTGTTCCCATGCCCTAGTGCTCACATGGCTTTCTGAGGCCAGACAGCCTTCCTGCTCTCAGGACCATGAGATGTCACCACATCCCCAGGGTAAACTCCCTGTTCTGCCTAAAGTAGCCTTCAATCGTCTGCTTTTAAAAAAAAAAAAAAATTATTTATTTGGCTGCACCAGGTCTGCAGAATCTTTAGTCGAGGTGTGTGGGATCGAGTTCCCTAACCAGGGATCAAACCTGGGCCCCCTTCAATGGGAGAGTGGAGTCTTAGCCACTGGACCAGCAGGGAAGTCCTTCAAAAAGATCTTTTAAAAGAAAATACATTAAAAATCAAAGAACAAAAAAGAGGCTACGGTGTGTGAATCTGGTGACCACCACTCAGGTGATATAGGACAGGGGCAATCAACATTTTGCTCCCAGATTTCAAGTCCTAAACTCTAGACTCTAGACACACACATAGGTACATATACACACATACATCCCCTCCCCGCCCCCATATTCTGACAAGTCAGGGATGACCAACACCCTCAACTCATCCTTTTCAGCTTCTGCCGGCTAGTGTGCTTCCAGCACTTGGGAGAGGAGAGCGCGAATTCCCCTGAGGTCGCAGGGTCTCCCTGCTCTGTGCAGAGCTCGCCTGGAGGGGCAGGTCCTGTGCGTGTGGTCCTATTCTGCATCCCTGCTACCCAATCCACTGCAGCCCCCCACCCCCGTTCTCCAGAAAGGTGGGCTAACGCCCAAACCCTCTGAGCTCACGCTCACACACCCGCATTCTCAGTTTCAACTCAACCAGGAGAGTACCTAGACAAATATGTTGGAGAAAAAATAAAATCCAGGAAAGCACAGCTGAAATGGACCCTCAGAGCTCAGGCAAAGAAGCCAGAAACCAGCAGATACTGTACAGGCACAGCAAGTAATCTGTACGGTGTCACTGGGCGCCCCGCTGCCCCCTCGCCCAGCCTCTATGCGCCGCGGAAGCTCCCTCGTCGGGAGTGGGGGCCGGAACCGAGGTGACAGCGTCACGCCCTCATGGCCGGGCTGGGCTCCCCCAAGGAGCCACACTCCGGCCACTGCAACTCCTGGCCTGTGAGACTTTGGGGAACCCGGCCCCAGAATCTGTGACTCAAGACAAGGACAGCCGAGAACATTATCTGTCCCTTCTTCCCTGAAACGTGCCTCCCACACAGGAAGATGCACAAGATGGGTGAAGGAGGCCGCCACAAAACTGAAGGCCCACAGTAGGGGCAACGAACTGCAAGCCGGACCGGGGCAGAGCAGGGCGGGGCAGGGCGGGGCAGGGCGGGGCCCCTCCCCCGAGACCGCGGTTTATCTTCAGTCGGGATGTAACGGCTGCCAGCATGAGGGTGCAGGTGGAAGGACATGGGTCCCCTGGCGCTTGGCCCACAAGGCGACCACCCAGCACTACACGTGACACACGGTTCTGCTCCACACCAGCTACCCCACCGCAGGAGCCAGAAACAAGCCTGGCACACGGACACCAACCATGTCCAAAGACCCAGAGGGTACAAACTTGTGAGATGAATGTGCTGGGCCTGCTCCCCCGTAACTGCCCCTCTCCCACCACTCCTCGCTGCTGTGGGCCCTGTCTTCCTGTTTCACAGACTGACCCCTCTCAGGGACTCCTCCCCACTGCTCCCACCTCTCCATCAGCCCTGCAGCCTCCACAGCCTCTCCTGCTGCATCCGAGGCCCCCTCCCGTGGGAGCCAGGCGCTCCACCCCTTCCGGCCACCAGCCCGTGAACAGCACAGCTCCACCACTTGCCATTTTGTGCCCAGGGAGGTGCTCTTGATTGCTATTCCGAGAAATGATTGAACTGGTCATCAAATCTCTACCAGGGCCAGACTGGGCCTGGGAGCCAAGAAGCAAAGTTTCACGGTGTAACCCTCACTGGATTCCCAAAGACATCAAATGTCATCAGTGGACAACAGCACGAGCAGCCTGTGGAGGCATTTGGGACAGAATTTTCAACATCCACACCCCAGGACAATTGGGCCAGAGCTGTGGCTGGCAGAACTCTCTGCTGCCCCGTCCAAAGCTAGCTCCTGGTCTCAACACCGCCTTCCCTTTCCTGCTGCTCCAGCAGCCCCCCTTCGACCCCCACTCTGGCCACATCCAGTGGGGGCACTCACAGGCCTCTCATCACCTTCGCACACGAAGCAGTAAGATTCTCTAGCAGTGAGAGCACTCACTGGGCCACCGCCCCGTGCTGGCTGTGGGAGCTCTGTGGAGAACAGGAGAGCCCCATGCCTGTCACTGCACCTCTGCTGGGGGTGGGGTCATCCGGGGGAAATGAGTCATCAGGAAGACAGGACAGGGACATGGGGAGCCAGCATCCTTCTGCCTGTCCTCAGGCTCTGCAGGGTCTAGGACTCGGGGGTCTTGGAGGCCTTCAGGGGGCATCAAGAGAAACAAGAGACACACCCTGCACTGGGTCAGTGTCCACACGAGTGATGCCTCTGTGAGCAGTACAAGTGGCAGGTGCGTATTTCCCTCCCTTCACAAGGAAGAGAATGAAGGCTCAGAGAGACGAACAGCCACTGTGAGCAGCACAGCCGCACAGCGTGGAGGCGGCTCGGAGGAGGCAGGTCTCCATGTGAGAAGTGGGAAGATCTAGACAGGCTGCCCCAGCTCATCTCACCACGCAGCTCTCCATCCAAATACCCAGGTGGGCCTGGTTATGCTTCAAGACTTCAGAGTGCAAGATGCGTGCTGATGCCTGTGCAGAATTCAAGGCGAGCCCCCTGGCCCGCAGGTCAGGGGAGGGGGCCATACGGGGGCGGGAACCTGGGTCACTTGGGGCCTCCCGCCCCGCTGTCCACGCCCAAGTGGAAGGTGCCCCTCGCCACCATCCTTCAAGGCTGGGGTCTCGTTTGTTGACAGTGTGTCCTCAACTTACAAACTCCTGGGGTGGAAAATAAATGGGTCAGTGACTATGGCAGGGAAAATAACTAGGTATCATAAGAGATGCAGGAAGCAGGCCTGGCTGCAGCAAAGGGGTGATCTGTTTAGGACAATGGTTCTTAACCTTGGCTGCTGATGGCTACCCCCTGCCTCCAAGAGACTGAGCCTGAGCGGGGGCTGCCCTCGCCCAGGTATCAGCCGTGCACAGAACAAGCCTCCAGGTGACTCCCTGCTCCTCACGGTGGACATGGGCTCGGCATGGCTTACAGTTCTGCACCTCCCACAGAGCACAGCACAGACTCTGAATAAACACTGATTGGTTTCTGATGATTCCAGATGAATGATCTCATCAAATGCACATACCTAAAAGGAAGAGCAGCCTTCATAAGCAGAGTCCATTTATATTTCTATCATTAACCATTTAGTGTCAGAGCTGGGTGGCTTCCACCTGCCCCATTTCACCAGGGTCTCCAATTATCTGCAGATGTAACCTTGATAGATGTTGGACTTCATAATGTTGCAGCCTGAGTCTTACCTAAATAGTAACCGTGCCATAATACACACACCAGAGCCAGTCCTGGCTGGGCCAGAGAATCCAAGAGCTGTTGGTGATCCCAGACACAGACAGATGTCAGAGCGACTGACCATACAAACCTGTGCACGTGGCAGGGCTGCCGTCCATGGGCCTGGTGGTCCTACAGGACGCTCAGGGCCCTGTCCCACTCCCCAAGGGAGCACAGCACCCACCTGCTCCTCCTTCCCCCCTGCCTATCAGTTCACAGCAGCGAGAACATCAGAGTATACTCAGCAATAGTCAGCTTGCCCACTGCTCTGCTCAAACATCTGATGAAACATCTCGCCAAAATTCACCCAAAACCTCCTTAAGCATCAGGTCCTCTTATAGGTCTTCTGTCCTCACCTCTCAGGGAAACAGGCATCTCAGGGAAGTCCCATCTGCAGGGTTAGAGATCAATGCAGTGGGGTGAATCTGCATATTTTTCATGAGATAGCATAAAAGAAAAAAGGATATTCAGCAGGATGGGTGGATGGATGGATAGATTTCACCTTCAAAACAATTAGAAAACCTCTTCCTAGATCATCTTATTTTGAGCTCACTGATAAACGTTTGACCAGAACTGCTCTTTCAGGATCATCCACATTGCTTCACGGGTGGACAATCTCTCGTGGCCTTGAGTGGGAGCTCTTGGGTGCAGTGAACCCACCTCTTCCTGCTGCCTCCACGCTAACCCAGCGCCCTGTCCTATGCAGTCTGCTGGACTTATGCGTGAGCTTGTCCAAACCTCAGCACCTCTCACAGCACTCTACAGTTTATACAGACGACCTCTGTCCACACCTGCATGAGGAATGGGAGGAAACACACAGGGAGCCGAGTCCAGGACCCCAGGTTCCCACACAACCACCTCCAAGAGGCAGCCTCAGCCCCAGGAACTACTGGGTGCTACTTCCCTCTTCCTCAAGCTCTGATTCTGATTTTTAATGTCTCAAGTCTAATGAACATCTTTTAGGAAGATTTTTTTGTTTTACTCACGTAAACCACCCTCCAAAACTCCTGTTCCCGCAGAGATACATAAACCACTTTTAGTCATCAAAAACCTACTTGGAGTTGAAAGAGCCCCATTACTCGCTTTTCTTTAATCAACAGATTAAACCACACACACACACACACACGGTCTGTGAGAAGAAACTACGACTCACATTTCCTCGAATGAGTCCCTCTCCACCTGTCAAGGGCAGCTGGTCCCCCAACAAGGAGAAGGCAACTCACTGCATCCGTCAGTCAGCCTCTGAGCCACAGCCATTTCTCACCATCACCCATGAGTGACCTCCCTGTGCATTTGAGATCTTACATCCTGCTGACAGGATGCCACCTTCCAGAGGAATGCTGGGCAGCCTGCCTTCCAGGTTCTACAGTCAAGTTTCTGGAACCGGCTCCTTTGGTTCAGCTGTGAGCATGGGGCCTGGGGCTCAGATCACCTACCCGTCAGGATGACACTTGCACGACTACGATGTGCCCACCACATGCCTCAAGACTACCTCTGCTTTGTCACTGAAAATACTGCCTCTTCAAGGTGTTATGGAACCCCTGTGAGGGTGAAAGGGAGCGCGTGACCCCCTAGGGCTGTCCCGGGACACCAGTGTATACGGCCCACCTGCTGACCGAGGACTTGGCACAGTGCTTGGCAAGAGCAACTACTCAGTGAGGACTGAGGACCAAAGAAACCGGCAACAGGGGTACGAGTGAATGCACAGGAAATGCTCTCCACTCACTCATTCCGATCACATCATCCTGTCCCACCTCAACCCCCATGAATCTTTGATGTCAAGTGAAATGAACAGGCGCTAAAGCCAAACACAAAACAAAACAACTGCAGCATCTCCAGGAGTGGGTGGGTTTACAAGCAGAGGCCAAATGACACGTGGTTTCAGCAAACTGCAGGGGCAGAGAGCCTCAGGTGTCCAGGGTCCCGCCTCCAGGCCCCAGGGGTGCTCCAGCTCCCAGAGGCAGCCTCCCTGCTGTCTTCTCCTGCTGGCGCCCCTTCTCACACTCAACTCTCTGGGCGATAAAATGCCCCTCCCTGCAAGGCACGGCCAGGCTCACAGAGGAATACACTCACTGCCCAGAGACCCATGGTTTATTCACGTGGAGAACACAGAACTGTGCTATCATCAAGTGTCCAGGAGACAAAGGACAATGCCTGCTCACTGTGCAGACTTGAGCAAAAAGATCTGACACAGACTTGTCACGTAGTTAATATGCAACTATTGCACAAGACCAGCCTCTGAGACGTCAGAGCCTAAAGAAATGAATCATCTTTACTGCATCCACCATGATGGCCTCTGAAACACCAACAGGGCTGAGAATAAAGGTGAGTGGGAGAGGCTCGAAAGATAAAGGGTGTGCCGACAGGGGCAGGGCCTGGACCTCGGAGCCTGGTCACTTACTGGCTGTGTCACAAACAAGCCTGGTGCCTGCAGGCCAGTGTGTAAAAGGGGAGTGATCATCCTCATGAGCCCACAGGTCGCTAACCAGAGCAGATGTCAGTGTCCTGAGGAGCCAGGCTGCAAAGACACCCACAGGAGTCCTTGCTTTTGTATGCTGCTCTCTGTGTACCGGCCACCCTTCATCCACACCAACCACCATGTGGATGAGGTGGGTCAGAGAGAACACGTCCCCTGAGCACAGGCGAGAGCCACAGAGGTCATCAAATTCAAGACCCGGCAACTGCAAGGCCATTAACTCCACCAAACACTCAAGAGGAAAAGTGTTATCAATGAAACCATGGAACACCATCCATTACAAGATGCAACCTCATTTTAGAGATGTTAAAATGTGAGGGGAAAAATGTGCATTTTAGAATCAAGGAGACACAGTGTGAGAAGAACCCTGGGGCCCTGGAGCTCAGGGTCTGGTCCTGACTGGACAATGTCCAAGGCCAGTCTGAGCCCACAGAGCAGTGGTGTCCAGTGGGGGCTGCTCTTCAATAACCCTTGGGACCTTGTTTGAATTCCAGGCTCCTTGTTCTGATTCAGTAGATCTAGGCAGGGAACACGACACACTCTGGAAGGGGAAGATGGTAGAGGATTCCTGCCACCCACCAGTCAGCCCTTGCACGCCCTGCCCACTGCCATGCCCTGGGCTAAGAAAGTGTAAAGATGTGTGTGTCAGTCACACACAGAGACTGGTGAGGCCAACAGAAAGGATCTGCCCTCCCCAAGGTGCCCCTTCCCCCCGGCCTCTGGCATCAGGACACCCCTGAGGGGAGGAAAGGCCCAGGAGCACAGAGGTGTGGGCCTGACCCAGCACTGTTTGTGATTCTCCCACACCTCGTTCCTGGTACGTCTCCCGCACACTCTCCCCGACTCTGATTCATCTGGAGTGTGCGGCTGCAGACTTCCAATAAGAAAGGGGGCTGGAGGCGTCCTGGGCGGCATTTCCCCAAATCAGCTGTGACTCAGCCTGGCAAAGCCCCAGGGGCCTTTACAGCGGCCTCCTTCTGCCCTTTGATTGGCTTAGTAAGCAGCAAGAATCAGTCATCACAGGCGATCACTGCTCACTGCACATTTGCCAGCACCTCCTGGGACTCAGAGGAAGAACAGGCACACAGCTCCTTCTTCCCAGCATGGGGACACAGGTGGAGCTCTGTGGCTGGTGAATTACACATTCCAGGATTTCTAAAGCCTATTAAGAAAGGTCAGCCTACATGAGGATATAGCTCCAGCCACCTGTCTCCCTCCTCCTGCCCCCACTCAGCGTTTCACATCTACTTTATGACTCAAGGCATCCAACGAGGCAGGGGTTTTAAAGCTTCCCATTTCTGATGCTAGAGAGCTGGGGGCAGAATGCAGACAAGCAGGTCACAGTGACAGCCCCCGCTCTCTGAAGCCCACCAGCTGCTTCTGATGACTGATTTTACCATGATAGGAAAGGATTCCCTGGCCATCTATGCCCAAATCCCTGGAAGACAGGATGTCAGCCTTTTTAGATAGTGGTTGTATTAAGTTTTAGAGAAGGGAGTGGGGGAGACCCTGGGAGAGAGAGCCCCCCTCCCCCACCGACTCTGGCAGCACCTCCCAGGCCCAGAGCCACCGGCCCATGCAGGTCCAACATCCTACATCTTGAAAGAACTTAAGGAGCTTATAAGGATGCCTGGGAGTGAGAGGGACAGGCTGCTGGTTAGTGAGCAGGGACAGGGCGCATGTCCAGCATGGGACTGCATAGCAAGCACTGCGTGAAGCAATTCGTTACCACCACCAAATCTGTGACGTCGGGGAAAAGCACCTCCACGCTGAGCAGGGAATTCTGCTGCAGGAAGAAATCGTCACTGGGGGATATCAAGTGGAAGCAGCTCTCTCCAAGTAAACGACTAGGGGAAGGGAAGGAATAAATAACTAGCCATTACCTAATAAGGGGTTTGTCTACATCGGCTGACTTATTCCAGAATTGACACCAAAATCAAGGTTAACCGAACAGGGCTGACATGATAATTGTGCCTTTTTTTTTTTCTTTTCATTTTTGGTGTTTTTAAAGTGACAACTCCTTTCCTTAGAGCCACACACAGGATCCTGCGGACGCACTTTCCTGGAAGCAGAAATGCATCCTCGGACAGTCCGGCTGATGCAGGCAGCCTGCAGCCCACCGACACCTGCCCCAAACCTAACAGGAGCGCTGACCAGCACATCTTCCCAACCCTGAGGCTGAGGGTGGAAACGTGTCCATGGCCATGGATGTTTGTCTTGATGAAAAGACAGCAGCTGCGGGAAAGCATCTCCACGCTCATCCCTGCATCAATCCTTGCTGAATAAAAATAGTCACCTTGCACAAAAGCAGTGGTCGTTCATGGATGCAAAGTGAACCACAGGAAAGAGAGTAAAAGCCACACTAAAAGTCTCTGCAGCACAAACCGAGATTCCACGAATGTCATCAAAATCTATTAAAGGGATTTTGGCCTCTGTGAAATCTAAGAAAGACTATTAAAGGACCACAACTCTCTCTCTACCTCTGTAAATAGCTCTTTCTAGCAACTGTTTTTCTGGATAGCATCACCTAGGAGGAAGCTGAGGCTGTAATAAAGGCTGCCAGGCAAATGACTAGGATTATAAGAAGCCCTAACGTCAAGACTTCGCTGGTGGTCCAGTAGTTGAGAATCCACCTGCCGATGCAGGGGACGTGGATTTGATCCCTGGTCAGGGAAGATTTCACATGCTGCAGGACAATTAAGCCCACATACCGTAACGACTGAAGACCCTCGGGCCTGTGCTCTGCAACGAGAGAGGCCACTGCAGTAAGTCCACATGAAGCAGCTAGAGAAAGCCCTTGTGCAGCAACGAAGACCTGGCACAGCCAAAAATTAACTAATTTTTTAAAATTATATTTTAAATGTTTTTTAAAAAATAAGAATCCTTAATATAAAGTGCTGTGTTTTAAACACTGTCTCAGAAAGACCAACATACACAGGTCTCAGGCCCAGTAAGATGCATCAACGCAAAACGTCACTTCTCCCAGCTCCAGAGGGAGTCCTCGATGACACCTTGTCCACACTCTTCCTGTGGCCACCTGTCCCCAGGCCGGCACAGTCACAGTACCCGGAAGGCTTCCAACCTCTCCACTACCCAAGACCCTCTTTGTCGTTTCCCCTATGGACTCTTTCCATCAACACCTAGCAAAGAAGCAGGGAGTGACTTAGTTTGCTCTCTCGATGGGGAAAAAAAGCCACAAGGTGCCCTGAGTCATCACACTTAGTGAATGTCATTCCAACCAGACGCAGAGGTGGTTGTCACAAAGCCCATATAGCCTTATGTCAGATCAATAAGCAACCTCCACCTGGCTTTGACAAATACTAATACCTCAAAGACCGCAAACTGGGAACCCGTGAGGTATAAACTTTCCCCACAGAACCACATCTGCTGCAAACTCTTTCAGAAAATAAACTGGGGTTTCTAAATCAGAAAATCAGCTGTTTGGGCTTATAATTTCTGAAAGACACAACTTCACTTTAAGACCAACACTGCAGCATGTATTGTGAAGCTGCAGTCACTGTCTCATGCAGGAGCTCCCCTCCTGCATTTATAGCATGGGAAATCTGACCTCCAGTCAAGGGCTGGGGTGCCCAGTGTTCCAAGGACCTGCTGGGCTCCAGAGACTCAACACAAAACACAACACACCTGTCCCCAAGGGGTTTCTCCCCTTTCCTTACTTTAAAACAAAGAGTTGAGCTTGTTTTTTCAGGATAAAGAGATTCTTTCAAAAGAATAAAAAACTGTGAGCCCTGTAAGCCCTTAAAGTGTTCAGTTCAGTTCAGTTCAGTGGCTCAGTCGTGTCCGACTCTTTGTGACCCCATGAAACCCAGCACGCCAGGCCTCCCTGTCCATCACCAACTTCCGGAGTTCATTCAAACTCATGTCCATCGAGTCGGTGATGCCATCCAGCCATCTCATCCTCAGTCGTCCCCTTCACCTCCTGCCCCCAATCCCTCCCAGAGTCTTTTCCAATGAGTCAACTCTTCACATGAGGTGGCCAAGGTTAAATAAGCAGGGTGATAATAGACAGCCTTGACGTATTCCTTTTCCTATTTGGAACTAGTCTATTGTTCCATGTCCAGTTCGCATCAGCTTCAGCACTAGTCCTTCCAATGAACACTCAGGACTGATCTCCTTTAGGATGGACTGGCTGGATCTCCTTGCAGTCCAAGGGACTCTCAAGAGTCTTCTCCAACACCACAGTTCAAAAGCATCAATTCTTCGGCACTCAGCCTTCTTCACAGTCCAATTCTCACGTTCATACATGACCAACGGAAAAACCACAGCCTTGACTAGACGGACCTTTGTTGGCAAAGTAATCTCTCTGCTTTTTAATATGCTATCTAGGTTGGTCATAACTTTCCTTCCAAGGAGTAAGCGCCTTTTAATTTCATGGCTGCAATCGCCATCTGCAGTGATTTGGGAGCCCAAAAAAATAAATCCTGACACTGTTTCCACTGTTTCCCATTCTATTTCCGATGAAGTGATGGGACCAGATGCCATGATCTTAGTTTTCTGAATGTTGAGCTTTAAGCCAACTTTTTCACTCTCCTCTTTCACTTTCATCAAGAGGCTTTTTAGTTCTTCACTTTCTGCCATAAGGGTGGTGTCATCTGCATATCTGAGGTTATTGATATTTCCTCCCAGCAATCTTGATTCCAGCTTCTGCTTCCTCCATCCCAGCGTTTCTCATGATGTACTCTGCATATAAGTTAAATAAGCAGGGTGACAATATACAGCCTTGGTGTACTCCTTTTCCTATTTGGAACCAGTCTGTTGTTTCATGTCCAGTTCTAACTGTTCTTCCTGATCTGCATATAGGTTTCTCAAGAGGCAGGTCAGGTGTTCTGGTATTCCCATCTCTTTCAGAATTTTCTACAGTTTATTGTGATCCACACAGTCAAAGGCTTTGGCATAGTCAATAAAGCAGAAATAGATGTTTTTCTGGAACTCTCTTGCTTTTTCCATGATCCAGCGGATGTTGGCAATTTGATCTCTGGTTCCTCTGCCTTTTCTAAAACCAGCTTGAACATCTGGAAGTTCACAGTTCATGTATTGCTGAAGCCTGGCTTGGAGAATTTTGAGCATTACTTTACTAGCATGTGAGATGAGTGCAATTATGCGGTGGTTGGAGCATTCTTTGGCATTGCCTTTCTTTGGGATTGGAATGAAAACTGACCTTTTCCAGTCTTGTAGCCACTGCTGAGTTTTCCAAATTTTCTGGCATTTTGAGTGCAGCACTTTCACAGCATAATCTTCCAGGATTTGAAATAGCTCAACTGGAATTCCATCACCTCCACCAGTTTTGTTCATAGTGATGCTTTCTAAGGTCCACTTGACTTCACATTCCAGGATGTCTGGCTCTAGGTGAGTGATCACACCATCATGATTACCTTGGTCTTGGAGATCTTTTTTTGTACAGTTCTTCTGTGTATTCTTGCCACCTCTTCTTAATATCTTCTGCTTCTCTTAGGTCCATACCATTTCTGTCCTTTATCGAGCCCATCTTTGCATGAAATGTTCCCTTGGTATCTTTAATTTTCTTGAGGAGATCTCTAGTCTTTCCCACTCTGTTGTTTTCCTCTATTTCTTTGCATTGATCGCTGACAAAGGTTTTCTTATCTCTTCTTACTATTCTTAGGAACTCTGCATTCAGATGCTTATATCTTTCCTTTTCTCCTTTGCTTTTCGCTTCTCTTCTTTTCACAGCTATTTGTAAGGCCTTCCCAGACAGCCATTTTGCCTTTTTGCATTTCTTTTCCATGGGGATGATCTTGATCCCTGTCTTCTGTACAATGTCACGAACCTCAGTCCATAGTTCATCAGGCACTCTATCTATTAGATCTAGGTCCTTAAATCTATTTCTCACTTCCACTGTATAATCATAAGGGATTTGATTTAGGTCGTACCTGAATGGTCTAGTGGTTTTCCCTACTTTCTTCAATTTCAGTCTGAATTTGGCAATAAGGAGTTCATGATCTGAGCCACAGTCAGATCTTGGTCTTGTTTTTGCTGACTGTATAGAGCTTCTCCATCTGTGGCTGCAAAGAATATAATCAATCTGATTTCAGTGTTGACCATCTGGTGATGTCCATGTGTAGAGTCTTCTCTTGTGTTGTTGGAAGAGGGTATTTGTTATGACCAGTGCATTCTCTTGGCAAAACTCTATTAGCCTTTGCCCTGCTTCATTCCATAGTCCAAGGCCAAATTTGC
This sequence comes from Bos grunniens, assembly GCF_055505025.1. Classification (NCBI taxonomy): domain Eukaryota; kingdom Metazoa; phylum Chordata; class Mammalia; order Artiodactyla; family Bovidae; genus Bos; species Bos grunniens. Next base: position 44,206,037 of record NC_141192.1, read on the forward strand.
CCGTTACTCCAGGTGTTTCTTGACTTCCTACTTTTGCATTCCAATCCCCTATAATGAAAAGGACATCTTTTTTGGGTGTTAGTTCTAAAAGGTCTTGTAGATCTTCATAGAACTGTTCAACTTCAGCTTCTTCAGTATTACTGGCTGGGCATAAGCTTGGATTACCATGATATTGAATGGTTTGCCTTGGAAACAAACAGAGATCATTCTGTCATTTTTGAGATTGCATCCAAGTACTGCATTTCGGGCTCTTTTGTTGACCATGATGGCTACTCCATTTCTTCTAAGGGATTCCTGCCCATAGTAGTAGATATAATGGTCATCTGAGTTAAATTCACCCATTCCAGTCCATTTGAGTTCACTGATTCCTAGAATGTCCATGTTCACTCTTGCCATCTCCTGTTTGACCACTTCCAATTTGCCTTGATTCATGGACCTAACACGGAGAAAGCAATGGCACCCCACTCCAGTACTCTTGCCTGGAAAATCCCATGGACGGAGGAGCCTGGTAGGCTGTAGTCCATGAGGTCGCTAAGAGTCAGACACGACTGAGTGACTTCACTTTCACTTTTCACTTTCATGCACTGGAGAAGGAAATGGCAACTCACTCCAGCGTTCTTGTCTGGAGAATCCCAGGGACAGGGGAGCCTGGTGGGCTGCCACCTACGGGGTCACATAGAGTCAGACATGACTGAAGCGACTTAGCAGCAGCAGCAGCATGGACCTAACATTCCATGTTCCTATGCAATATTGCTCTTTACAGCATCAGACCTTGCTTCTATCACCAGTCACATCCACAACTGGGTATTGTTTTTGGTTTTGCTCCATCCCTTCATTCTTTCTGGAGTTATTTCTCCACTGATCTCCAGTAGCATATTGGGCACGTACCGACCTGGGGAGTTCCTCTTTCAGTATCTTGTCATTTTGCCTTTTCATACTGTTCATGGGGTTCTCACGGCAAGAATACTGAAGTGGTTTCCCATTCTCTTCTCCAGTGGACCACATTCTGTCAGACCTCTCCACCATGACCTATCCATCTTGGGTTTCCCCACACGGCATGGCTTAGTTTCATTGAGTTAGACAAGGCCGTGGTCCATGTGATCAGATTGGCTGGTTTTCTGTGATTATGATTTCAGTGTGTCTGCCCTCTGATGCCCTCTCACAACACTTACCATCTTACTTGGGTTTCTCTTACCTTGGACGTGGGGTATCTCTTCACGGCTACTCCAGCAAAGCACAACCCCACGTCAAAGGAGCAGCAGTTGCATGGGCACAGGAGGGCTGAGAGGAGCTATTCCACGTTCAAGGTCAGGAGGGGCAGCCGCGAGGAGATACCCCTCATCCAAGGCAAGGAGCAGCGGCTGCGCTTAGCTGAAGCAGCCGTGAAGAGATACCCTTAAAGTGTACTAGCACCTAAAATCAGCCCCTCAGAGGATTTGTCTTTGCACTTTACACAATGCATACGGCTCGCAGGAAGGGGGAACTGTGCCTGCCAAGCAAGCATGCAGGCGGAGAGCAACAAGGAAGGTGCATTTTAGGAGCAGTGTCTCATTCCATCCACTGTGTACTTCTGTCTGGCCAAGGGGCAGAATGGGAGATGAGGAAGCTGACCCTAAATCTCTTCTACAGGCTTCGATCCTTAGTTCCAGCACACTCCACTCCAAAGGACCAGGAAAGGTGTCCACATTACAGAGTTACATGAGGGAGGAGATGAAAATTCTCAGGAGCAACTGGAATCATCACACACAAAACAGCAGGAATGATAACCCATCACAGATTTACAGAACCCACAGTTCCACTTACGACACATTTTTCTTCCATTGCCCTTATGTTGTTTACTAAACTTTCATTCCTGGTCCTGAGCTTTGCTAACCAGAACCTGAACACTTGTTAAAACACCACCAGGATGTCAAGGATCCTTTAAGTAGTCTAAGAAAGGCATGTTGCATATATCTTGACAAACTGAGAGTATATTCTGCAGGCTTAAAATTTTCTGCTCAACAAACACATTGGCATCTGATATATCAAGAGTGGGGAAGTGCATGTGAGAGCGGCCAGCCTCCAGGGAGCTCTGATGGAACTGACCAAGCATCCCAGCCTCTCCAAGGAAGCAAAAGACAGGGAGGATGCTCATTCAACATTTACTGCAAAAGTCAGAATTGCAATGAGGCACCCCTGGTGTGTGACACATTTAGCAAGTGGGAGATGGGTTATATATACACACATATACACATGTGGGTTTCCCTTGTGGCGGAGCTGGTAACGAATCCGCCTGCAATGCAGGAGACCTGGGTTCGACCCGTGGGTTGGAAAGATCCCCTGGAGAAGGGAAAGGCTACTCACTCCAGTATTCTGGCCTGGAGAATTCCATGGACTGTATAGTCTATGGGATTGCAAAGAGTCGGACACAACTGAGCGACTTTCACAACATACACATATGTACATACATACATGCACATATATATACACATACACACATACATATTTTATGTATTGCATATTTAAGAAGTGTCGGGGAAACATACGTATATACACACATACACATACATATATATGTGTACATACGTACACACATGCATACACTGTACACGTATACTTCTCCCCCTACACTTCCTAAACGCGTCACACACCAGGTGGGGTGTGTGCAGGTTTGTGTATACATGCATACTTCCCCAGACACTTTCTGAATGTGTACATACACATGCCTGTGGATATGTGTATATACACACAGGTTGTGAAGTGAGGCAGCCTTGCACTTTAATCACACTTCTCTGACTTAGGAATGTCTGACCCTGAGAAAGTTATTCAGCATTTGTACCTGCTCATTTGCAGAATCAGGTCAGTAATACCTACACCTCACAGGATGGTTAATGGTGAAAAGAAATGCTAGGTGGCGCCAGCATTTGTAGGAATAGCTGGAGGAGGTGTGTCCGTAGGAGGCACACAGTAGGTGCAGAACAAGGAAGCTTCTTGGATGTTCTGTGAAACCATTTGAGGTATATTAACTAAACCTTAGAATTTAGCATACAGTGATGGAGTCCCTGGAATCTTAGCAACTTAAAACTACTTCTAGGACTTGAGCCTTCATTTTTTAAATCGTTCATTGAACAAACAAGATGTGGAACCCCTGCTCTTCTCCAAAGACCATGTGGGCAGCTGGGATGTGTCAACAGATAAATCACAGGCTCTGCCCTTGAGGCGCTGCGGGCCTGGTGGGGTAAGGACAATGCTAAGTACTCACTCCAGCTTCAGCGATGCTAGGGGTGAAGCAGCTCCTTGGAATCCGATGCCTTAAACCCAAGAACAGACAGAAGCTGAGCACATCAGGAACGACACTGCCCTCCTGTAGGCACCAGGCCTGAGAGAAAGGCCAGGATGTGCAGAGCCATCTGCAGGGCCCCACAGAGGGATTCCGGGACATGACCCTGGGGAAGCTTACCTGACAGCCATCAAAACGTAGAGAGGAAAAAGTTTCCTTCCAGAAACAAAGGACAGAATATTCAGCCTCGCACCCTCTGCTGAGCCCCAGCCTGCTTCCAGCTGGCACCTCCCGGGCATCAGAGCTCGGAGAGCAGAGAAAAGTCCTCCTGGTCTTTTAATCACACTTCTCTGACTTAGGAACACGTGACCCTGAGGAAGTTATTCAGCATTTGTACCTGCTCATTTGCAGAATCAGGTCAGTAACACCTATACCTCACAGGATGGTTAACGATGAAAAATGCCGGGTGGCCCCAGCAACAGAGCTGTGTGGACTCGCTGGACGCTCCAGAAACACAATGGAATGTTACTGATCTCGAGAAACTCGCAGCAATGAACGTACTAGGCTCCTGACTGCCTGAGAAAACCAGGGACAGTGGCCGCCACCTGCTGGGCCCCGGACACACATCCCCGCCCACCCGGGCTCCGCTCCAGGTCACCAGGGCTGGCTTCTGGGGATCACAGCCAGCCTGGGCACCTGCCTGCTCACAGGGATGAGAACTGGGTGAGCAGGTCAGGGGCGCGAGACTGCAGCAGTCCACAGTAGCCCCTACTCCCCAGCACACGGTGCCCGCCTGTGCTCTGCGGAAGAGCCAGCATCAAAGCACACTGGTGGATCTGATGCACCAGGAGTGCAGCTCTCCCAAGAAAGAAAGCAAGCATGTGGTCAGAGGAAATCACAGACTCCTCTCCTCCGCGGGGAGGCGATTCTACAGTCTGGGAGCATCTAAGCCAGGGTATGGCGGGCAGAGTCACTGAACGACTGGGTGTAGACACCACTTCAGTTAGCATTCCAGCCACCCCCCCAAGACCCATCTCTGGGGTGAATGTCTCCCCCACCACCACATCTCAGGCCACCCCCAGCACACAGTCAGTGCTCAGTAAGTACATCCTGAAAATGGACACAGCAAATCCACAAGCTACACAGTTCATGTGCATACAGTCTAAAGAGATGCTGTCCCATAGCGGAGACCCCACACCTGGGAGGAGCAGACAGACCAAGAGACAGGGAAGAAAGAAGGCCATTCCCAATGGGACATAGATTCTGTGGGAGCACACTGACCCCAGAGAAGCTAGATATGCCTGCAAATCCCCAATCCCACAAACTACCCCAAACAGTTCAAGTTTGTGCTAAAAAGAGTATAAAGTTTCCCGAACAATGCTGCTGCTGCTGCTGCTGCTGCTCCTAAGTCGCTTCAGTCGTGTCCGACTCTGTGCGACCCCGTGGACTGCAGCCCACCAGGCTCCCCTGTCCCTGGGATTCTCCAGGCAAGAACACTGGAGTGGGTTGCCATGTCCTTCTCCAATGCAGGAAAGTGAAAAGTGAAAGTGAAGTCACTCAGTCGTGTCTGACTCTTAGCGACCCCATGGACTGCAGCCTACCAGACTCCTCCGTCCATGGGATTTTCCAGGCAAGAGTACTGGAGTGGGGTGCCATCGCCTTCTCCGTCCAGAAGAATGAAGTTATGCCAAATCTTTACTAAAAATATCTACTTACCAGAATGCAAAGAAGAAAATTCAGAAGTTATTCTGGTATTAACTACTAAGAATTACATACTCTTTTTTTATAATATACACTCATACATATTAACTCATTTTTGATCCCTGAAACCTAAGATGAATTAGTATTGTTATCTATTTTATTGATGCCAAAGCTAAAGACTCAGAAATGAAAAAGTTGCCCTAAACTACCAACCAGTTAAGTATTAATGATTCAATGTATATTTGGTACATGTGATGTTTTACATTTTGCTGATATCAAGGATAGATTAAATTATGTTTCATCTTCATGTTAAATATAAGAAATAGCAGCATTCACGATAGCCAGAAGGTAGAGTTAATACAATTATCCATCAATAGATGATGAATGGATACATACAATGAAATATTATTCAGTCTTAAAAAGGAAATTCTAACACACACTACATCACAAACCTTGAAGATGTTGTGCTAAATGAAGTAAATCGATCACAAAAGGACAAATATTCTATGATTCCACTCATATGAGGTCCCTTTAATAGTCAAATTCATAGATACAGAAAGTAGAGTGGTGGTTGCCAGGGACCAGGTTGGGGTGGAGTTAGTATTTAAAGGGGATGGAGTTTCAGTTTTACAAAATGAAGTTCTGGAGATGGATGATGGTGATGTTTGCAAGACAATGTGAATGTACTTAATGCCACTGAACTGGACACTTAAAAATAGTTAAGATGGAATATTTTATGTTAGGTATATTTTACCACAATTTAAAATTTTTAAAATAATTTTTAAAAGAAAATATAAAAAGTAAGGAAATTTACTTGGTTCACTGAAAAGTGATAATGTCAATATGATAAAAAATTATACCTACCGAGTAAAATACACAGTGTTTTAACAATTTGGATTAATGGTTCATTAAATTAAGAGTTTAATGTACACTAGTCTCCCATGACCCTGGGTCTGAGTTGTGAAATGCCAGACAAGCCCTTTCATTTTTGGTTCCTTTCCTTCCCTGTTCCCAGCCACAGCTTTGGACAGTAACTTAGTATAATTCTGATGTTCTCACAAGTTTAATAGGAAGTGGGAATCATTTTGTTTGCTTCTAAACAAACCATTCAGACAGAAATGAAGGAATTACTCACTCTGCAGAATCTGTTTACCATCTGTTGCTAAAGGAACGTCTTTACTGAACTGGAGGACCTCTGCGTGAATTAAAACCCAAAAGAAAAGATGTCTTCGAGCTTTCAAGTCTCTCTGATTCTGTGACTGCACATACTTCAGACCAAATCGATTCTATCTTTGAGAAGAAATAAATGAAGGGGTATTAAGGAGACTCAGCATGGACAGTAATTCTCAACCAGGCACCCCCAGGGCTAGAAAACCGGAGTTAATTGGGAATTAATAAGGACTAATTTGCCTAATGGAAAAAAAATTCAAGTAAGCTGAGGGTCAAATGCAGAAACATTAAAGAGGTCCCAGCAAGAGGAGGGAGGGAGGGAGAGGACTAGAGGCCTGGGTGCCACCTTCTGCCCTGGGCATCACCTTCTGCCCTGAGCAATAAGCAGCCATTACGTGCTCCTCTGAATCCTCCAGTGACAAGATTCACATATTAACAAACACCACATAGAAATCACTTAAGCAAATGACTGATCTGCAATGAACAGGAGTTCTTTAGTCATAATTATCACACACAGTACATCTTTAACCCGTTTGGTTCAGTAATTAAAATCCTCTTAAAAGGGAAAAATTTCTGCCATGGATCAACCTAACCTGGCACATCCTAGGGGCTTCCCTGGTGGCTGAGCAGTAAAGAATCTGTCTGCAAAGCAGGAGACACAGGTTCGATCCCTAGTCGGGGGGAGACCCCCAGAGAAGGAAATGGCAACCCACTCAGTATTCTTGCTGGGAAAATCCATGAACAGAGGAGCCTGGTGGGCTACAGTCCATGGGGACACAAAAGAACCAGACACGATTTAGCAACAGCACTATTTTCCACAGTGAGAAGACACTGCACATGCAGACTGGCATATAGTCTTAAGATGGAAAGCAAGCTGGGCAGGAGCTGGCTCAGCTCAGTGACACGAGGGACTAAGGCAAATACCTTTCAACACGTGGCCTCGCCAGCTACCTTCCTGCAAGAAGCCAGTGGCTAACACAGCAGTGGTTTAGTGCCTCTCAGGGCACCAGAGTGGGCACCTGGCAGGCACAGGGCCCTTTTTTTGCCCAGTCTCCCATACCACAGCCTGCCTGTCCCCCCCGCGGCAGCTCCAAGCCTCCCTTTTCTAGCAGAGTGACCTAGACATCTCACAGCCCAGCAGCTCGGCTCCAAGGAGAATGAAGGGCAGCTGCCAGGCCTCTCAGGGCAGGGCCGCACCAGCCTGGGGTCACACCCCCAAGGCCACTGGGCAAGGACACCTCCAGAAGGCTGATGGATGTGGGCACCCCTGACGCAGGGCAGGCTGTGTGTGTCTCAGCCTGTTCCTATCTATAAAGGGGGAAGCAGCAGCCCCGTGCAGACCCGTGGAAACAAGAGCCAGACACCTGTACCCACATTCAGGGTCAGCCTCACAGCCCCCTCTCATCTCCCCTCCCTAAGCTGTCTGGCTCTGACTACTCCTCTTCTGATAGCTTTAGTTCACCATATAAACTCCTTTAAGCCAAACTCTCTAGATGTTCTGAGGGAAGCACACGTATTCCATCCTAAGTACAGTAAGGCTGAGACTGCTCCCATTTAATAAGTGGAGAAGCTAAGGTTAGAGAGTTTAAGTATCTCACATGGCCAGAAATGGTGCAGGGCAGATTCAAATCCACTTCTCAAAAGCCTGACCTCTTAGCAACACATCATGCTGTCCCTGCTGAGTGAGGTGACTGGAGGCTGAGGGACACAACCCATGCGCCCTTGATCAGGTCAGAGCTGCAGGTCTGGCCATGGAGGGGGCATCGCGTCCTCTGCTCAGACATGCCTTCACACAGCAACAACCTGGGGTTCCCACCTCCGCTTCAGGAACTGATCAAAATAAAAGGCCACATCTGCATCCCAGCACCTAGTATTCAATAATTTTTCCCACAACGGACACTATCCATTATGATGCTCAATGATCTTTGAAGTCTCAGTTCAGTTCAGTCACTCAGTCGTGTCCAGCTCTTTACAATCCCATGGACTGCAGCACGCCAGGCCTCCCTGTCCATCACCAACTCCCAGAGCTTGCTCAAACTCATGTCCATCAAGTCGGTGATGCCATCCAACCATCTCATCCTCTGTCATCACCTTCTCCTCCTGCCTTCAATCTTTCCCAGCATCAGGGTCTTTTCCAGTGAGTCTATTCTCATTGGAAAGTCTTTGAGATTAGAAGTCTTGGAGTCTTTTGAAATCTATGAGAGTCTTATCAAGTCTGTGTGCTAAGAACATGTCAATTTTCACAAGAAATGCTTCATTTTATTAGAAAATGAGAGCTATGCAACCCACCACAGTTTCCATTTGCTTCAGCTACCAAGACTCAGACCTGCCGAGAAGCACGCACACTGGAGCTCTACTTGGCAGTTCTTCGGGGCTGGGGCTCTGCTGTCAATGGGGATAACAGTCCCCACTGGGATTACACAGGGTTACACTGAAGAGCGGATTCACACAGATGGGAACAACCCCAGGACTTACTGGGGGATGAAACTCGGAGCTGGCACCCTTCACACTTCCTTCTTCATCCTTTTCTCCTCCTTCTCCCTGTCCTCCCCCCATCATATGGCCTCAAATTTTTAAACTCTTTAACAAATCTGTTTACACATAATATGCTTTTTCAGATAAGGTACCTCGAATCTTTTCAAAAGTATACATAGCTTAAGTACACAACAGCCATCATCTAAAAGTGGAAGGAAATTTCAGAGCTCTTGTGTAATGGACACAGAATTTGGAGGTAAGGTTGTAAAATGTCACCCTCCCAAAATAAAGCTAAAAAGAACCAAAAGAATGAATGACACGAGCCATCTGTGGCAATCTTTCTAGGAAATCGCTCACTCTAGCTGGCGACGATCTACAAACGTAGCTGATGAGAAGACAGAGTCGCAGATTCGCTGAGAAACTGAAGCAAAAAATCCAAGGAGTGTAAGATAGGTTATGATATAATTCAGCAAAATACATTTTGGGGGGAAACAGTTCTGTTGACAGATTACTGAAGAATGTTGAGAAGAAAGTCAGGTGCAACAGTCAGGATCCAACTTCTAGAATTCAGAAAATGGACAAGCTTTTAAATAGAGGCTTTATCAGGTTGTTGAGCAGGTAACTGACAGGGCACAAAGAAAACTCCAAGGCATCAGTCAGGTGGCAAGTGCAGAAAGCAGCCACCACCCCGGGATGGAGGGAACCCAGGAAGAAGCGGAATTAGCGAGCCCTACAAACTCACGAGGAAGGGGCCTGAGGCCACCCCTGAGCAAGGAGGCTGCTCAGCTGGTGACAGGTATCTAGGATGGGTGGGGAGCAGTGAGGCTGTTTCTGTCCATGCTGGGAAAGGACACACCAGAGCCTTCACGGCAGCAGAAACAGAGACGGGTTCATGGGGCTGCAGGGAGCCGCAGGGAGGACCAATCTCTGCCTCCCACTCTGCTGCCCCTGGACCACACCTCCCCCAGGGCACAAACGTGCAGTGCAGAGTCCTAGCTCTGGTGGCACAGAGCAGAGTCTCCAAGGACTTGGAGCTGAGACAACAGTTTAATACACTGCACACTGAGTTTTTTGAAAAATGAATCTCTTCAGCACCCTAGGGAAAGGGTATTGATTCCATGCACAGAAATATCCCCAGAAGGGTGAAGGCCGATTCCTCAAACTTCCACAGAGGGAGGGAAGCTCACCTATGAGAACACAGTTGTCACCCAGCACATGTGCCTTCTCACCCAGGCTCAGCTCCATTAGTAATTTATGAATGCTATCCTTATTTACCAACAGTTTACAGCTGTGGTTTATGGAAACCCCAGACTTTGGTGGATAACCTCCTAGGTGAACTAATAACATTGAGTTTCCAAACCTATGAAATCCTGAGACCCAGGGTGATTCTCTGTCAAAATTCTACCTGAAATAGCTCACTGGCCTCTCTTTACACACTGAAAAACTGACCAGGGCTTTTGAAGAAAATAATCATATAAGCCTCAAAGGTTTCCACAAATGTGTTAGATAAACATAATTGTACAGAAGTAAAGAAAACAGACACAAAACATCAACTTCCTCCTGGAGAACCCACTTCCAGCATCTGTAAACTCTATGTAGTTTATTATTCCCCAACAGAGGAATCAGCCTAAATCCAGGAACCTCAGAAGCATGGGAACCCCCCAACTCCTGTGTCCCAGCCTGCACCACCTGATGCTCCCCGAGGGTCTCGGCTCTGGGCATGGGTCCCTGATGGAGAGCCTCTGCCCTCACTCAAATGGGCATGTGCAGGGCTGTGGGGGAACAGTCAGGGTGTTGCGCAGGGCACTGAGCATCACCCACCAATTCCATAGCAGACTGGAAGGCATGGCTTTGTTCATTTCCCCCGAGTGGCTGACAATCTGTGTCCTCTAATCATGAAAAAGTTCCTGATGCTTTCGATTAGCTGGTACTTGATCAGTTTTCCTTGAGAATTACATCCCCATGGTCACTGACCCTCACACATAGGATCATACCTCCTCCCTCAAAACTACAGTGAAAACAAACCAACCCCACCTAGATTAAACTAAGATAGCAAAATGAAACCCAAGACTGCTCAACTACTGAAAACCTCAGGCCACTCCTGATATTCATTCAGTCCCGAAGGAGGTTGCATTTCCTTTAAGCTCCAAACAAGTCATTGCCATATATGCTGATCATTACTTTTATTGTAAACAACAATCCTTGAGATTTCCCTTTAATGCAGCAAGTCAAGAGCAATCTACAAGCAAACCCCTTCACTCTGCAAATACTTCATTTGTGAGATTCAGTAGTTAGCATTGGTCATGAGATTAGACAGTTTTTAAAATATGAACACTAAGCATGCTCCAACTGGCGGGTCCCTGCTCCCCAGGGCAGGGTGTGCTGGGTTCAAAGCGGCCTGCTCAGGGCCCAGGTGTAACCCCACCTCCACCTCCGCCAGCACCTTCACAGGTGAAACACCTTGCTCCCTGAGATGGAAGGAAATGTGCTGAGCTCCACAAAACAACTTCACATTTCTAATGAAGTGTGCCAGGTACACCTTTTTTGGCCAGGAAGAAGGAAAGATGCATGCATGTGTTTGCATGTGTGTGCACAAGTCTGTGTGTGTGTAGCTGCAGACATAAAATGACTTTCCAGCAGCTGAGTTAAGGGGCAAGCATGCACACACACGTACATCCACAGCCCCCACCCAATGTACAGAACACTTTCTACTGATGGGCACAGGGTTGATAAGTGCCTGAGAGGCAACACCTCATCTAACCCTTGTAACGGCCCCAAAAGCCTTCTGTCTCCACCTCACAGATGAGGTGACAGAGCCTTGAAAAGACAGCTGTGTGCAGACACAGCAGGAAGGAGGGCTGAGACAGGATTCAGGGAACCAGGCTCCAGCTCCACCAGGCCCTGCAGGGGCAGACACTTAGCTGGGAAGACAGCTATGTGCCAAACAGCCTTTACTAATGACAACCCCTGAACCTCTCCTAGAGATCCTGCCCAGTAAGCCAGGCTGCAACTGAGTCTTCATTTCTGCAAAAGTCTGTTCTGCGCAGGGGTGAAACGAAGGAGGAGGAGCAAGGGTGAAAGGAAAAGAAATCTCTGAGCACACAAAGAAACTTGTTCATTTCACAACTCGTTTTCCTCCCTGACCAACAAGAAAACCCCCAAAAATGTAAGACACAGAAAGCCCAGTGTCCATCGTGTGAGTTGTCCTGCCGCAGAAAGTCTTCCCCCTCCTATGCTCCTCTGCTGCCCACCCTACCTTCCCCTTGATTTGTGCCTTCCGCCCTCCCCACCCCCACTACCACCACCAACGCACTAGGAGAATAACCAGTGCTGAACTAACGACAGCTGAACACAGGGTAGTGATATGCATCCACTCTCACTGAATTCTTGTTCCAATGACTCCAGATGCCATCAGTGCCTCCAAACTCCCTAAATAATTGAGGACATAATTTTGTCTTCTGTCACATCCTCAGAACACCAAGCCCTGCAATAAATCCTATCAATGGTTCTCTACAACTCACAAAGGTGGACAAACCTCAGCAGTCACTCAGCACGTATCTGGGGCACCCAAGCTCCTCCCTGAACTTAGGAGGTCAACTTCAAACCCTTCACAGGTCGCATCATGCGTTTCAACAGACGTTACCAAAGAGCAAGCTTTCACTTGCATGAAAGTGGCACAGTGACTTGCCAACGCCAGGCTGGGTCAGTCCCCGAGAAGAAGCCAAGTCCAGGGAGAGGGAAGCAGGGCCAGGCTACCTCACAAGGGCAGCAGACCCTTCACTGAGCCCAGGCTCAAGGCCCTTGTCATCACCAGGACTCCACCCATTTCAGTCTCATCTTAAAGCTGACAAAATACCAACCACAGCCTCTACAGTGTGCTGGGTGCCAGGCCACATGCAGGGAATACGGTGACTGGCACAGATAAATCCCTGAATGCAACCATGCCCTGAGCACTCTCTGACCTTGTGGGGCCCTTGTCCACCACACTTTCATTTGCTGACCCTTTTGCTTTACACTGTACAAGCACATCAAGTTCACCTGGCCCCAGCACCTTTGCACATGACGTTCTCCACGCCTGGACAGTCTTCCAGCATACCCTTCTAGACATTAGTTCTCCCTCAAATATGCCCTCTTCAGTCCTTTCTGATGAGCTTCTGTGGAGCTCCCCGTAGAGCTATCTGACACTGCCTTGGTGGCCCCTAACCCTAGTCCCACTCAGAATGCATGTTCCCAGACCCTCATTTGCCTCACCCACTGTGGCCTCCCTTGGGCTGGTACACCTTGGCTACTGATGAATCTCTGTAAGGAAGGAGGGCTGGAAGGGGAGGAGCTGAGCAGGTGCTGGCCCTCAAGATGCTCAATCTACCACAGGCATCCTCAAACCCCAGGACACAGACCAGCACTGGTCCCTGGTCTGTGAGGAACTGAGCCACACAGCAATGAGAAAATGAGAGAAGCTTCACCTGTGTTTACAGCTGCTCCCCACTGCTAGCATCCCCCTGGTCTGTGGAAAAGCTGTCTTCCACAAAACTGGTCCTTGGTGTCATAAAGTTTGGTGACCGCTGGTCTACTGGATGCAAGTGTGCAGCTGGCTGGGGAGTTTTGGTGTCAACAGTGGCACTTGGTGAGGGACATGGGAAGGTGCGGGGCTATAAGCCCCATTCTCTGCTGGATCAGCAGGATCTAGAGATACAGACCCTCCACTCCACACGCACGTGGCCCAATATTCAAGGGCTGGTCGAGCAGAGATCAGGCCCAGCCACGGCTCCGGCTCCTCTCCCTGTTTGTCTCAGGCACTGTTCCCCTCTGTCACAGACAGATCAGAGGATGGGGCAGCGGGGCCCTGCACAGGGGAAGGGCTGAGAGATGCCATGGGGATCTTCAAGCACATGCAGTTATAGCCGCTCCCAATCATCCCAGAGACACCAAGCAAACACGCAGCATGCCCCCAGCCAGCAGTCAGAAGAAACCACATGCAGAATGCCGACCGCCTTCGTTTATGTTCTCTGGGTATCACTTAACAGCTAAGACAGCTTTTTCAAGGAAAGACCAGTGTCTTAAAATGGGATTTTAAATCTCACAACATTTTAATGTGCTGCAAGCGTCAGAGGGTTGCCAGTGACCTTTAGTCACCTCGTAGCCTGGCTCCCGGCTCCCTCATCCTGGCTCCCTAATTAGTACTTTAAATGTGATTTGTGTATGTGGTTTCCCGGCTGTCAGCTTAGGCAATGGCTAGGTTTCTAGGTTTCATCCACTGTATCTACGTGTACAGACCTAAAACTACACCTTCCTTCTTACAGCTCCAACACTCCATTCCTGGAGTAATTAAGTAACACAGGAAATACAGAAGATATTAGAGCCAGACCATCCCCCAGCTCACACTGAAGGGTGGGGCATGGAGCAAGGGGACCCCACAAGGAGGGTCAGCTCCACAGCCTCAGGAGAAGCTGGCAGCCAGAACGTCTATGGACTGAAAAGGCAGGACTTGAAGCCAGACACCCATGAAATGACCATCCCATCAGCTCCTCCACGCCCATTAATCCATTAGGTCTGCTTTGCTCTTGGTGCCCCTGGGAACGTATACTACACTTTGGCCAATTACAATATCTATCTTCAAATGTAATCCAAATGTGACATATCTAGCCCCACTCAGCACCAAAACTTCAACTTGGGCAAAAATGAAGCATGCCAGGTCCACAGCGATTCCACAGGCCCGAGAGAGGGAGACAGAACACAGAAGGCAGAGAGCGTCTTCCCAGGGGTTCCGTCCTGATTCATATCCTAGTCACCAATTTACATCATGAAGTTACCCTCCACCTGGATGTCTGCTCCCAGCAAGGCCCCCCCGCCCCTCAGAGGAGCCCAGAGTGGCCCCCGAAGCATCTGTGAAAAAGAACAGTGAGTACACATGCCAGTGAAATTAAAGGAACCCTCATTAATCTGCACCAGCATCGTCCCCACCAACTCACTCATTTCTATCAGCTCCCTCCCCACAGACAAACACAGCGAGGGTAATAGGCAGTACCAGCAGGATTCGAACCCAGGTCTGACGTCAGAGCCAGCCTCCTTCGATTACCATAACCGAAGTTCACGTTTCCAGGTGGATCACTCGTCTTGAAATCATCACACAGCATGTCTATTAATCTGCAGTCTAGTTCTAAGGTACCTTAATTAGAGGCATCAGAGAAACCACATGTACACTGTTCTAATCAACAGAACTAGTCCTGCCCTCACAGGGGTGTCTGCTGCGATTATTGACTCGTCGCCACTTGTCACTCACCTAGTTTCAAAAGCAAGTCAGAAACTGAACTAATGAGACTACAGGAATGCTTACTAATTAAAATCTTGTGGGAAAGTTTTCAAATAACATGCTGTATTCAGATAATAACAGCTTAAGATATAGAAAAAAACAGTTGCCAATTAGGAGTTTTTAAAACTTAATTACACAGTCACGTAGTTAAAAACCACATCCTTGTATGATTTTTAAAGACATGAGACTAAGGGATAAATTGGGAAACAATGTCCTGGTGGGGGCGGGGGTGGCAAAGTTCTGGCCCACAGCTTGCTGCCTCTCCCTCCGCAGACTCGGGGCCCGCCAGGCACTCAGCCACCCTCTCCAGGGCTGTTTCCTCACTAGAGGGGCAAGGGCTGCAGACCCCTTGCCTGTCCGCACCTCCCTTCCAGGGAGAAGGCCCTAGACAAGGTCCATGCAGGCGGAGGTGCTTCCTGGAAAGGAGGCTCTTGGCTGAAACAGTGTGGGGGGGGGGAGGGGGGCAGAGGGGGGGCGGCGGGGGGAGGAGGTGGTCGGCAGCCTGGCTCAGTGGGCACAGATGCCTGGGAAGGATGATGTCAATGACAGGATGGCCCAGCCAGCCAAGGGCACGAGCCCCTCCCACCCTGACACCATGAGACTTTACATCCACGTTTACGATGTGGCTACCAGGGCCCGCTCTAATTGAACAAGGAAAGATGGTACATGCAGAAACCGAGGTACAGAGGGGCTGAGTATCTTGCCTGAGTTTACAGAACCAACTAGAGAAGCCAGAATTCAAACCCAGGCAGTGGCCCCTGGGCAACACATCCTGTGGGTCCTCTCAGCATTACAGCTCAGGTCAGCCACCCATCCAGCCAAGAGCTTGATGGCAGCATCGCCCTGGGCTCTTCCCTGCAGACTCCCCCCAAACCCGTGCCCTGAGCCAGGATGAGCTGGATACTCTCCATCTGCCCAGTGTAGGTGTGTCAAGCTGCCCAGCTACCCATAGAGACCTGGACACTGGCACAGGAACTCGGCCAGCCAAGTGGGCAGAACCACCCCCTCCAACCCAACACGTGGGGGCCTGGGGCACCAGATTCATCCCACAGGCAGTCCAGACTCCCACACACAGCAGCCCCCCTCCCTGCAGAAGCCTCAGCTAAACTCTCCCAGGACTAGGAAATCTTGGCTTTCAAACACCCCTGGGATAGCAGGAAGGAGTATCAGGCCAACAGGGATCAGAAAATCCCTCTGGGGCAATATGCCACCATGCATTCCCCACGGGTAAGGCAGAAAAACTCTTTAAGCTGAAAACTCTATCTTAAGTATAAACACTTAATGCCAAGTCGGAGTCATGCCCATGGAGGGGATACTTTACCTACATTCCGCTTCTTTGGAAAACAAGAGAGACCCAAGTAACAGCTTCTTAATGCAGACTGATGGGGGGCCTCCTAAGTCAGCAAGCACAGACAGAAGACAAGCCTCAACAGCCTCTGCACAGGGAGGCCTCATCTGCCTCTGCGGGCTTGTCCGTGAGGTCTGGACAGCCAAGCTATGCCTTCTTCCTGATGCCCAGCCTTAGGCCCGGAACTCAGACCACCCAAGAACAGCCTGGGCTGGCTCCTGACATCAGCACTTTGCGATGTAAAGGTTAAGGAGTGATCACCAGCCTAGGCAATCAGCACCTTCCAGGCTGAAGCAGCAGCTTTGCAGCAGCGAGACAGAAACCTGCCATTTGTAACCTACTGGCGACTCGGGACTGCGGTTCTGAGACCAGCATGACTGCAGTCGACCTTCCCTAGAGCCAAATCTTGGGCAGCTTTGGGAATATTAACATTCCAGCCCTAGCCACGCTACGTCACAGCTACATCCACAGAACACTGCCTGTGTGAGGGCAGGAGGCATGCAAACAGGCAGGGAGGAAGGACTGATGACCCCCGGCTCAAAATGCTTCAGGCTTCTCGGCCACAGCCCTGATACTAATGTGCAGCACCAGGAATTATACTCCACAGAAAATATGCAACATCATATATTTGTCAAAAATCTCTCATATACAAGTACAATGAAAAGCATGAGGCTTTCACAATAATATCCTGTGGGGGAAACAAAAAGGAATACTGTATATTTATTAAACGTCTCCCACCGTGGCTTCCCAAACCAACCACAGCTCAAGTGGATCACCTGTGACAGCAGGCAAGCTGCCTGCAATAAGTGAACGCATAAGCATGTGTTCCGCCCTCCGGTGCCTGTCGCACAAGAAGGGGTCGGCAGCGTCGTAAGACATCCACGCCAGACGCTGCTGCGCGACAGCATCTCTGGGCCACTGAGCAACCTGGCCAAAAGTAAGCAGTCTCCCAAACTACCTAAATTGCTACTCTACCATCAAAAGGTTCACAAAAAACTAGCAATTTCCAGAGAATTCTTAGAGAAGAAACGATACCAAGCATAAGAATAGTTTCCTGGTGATACAGGTAGACAATTCAGGGTCTGAGGCGACCTCTGAGGCATCCTTTTAAAAAGAACCATCACTGGATATTCCTAAATTACAGAAAGATATAGAGGCTTATGTGTGTTTTAACTATGTTTTTGTAATTGATGAGAAATATACTTTGATCATTCATATGACAAAAATATATTTCTCATATATATTTTGTCCTGGGCCTTATTTCTGACTCACAGCTCTCCAAACCCTTGGATTTTCTGAGCAGTAAGAGCCACAGAAACATCTTTTGTTCTGCTTGGTATCTTGTCCTCTGATCCACAAGGTGAAATGGCTGTCCTGTTACTCACAACAAGCTCCTTTCCACCACTGCTGGGCTAAGGAGGTCTTTGGAAGTGCCTGCAGATGGGGGCTGGTTGCAAGAGAATCAACCATGAATAGAGGAGTGCAACCTTCAATCCCATCCCGTGATTTCCTCGAGGGAGAGGGGCTGGAGTTTGACTCAATCACCAATGGCCAATGACTTGATCAATAGTGTCTATGGAGTGAAGCCTCCAGAAACCCAAAAGGACAGAGTCTGCAGAGCTTCCAGGTTGGGGAACTGGAAAACGTCCATGTGCCACCAGGCTGGGCCCCAAGCACCAGGAGGAGAAGCACCTTTGTTTGGGACCTTCCAGCTGCTGCTACGTGTCTCTTCACCTGACTTAACTTGTATCCTTGAATATCGTTTGTAACAATTCAGTAATCTAGTAAATAGATGGGTTTTCTACTCTAGCTAATTAACTGAACCCAAGAAGGGGTTCATGGGAACCTCTGATTTATAGCATGTTGGTCAGAAACACGGGTGACAGTCTGGGCTTGCAACTGGCACCTGAAGGGGGGTGTGGGGCGTGGGGAGTCTGCGGGACTGCGGCCTTGCCTACAGGACCCGATGCATTTCCAGGTGGGCAGTGTCAGAACTGGGCTGAATGGCACGACATTCAGCTGGGGTCTGGGCACTGACTGGTTGTGGAGGGGAAACTCACCCCGCCGCCCACACACACACCCCCCCACACAGCTACTGGAAACTGGGAGTAGAAACCTTCACTGACTGTATTACAAAGTCTTAATTTCCTTTTTTTAAATTACTAGTTTTCTGCTGGTTTGCTAATTTAAGTTACATATACCTATAAAATTTTTAAACTTTTTAAATAAAATTTTCTAAGTAGGCAAAAATAAAGTAGTATTATGAACCCCGGGTGCCCATCAGTCATTCAACGGCACACTCAGTCAATCTTGTTCCCTCACAATTTTTCAACAGTGGTAGTGTCACTGTGTCCGTAAATACTTCAGTTTATATCTAGAAAAGGTAAGAATTTTCAAAAAACATAACCACATGGCCATTACTGCCACTAAATAAAATTAATAATGATGCCTTAAATTCCATCTACTATCCAGTCCCTATTCAACTTACCCCTAATTATTATTTCTTAGGTCTTTCTCTAGTTATTTTGGTGAGCAACTGTGAACTTAAAGGGTGGCAGAACACCATGTTCACATCCACAGACCCCAGCACTCAACAGGGTACCTCGCAGCCAGAAATGCTCAAAAACCTTTCGAAGGTGCTCATCAACTGTGCATCTCTCAAAAAATAAAAAGCAGGAAGTCCTTCAGTTTACAAGGATTCTGGGGACTGGGAGTGAACAGATGTAAATGCACACATTTTGATGAGGCTACCATTTCCCCTCATTAAGGCCAGGGCCTGGAGCTGGGATCTCACAGAAGAAGGTAACTGACACATGAGAAAAAGAAAGGCTCTAATCATGAATTCTTAGATGCCCTTTATTTCCATGGTCTGACATGAGATTGAGGTGTACCTCACAGTGACCAACATCTTATGTCTGCCTCTGTAGCTTTCTACCTCTTTCTGCTTAATGACCATTACTAACATACCAAACCTCCCTGACCCTCAGTTTCCTCATCTTTAGAATAGGGATAGTTCTATCCTGGGCCGTAACACACCATCATGCCCAGCACTTGCTCCAACACAAGACCCACCTGCAGCAGAGTCTGCAGGATGCAGGCCAGTGCCTTGGAAGAAAATTTCAGAAGCAATACTAAAGCAATGTAATCTCCAGACACAAAATCAAGTGGGACACAAGTGGAGGGTGAATTGGGAAGTTAGATAAAATTCCCAGAAGAGTCAAAAGTTGGCCAACTCTACGTGATGCCAAGCGACGGTGAGAGCCCAGGGCCCTCAGGAAGCACTGCGTCCACCAGAGCTTGGAGGTACAGAGGAAGAAGACTCTTGTCTCAGATAAACAGACACAAACATCTTTGAGGCAAAAAGC
This sequence comes from Bos grunniens, assembly GCF_055505025.1. Classification (NCBI taxonomy): domain Eukaryota; kingdom Metazoa; phylum Chordata; class Mammalia; order Artiodactyla; family Bovidae; genus Bos; species Bos grunniens. Next base: position 44,225,665 of record NC_141192.1, read on the forward strand.
AGACACTGGAAGATGTATTTCACATATATTTTCCTTTTTATCTATGCACAAGAGTGATAAATGGAAAAATCGATATCTAAGTCTAAAAGAGCTCTTTAAATAAGCAGAAAATAAAAATGTTAACTGATAAGAAACCACCATGTCACAGTTCAACGGAAACTGTTTTTCTTTCCAGGTGGTACATAAGATAATGGTTTTACAAATAAGAGCATCTTAGATTTGACAAAAAATGGTATATTCCAGACACAGGGACACATCAGTAGTCACCAGAAGTGAGATAGGAAGGAAAACAGGTGCATCACTTACTGTGCAGGGGGATGGGAGTGGGAGAGTGGGAGTAGGGAATGGAGAAAGGGGACAAGCCTTGAAGGTCACAGAGCAAGAGCTCACAATCTAGGTCAGTGGGGTAGCCCCTGAGGTAGGAAGGACCAGGACAATGACTCCAAGGCCTCCCACACCAGGCCAACCAGCTCAGCATCCAGGATGGTCACACATCTTCGCACACAGGAGTCAGCATTCATTTACGGGTGTCGCTAAAGCACAGGCCTTTACTTCTAAAGTTCCCACAGGGTGACTCGTCTGAAGTGTGTCCCCCTTCTGGAGCAGCACCCTTCAGGAGGAGACATGCTTCCTTTCTGGACGAGCCCCTGATGCAGAGATGAAGAAACCTTGAATGGTGGCTCCTGAGTCAGAAGTCTTTAAAATGACCTTTCCTCTGCAGCCATGTCCACGTTCTGGTTTTTTATCCAGAAACATGTTGGCAGCACAGCACACACCATACCCCAACAAGGCATTCAAGACCCCATTCAAGACCCCTCATGAATGCCAATAACTACTATGAAAAGCGGCTGATGCTCTTGCTTGAGAACTCCCTAAAGGAGCTGCAGGCAATGAAATCACATGTCCACTTAATTCCCTACAAATGTCACAGATTACAGTGCTTCAACACAACCCCATTGCCAAGAACAACCTCTCCAAAACCCGGGGACAGGCAGGCCCCTAACCTCCTATTTCCTGCAGATGAGAAAACCACAAGCCTCCCCACCCACAGCAACTCACAGAGACTATATCCCAGTGGAAACTCCGTACAGGAGCAGGTGCACAGGGCCCAGCGGGACTTCTCCTTAAATGGTGATGTGTGTGGAGACCACTCTACAAAGGAGCCACTAATTGAGTGGTGAGCCTGACAGTGGACGGGGATGTTCACCCAGTTCAGCCAGCCCTGCAGACGAGCTCAGAAATCACACCACGAAGGCTGTGGCATGAGCACAGCCCACAAAGTCAAGCAACACATTAACCTGCAGCACCTAGCGTGGCCCCCAGCCCGAGGCGGGAGAGGGTGAACTGGAGCGTGCATTCTGTGTTCACCAGGAGAAGAACACTCCTCACCCAGGACTCCTTGAGGAACAAGAACAAAAGGCCCGAGAAAGAGACAAACAATTATCAAATACCAACACATATACATGGAACCTAGAAAGATGGTACTGATATTTGCAGAGCAGAGACATAGACATCGCGAACAGACTTGTGGGCACAGCTGGGGGGAAGAAGGAGAGGGTGGGAGGTATGGAGAGAGAACCTGGAAACATACATTACCATATGTAAAACAGACAGCCAATGGGAATTTGCTGAATGACTCAGGAAACTCAAACCAGCTCCCTAACAACCTAGAGGGGTGTGATGGGGAGAGAGGTGGAGGGATGTTCAAGCAGGAGGGGACATGGGTAAACAAACCTAAGGTTGATTCATGTTGCTGTTCAATAGAAACCAATGCAATACTGTAAAGCAATTATCCTTCAATTAAATAAAATTTTTAAAAAAGAGCGAAAGACCTGACCTTGCCACAGGATGGAGGAACTCCACCACTGACAGACCAGAGGCCACAGACTCCCAGAAAGAAAACAGGCTCAATATTTAGCAAAGGAAATCAAGGCACAGAGAGCGCACCCAGCAGGTCAGACACTGAAGCTAGAGTTGCTCCTGCTCTGGGTCTTGGCTCAAACCTGCTCAACCTGCAGCTTGCAGGCACCAGCCCCTCTGTTTCCTGCAACTGGCCCTCCCTGGCCCCTGACCCCTCGGGGGCGCCCCTCTCTCCTCTGCACTCAGCCCCTTCTCACACTACGTCTTTTCACTACCTATCACTGTGTTTGGTCCCACTGCCCCCCAGGTGAAAGTTTCCCAGGGGTTGAGATGATGTCTCCGTTCTACTCACTGCTGCTGCTAAGTCACTTCAGTCGTGTCCGACTCTGTGGGACCCCATAGACGGCAGCCCACCAGGCTCCCCTGTCCCTGGGATTCTCCAGGCAAGAACACTGGAGTGGCTTGCCATTTCCTTCTCCAATGCATGAAAATGAAAAGTGAAAGTGAAGTTGCTCAGTCGTGTCTGACCCTCAGAGACCCCATGGACTGCAGCCTTCCAGGCTCCTCCATCCATGGGGTTTTCCAGGCAAGAATACTGGAGTGGGGTGCCATTGCCTTCTGCGGTTCTATTCACTGCTATAGCCCAAACACCGAGGAGTGCCTGGCACACAGCAAGTCTCAAGCAATACTCATCAGAAGAATCGATGAAAGGGCCCACAGGCTGTTTTTGTGTCTGCTCCTGCCAACAGGCAGCAGAGACTTCAGGACAGACAGAGGCCTGAGGACAAGAACACGGGAAACATTTCACACAGCAAATGGTAAGGACGGAGAAAGGAGCTAAACGGAATGGCCTCCTGTGGAGTATTGCTGGGGGTGCATCCTCTCTAGAGCACCTTCCAGGAACTTCCCACCATCAGAGGATCTGGGCACTGGCAGCGCATGGAAGGAAGCCTGGAAAGCAAGGGCCCCACCCCGCAGGGAGAAAAAAAAATCAAGTTCATGCTGACCACAGTTCTTAAGTGAGGGCGAACCTGTCCCCTGGAATGCCTGGTAAGGCCTGTCGACATGGTCACAGCTGAGAAGGGTGGTACCACGAGCATCCAGCAGAAGCTGCTAAATATCGACAGTGCACAGGAGAGGCCCCTGCCCCCAACAAACGTTATCTGGTTCAAAATGCCGACTGTGTCAAGGCTGAGGGGCCCTGCGTTAGAGTGACCACTGCCCCCAGGCGTCCCCATCCCTGCCAAAATGCTGGTCCTGGTTTGGGCTCTGGAAATTCAGCAACTCTCTTCCTGGTGCCCAGGCCATTCCTCCTCCCAGAGAGTCACTAGGCAGGACCAGGTAGTCAGTGGGAGGCGCTGGGAGGCCAGGTGGGCAGAGCAAGGGCAGGCTGAGTCACAAGTGACCAGGTAGCCCCTGTAAGAGTGGGGGCAGGGGCGCAGGACTCCCAGAGCCGAGAAAAGCTATCGGAATATAAGGCCAGGAGTGAGATTCCATGTGACGGTTTTGTTTTTTTCAAATCCAGCCACAATGAATCACCGCCATCTTTGTCCCGGCATGCTAAGAAACCCAATCTGTACAAAATGACACTTACTTCCTGGGCCTATAATACTGGTCATGACTAAATGCAGAAATGCCCAGTGCCTCAGTCTGCCCTGTAGGAGGCAGATGCAAGCAGGAGCCTGGGCTCGGGAGGTGGAGAGGGCGGTGCTCCTCAGGGAACGACTTGTTGGCTCTTTATGCCTGTGGGAGAGGCTCTCCTTCCTGACTGGACAGATAAACTGGACAAATTTTACTAGAACCTCCATACTGGGGGTTCATCCTTCAGGTCAAGTGCGTGGCCAAGGTCAGAGCATCCTCACACAGTTAGGAAAACAAGGTCAACTCTACTTGGAGTGCAGGAGTGTCTGTAGGAGGCTGGCACCAACACGCTCGACATAACTCTCCCCATGGAGGAGGGCTCCCCGTCTATGCCGGGTCCCACCCAGGCGGCGTCAGAGGAGGTGTTGGGAGGTCCTCCCGAAGGAACCACACCATAAGGCAGCGTGGTGGCGAGGATGCAAGGCCACAGTGGTGGGACAGGCATCCCCAGCAGCAACCTGGAATCAAAGGCTTCCTCAAGGGGAGGCCACCCTTCAGGTCAGGGCAGTAAAGGCTGGGCCAACACTTGCTCTGATTGAAGCAGTGTCTCTCCAGGAGCCATGCTCAGCGTATCTAAGGACACCCATGGCCATGTCACATAGCTCATGATGGTGGGAGCCCTCCGTATGGATGTTAAATGAGCACCCCTCTCTGGAGCCCCTCTGCCCCTACCTGCCCCGCTCTTCCCTCGGGACCCCTGCTCCCTGATCCACCCCCAAGGCAGGGCCTCCTGGACCCAGCCTCTGTGCCCTTGCCATGGTTGTCCTTAGGGACAGGGGTCACGGGGAGAGAAGAGGAAGAACAAACAGGGGGCGTGAGCTTGGCCAGTTTGGGCTGTTTTCTCACCCCATGATTTCTGCTGGGTCACTAGGAGAGTTCACAGATTTCTCCCAGAACACCTTGCCTTCTCCTCAGGATCTTGGCCAGAACCTGGCAGTCAGCTCCTGTGTGTGCCTGGTCTCTGCCCCAGGCAGCCTACCACCTCCCTCCACTAAGCCAAATGCCACTGGATTTGCTAGAGGTTTAGGCAGCAGGGCACTGCCTGTCTTGAAATCAGCGTCTTCCCAAAGTGACTTCTCAATCCCTAGAGATGTCAGAAACATGAATGGCAGCAACAATAAATTGTGAGTGTGAACGTGTGTGTGTGTATATAAAATCACGTAATTATAAACAATATATAGTTTCATATACATAATTATATATACGTCTCCCCTTGCCCCACCCCAATTGTTTTTCTGCTGCTGCTGCTGCTGCTGCTAAGCCACTTCAGTCATGTCCGACTCTGTGTGGCCCCATAGATGGCAGCCCACCAGGCTCCACCGCCCCTGGGATTCACCAGGCAAGAATGCTGGAGTGGGCTGGCATTTCCTTCTGACCTCTTCTCAAATACCCCTTCCCCTGATCCAAACAGGAGACCCACCTCTCATCAGAAGTTGGGATGGGAGACTCAAAAGGGGCCTGAAGCCTCCACACAACACTAACAGCTCCCCAGGCGCCCCGAGCCCACCCTGGGGTCCGGATGGAGCCCAGGCAAGCCAGCCTGCTCCATGCTGGGGACGGTGGGCTCTCTTACTCTCACCAGGGGGCTGGGGAAAGAGCCCCTCAGCTCTCGCCATCGGTCACAGCCTGCTCCTGTCATGTGTGAGCCCCAAGGCGCTCCAGAGGAGTGACACTTATATTTTCTTTAGAAAAAAGTTTCCCTAGAGAAACTTTGTCAGATTTGCCATTTGTCAGATTCTCTGGCTGTACAGTAGCTTTCCCCAACTCCTGCATGCTCGATCTCAACTCCAAACCCTCCTTTCAAGTGGAATTTAGCTGACTAGCTGGCAGGGTGTGGCCTGGGTCTCCTTCTCAACCCCTCATGGACATGCTCACAGATCTGCTGATGTCCATGAAAGCACGCGGCAGCCACTGTGTTCCGCCTCACCTCCCACATGTGGGTGATGACAGCCACCTTCCCTCCTGCCAGGAGGAGCAAGCCTGCAGGCGGAGGGTGAAAGGGGCACCTAGAGCCTGGTTGTGGGGGGGACCGGCGTCCTCACCACAGGAACCCCACTTAGGGACACAATCAGCGGCACTCCACTGGTTTAAACCACCACCAAAGAAAGATATGTCCTGCACCCACTCTCCTGGTGGCTTCCCACAGACAGGAGCCCCACTCTGACACCACAGCTGCAGACAAGAGAGCTGGCATGTTGCCCAGACCACTTCTCAAAAAGGCACTCTTTGATGTCACTCAGGGTCATGGTACCGGCCCAAATGAACCAACCAAATCAACCTGGGAGGAATGGATGAAGGACTTAAAAAAAAAAACCTCTAAAGAACAAGATGACAGTTCAATATATTTTCAAGAAGATCCTAGGCTTTTTCCCTCCCCGCACCCAAGCCTAGACACCATCTACTCAGCACCTACTATTTGCCAACAGCTACTAAGGGCCTCTAGTCTTTAGCAATAAGAACTATCCCTATTCTAAAGATGAGGAAACTGAGGGTCAGAGAGGTTTGGTAAATTAGTAAAGGTCACTAAGCAGAAAGAGGTACAAAGCTAGTCTAGTCTTAGTACCAATAAATGGATCCACGCCATTCTCCTTAAATGTCTACCGCCCAACTCAAAAAACACCAGTGGTTCCCTATGGACAATCAAACAATGAACCAACAAGTCAGCTCAGCTTGGCATTCAAGGCCCTTTACGATTCAGTCCCAAACTCTTTCAATTGTACATTCTCATATTCCCCTACAAACATACCCACTCCAGCCAAGTGAGGCCCCTCCGTACTCTTAAGAAGAGGTCAACCCCTCTCCTAGAAACCCCCTCCATACCTGACCCAAAGGCGCCCAGCTTGGACCTCAGGGCAGGGACTGCAGCACCCGCTCACAGAGGAAAGGCAAGGGGAAGTGACCAGGACAGGCCCTGGTCAGGCCCTACGAGAATGCCTTCCCTGCCTCCCAAGGGTGTGGGAGCACACACAATGGGTCCTGGGCTACACACTCTGTCTCTCAGGAGAGACCATTCTTCACATACTAGAAAACCCTTCCCTCGCCAACCAAAAGAGACACACTTCACCCAGAGGTACATTCATTCCAACAGAAATCCCTTCCTTTCTCTGCAGCTCCATCATGCCAAGATACCAAAGCCCAGAGGAGGCTTAACATGATTAAAATTTTAAAGTATTTAATATGCTCAAAGGCAAGGCATCCTTGAAGTGCAAATCATCAATTTGGGGGAAAGAGAGAAATATGGGGGGAGGGAAGGCTCTATGCAAAAGTAAATAAAATATAATTTCAAGCAATATTACACACAAAGGTCAGGTTTGTGCATATGGTCAGGTTGTATTGACCATACAAACTGAACTTCAGCATTGAGTCCTGATTAGGGCAGTCTCTGCTCCTACTGAGTTGATTAAACCTGCATTGTGAGGTGAGTGGGTTCTCTGGGTTTCACCTGATGGAGAATAACCATCCTCAGAGGGGTTGTTCAACAGGCAGGGCACACAGTGACAAGCCTGGGCTGGGTGCTAAAGCAGCAGAAACTCTAGTCAGGCTCCCATCAGACAAACAACCCCCCAGAGGCTAATTCTGAAGCCTGGTACCCTGTGGAAAATGTCAAGGTGAAGAGAAATGGACTAATTAGAGCCTTGACTTGAATGGCACAAAATAAGAGAAGAAATGTAAGTCCACTTACACCTAAAAAACTATAGCTAGTATTTAAGTTCTGCCTATACATGCATACTACCTTAGCAGTTTTATGCCCATATTTTACAAGCCAGAAAATCTATACATTTCCTTTTATCGCAAGGATGAACTAAATTTGAAGAGACTTTCTAGTCTCTGAATCCATGGAAACAACTCAGGAGGGAGAAAAGACCGTGCAGATTTAGATTCTAGACTAAGAAATTCAGGACACAGGTTCTATTGACTCCTCCAGAAACGGTCTTAGGGTGTTCTCTTTAATATACAGGTCCAAGCTATGTTAACGAGTCTTCTCCAACTTCAAAAACTATTCCATGTACACAACTCTTCTTCAACTGACGAACTGCCAAACCATTCTAAGGGCCAGGATTAAATTTTATGGTTCATTGACAAAAAGAATAGAATCCCAAAATCATCAATCCATGTACAATTGTTCATTTCCCACATTTTTTTCTATGTGGTCTCTTAAGCTTCCTACTGCCACCTGGCCACAAGGAGTTCTAGGACTATTACTTTTTTTTTTTTAAGGATCAACTGGAAGACCCTTCAAAAACCATCCACCAGCTGAAGCCCACCAGGGAGAAGTCAACCTCTCCAGATGCTAATGCCACCCTGTTGCTGTTTCCAATCGCATGTGCTAATGAAAGCTGCAGACCAAGGAAAGGGGATCACAAAGCAAGACTTGTGTATTTGGTTTTCTCTCACATGAAAGGCAGGGAGCTTTGCCAGGTCTCACCAGCACACCAGGCTACATGGACCTGCAAAAGCACCGTTTGCTGGGAAGCAAAGCTTTTGAAATAATTCCAGTTTAATATGACCACAATTTTCAAGGGTGCACTGCTCTTTACCATTCAAGGATGAACAAACTCCATGTAGCTAAATAACAGTTCCTTGAATTAAAATAGGGAAAAGATAGGGCTAAGAGAACCTGTCAGCTCAGAAACAAGCTAGGCCAATTCTGCACATGAGAAGACTTTTCCTTTTTGCCCCTCTAGATATAGCCTAAGAAATTTACCATGAATCAAATAAGACACCTGTTTCCATCTAATACCTTCAGCTGAGAATGAAGGAAAGAAGGACGGACAGAAGGAAACCTCTGAAGTAGCCAGGCCTCAGCGTTGACATCTACGGTCTGACTTTAAGGCTACAGTCTCTTCATCCAGTTAACTACCGTCTTGCTTGTTCCTGGATACCATTCTCTGGTTCCAGTTCAACCCATGGTCCACCTTCATTAACTCAGAATTTCCTGGATTTGCGCTGACACTAAACGTCACACTATAGGGGTTACACGGTGTGGGGTCACTTTCAAAGCCTGGTAGTTGCCAAACACGACAAACCCCGCTGGCGGCATGCGCACCGCCCAGAGCCGCGCTCTCCCAGCAGGATCGCAAGGCCAGGCGCCCTAGGCGGTCCATTTCCTTCCTAGAGCGGCTGGCTGTGCAGAGCGGCTCACGCGGTCCCCACGGCCCAACCCCTCGGCCCTTGGAACCCATCTAGAACACACTCAGCAGAAGGACCACCCCACTGAACAGGAGCGAGGGGCTGGGAAATGCGGGCGCCGGGGGCCGCGCTGAAGGGCCGACCGAGCCGGTCAAGGCGAGCACCGGGGCAGGGAGGGGACCGTCGGGGGTGTGGGCGGCCGGCCTCACCCGGGCGCGGGGGCCTTCCGCCTGCACCGCCAGGGCGGTCTGTTCCGTCGGGCGCGGGGCTGGCTGCGCCCCCGCCCCCAGGGGAAGAGGGCCGAGACCCAGAACTGCCCCCTCGCCGCGGCGTGGCGAAGAGGGGGAAGTAGGGGGGCTGCAGTGGCTGGTTTCAAAGGGCTGAAAAGAAACTTGGACTCCTCTCTCCCAAGGTACGTGACACGTTGGAAAGGCAGCCGCCTCTCTCCCTTCCCCCCACCCCCTTTTGTGCTTCCCAATACTCTCACCCCCAAACTTCTCACCGCAGGGGACTGGGCTCCCGGCGGCCGGACGACACTCAAATTAAGAGGAGCAGAGAGCGGGGACAGGGGGCGACTAGAGGCGTCAGCGACCCCAGCCCCTGGAGCTGCGCGGGGTCGCCCCCTCCCGAGCCCGGAGAGCACCGAGCGGCCGGCGGCGCCCCCAGCCCGAGGGACTCGGTCGCGAGGCCCAAGGCGGGGGCGGATGGCCAGAGCCGAGATCCGGGCAGAGAAGGGCAGGAGGGACCAGGAAACCCCTCGGTCCCCGGCGGTGCGTCCGAGCGAGGGGCCTCGGCGGCGGGGCCCGGGCGCATGGGCGCCGGGGGTTCCGGGGGCCGGGCCGCGGGCAGGCACCCCACTCACCTTCCTGCCGGCGCCGCCGCCCGCGCCCGCGGCCAGTGCGGAGCCGCCCCCCGAGTACATGTAGTAGGCGATGCCCAGCACCCACAGGAAGGCGAAACAGAGCAGCATCCGCGAGCGCCGCCGCATCCTCCCGACTCGGCCGCCGGCCGCGGCCGCTGCTCGCGAGTCTGCCTGGGGCCGCGGCGGGCGCGGGCCGGGGAGGAGCGGAGGAAGGGGAAGGGCGCGGCGGCTCCTCCTCCGGCGCGGCTGGCGGCGAAGGCGGCGCGCGCCCAGCGCCCGAGCTCCGCCCCGGCCGGGAGCGCCGCGCGGCGCCCGAGCAGGAAGCAGCAGCCGCGGAGGCGGCCAGGGGGTCAGGGAGCAAAGGGCGACCAATCGGCGGCGGCTGCGGGGGCCCGGCGGGGGTAGCGGAGGGGATTACCGCGTCTCCACGGCGGCGGCTCGGGTGCCCCACGGGGAGTGCCTCTGCCGGCCGCCGCCCGGCCACCCCTGTGAGTGACAGGTGGTCGCCGGGGCCCCGGAGAAGGCGCGCACACGTGCGCACACACACAGGCTCCCACACCGGGGACAGCGGGTCACCGCTTCCTCGCGCTGCCTGGCCGAAAGCACAACGTCCTCGGTCCTCAGTCTTTGGGACCACCCCAGACCCCTGGCAGGCTCCCTCTTATTGGCCGACCGACCAGAGTTTTTTGGTGCAGATCCCCTCTCCAGGACCCGACTAGGTTGCTGCTCACTGCAGTTTGTTTTTTTTTTTACCAATCTTGCAGCAAAAACACCCCTAATCCCCAGGTGTCTATTTTATTTATTTCTTTACGCAGAGGTGGGGGCCTAACGGCAGAAACCGAGAGGTGTTTTTTCAAGGGAATATGTTTCTGGGGATGAACAGAGCGCTTAATAGCAGGGTTTACTTTTTCGTTTTTAAGTAAACACGAAATGAGGAAAAAGGAAGGCAACACGTATTTTTAAAATCGTTTCTTCACGGTTGTTTCGGTATTAGAAGAAAGAAGAGGCAGCACACGTAACAGCTTTAAAGATGCAAGAAGACCATATCTGTCTTGTAACAGAATCTGAGTAACCTTGACAATGCCCTTGCAACACCAAAGTTTCCAGTGTTCCTAGGAAAGAAAGAATGTTACTTAGCGCTTAATATTTGAAAAGGGATTCCAGGAGCTGCCCAGTTCAGAGGATAAAGGCAGCTGTCTGCATCTGAATCTCTACTCACATCCTCAATAAAACACAAACACAAACAAGCCTTCAGCTCTACTGTGACAGTGAATGCCATGAACTGACCTTCAAAGTACTTCTTAAATAAAGAAGTAATAAAGAAAAGAATAAAGAAAAGACATAAAATTCCAACAGAGCTCCCTCCACTGTTGCCAAGGATTTAAGTGTAACCCAGGCTTAAATCCTTCTATGAAGAGCAAGTCCAACCCCAAGAACTAAACACTGAACACAGGTTGGGTACTTGACTGGACAAGGGAAGAGGTCTGAAAGAGAATGGGACAGGATGTGGCAGGCTTGAGGAAGCCTTGGTTTTGGGAAGTGTCAGATAAATAGAGAAATGGCAGTGCCCTTTGGAGATCTGGTAGTGAAGGAAAAAAAGGATCTGAAAAAGGAAAATTAAGGATCCCACAGAAATAAATGACAACTAATCCCTCCCTCGGAGTGGTTATCTATTAAAAACTGCACTTCAGTATGCAGAGGAAAGCGGCTTCCCAAGTGACTCAGTGGTAAAGAAACCTCCTGCCAATGCAAGAGACACAGGTTCTATCCCTGGGTCAGGAAGATCCCCTGGAGAAGGCACTGGCAACCCACTCCAGTACTCTTGCCTGGGGAATCCCGTGGACTGAGGAGCCAGTCCATGGAGTTGCCAAAGAATCAGGCATGACTTAGCGACTAAACAACAGTCTAGAGAAGAGGGCATTCTAGAACCATGAACCCTGTATCAGGATGCCTAGTAACACTAAAACGTCAAAATAACTGCATAAAAAGCTACTGCAAAGAAGAAAATATATTTCTTATAAGATGAATCATAACATTTCAGATGATGAAAATCCTCCATCAATAAAACCACAAAGCAGAGAAAAATTGTTAATACCGTATGTCAAACTCTCAAGCTGAACAAAGTTTTGTATATTTGGATACACAGAGACACACACACACACACACGTTTACATACCACTAGAATCAGAAATTCAAAACCTAAGAATATATTATATAAAAATTAGGATGAATTACAGTAAAAGTTGATCAGATTCAGGAAAGAAATTAAAAATAAAGAGAAAACTATCCCAGAAACAAGTAATTGTAAAACACACAAGAGAGAATATATCAAATACAATTATGTAAAAGAGTAGTGAATAATGGCAAGGAAATCATCAAGAAACTGAGAATAAGATAAAGAAGTAAAAAAGCTTTCAGAGATAAGTTGTTGAGATGAAAGTCAGGAAAGAAGAACCAAAATACATATCACTGGAGCCTCTAAAGTTGAAACACCAAACAGTGAAGCAGAATTAATATTAACACAATCATTTCAGATGTAATCTACAGCATGCTGACTATCGTTACCACTACTATGAGGTATTTTTAAAGATTGTTAAGAGTGCCTCCTAAGAGTTCTCATCACAAGGGAAAAAACACTTTTTCTTTCTTTCCTTTTTTTTTTGTATCTAAATGAGATGATGGATATTAACCAAACATTGTAGGACTCAGAATATATGTTAGTCAAACCATTATTCTGTGCACAATGCTATATGTCAATCATATCTCAATAAAACTTGGAGGAAAACTATAATCCCAGAAAACAATCCAGAAATAAGAGAAAAAATTTATATCAACTTCCATATACCGTGGAAGGGGCTTCCTGGTGGCTTAGCAGTAAAGAATCCATCTGCAGTGCAGCAAACACAGGTTTAATCCCTGAGTCGGGAAGATCCCCTGGAGAAGGAAATGGCAACCCACTCCAGTATTCTTGCCTGGGAAATTCCATGGACAGAGGAGCTTGGCGGCTACAGTCAGTGGGATCACAAACAAGTCAGACATGAAACTAAATAACAACAATATACCTTGGAGAACTGAGTGGAATAATCAACTCCAAAACATACTTTATTAAAACTATTAGATTTTAAAGGCAAAAAGATCAAGTTACTTATAGAAATAAATATTTAGGCAAGGCAGCAGTAGAAGAGTATTTACAAGACACTCAAGGAAAGAAAGTACCAGCCAAGGATTTCTGTGTCCAGCTTTCAAGCATCCAGGCTACAGGCAAAGAGATGAGAACTGAGTACAAAAAGTATGCCTTTCTTGGAAATGAGCTTCCCCCAAACAAGAGAGAATTCAGTGTTAGTTTCTCAGTCGTGTCCAGCTCTTTTTATATGGCTAAAGCTTCAACTCCACTGTGCATGGCAGCGGGTCTGAAGGCACTGTAGTTTGTAGATATGAAGTCAGAACAAAGGCTGGATGTGATGTGGGGAAGTCTAAAGACAAAGAAACTGCAAAGATGAAATAGACCCTGTGACAACAACTAAAATCCACGAGGGCAAATTGGAATCTACCTTCAACACCGATTATGCAAAAAACAAAACAAACTCCAGAATGAGATATCACTTCACATCCATTAGTATGGCTATTCTTTTAAACAACAACAAAAGTCCCAAAACATAACAAACATTGAAAAGGATGTGGAGAAATTGGAACTCCTATTCCTTAAAAAGAATAAACCTAGAATTACCATATGATTCAGCAATTCCACTTCTGGGTACATACCTAAAAGAAGTGAGAGCAAGGACTTGGACAGTGCTCCTGTGTTCATGGCACCATTACTCACAATAGCCAGAACACGGAAGCAACCCAGTCTCCATCAACGAATGTATGAGCGAAATGTGACATACGGTGGAATATTATTTGACTTTTAAAAGAAAGGAAATTTTGACATAAGTTACAACATGATGAGTTCAGTTCACTCAGTTGTGTCCAACTCTTTGCAACCCCATGGACTGCAGCACACCAGGCTTCCCTGTCCATCACCAACTCCTGGAGTTTACTCAAGCTCATGTCCATTGAGTCAGTAATGCCATCCAACCATCTCATCCTCTGTTGCCCCCTTCTCCTCCTGCCTTCAATCTTTCCCAGCATCAGGTCTTTTCCAATGAGTCAGTTCTTTGCATCACGTGGCCAAAGTATTGGAGTTTCAGCTTCAACATCAGGCCTTCCAATGAACACCCAGGACTGATCTCCTTTAGCATGAACTGGTTGGATCTCCAAGGGACTCTCAAGAGTCTTGAGAGTCTCCAACACCATAGTTCAAAAGCATCAATTCTTTGGTGATCAGCTTTTTTATGGTCCAACTCTCACATCCATACATGACTACTGGAAAAACCATACCTTTGACTAGAAAGACCTTTGTCAGCAAAGTAATGTCTCTGCGTTTTAATATGCTGTCTAGGTTGGTCATAGGTTTTCCTCCAAGGAGCAAGTGTCTTTTAATTTCATGGCTGCATTCACCATCTGCAGTGATTTTGGAGCCCAAGAAAATAAAGTCTCGTCACTGTTTCCCCCATCTATTTGCCATGAAATAATGGGACTGGATCCCATGATCTTAGTTTTTTGAATGATACTAAGTTTCTGAATGATACAGCATGATACTAAGTGAAATAAACCAGGCATAAGAAGACAAATACTATGAACCCATTTCTATGGAGTACCTAGAGGAGTCAAATGCACAGGAAGAGAAAGAAGGGTAGTTACTTGGGACTGGGAGAGGGGAGATGGGGAAACGGGTTCGGAGTTCCAGTTTGAGGAAATGACCAAGTTCTGGGGATGGATGGCGGTCCAGAACAATGTGCGTATGTTTAATGTCCCTGAAATGTACACTTGAAACTGATTCAAATGGTAAATTTTGTGTTCTGTACATTTTATCACAATAAAAAGACATGACAAATGGGAAGAAATTATTTCCACACCTATCATAGATAAAGGGGCAAAGTAATATCCTTAATATATAAAGAACTTAAATATTAAGAAGGGCAAAACACATAGACAATTCAAAGAGCTTATGAGTTTGTAAACATGTGAAAAGATGTTCCACTTTACTTGTAAAAGAGCTGCAAATTAAAACTACAGAGATACTATTTATTCCCCCAACAAACTGGCAAAAATTGGAAAGCATGACAAGATACTCTGTTGGTTCAGTCCAGTTCAGTTCAGTTCAGTCGCTCAGTCGTGTCCGACTCTTTGCAACCCCATGAATCGCAGCACGCCAGACCTCCCTGTCCATCACCAACTTCTGGAGTTCACTCAGACTCACGTCCATCGAGTCAGTGATGCCATCCAGCCATCTCATCCTCTGTCGTCCCCTTCTCTTCCTGCCCCCAATCCCTCCCAGCATTAGAGTCTTTTCCAAAAGTCAACTCTTCTCATGAGGTGGCCAAAGTACTGGAGTTTCAGCTTCAGCATCATTCCTTCCAAAGAAATCCCAGGGCTGGTGTCCTTCAGAATGGACTGGTTGGATCTCCTTGCAGGCCAAGGGACTCTCAAGAGTCTTCTCCAACACAACAGTTCAAAAGCATCAATTCTTCGGCGCTCAGCCTTCTTCACAGTCCAACTCTCACACCCATACATGACCACAGGAAAAACCATAGCCTTGACTAGATGGACCTTTGTTGGCAAAGTAATGTCTCTGCTTTTGAATATGCTATCTAGGTTGGTCATAACTTTCCTTCCAAGGAGTAAGCATCTTTTAATTTCATGACTGCAGTCACCATCTGCAGTGATTTTGGAGCCCAGAAAAATAAAGTCTGACACTGTTTCCACTGTTTCCCCATCTATTTCCCATGAAGGGATGGGACCAGATGCCATGATCTTCGTTTTCTGAATGTTGAGCTTTAAGCCAACTTTTTCACTCTCCACTTTCACTTTCATCAAGAGGCTTTTGAGTTCCTGTTCACTTTCTGTCATAAGGGTGGTGTCATCTGCATATCTGAGGTTATTGATATTTCTCCCGACAATCTTGATTCCAGCTTGTGCTTCTTCCAGCCCAGCGTTTCTCATGATATACTCTGCATATAAGTTAAATAAGCAGGGTGACAATAGACAGCCTTGGTGTACTCCTTTTCCTATTTGGAACCAGTCTGTTGTTCCATGTCCAGTTCTAACTGTTGCTTCCTGACCTGCATACAGATTTCTCAAGAGGCAGGTCAGGTGGTCTGGTATTCCCATCTCTTTCAGAATTTTCCACAGTTTAGGGCTATAAAAAAGAATAAGGAAGCCTTCTATGACCAGATATAGAATGACTTCTGGGATATGTTATTAAACATTAAATGAAATATTAAATGCAAAATACAATAGCTTATATATTACATGCTACTTTTATGTAAGAAAGAAGGGAAAATAAGAAAACATACAAATATCTGTTTATTTTGGCAACTGACACATCAATGATAAACCAGAAAATAATGAAATGGGTTACCTGTAAGGAGTGGGAGGAAGAGAAAGAGGAACAGGAAGAGTGTGACACCTGTTAGGTTTGATCCTGGAAGCATGTTTTTTGTGTTAGTCACTCAGTCGTGTCTGACTCTTTGTGACGCCATGTGACGCCTGCTGGGTTCCTCCATCCATGGGATTTTCCAGGCAAGAATAATGGAGTGGATTGCCATTTCCTTCTCCAGGGAATCTTTCTGACCCAGGGATTGAACCCAGGTATCGCGCATTGCAAACAGACTCTTTGCTGTCTGAGCCACCAGGGAAGTCCTGGAAACATGTTAATGTCCTGCATATTCAAAAGTAAAATAAAATCAATAAAACTATGAGGGGAAGACTAGAAACTGAATCCAAACAGAAATGCCTGAACCCAACTATACTGTGAATAGATAACATAATCAGATTGAAAGGGGATAAAGGGATTAATATGTATAACTTTTAAACAAAGTACTTGGGCTATATACCCTCAGCCTAGAAAACAAAAGAACTCCAGACATTTTTTGAACTCTTCTTTATGCTTCTTCTTCATAGTGTTATGGTTGTTGCAATCAAAGTATTTTATGCATATTGTGCAATTGAGCAAATCCGAAAATGTATTGTTTCAGGGATCTAGGGTTTTCATTATGGAAGAAGGGAGATACAGTGTGGAATGAGGGAAGGCAAAGATTACTTGAAGTAGACTTGGAATTAGAACAGTGTGAACTCATTATTTTATACAGGAAACGGCAACCCACTCCAGTGTTCTTGCCTGGAGAATCCCAGGGACGGGGGAGCCTGGTGGGCTGCCGTCTCTGGGGTTGCATAGAGTCAGACACGACTGAAGTGACTTAGCAGCATACATACACATACATACACTTATCTATGCTCATCTTTATGTCCACATATAAGTAAACGTTTCTACATATACCATATTCACGTATGTACATATTTCCTAGGTCTGTCCATTGAAAGGACCAGAGCAACAATATCTTGGCATAAATAAGTACATCTTGCAACTAGATCTTGGTTTCTAAATCCCATTTTCCATCCCAAGAAAGTTTCCTTTGAGCAGCGATTGATCCATGACTGTAGCCTCAGTTCAGTTTGTCGTGTCCGACTCTTTCTCTTTGCAACTCCATGGACTGCAGCACGCCAGGCTTCCTGGTCCATCACCAACTCCTGGGGCTTACTCAAGCTCATGTCCATTGAGGCGGTAATGCCATCCAACCATCTCATCCTCTGTCGCCCCCTTCTCCTCCTGCCTTTAATCTTTCCCAGCATCAGGATCTTTTCCGATGAGTCAGTTCTTCACATCAAGTGACCAAAGTTTGGAGCTTCAGTTTCAGCATCAGGTTCTTCCAATGAATATTCAGGACTGATTTACTTTAGGATGAACTGGTTGGATCTCCTTGCAGCCCAAGGGACTCTCAAGAGTCTTCTCCAACACCACAATTCAAAAGCATCAATTCTTCAGTGATCAGCTTTCTTTATAGTCCAACTCTCACATCCATACATGACTACTAGAAAAACCATAGCTTTGACTAGGCAGATATTTGTTGGCAGAATAATGTCTCTGCTTTTTAATATGCTGTCTAGGTTGGTCATAGCTTTTCTTCCAAGGAGCAAGCATCTTTTAATTTCATGGCTGCAGACACCATCTGCAGTGATTTGGTAGCCCGCCCTCCCCCCCCACCCCGCAAAATAAAGTCTGTCACTGTTTTCACTGTTTCCCCATATATTTGCCATTGAAGTGATGGGACCAGATGGGATTTTCGTTTTCTGAAAGTTGAGTTTTAAGCCAACTATTTCACTTTCCTCTTTCACTTTCATTAAGAGGCTCTTTAGTTCTTCTTCACTTACTGCCATAAGGATAGTGTCATCTGCATATCTGAGGCTATTCCTATTTCTCCCAGAAGTCTTGAATCCAGCTTGTGCTTCATCCAGCCTGGCACTTCGCAAAATGTACTCTGTTGCTGCTGCTAAGTCGCTTCAGTTGTGTCCGACTCTCTGCGACCCCATAGACAGCAGCCCACCAGGCTCCCCTGTTCCTGGGATTCTCCAGGCAAGAACACTGGAGTGGGTTGCCATTTCCTTCTCCAATGCATAAAAGTGAAAAGTGAAAGTGAAGTGGCTCAGTCCGACTCTTAGCAACCCCATGGACTGCAGCCTACCAGGCTCCTCCGCCCATGGGATTTTCCAGGCAAGAGTACTGAGCAGGATGATAATATACAGCTTTGACATACTCCTTTCCCAGTTTGGAACCAGTCTATTGTTCCATGTCCAGTTTTAACTCTCGCTTCTTGACCTGCATACAAATTTCTTGGGAGGCAGATAAGGTGGTCTGGTATTCCCATCTCTTGAAGAATTTTCCACATCTAGACTGGAGCCTAGATGGTACTAGATGAGCCTAGAACATCTGTTAATAGAAAGTAAGGTACAGAGTTTCAGTTTGGGGAGATGGGGGTAAAAGGTCGTAGGAGCCATCTTAAAAGGTCCATTGTCTAAATCTAGGACACATATGTGTCAAAATAAATACTGAATAAAATGGAAATATAAGAGTACATGCTGGTAATTAATAGATAAACAAATGGAGGAGATGGGAGGGCTCTCTCTTTCCATAGAATGTCAGCTGATAAAAGTGAAGGGAAGGTGACATTAAAAGTCACTGTTTTGCAACCATCATAGTAATGGTTGGTTGGAGAAGACTCATTAGTAGATATTCAAGTGTGTGTGGTGGGGGCAGGAGGAACAGGAAAGTTGGATGAGAAGGAGGATGTTTATAATGTCTTCTGTCAGAATACTTGTTAGTTACAGAGGAAGACTAGTAACTGTACAATGGAGAGATTGAGCAACACCTTGGCCAGGTGATCAGATGACTCACTCATGAGGGTCAAGTGGATATCCTGCATCTGCACAAACACCCTGAGAAAGACCCAAAACGCATCTTAGTGTTCTGGCCAAGGATACACAACCTGAATCTCAGAGTGAATAAATATTGAAAGAAACAAAAGTGAAGAACAGTCTGTAAAGTAATTGACTTGTGTTCTTCAGAAATGTCACTATTATGCAAGACAAGGACAGGGCGAGGAGCTGGTCCAGACTAGTGGACCTAAGGAGACAGGATGACTACTTGAGCTCATGATCCTCTATGAGGGGCTGAGAATGTGACAAGAGCAATTAATGAAAGTGCATGAGGGGTGCAGGATAGGTAGCAACATAGCTCAACCATACAACACTGCCCGCATGTGTGGAGGGTGAGATTTTCTGGTTGTGGGAGCTATAGTATGACTACATAGGAAAGTCTTGTTCTCAGGAAGTAGCAACTGAAGTATCAGAGGTTAAAGTGGCCTGATAAACACAAGCTACCCTCGAGAGTTCAGGAAAAGTATAGATGCAGAATAATAAAACAGCTGTAGCAAAAAATTCAGTATTTGGAGGTGATAAGTCTAGGTAAAGAGCGCATGAGAATTATTTTGCCAACTTTCCTATAAGCTTGATTTGTTTCCTTTAAGAAACAATTTAACTGACAGTGTGATAGAGCCTGATGATCTGCTGCGTTTTGCGAATGAAGAAAGATGCAGAACCCTGAAACCATTTGAGTAAAGCTACCCAGCTCAGGCCTCTAAATTTCACTGTATCTTGGTTCCCGAGGCAGCTTGCGCAGGCAGAACTCTCCTTTCCCTTCCTCTCATCTGTGTCTACCTTCCTGCCACACCTGCACCCACAGGGTAATGAGCCGAGTGCAAGCTCTCCTTAAGTGCTGACTTGTCCTTGGCTCAGCCTAGGCGGCTCTGCGGTAGTCATTCTTCCGGGTCATCTTCTCCTGCCGAAAGCCCTTAGGGCGCTTTTCTTGAGTGTTCAGTACAGCAGGAACAGTGCCTACTTACAGCAACACATCAATGAAACGGAGTATTTCTGCAGCCGTTCACTGTCCCAGTTGCTGTTGGCAGAGATGTCAGGAACCCTGGACAATTCGCTGAAATATGTGTCTTTATGCAACAGAACCTTTTTTTTTTTTTTTTTAATCTGATTGTTCAGTTTTCCTTTTCCTAAACTGTTTTTGTTGCTGTGTTGCTTCAGTCGTGTCCGACTCTGTGCGACCCCATGGACTGCAGCCTACCAGGCTTCTCCGTCCATGGGATTCTCCAGGCAAGAACACTGGAGTGGGTTGCCATTTCCTTCTCCAATGCATGAAAATGGAAAGTGAAAGTGAAGTCGCTCAGTCGTGTCTGACTCTTAGTGACCCCATGGACTGCAGCCTACCAGGCTCTTCCGTCCATGGGATTTTCCAGGCAAGAGTACTGGAGTAGGTTGCCATTGCCTTCTCCCTAAACTATTTTAGCAGGGGAAAACATCCAATTAGGAAAGAATAGAAAAACAAAATTTTAACTTCTTAAATGGGACCAGAATATTATACACTGAAATTGAATAACAAGAGCTCTTTACCCCTAAAATTTGAAGTGCGTTTATACAGTGTGTGCTAAGTCACTTCAATCATGTCCCACTGTGTACGAACCTATGGACTGCAGCATCCAGGGATGTTGAGGCTCCTATAAGAATTCTTCCCTGTAGCTCAAATGGTACAGAATCTGCCTGCAATGCAGGAGACCAGGGTTCGATCCCTGGGTTGGGAAGATCCTCTGGAGAAGGGAATAGCAATCCACTCCAATATTCTTGCCTGGAGAATCCCATAGACAGAGGAGCCTGGCAGACTACAGTCTGTGGGGTTACAAAAAGTTGGACACGACTGACTAACACACATTGTAAAAAGCAGACATTAAAGCCTGCTGCCCATGTCCTACCATGAGCTGGCTTTAATGGGAGGGGACACTTGGAAGTATAACAGTCCCATCCACGGTGAGTCCAGGACTACTGTCCCTCCCATACCCAGTGGATACATACGTTGACCACCTCCCATAATCTTCCCAGAAATTTCTTGACTTGAATTGAGACTTAGAAATTATTCATCATTGTGATTTAGGTTAAAGAATTCGATTGCCCTGTAAATACAGACATTAACGATGTGCTTATTACACACCAGGCATTGTTCCAAGTGCTATTTGTATATTATTTTCCATGATTATTATTAATCTTCAGAACAGCCTGATGAAGTAAATGCTATGATTATTCCAGTTTTACGATGAGGCCCAGTGCTGTTGTGTTACCTGCCCAAGGCAGCTCAGCAAACAGTCTTTGGGGAAATTGAGGACCTTTTGGCTTTGGATCTGGGTGCTGGCTACGGGAGGCATTGAGTTTCTGAAAAAGTCCGATGGACTGGAAAGCTATGATAGATGCATTTTCCATATGCAAGTTATGCTTCAGTTAAACAATCAGAAAGGAGGAGGGATCACTGACTCTTTTTTGGCATCTAAAGCCTCAGTGAAACTCAGCCTGGCTCATCAGCCTCTGTCCAGAACCCTCTCAGCACCGCTGTCTTGCCTTCCTTGCTGGCCCCGGCAATCCACCCAGCAGAGAACAGAGCAGCCCAGAAGTGTCTTCACAGCCTTCTTGCCCCACACTAGGGGAATGGCAGGCCATGGGGGATGAAGGGCCAGCTGCCCAGGGGCTCGCACACCTCCTTCCTGCTCTTCATTGTCCATCATTGTGCTGGAGCCCACCCCCAGCCTCTCCTGGACAGGAGCTCCAGACTAGAGCTGGGAGATGGCACAATAGCTCCTTTCATTCTGGATGGTTCTTTCCCCATGAGTGCCTGGGACAAGGAGGACATCCCCATGACCGTGCTGACGTCAACTAAGCATGTGCTTGTGACTTGCCTCCTGCCTGTGCGAATCCTTTCACCCAGGAGTATCAGGAAACCCATTCCAGGGGAGGGGTGCCCCCAGGGCAATCTCTGCTGTTGCCAGCATGGGGCAAGCTGCCCCAGAGCTGCTGAGGACCTTTGTCTTGTCCACACTCCTCAGAGATGATAATCGTTGTTGTCCACTCTTGTATTGCACAACCTGGGTGGGGAGGAGAACCTTCTGAAGATCAGTAGCTGCTTCCCTAAGCTCAGAAGGCCTCTTCCTGTCCTCTCCTCCAGTCCATGGTGGCTGCCCTGTTTTACAATGGGCTTCTCCCGGGAGACCCCTCAGTTCCCAAGATACATAAACTCCTGGTGCACTTGCCCCGGCGGCCCCTTACATAGACCTGGACTCTGGGTGAACAGACTTCCAACTCAGAGGGACTCCTGCTGCTATCCTACACAGGCACAGCTCACTAAGTACTCACGAGTTATCACTCTGCTCATCTCAGAGGACTGCCTGAGGCTCAGAGAACTCAGGTAAGTTTTCTAAACCATCCATGCAACTAGGATATAGCAGGGCCAAGTGAAGACCCAGGCCATTCACACTAGGCTCACAGCGACACCCCTTCTTCCCTTAGCTGCAGAGTCCCGAGATGGGAACATGTGCATGGGTGTGCTGGGGAAGTCGCTCATTTATTCATGGTTTATACAACACTCACATTTGAAGATAATTGGAATCATCTTA
The DNA here is from genome assembly GCF_055505025.1 of Bos grunniens. Taxonomy (NCBI): domain Eukaryota; kingdom Metazoa; phylum Chordata; class Mammalia; order Artiodactyla; family Bovidae; genus Bos; species Bos grunniens. Next base: position 44,248,099 of record NC_141192.1, read on the forward strand.
CAAAACCCACAAACACATACACAGAAGATATAGAGAGAAGTGTTGTGTGGGCAGACAGTGTCATGGGGGATTTTCCATTCCTCCCTCCCCCTGCCAGATTTCTAATCCTGGAGAACTTTGTAAAAATACAATTTCCTGAGATTCCCACCCCACACCTACTGAATCAGAATTGGCAAGAGGGGAGCTGGCTCGTTTACTGTGTTTAAATTCGGTAAGACAAGTATGTAAAGGACACTAGAAGCAGACTGAAGCGAGAACAGGTTCTACACTGCACAGCTGTAGGGCTCAGAGTCTCTGACAGCCCTGTGGGCCTGGGCAGCCTTCAGAGGCCCAAAGCAACCCTTCCCCAGATCCTGCTTAAGGACCGATGTGGCCTGTTCTGGACACAACTCACCTTTTGAGCCTGACTATCACTTTATCATCCCAGAACCAGAGACTTCAGTGGTTTTCTGTGAACTATAGGTCTTTCCTATCCCTATAAAATCTAGTGGACTTGTAGGGAAAAAGAATTGAAATTGAATTTATGAAAACAAGTCATTATGTAATCAAAAGGTAAACATCTCCAATTTAAGAATAAATGAAGGAATATTAAATTATATTTTGACATGATTATTAATTTTTAGTTCTGATAATGCTGTTGTACTTATGTAGACAAATGTTCTCATTCTTAGCAGAGGCAGCCTGAAATACTTAAGGGGTGAAATGTCGTGATGTCTGCAACTCACTTTCAAATGGGCCAGCAAAGAAGTATTTGTATTTATAGACAGAGTTATTTTATAGAGAGAGGTATAAACACGTATCTTCCCCCGGTGGCTCAGTGGTAAAGAATCTGCCTGCCATGCAGAAGCCACAGAAAAGTACAGGTTCTATCCCTCTGTTAGGAAGATCCTCTGGAGATGGGCATGGCAACTCACTCTAGTATTCTTGCCTGGAGAATTTCATGGACATAGAAGAGTCAGACACAGCTGAAGTGACTGAGCAGGCCACAGGCATAAATATATAGAGAGAAACCACATATGGAAAAATATTAATTATTGAATCCAGGTGGAGACCATAATGAGATTGCTATCCTATTCTTTCAACTTTGTCTATATTTAAAAATTTTCAAGCTGAAAAGTTGGGAGAAAAAAAAAACAAAAGGAAAAATGAAGGAAATTTGCAGGATAATTGCAGTGAAAATAATCACAATTTTTCCTAAAAAAAAACAAAACCAAAAACCCAGACCTTGTAGCCAGACAGAAACATCCGGCATTCTCATCTGGCTGTCAGTCAATCAGTTATTCAACACGTGTTCATTACAGGTCTCTGTTGGGTTTAGAACTTCTCTAAAAAGTGAAAGGGCACATTTCTCTAAAAAGTGAAATGTGCTCTATGGGGTGTCTGTCCTCAAAACTGCTAAGGATTAAGCTCAGCTCCACAGAATTTTTTTTTGCTCTGGATCTAATCTCTTGGGAAGTTCTAAAAAAGCACCTAAATTATCCATACCTCTGTTAGCAAAGATGCTTCATCCTCAGACAGAATGTCTTTTTAGAAACTGCTTAACCAGAAAGAGAATCCAGGATGTTCTAGGATGTCAGAAAAGAGAGATTATACTAAGAAAAATTCCTACATCCGATACCAAGGGGGCCAATGTGCTGGACACAAGATGCACTGTGTCTGGAGGTCCTAGGAAGGAAATGAGTGCAGAGCTGGGGCAATGTTAAGCATGAAAGAACAGAAGAAAGGTTTGACCTCTGTAGGGATGACGGATGGAAAGCCCTGGAGAAAAAAGGGCTTGAGACCAAGGGCTTGATGAGCCTGATGAGGTTGGTGATGAGAAGGAGACACAATCACAGCTTGTCCTGCTTCGAGGATGGGGCAGTGAGCTGGGCAGGTGACTGTGAGGAAGTATCTGGGAATCAGCCCAGTTAGGCCAGCTGCAGGATCAGGTGAACAGGCCTAGGGGTAATTTCTGAGCTATTTTTGCATAAGGAGGTAATGGGAGGGAGAACATTTCTCCCCATGAAGATAATTGACCATTCCTGAGCATTCATTGAGTAAGTGGGGATAAAGGGTTCAAAGTATAAATCTCCAGTAAGCTGAGTCACCCATTTGGCAAAGACTTTTTTGAGTATATACTTTTTTCAAGCTCTATTATAGGTTATAGGAAACACTGATGAAGAACACAGAGAAAAACCTCTGCTTTCAAGAAAAAAAAAAAATCACACTTTTTAGTATAGTGTATACAAGGCTGAGGAAATGGGTTTCAATTCATTTGGGTCTTCTGCTCCAGACTTGGTTGTGGGGTGGGGAGCTGAAGGTGGGTCCCAGAGGTTAGCCCGAGAGGCGCTGCAGAGGCTGAGGATGAGCACCAAGAGGCTCCAGGTGTCTACAGGAACCTCCCAGACTCCCACACCCACTAAGCGAGCCGAGCTGACTCCAGAATGGTTAGAGAGAAGCAGAAAGCCCACTGACGTATTTCTGACATGCAGCTGTAACCAGGAAGCTCTGCTTAGAATGATTTATGAAGATGTTTTGTTTTTATTTTTGAACGTAGTTGACTTTGAATAAATGAACCATGCTCCTAAGGAATTTCTAATCAAGGTGTTGCTCTATGAAACAGCCTTTACCCTCAAGAAATGTATTGCCTTATTTGAAACAAAGAATAGACAGGAAGGCAATAAATAAAGTGTCAAAATGCTGGGGTGGACAATTAAGAGGTCAACAGAAAATTTAAAATGCAATATATGTGGTAGAGAGCAAGCCAGGATTCTATTTATTTGGGTTTCCAAACAAAAAAAGGTTAACTGTCCTTAATCTCCCACTGTATTGATCTGGCTTTAAATCAGAAGCAGCTCTCAATTGTAGTTGTGCTAAGCTGTGCTCAGTCACTCAGTCGTGTCTGACTCTTTGTAACCTCATGGACTGCAACCCACCAGGCTCCTCTGTCCATGGAGATTCTCCAGGCAAGAATACTGGAGTGGTTGCCATGCCCTCCTCCTGGGTTGGGATCAAACCCAAGTCTCCCGCGTTGCAGGCGAATTCTTTACTGACAGAGCCACCAGGGAAGCCCCCAGTTGTAATTATGACAGTTCAAAAAAAAAGGTAGGTACATGTGAACCAGAGTGCTGGAAGGGTTGTGGGGGAGGGTTTGAGTTAGGCATTCAAGGATGAATATAGTTTAGTCTGAAGTGTGATCATTCTGGGAGGAGGGATGGACGAGGGGACGGAAGTGGGACAGGTGCCAGGCAGAGAGATGGCAGCAATGGAGGTGTGCAGACAGCTGTGGTCCAGACGGTGCCCGGCTGGAAGTGGGCTCACAGACCTGTACATCTGAACTTGATCCAACAGGCATGGGGGCAGGCGGAATGAAATAAACAAAAAGCAGTGTTGTAGGGTTTTTCAAAAAATTAGCAGATGACTCAGGATGTACTGCAGTTACAAGCCTGTTAGTGCCATCAGCATGGGGCTGGGGTGGATCTGAACTTGGGTAGGCACTCCCAGGCAGGGATGTCAAGGCAGACTGTAAACAGCACCTGGTCCCCTTGGGTGAGGAACTCCTCCCCTGAGGATCTCCACAGGGCAGGAGGCTCAGGCTCCAGGAAGCAGGGGACAGTGGCAGGTGGGCTCAGTGAGGAGCTCCGCTCACTTATTCAACCAGTATTACTGGGCACATGCTTGGTGCTGGGCTCTGCCCTGGGAACTTGGGTAGCATCCAGGAACAAAAGGTCCTTCTGGGGCTTGCATTCCAGCACAGGGGTGAGACAAGTGATGAGATTACACATAACAAGCAAGGAGAGTGAAGAGTGCGTTTGGAGGCAGAAGGTGCGCTGGACAGAAGGGGCGGGGCACAGTGGGGTGATCAGGCTACAGCATTAAAGGGGAGCCCTGGCCAGGCCCCATGGAGCTCAGACTGCTAGGGGTGAGAGGATTTGCCAACAAGTCCCTAGGGAAGGGCTTCCAGGCAAGAGCCAGAGTAGCCAGGGCATGTTCTGAGGCAGAAGCTTGTCTGGCCTGTGGGGTCAACAGGGGAGGGCAGTGTTGGTGGATCAGAAGGAGAGTGAAGGGAAGGAGATTAGAGATGGGTCAAAGGTCGAAGCCAGCTGGGGACGTGGGGCCCCATGGGTGCCATAGGACTTGGCTTCTGCTCTGAGTGAGACGAACGCCTTGGGGGATTTGGGGGCAGAGGAGATGTGGTGGATGCCGGCTGCTGTGTTGGCAGCGCGCATGGAGAGCAGCAGCAGGAAGATCTTCAGAAAGGAAATGCGATCCCTGAGATGGGGTGGTGGCTCAGACTGGGGTACAGCGGGGCAGGCAAGAAGGGTCTGTCTCTTCATTCTTGATGGTAGAACCGACGAGACTTCCTGCAGGTGGTAAGTTGGGTCTGGGAGAGAGAAAGAAGTTAACGTTGATGTAGCTTAAGGGGACTCTGCCCAGAGCTGCTGTCAGCAAAGGCAGCAAGACAGGAGATAGGGCTGGTTCCTGGGGAAGGAACAGGGGGCGGGGGAGGGGCTTTGAGTGAGAGGTGTCCTACAGACTCTCTGAGACATGGCAAAGCTGTGGACAGGAGTGTTTGGAGTTTGGGAGGGAGGTAAGGGCTGAGATGGATGTGGCGGCCCCTGGCCATGGAGGGGTGACTCAGGACACCAAGGGTGCAGGGAGGTTGGAAACAGGTGCTGCGAACTGAGCTCTGGGATCTAAAGTTCCTTGAAAGTTAAATACAGTAAAATACAACTGCAAGTCTAATATCGAATAAAAATAGGGAGAAGGAGGAGGGGAAGTGAGGGAGAGAATTCAATAAACTCTGGGATTATGTTGCAAAGAAGAGCAAGGAAATGGGGTGATGGGCGAGTTAGGGATCCAAACACACTGTTTGATGCGGGGTGTTTGTAAGGGGAGTGGGGGATGTCCTCTCAGTGGGTATGTCAGTCAAGGGCAGCAGTGTTGTGCCCCACTCAGGAGAACGCTGTACCACTGAGGCCATTGGTGGGGCCTGTAAGGCAGGAGGAGGTGGAAGCCACACCCAGTAGCCACGCAGCTACTATTCATAGTTCTGGAGGTTGAAAGTCCAAGATTAAAGTGTCTGCAGGACCAGTTTCTCTGGAGGCCTCTCTCCTTGGTGTGTAGGGTCTGCCTACACACAGACAGACCTTGTGTAGGGCTCTCCTTGTCCCTGTGCCTCCCCTGTGTCTTACTATGGTCCTCCCATGATCCTTCCTCTGTGCTTGTCTTGATCTCTTCTTCTTAAAGGACACCAGTCACATTGGATTAGGGCCCAACCTATGACCTCATTTTAACACAATTACTTCTTTAAAGGTCCTGTTTCCAAATATAGTTACATTCTGAGGAACCAATTCAATATATGAATTTGGGGAACATAATTTAACCCTTAACACTACAGAACAAATTAGATCAGATTTCTTCCTGAGGTGGCAAAACTGGAGTCAGAATAAAGCTCTGGTTAAGATGGGGGTAGATGCTGTCTGCTAAATCCTCCCACCAAATTAAATGTGCAGTGGAGAGCAGCAAGGGTTAGGGTACGAGACATAGAAATCCCCCAGTGTAAGCAGACCAGGGCAAAGCCAGGACCTGTGGCCAGGCTGATCTCAGGAGGGAGCTCCCGCGAGCCTGGCTTTCGGCCACCTGTCAGAGCCTCCCAGGTCTGCTCTGTGCTTCACGCTTCTCTAAGTACCTGCTTCCTCTACCTCTGGGCTCACGGGCCATCTGTGGCCCTCCCAGGCCCCATCCTGCCGCCTAGCAGATTTGAGGGATGATCTGGTGGCTCTAGTGGTAAAGAATCTGTGTGCCAATGCAGGAGATGCAAGAGATGCAAGTTTGATCCCTGGGTTGGGAAGATTCCCTGGAGAAGCAAATGGCAGTTCTCTCTGGTATTCTTGCCTGGAAAATTCCATGGACAGACAAGCCTGGTGGGCTATGGTCTACTGAGTGACTGAACACACACACACACACACACACACACACACATATTGAGGCTCAATTCCAGATTCCTAAGAACTAAAAGTCCAATTGGCTGGATTGAGTAAAATTCATCCCCTTTCCCAAACAGTGAGAAAAGGGAACACACTGTTGGCAGGAATGCAAACTAATACAGCCACTATGGGGAACAGTGTGGAGATTCCTTAAAAAACTGGAAATAGAACTGCCATATGACCCAGAAATCCTGCTACTGGGCATACACACCGAGGAAACCAGAATTGAAAGAGACACATGTACCCCAATGTTCATCGCAGCACTGTTTATAATAGCCAGGACATGGAAGCAACCTAGATGTCCATCAGCAGACAAATGGATAAGAAAGCTGTGGTACATATACACAATGGAATATTACTCAGCCATTAAAAAGAATACATTTGAATCAGTTCTAATGAGGTGGATGAAAGCGGAGCCTATTATACAGAGTGAAGTAAGCCAGAAAGAAAAACACCAATACAGTATACTAACACATATATATGGAATTTAGAAAGATGGTAATGATAACCCTGTATATGAGACAGCAAAAGAGACACAGATGTATAGAACAGTCTTTTGGACTCTGTGGGAGAGGGTGAAGGTGGGATGATTTGGGAGAATGGCATTGAAACATGTAAATTATCATATGTGTAATGAATCACCAGTCCGGGTTTGATGCATGAGACAGGATGCTCGTGGCTGGTGCACTGGGATGACCCAGAGGGATGGGATGGGGAAGGAGGTGGGAGAGGGGTTCAGGATGGGGGACACATGTACACCCATGGCTGATTCATGTCAATGTATGGCAAAAACCGCTACAATATTGTAAAATAATTATCCTCCAATTAAATAAATTTATATTAAAAAAAAAAAAGCACAGAATACAAGTATGGCTGAAGGGTCCACCCTGGGATGCCCTCAGTAAGGAGCCTGCCAGGGAGGGTAAGGGGTGGGTGAGGCAAGCTGAGAGGAGTCAGAACTGAGTGCTGGAAGGGAGCCAGGAAGACCCCCTGTGCAGAGCAGACAGGAGTCAATAAGAGGTGAGGGAAGCAAAGATAGGTCTGAATGGCTTGGGGAGGGTGAGATCCAGAAATATGCAAAAAAGACAGTGACAAGACAGTTTAGGCCAGGTAACATTCCAGGGAATGTGAGTGCACATCACGAGGCAGAATGACAGGGAATGAGGGGCCCCAGACACTTACAAGGAACTGATTCAAGCGAGTAGCTCAGGTGTTGTTCCTTTTCTGTGCTTAGAATACATGGGGCAACTTCAGGGAACATTCTATGTGGAATATAAGACAAAAATGCCACAGAGTATGGGTTATCAAGTAGATTGCCCCTAAAGCAGAAATCAATTCACTATGTGAACTGAATCTGCCAAATGAAAGGGAATATTTGGAAATAATCAAACATTTAAGAATGATTAACTTTGCTTTTGGGCTTCCGTGGTGGCTCAGTGGTAAAAGAATCTGCCCACAATGCAGGAGACCCAGGTTCGATCCCTGGGTTGGGAAGAGCCTCTGGAGAAGGTAATGGCAACACACTCCTATTCTTGCCTGGAAAATCCCCATGGACAGAGGAGCCTGTGGCCACAGGGCCACAAAAAGTCGGACACGACTGAGTGACAAAACACAACTTTGCTTTTGATGATTGAATTTTAACAAATAAGTTTTGTCTCTTTTCTTTGCCTCTAACCTGCGAAAGGGAGTCCCTCATGGTTCAGTTAATAAAGAATCTGCCTGCAATGCAGGAGACCTGGGTTCAATTCCTGGGTCAGGAAGATCCTCTGGAGAAGGAAATGGCAGTCCACTCCAGTATTCTTGCCTGAGAAATCCCATGGACAGAGGAGCCTGGAGGGATACAGTCCATAAGGTCGCAAAGAGTCGGACATGACTTAGTGACTAAAACAGAGAGTCACCGTGATAAATCTTTTCTCACTGGGCCTTGTCTTACTTGCTGTAGGATGATGCTGAGTGAGTCACACTCCTTGGAACCTTAGTTTATCTATCTCTAAAATGGATATCATACTACTGATTGTGCTGCCTCACCAGGCTACCAGAGACTCACCTGGGCTCACTGGAGAGTGTGTGGAAGAATTTTGCAAGTAACAGAGTTCATCTGTGCCTCAGCCCGTCTGTTCCTGAGGGTGGGGGGGTGACATTCCCCAGTGGCTTGTGCCGTAACCATGGCTTGGGAGGTGGTAGCAGGTGGTGGGGAGCAGGCCTGCTGTTGTCCCCAAAGGGGGTTTCATGTCAGGCTGGCCAGCTGCCTGCCCAGACCGGCAGGGGACTTGTCCTGTCAAGTATATTTCAGCAGCAACTGTAAGTGATGCCGACAGGCCTGCTTCACATGATCAATGCACAGTGAGACCCCGCCTCCTGTGCCCCTCCTCCACTCACCCATTGGTTCATGTAGATTTGTGTTTAGGGTCATCTAGTTTATTTCTTCTTCATTCGGACCTTGGTGCCAGAGTCAGAGCATCATGTTCACAGAAAACTGGCACAGCTCATTCTCATTGAGGGCTAAGACTTTAAACATTTTCTCATGTAATAAATAAATTGTGTCACTCTCCCTTTCCATCAGTTCAAGTATTTTTCAATCTTTTGTCCCAGCTCCCCAAGGTACAAGATGTTAGATGTGCAGTCTCATGAGAAAAGCCCTGTGACCCACCCCCTGGTGAATATTACTGGGACGACGGCTCCCACATCAGCCCAAGCTGCTAGAAAGCATCCTGACTCAGGTGGGATGCTTGGGAGTCACCACCTGACTCTGGCTGTGAGCACGTTTAGAAGTGGTGAAGGATGCTGAAATCTGCAATGGCGGTTTATTTTACTTTTGTCCTTCTTAGCTGCCCAACACACTCAAACATCCTCCCCACATTTAAAAAAAATAATTTATTTTTTATTGAGGATAATTGCTTTACAGAATTTTGCTGTTTTCTGTCAAACCTCAACACAAATCACCGATAGATATACATACACCCCTATGTTTTGAAACTCGCTCCCATCTCCTGCCCTTTCCCACCCCTCTAGGTTGATACAGAGCCCCTGTTTGAGTTTCCTGAGCCATCCAGCAAATTCCCATTCGCTATCTATTTTACACATGGTAATGTAAGTTTCCATGTTACTCTTTCCATACATCTCACCCCCTCCTCCCCTCTCCCCATGTCCATAAGTCTATTTTCTATGTCTGTTTCTCCAGTTTTGCCCAGTAAATAAATTCTTCAGTACCATTTTTCTAGATTCCATATATATGTGTTAGAATATGGTATTTATCTTTCTTTTTCTGACTCACTTAACTCTGTATAATAAGCTCTAGGTTCATCCACCTCATTAGAATCGACTCAAATGCACTCCTTTTTATGGCTGAGTAATATTCCATTGTCTATATATACCACAACTTCTTTATCCATTCATCTGTTGGTGGACATCTGCATTGCTTCCATGTTCTAGCTATTGTAAATAGTTCCTCAATGAACAATGGGATACATGTGTCTTTTTAAATTTTGGTTTCCTCAGGGTATATAATGAGGAATAGGATTGATGGGTCATATGGTGGTTTTATTCTTAGTTTTTTAAGGAATCTCCATACCATCTTCCATAGTGGCTGTATCAATTTACATTCCCACAAACAGTGCGAGAGTGTTCCCTTTTTCCACACCATCTCTGGCATATATTGTTTGTAGACTTTTTAATGAGGGCCATTCTGACTGGTGTGACGTGATATCTCATTGTAGTTTTGATTTGCATTTCTCTACTAATAAGCAATGTTGAGCATCTTTTCATGTGTTTATTAGCCATCTATGTCTTCTTTGGAGAAATGTCTGTTTAGGACTTTTCCCCACTTTTGATTGGGTTGTTTGTTTTTCTGGTATTGTGTTGTATGAGCTGCTTGTATATTGTGGAAATTAATCCTTTGTCAGTGGTTTCATTTGCTATTATTTTCTCCCATTCCGAGGGTTTTCTTTTCACCTTGCTTATAGTTTCCTTTGCTGTACAAAAGCTTAATCAGGTCCCACTTGTTTACTTTTTTTAAAATTTCTCTTACTTTAGGAGGTGGGTCATAGAAGGATCTTGCTTTGATTTATGTCGTCGAGTGTTCTGTGTATGTTTTCCTCTAAGAGTTTTATAGTTTCTGGTCTTACATTTAGCTCTTTAATCCATCTTGAGTTTATCTTTGTGTATGGTGTTAGGAAGTGTTCTAATTTCATTCTGTTACATGTAGCTGTCCATTTTTCCCAGCCCCATTTATTGAAGAGGCTGTCTTTGCCCTATTGTATATTCTTGCCTCCTTTGTCAAAAATAAGGTACCCATAGGTGCATGGGTGTATTTCTGGGCTTTCTATCTTGTTCCATTGGTCTATAGTTCTGTTTTTGTGCCAGTACCATACTGTCTTGATGACTGTAGCTTTGTAGTATAACCTGAAGTCAAGAAGCTTGATTCCTCCAGCTCCATTCTTCTTTCTCAAGACTGCTTTGGCTATTCGGGGTAGTTTGTGTTGCCATATGAATTGTGAAATGATTTTGTTCTAGTTCTGTGAAAGATGCCATTGGTAATTTGATAGGGATCACATTTAATCTGTAGATTACATTTGGTAGTATAGTCATTTTCACAATATTGACTCTTCCTACTCAGGAACATAGAATATCTCTCCATCTATTTATGTCATCTTTGATTTCTTTCATTAGTTTCTTCTAATTTTCTGTGTACAGTTCTTTCATATCCTCAGGTAAGTTTATTCCTAGATATTTGATTCTTTTTGTTGCAATAGTGAATGGGATTGATTTCTTAATTGCTCTGATTTTTCATTGTTAATATATGGAAATGCAAGTGATTTCTGTGTATTTATTTTATATCCTGGAACTTTGCTAAATTCACTGATTAGCTCTAGTAATTTCTGGATACTGTCTTTAGGGTTTTCTATGTACAGTATCATGTCACCTGCAAACAGTGAGAGCTTTACTTCTTCTTTTCTGATCTGGATTTCTTTTATTTCTTTTTCTTCTCTGATTGCTGTAGCTAGGACTTCCAGAACTATATTGAATAATGGTGAAACAAGACACCCTTGTCTTGTTCCTGATCTTAGGGGGAATGCATTCCATTTTTCACCATTGAGAATAAAGTTTGCTGTAGGCTTATCGTATATGGGCTTACTATGTTGAGGTAGGTTCCTTCTATGCCCATTTTTTGAAGAGTTTTAATCATAAATTGGTGCTGAATATTGTCAAAGGCTTTTTCTGCATCTATTGAGATGATCATATGGTTTTTATCTTTCAGTTTGTTAATATGGTGTATCACATTGACTGATTTGTACATATTAAACAATCCTTGCATCCCTAGAATAAACCCAACTTGATCATGGTTCGTGAACTTTTTGATATGTTGCTGAATTCTGTTTGCTAAAATTTTGTTGAGGATTTTTGCATCTATGTTCATCAGTGATATTGGCCTGTAGTTTTCTTTTTTTGTGTGTGTTGTCTTTGCCTGGTTTTGGTATCAGGGTGATGGTGGCCTCATAGAATGAATTTGGAAGTGTTCCTTTCTCTGCAATTTTTTTTGAAAGAGTTTTAGAAGGATAGGCATTAGCTCCTTTCTAAATGTTTGATAGAATTCTCCTGTGAAGCCATCTGGTCCTGGGCTTTTGTTTTGGGGAGATTTTTGATCACAGCTTCAATTTCAGTGCTTGTAATTGGATTGTTCATAGTTTCTATTTCTTCTTGGTTCAGTCTTGGAAGATTGAACTTTTCTAAGAATCTGTCCATTTTTTACAGATTATCTATTTTATTGCCATATAGTTGTTCATAATAGTCTCCTATAATCCTTTGTATTTCTGTGTTGTCTGTTGTAATCTCTCCTTTATCATTTCTACTTTTGTTGATTCTTCTCTCTTTTTTTCTTGATGAGTCTGGCTATGGGTTTGTCAATTGTGTTTTTATTCTCAAAAACCAGCTTTTAGTTTTATTATTCTTTACTACTGTTTCTTTCATTTCTTTTTCATTTATTTCTGCTTGGATCTTTATGATTTCTTACCTTCTACTAATTATGGGTTTTTTTTTTTTTCTCTTCTTTTTCTGTTGCTTTAGGTGTAAAGTTAGGTTGTCTATTCGATGTTTTTCTTGTTTCTTGAGGTAGGATTGTATTGCTATAAACTTCCCTCTTAGAACTGCTTTTGCTTCATCCCATAGGTTTTGAGTTGTTGTGTTCTCATTGTTATTTGTTTCTAGAAATTTTTTGATTTCCCTTTTGATTTCTTCAGTAACCTGTTGGTTATTTAGAAACGTGTTGTTTAATCTGCATGTTTGTGTTTCTTACAGTTTTTGATATCTAGTCTTATAGCATGGTCAGAGAAGATGCTTGATATGATTTCAGTTTTCTGAAATTTACTGAGGTTTGACCTGTGACTCAAGATGTGGTCTATTCTGGAGAATGTTCCATGTGCACTTGAAAAGATAGTGTATGATTTTGCATTTGGATGGAATGTCCTGAAGATATCAATGAGATCCATCTCGTCTAACGTATCATTTAAGACTTGTGTTTCCTTATTTTCTGTTTTGATGATCTGTCCATTGGTGTGAGTGTGGTGTTAAAGTCTCCTACTACTATTGTGTTGCTGTCAATTTCTCCTTTTATGTCTGTTAGTGTTTGTCTTAGGTATTAAGGTGCTCCTATGGTGGGTGCATGCTGCTGCTGCTGCCAAGTCACTTCAGTCGTGTCAGACTCTGTGCGACCCCATAGATGGAAGCCCACCAGGCTCCCCCATCCCTGGGATTCTCCAGGCAAGAGTACTGGAGTGGGTTGCCATTTCCTTCTCCAATGTGTGAAAATGAAAAGTGAAAGTGAAGTCACTCAGTCGTGTCCGACTCTTAGCGACCCCATGGACTGCAGCCTACCAGGCTCCGCCGTCCACGGGATTTTCCAGGCAAGAGTACTGGAGTGGGATGCCATTGCCTTCTCCATAGATATTTACAATTGTTATGTCTTCCTCTTGGATTGATCCCTTGATCATTCTATAGTGTCCTTCCTTATCTCTTGTAATCTTCTTTACTTTAAGGTCTATTTTGTCTGATATGAGGATTGCTACCCCAGATTTCTTTTGCTTCCTATATGCATGGAATATATTTTTCCATCCTCTCACTTTCCATCTATGTGTCTTGAGGTTTGAAGAGGGTTTCTTGTAGACAGCATATATATGGGTCTTGTTTTTGTATCCATTCAACCAGTCTGTGTCTTTTGGTTGGAGCATTTAATCCATTTACATTTAAAGTAATTGTTGATGTATATGTTCCTATTGCCATTTTCTAATTGTTTGGGCTGATTTTGTAGATCTTTTTTCTTCCGTTGTATTTCTTTACTTTAGAAATCCATTTAACATTTGTTGTAAAGCTCATTTGGTGCTGCTGAATTCTCTTAACTTTTGCTTGTCTGTAAGTCTTTTTATTTCTCCATCAACTTTGAATGAGATCCTTGCTGGGTACAGTAATCTTGGTTGTAGATTTTTCCCTTTCAGTGTTTTAAATATATCCTGCCATTCCCTTCTGGCCTTCAGAATTTCTGCTGAAAGATCAGCTGGTAAGCATATGGGGTTTCCCTTGTATGTTACTTGTTGCTTCTCCCTTGCTGCTTTTAATATTCTTCTTTGTGTTTAGCTTTTGTTAGTCTGATTAGTATGTGTCTTGGTGTGTTTCTCCTTGGATTTATCCTGTTTGAGACTCTTTGTGCCCCTTGAACTTGATTAACTATTTCCTTTTCCATGTTGGGGAAAATGTCAACTATTATCTCAAAAATGTTCTCATACCCTTTCTTTTTCTCTTCTTCTTCTGGGACCCCTATAATTTGAATGTTGATACATTTGATATGGTCCCAGAGGTTTCTGAGACTGTTCTCAACTCTTTTCATTCTTTTTACTTCATTCTGCTCTTCAGAAGTTATTTCCACAATTTCATCTTCCAGCTCACTGATTTGTTCTTCTACTTCAGATATTCTGGTATTGATTCCTTCTAGAGTATTTTTAATTTCAGTAGTTGTGTTGTTTGTCTCTGTATGCTAATTCTTTAATTCTTCTAGGTCTTTGTTAATTGATTCTTGCATTTTCTCCATTTTGTTTTCAAGGTTTTTGATCATATTTACTATCATTATTCTGAATTCTTTTTCAGGTAATTTCCCCATTTCCTCTTCATTTATTTGAACTTCTGTGTTTCTAATTTGTTCCTTCATTTGTGCAGTACTTCTCTGCCTTTTCATTTTTTTTTTTTAAAGTTACTGTGTTTGAGGTTTCCTTTCCCCAGGCTTCAAGGAAAGTTGAATTCTTTCCTTTAAAATAGTTGAATTCTTTCTTCATTTTGGTTTCTGCCCTCCTAAGGTTGGTCCAGTGGTTTATGTGAGCTTTGTATAGGGTGAGATTTGTGCCGAGTTTTTGTTTGTTTGTTTGTTTTTCCTCTGATGAGCAAGGCTGGGTGAGGTGGTACTGCTGTTTGCTGATAATTGGGTTTGTATTTTTGTTTTGTTTGTTAGTTAGATGAGGCGTCCCACATGGGGTACTACTCGTGGTTGGGTGATGCCGGGTCTTGTATTCAAGTGGTTTCATTTGTGTGAGTTCTCACCATTTGATACTCCCTAGGGTTAGTTCTCTGGTAATCTAGGGTCTTGGAGTCAGTGCTCCCACTCCAAATGCTCAGGGTTTGATCTCTGGTCAGGAATGAAGATTCCACAAGTGGTTTGTTATGGCTTTAAGGGAGAGTAAAGCAAATATTCAAAAATGAGAAACCAAAGATGAACCCTAGATCAATGGCAGTTACAAAATCAGGCAAATAATAACTAAAATAATGGAATATATACATATACATATACACCCATGAGCAAAGTGAAAACAGTCCAACAAAAATAAAGTACAGTAGATTGACCCGGTGAACAAAGGAAATCAAAAATTATATTTACCAGTTAAGAACAAAACTAACTAAAGCACAAACTGGAAAACAAAACTAAAGCAAGGTGCCAATTGGGGAATAAAGCAATGAAAATAAAACTAAAATATGCTGAGAGGAAAGAAGAGAAAAAAAAGAAAGAATACCTATGCAAAGTTAAATAGAGGTAGATGAAGAAGATTTACATACATTAAATATTAACTGCAAAGGGAAAAGTACAGTAGGAAAAGCAAACAAAGGAATAAATATAGAAAAAATAATAATAGGTTTAAAAAATTAAGAGAAAAGAAAAAAAAGAAAAAGAGGAAAATGCCACAGAACTGCAAAAGCCCAACATAGAGGAAGAGGTTTATGACAACAATAAAAGATGTGACTGAGGAAAAAGAAAAAGAAAAAAGCTCAAAAGCTTAATTGGATTTCTTAGTGCCAATAAAATCAATGACTACAACAGAGTGGGGAAAAAAAGAAAAGAAAAAAAAATGCAAAAGAACCTACAGAACAAGTCAAAAAATAAGAATGATAAATGTTTTTCTTGAGTCACTACTGTCAGAGTCCTTCCCCTCGCTGGGAATCACAGTCCACCTTACCTCCCTAGGATGCCTTCCAGCACTGTACTGGTCTCTGGACCTGCTGTGGGGGCAGCTCAGATTCTAGTCTGGTCCTACTCCTGTGTGTTCTTGCCTCCAATGTCCACAGCTATCAGAGCTAGTGCGTTTTCTTTTGTGGGAACTCTCAATATCCTTTTATATATTCCATAGACACAGAGTCTGCCTAGTTGATCGTGTGGATTTAATCTGCAGCTTGTGCAGCTGGTGGGAAGGTTTTCGGTCTTCTTCCTTAGCCACACTGCCCCTGGGTTTCAATTGTGGTTTTATTTCCACCTCTACATGTGGGTCGTCCACTGGGGTTTAGCTCCTGAGGCTGCCCTGAAGGGCTTGGGTTTGCCCCTGTGAGGGCCAGGTGTGGAGGTGGTGCAGCTGCTTGAGTTGCAGGGGTTCTGGCAGCACCAGGTACTCGGGGGAGTTGGCAGCTAGGGCAGCAGGAAATATAGTGCTCTGGAAGACTATGGCAACCAGTATTGGCCAAGATGCTCCAGTATTCTTGCCTGGAGAATCCCCTCTCTGACAGAGAAGCCTGGCAGGCCACAGTCTACAGGGTCGCAAAGAGCTGGACACTACCGAAGCAACCCTGCGTGCATAGATGTATGACTTTTTCTGCCTGTGGCAGCTCTGCCCCAGTGAGAGTTGAGCATGAAGGTGGTGTAGCTGCTTCGCTTGTGGGGACCCTGGTGGTGCCAAGTGTGCAGGGACACAGACTGCCTCTGCCACAGGAGTTATGACCCTATCAATCAGAATATTTTTTCAAGCCTCTTGTAGCTGGTGATCAGAAGGCCTCTTTGGCCAGTCTTTCTCCATAACTCCACCTGTTCAGGCACTTAGAGGGCTCCCTTGCCTGGGGTCCTTCTCTGTTGTTTGGCGTGTCAGGCACATAGAGGGTCCCCCCTGGCTGGGATCCTACATCGTAGATCAGCGCATCAGTCACTGAAAGGGGCACGCTGGCTAGGGTCCTACTCTGTAGTTCAGTGTGTCAGGCGTTTGATGGGCCAGCCTCTCTATTGTTCACCTTCCGATGCTGGCGTGTGGGGAGAGAGAGACTATGGTGATGGCCCCACCCACTACGCGTGACTCAGCAGTATTGCCTTGCTTTCATTGTGCCTGGTTTTCCTCCACTGGCATTTCCCACCACAATCTCCTCCCTCACATCCCCTCCATCCATTTCTCTGCAGTCAACAGCAGCCCTCACCCTGGGATTGCTCCACAATCCCTAAACTCCAGCTCCCAGCTGCTGCCCCTTCCAGGAGACCCATGTTCCTGTCAGGCATATGTATGGGTGCCCCAAGAACTGTCTGATTCTTATTCCATTTAGGCTGCCACAGATCAGCTGTTTCACTCTCAGCCTTAAATGTTTCTCCTCTGACTGAGACAATTGCCCTGCTGTGGGGATCGGACCCCTGCTTCAGTTCTCCCACCCACTGAGGGTTAGTACTACTAACGCTCCTGTTTCCCCCCTGAGTTCCTTTGTTCTACCGAGTTTTGCATGGTTCTATATATTATTTTCCACTGGTCAGGTACTCCTGTCCGCTCTCAGCAGGTGTTCTGAATGCGCTTCTGTGTCTGAAGGTGTATTCCTGATATATCTGTGGAGAGAGATGTACTCCACGTCCACCTAGTCCTCCGCCATCTTGTTCTCCCATCCTCCCCACATTCTGATGGTTGGTCCTGCAGTGATTCCCACCTTTGCAACCCAAAGGCCCCACCCCTGTGCTGCTGGGTGGCTTGGGTTCTGCCAGTCAGCTGTGCTCTCCTGAAGATTCTATTGGATGGTAGATGACCAGCTGTTCTGTTTTCCCTGTCACTGATTGTATGTAAGGCTTTCAGTGCTGAAATCAGTGAAGTCCCCAGCAACCTGACTGATCTGGTCCCTATTTATAGCTTCCTGTGTGAGGAGCACGCTGGGCTGGGCACCCACTTTGCTGGCCTGGGTAGAGGTGACCTGGGTTGATGGTAGTAGCCGCCACCTTTCAACCCAGTGCTGGCAGAGGAGTGAGTGCTGGAGTTGTGTCTGTAAATTTCCCAACATTTTCTGGGCTTCTGAATATTCTCTAAGGTATCACTTCCTGTATACTAGCTAGAGGGAGCTCTGTCCAGAGAGAGGGGCTTCAGGTTCATCAGAGGCTCAGGAGTGGCCTTGGAGACTATTTCTATTTCTCCAATTAGCCCTCCAGCTTAGGGGGCTCCCCTGTGGCTGCTGGATGGCTCACAAGTGCAGAAAGACTGCAGAATTTTCTCACTTGTGTCCAGAGGGAGAAGCAGTGCTTCTGCCCCAGAAGCCCAAGCAATCTAGAAATTTAGCCTGATTGGACCTACGTAGACCATACTCCCCACCAGATGATGATATGGCCAGAGGAATGGAAGGTGCTCATTGGCTTAAGAAGAGTCAAACTTTCCCCAAAGCACATGGGCTGTGTTGGCAAGAGGCAGATGTCAGAATTAAGTTGGTTTTCTGTTAGGGAGTGTAAATGTGAAGAAATGGGGCAGGGGAGGCGACAAGAAGTATCTTGACATGTGGCCTTTGCCTTTGCTGCTCATGACACCTGAAATTCAGCTCAAACGTGGCCTGCAGCATAAGCTGTGCTGCAGACCCAACCCAGGGAGCCCTCTCTTTCTTTCTTTTTGCTTTTTAATTGAAGTATAGTTATTTCACAATGTTGTGTTCATTTCTGCTGTACAGCCAAGTGACTCAGTTATACAAGTATATACATTCTTTTTTCATATGCTTTTCCATTATGGTTTAATCACAGGATATTGCATATAGTTCCTTATGTTATACAGTAAGACCTTGCTGTTTATCTCTTCTCTATATAATACCTTGTATCTGTTAATCCCAAACTCCCACTCCAGCCTTCTCCCAGCCCCCCTGCCCCTTGGCAGCTACCAATCTATCTATCCTCTATGTCTCCGTGGAGCTCTTTCTCCTCTGAGATCTATTCTGCCTACTGGGTATGGCGTGCTCACATATAGCCTATACATTGCTCTATGTACCTATGCCTGGACCTAGTCATCTCCCTGGTTGAACTGTTGGAAGAGGCCAGGGCCCCACCTTACATGTTTCTGCAGCTCTGTCCTGCAGACCACAGAGCACTGACAGCAGAGGGGTCTACTAAACACTCAGCCCCTCCAAGTTCCTGATTGCAGCCCCACCTGGGTGTCTGAAGCCTGGTCTACTAGGAACTCTGTTTTGTGAGGACTTACACTATGAAAATGGAGAAGGCAATGGCACCCCACTCCAGTACTCTTGCCTGGAAAATCCCATGGATGGAGGAGCCTGGTGGGCTGCAGTCCATGGGGTAGCTAGGAGTAGGACACGACTAAGTGATTTCACTTTCACTTTTCACTTTCATGCATTGGAGAAGGAAATGGCAACCCACTCCAGTGTTCTTGCCTGGAGAATCCCAGGGACAGGGGAGCCTGGTGGGCTGCCGTCTATGGGGTCACACAGAGTTGGATACAACTGAAGCAACTTAGCAGCAGCAGCAGCACACTATGAAAATACACACATCTCAACTTTTTGTTTGTTTCTTTTTTAAGTCTATTGCATGGTGCTGAGGACTCGGGCCTCCAATTTCTGCAAATACTCTTCTGAGAGGTCAGTCACATGGAGCATCTTCATCCCAGGAGGCAAAGCCCTCCCCTGCTTATTACGTATGGAGTGACACAGGGCAGGGGGCCTGTTCTGCTGTGAAAGCAGCCTCCACTGGGATCAGCTGAGCACATGGTCTGGCATGGAAGTGATGACTTAGTATTTAAAAGCTCCTCCCCAACGTGTTCTTTCACTGGTAGTTGGGGATGAGAACTGAGAAGAGGACTTATTTTAAAGACACCTTTAATCAAAGTGCTCAATAAAAGGGCTGAAAGAGAAAACCCATCATTTTGAAATGAGTAGGCTGGTTGTTTCAAAGGGAAGTATTAGCATATTTCAAGAACACTGTTACAGTAGGGTTGAGAAGGTACAGTAGGTTTGAGAAGGTAGTATTTGACCAGATGGATTCTTTTTTTATCTGTAAAATGCCCTGTGGAACCTGTGTTTCATAGGACTAACAAAGTAAAATTCATATATTATGATAGGACAAGAAAAATCTGAGTGTAGAATTTTAATTTAAGCACTGAATTTTTCTCTGCCTGTTTGGGTCTCCTCTCTCCCCTTTAGTGTATATTAACCAGACCTCCTTAGGATATGATCTTCCTTCTTAATCCTGGAGGGGCACACGATGTCCTGCTACTCATTTTATGTGCAGATATGGATCATATAAACTGTCAATATATCATTTGATGTACAAACCTTTGTCTCAAAAACTACAACTGTACTTTGACCCCTAGCAGGCAGAATAGACCTCCGAACTTCTGAAAGACTGTCTCCCAGGTTATAATCCTCAGGTTGGCTCGAATAAAATTAAAATTGTCTTATTTCTTTCTTAGATTGACTACTTATTAACTTTCTCATCAACAGGACATTGCTGAGAAATATTGCCTTGTCCCATTCCCAGGCCTCATTTTTGACCGTCAGCTTCAGACTCTTTTCCTACCAACACTTTCTCAAAGAACTACAGCAGGTTCTCAGGTGGCTCTGAGGAGCAGAGGAGGATCCCAAAGTATACAGTAGGGTCAGGAGATACCCAGACTCCACCTGCCATGAAGTCCTCCCACAGAGACCCTGAAGGGCAGGCTCAGGGTCAGAGGAGGTCTGACAGCATCTGGAGAGGGGTCAGAACAAGGCCTGCTGACCAGTGTATGTGTGAAGGGCATGGCTCAGGCCCTTTTGGAGAAGGAAGTGACTAGTAGGCACACTGAAGGGTGGAAGGCTGGCTGGTTGTAGGGATTGACAGCCTGTGGTGGGGTGAGTGGGGAAGTAGAAGCCCAGTTCCTGTAAGGGGTCCCAGGAACTCAGGTCATCTCAAACAACCTGGATGGCAGACACTGCCAGACACTAGATTCATACTCCCAGTAGAGAGGAGGTTTCTCCTAAGGTAATCTTTGTCCTGACCATCACTGGTTCAAGGATTAGCAATACAAAGCAGATAGACTGCAGGTATCATTTGCACACCTGGGTGGGGTTGGGGCCAACCTAGGGGGTCAGCTATACTGATTTACAACCAGCAAATTAAGAGGCCAGGGTCTGCCTCATAAGGCAAAGCCACTGTTAATTGTTAATAGCAAGAAAGAAGTCAGGAGAACAAGGTAAGATCACAGGCACGTAGCAGCTGTGTACAGGTGTGTGGGTCATACACTGTGCCAGGGTGGCCGGCCACAGAGGCGGGCAGGGACTGCAGCCTAGCCTAAGTTCCACTTGTGAAGATAGAGGCCCTCATAGAGGGGCTGTGCACACTTATGAAAAGGGGCGCCTTTTACTAACTCATGGAAAATCTGGAAGAGGCTCTGATGGGACAGCAGACCTTAGCTTGTGAAGGGAAGAATGGGGACCTGGCTGGGGACATTCAGACACTTTTCATATGAAATTTGGGCACATCTTGTGTAAAAGCTGGGAATATAGGCCAATCCAAAGAGAGAGCTGGTGGGGACTGCCAGGCGAACAAGGCCCAGAGGCCAGGCCTCATGTCATCCAGGTGAAGCCAGCCAGGCTCCCCACGTGGTGCCTCTCTGAAAGCTTCACACCCCCCCTCCCAGTGGGGGCTCTTTCCCATGGGTTAAAGACATGGTTCTGACCTCAACGGCTGACCATGTATGAATTCTTTTCTATTTTTAATTGAGTAACAGGAGCCAAGAATCTTGAGAAAGCTTTACCGCCGGACCTGGGAGTGGGGCCGGGAATGCAGCCCTACCACAGACGGTGCACTGGCCTTGCTTGGACGTCTGGTGGCCGAGGCGGTCCTGAGAAGCTTCCTCTGGTGCTCCCTGTGGACTTCGTACCACTTGCATCTGCCAGCTGCTCTTTCAACCTTACATCTTATATCGTTTTTACTGGATTACTGTACACCCCATATCACAGAGAAAATAAATGTCACCAGAAATGGGCATCTTGGAACTTTCTGCCCAGTATTGCTGTGATATTGTGATATAATAAGAAATGCGTATTTTGGTCTTTGCCCCTGGCTCCTGGCCAGAGCTCCTAAAACCCTTATAATCTCCTAAGTGAAAAAATGCTCTCGCCTCTTTTGTTGTAATATTTGGAGGAGAGTGATAAAAGTGAAAGGAGCCCCTTTCAACCACACCTGAGTTTATGCTAATGAGGTGACTTTTGGCTGGTCTCTGAGGATGGGGACTATTTGCAACTAGCATATGATTAGAGGGTTGGAACTTTCAGCCCCACCTGAAAGGGAGGGGAGAGGGGCTGGAGGTTGAGTTGATTGATCCCCGATAGCCAATGATTTAATCAGTTGTGTTACATCATGAAGCCTCATAAAAGCCTAAATGAAGGGGTTCAGGGAGTTGCTTCCAGGTTCCTGACCTGGAGAGCGGTGCACCTGGAGATGGTGTGCAAGCTCTGTGCATCTCAACTCCCAGACTTGCCCTATGCATCTCATCCATTGACTGTTCCCAGGTTGTAGCCTTTATAATATGTAAAATACATACATAAGTAAATGTCTCCCTGAGTTCTGTGAGCTTTTCTAGCAAATTATTGAACCCAAGGAAAGAATTGTGGAAGCTCTGATTTATAGCTGCTTGGCCAGAAGTGCAGGTCACAACCTAAGCCTCACATTGGTGTCTAATGTGGGAGCAGCTTTGTGGGATTGAGCCCTTAACCTGTGGGGTATGCTAACCCAGACAGGTAGTTAGTGTAAGAATTGTCTAATATAAGGAAATGTTCCCCTCTCTCCCCACACACATGGTGTCAGAAGTACTGTGGGAGTAGAGAAAAATGTTTTTTTTTTTTCTCTTTTCCTTGCAGATGTTTGCTCTAATGGTGTTTATCCTTTGTTCATTCTCTCTTGCCTGCAGAAGGAAATATGTTATTCAACAGAAAGAAAAAATTTCCCTTGCTTCAGTCAAAATTTTAAGCTCCTATTTCTCCTTCTCTCTCTCTCAGCACAAAATTTCTTAAAAGAATATCATAGATTTCTGCTTCATCCCATAATAGAATACAGGGACTGGATTTACTCTCAAGTCTTAAGCAAAATGTCATAGAAAATTGTACAAAATTATTTTTTAATGTTTTTTAGACTTTAGACAACAAGCAATACATGATTGATATTGCTGGGAGAAGGGAATCAAACCAGATATTGCTCCAATGTAGTATCTGGAGACAATTTCCAGGCTGTTTTGCAGGGAAGGGGTCCCAAACAGTCTGATGATCATCCTGAGTTCAGGATAAAGAGGTCAAAATTGGGGGAGAGGGGGCAAGATGACTAGAATTTGTGGGACAGAATACTGATGGGGAAAAATAAGAGCTCAACAGAAAAAGAGTTCAGGATATCTGTAGAAGGAACCACTCAAGTGTCTAGATGAATACTGATCTGCTTCTGTATGAAAAGTGAGTTACCTGAATCTGAGAAAAGAATCCTGCAAACAGAAGGCTAAAAACATTCTTAGAATTCACATGTGGGCAAGAATAAGTTATGTTTCCAACACTGAGACTGGAAAGACTTTGTAATATGCGGAATATCAGGTACAATCCTTAGGAAGTTACACCTTAGTAGTTGGGATGAATTAGATATAGACTAAAGACTGCTTGAGACCTAAGAAAACTTAGCATCAAGGCATGAAAGGAGCAAAGACATCCCAGGGAACTTAACAGCTTTTTATAACTAAGCTCTACAATTTTTAAAGCAACACAAAAAAATCTAGCACTCTCAAAATGTAAAAATCACAATATCCACTATTTAACCAAAAATTACTAGGCATGCAACAATGGGAAAAATGTGAACCATTATTAGAAGGAAAAATAATCAGTAGAAACCTACCTAGAAATGATAGATATGACATGAATAGCAGACAAGGATATTAAGAATTATAGTTATACTTTATTGTTTATTAAAATACAGGAAAAGACAAATGTGATGAGGAAATAAATGGAAGGTATAAGAATATCTGAATGGAACATCTAAAGATGAGGAATACAATATCCAAAATTTAGAAACACAGTAGAATTAACAGGAGATTAGCTATATCAGGAAGAAATGTTAATGAATGTTAACAAAGACATAGCAACAGAAACCCTTCAAAATCAAGTACACAGAGGAAAAAAAGGTTTGGGAAAAAAGTCAGAATATCAATAATGTGTGAGAAAACATCTATCTGGGGGTTCCAGAAGTTGTGGAAAAGAGAGGGAGAGAGAAAAATAAAGAAATAATGGTCAAAGTTTTTCCAATCTTGATGAAATCCATAAACCAGAGATTCAAGAATCTCAACAAAACTCAAACAGGAGAAACAAAATTACATAAAAGGTTATAACCAAATTGCCAAAATCCAGAAATAGAGGGGATTTTTTTCAAACAACTAAAAGAAAAAGACACAGAGAATGAAAAATAAGAATGTCAGAAGACTTTTTGGTAGAAACTACGTCAGCCAGATGACACTGGAATGACATTTAAAACACTGAAAAAAGAAAACTGTTAATCTGGAATATCATATGCAGGAAAAATAGCTTCAGAAGTGAAATAGAAATAAACACTTTTTCAGATAAACAAACTCTGAACTATTTATCACCATCAAACCTGCACACTGAGATATTCAGTTCAGTTCAGTTGCTCAGTTGTGTCCAACTCTTTGCAATCCCATGGACTGCAGCATGCCAGGCTTCCCTGTCCAACTCCTGGAGCTTGCTCAAACTCATGTCCATCGAGTCAGTGATGCCATCCAACCATCTCATTCTCCTCCTGCCTTCAGTCTTTCCCAGCAACAGCGTCTTTTCCAATGAGTCAGTTCTTTGCATTAGGTGGCCAAAGTATTGGAGTTTCAGTTTTAGCATCAGCCCTTCCAATGAATATCCGGGGTTGATTTCCTTTAGGATTAACTGATTTGATTTCCTTGCAGTCCAAGGGACTCTCAAGAGTCTTCTCCAACACCACAATTCAAAAGCATCAATTCTTTGGCACTCAGCTTTCTTTATAGTTCAACTCTCACATCCATACATGACTACTGAAAAAAACCATAGCTTTGACTAGATGGACCTTTGTTAGTAAAGTAATGTCTCTGCTTTTTAATATGCTGTCTAGGTTGGTCATAGCTTTTCTTCCAAGGAGCAAGTGTCTTTTAATTTCATGGCTGCAGTCACCATCTGCAGTGATTTTGGAGCCCAAGAAAATAAAGTCTGTCACTGTTTCCATTGTTTCCTCACCTATTTGCTATGAAGTAATGGGGCCAGATGCTATGATCTTAGTTTTTATAATAAAAGATATTACAGGAAGTTAATTCTTTAGGGAGAAAATGTTTCCAGATGAAAATTTCGAGCAGTACAAAGGAATGAAGAATGCAGAAACATTTAGATATTAAACAACATATTTCTAAAGAGTCCATAGGTCAATGAAAAAATCACAAAGGAAATTAGAAGATATCTGAGGAAATATAACACATCAAAAATTTGTTGGTTTCAGTTAAAACAGTGCTCAGAGGGAAATATATAGCATTATATGCTTATATGATACAGATAGCTCCCCAAAATCAATGAACCCTAGGCTTCCTTCTGAGCAGACTATAAAAGGAAGAGTCAAAGTAATCATAAAAAAGAACATAAATAGTAATGAAATGAAATGAATTAAGTGGAAAATATAACAATAGAGAATAACCGATGAGACCAAAAGCTAATTCTGTGAGAAGTATAAAATTTATAACCCCCCAGCCTGACTTATAAGACATAAAAAGAATAAGAAAAGAGCGAAAAAAATAAAAAGAGAAAAGATACAAATTACTAATATTAGGAATGAAAAAGGATCAGTATTTCAGATTTTACAAACATAAAGAGAATATAAAGGAATAGTATAAACAATTTACATCTATAAATCAACAAATTAAATAAAATGGGCAAAGTCCTTGAAAAACACAAACGTAACTTATGAAGAAATAATTTATTGATATTCCTGTAACTATTAATGAAATTAACTTTCCTGAGAATGAAAAGAGTAAATTTACACTGAAGAAATCTGAAAAACATTATCTCAGGTAGGTAATCAAAATTAGTATCAATAGCGATAATTTACATTAATAGCATGTGCCCTTAGTATAATGAGATGAAAATAATAATTTTAACTCTGTGATCTTCCTCCCCAAAACTCATCATCCAGATCTAATCATGAAAAAAACATAAAACAAGCCCCAATTTTGGGACATTCAGTAAAATACCTTGACCAGTACTCTTCAAAACCTTCAAGATGATCAAAAGAAGGAAGATCTTAGAAACTGTCTGAGCCAACAAGATGTTTTTTAATTTATTCAAATAGAAGGGTAATTGGTTTACAGAATTTTGTTGTGTTTTGTTAAACCTCAAGATGAATCAACCATAGGTATACATATATCCCCTCCCTTTTGAGACTCCCTCCGATCTCCCTCCCCACCCCACCCCTCTGGGTTGATACAGAGCTCCTGTTTGAGTTTCCTGAGACATACAGCAAATCCAACAAGATTTTAAAGTGACAGGAAAACAGCAGTATCATGGTGCCCTATGTGATCTTGGAACAAAAAAAGGACATTAAGAAAAAAATTTAAATATGAATAGATTATGAACTTTAGTTAATAATAGTGTATCCGTATCAGCTAATAATTATGATAAATGTACCATATTAATGCAAACTGTTAATAAGATAAATTTGATGTGGAGTATATGGAAACTCTCTGTACTATCTTCATAGCGTTTCTGTAAATCTAAAACTATTCTAAAGTAAAAAAGGTGTTTTAAAAAAACACACAAGGAAACCTCCAGGCCCAGAGGCCTTCACTGATGAATTCTAATAACCATTTAGAAAAGGAATAACACCAATTTACAATCTCTTCAAGAAAACAGAAGAGGAAGGAACATTTTCTAAATCATTCTATGAGGCCAATGTTGTCCTGATAACAAAACAATACAAAGACATTACAAGAAAAGCAATTGCAGATTAATATCTTTCAGGAACACAGGAAAAATTCTTAGCAAAAGTTTAGCAAAAGCATGGTCCAGAATACATCATTACCAAGTAGGGTTTATGCTAGGAATACAAAGCTTAGTTATCATGTAAAAATCAATGGAATTCACCATGTTAACAGACTTAAAAAGAAAAATCATACGATCATCTCAATAGATGCTGAGAAAGCATTTGACAAAAATTTAGTATTCATTTATGGTTTGGAAAAGAGTCAGACATGACTTAGTGACTGAACAACAGCATGGTTTAGAAAAACAGCAACAAATGAAGTGGAATGGAAAGCATGAAAGGAAGACAATTTCCTCAACCTGATACATCTAACTATTATACTTGGTGATGAAAAACTGAATACATCACCCCTAATTTTACCCCTAATATTTAGAGCAGAACAGGATTATCTGCTCTTGCTTTCTCCATTTTACTTTGTACTGGAAGTGCTCATTGGTTCAGTAAAAGTGAACCAATGAGCACTTCTTTTCTCCAGAAAACACAAGTCAAATGTGTAGACATCAAAAGCAAAAAAAAAAAAAAGATTCATATTCATGGATGATGTGACATGATTGACCATGTATAAATACTACTAAATTTACAAAAGTGATAGCTAACCTTTTAGGTGAACTTAGCAATATTAGTATTAAAAAAACAATTGTATTTATGTATACTAGCAATGAACAATTAAATTTAAAGTATAATGTCATTTACAATTACATCAATATTTAGTGACATATTTCAGAAAATACATGCAAGATCTGTACACTGAAGACTACAAAATAGTGTTGAGAAAAATTAAAGATCTAAATAAATGGAGAGAACATCATGCTCATTAATTGGAGACTCAATATTTTTTAATGTCACTTTTGCCAAAATTTATTTATAGATTTAGAGAATCCTAATCAAATTTGTAGCTGGCTTATTGGGTAAACACTGGCAAGTCACATCTAATATTTATATGTAAATGTAAATGACCTAAAATAGCCAAAACAATTTTGAAAAGTAAGAACCAAACTGAAATACCCACACTGATTTTAAGATTTACTGTAAAGATACAGTATTCAAGAGATTGTGACCTTTCTATTTAGATAAATGTATAGATCACAGCAGAGAAGGCAATGGCACCCCACTCCAGTACTCTTGCCTGGAAAATCCCATGGACGGAGGAGCCTGGTAGGCTGCAATCCATGGGGTCGCTAAGAGTCAGACATGACTCAGCAACTTCACTTTCACTTTTCACTTTCATGCATTGGAGAAGGAAATGGCAACCCACTCCAGTGTTCTTGCCTGGAGAATCCCAGGGACAGTGGAGCCTGGTGGGCTGCCGTCTGTGGGGTCGCACAGAGTCGGACACGACTGAAGCGACTTAGCAGCAGTAGCAGCATAGATCACAGAGACACAATGTAAGCAAGAATGGCAGAGAAAGAACCTCCAAAACTCTTCTTTAAGGGCAATGAGACCACTGAGAAAATTGTCAGATTCATCTTTTTCTCTGGAAATCATCCAAAGACTTGCAGCAAATTGAGGAGTCTATTCAAGAAAAATAGCTGAATCTTTGTAAGAACGTATTACCCAATTTCCACACCCATTTCCCCAATTCTGAAGTAGCTTTGAAAACAAACAGCCCACATTACTGGGAAAACCAGCAGCCTGGCAGTGATCAGAGGGGGCAGACTGGAGATGGAACTCATCTGAAACCTCATTCCCAGAGAATTGTCATTATCTGACCCATTTGGTGGTTCTCCAAGAGACCAGTCACAAAATTCTTCATTTGACCTGACTAGGAGCTTGCCTAGTGCAAAAAACCTTTGCCCAGGAATGTTTGTTTGAGACAGTCTGAGACAATTGTCTACTATTGCAACTATCTGAAGAACTGGTTTAGCATTTAGGGTAAAGAATGTGTTCTCCAAAAGCACTAAAGTAAAAACTGGATAATAAGATGTCTATGGGAGGCTTTGAAAAGCGCTGGCACGTTTCTGGGAATCTATAAGGTCACATGTCCATGTAGGGCTATATGCATGTTCAGAGCTCTGTGCATCCTCAGGAAAAACTTGGGGAGGCTCCGTTCTGGTTGACCTTGAGGCTGTGTGAAAATAGCAAATGAAGGCCAAAGCAGAAATGTAGACTGCCTGGCTAAGTGTTGAATGTATTCCCTAACATACACATAGAGCCCCATAACAAAGACTGGGAGACATTGGTTCCAGACATTTACATTTAAGGAAATTTCTGATGAGTTGACCTCAAGCTCACCCAGCAAAAACTTCAGAGGCACACATGATCAAAAAATACAGACTCAAAAAAAAAAAAAAAATACAGACTCAACAGAATTAGTTCAGAAAACTAACAATCATAAATCTTAGAGGGAGGGAGATTCTGACTTCCAGAATTGCCACACTGTATTATTTAAACAAAAAGTTTTGAGAGATGAAAAGAAAAAAGAAAGCACAGCCCATGCACAGGAAAGAAAAACCAGTTAATAGAATACTATCTCTGATGGAGCCCAGATTTTGGATTTACTAGACAAGATTCTAGCTCAGATATTTTGAATATGTTCAAAGCGCTAATGGAAATCATGTACAAGGAACTAAAGGAAAGTATGAGAACAATGGTTCAGCGAAGAGAATAGTAATAAAGACATACAACAATGTATGCATGTATCTAATGTATTTATATATGTATATATACACAAATAGAAGTTAGAAATTCTAGGATCAAAGAGTACAACACTTAAAATGAAGGGCTGGATGGACTCAACAGCAAATATGAGCAGGAAAAGAATCAGCAAACTTGAAAATAGGTCCACTGAGATTATTTATCTGAGGAAGAGAAAGAAAAATGAGTGAAGAAAAATGAACAGAGCCTTAGAGATCTGTGGTTTACTGTCAAACATATGTCAGCATGTGAACAGTGGGAGTTCTGAAAAGAGAAGCTGCCCAAGAAGAGCAGCAAGACTATTTAAAGAAGTAGTGGCTGAAAACTTTCTAAATGTGATGCAAAACATTACATATCAATAAGCTCAATAAACTTCAAGTAGAATAAATTAAAGAGGTCAACACCTAGGCACATCACAGTCACATTGCTGAAAGTCAAAGATAGAACCACAAAAGCAGCAAAAATTAAAAAAACAGCTCATCAGTATGGAGCTACATGAAGATCAACAATATCTCATGAAAAACTATGGAGACAAGAGGCGGTGGGATTGAACAAAGTCCTGAAAGCAAAAGGTTTTTAATCAAGAATTCTACAACTGGCAAGGCAATTCTTCAAAAATAAAGGGAAAATAAGACATAATCATACAACAAAACTTGAGGGAATTTGTTTCTAGCCAACCTACCCTCCAAGAGCTACTGAAGGGAGCCTTTCAAGCTGAAACAAAGGACACTTAACAGTGATTCAAACCAACATGAAGAAACAAAGAGCTCCAGTAATGGTAGATATAAAAGACTATATAAATGTATTTTTAATTAATTTTTTCCTCAATTGATTTAAAGTACAACTGAAGAACTCAATAATTAGATCAAATGGAAAAAATTAAGACCAGAAATGTAACCACTGGAATATGCTGAATTGTGTTTTAGCAAAGATATCAGTTCAATGGGGGAGTAGATTGTCTCTTTAACAAATACTAGATCATCATACAAAAATGACTCTTAGATCATATTCAAAATTAATTCAAGTTGGATGATAAGCCTAAACTTAAGATGTAAAATTATAAGGACTTCCCTGGCGGTCCAGTGGTTAAGAATCCACCTTCCGATGCAGGGGACACTGTTTTCATCACTGGTCAGGGAACTAAGATCCCACACGCTGGGGAGCAACGAAGTCCATGCACGGCAACCACTGAGCCTGAGCACCAAACTAGAGTCTATGCACTGCAGTGAAAGTTCTCATGTGCTGAAACTAAGACTCGACCAGCCAAATAAACAAAAAATAAAACTATAGAGGAATCTCCTAGAAGGGAAAAAGCATGAACCATGAAAGAATAAATGGTTATGCTGAGCATCATAAATATTAAAAATGCTCATAAGAAAATGAAAAGGCAAACCACAGCCTGGGAAAGAATATTTGTAAGCATATATTTGATAAGGAGTTTGAATCTAGAATATACAAAGAACTTTTACAACTCAACGAAAAAGTGGGTGAAATTTTTACTGACACATTACCAAATTAGGCATATAATAAGCTTATGGAAAAATGTTCAAATTATCTATCATTCAGTTCAGTTCAGTTCAGTCGCTCAGTCGTATCCGACTCTTTGCGACCCCATGAATTGCAGCATGCCAGCCCTCCCTGTCCATCACCAACTCCCGGAGTTCACCCAGACTCACATCCATTGAGTCAGTGGTGCCATCCAGCCATCTCATCCTCTGTCGTCCCCTTCTCCTCCTGCCCCCAATCCCTCCCAGCATCAGAGTCTTTTCCAATGAGTCAACTCTTCGCATGAGGTGGCCAAAGTACTGGAGTTTCATCTTTAGCATCAGTCCTTCCAAAGAAATCCCAGGGCTGGTCTCCTTCAGAATGGACTGGTTGGATCTCCTTGCAGCCCAAGGGACTCTCAAGAGTCTTCTTCAACACCACAGTTCAAAAGCATCAGTTCTTCTGTGCTCAGCCTTCTTCACAGTCCAACTCTCACATCCATACATGACCACAGGAAAAACCATAGCCTTGACTAGACGAACCTTTGTTGATGTAAATTAAAATCCCAGTGATAGTCAACTACATATCCCATTTGAAGAGCTAAATTAAAGAGATTGTCAATGTCAATTTTTAGCAAAGATGTGTGGCAACTTTGTCAAAACTTGGTGTTTTTGGTGGAACTCTCACCCACTGCTGCTGAGCATGTAAAATGCTGCAGTCACTTCAGTGAATCCAGTTGGGCAACTTCTTATAAAGTTTATGTAACCCTGCTTTATTTCTAGAAATCTTTTTACTAAATGGTTAAGAGAAATGAAAAGAATATGTCCACATTTTCTCATTTATGTCTAGCAGTTTTATTCGTAATTGCCTCAAACTGGTAACAGCAAAAGGTCCATCAACTGTTGAAAGGGTTAACACTTTCTAGTATATTCATGCTAAGGAATACTATTCAGCAAGAAAAAGGAGCAGACTGCTGAAACACAACAACAGGGATGTATCTCTACAGCATTATGCTAAGTGGAGAAAACCAGGAAAACAAAGAAAACATGATTCCACTTACATGAAATTCTAGAAAGGACCAAGCTATAGTGACAGAAAGTAGATCAGTTGCTAGGGCCCTGGGATGGAAGCAGAGGTTTGACTGAAAAGAGCACAGGGGAACTTTTTGGAAAAATAAAGTTGTTCTATAACATGATTATAGTGGCAGTTATACAACTACAGTCAACCCTTCATATCCACAGGTTCTGCATCCTTGGATTCTAATCAACTGTGGATCCAAAATATTTGGAAAGAAAAATTCCAGAAACTTCTAGAAAGTTAAACTTTGCCTCACACTAATTACATGTTGTTTACATTGTATTAGGTATTAAAAGTAATCTAGAAATGATTTAAGGTATGCAAAGTTTGTGGCGGTTATGTGCCATTCTACATCATTTTATTTAAGGGATTTGAGAATCTGTGAAGGGAAGGATCAGGGTGTGGGGTGGAGGACGGGCTGGAATCAATTCTCCGAGGATCCTGAGGGATGATTGTATATATACATTTTTCAAAAGTCATGAACATTTACACGTAAAATTAGTGGGTTTAATTAGTTTTAAAATTATATCTCAACAAGGCAGACTTAAAAACACACAACATACACACAACAAGGCTGACTTAAAAACACATACAACAGAAATCCCTTCTTGGGGCCTTCGAACTTAAAGTTCACTCTGGACCTTCTCACAGAAATCTGTGTGGCCCACTACCTCACTGCAGGCAACTCCCTGCACAAGCTTCACCTGTCCTGGGGGCCTTCTCTGTGCCCTCTTTTAAAAACAGAACCCCTAGGACTTCCCAGTTGGCCCAGTGGTGAGGACTCTGCACTGCCACTGCATCAGATGTGGGATTCCTCTTGGGGGAACTAAGATCCCGCATGCTGCATGGAGTGGCCAAATACGTACAGATAGATAGATGGCACCCCTACTTGATCAGTGTCTATCCTTTGTTGCTGTTTTGTTGTTGAGTCGCTATGTCATGTCTGACTCTTTTGCGACCCCAGGGACTGTAACCTTCCAGGCTCCTCTGTCCATGGGATTTCTCAGGCAAGAGTACTAGAGTGGGTTGCCATTCCCTTCAGGGGATCTTCCTGACCCAGGGATCCAACCCAGGGATAGAACCACGTTTCCTCCATTGCAGGTATATTCTTCTACTGCTGAGCTACCAGCGAAGCCTAATTTTTACCCTGTGTTATTTTCTTTGTGGCAATTATCACTACAAAAATTAAACAGATGAAATAAACACACAGCAAGAAACACGACCCCTGTTTCTCCTCCCTGCCCCACAGTTCGGCACAAACAGCTGTTTGTTTTGCTCCACATTTCTATGAGACTCCTGCGGTGGCCTCTAGCTTCAGTCTTGGTCAGGTTCACCTTGCCATAACATTTCACATTTTCAATCTCTTCCTTCTTCTTGGCGTGTGCTCTTTGCTGGCTCACATAATCTCCCTCTCTTCTGAACTGCTCTCACCTGTTTGGCTTCTCCCTTTTGGTTCTCTTTCCAAGCCTCTCCTCCTTCACCCCTTAGAGGTGGGCCTCCACCAGGATGTTTCTTGCTTTGGTTCTGCCCTTAGTGAGCGCTGGGCATGTTATCCTACCCTCTACAGAATCTCACTCATCACTTCCAAATATAACAATCCAGGCCCAATCTAGTCTTGGCAGCCCAGGGGGTCTTACATTGTCAAGGGCTATAAGAAAACCATAAGAGAAAGGAGTTTAAATTTGCTTTAATTTAAACCAGTCTATATCACACAACTAGAAGGGATGTGTGAGAAATACATGGTTAGAGTAAAAATCAAATGAACACTAGTGTTGCAACTCCAGCGGAAGTTTATAATCACCATCTCCCAATCTAATCCAGCCCAAGCTTTACAGCCACACAGAGGAGACCTCCCCACCTTCCATCATATGACAGCATTAACGTTCCTGGCAACCACTGCCCTGTCCCCATCACAGCTCCATCCCTTTTTCAGCTCAGCCCTTGGCAAGTGTGCAGAGCTGATCATGAGGCAACCTGCCCACTGAGACATTTTCCCAGACAAGCAAGCCTCCCTTTACTATTCATTCTCCTTTTGGATCCAGGATGCTTTGCAGGCCGGGGAACTCCCTCATAAAGCAATGTGCCTGCTACCCTATGTGAGTCAAAGGATCATGTCACTATGAATTTAAGAAAATACAATCTGTCCACAGTAAAATGGATTTAGTGGTCATGGTGGTATTCATAAAACACCTCTACTCAGCTTCTGAAGCACAGGCTTTAATAATTTAATGTTTTTTCTGCTGTGACAGAAACAGAAAGTCCACAGTAAGATGAAGCCTACACCTACCCCATTTTTGTGGCAGCAGAACTATTGTCTCTTCTGCCACCTTTAAATACTTCTCTGTGTAAAGTCTCTTCATACCAGGGCACTGATTTGGGATGCCCGTCTCCTCCAGGCTGATCAGGATGAAAGGCCCAGTTCTTGAAAGGTTTAGCAAAGAAAAAGGATTTCAGTATTTGCATTTGACCTAACTAACTTACATAGTTTTTTTTTTTTTTCAAATTCTGAATCCTTAACCTAACTACAAAAGTAACAAGATAAAAGCAAAACTAAACACCCAGTATCCTGCCACACCGACCAGATAGATGCTCCACAATTACTTTCCCTCTTGTGGGTTTATTATTGTTACTAAAATTTTCCCAATTAAAGCAATATATCCAAGGGTTTTGTTGTTGTTTGGGTGTGGGGGAGCTGTGCAGCACCAGAGACTGAGCCTGTGCCCCCTGCAGTGGAATCACAGAGTCTTAACCAGTGGACTCCCAGGGAAGTCCCATATCTAAGATTTTAATACATTAAAAATATATAAACATTTTTAAAATATAAAAAGTAATAAATATTCCCTCTGAAAATTTAGAAAATAGAAAATATACAAAGAAGAAAACTGCAATACCTATAATTACACTGGTGAAGAATCACTGCAAATATATTTTATAGCTATTCAGTTTTTTTAATGGACATGCCCGCAGATTTGCAAGTTTATGAGGTCATATAATATGTGCTGTTCTATAATCTATTTCATTTAATAATTCACTGTGAGCATTTAGTGATCATATAGTATTTTTATGTCTTTATAGCGTTCCATTATATGCCTGTATTATTTATATAACACAGATCTTATTTTTTAAAAAAATGTTTCAGTTGTTTCTATTTATTTGCTTATAAATAATACATGCTTGTATATTTATTTTAGTACATCTCTATTTCCATAGAATGAATTCCTGGATGATATACTACAATTTTTGGTAAGATAAACCTAGGATTCTGAAATGCCCCTGAAGATCTAGGACTTGCCAAGGACCCTGCATTTAATAAACTCTCCAGTGATTCTTCTTAGAGCCCAGTCGCAATCCCATTGTTTCCAAAAGTCTTAAGAACATGTGATGAATTAGATGTTTATTCTCAAAGCGGGCATTCTAGGACCCGCCTTCTAGTTCTGTATCGAACTCTCTACCAGTCCTTACAGAGGACCAAGGGAGATGCTATTGTTTTCAAGTTATAAGTATGGAAGTTGAGAGAGATTCAATCCCTTACCCAAGGTCATAAACACTAATAGATGGGACTTTGGACCCAGGTCAGTGCTCTTCTCCAACAGGACTCTCAAGAAGGCCCCGCCCACCCTCCAGAAGAGGGCATGCATTCTGCTGCAGGGGCCGGCCTGTCGAGGTTGGAGCCCAACTTTAAGTCTAGCCCTGTGACTTCGTACAAATACTGTCCTTGTTGGCATTTGCTTCTTCATTTCCAAAATACAAACAAGAACAGTACCCATAGGGATGTGCAGTGAGCTAGATTAGTTAATGCTTAGACTTGTGCCTGGGGCATTGGAAATATTAATTACATTTGTCATCATTGTCATTGTTTCTGCTATTACATTCCAGGCAAACCAGCATTACTGGCCATTTTCCAAACACAGGTTGGTCATTGATTTGTTCTGCTCACACTGTTTTCTACACTTCGCATGCTTACCGCATCTTCATACAGTTGACTTTACGGCTAATATTTATTGGTGATGCTGGTGAAATAAATCCTCCTTATCCTCCCAAAGCCATTCTCTTGCTTATTGTTCATGATCTCTTCCTTTCTATTACACTACCTGTAACTCTTTTATATTTTTCATCCTGTCTGTCTTGTTTCAGAGTTTGTGTATACTTATTTACTTCCTTACTAAACCAGAAGCTTGCTGAGGGAAGAGACTGTCCTGGAAACTGTCACACACACAGTGTGAAGGACACTGCAAAGACAATGCCAGAGAGCCGGTGTTTAATCCCAGGCCTGCCCCTTTGTGTAAGTTCTCTGTAAGCCGGTTTTACATCGTAAAGTGGCCATGGTAATAAGACCTATTTGTAGATTTGTTGGGGGATCAAATGCATCAATATATATAATGTGTTCAGAATTGTGTCTGGAGCAAAGCAAATGCTCAAAAAATGCTAGTTTTTCTAATTTTACATAGTAGTCACTGAGCGTTACTTAAGTGAATGCCAACACTTACCAACCACAATTAGGCACTAGACATTTGCCTAAACTGTCCCCTCCTTGATATCTGAGTGAAAAGCTGTGTGGACTCTCTCTATTATTTGGTACAATCAGGAATAATTTCATAAGATTAGTCTTCTCACTGGTGGTGCTAATGGGTGAGGGTAGTAGTAGTAGTGATTATTGAGCTCTAAGCTCTGGGTCAAAAAGAACAGATATAGGTAAATCTTATAAAAATAAAGGAGAAAATAACTCCTGGAAAATGACCCTTTAAAATTTCTCCAAAAGTCAAACTGTTTGTGAGAAACACTGAGGCCAACAGCAAACACCTTACTGAAGGCATCTTGGGGCCACAAGAATAGACGTGTTTGGCTGTTAGTGTTACATCCAGAGGGGTGGCCAGGTATAAGTAGAACCAGGGAATCTGCTGCTGTCCAGTTACACTTCTTGTTTCCCTAGAACTTCTGTTCCCATCCCAAAGAGCAATATGGCTGCCATCCATCCCATCAGTTCAGTTCAGTTCAGTTCAGTCGCTCAGTCATGTCTGACTCTTTGCAACCCCATGGACTGCAGCATGCCAGGCCTCCCTGTCCATCACCAATTCACAGAGCTTACTCAAACTCATGTCCATTGAGTCAGTGGTGCCATCCAACCATTTCATCCTCTGTTGTCCCCTTCTTCTCCCACCTTCAATCTTTCCCAGCATCAGGGTCTTTTCCAATGAGTCAGCTCTTCACAGCAGGTGGCCAAAGTATTGGAGTTTCAGCTTCAGCATCAGCCCTTCCAATGAACATTCAGGACTGATTTCTTTCAGGATGGACTGGCTGGTTCTCCTTGAAGTCCAGGGACTCTCAAGAGTCTTCTCCAACACCACAGTTCAAAAGCATCAATTCTTTGGCACTCAGCTTTCTTTATAGTCCAACTCTTACATCCATACATGACTACTGGAAAAACTATAGTTTTGGCTAGATAGACCTGAAAGCTAGACTGAGCTCAAATTTAATAAGAGGTCAGAACATCAGCAATTTGTTCTGACTTTTGATTTCTGACCTCTTATTAAATTTGAGCTCAGTTGCCAGCTCTCAGGCTTTCACAATTTTCTTCTTAGTTGGGGTGTTATGCAGTCTGTTTTTATTCTTTTAGTGGTTACCCTTGGAATCATAATGTATGTTCTCAATTTATCATAAGTTAATGTTAATCTTGGGGCTTCCCTGGCAGCTCAGCAGTAAAGAATCCATATGCAGTGCATATGAGTCCTTCTCATCATTAAAGAGCTTATTTAAAAGAAGGAAACAGGTTTCAGTATGTCCACATCAGTTAGTAATAGCCAGAGCTCTGAGGGAATGCTTAGGTGCAGAGGGGAAAATGAGCCTTGAGGTCTTTTAGGAGCCAAGTAGAAATCAGAGATTAGATCCGAGAGTAATCAGAGATATCTGCTAGAAACATATAACCTACCAAGACTGAATGACGAAGAAATAGAAAATCTAAAAAGACTAATTTGTAAGGAGATTGAATCAGAAACAAAAAACCTTCCAACAAACAAAAGTCCAGGATGAGATGGACAAACATTTAAAGAAAAATTAATACTGTCTCAAGCTCTTCCAAAAGATAGAATAGGAGAGAACACTTCCAAACTCAATTTATGATGTCAGCATTACCCTGATACAAAACCAGACAAGAACATGACAAAGAAATGAAAGTTATAGGCCAATATACCTGATGAACATAGATGCAAAAATCTTCAATGAAATATTAGAAAATCAAATTCAACAATATATTAAGAAGATGATGTACCATGATCAAGTGGGGTTTATTCCAGGGATGCAAGGATGGTTCAATACCTTCAAATCAATCAGAGCGATACACCACATTAACCAAATGAAGGATAAAAATCATATGATCATCTCAGTAGATACAGAAAAATATTCAGCAAAATTCACCATCCATTCAATTCAAAACCTCTCAACAAAAAGCTGTGGTATTCATGTAAAATAGACACATAAATGAATGGGTCAGAATAGAGAGCCCAGAAGTGAACCCACACATATATGGTCAATTAATTTATAACAACCGCAGTCCATGGGGTCGCTAAGAGTCAGACACGACTGAACGACTTCACTTTCACTTTTCACTTTCATGCATTGGAGAAGGAAATGGCAACCCACTCCACTGTTCTTGCCTGGAGAATCCCAGGGATGGGGGAGCCTGGTGGCTGTCGTCTATGGGGTCACACAGAGTTGGACACGACTGAAGCGACTTAGCAGCAGCAGCAGCAGCAGCAGCCACAAATATGCTGGGGGAAGTGATAGTCTCTTCCATAAATGGTGTTGGGAAAACTGGACAGCCACATGCAAAGGAATGAGACTGGATCTCTATCTTACACCATACACAAAAACAAACTCAAAATGGATTAAAAACCTGAACATAAAGACCTAAAATCATAACACTTCTAGAAGAAAACATAGGGGTAATTTCCTTGACATTGGTCTTGACAATGGTTTTTCTTGCTTTCTTTTTTTGGATTTGACACCAAAAGCAAAGGCAACAAAAGCAAAAAATAAACAGGTGAGACTACATCAAGTTAAAATGCTTCTGCACAGCAAAGGAAACTATCAAAGAAATGAAAAGGTAATCTACTGAATGGGAGAAAATATTTGCAAGTTGTGTATCTGATAAAGGGGTTAATATCTAAAAAGTTGAAGAATCTATACAATTCAATAGCAATAAAACAAATAATCCAATAAAAAAGTAAGCAGAAGAACTGAACAGACATTTTTCTGAAGAAAACAACCAAATGATCAATTGATATGTGAAAAGATGCTCAACACCACTCAACATCAGGGAAATACAGATCAAGACCACAGTGAGGTATCACCTCACACC
Organism: Bos grunniens; assembly: GCF_055505025.1. Lineage (NCBI taxonomy): Eukaryota > Metazoa > Chordata > Mammalia > Artiodactyla > Bovidae > Bos > Bos grunniens. The sequence goes on from NC_141192.1 coordinate 44,287,160, forward strand.
TGTTTGAATGACTTTTATCAAAAAGATAAGAGATCATAAATGTTGGTGAGGAGGGTGAGGAGAAAAGGGAACCTTTGTGCACTGTAGAGAATGTAAATTGGTTTCAGGCACTACAGAAAACAGTGTGGAGGCTCCTCAAAAAAATAAATGTAGAACTGTCCTGCTGCTGCTGCTGCTGCTGCTGAGTCGCTTCAGTCGTGTCCGACTCTGTGTGACCCCATAGATGGTAGCCCATCAGGCTCCCCCGTCCCTGGGATTCTCAAGGCAAGAACACTGGAGTGGGTTGCCATTTCCTCCTCCAATGCATGAAAGTGAAAAGTGAAAGTGAAGTCACTCAGTCATCTCTGACTCTTCGCGACCCCATGGACTGCAGCCTTCCAGGCTCCTCCGTGCAGGGGATTTTCCAGGCAAGAGTACTGGAGTGGCATATGATCCAGCAATTCCACATCTGGGTATTTATATGAAGAAAATGAATCATTATCTCAAAAAGACATCTGAATCCCTATATGCTTTGCAGCATTATTTACAATAGCCAAGACATGGAAACAGTGTTTTTATTGATGGAAGAATGAATAAAGAAAATGTTGCATACATACAATGGAATATTATTCAACCATAAAAAGAAGGAAATCTTGTCATCTGCAACAACATGGATGGATCTTGAGGGCATTACGCTAAATGAAATGCCATCAGAGAAAGTCAAATACTAATATGATCTCATTTACATGTGGAACTTTAAGAAGTTGAGCTCATAGCTACAGAGAACATACTGCTGATTTCCAGAGCAGGTGTTTGGGGCAGCAGGGGGCTGGAATAGTGACCAAAAGGTACAAATTTTCAGTTGTAGGAGAAACAAGTTCTGGGGATGTAACATACAGCATGATAACTATAGTTAACAATACTGTATCATATATTTGAAAGTTGTTAAGAGATCTTAAAAGTTCTCATCACAAGAAAAATAAATTTTTAACTCGGCAATATATGTTAACTAAACTTATTGTGGTAATTATTTCATGTTACATAAATATATCAAAACCTTACACTGTACCCCTTTGATGAATACGATGTTATATGTCAGTTGTGTCTCAATAAAACTGGCAGTGGGGAGATCTGGCTAATAAAGGACTTAAGCAACACAAGTCTTCCCTGGGGATTGTTTGGGGGTTTCCCAGCTTACTGGTGACTCCTTGCAGTTAAAACTGTGCTCTCTAGGATGAGGTAACCGCTGTTGGAGGGTGCCCTGCTCACATGGACATTGTGAGAATGTAACACCTGTGCTTGTATCAGGCTGGGCGTCATCACATCAGGGGAACAGAGATCAGAACCGGGTATTAGCAAACAGAAAATACCAGAGCAAGAAAGGAGGTAATTCATTTTGCAGTGCTTACTCCTAAGATAAAATGCGCAGCACAGAGTAAGCAGACAGGGTGTCAGAGTGGAGCTCAGCCTTGAGGTGACCTTAGGAGGACTGGGTTCTGCCTCTTCTATTGGTTGATATGTCACAGTGAGATTTCTTTAAATCAATGTGGTATGAGGTTTACTGAGAGAACTGAGCTGTTGAGTGGTCATGTGAGAAAGGCAGCTTGTCCCTAGTGCTGGGCACAGACTTGTGGACACTGAGTCCCAGGTTTCCAGGCCCAGTGCTCAAGAATGCCTGGGAGCTCCCTGTCCACACGCTAACAGGGCACTCAGAACAGGGAAGAACCAGACTTTTCTCTCTGTTCCCCATCCCATTCTGGGGGCGTTTGAAACTTCAGGGAGCAGACAGTTAATAGAATGTGATGAATAAACATGGAATCTTCTAAGAAGTGGGCTTTCTCCAGAGGTGTAGAGTGCACACTGAGACTTGACAACAAACCCCAAGAAGACACCAGCGAGGCCCAAGCCAGGAAGCCCAGCCCTTTTTAAAACTGCTTTTGGAAGAGAAGTGACCACAATGCTGACATCCTTCTCATCTCCATTGGCTTCAAAAAATGAGACCATTGGAGGGAAAATATTAAATTTAACCGGGGCCTAATTCTTTACCTTTGTAGGATGCAGGTTAGGTACCTAAGAATGGGTGTACACCTAACGGGACTGGTGGTGCAAAACTGGGGCCCTGTGCCCCATCCCCAAATCCCACCAAAACCAGAGGATGACTGATAACATCCTTAGGTGTTGCTACTCCTGAGACTTTGCATTTTACTGTCTTAAACCATCAAACCGAAGACTTATCTGGGAGATGGAGCTCTCCCTCAGCCTCCCAGACTCTTGGCGTTTACTAGGCTTCCTCAGCTGCTGATCCACTTCCTTATGGCCCAAGATGATTCCAAATAAAAATGACTGGGGGTCCCCTTTTTTGAGTGGCTCAACTAAAGCTGATATAAATGGATACCATTTTTTATGTCCTATTCCTCCTCCCCTCCAACCAGCAGTTAAGTTTGAACTCCCTCATTAGCCAGTCAATTTATTTCTGCCTTCCATCTGACTAGTGCAAAATTTAATCTAATTTAAAACGTAATCAGGTGAAGCAATCAACACAATATGGAAATCCAGGATTTCCTCTGCATAGTGTACAAATAAGAAAAATGTGTTTACCAGCATAATTAGGGAAGAACGCTTTACAGCATAGGGAATAACTTGGAGGAAGACCATGTACCTGCTGCTGGGGGATGATGAGGTGTCCACTCGCTGACCAGAACCCCTGACACAGGCAGACAGAAGAGCTGGTGACACCCTGGCAAGGACACTGAGAATAGGTTTGGGTGTCCACACGGGATCCTAACAGGCTCATCTGACAGTCAATCCTGGTTCAGCGGGAAAGGCAGTGAATTTTGCCCCGGAAAGTCTGTCTCATCATCGATGACTCCCTGTGTGAGCCTCAGTTCTTTTATCTGGCCAGTGGGGACCCGTCCCTACCCATCATGGTGGTTATGGGCACCACCTAGGTCCCAAGCCCAAGCTGGTCATAAGCACAAAAGCACTCTGCAGGTGCTACTTTTTTTTTAATCAAAGGAGACTGGTTATGCAGCAAACAATCATAGAAAGCAGATGCATCAGCCAATCAGCAGTTGGTGTGGGACACCTCACAGTGTCAGCGCTCAGGGACACCCAAGGGCCCATGCTGCAGTGTGCACAGCCCTTTCGGAAATTATATGCAGGATAAGTTTGGGCAGTGGGTGTCGATGAGTGCTGAGGATGAGATGATGTCGGGCAGAGTGAGGAGTTTAAATCTGCAAGGATGAGGAAGGAGCCCTTCAGGATTCACTCCTTCATTTAAAAAAATTATTTGCTCAACAAATGTCTATTGTGTGTTTGATCTAGATTAGGCAGAGGAGCAAAGCCACGAGGCAAAGCCGTGCAGTGCATGCTGGGAGCCTCCGAATAGAGCTATGAGAACATCAGGAGAGAGAGGGGGGAGAGAGGGAGACAGCAGGGAGGTTGTGGTGGATCAAGGAGTCTGCCTGCGTGCCTGGCTTTGATTCAGAGGCGCACAGCCACTGCCCTTGAAGACAGACCCAAGGAGAATGAATAAGTCTTCCCTCTGTTTTGGTGGATGCTCACCTCGCTGACGGGGCTGATTCAGGGAGTGGATTTGGAGGCGGTTGAGCCTCAGAGTGCCTGGAGCAGAAACGCTTCTGAGGGTTCCCAGACAGAGCCCAGAAGAGGTTCTGGGCCAGTTCACTGCAGGCAGCTGGATCTCTCTCTCTATCACACACACACACACACATGTGCACACACACACAGAGACATGCACACACACCACATGGCTGGCTCAAGCCTGGGACCTGATCCTATGATCCTTGACCTAGTGGAAGTCCTGGTCCCAGCACCTGAAGCCTTGACTACTTGGCTTAGGATGGAGAGGATTCCAAGGAATCCTCTTTCACATCTTTTGAGAGAGGGACACCTTGCCACTGAAGCAAAATCAAGGTCCTGGTGGCCTAGGTAGGCAAGTGAGTGGCACCAACAGCCCAAGAATGGGCAGACAGGCTCAAACCCACTTGCTCCCAATGTGAGCTTGGTCTGAAAATAAGACGGGAACAACCCAAGCTGTCCCTGCGTTCCCCATGTGTTCCTTCACCCCCCACATGCACTGGGTGGACGTAAGGGAGGGCTATCACTGGAGGCTGAATTGGCACATCGTGAAGACCAGAGGCTGGAGGGTCAGGAGGCCTGGAGTCTCTCACTGCTCCCTGATTGGCTGGTCTTATGACCGTGGGAACTTGCCTTGTCCTCTGGGCCTCAGTTTACTCCTTTGTAAATGGGAGGTGTTGGCTTAGAGCTGTGGTCCTCACCTGGCAGGTGGTGGTGGAGGGATGCAGAGTCAGCCCCTTAGAGGAGGGTGGGACCCAGCTGGAAGGGTGTTGGCTGGATGAAGGTGAGGAAGTTGGGGCCCCAGGGAACAAACATGTCACCTCACCCTGCTGCCCTAAAACCCACGTTAACTTTTTAAACTCCAGACCATCTCACAACTGATCATTACCACTCCTAAGGCAAGTACAGTAGAATTGATCTTCCTGTCTCCAAAAGAAGAAATCAATAAAAGAGTGACATCTTCCAGGAAACAGCTGAATCTTCAATATACGAGGATGCTGAAAACAAACTATTAATCCCCAAATTTAAAAACATCACAAAGTTATAATTGAAACAATTAAATTGATTGGTAGCTCTGACACTAAACTGAAAATTCACACCCCACCCTAACCTGGCACCACCCTAGGGAGTGACATTTCATGAGCCTTCTTGGAGTTGGCGGGGACAATTTCAACCCCAGCCTCCTCTCTGCCTTTGGCTCCAGCTTTCATGCCCTTTGCAGTGTGGGATCCACCCTCTGGCTTCTGCGTCCTCCCTCGCTACACAGTCCCAGGGCTGGGCTCTCTTCTTTGCCTATCCTCCCTGCCCTCCCTTGGCTCCCAACACAGTGGGCCCCTGGCCAGGTCCCCAGGGCCCTGCTCACCTTTTCTCTCACCCCTTCCCGTCAAGCTTCCCAGCCTTCATCCCTTTCCTCAAACCTCCCTATGTCTTCTGCACAGAGCAGTCTGGCCTAGCCTGGCCTCTTACTCCACAGAGAAGGCAGGGCTCATCTGGAAGCAACATTCTCTCGACTGCCCTCCTCCCCAGACCAACCAGGGCCCCACTGTGCCTGACCCCTCCAGCCTCAGGGCCTGCACTCTGGACTCCCTCCTTCAGCTGCCTCAGCCCCTTCAGCTCAGGAGTACATGGCCCCTGGAGATTTAAAGAAAGCACTGTGTGTTAACAGGGAAAGCTCTATGCCTGGCGATCAGGAGACCCACACCACAAGGCAGCGCAGTCTCCTCCACCACCTCCAGTCCCCTTGAGCAGAGGAAGCCCACCTGGAGAGGACCCCTCTGGCCCCTCCATCCGGCCCCTCCTCTGGCTGTGCCCCCTCCTTCCAGCCCTCAGCCCTTAGGTCCTGCAGGCCCTTGCTCTGGCCCAAGGCCCTGGTACTGGCTCCATGGGGCCACCTGCTCTCTCACACAGGCTGGAGGAGGCTCCATAGCTCTGGGTCCTGATGGTGGAGGGAGGCAGGGAGGAAAATGCCCAGTGTGGTCCAGCCCCCAGATGAAGCAGACATGATGCAAACCATGATTTCTTAATATTCTCAGTGTGATTCTGTTCAGTGAGACTGTCTTCGTCTCTCTTTGATCAAACTCTTTTCACTTTCCTTCTTTGGCATGAGGAGGGATGAATGCATCTCCAGGGCAGAGTAAGGGGGAAGAAAACTCCCCATTACAGGGAAAAGCTCTCGGTGCCCCAGAAGAACAGTCCTCTGACCTTGTTCCTGCTGCCCTCAGCCTGCCCTCTGACCTCCTTCTCCACATCATTCCCACCTGGAAAACCTGGAAATTCCCTGCGTCTCATCAGCATCCTTAGTCCCTTGCTCACTCTCCACTGCTGCTTGCCGCCCACAATCCCTTCCTCTGAAATGGCCCTCCCCAAGTCCTTGCTGCCCTCCAGTTGCTACATCCAGTGCAGAGCTTAAATACTTTTTCATTTGCCACTTCAGGCTCCTGAGGCAGAAGCAATCCTTGCTTTTCTCTAAGCTATAGGCTGTTCCTTCCCCAGTTCTCCGCCTCTTAGTTGAGAGTATTTCTTGTCTGCTCTCTGAATTCTAGCTGCCTTCCGTTCTCTCACAATTTTCAAACCTCAGTGCGAGACTCAGAACCTCCCCATGGAACTTAAGGTCCCCAAAGCTCAGTACCTATAAATCTACAAAATGGCCACCAGGCTTTTTTTTTTTTTTTGCCACCAGGCATTTTGAGCTCCGTCTGCCCCAGGCTGAACTTGTTGCCCTCTTTTCTAAATCTCGCAGCGCTTTTTTCTCTTTTAATGAATGCCACGATTGTTCATGACCGTTTATCCCCTGCACTCAGCATACATCTCTGCCTGGCCCCCGCTCCTCACCTGCCACACAAGCCTTCTCTGAGGCCTCACCACTCTCCTCCAGGACACTCCGCGGTGCTGCCGGCATGAACTTCCTGAAGCTGCTCCTGTTTCACGGCTTCTGAAACCCAAGCCTTAGGGGCAACAGGCTCTTCTCATTTGAATACTGTGAGACTGCAAGAGACCCAGCGGTATGCAAGCTCGACAGCGCCCTCCGATGGATGTTGTCTGGGGCAACAGCCAGTGTAAAGAGTTTGGGTTTGCTTTTTATTGATTAATTTTTAATTAAAATTATTGGAGTATAGTTGATTTACAATATTGTGTTAGTTTCTGCTGTACATCACAGTGAATCAGTTATACATATACATATATCTACTCTTTTAAAGATTCTTTTCCTACATAGGCCATTACAGAATATTGAGTAGCTCCCTATGTTATACAACATATTTTTATTTGTAATATATTTTGTATATAGTAGCGTGTATGTGTCAATACCAATTTCCCAATTTATCCCTCCCCCTTTCTCCCCGGTAACCATAAGTTTGTTTTCTACACCTGCAACTTTATCTCTGTTTTGTAAATAACTTTATTTGTACCCTTTTATTAGGATTCCGCATGTAAGTGATATTATATAATATTTGTCATAGTCTATCTGACTTGCTTAACTCAGTATGACAATCTCTAGGTCCACCGACATCACTGCAAATGACATTATTTCATTCCTTTTCAGTCAGTCAGTCATTTCAGTCGCTCAGTGGTGTCCAACTCTTTGCAACCCCATGGACTGCAGCATGCCAGGCCTCCCTGTCCATTGCCAATTCCCGGAGCTTACTCAAACTCATGTCCATTGAGTCGGTGATGCCATCCAACCATCTTATCCTCTGTCGTCCCCTTCTTCTCTTGCCTTTGACCTTCTCAGCATCAGGGTCTTTTCCAATGAGTCAGTTCTTCAAATCAGGCAGCCAAAGTATTGGAATTACAGCTTCAGCATCAATCCTTCCAATGAATATTCAGGACTCATTTCCTTTGGGATGGACTGGTTGGATCTCCTTTCAGTCTAAGGGACTCTCAATAGTCTTTTCCAACACCACAGTTCAAAAGCATCAATTCTTCAGTGCTCAGCTTTCTTTATAGTTCAACTCTCACATCCATACATGACTATTGGAAAAAACTATAACTTTGACTAGACGGACTTTGTTGGCAAAGTAATGTCTCTGCTTTTTAATATGCTGTCTAGGTTGGTCATAGTTATTCTTCCAAAGAGCAAATTTCTTTTAATTTCATGGCTGCAGTCACCATCTGCAGTGATTTTGGAGCCCAAGAAAATAAAGTCTGTCACTGTTTCCATTGTTTCCCCATCTATTTGCCATGAAGTGATGGGACAGGATGCCATGATTGTAGTTTTCTGAATGCAGAGCTTTAAGCCACCCTTTTCACTCTTCTCTTTCACTTTCATCAAGAGACTCTTTAGGTCTTCTTTGCTTTCAGCCGTAAGGGTGATGTCACCTGACTATCTGAGGTTATTGATATTTATCCCGGCAATCTTGATTCCAGCTTGTGCTTCCTTCAGCCTACCACTTCACATGATGTACTCTGTATATAAGTTGAATCAGCAGGGTGACAACATATAGCCTTGATGTACTCCTTTCCCAGTTTGGAACCAGTCCATTGTTCCATATCCAGTACAAACTGTTGCTTCTTGACCTGCATACAGGTTTCTCATGAGTCAGGTCAGGTGGTCTGCCACAGACCACCTGAATTTTCCACAGTTTGTTATGATCTACACAGTCAAAGGCTTTGGCATAGTCAATAAAGCAGAAGTAGATGTTTTTCTGGAATTCTCTTGCTTTTTCGATGATGCAAAGGATGTTGGCAATTTGATCTCTGGTTCCTCTGCCTTTTCTAAATCCAGCTTGAACATCTGGAAGTTCATGGTTCACATACTATTGAAACCTGGCTTGGAGAAATTTGAGAATTACTTTGCTAGTGTGTGAGATGAATGCAATTGTGCAGTAGTTTGAACATTCTTTGGCATTGCCTTTCTTTGGGATTGGAATGAAAACTGACCTTTTCCCGTCCTGTGGCCAGGGCTGACTTTTCCAAACTTGCTGGTATATTGAGTGCAGCACTTTCACAGCATTATCTTTTAGGATTTGAAATAGCTCAGTTGGTATTCCATCACCTCCACTAACTTTGTTCATAGTGATGCTTCTGAAGGCCCACTTGATTTCACATTTCAGGATGTCTGGCTCTAGGTGAGTGATCACGCCATCGTGGTTATCTGGATCATGAAGATCTTTTTTGTACAGTTCTTCTGTGTATTCTTGCCACCTTTTCTTAATATCTTCTGCTTCTTTTAGGTCCATACCATTTCTGTCCTTTATTGTATCCATCTTTGCATGAAATGTTCCCTTGGTATCTCTAATTTTCTTGAAGAGATCTCTAATCTTTCTCATTCTATTGTTTTCTTCTATTTCTTTGCATTGATCACTGAGGAAAGCCTTCTTTTCTGTCCTTATTAGTCTTTGGAACTCTGCATTCAAATGGGTATACCTTTCCTTTTCTCCTTTGCTTTCCACTTCTCTTCTTTTCTCAGCTAATTGTAAGGCCTCCTCAGACAGCCGTTTTGCCTTTTTGCATTTCTTTTTCTTGGGGATGGTCTTGATCCCTGCCTCCTGTACAATGTCATGAACCTCTGACCTAGTTCTTCAGGCACTCTATCAGATCTAATCCCTTGAATCTGTTTGTCACTTCCACTGTATAATTGTAAGGGATTTGATTTAGGTCATACCTGAATGATCTAGTGGTTTTCCCTACTTTCTTCAATTTAAGTCTGAATTTGGCAATAAGGAGTTCATGATTGGAGTCATAGTCAGCTCCCAGTCTTGTTTTTGCTGACTGTATACAGCTTCTCCATCTTTGGCTGCAAAGAATATAGTCAGTCTGATTTCAGTATTGACCATCTGGTGATGTTCATGTGCAGAGTCTTCTCTTGTGTTGTTGGAAGAGGGTTTTTGCTATGACCAGTGTGTTCTCTTGGTAAAACTCTATTAGCCTTTGTCCTGTTTCATTCGGTACTCCAAGGCCAAATTTGCCTGTTACTCCAGGTGTTTCTTGATTTCCTACTTTTGCATCCCAATCCCCTATAATAAAAAGGACATCTTTTTTGGGTGTTAGTTCTAGAAGGTCTTCACAGAACCATTCAACTTCAGCTTCTTTAGCATTACTGGTTGGGGCATAGACTTGGATTACTGTGATATTGAATGCTTTGCCTTGGAAACAAACAGAGATCATTCTGTCATTTTTAAGATTGCATCCAAGTAGTGCATTTTGGACTCTTTTGTTGACTATGATGGCAACTCCATTTCTTGTAAGGGATTCTTACCCACAGTAGTAGATACAATGGCCATCTGAATTAAATTCATCCATTCCAGTCCATCTTAGTTTGCTGATTCCTAAAATGTCAACATTCACTCTTGCCATCTCCTGTTTGACCACTTCCAATTTGCCTTGATTCATGGACCTAACATTCCAGGTTCCTATGCAATATTGCTCTTTACAGCATTGGACTTTACTTCCATCACCAGTCACATCCACAACTGGGCATTATTTTTGCTTTGACTCTGTCTCTTCATTCTTTCTGGAGTTATTTCTCCAGTCTTCTCCAGCAGCATATTATAGGGTACCTACTGACCTGTGGATTTCATCTTTTAGTGTCCTATCTTTTTGCCTTTTCATATGTTCATGGGGTTCTCAAGGCAAGAATACTGAAGTGTTTTGGCATTCCCTTCTCCAGTGGACCACGTTTTGTCAGAACTCTCCACCAAGACCCTTCTGTCTTGGGTGGCCCTACACGGCATGGCTCATAGTTTCATTGAGTTAGACAAGGCTGTGGTCCTTGTGATCGATCAGTTTGATTAGTTTTCTGTGATCGTGGTTTTCATTCTTTCATTCTGGAGGTAATGAAGATAAAGGTGACCTCCTTCAAAAGGTCCCGTGGATGCACTGCTGCACTCAGTGCCCCCGACCCTACAGCAGGCCACTGCCGACCCACACCTCCACCAGAGACTCCTGCTTCTCACAGGCAAGTCTGGGTCAGTCTCTCGTGGGGTCATTGCTTCTTTCTCCTGTGTTCTGGTGCACACAAGGTTTAGTTTGTGCCCTCCAAGAGTCTGTTTCCCCAGTCCTGTGAGTTCTGTAATCAAATCCCATGGGCTTCCAAAGTCAAATTCTCTGGCGGTTTTCAGTCCCTTTGCCAGATCTTCAGGTTGAGAAAGAGTTATGGGTCCTAGAACTCTCTTAACAGTGGGAGAATTTCTTTGGTATAATTGTTCTGCAGTTTGTGGTTGTCTGCTCAGAGGCTCTGTGGTGGGGTTGATGGCCACCTCCTCCACGAGGGCTTGTGCCACAGTCTGTGTGACCCAGGTAGCAGCACCCAGAGCCCCTGCCCCTGTGGCAGGCCACTGCAGACCCGTACCTCCACAGAAGACTCAAACACAGGTCTGGCTCGGTCTCTGTGGGGTCTCTGGATCCTGGTGTGCACAAGGGTTTTTTTGAACCCTCTGAGCATCTCTGGCAGGTATGGGGTTTGATTCTAAATGCGATTTTGCCCCTCCTACCGTCTTGCTGTGGGACCTTTGCCCTCGGATCTGAGATGTCTTTTTTTGGTGGGATCCAGCATTCTCCTGTTGATGGTTGTTCAGCAGTGAGCTGTAATTTTGGAGTTCTTGCAGGAGATGAGTGCACGTCCTTCTACTCCACCATCTTGAGAGCTCATTCTTTTTAGTGACTGAATAATAGTCCATTGTATATACACACCACATCTTCTTTATACATTGCTCTGTTGATGGACATTTAGGTTGCTTCCATGTTCTGGCCTTTGTAAATAGTGCTGCAATGAACACTGGGGTACACGTACCTTTTCAAATTATGGTTTTGTCTGGATATATGCCCAGTAGTGGGGTTGCTGGGTCATAAGGTAGCTCTACGTTTACTTTTTTAAGGAACCTTCTACAGCATGTATTCTCCATAGTGGCCGCACCAATTTGCATCCCCACCAACAGTATAGGAGTGTTCCCTTTTCTCTAGACCCTCTCCAGAGTGTATGGTTTGAGATTTTTTGATAAGGGTGGGTTTGTTTTTTAAATAAAGGAGACAAGTAGAGATACAGAGGATTCACAAGGACCAGAGGATGAATGAGTCTCCTGGGAACATTGTGAGCAGAGGAGAGTGGCATGCAGGGCAGATTCTTTGTGTATTTAGGTGTCTGCTCCCGAAGCATCTGCTATTCTTCTCTGATTAGGGTCATTGTTTTGAATGCAGGTGTTTTTGGGTTTTTTTCTTTCTGGAATGCCCTCTTGTAACTGTGTGATATGGCCCTCCTATAGTATATGTTTAATTAAAATGTTAACATAGTCTTTGAAAGGATGGATAAATGTATCTCCTGGCCCAGCAATGTGCCAATAACCCAGTGGTGCTGAACAATAAATTAGACTGGATGAAGTCACCCTAGAAATTTATGATAGACTTGTGGGGACAAAGATCACAGACTTTTCTAGGGGGAGAAGAGGTGGGTTCAGGGGAAGAGGAAGACCTGTAACAGGGCATGATTCCAGGATCCAGCCTGCGACAGGCTTAATGAGGGCCCAGAACAAAGGGCCTCTGGAAACACAAAATCACTGGAGTCTGGGAAGCAGTGGAATTTGGTAGAGTTGATGTAGAAAGATAAGAAGAGGCGTCCCTGGTCTCATCTCAGCTGGAGCCTTCCCAGAGCTCCAGGGACTGGCCTCTCTCTGTCGCAGCTGCACCGGGCTTGACAGTTTCTGGACTACCCAGGGTCTTTGACCTTAGTGCTCCAGGTGTCAAGAGTGCTTTCCTCCCTTTATTTTAAGCTGTAGGTTTGACCAGTATTCATGTGTGGTGAGACCAACAGATCAGGAGATGATTGCTGTTGGAAAGAGTCTATTATTGCTGTGGACTGAACATGTGTGTCTCTCCTTCAACTCCTAGGTTGAAAACCTAATGCCCAATTCAAAGGTATCGGGAGATGGGGCCACTAGGAGGTGATCAGGTCATGAGGGTGGAGCCCCCAAGAATGTGGTTAGATGCCCTGAAAAAAGAGAGCCTTGAGAGCTCCCTCCCCCTTCTCCACCTGAGGACACGGTGAGAAGAACCAGGAAGTGGGTTTCACTGGACACTGAGTCTACTGGCACCTGATCTTAGACTTCCAGTCCCCAGAACTGTGAGAAATAAATGTCTCTGGGACTTCCTCGGTGGTACAGTGGATAAGAATCCATCTGCCAATGCAGAGGACATGAGTTTGATCCCTGGTCTAGGAAGATTCCACATTCCACAGGGCAACTAAGCTCACGCACCGCAACTACTGAGCTTGTGCTCTGGAGCCTGCGAGCCACAACTGCTGAAGCCTGAGTGCCTAGAGCCTGTGCTGCACAGCAAGAGAAGCCGCTGCCATGGGAAGGCTGCTCACTGCAAAGAGTGGCCCCTGCTCATTACAACCAGAGAAAGCCCACACGCAGCAGTGAAGACCCGGGCAGACAAAAGTAAGTAAATAAGTAAATAAATAAAAATTATTAAAAAAGAAATAAATGTCTCTTATTTATGAGCCACCTAGTCTGTGTGGTATTTTGTTATAACAGCCTCAAGATAGATATGCTCAGATAATAGCACTCACAGATCATTAGGGGAGGGGGCACACCATGCCATGGGTGGGTGGGAGACACGTGGGGAAAGCTCCAGGGTGCTCAGGTGGCAGAGGGAAGGGGAAATGTAGGCAAAGAGCCTTTGCTGTGGTTTCTGGGGGAAGAAACAGGCAACGCAGGGTCAGTGGGCTCAGGACTGGCTGGTTTGGATCATTTCCGGGCTCTGGGGCATAGGGACTCTCTGGTTGCCTGGTACCTGCCCTGGGCAATGAGGTCAGATTGATAGTGGTTCTTGAGAGTGAGAACCACAGAGGTGGTGGGTTGTGGGCTCTGGGTGGTTGGTTTGCATTTGAAAGGTGCTCTCTAGGACAGCTGTCCACTCTGTGGGAAGAGGGAAGCTGAAGGAGGGGCAGTGCCTCCAGGGTCAGAAGGCCCAGATGTCAACACATCAGAAAACAGAAAATAAAAATCATGATTAACACACCTTTCCTCTTCTTAGCTCCACCTTCTTCTCCTTCCAGGTTCAGCCTCAAAACCTACCTCCTTGAAGAAGACAATGGGCAGGGAAGGCTTTTCCTTTTATTTCTTTCAAAGAACCCAGCATGAGTTAAGATTATTGCCTTAGCTGCAGTTCCTGGAAAACAGAGTGAGGCAAAGATTTAGTGGCAATGTTCTATTTGGGAGGGAAGAGTTTGAGGCAGTGAGAGAGAGAAGGGAAGTGAGGTAGGGAGGGAGGCGTTATCTGCCCAGTGAGGTACTGCTCTGCCGGGGCAGCTTTTGCGGGCTTCAAATGACGACTCAGCAGGAGCCCCTGTTCCACTCCCAGCGCACAGCTGCCAGACAGGCTGCATGGAGACGAGGGAAAGCAGGCTCTCCCCTCCTGCTCTCCCTCCATGGATCAGTGCTCCTTCACGCTCTGGGCTGCCTGATCTGACCACCTGAAGCCGGACCTTCAGACCAGTGTGGTGGCATTTTTAACTCAAGTCTGGAAGTGGCAAGAGAAGACATCAACTCTGAGTTCAGGGAGAGAGCTGGCATTCCAAAAGGCAGTTTACTGGTCTGTCCCTGGAAGGTCCAGGGAGTGTTGGAACTGAGACGTCTGGAGCTACATCTGATCTAGGGTTAGGGTTAGCTGGCCTAGACCCAGCTAGACCAGAAACATCTTCGAGGCAGAGACTGTGTCTGCTTGATTTATACCTTGTCGCCAGACCCAGCATACTGCCTGGAGGGAAGTAGGTGCTGAACCCAGGTTTGCAATTCCAAGTTCAACTTCTAGAGTGAGTTGCATGGCTGTGTGTTCCCCAAGTGACTGATCCACTCTTGTCTCCACAATATGTTCATAGCTAGGCTGTGAGGACCCTGAGGATGCAGAGCATTTCCTTTTTTCCTAGTGATTAGCTCGGAGTCTGGAGTATAGTAGGTGCTCAGTGAACACGTGCCGTCACATGCTGAGTGAATGCGTGTAGCTTGCAGAGGGGTGGCTAGACCATCTGAGTTATTTCACAAGTGGGCCCACTTGACTTGCAAGACACTCCTGTGCCGCTTGTTCAAATACAGTGAAACCAAGGTGCTCCAATCTGGAAGACACCATTTCATTTGTTCATTACTCACTTGTGATAGCAAAGACTTTGTTTTCTGGTAATATGCCAGATTAGACAACCTGAAGATTTTCTTGCTTATAGAACACCTGGAAATAATGATCAAAACGTTACAACTGTAACTCAGTGGGACCCTGTGCGGTCTTCCCAAGACAGAGCTCCCCCATGTCCTCTGCCTATCTCTTATTTGTAGAAAAGCTTTAGTTTTCCAGGCCTCCCCTGAGTCACAAAACCTGACTCAAGAATTAATGACTAAAATAATGAGAACATGTAGCAACAAGAAAAACAAAAAATAGCAGTTGGACCACAAGAAACATGATAATTTATACAATAGATAGATCAGCTGTATAGCAGTCATAGAATTTTTAGTTCCTCCCTGGAGGACATGGGTAGCAGTGTCTGATGCACATTTCTGAGTTATTTTACAGAATAAAAAGGTGTTTGTTACACCACCTTGTCACCCCTCCAACAACCAAAAGATCGTGCATGAGCTGATTACACACCCTGAAGCCCCTCCCTCACCTGGCCTGTAAAGACCCTTCCCTGAAACCCACTGGGGAATTAGGGTTTTTTAAGCATTAGCTGCCAACACTTCTTGTTTGGCACCTGCAATAAATGCATTTTCCTTCACCACAAACTGGTGTCAGTTGATGGGCTTTACTTTGTACAGGTGAGTGGACCCAAGTCTGGTTCAGTAACACTGTCTATTGAGATGCATAATTGAGATTTCAAGAAAGGAAGGCGTCTCCCCAAGGGCAAAACCAAATAGTTACAGTTGATCTTCATTATTCGTGAACTCCGTATTTGGTAAATAGATTAATTGCAGAATTTATTTGTAACTCCAAAATCAATACCTGGGGAGCCTTCACAGTCATTTGCAGATGTGTTCAGTTCAGTTCAGTTGCTCAGTTGTGTCCTACTCTGCAACCCCATGGACTATAGCATGCCAGGCTTCCCTGTCCATCACCAACTCCCGGAGCTCACTCAAAACACATCCGTCGAGTTGGTGATGTCATCCAACCATCTCATCCTCTGTTGTCCCCTTCTCCTCCTGCCTTCAATCTTTCCCAGCATCAGGGTCTTTTCCAAAGAGTCAGTTCTTTGCATCAGGTGGCCAAAGTATTGGAGTTTCAGCTTTAGCATCAGTCCTTCCAATGAATATCCAGGGTTGATTTCCTTTAGGATTAACTGATTTGATTTCCTTGCAGTCCAAGGGACTCTCAAGAGTCTTCTCCAACACCACAGTTCAAAAACATCAGTTCTTCAGTGCTCAGCTTTCTTTATAGTCCAACTCAGATCCTTACAAGACCACTGGAAAAACCATAGCTTTGATTAGATGGACCTTTGTTGGCAAAGTAATGTCTCTGCTTTTTAATATGCTGTCTAGGTTGGTCATAGTTTTTCTTCCAAGGAGCAAGCGTCTTTCATGGTGGCACTCACCACCTGCAGTGATTTGGGAGCCCAAGAAATTAAAGTCTTTCGCTATTTCCTTTGTTTCCCCCTCTATTTGCTATGAAGTGATGGGACTGGATGCCATGTGTATAGAGCCACAGAAAAATGTGAGCCACTCTGTGTGCATGTCTAGCTGAGGTTGGTCAAGGTGATGCTCTTGTCTCAGCTCTCACACTAGACAGGCACCCTCTCCACAGGCTGCTTGGTGCTACATTTTCACATTTAAGTCCTTTGTGTTGTTGCTTTCACTGTTTAAAATGGCCCCCAAATGTGGTGCTGAAGTGCAGTCTGGTGTTGCTAAGTTTAATAGAGGCATGTTGTGCCTTACAGAGAAAATATATGTATTAGATAAGCTTCATTCACTCAACTCTATGAGTTATAGGGTTGTTGGTTGTGAATTCAATGTTAGTGAATCCACAATATTATTTTTTAAAGTATCCTTAAACACACATAAAGAGAACAAGGGAAGTGAACAATTATGTATTGATCAGTCGATGAAAATATTGTGACCAGAGGCTTATAGGAATCTAACTGTAGTTCCCCTGGGAACAGTAGTTCAGTATTCAGTTACTCAGTGATTCTCGACTTTTCAGAAGGTGACTACCACAAACAACAGGAATCAAGTATATCTAATAGGAGTTTCAAGAGAGAATAGGGAAAATTGATGTCTGAAGTGGCTGAGAATTTTCCAGAATTGATTAAAGACACATGTTTTCAGATTCACTAAGTACAATGTGTCCCAAGATCAAGAGAAATTCACGTGTTGACTCAGCATACAGAACCCACAGAAAACCCACCATAAACATCTTTAAAACAACCACACAAAAAAAGACAGTATAAAAAGTAAATACTATTAGATTGACAATACAATTCTTGATAGCAGCAACAGACGATAGAATACAGTGGAATTTCATTTCAAGTACTAAGAGAAAATAACTGATATCCTAGAAATCTATGTCAATATAAACATTATTCAAGAATCAGGGGAAAACAAAGATATTTCCAGACAAACAAGGATTAAAATGATTTTCTGCTAGCAGAATCTCACTGAAAGAATGACTGAGTATTTGTTTCAGGAGTAAAGAAACTGAACCCACAAGGAAAGAGTGAGCTGCCACAGAGGAGGAAAGAAAGAAATTTATCAACAAAGAAGTAAATCTATAGGAACACTCCATGTAAAACAAACACAGATAGGGCTTGAGCAGTATTCTCAACATTTGTTCATTCAATAAATATTTATTGAGCATGTAAAACATACCAGCAACTCTTTTCAGTGTTAGTAAGATAATGGTGAATAAAAAAGACCCAAAATGCCGATCCTCATGAGAATTATAAATAAATAGATAAAATATTTAGCATGCTGCAGGGGGATACATGCAATAGTGAAAAGTTAAGTCAGGGAGGGGGAAGGGGGACAGGGATAAACAAAGCTCCATCCTCACCTTGAAGTCCAGTCAACTCAAAGGATAATAAGCAAACTGGAGGCTGAGGATGAGATACTTTGTTCTTGTCTCTGCGTTCATCTTCTTAGAGGCAAGATCACCTTTTTAACCCCTCATCCAAAGTGACTTAAAAAAAAGAAAAAGGACACCATGAGCAGCCACCCTTGTGCGTGCATGCTAAGTTGCTTCAGTCATGTCCGACTCTTTGAGACCCAGTGGACTGTAGCCCACCAGGCTCCTCTATCCATGGGATTCTCCAGGCAAGAACACTGGAGTGGGTTGCCATGCCCTTCTCCAACCTCCTTCTAAAGGGACAATCTATGAAGATCAGTGCAAGTGGCAAAGCCATGAGAGGTAAATGCAGTGACCCTTGGGCAGTTTGGCAGTGGAGGTTGTCTACAGCCAATCTGAGTCTTCCCAACTTTAAGGAAAATGCAACAAGCTAATTGGGCAGAAACCCAAAGGACTGAGAGGGTCCTGGTAAGTTGGAGAGATATTAGAATTTAGCATTTGGAAGAGTTTGGGAAGAAGGGTGTTTAAATCAAACCCTTCTGAGGGAAAGTGAGTAAGAGATTTTGTGGGTTGTGGCCAGTTGTAAATTTATTTTAATGCCAGAGTTTTTAAAATGCGGATTTTACAATCTATGAATCAGTTTTATTTATGAACTTAAACTTAATCTATTTTCTTCCTGTTCCCTTGCATAAAATAGGCTGAGCTTGCCTGGTGTGACTCAAACTGTGAAGCAGAACAATTGTGCAATATCAGAGTTCTCCAACTTGTAAAATTCAAATTTGTCTAATTTATAAACAATATTCATGAATGGTTTTCTAGGATAAAGGCACCGTTCTTCCAACACACTTCTGGGCAATTCCATCCCTGTGCAGGTCCTACTGTGCTCAGCCAGGTGGGGAGCACTTCCCAGTCTCCGCTGATGCCCCAGAGCCAGGACAGAGGGAGTACAGCACTGCCCTTCCCGTGAGGCTCTCAGAACTGACTTCCACCACCCTGTGTGTGAAATGGTCCAAATAGCGTCTCCAAGAGAAAACAAACTCTGAGTTACAAACAGCTGAATTCAATTAATTTTTGAAATTCATACCCACATGTTCAATTCAGTTCAGTCACTCAGTCATGTCCGAGCAACCCCATGAATCGCAGCAGGCCAGGCCTCCCTGTCCATCACCAACTCCCGGAGTTCACTCAAACTCACGGCCATTGAGTCGGTGATGCCATCCAGCCATCTTATCCTCTGTCGTCCCCTTCCCCTGCCCCAATCCCTCCCAGCATCGGAGTCTTTTCCAATGAGTCAACTCTTCGCATGAGGTGGCCAAAGTATTGGGGTTTCAGCTTTAGCATCATTCCTTCCAAAGAAATCCCAGGGCTGATCTCCTTCAGAATGGACTGGTTGGATCTCCTTGCAGTCCAAGGGACTCTCAAGAGTCTTCTCCAACACCACAGTTCAAAAACATCAATTCTTTGGCACTCAGCTTTCTTCACAGTCCAAATCTCACATCCATACATGACTACTGGAAAAACCATAGCCTTGACTAGACGGACCTTTGTTGGCAAAGTAATGTCTCTGCCTTTCAATATGCTGTCTAGGCTGGTCATAAGTTTCCTTCCAAGGAGTAAGCGTCTTTTAATTTCATGGCTGCAATCACCATCTGCAGTGATTCTGGAGCCCCCAAAAATAAAGTTTGACACTGTTTCCACTGTTTCCCCATCTATTTGCCATGAAGGGATGGGACCAGATGCCATGATCTTCGTTTTCTGAATGTTGAGCTTTAAGCCAACTGTTTCACCTCTTTCACTTTCATAAAGAGGCTTTTAAGTTCCTCTTCACTTTCTGCCATAAGGGTGGTGTCATCTGCATATCTGAGGTTATTGATATTTCTCCAGGCAATCTTGATTCCAGCTTGTGCTTCTTCCAGCCCAGCGTTTTTCATGATGTACTCTGCGTATAAGTTAAATAAGCAGGGTGACAGTATACAGCCTTGACGTACTCCTTTTCCTATTTGGAACCAGTCTGTTGTTGAGAGGGATGCAAAATCAGAGGACAATGACAGATGATCAAGACGGACGATTCATAACTTCAATGAGGAAACTGCTATGCTCTCAGCCCCCAGATTCCTCAGCATTTTCTTGGAGAACTGAACCCCTCCAGGCTGGGGAGGGGAAGAAGCTCATTCTAGTCACGCCAAGGAGAATGAATCACTCTTACCATCTAGAGGGTAAGCCAAACAAAAGAGTCAGTCACATCCTAATTTTCCCCTGGAAGCAACTTCAATGGTTTCTGCTCCCTGTAGGAGGGAGTGGGGTGCACCCAACAGCCTGGAGGAGAAGGAGTGCTGGGAGGCGGGCACCCCTGCATCCTGAGGGGCGAGCTCTCCTCTGGGAGTTTAGGTGATGGGTGGAGTGTGAGTCATGGTGGGGACTGTGCTCGGGGTCAGTTCTCTGTGTCCTCTGAGCTCTCGTGAGGACACAC
Source organism: Bos grunniens (assembly GCF_055505025.1). NCBI lineage: Eukaryota > Metazoa > Chordata > Mammalia > Artiodactyla > Bovidae > Bos > Bos grunniens. Next base: position 44,307,180 of record NC_141192.1, read on the forward strand.
CTGGGAAGGGCCACCATAGATGATGCTGGGAACTTGGAACTTGAAATCCAAGGCTTGTATCTGACTCAAGGAGACAGGAGCTTGTGTGACAAAAAAGGAAACTGGAATGAGTAATATCTGCTGTCCTGGAGCCAGATCCGGAGGAATCTGATCAGCACCACCTGGGGAGCCTGAAGAAAACAGGCAGATATTAGCCCCACCCCAGAAACGCCAGATCAGAGATTCTGGCACAGAGTCCAGGACTGTGTGCTTTATCAAACTTCCCTGGTAATTCAGATGATGAGCCTGGTCAAGGAAAGCATGGTATGTGGAATCCAACAGGAAGTCTCACACTGGAGATTCATTCATCAGAATTATATTGGCACAGAAAGCACTCTTCCAAATCAATGTGGAAAATATGGCAATCACATGGAAATATGGACAAGGCAGTTTTATTTTTAAAAACACAAATGGTCAATACTTACTTGGAAAGATGTTCATCCTTACTATTAAAGAAGCAACCAGATGCAATTGTTTCTACGCAACACATTGGCAAAGATAGAAACATTGGATTGTTCTTAATGTAGGAGGGTATGGCAACACTCGCACTCTTGCACTCTGTTAGTGGAGTCGTAAATGATGCCACCTATTTAGGGAGCTTTTAAATGAAAGAAACACTTTTAAATAAATGTAGCTTTCATGAAGCCTTGGGGTTTCCCAGGTGGCACTAGTGGTAAAGAACCCGCCTGCCAGTGCAGGAGACATGAGAGATGCAGGTTTGATCCCTGGGTTGGGAAGGTCCCCTGGAGGGGGCAATGGCAACCCCCTCCACTATTCTTGCCTGAAGAATTCCACGGACAGAGAAGCCTTGTAGGCCTCAGTCCACAGGGCTGCACACAGTTGGACACGACTGAAGCGACTTACCGGGCACAGGCAGCTTTCGTGAAACAATTCCAAGGGTTTTACTCAGATACACAGATATTTGAGGAAGCAAGTCAAACACATATGCATGAACATGGTCCTTGCAGCATTGTTTATCATAGCAAGATCTGGAAATGACCTAAATGTCCTTTAATAGGTGGCAAAACCACAGAAGAGACTAATAATAATTTAACTGTTAAGAATCACTCAAAAAAAAAAAAAAGAATGACCCAGATCTACATGTGCTGACATGGAACAGGGTGTGGAGATGCTGTTTCACAAAAGAAAAAAAAAACAGAAGCAATGTATATGGTTGGAATTCATTTTGGGTAAAACAAAAGTGGGTAGAAATAGGTATTTGTGTTTATATGTGCCCAGAACACTGAGAGAGGAACCTAGGAAACTGTAAACTGAAGTTAATTTAGAGAATGGGAATAAGATTTCAGTAAGAGGCATTCTTAATTTAGTTTTCATTGACAATCTTATAAATGATTTGAATTTTACCATGAGCATATATTACTTTTATAAAACAAAATAAGGCAATTAAGCCAAAGTAAGGGAAGTAAGAGCTCAGCTGTAGGCATATGCAGTGGCTGTGAGAATGGTGGCCTCATTCTGGGGTCGCTCCTCCTGCAGTCGCTGCCTCTGGCGCTGACAGCAGCCCACCCCACATATTTCCACAGTGAAGTTAGACTCACCCCCAACAAAGAGCGCTCGCCACAGGCCTGTGTCCTTCTGCTTTCCCCCTCCAGACCCTGACGGATGTCCTGAGTCTGAGGTCTGAGGGATTCAAAGCCCCAGGAACGGTGTTGATGGGAACTGGATGGGCGGAACCTCAGCTCCGGGAAGCACTCTGTGCTCTTCTCAAAGGGCCCCCTGACCATCTGCCTCCCCTCCCGCACCCATGCTCTAGGTAGACACCTAAATAAACCACTGCACTCAGGAATTTGGCTCAGGGTCTGCCTTGCAGGGAACCCTGTCAGACTGCACACCCTTGGAGGTCCTTTTCCTAGGGCTCTGGCGAGGCCATGTTGAGAGCATGTTACCAAAAAACCAGCCTCTGTTCACCAATGCCGAATATAAACACGGAGACAGAATTTTGAAGGAGTAGGAGGGAGTATCTTCATTACTCTGCCAGGCAAAGGGGGACCATAACAAGCTAGCACTTTCAAGACTGTGCCCCCCTTACTGGGAAGTTGGAAGAGGTCTTATAGTTCTAGGTTGGAAAACGGGGCTGAAGATAAGGATCAGGGCTGATGTGGTCTTGCATTCTTCTCCTTCTCCTCCTCCTGGGAGCACTGAGATCATGACAGCTGGCGGCATCACATGATTCCAGGACAGGTTCTGGTGGCCCTTGAGGTCACTGTCTGGTGACATTCTTTCTGGAATGAAGAATGCTCCCAGAGGAAAGGAGTGTTAGGCAGTGTTGTCTTGCAGGGGTAAACATCAGGTATATCTAGAGGGCAATCATTTTCAGAGTGCAATTAAGCAAGAAAGAGAGGGAGAGCAAGCATCTGTAGGTTAAATTGGTGGATAGAACAAGGGCTGGATAAGGAGCTAACAAAATGGGATGCCTCAGTTTCTGCTATAGCACCATTGACAACAGTGTGATGTTCAATGACCAAGATTCAGTGTTGTGGCAGGCCCTCCACCAGGGACTCTCCAGGACCACCTCATTTCATCATTCCATCCACCTGTGCATGCATGCATGAGTGTGTGTGTGTGTGTGTGTGTGTAGGCTCAGTCGCTTCAGTCATGTCTGACTCTTTGCAATGCTATGGACTGTAGCCTGCCAGGATTCTCTGTCCATGAGGATTCTCCAGGCAGGAATACTTGAGTGAGTTGCCATGCCCTCCTCCAGGGTATGTTTCTGACCCAGGGATCGAACCCATGTCTCTTAGGTCTCCTGCATAGGCAGGTGGGTCCTTTACCTCTAGTGATACCTGGGAAACCCCCATCGACCTGTGAGGCGTATGCTATTCTGATCTCCATTTTACACTTGAGAAAACTGGGGTGACTGAGTTTACTGAGTCTCAGAAAGCTGGGGTGGATGAGGAGCAGCCCCCTAGCTTTAGATGGGCCAGCTCATGCTCCTTGGGCTCTTGCTTGTAGAGTAAGGGGCTCACAGGTCACTTCCAGTGGGGCTCCCACTCAGCAGAGATAAAAGGCTGATTAGCAAATCTAAACTGGGAAAAACCAGTTTAAGATGCTAGAGTCAAGCAGTTGGGAAATGAAGGGTGAAGATAGAGAAAGCATTTCATCTCAGGAAGAAGAAAGGCGACCTCTGGAGAAATGCTTCGGGCGGGGGTGTCCAGGGAATCACCCCTCTGCACTGTGTCCACATCATTAGGCATGGGCCTGGGTATGGTCTGCAAAAAGAGTGGAACATGGCATGGGAACAGTTAGTCAGCCTGACCACCAGCAGCTGTTACTCTGGGTATTGGGCTTTCAGAGAAAAACTGGAGCCTGAGAACAAGACCACAGTTTGAGGAGGGGTTCACATCTCCACTGGGCTTTACTGGTGGGTTAGTGGTAAAGAATCTGCCAGCCAATGCAGGAGATGTAAGAGACGTGGGTTTGATCCATGGGTTGGGAATATCCCCTGGAGAAGGAACGGCTGGGGAAATCCCACGGACAGAGGAGCCTGGTGGGCTACAGTCCTAGGGGTCCCAAAAGATTCGGACACGACTGAGCACCTAACAACAGTAACAACCACCGCAGCTCTGCCAAAGCTCTGGTGGATTTGAATTCCCGCCTTAATCACCTGTCAGATTAAGAAGAATATTCTGCAAGCAAAACCACTGTGTTTGCAAATGTAGCTTCAAGATAAATCCTAGTCTGCCTCTAGCCCTGATACCACGCACCTCTTATCCCCCCTCCCCAATGATAATTTGGAGCTTCTTTTAGAGATGGGGTGGGGGTGGGGTGCTCAGCAAACTGGTCTTGCTCTATTTAGAAATTCTAACAGGCCGAGGGGGCAAGCCCTCTGGGCTGAGGCCAATAGGGAGGAGGTGGTCCTGTGGGGGTGGCTCCCTGCCCGCCAACATCGCACACACCTGGCCTGATTTTCCTTGGGGCTAGGCTCTCTGCAGGCATCACACAAGCCATGTCTGCGCAGATGGCCCCCTGAATCTAAGATGACAGCTGCTGCTCCATGCAAGTTCCTTGCCCTAAACCACAGGGGATCCTTCCAAAATCTCATGGATGAGGGGTCTGAGAAAGGTACAAGTAGGAAGGGAGTTTAGAAAAACAAGGGGAAAGAATTTTATTAGCAGAAAATGCCAGGAACAGATTATTTTTCACTGATCAAGGCTCCAAGTATTCTTTGAATAATATTTATTCAAAGGGATGTTTTAAGTGGATAGACAAGCAAACATCTGAACCAAGGATTGTCTCAGATTCTCTCAGGGGAAATAATCTTGGATGTGGGTCCTGCCTCTGCAGTGTCCAGAGAAGGGAAACACAGCTGGCCTGGCAACAGCCTGGTGCATTAAGTTTTCAGGTGCTTCCCAAAGGTTAAAGCTCAGATAAACCCTGACAGGTGCCTAGGTTTCCAACCTGGAGCTTTCTCCAGTAGCTCAAAGGTTCTGATCCCCCTTTAGAGTGCAAACACTGGGAGGGCATGGGGTACTGCGGCTGTTGGCAACCCTTTATTCCTGCTGGGAATGAGGGCTTTGAGAAAAGGTTTTGAAAGAGAGGGAGGAGACATGTTATAGGTTGAATTGTGCTACCCAGACCCACATGTTGAAGTCCCCCAGTACCTCTGATTAAGGTAATCAGAAATAAAGCTGTTGCAGATGTACTTCATTAAGACGAGACTGGGCCCTTAATCCAGCATGACTAGCGTTCTTATAAAATGGGGAAATTTGGACACAGGCACATAAGCGGAGAAAACACCACATGACGATAGAGGCAGATGTCAGGGTGATGCCACTATAGGCAAGGGGCACCAAAGATCACCAGCAAACCCTCAGGAGCTAGAGGAGAGTCCTGGCACAGATCTCCCCCTCAGCCATCGACGTCTTGGTCTCTGACTTCTATGTGCCAGTCAGTTTCTGCCGTCACCCAGTCTGTGGTTCCCTGTTACCACAGCCCTGGTGTTACAGAGTCCAGGCTTGTACTGCCCACCACACGACAGGCCAAGAATCAGGAGACACTTTGCTGGGGGCAAGGAATAGCGATTTTATTTGGAAAGACAGCAGTCAGAGAACATGGCGGACTAGTGTCCCAAAGAACCATCTTTCCTGAGCCAGAATCCAGCCTTCTTTTATACTGAAAGGGGAAGGGGTGTGGCTGGTTGGTGCAAACTTTGGTGCAGGAATCCTTTGTTCTTGCAGCTGTCCACATAGGTCAGGTCATGATGTTCCTGTAAAGCTCCAACAAGGCAAATGTTGTTCTCTGTTCTGCAGCTTTTTATTTCTATACGAATGGAAAAATATAACCGTAAAGGTCAGAGAGCTGACAATGGGCTCTGTGTCTATTTCAAACTACAGCCAACATTCTTACCTTGCAGCAAAAGCAACAGAATACAAAGATTAAAGTAAAAAAGACATCCAATATGGAGTCAGATGTGTTCTTCCCTGTTGCCTTAGCTGATTAATAATACAAGGAGTATGGACCGTGGTGGAATACACAGGAGGACAGAGGCCACACCTGGGAGGCTGGGGCTGTGGGCCAGACTACTTGGGGTTGGTAACCGATGAAGCGAGCAGGCCTGGGGCACAGTCAGGACCAGGCTGTTTCCAGCCAGGCCAGGGGTGGGGAGGAAGTTTGCCTCCTCTGTCTCCTTGACTGAACACCCACCCATCTGCAGGCATTCAGGATGGAGAGGAAAGCTAAGCTCCTCCCACCTCCCTCAGGCAATCTGCTCCTGCTGAGAGCAGGAAGTTCAGGTGGCTCACGGCTCTCTGAGGCCAGTACACGCCACGGGTGACAACCAGTCCTGAGAAGTAGGAGCTCTAGTCACATCCAGCCCACTTTGGGCAAAACTTGTTTTTTCTGCCTCCAACCTGCCTTCTTTCTGGATTTGCTGATGAATTTTGGTTCTCCTGCCATGTGGAAAAACCCTTATGATGATTCACTACTTTTCCAAAGAGTCTCCCTGAAGATGTTTCATTCTCTAGATTTATAGTTTCACACTGGAGTTCATAGGAAAATCCTGGAGTGCTGAAGGTGGTTCTGCAGGACAGACATCCATGATGGGCAGAAGTTACAGAGCACTGCCTCCTCTGACGCCAGACTTTGCCGGGAAGCCCCTCTGAGGGGCAGGCAGAGGGACCTTGGAGCTCCAGCGCTGACGCCTGCGAGCTTGGCCTCCCTCATCGTCCCTCCCCAGCCTGCAGCTGGACCTTGTGAGGAGTGTAGAGCACCCGTGGCCCCCGGTGGCCATCCGACTTGTCAGCCTCTTTCAGAGCATGGCTAAGACCTGCTCCACCTCGGCTGGGCCCAGCCCACTTGCATGCCTTCTTGGCCCTGTCCCTGCAGCACACACACACTCAGGCTGTCCTTCCCTTTCTTTCCTAACTCAGCAGCACAAGCATCCTCCAGCCTCAGAAACCTCAGCGTAATCTGTGAGTCTTGCACTCTCTGAATCTGCCAACTGCAGGCTGCCTCTCTCATGTTTTCATTTCTTTCCATTCCATTTAGCTTTTCCAGAGCCCACTTCACCTTGTCTCCCTTTGACAGTGCAGTGGCCTCCAGACTTCCTTGCTGCCGACCTCCGATCCTTTGGCCCTGAACTCTGAGTCTCCTTCAGAAAGCGCAGCTGCCAGCCCAGATCCTCTCAGTACCCCCAAATGCTGTATATGAGATGCTCTCAACCTGGGCTGGAATCAGCATGGCATGTGTGCTGAGCTGGATTTTATTCCTCCACCTGCCCCTTGTGGGGGGTTCTGGCAAAAGGGAGGAAAGAAATTGCTCCCCTGTTAGTATAATCCTGCCCTAGGACTGTGCTCCAAGCAGGGGCACAGTGGGTTCACACCAGCTCCACTCTGAGATGCCTGAAGGAGGGGGAAAGAGAGAAGCGAAATAGACCCAGGCAGGCCCAGGTTGGGGGCATCCCGAGAGCTGGGATGGGCCAGGGAGACAAGGGGCACCCACGTGGCCCCTCAGTTTCCTGGGAGGCAGTGATGCAACGTTGGGTGGGGGCCTATGAAGACGCCCAGCAGGAGGGTCCGTCCCAGGTCCTTAAAGGAAGCAGAGGTGATGGGTGGAGGGAAGTGGTAGTGGGGTTAAAGATTCCCTTCTTTTTTGCTTGCCTGTGGCTGGAATCGGGGGAAAGAGAGAAGGAGGGTCCAGGCTGGAGCTAGAGGATGAGGAACTGAGGCTAACTGAAAACTCTGAGCTCTTGTCTTAGCTCCTGCTACTCCATGACAGGCACTGGGGGCCCCCCTTGACTCACTGCTTATGTTCATGTTTCCCTCTGTCCACATAGCTCTTCTCCAGCTCTAAGTGCTATATGAAAGACCAGCATCACTTAAGACCAGCTCAAGTGTTGCCTCCTCCAGGAAGTTTTCTCTGATTTCTTAAGTCAGGATTAACTCTCTTCTGTATGCCTCTCTTGGTACTTTTCTGTTCTATCAAACCATTTATCATGTTCATGTACGTTTGTTTAATAGTGTATGAACCCCCAGAACTTGGCGTAAGTACTAAATAGATGCTTATGGACGGGATAAAGGAAGAATAGACAAATGGGCATAGCAGAAGCCACCTCTAATCCAGACCCCTCTGCAGTAACCAGCGTGGTCTTACATCTTTTTGCTTCTCAGTAAATGTTGGCAACGTGTTAACCTGATGGAGCTTGTGATTATAATAATCTTATTTTGTGTCATTATTTTTACCCACTTCCTATGGGAGAGAATAAAGGCGAATGCCCTGCCCTGAGCTCACGGCAATTGTATTTTCTGACTATTTCAGGCAACATAAACCGTTTAGGGCCCTGTAGCTTGCACTGGGTGTGTGGGGAGGCCCAGATGGCTGGGTAGCTTTGTTGGAGGATGCCCAAACACCAGATGACAGGATCATCTTGGAGTCTGTGGAGCACCTTTTTGTTCTTTTCATAAGTCTTTGCACTCACTTGATCTTATTTAGAGCTCCCAGAGTCAGGAGGTGTCAGCCTGGCTTCCTGGACCAGGAAGGGTACCTCTGGGGAAGGAGATAAAGGGCCTCCCCTGGGCCACAGGGCAATTGACCGGAGAACCTGCTCCACCCAGAACCCTGGCAGGAAGCCTCCTGTTCTGCCTGGGGCACAGGGAAGTCCCATCACAACTCACAACCCTTGCAGACAGGTTTCCTGGGGCTCCTCTTTCGCTCCCACAGACCAACATCTTGTTTAGCCCCCTGAGATCCTGAGGCAGGAAACCAGGGTAAGTTGGGCTCCATGCCAAGGCCACTTTGCTGTCCCCACAGAAGCAGTAAAAGCAGGACACCGCCTGTGCCACCCTGGTCTTTGTTGGGAAACTTCCATCAATGCCCTCACACCTCCCCCTCTCAAGGACCACTGCCCCCTCTCACTCTCAGAGCTTGAGTTTATTTCTTTTTGAACTCACAGCTTTTGCAAACCACTGGAGAGAAGAAAGAAAGCCATCTGGAATTTCAAGCTTCTCAGCAGATTTGGCCCTGCCTGCAGCCCCTGGAAGCAGGAGAACCATCCTCCCAGCTCCTTGTACCCAGGGGGACTGTGATTCAGATCAAGGTTCGAGGCTACAGCCTGAAGTCACTTCCTTACAGACTGGGCACCACCGCCCTCCCAGCACCTCCTGCTGCACAGGAAGAGGGCCTGGGAGATGGGCTCCCAGAACCCACTGCAGTCGACAGCTTGCTGCATGCGGGGCATCATCATCTCAGATCACACTCATCATCAACCTTATGCATCTTCCTCACCAAGTGCTCAAGCAGCTTTCAGGGGGCCCTGGAAACACTCTGTCAGAGTCTGGCCTGAGCTCTTAATAGAACCAGGTTTTAGGGTCTAGATACTTGGGCTACTTGAAGGAAGCTGACCCAAAGGGCTTGCTTTCTAGAACCCTCTTTTCTATCTGTAGACTTCATTGTAAGAATTTAGATCAAAAATCTACTTTCCTGAGGCATCTTTTTCTTTTTGCCTTGCGTATAGAGGACCAATACCCAACCCTCTTAATCCCAACATCCCCTTCTTCTAACATCCAGTGTCATGGCATCAAAGACAGGAAGGAGTGGCCTGACCCAGCACAAGAGGTTGGTGTGGAGTTAACAGTGGGACCCTGGAACTGCTCTGCCTGCATCCAAATACTGGTCCTACCACTGCTCTTCATGTGATCTAACTGATCTGAGCCTTGGTTTTCTCATCTGAGAAATGGGGGTGTTCTGTTATGTCTTTATAAAGTTCACGTTGAAGCCCTAACCCCCATTGTCTCAGGATGGGGCTCTATTTGGAGACACTGTTTTAAAGAGATGATTAAGTTAAAATGAGGTCAATTAAGGTGGGTCCTAATCCAATCTGACTGGTGTCCTTATAAGAAGAGGAAATTTAAATATACAAAAAGCCATCAGGGAAGCGTGCCCGCAGAGGGAAGGTCGTGTGAGGACACAGCCAGGTGGCAGCCGTGTGCATATCCAGGATAGAGGCCTTGGGAGGAACTGTCCTGCTGACACCCTGACCATGGACTTGCAGTCTCCAGAGCAATAAATTTCTATTGTTTAAGCCCCCCAGTTGTGGCATTTGGTTATGGCAGCCTGGGGGACTGAGACAGGGGTGTCTGTAACTGTAACTATTCCAGGACCCATTCTGGTTACATTCTTTTTAGAATCAGATTGCCTGAGGTCCAGTCCTTCACTAACTTTGTGATCCTGAGCAAGTCATCTATCTTTCCTAAACTTTCATTGTTCAGTCTGTACAATGGGGATACTTCTAGCACCTGCTATGAAGTCTGAAGGGTTTGTATACATTAAGTGCTAAAGCCCACAGTTAGCAAACATGCAAGCAGGCATTCAAACACAGGTAGTCTGATTCTGAATAAATGCAACCAGAAAAACTCTACGGCAAGCCTATATTCTTCATCATAAACTTCATCTCACTGGCCGTGAGACGCAGCAACAAAAGTAGTATTGCTCTCTGGACATAACTCTCAGCCAGGACTTCTATTTGGCCACTGAGCAGAAGAGCAGGGTTCTCTGGGGGTTTCTGCCTCACCCTTCAGCTCTCTGCATCCCCTGAGGCGCTCCCCAGACCCATCCACTAGCACCTTCCATCCAGCATACAGCACAGGGCTTCTAGAGAAAATAACTCAAAACCTCAGCAGAGGGACTTCCCAGAAGGCACAGTGAATAAGAATCCGACTGTCAATACAGAGGATACAGGTTTGATCCCTGATCCGGGGAGATCCCACATGCCACGAAGCAATTAAGCCCATGAGCTGCAACTATTAAAGCCCACTTGCCTAGAGTCCATGCTCTGCAACAAGAGAAACCACTGCATGGTTCACCCACAATGAAGAGTAGCCCTTGTTCTCTGCAACTAGAGAAAGCCCTTGCAAAGCAATGAAGACCCATTGCAGCCAAAAATTAAATAAATAAAAATAAATAATTTTTTTTATAAAGCCTCAGCAGAAAAGCTGTGACTTACCTCATGTTGGGAAAACCTTGGAAATGGGACAAAAATTAGCATTGGCCGCAGCTCATCATTCAAATGGAAGCAGTGCCTCTCACTGCTGGTGAGGTCTGTGAGTTTAGGGAGGTTGTGTTCACCCATTTGGGATGGAGTTTTTCTGAGGCACTTGACACCCCACTGGTGGGCATCTGGTGGAGCCCTTGACCTGGGCAGGTGCTGGGATAGGTCCTATTTGGTAACTGCAAAACGACAGGAAACGGGCAAAATCCAGGTCCTTTCTTTGCTCTATCAAGCTGGTTCTGCCAAAGAGGAGCTCACGCCCAGATGAAGAGACTGAGCCTCCTTTCTGCTGGGATGCGGTGTGTCCCCAGGGCTTGGGCACCTTCTGCTGGATTGTTGCCACATATCAGCAGTGTGACCAAAGCACCACTTTCATAAATATCCATGACTGTACCTGTGCTTCAGTAAGATTTTTAAAAGAGACTCGTGTCTTCTGTTTCCTGGCTGGAAACTGTGCTCTAGGGCATGTCCTCTCACCTTCTCAGGGCCCTCCAAGGTGCCCAATCTGCCTCACTTCTCTGCATGCACTCCAGATAAATAATCTGCCATCAGTTCAGTTCAGTTCAGTCGCTCTGTCGTGTCCGACTCTTTGCGACCCCATGAATCGCAGCAAGCCAGGCCTCCCTGTCCATCACCGTCTCCCGGAGTTCACTCAAACTCACGTCCATCGAGTCAGTGATGCCATCCAGCCATCTCATCCTCTGTTGTTCCCTTTTCCTCCTGCTCCCAATTCCTCCCAGAATCAGAGTCTTTTCCAATGAGTCAACTCTTCGCATGAGGTGGCCAAAGTACTGGAGTTTTAGCTTTAGCATCATTCCTTCCAAAGAACACCTAGGACTGATCTCCTTTAAAATGGACTGGTTGGATCTCCTTGCAGTCCAAGGGACTCTCAAGAGTCTTCTCCAACACCACAGTTCAAAAGCATCAATTCTTCTGTGCTCAGCTTTCTTCACAGTCCAACTCTCACATCCATACATGACCACCGGAAAAACCATAGCCTTGACTAGACGGACCTTTGTTGGCAAAGTAATCTGCCATAGGTTGAAGTGAAATGTGTTGTCAAAAGAGAGGAAACTACAGAGAAGGGTCTTGCATACTTGGTGATAGGGTCTGCTTCTGTGCGAACTCACCCAGGGCCTCAGAGGGTGGATGTCCCTGATGGGCTGGTCACCAGGATGTTTGCCAGCTGAGGTCTCCCCATTTTCACCAGGTTGCCTCATTTTCAGCAAAGTCATGTCAGTTTCTGAGGAGAAGGCAGGTATTAGTATTTCTTGAGGCGACTAAGATGATATGTTTGACCTTTAGATGAAAAAATAAGAAATCAAGAGAGGAAAGGAGAAGAAAATTTTTAGCACGTGTCTGATTCTTCATGATCCTATGGACTGTTGCCCACCAGGCTCCTCTGTCCATGGGATTCCCCAGGCAAGAATACAAGAGTGAGTTACCGTGCTCTCCTCCAGGGGATTTCCCTGACCTAGGAATCTCTTATGTCTCCTGCATTGGCAAGTGGGTTTTTTTTTTTTTTTTTTTAACCACTAGTGCCACCTGGGAAGCCCTGTGTTTGATCTTTAGAAGACAAAAATGAGAAATCAGAAAGAGAGTAAAGGAGAAGAAAATTTTCAGCACGTTATTTCTTTTTTTTTCCTTCCGTAGAACTAGGGCTGAAGAGTTGCCAAGATTAAAGAGTCTGCTCCAAGTACAGAGACGGTACAAATTCTTTATTTCCGTTTCCCTTACTTCTCTTTTGATTCATCATGAGAATGTTTGGATTTCCCCCTTAAAGGACCATGGCCCAGACCTTTCCTTGGCAGTCAGTTATAACTGCTTCTTAAAAGGGTTTTGTATTTCCTTGAGGCCATTTCTCAGAGCTTCAGAAATTGTGCAGAACCCGAGAGACTCAGGCTCAGGCTGTGTGGATCTTCCTGAGGATCCACAACCACATTGTGTGGCTGAAAAGTGAGACGGAGTGAGGCGAAAGGCCCCTTCAAGTAGGTCTGGCCCACACATCCTGAGACCTGGAACCGTTCGGAGGAACGCATGAGGAAGAGCAGGAGAGAGGCTTTAGGCTGGCAAGTCCTCTCCTAACAGTTGTTGTTACAGTTACTGAAATCCCAGGTAAGCCCTGGCTGATGAGACGTGACAGAGCAGAGGCTCACTGCTTCTTGGGTGCCTGTTCCGGCTACTGACAGAGGGGTCGGGGGTGAGCCATGAGATCTAAAACCAAGAGACCCTACTGGTCCAGCCCACCACAAGCCATACTCCTCTGTCCCCTGGTGACTTCAGTGAGTCACCTCTGTCTTGGAGCCTCCCCCTGGGATGGCACATCATCAGGGGGACCCAAAATTCCATAGGGGAGCTGCTGGGTGTAGCCCTGCCTCCCCTCCCACCCTCACACTTCATTTATTTATATGAACAGGTCATAGTACAAACATGTACATGGCGTCTTCTACTCTGTGCAAGGCCCTTTGCACACATTCATTCATCTAAGCCTTCCAACAGCCCTAGAGGGCCCTCTTACAGAGGAGGACGTGAGGCCAGAGAGATGAAGATTAGAAGTGAACAGGTTAAGAGATTAAGACCCAGAAAGGTGACCTTACCAAACTCAGGGAGCAAGGGCAGAGCAGGTCGAAATGCAGGCTGTCTCCCCGCTCCACCCCCTCCCACTGCTTGCCCTTCACCTTGAGGTCCTGACAGCTTCCTTACACCAAATAAAAAAATGTGATCTTTCCATATCAATCCATTTTCTTTTTAACAACTGCATAGTATATTCCACTGTATAAACCTTAATATATAAACTACCACCTGCTGATTCACATTTAGGTTGTTGCTGTTACTTTGTTATTACAAGGGATGTTCAGGTTGATACATCATTTTGCACAAGCGAGGCTGAGGCAAGCAGACTGTCCATGCCCACCCCCCAAATGTTCATGCTCTAATCTCTCATACTTGTGAGGATATTGCTTTACATGGCATGGGGCCTTTCAGATGGAATTACAGTCTGGACCTTAAGAAAGGGAGATTGTTCTGGATTCCCTGGGTGCACAGTTGGATCATCAGTCAGTTTAGTCGCTCAGTCGTGTCTGACTCTTTGCGACCCCATGAATCGCAGCACGCCAGGCCTCCCTGTTCATCACCAACTCCCGGAGTTCACTGAGACTCATGTCCATCGAGTCAGTGATGCCATTCAGCCATCTCATCCTTTGTCATCCCCTTCTCCTCCTGCCCCCAATCCCTCCCAGCATCAGAGTCTTTTCCAATGAGTCAACTCTTCGCATGAGGTGGCCAAAGTACTGGAGTTTCAACTTCAGCATCATCCTTCTAATGAACACCAAGGACTGATCTCCTTTAGGATGGACTGGTTGGATCTCCTTGAAGTCCAAGGGACTCTCAAGAGTCTTCTCCAACACCACAGTTCAAAAGCATCAATTCTTCAGTGCTCAGCTTTCTTCACAATCCAACTCTCACATCCATACATGACCACAGGAAAAACCATAGCCTTGACTAGACGGACCTTTGTTGGCAAAGTAATGTCTCTGCTTTTGAATATGCTATCTAGGTTGGTCATAACTTTCCTTCCAAGGAGTAAGCATCTTTTAATTTCATGGCTGCAGTCGCCATCTGCAGTGATTTTGGAGCCCAAAAAAATAAAGTCTGACACTGTTTCCCCATCTATTTGCCATGAAGTGATGGGACCGGATGCCATGATCTTAGTTTTCTGAACGTTGAGCTTTAAGCCAACATTTTCACTCTCCACTTTCACTTTCATCAAGAGGCTTTTGAGTTCCTCTTCACTTTCTGCCATAAGGGTGGTGTCATCTGCATATCTGAGGTTATTGATATTTCTCCCAGCAATCTTGATTCCAGCTTGTGCTTTTCCAGCTCAGCGTTTCTCATGATGTACTCTGCACATAAGTTAAATAAGCAGGGTGACAATATACAGCCTTGACGTACTCCTTTTCCTATTTGGAACCAGTCTGTTGTTCTAGGTCCAGTTCTAACTGTTGCTTCCTGACCTGCATATAGGTTTCTCAAGAGGCAGGTCAGGTGGTCTGGTATTCCCATCTCTTTCAGAATTTTCCACAGTTTATTGTGATCCACACAGTCAAAGGCTTTGGCATAGTCAATAAAGCAGAAATAGATGTTTTTCTGGAACTCTCTTGCTTTTTTGATGATCCAGCAGATGTTGGCAATTTGATCTCTGGTTCCTCTGCCTTTTCTAAAACCAGCTTGAACATCTGGAAGTTCACAGTTCACATATTGCTGAAGCCTGGCTTGGAGAATTTTGAGTGTTACTTTACTAGCGTGTGAGATGAGTGCAATTGTGCAGTAGTTTGAGCATTTTTTGGCATTGCCTTTCTTTGGGACTGGAATGAAAACTGACCTTTTCCAGTCCTGTGGCCACTGCTGAGCTTTCCAAATTTGCTGGCATATTGAGTGCAGCACTTTCACAGCATCATCTTCCAGGATTTGAAATAGCTCCACTGGAATTCCATCACCTCCACTAGCTTTGTTCATAGTGATGCTTTCTAAGGCCCACTTGACTTCACATTCCAGAATGTCTGGCTCTAGGTCAGTGATCACACCATTGTGATTATCTTGGTCATGGAGATCTTTTTTGTGCAGTTCTTCTGTGTATTCTTGCCACCTTTTCTTAATATCTTCTGCTTCTCTTAGGTCCATACCATTTCTGTCCTTTATCGAGCCCATCTTTGCATGAAATGTTCCCTTGGTATCTCTAATTTTCTTGAAGAGATCTCTAGTCTTTCCCATTCTGTTGTTTTCCTCTATTTCTTTGCATTGATCACTGAGGAAGGCTTTCTTATCTCTCCTTGCTCTTCTTTGGAACTCTGCATTCAGATGCTTATATCTTTCCTTTTCTCCTTTGCTTTTCACTTCTCTTCTTTTCACAGCTATTTGTAAGGCCTCCTCAGACAGCCATTTTGCATTTTTGCATTTCTTTTCCATGGGGATGGTCTTGATCCCTGTCTTCTGTGCAATGTCATGAACCTCAACCCATAGTTCATCAGGCACTCTATCTATCAGATCTAGTCCCTTAAATCTATTTCTCAATTCCACTGTATAATCATAAGGGATTTGATTTAGGTCATACCTGAATGGTCTAGTGGTTTTCCCTACTTTCTTCAATTTAAGTCTGAATTTGGCAAAAAAGAGTTCATGATCTGAGCCACAGTCAGCTCCCAGTCTTGTTTTTGTTGACTGTATAGAGCTTCTCCATCTTTGGCTGCAAAAAATATAATCAATCTGATTTCGGTATTGACCATCTGATGATGTCCATATGTAGAGTCTTCTCTTGTGTTGTTGGAAGAGGGTGTTTGCTGTGACCAGTACATTTTCTTGGCAAAACTCTATCAGCCTTTGCCGTGCTTCATTCCGTATTCCAAGACCAAATCTGCCTGTTACTCCAGGTGTTTCTTGATTTCCTACTTTTGCATTCCAGTCCCCTATAATGAAAAGGACATCTTTTGGGTGTTAGTTCTAAAAGGTTTTGTACGTCTTCACAGAACCATTCAACTTCAGCTTCTTCAGCGTTACTGGCTGGGGCATAGGCTTGGATTACCATGATATTGAATGGT
This sequence comes from Bos grunniens, assembly GCF_055505025.1. Taxonomy (NCBI): domain Eukaryota; kingdom Metazoa; phylum Chordata; class Mammalia; order Artiodactyla; family Bovidae; genus Bos; species Bos grunniens. The sequence continues at coordinate 44,323,317 of NC_141192.1, forward strand.
TTGCCTTGGAAACGAACAGAGATCATTCTGTTGTTTTGAGATTGCATCCAAGTACTGCATTTTAGACTCTTTTGTTGACCATGATGACTACTCCGTTTCTTCTAAGGGATTCCTGCCCACAGTAGTAGATATAATGGTCATCGGAGTTAAATTCACCCATTCCAGTCCATTTTAGTTCACTGATTCCTTGAATGTCAGTGTTCACTCTTGCCATCTCCTGTTTGATCACTTCCAAGTTGCCTTGATTCATGGACCTGACATTGCAGGTTCCTATGCAATATTGCTCTTTACAGCTTCGGACCTTGCTTCTATCACCAGTCACATCCACAACTGGATATTGTTTTTGCTTTGGCTCCATCCCTTCAGTGGAGTTATTTCTCCACTGATCTCTAGTAGCATATTGGGCACCTACTGACCTGGGGAGTTCCTCTTTCAATATCCTATCATTTTGCCTTTTCATACTGTTCATGGGGTTCTCAAGGCAAGAATACTGAAGTGGTTTGCCATTCCCTTCTTCAGTTGAATCATATCAGCCCTTAAAAGCACAGAAGTTTTTCTAGCTGGAGGTGGAAGAGGTGAGGAGATGCCAGCGAGATGTGAATCATGAGAAGGACTCAGCCCACTATTGCCGGCTTGGAAGGTGGTGGGGATTATGAGCCAAGGAATGCGGGCAGCCTCTAGAGGCTGAGAATGCACCCTGGCCCACAGCCAGCAAGGACACAGGGATTTCAGTCCCACAATTGCATGAAATTGAATTCTGCCAACAACCTGAGTGAGCCTGGTGCTGTTCTCCCCGAGAACCTCTGTGTAAGAGGCCAGGCTGGCACCCCCTGGATTTCAGCCTTGTGGGACCTGGAGCAGAGAAATCAGTGGAGCCTTCAGACTTTCTGAGCTACAGAGCTATGAGATGATACACCTGTGTTATTTTCAACACCATGGTTGTGGTCATCTGTTACAGAAGCTATCAGAGAGGAATGCACTGCTGAATATCTACAAGTAGAATCACTGGCTCAAAGGGTATTCACATCTGACGTTTTGATAGATCCCGTCAAATTGCTCTCCTTGGAAGGATAGCCAATTTGCAATCTCACCAGCTATGTTTGAGGGACTGTTCCCACATCTTCACCCACTCAGTATGTAATCAAACTCTGATCTTTCCCAATTAGATACAGGAAATTGCACTGAACTTACAGTTCTGTAGCAAGACTGCTGCTTCCATTTAGATTCTAGGTCTACCTGGAGTAGATTTGTGTGGGAAGAGATTTCTGGTGGAAAGTGCCAGAGCTCTCCTGGGCATTGCTGCTATCAAACAGGCTAGAGGGACAGCTCAACTTCTCCTCCTGTGCAGTGAAAGATGGGTAGGGAAGGTCAGGCAGGGGGACCTGGGGCCAGGAAGTATCCAGCCAAGGGAGACTAAAGTCAGCAACCCTAGACCAGGGGCACAAGGGAGGGGCCCTGTGCTGTCTCCTTGAGGGTCCCGGGAGGACAGAGCAGTCTTAAACCAGCTGTGAGAGACTGGGGGATGGGGTGCAGTGTGTGTCTGTGAGGCTGAGCCCGGGAGCTCCTGAGACAGTGAGGTGCAGATGATGGGGCTTTGTAAGAAGCCCCAAGGTTGCACCCAACTGTGAAAGGAGGACAGTGCAAGGGAGCCTGGAAGGAAGGGAAGTTACCAAGCCGGTGACTCTGAACAAACCAGGAGCTCAGCCCCAGAGAGCATGGGGGTCCGTTCAAGATGGGAAACAGGAGCCTCATGCTCTCCTTGTCCCGCCAAGCCAGGAGTGGAAAGTGGATGAGAGAGTGGGAACTGAGGGCCCGAAGGGAGAGGGTGAAGCTGACAGGCGAAGTGCAGGGGAGGGGCAGCTGATAGCCCAACCAGCCAGCAGCCTCTGGGCAGCTTCCGTACTGGCTCTTCTGCCCTGCCGGGGCAGGTTAGGGGATTGCTGACTCCAGGCTGTGCTCCAGTCTCAGGCCAACAGAGCAGCCAATGCAGGGCTCAGGGGCAGTGGAGAAAGAGCCTGGACTGTGAACTCACTTTGGACTCAGCTGTTCAGCTGTGAGACTTGTCTCATGAGAGCTAGAGGCTTGGAGCTTCACTTTCTGAGCCAGAAAACAGGAATGATGACAACTTTGGGCCTACTCTAAGGATGAGAAATAAATATATATATACACATTCATAGGTGTATATGTCAATTGATCTAAGAAAGAAATGGAAAACTTTATTTGAGCAATATTTGAGGCTTAAAAATGGGGAAAATTGTCTCAGAAAGCCGCAAGAATTGTCTCATCTGTTAGCAATCCAGGCACAGCTATGTCAGTTTTTTAAGACAGAGGCTGGACATCATATGACATATTATTGACAGTTTACACAATCCAGGTCTAAGAGTCATAGTGGCCGATATGAAATCAAGAAGGAATGTTTTCTTTAAGGGGTTGTCTGGATGCTGGGAGAATGTTGCTCCTAATGGGTGAGCAGGTATTTCTGTCCAAAGGGGAGGTTCGGTATATGTCTGATGCAGACACACATACACAGTGTGGGGAGAGGAGACTAAGGGTAAAAAAGATTTTTTATGTTTAAATTCTTCTTGTCTTGTCATAATATATGAATTTTATTTCACACATATATGCATGTATGCTTATATGTAAATATACACAAGCATATATGAATATATGCAATATATATAATATATATAATATATGCTATATATAAGCAATAAATATATTAATATAATACTTATATATTATATATATCATATCAATATATATTAACATAATATTATATACAGTAATATATATATTGCTTATATTATATATAATATAATATTAGAAATATAATATATATAATATATTCTAATATAATACTATATTAGAATATATGATATTATATATACTAATATATATTATATATATAATTTTATAATAATAATTATATAATAATATATAATTATATATATAATACATATATATAATATACAATATTATATTATTATGTTACACTATGTTATATATTATATTAATTATAAAATACTAATTATTATATTATTATTATATTGTACTTATATATTATTATAAAATATTTATCATTTTAAATATTTAATATTTAATATTTTAGATAATATAAAATATTAAAATTTTAACATTTAAAATATTATATTATTAAAAATATATTATGTTTATGTATTATTATATTATTATAATAATATATTAATTATTATATATACTAATAATTATATAATAACATATAATTATATAATTATATAATACAATTATAGATTATTATAATATATAATATATATAAATATAATTATACACATTAAATATAATTACATATATTAATATAATTATAATTAATATAATTAGTATTGCTATATATATTATATATTATGTATAATTATATATTATATTATTATATATATTATTATATAATAATTATTATATAATAATATATATTATATATACATATATTATTATAATTATATATATTATATGTTATATATATAATTGTATAATGTGTATATAATATGTATATAATATATATAATATAATAATTATATATTATATATATAAGTATATATATTCATTATATATTTATATATTACTTATATAATATATATCTTTAATGTATATTATGTATTATTATATACAAGTATATATATTAATATATATTATATATTAATTATATATAAGTATATATATTCATTATATATATTCATTATATATATGATATATATAATATATGATATAATATATAAATAACATATTATTTATATATAATATATAATATAATATAAATATAAATATAATATAAATAAGTATTTATATAAATAATACATATATATAAATATAGTATATATAAATATATTATATATACTATATTTATATAATATATATGTAAAATATATATAATTATAATAATGTTATGCTGCTGCTAAGTCGCTTCAGTCATGTCCGACTCTGTGCGACCCCAGAGACGACAGCCCACCAGGCTCCCCCATCCCTGGGATTCTCCAGGCAAGAACACTGGAGTGGGTTGCCATTTCCTTCTCCAATGCATGAAAGTGAAAAGTGAAAGAGAAGTCGCTCAGTCGTGTCCGACTCTTAGCGACCCCATGGACTGCAGCCTACCAGGCTCCTCTGTCCATGTGATTTTCCAGGCAAGAGTACTGGAGTGGGGTGCCATTGCCTTCTCCAATATTATTATAATTATTATAATAACATATATATAATAAAAAATATATAATATATATAATAATATAAGTATAATATATAATAATATATTATAGATATTATAAAAGAATATGTTATTATATAATATATCATATTATACATAAATAATATATAATATATGTATATAATAATATATATTATACAATAATATATTATAGATATTATAAAGAATATATTATTATATAATATATTATATTATGTATATAAATAATATAATATATAATATTATAGATTAATAATATATATTATATGATATAAAATATATATCATATAATATATAAATAATATGTTATTTATATATATTTATAAATTTATTTTATATATTCATATATTATATTATATATTATTGTTATATACATAATATATATTATATAATATAAATCAATAATATTTTTATGTATTATATATTGTATATTATAAACGTATAATATTATATACATTATATAATAATATATATAATGTATATTGTATATATATAATATATATGATTCTGGGAAAGATTGAAATAAAAGGAGAAGGGGCGGCAGAGGATGAGATGGTTAGATGGCAGCAGAGACTCAGTGGACATGAATTTAAACAAATTCCAGGAGACTGTGAAGGACAGGGGAGCCTGGCATACTGTAGTCTATGTGGTCACAAAGGAGTCAGACAAGTTTGTGACTGAAAAACAACAGCTTACAGGCACAAGTGTGTGTATCTACATGTATGCATATACCCAAGTACGGCACGTATGCACGGCATGTATGCACAGTACATATGTATATGCATGCATGGATGTGCATACACATTGTGTAACTCACCTATGTATAAATATATTCACACACACATATTAGAGAGAGATCCCTCATGTGCCTTGTACATGGTAGGTACTTGAAAAATGATAGTCACTATAGTTTCAGATATGCTGGAAAAGATTTAAGCTGGGAAAGATTGAAGGTGGGAGGAGAAGGGGGTGACAGAGGATGAGATGGTTGGGTGGCATCACCGACTCAATAGACATGAGTTTGAGCAAGCTCCAGGAGTTGGTGAAGGACAGAGAAGCCTGGTGTGCTGCAGTCAATGGGATCGCAGAGTTGGACACAACTAAGTGACTGAACTAATAGTTTCAGAGGACTTTCTGGTATCTCAGCTGGTAAAGAATCCACTTGCAGTGCAGGAGACCCCGGTTCGATCCCTGGGTTGGGAAGGTCCCCTGGAGGAGGGCATGGCAACTCACTCCAGTATTCTTGCCTAGAGAATCCCATGGGCAGAAGAGCCTAGTGGGCTGCAGTCCATGGGGTCACAAAGAGCGACTAAACACAGCATCAGCACATAGTTTCAGAATTAACTGAAATCTATCTAAAACTTATCTCATTCAATGACTGGAAAACAGGGCTCAGGAAAATATGGCGCTGTGCCCGGAGCTGGGTCACAAAAGACGCAGGCCCCAGTCTCCTGGTCGTGGAAGCTCGTCTGGATGCCAGAGGCAGCGACAAGCTCCCTTGGAGGAGGACAGGTCCTTTCCAGTAAGGGCACTGCTGTACTGGGGCCACGTGCACCGTGTCTGAGCCTGCTCTGGGTGACCACAGGGCTCCCCTGCAGAGCACTAGAGAGCCCTGTGTCCTCTTGTGGGGCTGGGATGAAACACAGAACCCAACTAGAAAGGGCACCCAGACAAACAAAAGAGGCAGGACCAAGTCCTTTTCTTTCTTAAAAGAAATAGAAAGGATTATTATAATTGATCTCTCCATGGAGCAGGGCAAATTCTAGAGAAAACGAAACCTTGAAAGGAACCATTTTTAGATGATTTATCTGAGTCTCTTTCGAATGCCAGCTCCCACCCTGCTGCACCAGGGCCTCCAGGGTCCTTGTTGAGAATGCACATTCTGGGCCCCCTGAGATCCGCTGGGGACACCCCTTGTACCCAGAGGGACGAGGCTTGGGAAGCTGATGTGTGATGAGCTCCTTGGGTGACTCCAACTGGCATCCAGGGGTGGACATGGCTGCCAGTTACCTGTGACCAAAGGCGGGCATCCAGGGTGCTCGTGACAGGAAGCCCCCTGGACCACGAACCAGCCTGTCTGTCACAGGCCTGGTAGACAACTCTTTCCCCTGCACTTTCTCCTTCTGATTCCCATAAGCTCAATGAGCCTTCTGGAAAACAAAACTCAGCCTTCCAAGTACTAAATGTCAATCGGGCAGATTTTCGCCACCTTCCCAGCTCCTCTTGGAGCACTGGGGCCTTCTTCCTGTCTCTCAGCACCTCTCGGGGTGCCCCCAGGCCTCCCCTGTACCCATTTTCCCTTCCCACTCAGGTCCCTGCTTCCTTCCATGTCGGTGCTAAGGGCTCTGCTATCATGGTGCTGATGCACTTAAACAACCACTATATTGTAAAGTAGTTAGCCTCCAATTAAAATAAATTAATTAATTTAAAGAAAGAGTGCCAGCAGATAAGATCAGCAGGTCACTTGGCTACTCATCTGCTGTGAACAGGAGCCTTCTGGTAGCTCAGCCTGGATTCTGTAGGTGCTGCTGTGCAGAGTGGTGTGGGGAATGTAGGTGATGTGCAGGAAGGGGAAGCACTGGCTTCAGGGAATGCCTTGGAGGGTCTCTGCAGCTTTGGTACCCTCTTGGGGTCTACAGTCAACCCTGAATCTGAGATGTCTCTGCCTTGTCACTCTAATACCCCAGATGTCCTGGTTCCCATCCTGTTCTAGCCACCTCCTGCTGTTGCAAAGTTGTGTTTCCTCCCATTTATGTTTTTACTGATTTTATCTGTAGGACCAGACGGGCTCTTGCTCTTAGTCACCAAGGTCCCTCTGCCCCACAGTCACATGGTAAGTTTGTTCTGTGGATCACTTGGTTTGGGCTTCCTTGTTTCTTAGACCAGACCTGTGATCCAGGTAACAGATGGAGTGTGGTTGGAGGGACACTCAGGAGAAGATTTTGCCAGGTGTATTTAGGAAGGAAACACTTGTAGTGGCAGCCCAGACATCAAAGACCAGTGAATCCACTTTACAGAAGAAAAAACTGAAAACTAGAAAAGCACAATGGTATTTCTAAGTCCATAGAGCTAGTATCTGAGTCAGAAATAGAACTTGCAGGAATTTCATGGTATTTCATTGTTTTATTGTGTTTCTCATTAGGTCATACATACACTTGGTTCAAAGTCAAAATGATATAACACATATATAATATGTCAAGAGGCCTTTTTATAGCCCATCCCTCTCTGTCTCTGTGCCATCTGCCCCGACTTCACTTTGCCTCTGACAAATCCTTACAGCATTTCCTCATGCAGATATAAATGAATATGAATACATATTGTTATTTTCTGCCTTTTTGCATCAAAGGCAGTATAGTAAACATACCACTCTTTGTTTTGTCTTTTCACTTAATGAGGTTTCAGAAAGCTTCTTCATCATCTTCAATAATTTTTTTAGAGCTGCATTGTGTATAGTTCTGTCAATCCACCAGTTTTTTTTAACAGTTTTATGGAGATATGATTCATATGCCATAAAATACCACCATTAGCATCATGTATTTAGACATGTACACTCCTCACAGTGCCATAGCTTTCAACAAGTCACCTATGAAGAAACAGCTTACTTCTCATCTGTCACTATTACGAAGACCAAAACTGACAGAAACACTGTTGTTTCTACCTCTCTGTGCATAGGCCTGAGTCCTTCTCGAGGACAAACAGCTGGGGATGCACGAGCAGCAAGACTTCAAGGACACACACATGGATTTTGGGTCTGCCTTGTTCTCCAAGTGGACTGTACTAATTTATCACCTTGAGGGAGAAGACCCTCCCTCCCCAATCTCTTCCCTTCCCCATCAGACCATTATTCTTTTTAATTTTTACATGTCTGAAGTATTAAAACTGGCATCTCATTAAACTTTCAAGTTGTCACCAATTATGCTTTTATTTTAAATATACATTTTCCATTGCGGTAGTGTTGTGGTTCCACAATGGTTCTCAGCCTGCTGTATGCGCTCCTCCTGTGAATCAGGGCTGCCTGCATACCTGATGGAACACAGCAGGTGCAGCCTGGATGACTTCAAGACAAGGTCATAAAGCATGCTGCCTCATCCTCTTGCTTTAAGAAGAAATTATAGCATACCTGCCTGTGCTCCCCAAGTGGCACAGGGAGTGACATCTCATTCCTGGCTCCCAAGCTGGCAAATTTTGCCATCTCAGGAGGCGGGAGTCAGGACGGCCACCTTGACTTCTGCTGACCTGGCAGCAGGCGTCAGGTTGCTTCTTTGGCTGTGATGATGTTGCTGGAAGGGGATGTTGCCCACCCATTGTGTCCCCTTTCCTGGGGGCTCCCGACCTCTGCCCCATGGAATTGCATTTCTGGTACAAGTAGTTTTGCATGCTGGAGGTGGCCCAAATTGCTTGTGATTGTTTCCTTTCCAAGAGGCACAAAGATTGTGTTTTGTTTTGTTTCTGTCCAATCACTCTCTCCAGGGCAAGATCTGCTGTCTCGGCTTTTTTCCACTGAGCCGTCCTCTGTATTTCATACTCACAAGTACAGTTTAACAACAAATTGATAATGAATGGAAAATCAGTAGTTGGCTCTGGCAGGCTCTTTTGTCAGGAAAGCTATTAATTTACAGCCACAGTTTAGAGTTTAAAAAAGCAATACAGTTATGGAAGAGCCTGAAAAAAGGGAATGTTCTCTGAAGGTTCCTAGCCAGCCTATGAGAATGCTTGTCAGTAAATACACTCCCTGCATGTGGAGGTGTCACTTTAAACAGAGCACGGACTCCTCTTCAGGGGTCCAGGACTTTTCAAGCCTGACTTTTCAAGGGACTTTTCAGAGAGGCCAGAGATGTGTATTTTAAAGATGCAGCTCTCATTTTACACTTGATCTTAGCCAAAAGGCCAAGAAGCGATAGAACTCATTTTAAAAGTGAAGTTGAAAACAGGGACAGACAAATCCTTTCCTTGTGGCTACAACCCCTTCGTATGTATAGAGGACTTCCTTTTTAAAAATTGATATATAGTTGATTTACAATGTTGTGTTAGTTTCTGCTGTACAGAAAAGTGATTCAGTTATGCATGTATATACATATATATTCTTTTTAAATATTCTTTTCATTAAGGTTTATCACAGGACATTGAATATAGTTTCCTGTGGTACGTAGTAGAACCTTGTTGTTTATAAATTCTAAATATAATAGTTTGTATCTGCTAATACCAAATCCCCAATCCATCCTTCCTCACGCACCACCCTCTTGGCAGCTATAACTCTGTTCTCTGTCTGTCAGTCTCTTTCTATTTAATAGATAAGTGCATTTGAGTCACATTTTAGATTCCACATGAAAGGGATACATGGTATTTGTTCTTTGACTTACTTAGTATGCCAATCTCTAGGTCTACCTATGTTACTGCCAATGGCATTATTTTATTATTTTTATGGGTAATTTCCATTTTGCATACATCAGTTCAGTTCAGCTCAATTCTGTCGCTCAGTTGTGTCTGACTCTTTGTGACCCAATGGACTGCAGCACGCCAGGCCTCCCTGTCCATCACTGACTCCTGGTGCCTACTCAAACTCATGTCCATCAAGTCGTGATACCATAGAACCATCTAACCCTCTGTCGTCCCCTTCTCGTCCTGCCTTCAATCTTTCCCAGCATCAGGGTCTTTTCCAATGAGTCAGTTCTTCGCATCAGGTGGCCAAAGTATTGGAGTTTCAGCTTCAGCATCAGTTCTTCCAATAAATATTCAGGACTGATTTCCTTTAGGATAGACTGGTTGGATCTCCTTACTGTCCAAGGGACTCTCAAGAGTCTTCTCCAACACCACAATTCAAAAGCATCAATCCTTCAGCGCTCAGCTTTCTTCATAGTCCAATTCTCACATCCATATGTGACTATGGGAAAAACCGTAGCTTTGACTAGATGGAGCTTTGTTGGCAAAGTAATTTCTCTGTTTTTTAATATGCTCTCTAAAAAAAAAAATAATATGCTCTCTAGGTTAGTCATAAATTTTCTTCCAAGGAGCAAGCGTCTTTTAATTTCATGGCTGCAGTCACCATCTGCAGTGATTTTGGAGCCCAAGAAAATAAAGTCTTTCACTGCTTCCATGGTTTCCCCATCTATTTCCCATGAAGTGATGAGACTGGATGCCATGATCTTAGTTTTCTGAATGTTGAGTTTTAAGCCAGCTTTTTCACTGTCTTCTTTCACTTTCATCAAAAGACTGTTTAGTTCTTTGCTTTCTGCCATAAGGGTGGTGTCATCTGCATATCTGAGGTTATTGATGTTTCTCCTGGCAATCTTGATTCCAGCTTGTGCTTCTTCCAGCCCAGCGTTTCTCATGATGTTCTCTGCATATGAGTTCAATAAGCAGGGTGACAATATACAGCCTTGACACACTCCTTTCCCAATTTGGAACCAGTCTGTTGTTTCACGTCCCATTCTAACTGTTGCTTCCTGACTTGCATACAGATTTCTCAAGGGGTAGGTCAGGTGGTCTGGTATTCCCATCTCTTTCAGAATTGTCCACAGTTTGTCGTGATTCACACAGTCAAAGGCTTTGGCATAGTCAATAAAGCAGAAATAGATGCTTTTCTGGAACTCTCTTGCTTTTTCTATGATCCAACGGATGTTGGCCATTTGACCTCTGATTCCTCTGACTTTTCTAAATCCAGCTTGGACATCTGGAAGTTCATGGTTCCCATATTGTAGAAGCCTGGCTTGGAGAATTTTGAGCATTACTTTACTAGCGTGTGAGATGAGTGCAGTTGTGTGGTAGTTTGAGCATTCTTTGGCATTGCCTTTCTTTGGGATTGGAATGAAAGCTGACCTTTTCCAGTCCTGTGGCCACTGCTGAGTTTTCCAAATTTGCTGGCATATTGAGCGCAGCACTTTCACAGCATCATCTTTTAGGATTTGAAATAGCTCCACTGGAATTCCATCACCTCCACTAGCTCTGTTCGTAGTGATCCTTCTTAAAGGCCCACTTGACTTCACATTCCAGGATGTCTGGCTCTAGTTGAGGGATCATACCATCATGATTATCTGGGTCGTGAAGATCTTTTTTGTATAGTTCTTCAGAGTATTCTTGTCACCTTTTCTTAATATCTTCTGCTTCTGTTAGGTCCATACCATTCCTGTCCTTTATTGAGCCCATCTTTGCATGAAATGTTCCCTCGGCATCTCTAATTTTCTTGAAGAGATCTCCAGTCTTTCCCATTCTGTTGTTTCTCTCTATTTCTTTGCACTGATCACTAAGGAAGGTGTTCTATCTCTCCTCGTTATTCTTTGGAACTCTGCATTCAAATGGTATATATTTCCTTTTCTCCTTTGCCTTTCACTTCTTTTCTTTTCTCAGCTATTTGTAAGGCCTCCTCAGACAACCATTTTGCCTTTTTGCATTTCTTTTTCTTGGGGATGGTCTTGATCCCTGCCTCCTGTACAATGTCATAAATCTCCATCCATAGTTCTTTAGGCACTCTGTCTATCAGATCTAATCCCTTGAATCTGTTTGTCACTTCCACTGTATAATCATAAGGGATTTGATTTATGTCATACCTGAATGGTCTAGCAGTTTTCCCTACTTTCTTCAATTTAAGTCTGAATTTGGCAATAAGGAGTTCATGATCTGAGCCACAGTCAGCTCCCAGTCTTGTTTTTGCTGACTGTATAGAGCTTCTCTGTCTTTGGCTGCAAAGAATATAATCGGTCTGACTTCAGTGTTGACCATCTTGTGATGTCCATGTGTAGAGTCTTCTCTTGTGTTTCCTATGATCAGTGTGTTCTCTTGGCAGAACTCTATTAGCCTTTGCCCTGCTTCATTCTGTAGCCCAAGGCCAAATTTGCCTGTTACTCCAGGTATTTCTTGACTTTCTATTTTTGCATCCCAATCCCCTATAATGAAAAGGGCATCTTTTTTGGTTGTTAGTTTTAGAAGGTCTTCATGGAAACATTCAACTTCAGCTTCTTCAGCATTACTGGTTGGGGCATAGACTTGGATTACTGTGATACTGAATGCTTTGCCTTGGAAACATGCAGAGATCAATCTGTCATTTTTGAGAATGCATTCAAGTATTGCATTTTGGACTCTTTTGTTGACTATGTGGCAACTCCATTTCTTCTAAAGGATTCTTGACCACAGTAGTAGATACAATGGTCATCTGAGTTACATTCACCCATTCCAGTCCATCTTAGTTCGCTGATTCCTAAAATGTCAACATTCACTCTTGCCATCTCCTGTTTGACCACTTCCAATTTGCCTTGATTCATGGACCTAAAATTCCAGGTTCCTATGCAATATTGCTCTTTACAGCATCAGACTTTACTTCCATCAGCAGTCACATCCACAACTGGATGTTGTTTTTGCTTTGGTTCCGTCTCTGCATTCTTTCAGGAGTTGTTTCTCCACTGATCTCCAGTGGCATATTGGGCACCTACCAACCTGGGGAGTTCATCTTTCAGTGTCCTATCTTTTTGACCCATCATACTGTTCATGATGTTCTCAAGGCAAGAATACTGAAGTGGTTTGCCATTCCCTTCTCCAGTGGACCACGTTTTGTCAGAACTCTCCACCTTAACCCATCAGTCTTTGGTGGCCCTACACAGCATGGCTCATCGTTTCATTGAGTTAGACAAGGCTGTGGTCCGTGTGATCAGACTGGTTAGTTTTCTGTGATTGTGGTTTTCAGTCTGTCTGTCTTCTGATGGAGAAGGATAAGAGGCTTATGGAAGCTTCCTGATGGAGGAGACTGACATTACCATACATACCACATTTTCTTTATACACTTACCTGTTTCTGGATATTGAGGTTGTTTCCATGGTGTTAGAGCCATGCTGGCTGATGTGGTAGCCACGTGTGGCTATTTAAATCTAAGTTCAAGGTAATTCATATGAAACTAAATTAAAAATTCAGTCCTTCAATGATACATCAGCCACATTTTAAGTGCTCAGAAGCCATGTGTGGCTGGTGGCTGCTGTAATCAAGACTACAGATTATGGAGTGGTTCCATGACTTGGAAAGTTCTATTGGTCACTTCTGGTTCAGTTTTGCCTGGTGCTTTTTGTGTGAAAACAAATAGAACATAACATCCCCTGCTTTCCCCCTACACACACAAAGGAGCAAGACACTAGAGCCAGAATGTTCTGACTCATGCTTTGGTTGATATTTCTTTTGTAGAGATACTCAATAGTTAAAAATAATCAAAATTTGAGTTTTGAATAGATGCAAAGCCAGAAGTAACTTTCTCTCTTTCTTCCCTGTTACAAACAAACAAAAAGAACAACAAACATGAGGTTCACTTAGTGGGTGTTTCTGTTATTTTGACTATTGGAGTAGAGACCATGCTTTCCCTATTTTATGGAAACAATGCTTGGAAGAACTGGTTAATACTTGCAAATCCTTTTGAAGATGGGAAGCACAGTTGTGTAAGTGCCAAATGCTATTTCCTTTATTAACATCTGTATTAAAAATAAGAAAATGAATGCTTTGTTATGATGGGGTTTCTTCAGATTTGTCAATTCCAAAATATAGTTTGTACATCCACCTCTTTTAGAATTTAAAAGAGGAAATTAAAAAACTCAGTGAAAGAATGCATGAAGATCTACCAGCAAACTAGACGATGTTCATTTAAAAGGCACATATAGCTCTGTGTTCCATTTATGTCTTGCACTATCTAAGTTAGATTCAAAAATATTTTTCAGGGAACACCAAGTACCTTGAGAGCCTTTGTTGGCTTCTCCTTGCTTCACAGAAACAAATCTATATGGGTGGCATGTCCCGAGGTCAACCCCACTCATGAGCAAGTAGCAGCAATAAAACTAAACAGTGAACATTCTTTGAGAACTTATGTCAGAGCTTATGCTCTGGCCAAGAGCTTCACATGAATTATCTCATTTAATTCCCATCATAGCCACAAGTTAGAAACTACAGTATTGTCTCCATTATATAGACACACCAGCTGAGGCAACACAGGGTTTTCCTGAAGGCAATGGGAAAGTGGCAGATGGCTAGAGACAGAAGTCTTTATGGCTGGAGTTCTATATTCTGTGAAGGGACTCTGCTCTAAAAATTTCTGGAGGAACCTTGAAACTAAGAAGGATCCTACAAGCTTTCCTAGGTACAAAAGTCCCTTTGTGTCCCCTATTTCCTATTTATAGGAAAAGGCTTCAGTTTCTTCGGCCTTCCCTGAGTTCCAGTAAGCAGACTTAGAGAAGTGAGAGTGCAGAAACTAAGAAAAAGCAGTCAAAAAACAGTAGTTCAGGGACAAAACAGAGACCTAGTTCCTCGTCCAGGAGTATATATAGTAATCTGACACATATCTTTGAGTTGTTCTGCAGAAACTAAGACCCTCACCCAAGTGGAGGATGGTGACCACAAGCTTGTAAACCCTAGGTTGGAACCAGAAGATTAATGACTAAATTCTTGGAGCACCATCCCATCCCCTCACCACCAGTCAATAAGAAGAAATTCATGCCCCCTACAACCCTCACCCCAAATGCTGCCTTTATAAAGCCCCTCAAAAGGCAGAAGGGAGTTTGGGTCTTTCAAGCATGAGCTGCCCATTCTCCTTGCTTGGTACCCTGTAATAAATGCTGTCTGTGCTTTCCTTCCCCACAATCCAGTATCATTAAGTTGGCTTTACTGCTCAGCAGGCAAGCAGACCCAAGTTCTCTCCAGAACAAGCCTCGAGCAGAGAAGAGCCCACATTTTATGTTATCCGAAAGAAAAGATAGTCCATCTGAGGCCTCAAACTCATTGCCAGTTGAGCCTGGGATTCAGACAAGGGTGAGAAAAAATAATTGTAAATGAAATAATATATCACAATGTCTTGGACCTCAGAGGTTTCAGTCAACTAGAAAAGAGGACATTTAGAAAACTGGATCCTAAGATCTTCAGCAACAGATGCTAGAGTTTACAGGAAATAGAAGACAGTATTGAGAAAGTCAGAGGATTAAACAGCCCTTGATTGCCAGTCCCTTGCATCTCCAGGTGAAAAACTTATGACACCTTTTCTGTGATAGAATACTTACACATACTTAGCAGCTTAAGGATACCAAACTTAATATTCAAATTTCACAAAACAAGAAGAACCCCTTCCAGAAATTGGTGAGTATTTGAGAAGTAAGGCTCTGATGAGCTCACCACCCTAAGAGTGGTTCATGCAGAAGATCTCCTCTGAGAACTTTTTGAACAGTGTCTGCCTGGATAGTGAAAGGGCTTCAGTGATGGCAGATTCATGATGATTTCTACAGGTAGGAAGGGCTGGTGGAATGCCAAAGAGAATGCACCCAGTCCTGATGGCTCAGATGGTAAAGAATTTGCCTGCAATGCAGGAGACCCCAGTTCAAGCCCTGGGTCAGGAAGATCCCCTGGAAAAGGGAATGGCAACCCACTTCAGCATCCTTGCCTGGAGAATTTCAAGGACAGAGGAGTCTGGTGAGCTACAGTCCATGGGGTCACAAAGAATTGGGCACAGTTGAGTGACTAACATATACACTCTAGGAAGAGGAGACTCATGGAGCTGGGAGGTCCACGGGGGCTGAGTGTTGTGCTGGGCAATCACTTTCAATCCATTTGCTTCTTCCCTTCCCTGGGGATCAGGGGCTCAGGGATGAAAGGACGCCCAGCAAAGCATAAGGGGCTATTTAGAAAGCAAAGCCCAACCCTGCCCTCCTGTTTCACTCCCCATCTTTGTCACAGGGCTGTGAGTTGCCATCCATCTTGAGGTCAGAAGAGGGGGATTTGACAAAGGTAGGGTAGGTAAGGGAAGGCCCCTCTTATTCCTTGTGCCTACAGAGAGGGTGAAGATCCTTGTAATGACTTCCAAGCTTTTAAATATTCACCCCAAACCTTAATAATTTTCATGTAAATCACAGGAAGATTTTAGATAAGAATAGGTCAATGAACCAGCTTACATTCACATTCCCAAGCTCCTTTCCTCAACCTGTTAATCCAGCCTCCTGTCCCCTCTTAGGGCAAGGGAGCAGCCTACATGCCAGGGAGGTCATAGGCTGTCTAGTGCCTCTGAAACTCAAGTCTGAGGGCCTGGGGGTTCTGTGGGGAGCATTGCAGCTGTGGGCCCAGGCCTCCTCAGCTGCTGAACTGCAAATTCCAGGAATGCAGCCCATGTAGTAGAAGCTCAACTTTCCAAAGTTTTTCTATTATTCTGTTCCTTCTTTGGTTTCTTTAGGGTGTGGTTTCCACCTTCAAGATGCTTGTAGTACCCTGGGGTAGAGGAGACAGTCTCTCATATCTGTCTCTTGCGTGCTTCCTTCACTGGGATGTGAGTTCCCAGAGGGCAGAAATCTCTGCCTTGCTCGCTGATATGTGGCCAGCACCTGGGACAGTGGTGAGCAGTAACAGATAATCACTTTGCATTAGTTGAATGAATCTAAGGTGAAGGACAAGGAGACACAGGGAAGATCTCTAGTGTCACAGAAATTAGCAGGAAGTGATTTTAAGTACCACCAGGATGACAAGGAGAAGGCGATGGCACCCCACTCCAGTACTCTTGCCTGGAAAATCCCATGGATGGAGGAGCCTGGTGGGCTGCAGTCCATGGGGTTGTGAAGAGTCGGACATGACTGAGAGACTTCACTTTCACTTTTCACTTTCATGCATTAGAGAAGGAAATGGCAACCCACTCCAGTGTTCTTGCCTGGAGAATCCCAGGGACAGGGGAGCCTGGTAGGCTGCTGTCTGTGTGGTTGCACAGAGTCGGACACGACTGAAGCGACTTAGCAGCAGCAGCAGCAGCAGCTAATACTTGCTAGTATTATTTAGACCTGAACATGGGACAACAGATTGATCCAAATCAGGAAAGAAGTACATCAAGGCTGTATATTGTCACCCTGTTTATGTAATTTCCATGCAGAGTACATCATGAGAAACACTGGGCTGGATGACACACAAGCTGGAATAGAGACTGCCGGGAGAAATATCAATAACCTCAGATATGCAGATGACACCACATGGCAGAAAGTGACGAAGAACTAAAGAGCCTCTTGATGAAAGTGAAAGAGGAGAGTGAAAAAGCTTGATTAAAACTCAACGTTCAGAAAACTAAGATCACGGCATCTGGTCTCATCACTTCATGGCAAATAGATGGGAAAACAATGGAAACAGTGTCAGGCTTTATTTTTTTGGGCTCCAAAATTACTGCAGATGGTGACCGCAGCCATGAAATTTAAAGATGCTGGCTCCTTGGAAGAAAATTTATGACTAACCTAGATAGCATATTAAAAAGCAGAGACATTACTTTGCCAACAAAGCTCCATCTAGTCAAGGCTATGGTTTTTCCAGTGGTCATGTATGGATGTTAGATTTGGGCTATAAAGAAAGCTGAGTGCTGAAAATTGATGTTTTTGAATTGTGGAGTTGGAGAAGACTCTTGAAAGTCCCTTGGACAACAAGAAGATCCAGCCAGTCCATCCTAAAGGAAATCAGTCCTGAGTGTTCATTAGAAGAACTGATGCTGAAACTGAAACTCCAAACTTCGGCCACCTGATGCAAAGAACTGACTCATTTGAAAAGACTCTGATGCTGGGAAAGATTGAAGGCAGGAGGAGAAGGGGACGACAGAGGATGATACGGTTCTGTGGCATGACCGACTCAATGGACATGAGTTTGAGTAAGCTCTGGGAGTTGGTGATGGGCATGGAAGCCTGGCGTGCTGCAGGCTGTGGGGTCGCAAGGAGTCGGACATGACTGAGTGACTGAACTGAACTGAAGTTAATACGTACAGAAAGAAAGAGCAGGGATTTCCCTGATGGTCCGGTGGTTAAGAATCTGCCTTGAATGCAGGGGATGTGGGTTTGATCTTTGGTCGCGGCGGTCGGGCGGGAGGAGCTACCGCATGTCCAAGGAGCGGTGGCTGCGTGGGCGCAGGAGGGCCTAGAGGAGCTATTCCACGTTCAAGGTCAGGAGGGGCGGCAGTGAGGAGATACCCCTTGTCCAAGATAAGGAGCAGCGGCTGCACTTTGCTGGAGCAGCCGTGAAGAGATACCCCACATCCAAGGTAAGAGAAACCCAAGTAAGACGGTAGGTGTTCCAAGAGGGCATCAGAGGGCAGACACACTGAAATCATAATCACAGAAAACTAGTCAATCTAATCACGCTAGGACCACAGCCTTGTCTAACTCAATGAAACTAAGCCATGCCTGTGGGGCCACCCAAGACGGGCGGGTCATGGTGGAGAGGTCTGACAGAATGCGGTCCACTGGAGAAGGGAATGGCAAACCACTTCAGTATTCTTGCCTTGAGAACCCCATGAACAGTATGAAAAGGCAAAATGATAGGATACTGAAAGAGGAACTCCCCAGGTCAGTAGGTGTCCAATATGCTACTGAAGATCAGTGGAGAAATAACTTCAGAAGAATGAAGGGATGGAGCCAAAGCAAAAACAATACCCAGTTGTGGATGTGACTGGTGATAGAAACAAGGTCCGATGCTGTAAAGAGCAATATTGCATAGGAACCTGCAATGTCAGGTCCATGAATCAAAGCAAATTGGAAGTGGTCAAACAAGAGATGGCAAGAGTGAATGTCAACGTTCTAGGAATCAGCGAACTGAAATGGACTGGAATGGGTGAATTTAACTCTGATGACCATTATATTTACTACTGTGGGGGTTATCCCTTAGAAGAAACAGAGTAGTCATCATGGTCAACAAAAGAGTCCGAAATGCAGTACTTGGATGCAATCTCAAAAATGACAGAATGATCTCTGTTCGTTTCCAAGGCAAACCATTCAATATCACAGTAATCCAAGTCTATGCCCCAACCAGTAACACTGAAGAAGCTGAACAGTTATATGAAGACCTACAATACCTTTTAGAACTAACACCCAAAAAAGATGTCCTTTTCATTATAGGGGACTGGAATGCAAAAGTAGGAAGTCAAGAAACACCTGGAGTAACAGGCAAATTTGGCCTTGGAATACGGAATGAAGCAGGCAAAGACTAATAGAGTTTTGCCAAAAGAACACACTGGTCATAGCAAACACCCTCTTCCAACAACACAAGAGAAGACTCTACACATGGACATCACTAGATGGTCAACACCAAAATCAGATTGATTATATTCTTTGCAGCCAAAGATGGAGAAGCTCTATACAGTCAGCAAAAACAAGACCGGGAGCTGACTGTGGCTCAGATCATGAACTCCTTATTGCCAAATTCAGACTTAAATTGAAGAAAGTAGGGAAAACCACTAGACCATTCAGGTATGACCTAAATCAAATCTCTTATGATTATACAGTGGAAGTGAGAAATAGATTTAAGGGACTAGATCTGATAGAGTACCTGATGAACTATGGATGGAGGTTCATGGCATTGTACAGGAGACAGGGATCAAGACCATCCCTGTGGAAAATAAATGCAAAAAAGCAAAATGTCTATCTGGGGAAGCCTTACAAATAGCTATGAAAAGAAGAGAAGCAAAGAGCAAAGGAGAAAAGGAAAGATATAAGCATCTGAATGCAGAGTTCCAAAGAAGAGCAAGGAGAGATAAGAAAGCCTTCCTCAGTGATCAATGCAAAGAAATAGAGGAAAACAACAGAATGGGAACGACTAGAGATCTCTTCAAGAAAATTAGAGATACCAAGGGAACATTTCATGCAAAGATGGGCTCAATAAAAGACAGAAATAGTATGGACCTAACAGAAGCAGAAGATATTAAGAAAAGATGGCAAGAATACACAGAAGAACTGCACAAAAAAGATCTTCACGACCAAGATAATCACGATGGTGTGATCACTCACCTAAAGCCAGACATCCTGGAATGTGAAGTAAAGTGGGCCTTAAGAAGCATCACTATGAACAAAGCTAGTGGAGGTGATGGAATTCCAGTGGAGCTATTTCAAATCCTGAAAGATGATGCTTTGAAAGTGCTGCACGTTGAAATGTGCCAGCAAATTTGGAAAACTCAGCAGTGGCCACAAGACTGGAAAAGGTCAGTTTTCATTCTGATCCCAAAGAAAAGCAATGCCAAAGAATGCTCAAACTACCGCACAATTGCACTCATCTCACACGCTAGTAAAGTAATGCTCAAAATTCTCCAAACCAGGCTCCAGCAATACATTAACAGTGAACTTCCAGATGTTCAAGCTGGTTTTAGAAAAGGCAGAGGAACCAGAGATCAAATTGCCAACATCTGCTGGATCATCGAAAAAGCAAGAGTTCCAGAAAAAACATCTATTTCTGCTTTATTGACTATGCCAAAGCCTTTGACTGTGTGGATCACAATAAATTGTGGACAATTCTGAAAGAGATGGGAATACCAGACCACCTGACCTGCCTCTTGAGAAACCTATATGCAGATCAGGAAGCAACAGTTAGAACTGGACCTGGAACAACAG
Source organism: Bos grunniens (assembly GCF_055505025.1). Lineage (NCBI taxonomy): Eukaryota > Metazoa > Chordata > Mammalia > Artiodactyla > Bovidae > Bos > Bos grunniens. The sequence continues at coordinate 44,343,864 of NC_141192.1, forward strand.
ACTGGTTCCAAATAGGAAAAGGAGTACGTCAAGGCTGTATATTGTCACCCTGCTATTTAACTTCTATTCAGAGTACATCATGAGAAACGCTGGGCTGGAAGAAGCACAAGCTTGAATCAAGATTGCCGGGAGAAATATCAATAACCTCAGATGTGCAGATGACACCACCCTTATGGCAGAAAGTGAAGAGGAACTAAAAATCCTCTTGATGAAAATGAAAGTGGAGAGTGAAAAAGTTGGCTTAAAGATCAACATTCAGAAAACAAAGATCATGGCCTCTGGTCCCATCACTTCATGGCAAATAGATGGGGAAACAGTGGAAACAGTGCCAGACTTTTTTTTTGGGGGGGCTCCAAAATCACTACAGATGGTGACTGCAGCCATGAAATTAAAAGACGCTTACTCCTTGGAAGGAATGTTATGGCCAACCTAGATAGCATATTAAAAAGCAGGGACATTACTTTGCCAACAAAGGTCCGTCTAGTCAAGGCTATGTTTTCTCCAGTAGTCATGTATGGATGTGAGAATTGGACTGTGAAGAAAGCTGAGCGCTGAAGAATTGATGTTTTTGAACTGTGGTGTTGGAGAAGACTCTTGAGAGTCCCTTGGACTGCAAGGAGATCCAACCAGTCCATTCTGAAGGAGATCAGCCCTGGGATTTCTTTGGAAGGAATGATGCTGAAGCTGAAACTCCAGTACTTTGGCCACCTCATGTGAAGAGTTGACTTATTGGAAAAGACTCTGATGCTGGGAGGGATTGGGGGCAGGAGGAGAAGGGGACGACAGAGGATGAGATGGCTGGATGGCATCACTGACTCAATGGACGTGAGTTTGGATGAACTCCGGAAGTTGGTGATGGACAGGGAGGCCTGGCGTGCTGGGATTCATGGGGTTGAAGAGTCGGACACGACTGAGTGACTGAACTGAACTGAACTGGGGAACTAGGATCCCACATGCTTCCAAACAACTAAGCTTGCTAACCACAACTGGGCAGTAGCCCGTGAGCTGCAACTACAGACGTCCACATGCTGCAACTCAGATCTGATGCAGCCAAATAAATAAATATTTTAAAAAAGAAAGAAAAGAAAAAGCATTTCATAACCTTGCCAAATGTGAAGTTCCAATTAGCAATGGAATCTGTACTGAAACTCACCCTATATCTCTTTATTAAATTGTAATCTCTCCGAAGGCAGATTTTACAAAGTGCACGTACATTTTCTTTAATGTTCAATTCCAAGTGCTTTCCATCTGTGTGTGCAGTATGCATTGAGGGAAATTGTGGAGTGGTATATGTTTATAACAATCAAGCATTACTTGTGTCATATTTTTTAGTAAGTTAGAGCATGAGGCTGCATACTTGATTTTGGTTGAAATAGAAGGTTGCACCTACTGGGCTACACTAATCATTCAGGAAGGTCTGTGGGTCTCCATCTCATGTGGAGATGGAGTGCTGATGAAATATGGAGTGTCTTTCTTGAAGGTCGAAGTGAATCATCTTTGTGTAGCTGCTTGAAGGTGAGAAGATGAGCAAGGTGAATTTTCAATGTGTGATTCTATAATGCTGCCTGCTTTTAAATCATAACAACCAAGCGTGCCACAGATATTATTTAACAACCACTGTGTGTGTGGTCCATGGTGTTTATTACAAATGTATACAATGACTTGTGAGGCATGGTCATTACACTGCCTGTGAGAAGCTGGTGCCCTACAGGAGCAGGCAGAAGGACAGGTCGTGTGAAGCAGTAAATGGGAAGGGCCAAGTGCATGTGAGGCCCTTCTCCCACTGTCTCTGCCTTCCCCAGCTCTCCCCTCAGTGCAGCCCCTGGTCTGGCCTGGTCTCACAGGCAGGAATCTACAAGTGGCCACAGCCCAGTTCAGTCCCAGCACATGCAGAGTGCTGGGCAGAGCCCTAGAAGTCTCTGACATAGTAAATGCTTAACTAGGACTTCTGGATGGGTGCCTTCGTGTGTCCAGGCATGTGAGAGTAGGTGGGAGTGGAAGGGGATGCGACAGGAGCAGTACAGCACCGGGGGGGACATGAGCACGCACATCACACCGCGGTGGTGATGGGAGCTACTGGGGTCAGTCAGGGAAACTTCCTGCAAGACGGTGGTCTTGACACCAGTCTTGAAAGAGTTTGCCAGGTGGGTGGGAGAGGCGTTCCAGGCAGGGTGTCAGCAGCCTGTGTGAACTAGGAGCGGCTGAGGGGCCACTGAGCTCCAATGCGGTTGGGGGTGAGTGGGGGCCCAGTGGAGCTGCTGCCATGAAGACTCCCACAAGGCCATTCCCGGCTGGTGCTGTGTCGGTAGGGAGCCACAGGCATGTCTGTGGCCTGGCTGTGTGTGGCTCAAGTCAGTGAATGAATGAGTGAGTCAACGATGCTGTTGCAGTGATGATGCGGACTCCGCCTCCTCGTTGTGAGATGCTCTCAGTTTGGGGTGCTCAGCCTGGGCATCCTGGTGACCTGGCTCCACAGCGCCCCCGCCGGGGGGTTTGAGAGTAGAGTCTCCTGCTCCTTTCCCAAGTCCAGCTGCTGGTGATGCAGCTCCAGGTGGCCAGATCAGACTGTGCTCTGAATTGCTTGTCCATCCCTGAGCTGGGTCAGGTGAGGTGGAGGGAAAGGGACGAGAATGAAGGCTGGGCCATGAGGAGACCAGAAGAACGAGCGGCAGGAGGCAGAGAGCAGGGAGAGAGCTGGGGTGGGGGCGGGGGCTGAGTGGCCGTGCAGTGGGGTTTGGGGAGTGTGCCTAGCACGGCGGACCTCTGCTAAACATTAGTTATGCGAATCGATTTGAAGAAATGGGAACAAAGCACTCTCAAGGACAACAGACTCAGAATAAACATAGCTGAGTTGACAGGGAGAGGCAGTGCTCACTGTGCATCTGATAGAGCCTCTTGGTAATGTGCATTCTGCTGAGATAAGAAACGCTGGCGCGTGGCCAGCGCCTCATGGGTTTGCCCTGGGGCAGAGGTCTTGGCAAAGGGCGGCCTTGGTCTGTTGAAGCCGATGGAGTCCAAAGGGTGAGGCTTGAGCTGCCATAGAGACCTTTGAGGGCAGACAGCCCTCTTGAGGAAAGATATAAATAGAGACCAGGAGAAGGAGGTGCAAGTGATTCAGGCTAGAGAGCTGGTTCTATGGCTTGATATTGATCTGTTCTGCTACTGATAAATCCTTCTGCTTAGAAAATAAGCAGTCTTCTTGTTGACCTTCTGCCCTCGTTTTACCAGAGGGAGTCTCAGCCTTTGCTGCCTGTGGAGTTCACTGCCAAGTAGTGCTCTCTGAGCAGCCAGTAATTTGTAGCGTGCCAGACACTGGGGGCATGCCCCTGGGCCCTGTCAGCTGTCTGGCATGTGTGTGCCATTTGCCTCCAGTATAAATGTTCTCAGCATGGCACTCAAAATTCTACTTCCATAAATGCACCCCACTCCACACATGCCATGAGCCAGCAGAACTGCTGACTTTTCCAACCTGCCCCATATCCTCCCTTAGCTCAAGCTCTTCCTGTGCTTGGAAAGTTCCCCCCGACCCTCATCACTGGGTCTACAAATCCCACTACCCCTTCAAAAGCCACCTCAATTCAGGCAAACATTCAGAAACTTCCAGAGAGTTCTCCCTATCTCCCAAAGCCTTTAACCAGGAGCAGAATGAAGGAAAGGGGCCTTGGGATCAACAGTTTCCAACTACAACTCTGCTTCCATCTCTTTGGGAATCCCCAGGGGACCCAGGGGATGAACTGACCATAGGTTTGGCTTGGAGGTCAAACAGATAAGGCCTAGAGATCAACTAAATGTTGCCAGTTGATCACTAGGGGTCAGTTTTTTTTTTTTTTTTTTGTAAATGAGTCAGAAGCAGAGATACTATGTGGCTTTAGGGGCAGGTTGTGTGACAGCTGATGTAGTGGGTTGGTGCATTGTTCTCTATGCAGATAAGATAGCACACAAAGAGAGAACTGTGTATCCAGTTGGCATGACATCCCTGTTAAGGAAGGATGGAGACATCTTTGGGGCTAGAAAAGGGTTTCTGTTCCAGACAGTAGATGGCAAGCATTCAGTTCACTTCAGTTCAGTTGAGTCACTCAGTTGTTTTCGACTGTTTGTGACTCCATGAGCTGCAGCACGCCAGGCCTCCCTGTCCAGGATCAACTCCTGGAGCCTATGAAACTCATGTCCATTGAGTTGGTGAAGCCATCCAACAATCTCCTCCTCTGTCGTCCCCTTCTCTTCCTGCCCTCAATCTTTCCCAGCAACAGGATCTTTTCAGATGAGTCAGCCCTTCTTGTCAGGTGACCAAAGTACTGGAGTTTCAGCTTCAGCATCATTCCTTCCAAAGAACACCCAGGACTGATCTCCTTTAGAATGGACTGGTTGGATCTCCTTGCAGTCCAAGGGACTCTCAAGAGTCTTCTCCAACACCACAGTTCAAAAGCATCAATTCTTCCATGCTCAGCTTTCTTTATAGCCCAACTCTCACATCCATACAAGACTACTGGAAAAACCATAGCTTTGACTATATGGAGCTTTGTTGGCAAAGTAATGTCTCTGCTTTTTAATATGCTGTCTAGGTTGGCCATAACTTTTCTTTCAAGGAGTAAGCATCTTTTAATTTCATGGCTGCAATCACCATCTTCAGTGATTTTGGAGCCCAGAAAAATAAAGTCTTGCACTGTTTCCATTGTTTCCCCATCTATTTGCCATGAAGTGATGGGACCAGATGCCATGATCTTCGTTTTCTGAATGTTGATCTTTAAGCCAACTTTTTTACTCTCCTCTTTCACTGTCATCAAGAGGCTTTTTAGTTCCTATTCACTTTCTGCCATAAGACTGGTGTCATCTGCATATCTGAGGTTATTGATGTTTCTCCCAGCAATCTCAATTCCAGCTTGTGCTTCTTCCAGCCCAGCATTTCTCATGATGTACTCTGCATATAAGTTCAATAAGCAGGGTGACAATATACAGCCTCGATATACTCCTTTCCCTGTTTGGAACCAGTCTGTTGTTCCATTTCCAGTTCTAACTGTTGCTTCCTGACCCGCATACAGGTTTATCAAGAAGCAGGTCAGGTGGTTTGGTATTCCCATCTCTTTCAGAATTTTCCACAGTTTATTGTGATCCACACAGTCAAAGGCTTTGGCGTAGTCAATAAAGCAGAAATAGATGTTTTTCTGGAACTCTCTTCCTTTTTCAATGATCCAGCAGATGTTGGCAATTTGATCTCTGGTTCCTCTGCCTTTTCTAAAACTAGCTTGAACATCTGGAAGTTCATGGTTCATGTATTGCTTAAGCCTGGCTTGGAGAAATTTGAGCATGACTTTGCTAGCATGTGAGATGAGTGTAATTGTGCAGTAGTTTGAGCATTCTTTGGCATTGCCTTTCTTTGGGATTGGAATGAAAACTGACCTTTTCCAATCCTCTTGCCACTGCTGACTTTTCCAAATTTGCTGACATATTTAGTGCAGCACTTTCACAGCATCTCTTTCAGAATTTGAAGTAGCTCCAATGGAATTCCATCACCTCCACTAGCTTTGTTCATAGTGATGCTTCTTAAGGCCCACTTGACTTCACATTCCAGGATGTCTGGCTCTAGGTGAGTGATCACACCATCATGATTAACTGGGTCATGAAGATCTTTTTTGTGCGGTTCTTCTGTGTATTCTTGCCACCTATTCTTAATATTTTCTGCTTCTGTCAGGTCCATACTATTTCTGTCTTTTATTGAGCCCATCTTTGCATGAAATGTTCCCTTGGTATCTCTAATTTTCTTGAAGAGATCTCTAGTCTTTCCCAATCTATTGTTTTCCTCTATTTCTTTGCATTGATCGCTGAGAAAGGCTTTCTTATTCTCCTCACTATTCTTTGGAACTCTGCATTCAGATGGGTTTATCTTTCCTTTTCTCCTTTGCTTTTCACTTCTCTTCTTTTCACAGCTATTTGTAAGGCCTCCCCAGACAGCCATTTTGCTCTCTTGCATTTCTTTTTCCTGGGGATGGTCTCGATTCCTGTCTCCTGTACAATGTCACAAACCTCTGTTCATAGTTCACCAGGCACTCTGTCTATCAGATCTAGTCCCTTAAATCTATTTCTCACTTCCACTGTATAATCATAAGAGATTTGATTTAGGTCATACCTGAATGATTTAGTGGTTTTCCCTACTTTCTTCAATTTAAGTCTGAATTTGGCAATAAGGAGTTCATGATCTGAGCCACAGTCAGCTCCCAGTCCTGTTTTTGTTGACTGTATAGAGCTTCTCCATATTTGGCTGCAAAGAATATAATCAATTTGATTTTGGTGTTGGGCATCTGGTGATGTCCAAGTGTAAAACCTTCTCTTGTGTTGTTGGAAGAGGGTGTTTTTACTATGACCAGTGCGTTCTCTTGGCAAAACTCTATTAGCCTTTGCCCTGCTTCATTCTGTACTGCAAGGCCAAATTTGCCTGTTATTCCAGGTGTTTCCTGACTTCCTACTTTGGCAAGCATAGTTTCTGCATATTGAAAATTATTCTGGATTATGGAAGCTCTGATTATTATAAAATAATAGTATTTTCAAAGTATTTGTCATTCCTTCAACATTCCCCTGTGTGGCAGGCACTGAGAAGTGCACCCAGACTCTATTTCTGCCACCCAGGTGCTGGAGGTTCTGTCAGCAGATATGGTCACCTTTAGAGCTGCCTCCTTGCAGGAGCCGTCTCATCATATCAGGTTCCTTTTTAGCACAGAGGCTGATTTAAGGTATAAAAGCCTGGCCATCTTGGCCCAAGGTGTGACGCATCTGAGGAAGGATCGGGGTAGTTCCAGTGTTACTTGCGGGATTGGTTGAGTCTCTTGTTGGGCCTGAATCCAGTTTCCTGCTTCCCTACCCTCTCATCCATAGTGCCAGTACCGAGGCTGTTCCTTAAGATACAGACTGCATGGAGGTTTCCACTCAGCAGCTGCTTCTTGGGGGATCAACAACAGGCTTCGTGCTGGACCAGTGCTGTGGATGATTACCAAAGGTTTAAATCTCTACTATACATGATTGAGAACTGTTTAGAATTTCCCACCAATTCAGATATAGCATATGCCAAGTTCACTGTGAGTATTTAGTAAACAAAAGAATGAGCAATTAAGTGGGTCTTTAAAACTGGATTAGAAGGCAACATGCTAGTCTGACTTTCCCATGAACATCTTCTTTGCATTGTGTCAACACATATTGGTTGGACAAAATGACCTTCCCAGAGAAAGGACATGCCTCTTGAGTTAGCATAAATGGAGTCCCTCAGTTACATTCTGATGTCAGACTCCAAGGCCCATAGCCAGACAGTGGCTCAGTTGAGATGAGGAGGGCGCATCCTCTTCCCAGTCCAGTCCCTCTCTTCACAACTTCTCTGAATTCATCTTGGGGACTCTACAAAAGTATCAGAAGTTATTTCTGATTCAGTTTGTTGAATCCTATTTCACATAGCCTTGCAAATCAGCGGGGACCCTGGCCTTGGGGTGCAGAGACAGACATGGGTACCACTGATGTGGCACATTTCGCATCTTCAGTACAGGTAAGGACCTTTGGCTGAGTCCAAACCAGGCCTCCTAGCATTCAGATGGCCCTTGAGCTGTTGAAGTGAGAAGATGTGAGCTAGGTGGAAGCTATGCGTTCAACCACTAATTCTTGCAACTTCTAATCCCAAGAACAGGTTTAGGTCTTAAAGACCTAAGCAAAGATTAAATGTGTAATTTTAAAAGTTTTATGGAAAAAGACCTGGGCTAATAGTCAGAGCACTTGAGTTCTGAACATATATCTGCATCTAACCAATTATGTAATCCAGGACAAAACCATCCCTCATTCATTAGAATATTTGTTTAAAAAAAAAAAGAGACAGAGAGAGAGAGGAAAGAAATAGGTCTTTCTACCGTGTCCTTTCTCTTATCAGTTTTTGGAGCAGTTCTCGGAGCATTTCTCAACCCTCTGCACTCATTCATATAACTCTTATTTACTTTTAAATACTAACAAGTATTTGCAAGCAATTTTACTCTCAAAGAAGCATACCCATATCACCCAACCACCAGTAGCATCCTGTGCAGGATACCTCATCTAAACAACAAACAAAACAAAAATACAAATCCAATTATCAGCAGACAGGATTACCATCTCACTCAGCCTTGCCCATCAGAGGAAAAACAAACAAGCAAACAGAAAAAAAACTCAGCACAAAGCTCACCCTATAGGAAGCTTGCAAAAACCACTGCACCAACCTTAGGAGGGCAGAAACCGAAAGGAAAAAAGGATTCAACCTTGAAGCCTGGGAAAAGGAGACCTCAAACACAATAAGTTAAAAAAAAAAAAATGGAAAAAAGAGAAATACTACAAAATGAAGGAACAAACTAGAAACACAGAAGTCAAAATAAATGAGGGGGAAATAGGCAAACTACCTGAAAAACAATTCAGAATAATGATAGTAAAGATGATCAAAAATCTAGAAAACAGAACGGGAAAAATGCAAGAATAAATTAACAAAGACCTAGAAGGATTAAAGAATAAACATGCAGAGACAAACAACACAATTACTGAAATTAAAAATACTCTGGAAGGAATCAATAGCAGAATATCTGAAGCAGAAGAATGAATCAGTGAGCTGGAAGATAAAATGGTGGAAATAACCTCTGAAGAGCAGAATAAAATAAAGAGAATGAAAAGAACTGAGGATAGTCTCAGAGACCTTTGGGACAATATCAAATGCAGCAACTTTCAAATTATAGGGGTCCCAGAAGAAGAAGAGAAAAAGAAAGGGTATGAGAACATTTTTGAAGAGATTATAGTTGAAAATTTCCCCAACATGGAAAAGGAAATAGTCAATCAAGTTTAAGAGGTGTAAAGAATCCTATACAGGACAAACCCAAGGAGAAACACACCAAGATACAAACTAACAAAAACTAACCACAAAGAAAGAATATTAAAAGCAGCAGGAGAAAAGTAACAGGTAACATACAAGGGAAACCCCATATGTTTAACAGCTGACCTTTCAGCAGAAACTCTGCAGGCCGGAAGGGAATGGCAGGATGTATTTAAAGTACTGAAAGGGAAAAATCTTCAACCAAGATTACTGTACCCAACAAGGATCTCATTCAAAATTGATAGAGAAATAAAAAGCTTTTCTGACAAGCAAAATTTAACAGAACTCAGTACCACCAAACCAGCTTCACAACAAATGTTAAATGGACTTACATAGTCAAGAAATACAAGAGAAGAAAAAGATCTACAAAAGAATCCCAAACAATTAATAAAATGGCAATAGGAACATATATATCAATAATTACTTTAAATGTAAATGGATTAAATGCTCCAACCAAAAGACACAGGCTGGCTGAATGGATAAAAAAAAAAAAAACAAGGCCCATATACATGCTGTCTACAAGAAACCCACTTCAGACCTAAAGAGACATATAGATTGAAAGTGAGAGAATGGAAAAATATATTCCATGTAAGTGGGAAGCAAAAGAAAGCTGGAGTAACAATCCTCATATCAGACAAAATAGACCTTAAAGTAAAGATTACAAGAGATAAGGAAGGACACTACAGAATGATCAAGGGATCAATCCAAGAGGAAAGACATAACAACTGTAAGTATCTATGCACCCAACATAGGAGCTCCTCAATAAATAAGACAAACACTGCGGCTGCTGCTGCTGCTAAGTCGCTTCAGTCGTGTCCGACTCTGTGTGACCCCATAGATGGCCAGGCTCCCCTGTCCCTGGGACTCTCCAGGCAAGGACACTGGAGTGGGCTGCCATTTCCTTCTCCAATGCATGAAAGTGAAAAGTGAAAGTGAAATCACTCAGTCGTGTCCGACTCTTAGCGACCTCATGGACTGCAGCCCACCAGGCTCCTCCATCCATGGGATTTTCCAGGCAAGAGTACCAGAGTGGGGTGCCACTGCCTTTTCCGAAGACAAACACTCACAGACATAAAAGGATAAATTGACAGTAACACAATAAAAGTAGGAGACTTTAACACCACACTCACTCCAATGGACAGATCATCAAAACAGAACAGTAATAAGGAAACACAAGTCTTAAATGACACATTAGATGAGATGGATCTCATTGGTATCTTCAGGACATTCCATCCAAATGCAGAAGAATACACCTTCTTCTCTAGTGCACATGGAACATTCTCCAGGATAGACCACATCTTGGGTCACAAATCAAACCTCAGTAAATTTAATAAAATTGAAATCATACCAAGCATCTTCTCTGACCACAACACTATGGCACTAGATGTCAATTACAAGAAAAAAACTGTAAGAAACACACACACAGAGATTAAACAATACGTTTCTAAATAAACAACAGGTTACTGAAGAAATCAAAAGGGAAATCAAAAAATTTCTAGAAACATATGACAATGAGAACACGACAACTCAAAACCTATGGGATGCAGCAAAAGCAGCTCCAAGAGGGAAGTTTATAGCAATACAATCCTACCTCAAGAAACAAGAAAAACATCGAATAGACAGCCTAACTTTACACCTAAAGCAACTGGAAAAAGAAGAACAAAATACTCCCCAAATTAGTAGAAGCAAAGAAATCATAAAGATCCGAGCAGAAATAAATGGAAAAGAAATGAAAGAAACAATAGTAAAGAATAATAAAACTAAAAGCTGGTTCTTTAAGAAGGTAAACAAAATTGACAAACCTTTAGCCAGACTCATCAAGAAAAAAAGAGAAGAATCAAATCAACAAAAATAGAATTGATAAAGGAGAGATTACAAGAGATAATTGCAGAAATAAAAAAGGATTGTAAGAGACTATTATGAATAACTGTATGACAAGAAAATGGATAACCTGGAAGAAATGGAAAGATTCTTAGAAAAGTTCAATCTTCCAACACTGAACCAGGAAGAAATAGAAATTATGAACAACCCAGTTATAAGCACTGAAATTGAAGCTGTGATCAAAAATCGGCCAAAAACAAAAGCCCAGGACCAGATGGCTTCACAGGAGAATTCTGTCAAGCATTTAGAGATGAGCTAATGCCTATCCTTCTAAAACTCTTTCAAAAAATTGCAGAGGAAGGAACACTTCCAAACACATTCTACAAGGCCACCATCACCCTGAAACCAAAACCAGACAGACAACACACAAAAAGAAAACTGGTGGCCAATATCACTGATGAACATAGATGCAAATATCCTCAAGAAAATTTTAGCAAACAGAATTCAGCAACACATCAAAAAGCTCATAAACCATGATCAAGTTGGGTTTATTCTAGGGATGCAAGGATTTTCAGTCTACAGAAATCAATCAATGTGATACACCATATTAACAAATTGAAAGATAAAAACCATATGATCATCTCAATAGATGCATAAAAAGTCTTTGACAACATTCAGCACCCATTTATGATTAAAACTCTTAAAAAAATGGACATAGAAATAACCTACCTCAACATAGTAAAGGCCATATATGATAAGCCTACAGCAAACATTATTCTCAATGGTGAAAAACTGAAAGATTTCCCCTAAGAGCAGGAAAAAGAAAAGGGTATCCACTTTCACCACTATTATTCAACATAGTTATGGAAATCCTAACTGTAGCAATCAGAGAAGAAAAAGAAATAAAAGGAATCCAGATTGGAACAGAATTAAAACTCTCACAGTTTGCAGATGACATGATTCTGTACACAGAAAACCCTAAAGATAGTATTAGAAAATTACTAGAGCTAATCAGTGAATTTAGTAAAGTTCCAGGATACAATATCAACACACAGAAATTACTCTCATTTCTATATACCAACAATGAAAAATCAGAAAGAGAAATTAAGGAAACAAGCCTGTTCACCATTGCAACAAAAAGAATTAAATATCTAGGAATAAACTTATTTAAGGAGACAAAATAACTGTACTGAGAAAATTATAAGACATTGATGAAAGAAATTAAAGATGACAAACAGATGGAAAGATATTCCACGTTCCTGGGTAGGAAGAATCAATTTCATGAAAATGACTATACTACCCAATGCAATCTACAGATTCAATGTAATCCCTATCAAATTACCAGTGGCATTTTTCCAAGGACTAGAACAAAAAATTTCACAATTCATATGAAAACACAAAAGACCCCTAATAGCCAAAACAGTCTTGAGGAAAAAATGGAGCTGAAGGAATCAACCCTCCTGACTTCAGATTATACTACAAAGCTACAGTCATCAAGACAGCATGATACTGGCACAAAAATAGAAATATAGACCAATGGAATGAGATAGAAGGACCAGAAATAAACCCATGCACCTAGGGTACCTTATTTTTGACAAAGGAGGCAAGAATATAAAATGGGGCAAAGACAGCCTCTTCAATAAATGGTGCTGGGAAAACTGGGCATCTACATGTAAAATAATGAAATTAGAACACTTCCTAACACCATACACAAAGATAAACTCAAAATGGGTTAAAGACCTAAATGTAAGACCAGAAACTATAAAAGTCTTACCAGGAAAACATAGGCAGAACACTTGATGACATAAATCGAAACAAGATCCTCTATGATCCACCTCCTAGAGTAATGGAAATAAAAACAAAAGTAAACAAGTGGGACCTGATTAAACTTAAATTATTTTGGATAGCAAAGGAAACTATAAGCAAGGTGAAAGACAACCCTCAGACTGGGAGAAAATAATAGCAAATGAAACAACTGACAAAGGATTCATTTCCACAATATACAAGCAGCTCACACAACTCAATACCAGAAAAACAAACAACCCAATCAAAAGGTGGGGAAAAGACCTAAACAGACATTTCTCCAAAGAAGACACAGATGGCTAACAAACACATGAAAAGATGCTCAACATTGCTCAATATTAGGGAAATGCAAATCAAAACTACAATGAAATATCACCTCACTCTGGAAAGAATGGCCATCATCAAAAAGTCTACAAACAATAAATACTGCAGAGAGTGTGGAGAAAAGGGAACACTATTGCCCTGTTGGTGAGAATGTAAATTGATTCAGCCACTATGGAAGACGGTATGGACATTCTTTTAAAAACTGGAATAAAACCACCATATGACCCAGCAATCCCACTCCTAGGCACATATCCTGAGGAAACCAAAATTGAAAACGACATATGTATCCCATTGTTCATTGCAGCACTATTTGCAAAAGCTAGAACATAGAAGCAACCTAGGTATCCATGGACAGATGAATGGACAGAGAAGCTGTGATACATATACACAATGGAATATTACTCAGCTGTAAAAAGGAATGCATTTGAGTCAGTTCTAATGAAGTGGGTGAACCTCTTCTATATAGTGAATAGAGCCTATTATACAGATTGAAGTAAGTCAGAAAGAAAGATAAATATCATACTGTAATGGATATATACATACAAAATCCAGAAAAATGGTACTTAAGAATTAATTTAGAGGGCAGCAGTGGAGAAACAGAGAGAATACTTATGGACATTGGGAGAGGGGAAGAGAGGGTGAGATGTATGGGAAGAGTATCATGGAAACTTACATTGCCATATGTAATAGGGATCAGATCAGATCAGTCGCTCAGTCATGTCCGACTCTTCGCGACCCCATGAATTGCAACACGCCAGGCCTCCCTGTCCATCACCAACTCCTGGAGTTCACTGAGACTCACATCCATTGAGTCAGTGATGCCATCCAGACATCTCATCCTCGGTTGTCCCCTTCTCCTCTTGCCCCCAATCCCTCCCAGCATCAGAGTCTTTTCCAATGAGTCAACTCTTCGCATGAGGTGGCCAAAGTACTGGAGTTTCAGCTTTAGCATCATTCCTTCCAAAGAAATCCCAGGGCTGATCTCCTTCAGAATGGACTGGTTGGATCTCCTTGCAGTCCAGGGGACCCTCAAGAGTCTTCTCCAACACCACAGTTCAAAAGCATCTATTCTTTGGCGCTCAGCCTTCTTCTCAGTCCAACTCTCACATCCATACATGACCACAGGAAAAACCATAGCCTTGACTAGACGAAACTTTGTTGGCAAAGTCATGTCTCTGCTTTTGAATATGCTATCTAGGTTGGTCATATCTTTCCTTCCAAGGAGTAAGCATCTTTTAATTTCATGGCTGCAGTCACCATCTGCAGTGATTTTGGAGCCCAGAAAAATAAAGTCTGACACTGTTTCCACTGTTTCCCCATCTATTTCCCATAAAGTGATGGGACTGGATGCCATGATCTTCGTTTTCTGAATGTTGAGCTTTAAGCCAACTTTTTCACTCTCCACTTTCACTTTCATCAAGAGGCTTTTGAGTTGTGCTTCACTTTCTGCCACAAGGGTGGTGTCATCTGCCTAGTCTGACATTAATATACTATTCCCACTTTCTTTTGATTAGTGTTAGCATGGTATATTTTTCTCCATCCTTCTATTTTAAATTTGTGTTTTATATTTAAAGTGGATTTTTGCAGACAAAATATTAATGTATTTGTTTTTTTTTAAAGCATTCTGACAGTCTCTGTGTTTTTTTTAAAAAAAAAACCTTTTTCTTCCAGTTTCACTAAGATGTAACTGACATACAGCACTGTATAAGCTTAAGTTGCACAGCATAATGATTTGACTTACACCATGAAGTGATTATCACAAGTTCAGTGAACATCCACCATCTCATATAACTACTCAGTTAAAGAAATAGAAAAATTTTTCTTTGTAATGAGAACTCTTAGGATTTACTCTCTTTTAACAACTTTCATATAAAGCCTTTGACTGTGTGGATCACAATAAACTGTGGAAAATTCTGAAAGAGATGGGAATACCAGACCACCTGACCTGCCTCTTGAGAAATTTGTATGCAGGTCAGGAAGCAACAGTTAGAACTGGACATGGAACAACAGACTGGTCCCAAATAGGAAAAGGAGTACGTCAAGACTGTATATTGTCACCCTGTTTATTTAACTTATGTGCAGAGTACATCATGAGAAATGCTGGACTGGAAGAAACACAAGCTGGAATCAAGATTGCCGGGAGAAATATCAATAACCTCAGATATGCAGATGACACCACCTTTATGGCAGAAAGTGAAGAGGAACTCAAAAGCCTCTTGATGAAAGTGAAAGAGGAGAGTGAAAAAGTTGGCTTAAAGCTCAACATTCAGAAAACGAAGATCATGGCATCCGGTCCCATCACTTCATGGGAAATAGATGGGGAAACAGTGGAAACAGTGTCAGGCTTTATTTTTCTGGGCTCCAAAATCACTGCAGATGGTGACTGCAGCCATGAAATTAAAAGATGCTTACTCCTTGGAAGGAAAGATATGACCAACCTAGATAACATATTCAAAAGCAGAGACATGACTTTGCCAACAAAGTTTCGTCTAGTCAAGGCTATGGTTTTTCCTGTGGTCATGTATGGATGTGAGAGTTGGACTGTGAAGAAGGCTGAGTGCTGAAGAATTGATGCTTTTGAACTGTGGTGTTGGAGAAGACTCTTGAGAGTCCCTTGGACTGCAAGAAGATCCAACCAGTCCATTCTGAAGGAGATCAGCCCTGGGATTTCTTTGGAAGGAATGATGCTATAGCTGAAGCTCCAGTACTTTGGCCACCTCATGCGAAAAGTTGACTCATTGGAAAAGACTCTGATGCTGCAAGGGATTGGGGGCAAGAGGAGAAGGGGATGACAGAGGATGAGACGGCTGGATGGCATCACTAACTCGATGGATGTGAGTCTGAGTGAACTCCGGGAGTTGGTGATGGACAGGGAGGCCTGCCATGCTGCGATTCATGGGGTCGCAAAGAGTCAGACACAACTGAGTGACTGATCTGATCTGATATATAATATATACTAATGTTAATTATGCTCAAAATCCTTCAAGCTAGGCTTCAACAGGACAGGAACCAATAACTTATAGATGTACAAGCTGGATTTTAAAAAGGCAGAGGAACTAGAGATCAAACTGCCAACATATGTTGGATCATAGAGAAAGCAAGAGAATTCCAGAAAAACATCTACTTCTGCGTTTGACTGTGTGAATCACAACAAACTGGAGAGATGGGAATACCAGACCACCTTACCTGCTTCCTGAGAAACCTGTAAGCAGGTCAAGAAGCAACAGTTAGAACTAGACATGGAACAGTGGACTGGTTCCAAATTGGTAAAGGAGTATGTCAAGGCTGTATATTGTCACCCTGCTTATTTAACTTAAATGCAGAGTACACCTTGCGAAAAGTCAGGCTGGATGAAGCACAAGCTGGAATCAAGATTGCCAGGAGAAATATCAATAATCTCAGATATGCAAATGACACCATCCTTATAGCAGAAAGTGAAGAGGAACTCTAAAGAGCCTCTTGATGAAGGTGAAAGAGTAGAGTGAAAAAGCTGGCTTAAAATTCAGCATTAAATAAACGAAGACCATGGCATCTGGTCCCATCACTTCATGGCAAACAGATGGGGAAACAATGGAAACAGTGAGAAACTTTATTTTCTTGGGCTCCAAAATCACTATAGATGGTGTCTGCAGCCATGAAATTAAAGGACACTTGCCCCTTGGAAGAAAAGCTATGAGCAACCTAGACAGCATATTAAAAAACAGAGACATCACTTTGCTGAGAAAGGTCCAGTCAGTCAAAACTATTGTTTATTCCGGTTGTCATGTAGGGATGTGAGAGTTGAACCATAAAGAAAGCTGAGTGCTGAAGAATTGATGCTTTTGAACTGTGGTGTTGGAGAAGACTCTTGAGAGTCCCTTGGACTGCAAGGAGATCAAACCATTCAATCCTAAAGGAAATCAACCCTGAATGTTCATTGGAAGGACTGATGCCGAAGCTGAAGCTGTAATCCTTTGGCCACCAGATGCAAATAACTGACTCATTGGAAAAGACCTTGAAGCTAGGAAATATTGAACACAGGAGGAGAAGGGGACAACAGAGGATGAGATGGTTGGATGGCATCACCAGTTCAATGGACATGAGTTTGCGCAAACTCCAGGAGATGGTAAAGGACAGGGAAGCCTGGCATGCTGCAGTCCATGGGTCACAAAGAGTCGGACACAACTGAGCGACTGAACAACAACAGTGGTAATTCTATTGATCATGCTGTACATTATATCACCATTACTTATGTTACAACTGGAAGTTTGTCTTCTTTGACCACCTTCATCCAATCCTCTCCTGTTCCCTTCGTGTCCCTGGTCTGTGTCCTTTGCAAGTGCTTCTCAGCACCCCCACTCCACCCTTAGATGAGACAAGATGGCTAGAGTCGCTAGAGCTGTATACTTCCCTTCTTCTACATGGAAATCTGTAGTAAGGGCTGGAGTTGAGTATCTGCCTTTGCTCAGGTTACTTAGGGTTTGATAAAACCTTAAGAGCATTTTGAAAATGAAAATGAAGTTGGTCATTCATGTCTGAGTCTTTGCGACCCCGTGGACTGTATCCTACCAGGCTCCTCCGTCCATGGGATTTTCCAGGCAAGAGTACTGGAGTGGGCTGCCATTTCCTTCTCCAGAGCAGTTTACGCTCTGGTAAAGCAGTTTTTCTTGAGAATAAGCTTTGTTAAGAACAACAGAAGGTTCTATGTGTTTCAAAATGGTTACTTTTCTCTTCCCCTTGCCAGAAGCATTAGATATTTCCCCCTGATAGCCAATGTGAGAACCTCGTGGGCTCCTGAATGTAGAACACAAAAGTGTGGTGACTGCATACAAAGAAAATGGGCCCCCTGGAGCTTTTAACTCTCAGATTGGTCCACACTGAGCCTCCAAACATTTTTCAGTTACCGTTTAGGTTTTTCACCTCCAGTACCGGTTCCAGAGATTTATGCTCCAGAAGCTGTATCTTGTTTTTGTTTTAATTTTAGAAGTAAGACAAAATAATATGAATGTGCTCTTCTTGTTTGCACTTCTTCATAAATGCCCCTCTCCTTGTGCAGAGGCATCCATTGCCTCTGAAGATTCAGAATTGTTACAAAGCAGCAAAATGCGACTACCAAAGCAGACATCTGAGCTAATTTCAAATTCAGTAGCTTGGAAAGCTAAAACTTTTGATATGCATAAACTCAGGTTCTTGAGAGAGAGAAAGAGACAGAAAAGATCATGAAAATAAAAAGACAAAATTCTTGAAGGAGAAGGACATAAAGTTTGCCCATAAAGATTAAATCATATATTTATCGAGAGTAGAATGGATAACCAAATTGTGCTATTTTACAAAAAGAACATTACAGAGTTGGAAAAGTAAAAAAAAAAAAAAAGATCGTTACTGTGTCCTTGTGGATGAGTCTTGAAAACATAATTTTGAGTGGAAGGAGCAGATCACAAAGAATGTTACAGTGTGATTCCAGACATAAGCAGTTCAAAAGTAGCACAGTGTATTTATAGGGATACATGTATATATGTATATGAATCACATACATATATATGATTCAAAAAAGAATAACAACAAGGAAATGATTAAGGAAACTTCAGGATGATGTTTCACTAACTCGAGCACAGGGTACAGACTCCTAGGGTTTGCCTTGTGACTGGGAGTTGACGAGGAGATCAAGCACCTCCCGGGAGCCCAGGACACCCAGGCAGGAAGCATCTCTAATCCTTACAGACATTCAGAGCCTCAGAAGCTCCACAAAAATTTGTTGTTGAAGAGTGTGGTGTAAGTGCCACTGATAAGAGAGGAAGATGACAGTATCCTGGATCCCCTTGAGTAGGAGGGTGGTAAAAGTATTTACAGCTGAAGGCTCATTCTGAAGAGCTGAGACCAGGACTGGGGTTTATAGTGTGAATTTCTCTTCTCTGATTTTTAAATATACATAGACAAACCACAGAGTTGGATAACATATTTTAAAATTCCATGCCTGATAAAGTCATAGGACGTAGAATATATAGAGAACGCTCAAAATTCAATAAGAAAGAAAGGAATAGGGAAAAGACAGTGCACCCCAGAAGATATGACAAATAAGCACATGAAAGATACTCAGCATCATTAGTTATTAAGGAAATGCAAATTAAAACTGAATGAGATACCACCCCCAGGTTTTAGAATGGCTAAAACAACAATGACAACAAAAACAAGAATGCAATAGTAAGTGTTGGTGATACTGTGGAGCAACTGAAACTCTCATCAGTTGCTGGTGAGAATGCAAAATGGTGCAGACACTCTGAAAAATCACTTGGCAGTTTCTTCAAAGTTAAACATACATTTATCAAATACAAAACCTGTACACAAATGTTTATTCCTTATTTGCTGCCCAAACTGGAAGCAATGCAAATATCTTAACTGATAAATGGATGAATAAACTGTAGTCCATCCATCCAGTGAACACAGAAATAAAAGGAACAAACATATAATAACATGAGTGAGCCTTACACTAAGTGAGAAAAGCCAGGCTCAAAAGTCTATATATTTTATGATTCCATTTGTATGAAGTTCTGGACAAAGCAAAGTTACAGAGACAGAAAACAGGTCAGTCTTTGTCTGTGGGGTTGGGGAAAAGAATTGACTACAATAGTGTACGAAGGAAACCTTCAGAGGGAACAGTGCCATATTTTCATTGTGGTAATGGTCACATGACTGTATGCATGTGTCACAAAATTTGGAGCTGTTCACTAAACATGTGAGTTTTTCTTTGTGTAAATTATAATTTAATAGAAAACATTATAATATCTGCAAAGTTTAAAAATCACATCTCTCTGCATAGTTATAATCAGAATGGATATTATGCACAAAGACTTCCTTTTGCAGTCACAGTTTCACCCCACACAGTCCTTAGCAGTGGCTCTTGCAGCATTTAAAAGTACCCGGTTCCAAGGAGGATATTCATTTCCCGATATCCCCACACCACATGGCTCTCTATATCATTTGCATGCTGGAAACTAAAATTAGAACTGCTTATTCACTTTCCCCTAAAAGATCAGCAGGACTAATTGTATTACTTATTATATGCTATTTTCCTATTTTCCCGTGTCACCACACTCTGACATCCAGATTAGCCCAAATCAGCCAGACTCCCCAGCCTGGGATTCAAGTAGGAACTGTGTCCAGCTGCTAGTTATAGTGACCAGACCACAACGGTTAAACAATTAATGCTTTATTTTCCCACAGTGTCTGTCATCAGGGACCCAGGCTATTTTAATATTTGAACAGATGCTTTTGAGAATATTTGGAATTATTTTCTTAGAATAGAAATTCAGAAATGGTTTAAAATATTCATATTTTGGTGGACTCTTGATTCATCGATGTACTACTTTCCCAGTTGGATTCATAATGTCACTGGCAATGTGTCAGAGTCCTCGTTTTACTGCAGAAACTTCTGAGAAATATTTCACTCTGGTAACGGAGACTCAGGTTGACCAGATGACTGCCTGTCACTGGTATGTGCATTCCAGCCTCCTGATTTCTGGTCCTATGTTCTTTTGCTCAGAAAATCTATGAAAATTACTCGATTACCTGGATCCTCCCCCTCTCCCCCCCGCCTCTCTTTCTTCTTTCTGTACTTCCCTAGCTGTTCACTGAGGTCCATGGTGTGCCAGTCACAGGATATAGTTTGTCATTGTCTTGTCTCTGGGGAGCATTGGACAATCTTCTTGGACTGTTTTCTTCCCTTGCCTCCTACTGCGTGGCAGCTCTGCCTGGGCAAGCCACAGGTGAGAAAAGGGTGGGGACGGGGATGTGCAGAGTCTTGCTGGGGATGGAGGCATTCTCCCCCTCTGCCTTCCTGATTCTTCAGAGTAGTAATGGGCTTAGCTGAGTATGACCTCAGATGAGAGTAAACTGTAAGTTGTTGAGTGGCATTTTCAGCAGATCTTTTAAGTTGTTGAGTGGCACTTTCAGCAGATCTTTAAAGATGACTTGCTGGGTTTGCCTGCTCTTTATTTCCTGTACACATCGGGGCATGTCTAAGGGTTTGTCCTTATACCTCATCTCATCTCTAATACGTTTAATTCCCAGATAGTCTTGTCCAATCACAGGACTTTAAATGTCATCTATAAATTGGCCACTTCATTTTCTCTCTAGAGCTTCAGCTTTGTAGACACAGCAGCCACCTCAGCACCTTCCTGTGGATGACTAAGAAGCAGCAAAGCCAAGATGTCCAAAGCAGATCTCTTCATTTCACACTTGAAATGAACCCTCCCCCTCAGCTTCCTTTTCAGTAAATGGCACCGTCATTATTCACCAAAATGCTGGGGCCCAGATCTAGGAGTCATGCTGAACTCTGTCCCTCTTGTACCCCACATTCACACAGAAGCAAATGCTGGAGACTCCATACCTTGCCTCTGATCACGTGCTGCCACCCCTGCAACTTCCTTCCGGTCCCCACTACCACACACAGACCGCCAACTCTCACCTAGACACCAGGGCAGCTTCCAAACTCTTCTCCATCTTTCTGTGCTTGTATTTGACAATCAAATCTCCTAACAGTATCTAGAAGAATTTCTTAGTAACTTAAGAATATGTCATATTCTTGCTTGAAACCTTTCAAAGTTCCTCGTGAGATTCAGTTCAGTTCAGTTCAGTTGCTCAGGTATGTCCAACTCTTTGTGACCCCATGAACCCCAGCATGCCAGGCCTCCCTGTCCATCACCAACTCCTGGAGCTTACTCAAACTCATGTTCATCGAGTTGGTGATGCCATCCAACCATCTCCTCCTCTGTTGTCCCCTTCTTCTCCTGCCTTCAATCTTTCCCAGCATCAGGGTCTTTTCCAATGAGTCAGTTCTTCACATCAGGTGGCCAAAGTATTGGAGTTTCAGCTTCAGTATCAGTCCTTCCAATGAATACTCAGGACTGATTTCCTTTAGGATGGACTAGTTGGATCTCCTTGCAGTCCAAGGGACTCTCAAGAGTCTTCTCCAACACCACAGTTCAAAAACATCAATTCTTCTGTGCTCAGCTTTCTCTATAGTCCAACTCTAACATCCATATATGACTACTGGAATAACTATAGCCTTCACTGGACAGAGCTTTGTTGGCAAAGTAATGTCTCTGCTTTTTAATATGCTGTCTAGGTTGGTCATAACTTTCCTTCCAAGGAGTAAGCGTCTTTTAATTTCATGGCTGCACCCACCATCTGCAGTGGTTTTGGAGCCCCCAAAAATAAAGTCTGCCACTGTTTCGACTGTGTCTCCATCTATTTGCCATGAAGTGATGGGACCAGATGCCATGATCTTCATTTTCTGAATGTTGAGCTTTAAGCCAACTTTTTCACTCCCCTCTTTCACTTTCATCAAGAGGCTCTTTAGTTCTTCACTTTCTGCCATAAAAGTGGTGTCATCTGCACATCTGAGGTTATTGATATTTCTCCCAGCAATCTTGATTTCAGCTTGTGCTTCATCCAGCCCAGCATTTCTCATGATGTACTCTGCATAGAAGTTAAATAAACAGGGTGACAATATACAGCCTTGACCTATTCCTTTTCCTATTTGGAACCAGTCTGTTGTTCCATGTCCAGTTCTAACTGTTGCTTCCTGACCTGCATACAGGTTTCTCAAGAGGCAGGTCATGTTGTTTGGTATTTCCATCTCTTTCAGAATTTTCCACAGTTTATTGTGATCCACACAGTCAAAGGCTTTGGCATAGTCAATAAAGCAGAAATAGATGTTTTTCTGAAACTCTCTTCCTTTTTCAATGATCCAGCAGATGTTGGCAAATTGATCTCTGGTTCCTTTGCCTTTTCTAAATCCAGCTTAAAGATCTGGAAGTTCATGGTTGATATATTGCTGAAGCCTGGCTTGGAGAGTTTTGAGCATTGCTTTGCTAGTATGCGAGATGGGTGCAATGTGTGGTAGTTTGAGCATTCTTTGGCATTGCCTTTCTTTGGGACTGGAATGAAAATTGACCTTTTCCAGTCATGTGGCCACTGCTGAGTTTTCCAAATTTGCTGGCATACTGAGTGCAGCATGAGATTCAGAATGAACCAAACTCCTCTCCGCCGTCTCATCCCTGTCTGTCAGGCAGTTTCTTCAGAGTCAAGAGCTGCATCTAACTCCTCTTTTTATGCAAAGCATAGTGCCTGGCACATAACAAACGCTTAGTAATATCTGTAGAAATGTTGATTGAATTTGATGCCTCCAAATAGCTAGAAGAAACATTTGGTGCTATCTGTACTAGAAATAAAAAATGGTGTATGCCCACCACTGCCCCAGCCCAGCAAAGAGAATAGGGCAGCAAATGACAACATTGTCAGGTCTTGGAGAAAAGTCTTCTAGGAAATTCTTTCTGACTACAACCTGTGCTTCCCTACCCAGCAACCTGTACTTTCCCACAGCATCCTGAAAACTTCATGGCAACGCTTGGGTTGTTTTTTCATTTTCTCCATTTTGTGAATTTTCTTTCAAGTTTGTTTGCCTATTTGGGGACACACTGTTGCAGGATATGAATAATTGAACACAACAAATTTGGATGATAAGTTATGAATTACAGATGCTGAATTATTTTGGAACTGTTGCTCTGTGTGTTGTAGCAAGGCACTGGAATATTAAAAATGTGTATTTTAAATGATCTTGTTTTGCTTCTGGAAAAGAAAAAAGAAAAACCACAATAGCCCACAGCCTGAAGGGAGAGTGCCATCTGCTTGGAGCCTTCTGGCAGGTGTCTCTCTGGAGTAAGGCTGCTGATGCCCCAGGAGGTGGTGCCCACTGGGCTCCAGTGGCTTTGAGCTTGGGGGGACTGTGAAAAGTCAGTTCTGAATAGTGGAGCCCTGATTGCAGTGCCTCGTGTGTGCTGGGTGGGGGAAGGGCTGGGAACTGGAGGATGAGGGGAGGTGGGGCGTTGTCAAGGGGAATTTGCAGATTATGCAGCCATCATGGGAACTTGGGAGGTGGGGCAGAGCCCAGTAAACAATCCTCCTCTTGCCATCCTGCTGTGGAGCTGAGGAGGCAGCCAGGCCCAGCTCTGTGTGGTGTAATGTTGGATTTCTTCCTATTGTGAATGGACAAGAAGGAGCCAGAGCCTAATTAGGGGCATAGCAAACGCTCACGCTCAGTGGTGTGGGTGCTGCTTCTGCACAGGTGCAGAGACTGCAGCCTTGGGTCCCGACCAGAGCTGCAGAGGCCCAGCTTGCATGATCTGTGGGGCCAGGACAGCCGCCAAGGCAGGAAGGGGCGGTAACTGGTGCTACCTGCTACCCTTGGAGCCAGAGAAGTTCTGGGAGATTTTACAGCTTCCCGTCCCCATCTCTGTTTACCAATTTTGATTTTCCAAGGGAGGGTAGAGTTTGTTATTGACTCACTGGGGACAAGAATAACAATTCCCTTCAGAAGACACAGCAGGTTGGCAGGCTTGAACTCTGGGTAGGGAACTAAATTTGTTCCAAAGTACTTTGAGTTATCACTGGGTCCTCAGATTCGAGTGGCTGATGTGGCTCAGTGCTGCCCAGGCAAGGCCCTGTCGTAGGCCTCTGTGACCGCTGTTTGGCTGGGTATTTGTTGTGAGTTATTTACAGCCCCCTTCAAATATGTGCTATGGTAGTAGAAATGTCTCCTTCCTTCTTTCTTCTGATAGAGACTGGCATGTTTCTGAAATGTGAGCTAGCTGTTTAGGCCTGAGCCCTCACGCTTGGATGATCGTTGTAGGGACAGAGGGAAGAGGAGCGAAGGCCGCCGTGCAGGCACCTGTCAGGGGTTCGACACCAGCGGGTGGCAGGGTGGGAGGCAGCTGTGTTCTGACACAGAGCAGGATGGTATCCTGTGCTATCACTGAGGTTGCAACAGGGAGTTTCTAAATGCTGGGGAAAGTGTATCAACACTTTATAAGAAGGAGGTCGTCCTGAGGGGGAAGAAAAGGGACCTCGGTCCTTGTCTTTGACGAAAGAGACCAAGATTGGGAAATAGATTAAGTGTTCATTAGAAGCAAAATATGTGTGGAAGAACACACGGGCAAACAGAGTGAGTTGTGCCCAGTAAGAATGGCAGCCTTCTGGTTTGTCTCTGGCCAGTCATCTTGCTTGTGCCCATAGCTGGTCTGACTCAGGGTCCTTCCTGGTGGGGGTGCATATCTCTCAGCCAAGGTGGATGTCATCACTAAGGTTTCTGACGGGCAGGCAGGACATATTATGGGCTGGTGCCCCCTCCCTCTTTGGGCCCCTCCCCAGACTGAGGATCTTCTCTGTGCATGAGTGGGTTAGGAAATCCCCTTGACCACAAGAATGATGAAGTTTTGTCTTCCACCCAATTTTGAAGCGTCAGCAGGAGACTGGTTGTAGCTGCCCAGCCTGGAGCCCATCTGTTTCTTACCTCAGAGGGTCTTATTGTTTTCCAAGATCCTTAAGAGAGGAGCACCGCTAGGAAACCCAAGAGGAGGAGGCCAGAGCCCTGGGAAAGGAGAGCTGGCTGTGGTCCCTGGGAAGGCTGACTGGGCCAGGAAATACCATCTTCCTTCCTGGGTAGGAAGAACCCAGGGGACCTGCAGACTGGGATGGTGTGGTTGAGGGCACAGAGCACCTAGGCTTGTCCTTGGCTTGCACAGTACAGTGATGCTGGCAGAATCAGAAAGGTGCAGGGTAAAGCCGGGTGCCCAGCTACACAGTTGTCAGAACAATCGCTTGGAGCCCTTAGGGGTGGCTAAGCAGCAAAGGCAGGGCCTCTTGTGGGATGTACACACTGCGATGCAGCTGGAGAGGCTCAAATCGGAACTGGATGAGTCTCTGTGGCAAAGAAGTGTGTCCTTAGGGCTTTTTAATGAGGTTCCCACAGAAGCAAGCATTCCGACTCATACTAGAGGGATGACTCACACTACAGCCTGGTGCTCTTTTTACCCAGGAAGGAAGATGGCATCTCCTGGCCCAGTCAGCCTTCCGCGGGACCACAGCCAGCTCTCCTTTCCCAGGGCTCCGCCTTCCTCCTCTTGGGTTTCCTACCAGTGCTCATGAGAACCCTGCAGTGCTCTCTGGTCCCCCTCTCAGGTGGAACATGACTTCCGGACTCTCCTGCACCAAATGGCACTCATAACACTGCTTATGTTCCACTGCAGTTAATCAAGCACATTAAAAAAAAATGCCAGTTTAGCAGGAAGTGAAAAAGGCCAGAGTCCAAAGTAAGGTCTGGATTCAGATTTGGGCGTCACTACCAGTGTGGTGTGTGACCCTTGGTAGCTATTTAACCCCTCTGAACCACAATTTCTCATTAGTAGAATGCAGGTGAAAATCTATCTTCCAAGGTTTAAAAAGATTATAGTAAAACACACATAACATAAAACTTACCATCTTAAACATTTTAAAGTGTGCAGTTCAGAGGCATTAAGTACATTCGCACTGTTGTACAGCCATCACCACTATCCATCTCCAGAACCTTTTTCATCTTGTAAAACTGATCATCCATACCCGTTAAACGCTGACTCCCCATGCTTCCTCCCGCAGCACTGGCAGCCTCTAATCCACTTTCTGCCTCAATGAATTTGACTGCTTTAGGGACTTCAGGTAAGTGGAATCGTATAGTATGTGTTCTTTTGTGCCTGGCTTACTTCTCTTAGCATAGTGTCCTCGAGGTTCATCTATGTTGCAGCACGTGTCAGAATTTCCTTCTGTTTCAAGGTTTAATGATTTTCTGTCATATGGATACCCTACATTTGTTTATCCATTCATCTTTCTATGAACACTAGGTTGCTCCTCCTCTAGGCTATAATGCAAGGATGAACTTGGATTTACAAATACTGTCAGAGTCCCCGATTTCAATTCTTTTGGATAAATATCAGAGATGGAATTTCTGGAACCTATGGTGATTCTACTTTTAATTTTTTGTGGACCTGCCGTACTATTTTCCACAGTGTTTGCACCACTTTGCATTTCTACCAACAGCATACAAGGTTTCTTCAACACCTCACCAACACTTATTTCTGGCAGCCGTTTGGATGGATGAGTATAGTTTTGACATGAACTTCCTTAACTATTGTTTATGTTGAGAATGGATATGCTGCTTGTCTATTTGTATATCTTCTTTGGAGAAATGTCTATCCAAGTCTATTCAAGTGTCTAATTCAAGTCTTTTGCCCATTTTCTAATCAGGTTATTTGTCTTGTTGTTGAGTTGTAGGGGTTCTTTATATAGTCTGGAATTAACCCCTTATCAGACATGTGATCTGAAAGTACTTTCTCCTATTCCAGATGTTGTCTTTTCACTCTGTTGATTGTGTCCTTTGATGTGCAAAAGCTTTTCATTTTCATGTAGCCCAGTTTACTAATTTTACTTTTGTTTCTGTGATTCTGGTGTCATATCCAAGAAGTCAATGCCAAATCTCTCAAGGTATTTTTGAAGATAACAAGAAGAAAGTCCTTGTAAACTATGAAATAGTATAAAAATGTTAGCAGTTGTGTAAGTACTTGAACATCAGACATGCAGCCAAGCCCTATAGGGATGTTTCAGAAATCAACAAAAAATTGTTAGTCAAAATAGTAGATTTAAAACACACATATTATGTCTTTCTCACTTCAAATCTTACTAAAGAAATAATGTGTTGTGCGCTTAGTCGCTCACTCATGTCCGACTCTTTGTGACCCTATGGACTGTAGCCCACCAGGCTCCTCTGTCCATGGGATTCTCCAGGTGAGAATACTGGAGTGGGTTGCCATGCCCTCCTCCAGGGGATCTTCCCAACCCAGGGATTAAACCAGGTCTCCCACATTGCAGGCAGATTCTTTACCATCTGAGTCACCAAGGAAGTCCAAAGAGATAATAAAGGGATTAAAAAAAAAAAAGTCTTGTTGAGGTATAATTTAAATACAATCAAATGCACCTGTTTTATAAAGTTAGATGAGTTTTCATTAATATGTATATTGCTGTAACCACCACTGCAATCAAAACATTGAATATTTATGTCATTCAGAAAGCTCCCTTATGCCTTTTGACAGGCAGCCCACTAATAAGTCTGTTCCCAGGGAACCAGTAATCTGCCTCTGTCATTATAGGTTAGTGTTGCCTTTTTGAGAATTTCCTATCAAAGGAATCATACAGTGTGAAGTCTTTTCGGCCTGGTTTCTTCCACTCAGCGTGTTTTGAGATTCATACAAGTTGTTGAAAGCACCAGTAGTTTCTTATCTTTTATTACTGTGCGATATATTACGGTTTGCATGAACAACTTGTTCATCCCTTCACCTGTTGATGAAGTTCTTGCTCTTATGACTAAGACATTTAAGTACAAGAATTTGTGAGGATTTGTTTTCATTCTCAAGTGAGCAGAAATGCTGGGTCATATGGTAAGTATACGTTAATGTTTAAAGGAACAGCAGTTTCCCCAAATTTGCCGTATCAGCATTATTCAGGGATTCTAATTCTTCTGGATTATCAATGACCCTTGGCAAGGCCAGTCCCTTCAATTTCACTGGGTGTGTAGTGACATCTCATTGTGGTTTTAACTGTCAATGATGTTGAATATTTTTCATATGCTTATTTGCCATCTCTGTATCTTCTTTTGTGAAATGTCTGTTTGACTTTCGCCTATTTGCAAAGAGTTGTTTGATTATCTTATTATTCAGTTATAAAGATAGATACATATATATATATATACACAAATCATATAATTATTTTTCAAATATATGTTATACTTTCCCAAGTCTATGAAATGTTACAAATACTTTCTCCAAGCCTGTTGTTTATAGCTTTATTGAGGTATAACTGATATGCACCAAGCTCCACATATTTAAAATTATAATTAAAAGAGTTTTAACATGTATATATATATATATAACATATATATACATATATGTTATACATACATACATATATACACATATACATATAACCACACATTCTCATAAAGCCATCACCACCATCAAATGGATATATCCATCACCATTCGAAGTCCAGTTTCCTTAGGACACTTTTTAATGCCTCCCTCCTGTTCTCTTTTGTATTGATCCAAATTTTAACATAGTATAGCTTTTTTCCTACCTGTAGGACTTTTACATTTCTTATTGTGCAGGTCTACTCCCAAAGAATTCTTGCAGAATTTTTTAAATTGCTTTTGTTTAATTACTTCACCTATAAATTTCAAAAGTTTGTTTTCTGGGTAGAGAATTCTGTTTGGCATCATTTTTCTTTTAGCACTCTACACATGTTATTTCATTTTCTTCTGATAAGCATAATTTCTAACAAGTCTGAAATAATTTGTCTTTACTCCTCAATATGTGATGTGTCATTTCCTCTGAATGTTTTTAGTGCTTTCCATTTATCTCCAGCTTCAGCCACTTGATTATGATGTGATTTGGTGTGCTTTTCTTTGTGATTATCTTGCTTGGGCCTTCTTTCCCTTTTGGACCTATGGGTTTATAACTTTCATTAGACTTGGAAAAACTGCATTTTTTCCTAAATGGGCCCCCAACTACTTGTATGTTACACTGATTTCCCCCTGATGCTTTGTTCCTTGTTTTCAGTTCTTCCTCTCCCTGTATTTCATTGGGTGGTCTTCTATTTTTATGACTTCAAGTTCACTCATTATTTTTTTTCTGCAGTGTCTAATCTGCCATGAATTTAATTAGTGTTTTTTTTTTTTTTAGACACTCTATTTTACCTTTAAAAGTTCAATCTATTTTTATTACATCTTCAAATTCTCTCTTTATTCTGTTTTTTTTTTAATCCTTATATGTATTTGTAACATGTAAATAAGTGATTAAAATCTTTGCTATTTCCATCCCATCATTTCTGTTGACTGTTTCTACTGGCTGATTTTTCTCCTGGTTTTAGGTCATGCATTCCTGCTTTTTTATATATCCAATAATTTGTTATTGGATGCAGTACCTTGTGAATTTTATGCTTTGGACTTAGATCTGCCCCATAGGTAAGGTACTTGATCCTTCTGAGTCTTGTTTTTAGGTCTTGTTTTTGAAGTCAGCCTAGGGTATCTTTTATTCCAAGTCTAGTTTAGTTTCCCTTGTAAAGCATTTCATTTTCAGAGCCCCATGTATTCTTTCAGGTTTCTCCACTTGTGGGAACTCAGTGATTTTCTGCCTGTGTGATTCCATTATGAATTCTGGGAATTGCTCAATTGACAGCTTCCCAGAATTTTTGTTTCTTCCCAAGTTGGTTTTGCACAGCTTAATGGAGTTTAGCCAGCCCCACTTGTGTGCAGATTGGTGTTCTTACAGGCACTGCAGGGGGATTCCCACGGAGACTCCAGGTCTCTTTCTCTGTGTAACTTCCAAGCTCCCTGGTACTCTGTCCTTCCTTGTCGCCTCCTTAAACTCTGATCTCTGACTCTTCAATTCTGTGAGCCTGCTGAGCTCTGCTGGATTTCCCTCTGTGCTGTAGTCTGCAAATGGCCTCCAGGCAGAAAGCTGGGACAATCAAAAGGCTCACTTTGAGTTCCACATCTCGGGGAATCAGTCTGGCACTGCTGTTGCCAATGTCTAAAAAAGAATTCTTTCATATATTTGGTCCAATTTCCTAGTTATTTATGGACAGAGAGTAAGACACATAGCAGTTAATTTTTTATGGTTTGTGTATTGGTGTCCTACTACTGCTGTAACAAATTGCTAGTACCACAAAGTCAGTGATTGAAACACAACAACACAAAAGTATTATCCTAACATTTCTGTAGGTTACAAGTTCAAGGGTCTCATTGGACAAAAATCAAGATGTTAACGAGTTTGGATTTCTTCCAGGAAGCTCTGGTGAGAATTCATTTTCTTGCTTTTTCTAGAGGCCACCTGTATTCCCTCTGGGTCCCATTCTCTTCCTCAAAGCCCAAGATGGCAGGTTGAATCCTCCTCTTCTGTCAGCATCTCCCTCTTCTATTTTGTAGGGCTTTTGTGATTACTGAGGCCCTGGATAATCCAGGAAAATTTTCCTATTTTAAGGTCGGATGATTTGCAAATCTCATGCTATCTGCAACGTAATTCCCCTTTGCTTTATAACCTACATATTCATAGGTTGTGGGGGATTAGGATGTGGACATTTGGGGATCATTCTTTTGATAACCACAATTAGAAATTAGAAGTTTGAAATTATAAAATAAGTGTAATTCCCCAGAAGGAGAGAGAATACTGTAGTTAAAGTAATGGCAACAAAATTTGGAAGCTGAAAGGAATAAAATGTTTAAAGAGGTCTGGAAAAGAATAATTCTTAAACCAACAAGGGGGAGAGCTGAGAAGGTAACTCATTTAGACTGGAGAATCCTCAAAGTCTTGGAATTGGAGGCTCCAGGTACCCCTGGGGGTGTGACTAACACAGGATGCTAAAATAAGGTGTAGAGGTTGGGTATGTCTTTAAGAAGCAGTTAGAGCCCTAAATATCCTTTCCAACTCTGATTATTCAGATAACTGCCCTCTAAAGTGCTATCACAAAGCAAGGGGTTTCATTCACCAATGAAATGTCTTCCCTAACAAAATGACTAAGCCATAGTGAGCCCACCATGGACAAGCCCACTCACGTGCTCAGAGCTGCCTATCACACTTGTGGTCCTCATTCAAAAATGCCAGCAAGCAGCCAAGGAGTACCAGACACTTGGGGAAAACTTGCAAACAAGCAACTTAAAGAAGACAGACTTCAAGAAATGGAAATCTTCAGTAAACTATCTTTATTTCTGCTCTGATCTTTATGATTTCTTTCCTTCTACTAACTCTAGGTTTCATTTGTTACTTCTGTAGTTGCTGTAGGTGTAAGATTAGGTTGCATATTTGAGATTTTTCTTGTTTTCTAAAGAAAGATTGTATTCCTGTAAACTTCCCTCTTGGAACTGCCTTTGCTGCGTCCCACAGGTTTTGCATCACTGTGCTTTCACTTGTCTCTAAGTATTTTTTACTTCCTCTTTGATTTCTGCAGTGATCCATTGGTTGTTTAGTAGCATATTGTTTAGCTGCCAAGTGTTTGTGTGTTTTTTTTATATAGTTTTTTACTTGTAGTTTATTTCTAATCTCATAACGATGTGATCAGAAAAGATACCTGTTATAATTTCGGTTTTCCTAAATGTCCCAAGGTTTGCTTTGTGGCCCAGCATGTGGTCAATCCTGGAGAATATTCCATGTGCACATGAGAAGAATATGTAATCGCTTGCTTTTGGATGGAATTCTCTATAAATTAAGAATGATATTATCTAAATGTTTGATAGAATCTGCCTATGAATGATTCCTCAGAATGTCATACAGAATGAAGTAGGTCAGACAGAGAAAGAGAAATATAATATGATCTCTCTTATATGTAGAATCTAAAATGATACAAGTGAACTTACTTATAAAACAAAAGGACTCACAGACTTAGACAAGGATCTTATAGTTACTTGGGGGAAATTTGGTGGGGAGGGATAGTTAGGAAGTTTGGGATTGACGTGTACACATTGCTATATTTAAAATGGATAACCAGTAAGGACCTACTGTATAGCACAGAGAATTTTGCTCGATATGTAACAACCTAAATGGAAAAAGAATTTGAAAAAGAATAGATACATGTATATGTGTAACTGAGTCACTTTGCTGTAAACCTGAAACTGGCACAACATTGTTAATCAACTATACTTCAGCATAAAATAGAAAGTTAGAAATTGCATTAGGCTTGCCTCAATTTTTAACCCCTCCAAAAAGTTATCTTTAATATTTTTAGAGATATTAAAGAAGATACTGAAACTGTGAAGCAAAAATAATACCCCTCATCCCAAACCTACAAACAATCTGAAAACTAAAATTTCAAGCAAACAAAAACAAATGTTTTTGAAATTGGAAACTCAGTAGAACGATTTGAAAATAGACTAAGGGACGTGTTTTCTGCTTCTAATAATCGACACAAAATATAAGATTTTAATAAAATACGGGAAGTGCTGTCTGTGATAGAATCAGGAATTGAAGGGTATGGAGGACACACAGATAAACCTTTCCTGTCCTCCCTTTCTAGGGTTCTGGCTGGCTTTGCAATACAGATAGGAAGACTAGGGTTCAGTGTGAACATATCTGGCAGAGTCAGCCCACCCAAAGACGCCGAGCCTTTCAGGGCCCAGGAGTCCTCGTGGGCTGATGCTGACCATGGAGACTGGGGAGCTAAGGACAGTCCTTGGGGCTTCTGGCTTCTCCACAAGCCTTCAGGGAGGCCAGAAGTTCAGTAAATATGACAGGTAGGACCTGGGCAAAACTGTGAAGCCATTTTGATGTGCCTGCTGGGGTGCTCAGCCCCTCTGTCCATCCCACCCTGGCCTCAGCACCCACTCTCTCTAGCTCTCTTGCTTCCTCCTCCCATCCCCTATCCTCCCAAAGATGGTCACAGTCTTACCATCCCTGCCTGGTCCCATGGTCCCTTCTTGTTCACAAAACACAAAACACACACATAGCTATATCTTTTGGGGGTTATGCATTGTTCATTCAAAGTTCAGATTTCTGCTCATTCTGCTACCCCGCCTGCCCGTGCACCTGCCACCCCACTTTCATTCTTCTAGGGCCACAGGCAGAAGGACAAAGCGGGGCAGAGAAGTTCTTCCTTGTCTGAAGCTGGTGCCGATGGTTCCATGCACTCTTGCTCGGGCTGGTGTCTCTTATATGTGGAATCGAAAATATGACGCAAATGACCTATCTAAGAAACAGAAACAAATTCCCGACATAGAGAGCAGACATGCGGTTGCCAAGGGGGATGGGTTGAGGGAAGGACAGGGTTGGGTTTTAGCACATGTAAGCCATTATACACAGGATGAATAAACAACAAGAAAACTATATTCAATATCCTGTGATTAACTATAATGGAAAGAATACTAAAAATATTTTAAAAGATTGTATATATGTGTGTAACTGAATCACTTTGTCTAACATAACATTGTAAGTCAACTATATTTCAATAAAGAAATCATCCAGTATAAATCAAAACACATACATAAAGTGACCTCTTTCTCCCTGGAGCATTGTGTTAGGTTCATGGAAGGCCTCCTTGCTCTCTCTTTCCTGGGTGGGCTGCTGTCCTCCCCTTTTGTGTGGGCTTGTTGGCCATCCATCAACACTGACCATGCAACAAGGGGCCACTCATCTTTTGAACTCCAGGAGATATTCCTTTTGCAGGCTCCCCGTCTGGTGCCTGGGCTTCCAGCACCCTCACCCCTGTCCAGGGGAGCCTGGGTGCTACCCAACTCATGCAGAGGGGCTGCTGCCACAGAAAATGCCATGGAAGTCGTGTTTCCTGCTGTTGTGCCCAGCAGTCAGTTCTCTGAGGGGTGTGTGTTGTGGTTGGTCCCTGTGCTTCACTATGTCTGGGGGCAGGAGATCGGGCCGACTTGAGGCTCTGTTGAAGCTGGCTCTCCTTAGGTGAGGGAGAGCAAGTGACACTCTTGATGCCCTCTCCTTGAAAAGTGGTGGTGGTGGGGGGTGGGAGGTGCTTACAAAAAGGCAGCAGCTCTCTCCAAAGAAATCTCTTTACAGATCCTCTCCTT
Organism: Bos grunniens; assembly: GCF_055505025.1. Lineage (NCBI taxonomy): Eukaryota > Metazoa > Chordata > Mammalia > Artiodactyla > Bovidae > Bos > Bos grunniens. The sequence continues at coordinate 44,378,090 of NC_141192.1, forward strand.
TGTAAATCCTCCCGAGTTTTGTAGCTTTTTAAGTTTATTCCCTGTGGGGTTGTCATTTAACTGATTCTTGTGCTCTGATATCTATCATCTGAGAGTAAATGGCACAGCTCCTCATTTAACATTTTGTTACATGTTTGTTTTCAGCAAAACTAAATTACTGTAACTTGTCCTTTTCACCTGTCAATATCATATATATCCCTACAGGTCCATAAACATAGACACAAGTCTTTTTTGGAATTTCTTCTGCACAGATACATCTATAAATAAGTCTATGTGAACAGCAGGGCTGGAACTGGGGTGGGGCAGGCGGAATGCAGAGGGAGCAAAATCCAGGGAGGTGCTCATGTGGGGTCTCGCCTGATGAGTGAAGTTACATCATACTTTTTGTCCTTCGGGCAGTCCTTTTACTTTTAGGAGGCAACATATGAGTAGGTAAGAGCACAGACTCTGGAACCAGATTGCCAGACTTGAGTCCTGACCCTACCACGGTGTGGACTTGGGCAACTTGACTCTCTGTGCTGCAGTTTTAGCATCTAGTAAAATGGATCAGTAATAGAATCTGATAGCATCTACTCTGTTGGTGTGTTACAAAAAAATACATATATATGTAATTTGGAAGATAGAATATATGATATGTTTATGATTTAGCCCATGATTTAACTGGGCTAAATCATGATGTTCAGTAGGTCAAGAGTATTAACTTAGGCTATTTTCAACTTCCTAAAGGCAATGGCAACCCACTCTAATACTCTTGCCTGGAAAGTCCCATGGATGGAGGAACCTGGTAGGCTGCAGTCCATGGGGTTGCTAAGAGTCCAATACGACTGAGTGACTTCACTTTCACTTTTCACTTTCATGCATTGGAGAAGGAAATGGCAACCCACTCCAGTGTTCTTGCCTGGAGAATCCCAGGGACGGCGGAGCCTGGTGGGCTGCCGTCCATGGGGCTGCACAGAGTTGGACATGACTGAAGTGACTTAGCAGCTTAGCAGCATGAGCTTATCAAGACATAACCCCATCATAAGTCAAGGAAGATTTGCACACACGTGTATCTAATGCATCTATATCATCTATACCCTGGATCACCTTCTTCTATACCATGTCTATGTCTCTCTACACCGAGAGAGCAGTGTAAGTACTACTGTTATTATTGTCATTGTTATATATGTTTGCCTCACACCTCTCTCTTGTCTTCCCCTCTTCAAGTGCATGATGTACTGTCCCCTCCCACCCTCCAATGATAACACATGTGAATAACTCAATAGTATTTTTTAAAATTAATTTAGTTTTTAATTGAAGGATAATTCCTTACAGAATTTTGTTGGTTTCTGCCAAACATCAACATGCATCAGCCATAGGAATACATATGTCCCCTCCCTCCTAAACCTCCCTCCTATCTTCCACCCCATTCCACCCCTCTAGATTGTTACAGAGTCCCTGTTTGAGTTCCCTGAGTCACACAGCAGAAAGACTTCATGCTCATTGACATACAAACTTTGTCATATATGAAATTCTCATTAGAAATGAGGATCTATTTCTTGATCATATTTTTTCCTAACAGATCTGTGTGCTTATTCCTCTGCCAATATAATATTGATTTGAGTACAGTAACTTAACTGTTTGGATCTTTAGAAAAACAAGTCCTCATATTTTTCTTCCAAATTTCACTGGTTACTTTCACCTATTTATTCCTTCAAATGAACTTTAAGATAATTTTATCTAATTTTAGAGTGAAGAAATTTTGTCAGCATTTCAATTGAAATTATAGTAACTTTACATAAAAACTTTGGGGGAATTAACTTTATGATATTAGGTCTTCCCATCCATAAAAAGATAGATCTTCTGTTATTTAGAACTAATTTTATATCTTTCAAATATATTTTAACTTTTTTTTATATAGCTATTGTACTTTCACCATGTTTATTTACATGGATTTTACACTGATAGTTTTGTCACAATTATAATTGGAGTATTTTTTATTAATTTCTTTTTCTGTATGAAAAGCAGCCTATAGAAAAGCTATTAATTTTTGTATATTTTTCTTATATCTAGTTATTTTTCTAAATTTGTTTCTTAGATTAAAAAAATTATGTCATCAGCAAAAGAAAATTTTATTTTTTCTTACTTAATATTTGGGCCAGTTGTATTTTCTTCTGTAATTGCATTTGCTAAAACCTCCAAGGCACTGTTCAAAAAAAGACAGAGTTGGCATCCTGTCTATTTTTTGATGGTAATTGAAATGGTTTTAGTGATTTGCTATTTGGGATGTTATTGTCTAATGAAACTAAATAGCCTGTAACATATTTAAGTTGGTTCTTTCTCTTATCTTATTTAGAATTCTTTTGAAAAATGACTTCTGAACTTATATTAAGTGCCTTTTCAACATTTGTCGATATGACTATGGATTTTGTCTTCTAATGTGTTGCTGTAATCAATCTAATGTACAGATTTCCTGAAATTTGAACCATGCCTGCAGTTCTACAAAAAAATTTTTATTTCATCATAATATATTTCTTCTGAGGCATTGCTATTTTATTTGCCAATATTGTAGCAAATGGACTTTCCTGGTGGCTCACTGGTAAAGAATCCACCTGCAATGCAGGAGACACAGGAGACAAAGGTTTGATCTCTGGATCAGGAAGATCACCTGGAGGAGGCACAGCAACCCACTCCAGTATTCTTGCCTGGAGAATTACAAGGACAGAGGAGCCTGGCGGGCTATGGTCCATAGGGTCGCAAAGAATCGGACACGACTGAAACAACTGAGCTCGCCCACATTGTATCAAATGTTTGTTTTTATATTCAGAATAAGATTAGGCTGTAGTTTTCTATTTCCTTCTGTGCTATATTAGGTTTCTGTATTAACCACATAAAATAAATCTGAAGACCTTTAATCTTTTCTACAGCTTGGAATGATGTGTTATTGGAGTTATCTGTTCTTTAAAGGTTGGTTAGAACCAAACTCAAAAGCCATTTGTTCCCAGTAATCTTTCTGGAGGTAAGATTTTTATTCACTTTTCCTATCTCAACTATGATAACTGGTCTATTCAAGTTTTCCATTTCTTCTTAATTTTGCTAATATATATTTCATTGAAAATCATCCATTCTGTTTGGAGATTTAAATTTGTTGCCCAATTATTATCTTAGAATTATTTATTTGTGTTTTTTCCATTTTTCCTTCCTCCCTTCCTGCCTCTATCTTTTCAAAGACCAGCTTTGGGAACTATTTATCCTCTCAAAATTATTTTTGTTTTCTATTTAATTCCTTCTTACTGTTTTAGATTATTTCGCTGCATTTTCCCCTCCTTTTTATAGAAAAACACAACGTTCATTTTTACATTTTTTCTTTAAAAAAAGACATTTAAAGTCATAAATAACTTTTGCTATGCACACAGATTTTGACAGAAGTATACTTTTTTACATTGCTTTATAGACCGACCACTTATAATTTCACTTTTGATTTCCTCTTTGATCCAAAGGTGGGCTCTTAATTTTATAATAAAGTTTTTTATGTCCTTCTTTTTCTTATTTTTTCCTAGCTTTACTGACTTGTGACTAGATAATATAGTTTGTAAAACTTCTACTTTTTCTTTTTTTAATTTAAGGATTCTATTGTGGCCAAGTGAGAAAAGACACACCTTAGTGTATCTTGTTTACTTTTGCCTTTGTATTTCCAAAACTGAGACTTCAGAGTTTTTTCTTTGTTTTGAGGTCTTTGTTTTGAGTTAGTTTTTATTTGGTTAGGACTCTTTGGGCTCCAAAATCACTGCAGATGGTGATTGCAGCCATGAAATTAAAAGACGCTTACTCCTTGGCAGGAAAGTTATGACCAACCTAGGTAGCACATTAAAAAGCAGAGACATTACTTTGCCAACAAAGGTCTGTCTAGTCAAGGCTATGGTTTTTCCAGTAGTCATATATGGATATGAGAGTTGGACTGTGAAGAAAGCTGAGCACCGAAGAATTGATGCTTTTGAACTGTGGTGTTGGAGAAGACTCTTGAGAGCCCCTTGGACTGCAAGGAGATCCCACCAGTCCATTCTAAAGGAGATCAGTTCTGGGTGTTCTTTGGAAGGAATGATGCTAAAGCTGAAACTCCAGTACTTTGGCTACCTTATGTGAAGAATTGACTCATTGGAAAAGACTCTGATGCTGGGAGGGATTGGGGGCAGGAGGAGAAGGGGACGACAAAGGATGAGATGGCTGGATGGCATCACAGACTCGATGGATGTGAGTCTGAGTGAACTCTGGGAGTTGGTGATGGACAGGGAGGCCTTGGCGTGCTGCAATTCATGGAGTCGCAGAGTAGGACATGACTGAGCGGTGAACTGAACTAAACTGAACTGAACTGAGGTGCTTCTTGTTGGATGGAGTTTATAAAAGTTTGCTGATTGAAGCTGTATCATGTAGCAGCCAAAGTTGTAGGGGGAATATATATACTCCAAGTTCTTGGATATTATAAAATATATTTCTTAATAATATCTTGGCTGAGAAGAGGATACTTGGGTTGCAAGTTTGTTCTTTTTATAGCCTATAGTTGCTAAATTACCATATTCTAGTCTCCAGGCAATGCCAGAAATCTGCTGCCAATCTGAAAGTCTTACTTTATAAATCACTTGTCTTTACTCTCTGGAATCTTGTAAGAGTGCTTCTCTAGCTTCCTGCCTCTCCTCCAGATATTTTGCTTCAGTTGTTCCTTTTCGCCGATTCTCCATCACCTTAGAATACAATTCAAGGTACAGAGGTGGAGGAGAAAACCCCTAAAAGGGTGTCAAGGAAAGGCTCTGAGTTTCTTGTCTGGCTTCAGCAACTGAAAACTCTTTACACAGCTGCTTGGCTAGATTGCTGTCTGACCGCTGACAGGACCCAAAGTTGATGGGAATGAAGTGCATTTAATAAACAATCGTTGACACACCAACTCACTACAAGGTTGTAGGAGCAGCTGCAGTCATCACTGAGCATTACTTTGGTTTAACAAGTTCCAAATGTTAGTTTCCTTTGCTCACTCAGAGGACCACTGGCAGTTTAGGTAAGTCAGGCCATTCTTTAAGGAGACAGTCTGAGAAAAAGTCTAAATAGGAGTTACTATTAATAAAGGTGCACTTGGAAAAATGCACAACAGCTCAGTGAATTATCACAGTGTGAAAACACCGTACAACCAGTGTGCACAGTGGAGAGAGTAGCCTAGATAGCCCTGATGCCCCTTCCAATCACTGGAAGCAGGGTAAGTTGGGACTTTTTCTTAGAGGTTCTAGGAAGCCACTAAAGTTTTTTCACAAAGATGAAAACAGTGTTCCTCAACTTTGGCACTACTGACATTTGGGGCCAGATGATTCTTTGCTAAGCATCCCAGTTGTGACATCAGTTGATGTCTCCAGACACTGCCGCATGTCCCCTGGGGGCAGAATCTCCCAGGGGTTGGGGGTGACCATTGGGTATAGTGGGCAATCTGTGAAAACAGATTGATGACTCTGGCAGCTGTCTCTGAGGTGGTTGGCAGAGAACCACTAAGGAAGTGACTGGTGGGGAAGCAGATTCGGGGACAGCCGAGGGGTGAGTGTGGCTGGTGCCCCAGGACTGCTGGTGGGCAGCATGGAGGTCAGATCACACAGGGAAGAGTGGGCAGGGCTCAGAGGCTGACAACTTGGAAACGAGAGATGGCCAAGAGTCAAAAATGCACATCAGACTGGTGCCTGGGAGTGTCAGACCACCATTGTCAGGAATTTGTATGTTAAGAAATGGAGAGCTTTGGGGGTGAGGTTACCAAAAGTTTGGATTTTAACACCCTTTTAGGAAAGTAGAGGTTGGGAACTACATTGTTATCTCCAGTTTATATATGAGCAAATTAAGTCAAACAAAGAGGAGTCAGTGGGATCGGGACTCCATCACCCCATTTCAGCCTGGCCTGGATTGCCAACTTCAAGGGCTCCATTTATTTTCTTTCAAAGTCTAATGATCCTGAACATGTATTCCACTGTCCTCTCCTTCAAAAGTGTCTCAGTTACAGCACAGCCCTGCCCATGGGGAAGAGGAGAGTCCATCTTTCAAGAAAGCAATAAAGCATGAGTTAGTGTGGCATCTGGAAATTATTTACCACTTGTAGGAAGAACAGCTTCAAGCAGTGGCCCTGAAGCACCAAGCAGGTAGCCAGCCCAGCAGGTGATGGGGAGTTTGGATCTCACTGGGTGATTTGGTCAGAGCCTGGTCAGTGGCCATAGAGTGCATACCATCAGGGACATCCTCCAGAAAGCCCTGGGAAGGTGGGGTGGGAGAGAGTTGGGGGAGGAAAGAGAAGTGAGAAGTTAAACTCTGGGGTAGCCAGCGCCACGTGATGCCCAGAGTGCCTTGCGGTCACCAGGTAAAGGGTTAGACAGACATGTGGTCCACCAGCAATCAAAAGGGTCTCCCAGACTAAGATGTTGGCTTCCTGCACCATTCAGCATCCTATGAGAGCTGCACAAGGCACAGATATGAGGCATTCAAGTTTGGTTTCCTGTGCCCATTCTCCAGGGAAGCACCATCCAGAGCCTTGGAGCTCCATAGAAAGGGAAGACAGCACACAGGACCCAAGGGATCAAAGCACTGGTTCATCATCACTTAAACATTGACCCCTTCCTCTCCTCTGCTGCTGCTGTTCCCCACACAGCCCATCACCCCAGGCATACTCACAACTGCCTGCATGCCACCTGCCAGGCCTTGCTTCCTCTAGGAAGCCTTCCCAGGTGCACTGTCCTCTCTGCTCCAGGCACACAGCCTCCTACCCAGCTCTTTGTACTCTGCCTGTTTGCAGGTTGGCTTCTCTACCCTGACTCTAAGCTCCTGAGGGCAAGAGTTCACCATATTCATTTATGTTTAGCCCAGAAGCCCAAGTTCTCCATGCTCCTAAGTTACATGGCTGTAACTCAGGCCCCACTGAGTATGCATGGAGGAAGGCAGGACCCCCAGATGCTCAACATCTCCTACCAACTCTCTCTACCTTGTGCTTCAGCTGCTGCTCTGAGTGAGTTGGTACCAGTGGACTCCCTGCCTCTTCTTTCCCTCTGACCCATCCCCAGCCTTTGGTTCTGCACAGCCCAGCTGACAATAAGCCAGGGTGTCTTGGGAAACACTATTAAAGGCCAAGGGTAACATTGGGTTAATAAAAAACCTAGGAACAGAAAGCTGCAGAAAACTAGCCTCTCAAGATCAGATACCAATGCTCCTGAAGTCCTCCACCTGGCTCTGTCTCTGGGAGTTTTCCTCCAACCATCAATATTCTTGACTGTGGCTGGCAGCCATGCTTCCTGTGACCCACTCCAGCCCACACAAGAGTCTCCCCATTAAAGCCTCCTTCCGCTGACGCTCCAGACATTGTGATCTCTCTCCATCACTGTGCCACCCACCCACTAGGATGACAGGCTCTCTGCAGAGTGTGCTCAGTGGTCTGCACCCCTCCCAGTCACCTCCCGCCATACCTTAGCAGAAGTAAGACAACTTAATGGATATTCCAAATACAAATTCTAGTACCACCCTTAGAATATACGAGCTGTGATTTTAAAAACCTATCCTTCACATATGGTTATATGTTTTTTTTTTCTTTCACTTATGATTAAATTCAAAGGACTTAACAAGGGTGTCTTGGACATGCTAAATGTGCAGTGATGTTGGTGGACTGAATTAATGAATCTAATATCCTTTGACTGTGTGGATCACAATAAACTGTGGAAAATTCTGGAAGAGATGGCAATACCAGACCACCTGACCTGCTTCTTGAGAAACCTATATGCAGGTCAGGAAGCAACAGTTAGAACTGTACATGGAACAACAGACTGGTTCCAAATAGGAAAAGAAGTACATCAAGGCTGTATATTGTCACCCTGCTTATTTAACTTATATGCAAAGTACATCATGAGAAACGCTGGGCTGGAAGAAGCACAAGCTGGAATCAAGATTTCCAAGAGAAATATCAATAACCTCATGTATGCAGATGACACCACCCTTATGGCAGAAAGTGAAGAGGAACTAAAAGGCCTCTTGATGAAAGTGAAAGAGGAGAGTGAAAAAGTTGGCTTAAAGCTCAATGTTCAGAAAATGAAGATCATGTCATCTGGTCCCATCACTTCATGGCACATTAGATGGGGAAACAGTGGAAACACTGGCTGACTTTATTTTTTGGGGGTCCCAAATCACTGCAGATGGTGACTGCAGTCATGAAATTAAGAGATGCTTACTCCTTGGAAGGAAAGTTATGACCAACCTAGATAGCATATTGAAAAGCAGAGACATTACTTTGCCAACAAAGGTTCATCTAGTCAAGGCTATGGTTTTTCCAGTGGTCATATATGGATGTGAGAGTTGGACTGTGAAGAAAGCTAATTGCTGAAGAATTGATGCTTTTGAATTGTGATGTTGGAGAAGACTCTTGAGAGTCCCTTGGACTGCAAGGAGATCCAACCAGTCCATCCTAAAGGAGGTCAGTCCTGGGTGTTCTTTGGAAGGACTGATGCTAAAGCTGAAACTCCAGTACTTTGGCCACCTCATGCAAAGAGCTGACTCATTGGAAAAGACTCTGATGCTGGGAGGGATTGGGGGCAGGAGGAGAAGGGAACGACGGAGTATGAGATGGCTGGATGGTATCATTGACTCGATGGACATGAGTCTGAGTGAACTCTGGGAGTTGGCAATGGACAGGAAGGCCTGGCGTGCTGCAGTTCATGGGGTCACAAAGAGTCAGACACGACTGAGCGACTGAACTGAACTGAACTGAACTGAATATCCTTTGTTATTCAATTTTGGTGAGAGATAAAACAGTATCTGTAACTTGTTTAATGAAATAATTGAGATGGTAGCTGCATGAGATGGTGGGAAACTTTTTCATTTCTATCTTCTAACTTTGGAGTTGATCGAGGCTAGTCAATTGATCATTTTCCAGTTCATGTCCTCAGAATTAAGGATTCAATTCAAAGATTCAATTCAAAGAGCCCAAGCAGAGAATGGGACTCAGGGAAAGGAGAAAGGGTTGAAATTCCTTGTCTCAATTATGGGAGGCCAGGCCTGGCCACAGTTACAGGGTGGGCTGGATGAGTTTAGCCCAAGGGCTAGAAAGCAGGGAGCAGAGACAAACTAGAATAAGAAAATGGAGTAAAATTTGAGTCAAAGTTGAGGTGCTAAGCCAGCAAGATAGCCTCAGCTACAAGGTCACAGGTCAGTCACTGGTACCCAGGACTGAGAGCTGGGCTGGGCAACAGAGCCTTGCCAGAGCCCTAGAGCTGCTGCCCAGAAACCAACGGTGTTTTCCATGGAGCAACTCTGACCTGGTGGCCAAGAGAGCTTCAGCAAGTATCAACCAGAAGTGAGAGTTCAGAGTTGGCTTGAAAACCCAGGCAGGCTGCCAAAGGACTAGAACAAAACCCAAGTGTCCTTTGACAAGAGGGTGTGTGGATAAAGTGTGGCTTGCACAATGTAGCAACCAAATGACCAAACTACAGCTATGAAAACACTGCAGATCCTGCAAATGTAATACTGAGAGAAAGAATGAGGACCCCAAAGAATACATGCATGTAAATCCATTCACTGAAACCCATGCAAAACATTTTTAAGGTTTTAAATAAAACACTATTTTTTTAAAAAATAAAACACTATTTTTTAAAAAAAGTACAGAAATTATTAGGCTAAATAAGATAGTATATTTCCTCTGGAAAGGAGGGACACGTTGGGCTGGGGGTGGTAATATTCTGTTTCTTCCCCTGGTCAGTGGCTACAAGTGTTTGCTTTTTATTTATTAATTAAATTGTCCACATATGTCTTGTGTACTTTTATTTTTCTATGTTCTATTTCGTAATTTAAAAAAAAGGTGTTTTTTTTTTTTATTTAAAAAATCATACAAGTTAAAATTCCACAAGCAGTCCTTTTAAGGAAGGGTTCCAAACATTGCTTTGTTCACCAGCCATAAATAACAATTTCAGCAAGCTCCCCACAGGCAAAACCTGTGGGCTTCTTGGCCCAAGTATTCAATCAACACGCACTGAGCGGGAACTTACTGTGTGTGGGCGTGGCACCGGCTGCTAGGGGCTCAGGAGGCACCTTGCCCCCTCTTCTTCCTGGGAAACGAGAACATCTCTGGTACAGGACGCTTCCCCACCCCCACCCCCAGAACTTCTGGAGGCTCGGAGCTGAAGTTTGTTGTTATTTTTGGTAGCTTTCCCTGTTGTAGATTTGGGGATAATTTAAACCATTGGTTTTGCAAAAGTTGCCACGTGCGACTGAAGCCTTCTCAAATCCTTTTGGGTATTAGTCAGAGAAAATTAATAAATAGCAGTGAGCCCCTTGTTCTCCTCTTGGCCCTGCCCTCCCAACTCTGCCCTCCTCCCACTCCTTGTGCTGTCTGCCCCTCTCCAAACACAAGGCAAATTAATCCTGGGTGGAGAGGCTGAGCTCCCATTACCCTAGCCTCTCCAAACAGAAACACACTTTCATTTACCATTTTGAAACACCCTTAATTAGCTCTCAGAACACACTTCCCTTTGCTGGGAAATATTCTGGAATGAAGCGCAGTTCAGCTGGCTGGAAAGGCCAGGTAACTTTGCTGCAGGACGAAATCTTATTTAAGATGTTGCCTCAAATGACTGTCAGGTTGCCTGGGGTTGGCCCAGAATTCGTTCCAGATTTGCAGGCACCTTTCTGCACAGCTCAGATAGCAAAGGATCTGCCTGCAGTGCAAGAGACCCAGGTTCAGTCCCTGGATCAGAAAGATCCCCTGCAGAAGGAAATGGCAACCCACCCCAATATTCTTGCCTGGAGAATTCCATGGACAGAGGAGCTTGGCAGACTACAGTCCTTAGAGTCTCAAAGAGTCGGAAACAATTGAGCGAATAACACTTTCAGTGGAGTGGCTGGAGATGTGGGAGGTGCAGCCATGGAAACCAGGCTTGCTTTCTTTTTCCTCTTGAGGTAATAAACCTACCTAGGCATCTTTGAAATGTAACCGTGCCAAAGATCCTGATCCCTTCATGACTCTGCCAACTTCTGGGCTATTTCCAAGACATTATCTGGAAACAGAAAAATGTTCAGGGAGCTGAGGAAAAAGTGGATTAATTATGTTTAGAGTCATTTTCCTGGAAACTGAAATAAGTTTGGACTGTTCTGGGGAAATGGGCTGAGAGATTTTTGCCTTATGGCTAGACTTTGTCAAGTTGGAAGAAATGCATTCAGAACAACACTGTGAAATCTTGAAAATGTGTGCAATTTCAATGAAAACACAAACCTTCTATTGGTCCTAGTACACATGTGCATGGCTGCACATCCCCCCCACACACACGAGTTCACATTGTGTACACACACAAACACATATGTGAGCACATACGTACACACACATACTTACGTGTACACAAATGCACATGTGAACATATACACTCAAACACACACACACACACATCCATTCACCCGAATGGACATGAACACAAAAGTCAGAGAGGGAAGGAGGAAAAGGGAAAGGTATATAGGAAAGAATCTTTCAAGAAAACAATGTCTTCAGTTCAAAAAACCCAGAGAGCAGTGGATCTGAAGTTTGTTTGTACTATATACTGTTCCATTGATCTATATGTCTGTTTTTGTGCCAGTACCATACTGTTTTGATGACTGTAACTTGATCCCACTCCTGGGAATATAGCCAGAGAAAATTAATTTGAAAAGATACATACACCCCTATGTTCATAGTAGCACTATCTACAGTAGCCAGACATGGAAGCAACCTAAATGTCCATTGACAGAGGAGTGGGTAAAGAAGACGTGGTACATACATACAATGGAATATTACTCAGCTATTTAAAAAATTTAAATAATGCCATTTGCAGCAACATGGGCAGTTTATCATACTAATGCAGTAATTGAGAGTGGAAAAGACAAATATCATATGATATCGCTTTTATGTGGAATCTAAAAATGTGATACAAATGAATTTGTTTACAAATCAGAAATGGACTCATATAGAAAACAAACTTATGGCTACCAAAGGGGTAAAAGGGGAGGGATAAATTAGGAACTTAGTAGTAAAATACACCTACTACTACACATGGATTTCCCAGGTGGCACTAAGGGTAAAGAACCCACCTGCTAATGCAGGAAACACAGGAGACGCAGGTTGGATCCTTGGGTTGGGAAGATCCCCTGGAGACAGACACGGCAACCCAATCCAGTGTTCTTACTTGGAAAAGCCCATGGACAGAGGAGCCTGGTGGGCTGCAGTCCATAGGGTTGTTAAGAGCCAGACATGACTGAAGTGACTTAGCACGCACCCACGCACTGCTACATATAAAATACATAACCAACAGGAGCCTACTGTATAACACAGGGAGCTATAGTCACTATCTTGTAATAACCTATAATGGTAAAGAATCTAAAAAGAATATATATATATATATATATGTATCTGAATCACTTTGACATATACTTGACATTAACACACCATTGTAAATATATTTTGATAAAATTTTTTAAAGTATAAAAATAAGAATAAAATAGTAAAAATAAAATTTATGTATCCTCTATAAGATAAAAAATGCACTGCAGACAAGGATAAAATTACATCCAATCTTGGAAGAGGTCAGGGTAAGTGTGGACTCTGATGCTTCAGCCTCCTAGGTCAATGGCAAATGCACCTGTAACTAGAATTTTCCAGCCCCACCCACCATAAGTAAGCTCCTCTGCAGATTGGTTTTCCCAGCACTTCTCCGTGGGCCACCCCAGGCCCCAGAGCCTGATCAAGGGATGCCCAGGGCTCTGCTCCTCTTTGTTGTGGCTAGTATGTCTAACCTGGGAAGGGCAGTTTGCCCCCACTCCATGTTCCCTCTTTTTCAAATCTTCTCTCTCTGGATTCTTTACTCTCCTTCTGTCTGCTGCTGCTGCTGCTAAGTCACTTCAGTCGTGTCCAACTCTGTGTGACCCCATAGACGGAAGCCCACCTGGCTCCCCTGTCCCTGGGATTCTCCAGGCAAGAACACTGGAATGGGTTGCCATTTCCTTCTCCAATGTGTGAAAGTGAAAAGTGAAAGTGAAGTCACTCAGTCGTGTCCCACCCTCAGCGACCCCGTGGACTGCAGCCTACCAGGCTCCTCCATCCATGGGATTTTCCAGACAAGAGTACTGGAATGGAGTGCCATTGCCTTCTCCCTTCTGTCTGCTAGAGTGTCTCTAAACTATGGAACTGAGACTCAATAGATACCTTATAAAAAATAAAAAACTGACTTTTATGAAAAGCTTCCAGATTGAAAGCTGTGGATTTTTAAAGCAGACCAGTCCTTGAAAGTAGGTCTTCAGATGCCAAGCATTTGGGGCAAAGTCTTTTCCTAAATTTCTCACTTTCCACGTGTGGAATGCCCTCTGCACTGCTGAGATGGTCTGGTGATCACTATTATGTGTGAGGAAGAACATCTGAAGAAGAGCATGGAAAAGCATATCCAGGATCACAGAACTATTTCTTAAAGCATGTTACCTGATACGCTGGCTCCATAGAAACCTGTGACTGCAGGCTGAAAATTGATTTGGGAAATGCTAGAAAAAAACAGATTATGTTCTGGGGGATTTCTCTGAATTCTTAATATGCTAAGGTAGGTCGTGAATCTCCAAAGGAGGACTGGCAGATGCATTAATTCCAAACTTATCAGACTTTGAGGGTGTTTCTTCTTCAAGAAGCAGAGTTTGAGATGAACCCACATGGGAATGCAAGTGAAGGCAACACTGCAGCAGTTGGATTTGGTGGGGTTCAGGACTTGATTTTGCTGACTATTCTTAATGGGGGAGGGAGGGAGGCAGAATGTTAGGGTGGTGTGGATCCTTCTAATTATTGCTTCTTATAAATTCTGCTGTAATAAGCCACCAAGGGACTGGTAGGGAATGTTTGCCATTGGTTCCAGCTACCCAGCCTCTCAACCACCTGGACTTGGGGGAGCACTCACTTAGTGAGTCTTGGAGAGAAGCAGAGCCCACCTCCTGCTCATGAAACTGAAAATATGAACTTAAGGGAGGAAGCAGGGGCTTGGCTTGTCACAAAAAAACACATGTAAGATTATTCACAGCAGCAGGATGGCGACAAACTGGGAATCGGCTAACAGTTCACCAGCAGAATAGATGAATGAACTGCGGTGTAGTCATACAGTGGAGTATGAGAAAATGAGGAAAAAGATTTAATAGTGACTGTGTAACAATGATGAATCTCACAGTCCTAACGTTGAATGAAAAAAAAAGGTTGACACAAGTACATCTTGTGATTCCACTTATTTGGAGCTCAGGCAAAACTAAACTCTGGTGTGAGATTTCAACATGCTAGCTGTATTGGGGGAGTATTAACAGGGCAGGGACATGAAAGAACTTCTTCAGGTTCTGGAAATGTGCAAAAATGTTATCAAGCTATACATTTATGTGTTGTAATTCAGTCACCAAGTCATGTCCAACTCCTTGAGACCTCATGACTGCTATAGGCCAGGCTCCTCTGTTCTCTAGTATCTCCTAGAGTTTACTCAAAATTTTGTCCATTGAGTTCATGATGCTATATAACCATCTTATCCTCTGTCCCCCTTCTCTTTTTGCCTTCAATCTTCCCCAGCATCAAGATCTTTTCCAATGAGTCGGCTCTTTTGCATCAGGTGGCCAAAGGATTGTAGCTTCAGTTTTAGCATCAATCCATCCAGTGAATATTCAGGGTTGATATCCTTTAGGATTGACTGATTTGGTATGCTTGCAGTCCAAGGGACTCTCAAGAGTCTTCTCCAACATCACACTTTGAAAGCATCAATTCTTCAGTGCTCAGCCTCCTATATGGTCCAACTCTCACATCATACATGACTACTGGAAAAACCATAGCTTTGATTACATGGATCTTTGTTGGCAAAGTAATATCTCTGCATTTTTAATTCACTGTCTAGGTTTGTCATAGGCTTTCTTCCAAGAAGCAATTGTCTTTTTAATTTCATGGCTGCAATCACCATGTGCAGTGATTTTGGAACCCAAGAAAATAAAATATGTCACTGCTTCTACTTTCCCCCTTCTATTTGCCATGAACTGATGGGACCAGATGCCATGAACTTATTTTTTTGAATGTTGAGTTTTAAGCCAGCTTTCTTACTCTTCTCTTTTACATGCATCAAGAGGCTCTTTAGTTCCTCTTTACTTTCTGCTGGCTTGTAATTCATCCTGCCCAGCATTTCACATGATGTACTCAGCATAAAGTTGAATAAGCAGGGTAACAATATACAGCCTTGTATTCCTTTTCCAATTTGAACCAGTCCATTGTTCCATGTCTGATTCTAACTATTGCTTCTTGATCTACATACAGGTTTCTCAGGAGACAAGGAAGGTAGTCTAGTACTCCTGTCTTTTGAAGAATTTTTCCACACTTTGCTGTGACCTGTACAGTAAAAGGCTTTAGCATAGTCAATGAAGCAGATGTAGATGTGATTCTGAAATTCCCTTGCATTCTCCATGATCCAACGAATGTTGACAGTTTGATCCCTGGTTCCTCTGCCTTTTCTAAATTCAGCTTGTCCAGGTGGAAGTTCTCAGTTCATGTACTGCTGAAGTCTAGCATGAAGAATTTTGAGTGTAACCTTGTTAGTATGTGAAATGAACGCAGTTGTAAAATAGTTTGAACAATCTTTGACATTGCTCTTCTTTGGGATTGGAATGAAAACTGACCTTTTCCAGTCCTGTGGCCACTGCTGAGTTTTCCAAATTTGTTGAAATATTGAGTGCAGCACTTTAACAGCATCACCTTTTAGGATTTGAAGTAGCTCAGCTGGAATTCCATCACCTCCACTAGCTTTGTTTGTAGTGATCCTTCTTAAGGCCCACTTGACTTCACACTCCAGGATGCTTGCCTGTAGGTGAGTGACCATACCACTGTGGTTACTCGGGTCATTAAGACCTTCCTTATATAGTTCTTCTGTGTATTCTTGCCACCTCTTCTTAATCTCTTCTACTTCTGTTAGGCCCTTACTGTTTCTGTCCTTTATCATGCCCATCCTTGCATGAAATGTTCTCTTGGTAAAATCTCCAGTTTTTTAGAGATCTCAGGCTTTTCCCATTCTATTGTTTTGTTCTATTTCTTTGCATTGTTCATTTAAGAAGGCCTTTTTATCTCTCCTCGCAATCTCTGGAACCCTGCATTCAGTTCACCATATCTTTCCCTTTCTCCCTTGCCTTTCACTTCTCTTCTTTCCTCAGCTATTTGTAAAGTCTCCTCAGACAAGCACTTTGCCTTCTTGCATTTCTTTTTCTTAAAGATGGTTTTGGTCATTGCCTTTTCTGGTGGCTCAGATGGTGAAGTGTCTGCCTATAATGAGGGTAGACCCAGGTTCAATTCCAGGGTTGGGAAAATGCCCTGGAGAAGGAAATGGCCACCTACTCCAGTATTCTTGCCTGGAAAATCCAGTGGGTGGACGAGGAACGTGACAGGTTATAGTCCATGGGGTCGCAAAGAGTCAGACACGACTGAGCTACTTCAGTTTCTTTCTTTCTGTACAATGTTACAGACCTCCATCCATAGTTCTCTAGGCAGGCAGTCTATCAAATCTAATTGCTTGAATCTATTTGTCACCTCTCTATATAATAACAAGAGATCTGATTTAGGTCATACCTGAATGGTCTAGTGGTTTTCCCTACTTTCTTCAGTGTAAGCCTTAATCTTGCAATAAGGAGCTGATGATCTGAGCCACAGTCAACTCCAGGTCTTGTTTTTGATGACTGTATAGAGGTTCTCCATCTTTGGCTGCAAAGAACATAATCAATCTGATTTCAATATTGACCATCTGGTGATGTTAATGTGTAGAGTCATCTCTTGAGTTATTGGAAGAGGGCGTTTGCTATGACCAGGGTGTTCTCGTTACAAAACTCTGTTAGCTTTTGCCCTCCTTCATTCTGTACTCCAAGGCCAAATTTGTCTGTTACTCTAGGTATCTCTTGACTTCCTACTTTTGCATTCCAGTTCCCTATGATGAAAAAGACATCTTTTTAAAAAAAATTATTTATTTTTTAATTGAAGGATAATTGCTTCACAGAATTTTGTTGTTTTCTGTCAAACCTCGACATGAATCAGCCATAGGTGTATGTAATATCCCCTCCATTTTGAACCTCCCTCCTATCTCCTTCCCCTTCCCACCCCTCTAGGTTGATACAGAGGCCCTGTTTGAGTTTCCTGAGACATACAGCAAATTCCTGTTGACTGTCTATTTTACATATGGTAATGTAAGTTTCCATGTTACTCTCCATACATCCTACCCTCTCCTCCCCTTTCCCCATGTCCATAAGTCTGTTCTCTACGTCTGTTTCTCCATTGCTGCCCTGCAAGTAAATTCTTCAGTACAATCTTTCTAAATTCTGTATATATGCATTAGTATATATTTATCTTTCTCTTTCTGACTTACTTCACTCTGTATAATAGGCTTTAGGTTCATCCAACTCATTAGAACTGACTCAAATGCATCCCTTTTTATGAATGAGTAATATTCCATTGTGTACAGGTACCAAAACTTCTTTATCCATTCATCTATCACTGGACATCGAGGTTGCTTCCATGTTCTAGCTATTGTAAATAGTGCTGCAATGACCAATGGGATACTTGTGTCTTTTTCAATTTTGGTTTCCTCAAGGTGTATGCCTAGGAGTGGGATTGCTGGGTCATGTGATGGTTTTATTCCTAGTTTTTTAAGGAATCTTCATACCATCTTCCACATTGGCTGTATCAACTTACACTCCCACCAACAGTGCAAGAGCTTTCCCTTTTCTCCACACCCTCTCCAGCATTTAGTTTGTAGACTTTTTGATGATGGCCATTGTGTGTGTGAGGTGATATCTCATGTGGTTTTGATTTGCATTTCTCTAATTATGAGTGATGTTGAGCATCTTTTCATGTATTTCTTAGCCATCTGTATCAAGGACATCTTTTTTTGGTGTTAGTTCTAGATGGTGTTATAGATCTTCACATAGCAAGTCCGCTTCAGCTTCATCATCAGTAGTTGGGGCATAGACTTAGATTAATTTTGATGTTGAATGGTTTGCCTTGGAAGCCAACTGAGGTCATTCTGTCATTTTGGGGATGCACCCAAGTATTGCATTTCTGACTCTTTTGTTGACTAGGAGGGCTACTCCATTTCTTCTAAGGGATTCTTGTTCACAATAGTAGATACAGTGGTCATCTGAATTAAGTTCACCCATTCCCACCCATTTTTGTTCACTGATTCCTAAGATGTCGATGTTCACTCTTGCCATCTCCTGCTTGACCATGCCCAATTTACCTTGATTCATGGACCTAACATTCCAGGTTCCTATGCAATATTGTTTTTTTCAGCGCTGGACTTTACTTTCACCACCAGACACATCCACAACTGAGAGTCATTTCTGCTTTGGCCCAGTCATTTCATTCTTCCCAGAGCTATTAGTAATTGCCCTCTGCTCTTCCCCAGTAGCGTATTGGATGCTTGCTGACCCAGAGGGCTCTCCTCCGGTCCCATTTATTTTTGCCTTTTCACAGTGTCCATGGCAATCTCCAGGCAAGAATACTGGGGTGGGTTGCCATTTCCTCCTCCAGTGTACCATGTTGTCAGAATTCTTCACTATGACCCATCCATCTTGGGTGGCCCTGACAGCATGGCTTATAACTTCACTGAGTTATACAAGCACCTTTTCCATGACAAGTGCTGTGATCCATGAAAGGGTTATACATTTAATATCTATGC
This sequence comes from Bos grunniens, assembly GCF_055505025.1. Lineage (NCBI taxonomy): Eukaryota > Metazoa > Chordata > Mammalia > Artiodactyla > Bovidae > Bos > Bos grunniens. The sequence continues at coordinate 44,396,794 of NC_141192.1, forward strand.
AATATGCATATTAGTTAATTACTCCCAAAGAGGCAAAGATGGCAGAAGAACAGTATCTACTAATGACATCATAACTAGCATTTAAAAAATACATGCTTGGATTTATATATATAATTATCTGTATTGCTTAAAATATGTGGTCAAAGTTTTGAGACTTTAAAATAAAAATAGCTTAATTGAGGTATGCTGCTGCTGCTGCTGCTAAGTCGCTTTAGTCGTGTCTGACTCTGTGCGACCCCATAGACAGCAGCCCACCAGGCTCCCCCGTGTCAAAATAAACTATCTATATTTAACTGATAAAATTAATTGTCTTGATCCATGTAAACACCTGTGTAATCATGACAACCATCAAGAGGTTGAGCCACCCTCAAGTTTTCTCATGCCTCTTGGCAATCCACCTCCCATGCCTACTTCTCCCTACTCCTTTCCCAGCCCTCCTCCACCCCAGCCACCCACTGGTCTGCTTTCAGGCACTACGAATTAGTTTGCATTTTCTTCAGTTTTACATAATTTTACATAACTGGAGTCAGGCCTAATTCCTCCTCACTACTGAAGAGTGTTCAGTGACATACTTTGTCTTCTCACCTGTTGGTGGACAGTTGGAATGTTTCCAGTTTGGGATGGTTATAAATAAATCTTCTGAGAACTTTTTTGTATACACATCTGCATGAACTCATGCATTTCTTTTGAGTGAATACCTAGGAGGAGAATGGCTGGATCAAATGATGAACTTTTTAAGAAACTGTAAAATTTATTTCAAAGTTGGATGTTGCATCTCACATTTCCAACATTAAGCTATGAGAATCCTAGTTCCTGCTCATTTTTACCAACACTTGGGCAATCTCTAACCATCCTAACGGGTGTTTAGTGGTTTCCTGTTGTGGTTCCAATTTGCATTTTCTTAATGACTAATGATGTTGAGCATCTTTTCACTTTGACATGACTTCATTTTTGATGAAGTGTCTGTTAAAATCTTCTTTCCGTTTTAAATTTTATGTTGTTTATTTTCTTATTATTTAGTTTTGAGAATTATTTTTAATACTTTTTTATTGGTGTATAGTTGATTTACAAGGTTGTGTTAGTTTCTGTTGTACAGCAGTGAATCAGCCGCACACATACATATATCTATTCTCTTCTAGACTCCATTCCCATACAGGTGATTACAGAGGACCAAGAGAATTCTCAATATATTGTGCATGCCAGTCCTTCATCACATATATTATTTGCAAATATTTTATTCCAGTCCATGATACCATTTGAAGAACAGAAGTTTTTGATTTTGATGAAGTACAGTTCATTAATTTTTTATGTGCTGTGTTTTTGGTGTTGCATCTAAAATATGTTTGCCTTACCCAAGATGTCAAAGGTTTCTCTGTTGTTTTCTAGAATTTTTATAGTTATAAGCTTTGTGTTTAGGTCTATGACGTATTTTGCATTAATTTTTATATGTAGTACAAAATATGGATTGAAGAATTTTTTTTGCATATGTGTATCCATTGTTCTGACACTTTTTGTTGAAAAGAGAGTACTTTACTGAATTGCTATTGTATTTTGATCAAATATCACTTTACTACATGTGGTTCTATTTCTGGATTCTCTATTCTAGTCCAGAGATCTATTTGTCTATCTTCACACCATTACAGCTTTGTTCTACTTTGTCAACACTGTTTATGCTATTTAAGATTTGAGATATATCCATATGGATTTTCTTTTTTAGTTTGTTAGTAGGGTGAATTATATGGGTTGATTTTCAAATATTAAATTAATTTTACAGTCGAAATAATCATTGTGGTCAGAGGAACTATCCTTTAGATGTTTTGGATTTAATTAACTAAAATTTTCTTGACAAATTAGCATCTATATTCATGAAAGATGTTTGTCAGTATTTTTTTTTACCTGGTTTTGGTATTGGGCTTGGTATCAAGACTGGCTTCAGGATGAATGGAGGAAATCCTTCCTCTTCAATTTATAGAAATGGTATTCTGGAAGCATTTGTAGTTATTTGGTGTTATTTCTTTCTAAAATGTTTGGTAGAATTTACTGATGAACTATCTGGTCCTGGAGATTTTTGTTTTCTGTTCTCTGTTTTTCTGTGTGTGTGTGTGTTTTTTTTTTTTTGTCGGGGGAGGGGACTAGAAAAGGGTTGCTTACAACTTCTTTAATTTCTCTAATAAATATATGGCTACTCAGGTTATCTATTTCTTCTTCAGTGACATTTCACAGTTTGTATCTTTTAAGGAATTTGACCATCTCATCTAACTTCTTAAAATTCATGGGCACAAGGTTGTTCATGATTGTACTAGGTTGAAATTCATGTCCTCTGTGAATGATCTCTGTTCATTTCCAAGGCAAACCGTTTAATATCACAGTAATCCAAGTCTATGCCCCAATCAGTAACACTGAAGAAGGTGAAGTTGAATGATTCTACGAAGACCTACAAGACCTTTTAGAACTAACACCCAAAAAAGATGTCCTTTTCATTATAGGGGACTGGAATGCAAAAGTAGGAAGTCAAGAAACACCTGGAGTAACAGGCAAATTTGGCCTTGGAATACGGAATGAAGCAGAGCGAAGGCTAATAGAGTTTTGCCAAGAAAATGCACTGGTCATAGCAAACACCCTCTTCCAACAACACAAGAGAAGACTTTACATGTGGACATTACCAGATGGTAACACCAAAATCAGATTGATTATATTCTTTGCAGCCAAAGATGGAGAAGCTCTATACAGACAGCAAAAACAAGACTGGGACCTGACTATGGCTCAGGTCATGAACTCCTTATTGCCAAATTCAGACTTAAATTGAAGAAAGTAGGGAAAACCACTAGACCATTCAGGTATGACCTAAATCAAATCCCTTATGATTATACAGTGGAAGTGAGAAATAGATTTAAAGGACTAGATCTGATAGATAGAGTGCCTGATGAACTATGGATGGAGGTTGGTGACACTGTACAGGAGACAGGGATCAAGATGATCCCCATGGAAAAGAAATGCAAAAATGCAAAATGACTGTCTGAGGAGGCCTTACAAATAGCTGTGAAAAAAAAAAAGAAGTGAAAAGCAAAGGAGAAAAGGAAAGATATAAGCATCTGAATGTAGAGTTCCAAAGAGTAGCAAGGAGAGATAAGAAAGCCTTCCTCAGCAATCAATGCAAAGAAATAGAGGAAAACAACAGAATGGGAAAGACTAGAGATCTCTTCAAGAAAATTAGAGATACCAAGGGAACATTTCATGCAAAGATGGGTTCGATAAAGGACAGAAATGGTATAGACCGAACAGAAGCAGAAGATATTAAGAAGAGGTGGCAAGAATACACAGAAGAACTGTACAAAAAAGAACTTCAAGACCAAGATAATCACGATAGTGTGATTACTGACTTAGAGCCAGACATCCTGGAATGTGAAGTCAAGTGGGCCTTAGAAAGCATCACTATGAACAAGGCTAGTGGAGGTGATGGAATTCCAATGGAGCTATTTCAAATCCTGAAAGATGATGCTGTAAAAGTGCTGCACTCAGTATGCCAGCAAATTTGGAAAACTCAGCAGTGGCCACAGGACTGGAAAAGGTCAGTTTTCATTCCAATCCCAAAGAAAGGCAATGCCAAAGAATGCTCAAACTACCGCACAACTGCACTCATCTCACACACTAGTAAAGTAATGCTCAAAATTCTCTAAGCCAGGCTTCAGCAATACGTAAACCGTGAACTTCCAGACGTTCAAGCTGGTTTTAGAAAAGACAGAGGAACCAGATCAAATTGCCAACATCTGCTGGATCATCAAAAAAGGAAGAGAGCTCCAGAAAAACATCTATTTCTGCTTTATTGACTATACCAAAGCCTTTGACTGTGTGGATCACAATAAACTGTGGAAAATTCTGAAAGAGATGGCAATACCAGACCACCTGACCCATGTGCAGGTCAGGAAGCAACAGTTGGAACTGGACATGGAACAACAGACTGGTTCCAAACAGGGAAAGGAGTATGTCAAGGCTGTATATTGTCACCCTGCTTATTGAACATATATGCAGAGTACATCATAAGAAATGCTGGGCTGGAAGAAGCATAAGCTGGAATCAAGATTGCCAGGAGAAATATCAATAACCTCAGATAGGCAGATGACACCACCCTTATGGCAGAAAGTGAAGAGGAACTAAAAAGCCTCTTGATGAAAGTGAAAGAGGAGAGTGAAAAAGTTGGCTGAAAGCTCAACATTCAGAAAATGAAGATCACAGCATCTGGTCCCATCACTTCATGGGAAATAGATGGGGAAACAGTGGCTGACTTTATTTTTCTGTGCTCCAAAATCACTGCAGATGGTGACTGCAGCCATGAAATTAAAAGACGCTTACTCTTTGGAAGGAAAGTTATGACCAACCTAGATAGCATATTCAAAAGCAGAGACATGACTTTGCCAACAAAGGTCCATCTAGAAAGGCTATGGTTTTTCCAGTGGTCATGTATGGATGTGAGAGTTGGACTGTGAAGAAAGCTAATTGACGAAGAACTGATGCTTTTGAACTGTGGTGTTGGAGAAGACTCTTGAGAGTCCCTTGGACTGCAAGGAGATCCAACTAGTCCATTCTGAAGGAGGTCAGTCCTGAGTGTTCTTTGAAAGAACTGATATTAAAGCTGAAATTCCAATACTTTGGCCACCTCATGCAAAGAGTTGACTCATTGGAAAAGACTCTGATGCTGGGAGGGATTGGGGGCAGGAGGGAAAGCAGACGACAGAGTATGAGACGGCTGGATGGCATCACTGACTCGATGGACATGAGTCTGAGTGAACTTCGGGAGTTGGTGATGGACAGGGAGGCCTGGCGTGCTGCAATTCATGGGGTCCAAAGAGTCAGACACAACTGAGCAACTGAACTGAACTGTGATCTTATTTGGAAATGGGATTCTTTGCAGATGGAGTTACCTAAGAAGAGGTCACACTGTATTAGGGTGATCCCTAAATCTAATATGACTATTGTCTTTGGAAGAAGGATACATGGACACAAGGGAAATGCCACATGATGACACAAAGTCTGGGGTGGCAACACGGCAAGGCAAGGACTGCTAAGAATCTCTGGCTACCACTAGCAGCTAAGAGAGTCCAGGAAGGATTCTACTCAGTCTCAGAGGGAAAATGGTCCTGTTGGTACCTAGATTTTGGACTTCTAGCTTCCAGAACCATGAAAGAATGCATTTCTGTTGTTTTCAGCTGTCCAGTTTGTGATACTTTTTTATGGCAGCCTTAGGAAATGAATGCAATAACAATTCCTTTGTTATCCTTTTAATATCTGTGAAATCTGTATGAATATCATCCGTTTTCATTCCTGATGTTAGTAATTTACATCTCCTCTTTCATTTTTCCTGAGCATTCTGTCTTGAGATATAATTTCATTTATCTTTGCAAGGAACCAGCTTTCATTCCACTGGGTTTTCTCTATTGCTTGTCTGTTTTCTATTCCATTGATTTCTACTCTAATATTTGTCACTTCCTTTCTTCTCCTACCATGTGTTTATTTTGCTTTCCCCCCATAGAGTGTCTTAATGTAAAATCAGAGGTCATTGATTTGAGACCTTTCTTCTCTTCTGTTTAGCAATATCCTACACATTTGGACATGTTATGCTTTCATATTAATTCAATTCAAAATGCTTTCTAATTTTCCTTATGATTTGTTCTTTGACCTTTGGCTTATTTAGCAGTACGTTGCTTAGTTTCCAGATATTTGGGGATTTGCCAGTGATCTTTTGTTAATTGATTTATGTTTTAATTCCACTATCATCAGAAAATCCTTTTGTATGAAAATCATTTGATATTAATTGAGATTTGTTTTATGACCCATTTACCTGTCTTGATTCGTGTTCTGTGTGCATTTGAAAAAGATGAATATTCTGCTGCTCTTGTATAGAGTGTTCTATAAATGTCAACTATATCGTTGGTTGCTAGTATTTTTTTAAATTTTCCATGTCCTTCCTAATTTTCTCTCTTCTAGTTCAATCAGTTATCAAGAATAGGATATTGAAATCTCTATCATTGTATTTATCTGTTTCTCCTTGTAGTTCTAGTGATCTTTGATTTGTATATTTTAAAGCTCGTTTATTAGGTGCATACATATTTTGTATTGTAACTTCCTCTTGATGAACTGATTTCCTCTGTCATTATGAAATAACCCCTTTACCCCCAATTAATATTATTTCTTCTGAAATCTACTTTGTGTGATATTAATATAAGTAATTGCTTTCTTTTCTTCAGTGTGAGCACCATTAACCTTTTCCCATCATTTTAACTTAACTGCTATTAGTATTTGAAGTGACTTTCTTGTAGGCAGTGTATAGTTGGTCATTCTGACAATGTCTACCTTTTAATGGGATATTAAGAACATTTGCATTCTATTTTCGGAGAAGGCAATGGCAACCCACTCCAGTACTGTTGCCTGGAAAATCCCATGGATGGAGGAGCCTGGTAGGCTGCAGTCCATGGGGTCGCTAAGAGTTGGACACGACTGAGCAACTTCACTTTCACTTTTTACTTTCATGCATTGGAGGAGGAAATGGCAACCCACTCCAGTGTTCTTGCCTGGAGAATCCCAGGGACGGGGGAGCCTGGTGGGCTGTCATCTATGGGGTCGCACAGAGTTGGACACGACTGAATCGACTTAGCAGCAGCAGCAGCAGTACCAAAAATATCAATTATCTCATTAGTAATGTTTACATTGATTACATACTGAGATTAAGATATTTGAGGTATTTTGAGTTAAATAAAATATACTATTAAAAATTTTAAAAGGACATTTGTTTTATATTTACTGTAATTGTTCATATGGTTAGCTTTAAATCCATCATCTTGCTATTTGTTTTCTATTTGACCCACTGATTCTTTCTTCCTCTTTTTCTCTTTTCTTGCCTTCTTTTGAATTAATTGAATAGTTTTATTATCCTTTTTAGCTCTTTTTTTGGGTTTACTTAAAATTACTCTTCATTTTAGTGGTGAATTTAGAGTTCAAGGTATACATTTATAGCTTATTACAGTTTAACGTCAAGTTATTTTATTTGACTTACCTATAGTATCTTACAGCAAGTAGTATACTCCTGCATCTCTCCTCCCAATCTTCATGCGATTGTTGTCATGTATTTCACCTTGACATATGTTTTAAACCCCATGCTACATTGTCATTACTTTTGAACAATCACTTACCTTTTAAGGACATTTAAATAATTTAAAAATCCTATGTCATCACTCATATTACCATTTCCACTGCTCTTCAACCTGTGCACGTTTGTATTTCCATTTGGTATTATCTCTTTAAGCCTGAATGACTCCTTTACTATTTTTTGTAACGCAGATCTGCTAGTTATAAATTTTTTTAGCTTTTGTAGTTGTGAAAAAGTCTCTATTTTGCTATTATTTTTGAAAGCTACTTTTTCTGGGTATAGAATTCTATTTTAATAACTTGACTGCTTCTAAGATTTTCTTTTTATTACTGAGTTTTTGGCAATTGTAGTCATTTTTCTTATTTATCTTGCACTGAGATTTAGGTTATTGAGAAATACAATAAAGTTTGATTTGATGTTTTTAATATCTTTCCTACCTCTGCTTAACTCTTTAAATATATGGAATAAAATTATAGTGACCTTCTTAAAGTCCTTATCTGCCATTTCTAATATTTATGTCACTTCTGGCTCAGTTTTGATTGCATGTAGATGACCTGATCTCATGTTTGCAATGGCATTCTAAGGCACACATTGTGAGTCGTTTTACAAATATTTTTGGAGGGCTTCTGACATGCTGGCCCTGTTCTAGGTACTACAGAAGCAGGTTTGAGCAAAGTTGACTCAAGTATCCCGCTCTCTTAGAGCTAGCATTCCTACAGGAGGCAAGAGACAGTACATAGAGCAAACAGTAAATAATAGAGCACACGGGGCAGTGATGTCCCAAGGACAGAGTCAAACAGGGAAGAGGTGTAGAGTGTGTGCGTGCATGTGTGTGTGTGTGTGTGTGTGTGGTGAAAGAGTTGGCCATTCAAACAGGGAGCTCAGGGAAAGCTTCACCAAGAAGGTAATGTCTGCATAAAGATGGAAGTATAGGGAATGGGGCTCAAAGGAAGGCAGAATAGTATTGGCAGCAACAGGTGCCATCAGTGAGACGCTCCCTAAGGTCCAGGCCTGTGTAAAGGCTATGTTAACATCTTCACATGAAAAAGTGAGTAAGGTATTTTTCTAAAATGTAAATATATTTATCATGCTTTTTAAATTATAAAGAAAGCCCACAAACTGGTTCTAAAACAGAAATAAAGCAATACAGAAATATATATAAACCTCTTTCCACCCTTCCCCCACGTTTACCAGAGGTAACTCTAAGTGGGTGAAACCTCCTCTGCATTTGTAAACATATATACACACACACACACACACATATTTATATGGGGCTCCTGGTATCACGTAACCAAGTTTTATTCCCATTTCACACATATATCATAAGCAGCTTTCCATGCCAATGTACAGACGACATCTTTTTCAATGATGTATCTCAATGTACGATAGATACACCTTTGGATGAATATGTAACAATGTTTTGCTGTTATTCAAAATGCTACAGGGGAGATCCTTATACATTTTTCTGATTGTGCCAGATATTTTCCATTTGCTCCTTAAGATCAAGGAAAAAAAGGGGTTGAGAAAAGTTGAGTAATCTATTTAAAATTCTAGCTACTTGCAAACAATAGAGTTCATTATAGGCTGTATCAACACATGTAATTGGATTGTCTGTAGCAATAATTAACTTTGCCATATCACCAAAAGGTCAATTTAGTTAAACCACCAGTATGTTTTTTCCACTGAAACAGCAGTCAGGTCTGGCCACATATATTGTCAGCCCTGGCCAGACTTTTCAAAATTGTCACCAGAATCCTGGAGCATGAGTCAGAGTTTACTCATGACTTATGTAAGATTGGAAGTATTCTGAGGTGGAAACATGGGGTGGGAGTGCTCCCGTCTGGGGGAGAGGGCATGGGGGCACTGGCATCTCAGGTTTGATTTGCAGGGGTTGCTCCTGGTTCTAGTCTTTTTTTCCTGAGCTGACTGTCCTGCAAATGAGACCCACTGCTCTCCTCTCTCTCGAAATAAGCCCAGGGCGTTTTCACAGGCTCCACTGTTCTGGACCCCACAGTGTTCACAGGGCTCTTCTCTGCCTCTCAAGCTTCAGAAGCAACAAGAGCCAGGACCCAGCTGATGACACTTCCAGAAATTCCACTCAAACTAGCTCAAGGGACTGGCAAATCCAGGATGTGTAGAAAGGCTTGGAAAGGTTTAATCTAGAAGCTGAGACAGGCTTTCACTCCCTAACCCCCCACCTTACTTCCTCCACCCCTCCCTTGGGCTTTACATGACAGATGTGTCTTCTCATGCTGGGAAACCCATCATTGACACCTGCATCTTTATTCTTACTTTGTGAGTCATAAAGGAGTGAGACCTTGCCCCTCCGAAATCTCAGGGAAACTCTGATGGATGCTGACTGGACCCCTGATCCCTTTTCATGGGGAAGAAGGGGAGCAGACAAGCAGCCAGAGGAGACCGTGATCATTTTGAGGGCAAACACAACTGTGTTCCTCATCCAATCCACCTGGTGTGTAGCAGGGGCCCTGTGAGATATTCTTTTCTTAAATTAAATGGAATCTTAATTGTTTCCAGCCACTCTGGCTTTCATTTATGTATAATCCATTCCTTCCAGAGAGGCCAGTAGCTCTCTTTCCGTGGATTCTCTATCCTCTAGGGTCTCTAGGTTGCAGTGGTGCTCGAGGGTGAGAGTTGGGGGATGCTGACAGCAGTCACAATTGTTCTGTGCCAATAAAGCATCTGAGAAACACCCATGTGATGCCTGCCTGGGCATGTGTTTGCTTTCCTGCCCTTCAATATGACAGAGGTCCTCAGCATCCTCCCCAGGCCCACCTCTGAATGCTGGACTAACATGGAAACACCTTAAATGCCCATTGACAGAGAAATGGATAAGGAAGGTATGGCACATGTATACACAATGGAATGTTACTCAGCCACAAAAAGGACCAAATAATGCCATTTACAGCAACATGGATGCAACTAGAGATTATCATACTAAGTGAAGTAAAAGAGAAAGACTAATACCATAGGATATCATTTATATGTAGAATCTAAAATATGACACAAATGAATTTATCTAGGAAACAGAAACATAGACATAGAGAATAGAGCTATGTGGCCAAAGGGGAGGGGGTTGGGGGAGGGATGGAGTGGGAGGTTAGGGTTAGCAGATGTAAGCTATTATATATAGAATGGTCAAACAACAAGGTCTTACTGTATAGCCCAGAGAACTATATTCTGTATCCTATGATAAACCACAATGGAAAATAATATTTTAAAAATAGAATATATATATATATTCAGCATGTATAACTGAATCACTTTGATATACAATAGAAATTAACACAACATTGTAAATCAACTATATTTCAACTAAAACAAAAGTTTTTTAACATTGAACTAACCCAGATGATCATAGAGTATTTGTCTCTGTGATGTTGTCCCCTTCTCTTTTGTTTTTCTTCTTCTAAGGATCAGACATAGAAACAGCAGTGGCTTCCTGACTCATAGACTTGCAGAGACCCCCACCAACCCCACATACTCACCACTGTAGCCAGCCTGTGTCTTTCAGTCACAGGCTACTCTTTCTTAAGTGTAAGGCTCTCAGGACTCAGGACAAAGCCATCTATTGCCTCCTCTAGGAATTTGCTTTTCTTCTTTAAAAAGGAAAAGGAATTGTTGGTTTCTAATAATGACTCAGGAATACAAGAAGCATTAGGCTAAACCCACTTTTCTGTGAGCTCAGGATGGTAACTTAATTAAACTGTCAAACAAGATCATTAATTTATCAAAAGCTATGATTCTACTTGAGACAAGTTATTAGTCTAGAACACCATAGATGCTATCCTATATGTAGCTTATCAAGCTCTAGTAATAAATCACATTCTTCCTTCTTGCCAAAAGAAAAATCTATTTTTTTATATTGTTCAGAGAAGAAAATCACATATTGATTTAAAAATATATATATAGAACAGTCTTTTGGACTCCATGGGAGAGGGAGAGGGTGGGATGATTTGGGAGAATGGCACTGAAACATGTATAATATCATATATGAAACGAGTTGCCAGTCCAGGTTTGATGCATGATACTGGATGCTTGGGGCTGGTGCACTGGGACGACCCAGAGGGATGGTACGGGGAGGGAGGAGGGAGGAGGGTTCAGGATGGGGAACACGTGTATACCTGTGGTGGATTCATGTTGATATATGGCAAAACCAATACAACATTGTAAAGTTAAAAAATAAAATTAAATTTAAAAAAGAAAAAAAAAGCAAAACAAAAAATAAATAAAAATATATATGAATAACCTAAGTCCCCAAATTCAGCTATAATATGACAAAGAATAAAAAGGAATAAATAGAAGTAGTCAGGGAAGAAAAACTCCAGAAAAAACCACTAACTTGCTAACAACAAAAAAGTGAGTCTTAGGTGGAGGCATTAGAAAAACATTGTAGACGCCCTCATTTGAACCTTGCATCATAACTTCCTCTGGTGAGTGAAAATAAAGAAATGACTATTACTTTCATTTCCTTCTGGAAAAGAATTAGTGGTTTATGTAGTGACCAAAGCCTGGAGGGGAGAGGGAAGAACACAGTGGCCATGAATGATGCTCCATGCTGGGTGGAGGCAGAAGCACAAGAAATGTGTTCCTATGGATGTCAGCGGGCACCCTGATTCCCCACCCAGCGGGACCCAACAGTGGACTTTAAGACACCAGACATTGTTCTCATGGAAAGAGTTAAGGAAGGACATGCCTCTGGCTTCATCACTCTTGAGCCAGGATTGACAGAGACACAGAGCATTTTCTAGACAGCTAGAGGAACCCCGAAATGTGAGCTCAGTGATTCTTACAGTCTAATCATAAAGGTCCTCAGAAGTAGAGTTTCACTATAAACAATTTCCAGGTAAAAGAAAGTGTTTTTCGATATGCTTCCATCTATTTCTCCTATACAGTATCATTATTGTCTCTTCTCTGTCCCTTCTTTTCCATCATGTTTTCTCGCAATCAACAGCCGCCAGATGGTTATTGAACACAACCACAAGTGTTTAAGGCTCACATCTTGACTGGTCCTTTTATCCTTGTCCTTTTCTTGGCAAACAGTAGTTCACTTTGCCATATTCTGTTCTCATTTCCACCCTTTTCGCCAAGCAAGAACTCACCAAGCAAGCCAGACCATTTGTGTCAGACTTCTGGTTCTGCCACTTACTAGCTGTGTGTGCTAATCACTGACTCTCTCTGGGCCTCATTTTCCCCATCTGAAAATGGGCTAATAGCAACCATAGCCTCTGAATAGTGCTCTTTTGAAGAGCAATTTAATATGTGAAATGTGCTTGGAATGGGGCCAGCAATATAAATAAGATCAAAAGAAAGTTCATCCTAGAAAATAACTTTAATTTTTTTTCAGAGAGCCTATGTCTCCTGTACAGAAGTCAGGAAACATGTACAAGCAAGGAAAAAGGATAAAAACAAGACACAGTCCCAGAGGCTCCAAGGACCCTTAGCCAATACTCCTCACTGCTGAGCCTCAGGGCTGCCTCAGGCTTGACTGTGGCCTTGGGGTTAGGCTGCCTGTGGACCTGCACCAGTGCGGATGGGGACCAGGTGCTCTGGGACCATCTCCCTCTCCATATCCTGCAGCTCTTTGACTCTCCTGTGCAGGATTTTCCTCATGGGTAGGGTCTGCTTATTTTTGTTCTGTTCTACTATTTCTTTTTAAAATTCCTAAACGCAGACTTTGATGCATTTAATACACTGTTTTTGATAGTTAGTGCTGTGGGGCTTTTTCATGGACTTTTTCACGTGCCTCTCATTATGATATTGACAAGCATCCCTAGTAAACAAAGCAGAGCCTTTAAAAAAAAAGCGGGGGTGGGGGGTGGGGGTGGTTGTGTGTGTGTGCACAGGAATCAAAGCAACTTGTGGAACAACTACCCAGCCTGTGGGGGAGGGAAAGAAATGAGAGCTAAGTTTTGGGGTCCTGGACAGGCGCTGAGTCCAGGCCAGCAGGGGGAAGGAAGGTCACCTGGTAGGTTGTCTGGTTACGGTGGGAATGGGCATTATGGGGGTTCAGAATGGGGAGTGTGCTCCTGGGTCTGCTGCTCACCCAGGGCCCTGACATCTCTAACTTCAGGCTAAGGAGAGATACCCCTGCCCAAGGGCAGAGGTGAATGAATGGCCCTGTGACCAGGACTTTGTATTCTTTGCATCTCGAGGTGACACCTTGCGGCACAAGGGACCCGCAGCCCAGGAAGTGGGAAGGCGGGTGACAAGAGGATGTGCTGGGGTACGGTGACACCCCATGGCTCCTGGGACCTGTGCCAGTGAGATTTTGCAACTCCTCCGCTTCAGTGACCCTGAGGAAAATGTGGATGAGGGTTTGTTTGTGATTGTTTTTCTTTTTCCTGTAGGTGAGTGATTTGCAGTGATGTTTCAATAGGGACACCTGTCCTGCAGTCTGCTGGGATGGCCTGGCTGGAGGCAGAGAAATGCATGCTTCAGGGCAGCAGGAAAAACCCTTAGTTGCCCCCAGAAGCTCATGGCACATTCCTCAGAGGGAGGGGCTCACTTTCCTAAATTCTTTTTGCACCTGGAATACAGGAGAGGGATCATTGAGTGAATCAAAGAGTGGGTGATGAATCTATTGATTCCTACACCTCAGAGAGTAAAAAGGAAAAAAAGGTGTAAAGCTATAGTCTGATACCAGCATGTATAAATGAGTCTATCCCTGAAAGGTCTGTGAAGCAAGGTGTCAATGAGGAGGGAGAAGAGGAAGGGGGATAGAGCTCAGAACCCTAGAGGCTGAGGATGCAAAATGCAGGAGGAAGCATCAGAGACTATAGATATGTGACCATTTAATTTAACTACTAATTCAATACAATTTTGAGAGTATATTGTAATGATTAAAATTATGGACTGAAAATTGGTATCTTACATTGATGGATACATTATTTTGAAAAACCCTTTTAGGGGAAAATTCTTGCTAAAATTAAAAAATGTTCACTGAAGCAAAATTTTATTTTATTGTTTTTGAACTGTTTTATTTTATATTGTATATTGTATAGTTGATTGAAAATATTATGTTAGTTTCAGGTGTGCAGCAGAGTGGTTCCGTGATAGATACATGTATCTATTCTTTTTCAAATTCTTTTCCCATTTAGGTTGCTACATATTATTAAGCAGAGTTCCCTGTGCTGTGAAGTAGGTCCTTGTTGGTTATCCATTTAAAATATAGCAGTCATTCCCAAACTCTCTAACTATCCCTCCCCATTCCCACCCCCACCTCAACTTTCCCATAGGTTCATTCTCTGTTTTGTAAATGTCAGGCAAGTGTATTCTCCTCGGTTCTGTCTCGTCACAATAAAGATTTGGAGTGATGGACGTTAAAGCCCCCTTGGCCTGTCACAGCTCTCGGGTCTTGGATAGACCATGTTATAGCTCTCAGGTCTCCAACAGACCGTGTTATAGCTCTTAGACAAATCAGTGTTACAACTCCGTGTTACAGCTCTATTTTATTTAGATAATAGCAGGAAAATCCATCCTTGAGGTGTGAGAGCATATTGACCCAAAGATGTGAAGAGCAGAGCACCCCAGCGTGCGGGAGAGAGAGAGACCCTCCCAGCCCTTTGGCTCCTCTTTTTATATGTATTTTCTCCCCCGGGCCTGCCCTATGTGAATTGGGCTAGCCAGGAGTGTTGTCTGTTCTACCTGAGGTCCTCACTCCTGTCCTCGGACCTTCCTTTGTTCTATTTTCACCGGCTTTTCCCTTCCTTGTCTTTTAGCCACTGCCATTCTGGACTCCTGGTTCCTATTTTACTCAGTTCAGTTCAGTTCAGCCGCTCAGTCGTGTCCGACTCTTTGCGACCCCATGAATCACAGCACACCAGGCCTCCCTGTCCATCACCAACTCCCGGAGTTCACTCAGACTCATGTCCATCGACTCAGTGATGCCATCCAGCCATCTCATCCTCTGTCGTCCCCTTCTCCTCCTGCCCCCAATCCCTCCCAGCATCAGAGTCTTTTCCAATGAGTCAACTCTTCGCATGAAGTGGCCAAAGTACTGGAGTTTCAGCTTTAGCATCGTTCCTTCCAAAAAACACCCAGGGCTGATCTCCTTCAGAATGGACTGGTTGGATCTCCTTGCAGTCCAAGGGACTCTCAAGAGTCTTCTCCAACACCACAGTTCAAAAGCATCAATTCTTCGACACTCAGCTTTCTTCACAGTCCAACTCTCACATCCATGCATGACCACTTGAAAAACCATAGCCTTGACTAGACGGACCTTTGTTGGCAAAGTAATGTCTCTGCTTTTGAATATGCTATCTAGGTTGGTCATAACTTTCCTTCCAAGGAGTAAGCATCTTTTAATTTCATGGCTGCAATCACCATCTGCAGTGATTTTGGAGCCCAGAAAAATAATGTCTGACACTGTTCCACTGTTTCCCATTCTATTTGTCATGAAGTGATGGGACCAGATGCCATGATCTTCGTTTTCTGAATGTTGAGTTTTAAGTCAACCTTTTCACTCTCCTCTTTCGCTTTCATCAAGAGGTTTTTTAGTTCCTCTTCACTTTCTGCCATAAAGGTGGTGTCATCTGCATATCTGAGGTTATTGATATTTCTCCCAGCAATCTTGATTCCAGCTTTTGCTTCTTCCAGCCCAGCGTTTCTCATGATGTACTCTGCATATAAGTTCAATAAGCAGGGTGACAATAGACAGCCCTGATGTACTCCTTTTCCTATTTGGAACCAGTCTGTTGTTTCATGTCCAGTTCTAACTGTTGCTTCCTGACCTGCATATAGGTTTCTCAAGAGGCAGGTCAGGTGGTCTGGTATTGCCATCTCTTTCAGAATTTTCCACAGTTTATTGTGATCCACACAGTCAAAGGCTTTGGCATAGTCAATAAAGCAGAAATAGATGTTTTTCTGGAACTCTCTTGCTTTTTCCATGATCCAGTGGATGTTGGCAATTTGATCTCTGGTTCCTCTGTCTTTTCCAAAACCAGCTTGAACATCAAGTTCACGGTTCACGTATTGCTGAAGCCTGGCTTGGAGAATTTTGAGCATTACTTTACTAGCGTGTGAGATGAGTGCAATTGTGCGGTAGTTTGAGCATTCTTTGGCATTGCCTTTCCTTGGGATTGGAATGAAAACTGACCTTTTCCAGTCCTGTGGCCACTGCTGAGTTTTCCAAATTTGCTGTCATATTGACTGCAGCACTTTCACAGTATCATCTTTCAGGATTTGAAATAGCTCAACTGGAATTCCATCACCTCCACTAGCCTTGTTCATAGTGATGCTTTCTAAGGCCCACTTGATGTCACATTCCTGGATGTCTGGCTCTAGGTGAGTGATAACACCATCATGATTATCTTAGTCGTGAAGCTCTTTTTTTGTACAGTTTTTCTGTGTGTTCTTGCCACCTCTTCTTAATATCTTCTGCTTCTGTTCGGTCCATATCATTTCTGTCCTTTATCGAGCTCATCTTTGCACAAAATGTTCCCTTGTATCTCTAATTTCCTTGAAGAGACCTCTAGTCTTTCCCGTTTGTTGTTTTCCTCTATTTCTTTGCAATATTTCTTATATACATTGTTGTTATATACTTCTTAATACAGAGTTTGAACTGAGTTGCTTGTTGTGTAACCATCAGTTCAGGGCTTAAACAAAGGAAAAAAAAAAACGCTTTATGTGACTAAGACTAACGAATGTAGAGGGGAAAAAAGTGTTGTCCTTTCCTCCTCCTTGAGAATTCCAGACTCTTGTCTCCTCCCCAGGGTCCCAGACTTCTTATCATTCTGCCTAGGAATTGACTGTCTCATCACTGTCTTATAGTTTTTGGAGTACAGATCTTTTGTGTCTTTAGGCAGGTTTGTTCCTAGGTATTTTATTGTTTCTGATGTATTGATAAATGAGATTGTTTCCTTAATTTCTCTTTCTGGTCTTTTGTCATTAGTGTATAGAAATGCAACAGATTTCTGTGTATTAATTTTGTAACCTGCAACTTTACCAAATTCATTGATGAGCTCTAGTAGTTTTCTGGTAACATCTTTAGGATATTCTATGTATAGTATCACGTCATCTGCAAACAATGACAGTTTAACTTCTTGTTTTCCAATTTGAATTCCTTTTATTTTTATTATTTTCTTCTCTGATTGTCATAGCTAGAACTTCCAAAACTATATTGAATAAAGGTAAGAGTGGACATCCTTGTATTGTTTCTGATCTTAGAGGAAATGCTTTCAGCTTTTCACGGTTGAATATAACATCAGCTGTTGGTTTGTCCTGCGCATGTGTGTGCTAAGTCATTTCAGTTGGGGCCAACTCTTTGCGACCTTATGGACTGTAGCCTGCCAGGCTCCTCTGTCCATGGGGATTCTCTAGGCAAGAATACTGGAGTGGGTTGCCGTGCCCTCCTCCATGGAATCTTTCCGACCCAGGGATTGAACCCACGTTTCTTATGTCTCCTACATTGGGAGGCTGGTTCTTTACCACTAGCACCACCTGGGAAGCCCCGTAGGTTTGTCATATGTGGTCTTTATTATGCTGAGGTATGTTCCCTCCATACTTACTTTCTGGAGAGTTTTTAATCATACACGGGTGTGGTTGAATTTTGTCAAAATGTTCTTCTGCATCAATTGAGATGAATATTCCAAAGCTCAAGAAAAGAATTTCAAAATTAAATCTTGTTCACTATTTGAGCTCTTATCATGTCATTTATTGAGGGTCTCCCTCACTTCTGGGGAGATATATTTACTGTCTTCCTATTTGCAGATCTTATTTTGAATAAATGCAATTTTCTGAAAATATAAAAAACTCTTAACAGAAGTTTTTGGTGCTCCATGCATTGATTTCTGAGAGTAAATATTTCCAAGTGACTTTGAAAAAAATTTCCCATTTCAAATTTAGAGGACTTAAAAAAGACTTCAGTGTCTTTGCCAAATACACAGATAAATTTACAAATTAATTCTTCAAAGATTTAACTTTTTCTAATGTCTGATTAGTGATGGCCAGTAAAGAGAGAAAGTTCATACAGCCCTGCTGAAGGATCTACATCAGCTTTGTACAATTAGATGTTTTAGTTTAGTTGCTGTATATAATATGATTTAAAAATTTTTGATGCTTATCATTTCTCTTTGGTAAAATAGCACAGCTTTTACAGATATATTTACAAAGTATGTGTGAACCACAAGTAGTGCCAAATATGGTTTCTTAATTAGTAAGAGAATCATTCTTTAAAAAATGCCATGTTTTGTCAAAATTTATATCTGTATAATCACCACACAAATGATTTTCTTTTTAATGCTGATTTTTTTTTTTTTTTTTACTGAGTTACAGTAGCATTTACAATGATGTCAGATGTTTCATCATGATGGAGTAAACTTCCAAAAGCTCTACTTTGATGGAAAGAGTATGAAATACACATCATTGTTGAGATATTCTTTTTGAAGAATCTGATGACACTCTTAAACTACTGGTATTACTTCTCTGTTTTCAAAGTTTCTTTTTTGCCAAAGTAACAAGAATCACATAATTTTACTTTTCAGACCAAAAAGTAAAATTAATTTCGAAGATTAGTTATTTGATGCAAATGAGTCTTGCTTCATACAGTTTATGTAAACAAAATTTCTGCTCATGTAATATTAAAGTGTCATTTTAGGACACAGTCTTCTTAAAGTGATGATTAACTTTCAAAGTAGATGCTGGTTCCCTTTCAGCATGTTTAGTCTCCTGAATTCCGTGTGGTCAGTGATACAGCCCCTATTGTTATTGTTGTTTAGTTGCTAAGTTGTGTCTGACTCTTTTTGACTCCGCAGACTATAGCCCATCAGGCTTCTTTGTCTATGGGATTTCCCAGGCAGGAATCCTGACGTGGGTTACCATTTCTTTCTCCAGGAGATCTTCCCAACCCAGAGATCAAACCTGTGACTCCTGCATTGGCAGGTGGATTCTTTACCACTGAGCCACCAGGGAAGCTCACAGCCCCTATTGTGCAAATTAATGACAAACATTATACATGAGTCACAAAAGCCATCAACTGTCTTGAAAAATGAAAATTTGCTACTTAAGTTGATTAAATATACACTTATTATTTTGGGGGGCCTCCCTATGGCTCAGACAGTGAACAATCCACCTGCAATGTAGAAGACCTGGGTTTGATCTCTGCAATGAAGAAAACCTGGGTCAGGAAGGTCCCCTGGAGAAAGAATGACTACCCACTCCAGTATTCCTGCCTAGAGAATTACATGGACAGAGGAAGAATCAGACATGGCTAAGTGACTAACACTTTCACTCATTGCTGACAAAAGGGCTTATTGTAAAATAAAAAAGAAAATTGCCAAACAATAAAATAAGCACTTCTAAACTTACACCAGACAATAAGACAAAACAGCAGTAGTAACAGCATTCAGATTATGCTCTCCTGCTTAATGACTGGCCTGCCCAGTCTGCACACATCTGTCACACACATCTAATATGTAATTTTCCACATTCCCACCAACTCCTGTCACAGTGTCCTGGCAGCTCCGTACCCTTAAGAGGGCACATCATGGGAATGGCTTTACTGGCAACGCAATGAGTAATCAGCTAGTACAGGGATGCCAACTACTTTTATCATTGCCTCTAGAAAGTGAAGAGAGTTAGTTGACCCTAGCTCCTTGGAACAAAGCACACTTTTTTCCCCATGCAGATTCCCCTGAATATTGTTCTTAAAAGGAAGGGGTGTATTGAATCACATCTGGAAAAGAGTCAAGAAAATAGGTTGTTGCTGTTCCTATTTCAAATTTAACCACCTAGGAAAGTGAGAATTTTCTTAAATTCATATGAACCTCTCAAAAGACTATGGTGGGAATTGAACTATAGAGATTTGTCAAATATGTCCTGGCTCATTTTGGCATAATTAATACAAATACTTTATTAAATATGGAAAAGGTGCTAAATAAGGTGATACATAATATTAATAGACATAAACCATGACTGTTTTGAGAAAACAGAGCATAAGGGCCACACAAAACACAGGACAGAGAAGAAGTCCTTCCAGTTCCAAAAGTGGAAAAGATAGAGAAAGGTGCAAAAGCAATTTTTGAAACAACGTTAAAGGCTAAGTATTCTCCAAAACTGATTAAAGACCTTAAGGCACTGCTTCAGGCAGATGTCATCAAAACGGCAGAATCAGATTAGTCACTCAGTAGTGTCCGACTCTTTGTGACCCCATGAATCGCAGCAGGCCAGGCTTCCCTGTCCATCACCAACTCCCGGAATTCACTCAGACTCACGTCCATTGAGTCAGTGATGCCATCCAGCCATCTCATCCTCTGTCATCCCCTTCTCCTCTTGCCCCCAATCCCTCCCAGCATCAGAGTCTTTTCCAATGAGTCAACTCTTCGCATGAGGTGGCCAAAGTACTGGAGTTTCAGCTTTAGCATCGTTCCTTCCAGAGAAATCCCAGGGCTGATCTCCTTCAGAATGGAGTGGTTGGAGCTCCTTGCAGTCCAAGGGACTCTCAAGAGTCTTCTCCAACACCACAGTTCAAAAGCATCAATTCTTCGGTGCTCAGCCTTCTTCACAGTCCAACTCTCACATCCATACATGACCACAGGAAAAACCATAGCCTTGACTAGATGAACCTTTGTTGACAAAGTAATGTCTCTGCTTTTGAATATGCTATCTAGGTTGGTCATAACTTTCCTTCCAAGGAGTAAGCGTCTTTTAATTTCATGGCTGCAGTCACCATAGCAGAATAGGAGTTTCTTATTGTCTTCTTCTGAAAGAAGGCTGTTTCTAACAGTCATCTAGGGATGAGAGTACCTTTGAGGAAGTCTGGGAGTCAGTGGAGAAGATTCAGCACACATTTTTTTTGGAGGAAAAAAATCTGAGCTAGGATGTATTAAAGAGGCCAGTCAGTAAAGACTGGAGGAGATGACTTTCTTTAAATGTGAAGACAGCAATACAAAACTTTAAAGAACATGAAAACTCAATGAAGAATGATACCACCAGAGGTACAAATAGCTTTCCAGTGGCTTACCCAAAGAAATGGTGATCAGCAATTTTCCCAACAAAGAATTTAATATAGTCTTAAGGAAGCTCATACTGTTCATGGGATTCTCAAGGCAAGAATACTGAAGAGCTCAGTGAGTTACAAGAAAACATAGAAAGGCAATTCAATAAAATACACAAACAGCACAAGTTTAACACAGAGGTAGAAATCATAAAAGAATCAAACAGAAATTCTGGAGCAGAAGACTACAATGTATGAAATGAAAAAAAACGTAATACAGAACATCAGCAGCAGACTGGATCAAGCAGAAGGAAGAATCTCTGAAGACAGACAATTTTGAATTATCCAGTCAGAGGAATACAAAGAAAAAAGAATGAAAAGAAGTAAAGAAAGCCTACATGAACTATATAATACTATTAAGAGAACAATCTACACATTATTAGTGTCTCAGAAGGAGAAGAGAGGGAGAAAGGGGCAGAAATCTTGAAGAAATAGTGGCTGCTGCTGCTGCTAAGCTGCTTTAGTCATGTCTGACTTTTTGTAACGCTATGGACTGTAGCCTACCAGGCTCCTCTGTCCATGAGATTTTTCCAGGCAAGAATAATGGAGTGGGATGCCATGCCCTCCTTCAGGGGATCTTCCTGACTGAGGGATCAAACCTGAATCTCTTACATCTCCTGCATTGGCAGGCAGGTTCTTTACCACTAACACCACCTGGGAAGTTCAAATAGTGGCTGATGACCTCCCAAATCTGGGAAGAGATTTAGACATCCAAGTTCATGAAGTCTCTAAGTTCCCTAAAATTTCAACTCAAAATGTTCTTCTTCAAGACACATTATAACAAAATTGTCTAAAATCAAAGACAAAAATAGAATTTTAAGCAACAAGAGAAAAAAAAAATTTCCTCACATTCAAGAGAACTCTAACAGAACTTTTAACAATGAATTTCTCAGAAGAAACCTTGCAGGTGAGGAGAGAGTGGGATGATATAGTCAAACTGCTGGAAAGAAAAACTGGCAATCAAGAATATCTTATCAAAGTTTTATTTTAGAAATAAGGGAGAGAAAAACTTTCCTAGAAAAACAAAGCTGAGGTGGCTTATCATGACTAAACCAGACTGATAAGAAATGCCGAAAGGAGTTCCTTAAGCTAAAATGAATGGATGCAATTAGTAACATGAAAGTGTACGAAAATATAAAACACTGTGGTAAAGATAAATACATAGTCAAATTAGAAATACTTTATATAATAGTGTATTAATCACTTAACTCTAGTTTAAAGGTTAAAGAATAATAGTATCAAAAATAATTATAGCTACAGATTATTGCTAATGTGGTAATGAGCACACAATATAAAAACATGAAAATTATGGCATAAAAATATATGAAATGTGCAAAAGGGTGGGAAAGGGTAGGGATTTGAACACAATTAAAGTTGAATTATCAGTTTAAAATGAACTTTTATACCCATAACATGTTTTATTTAAGCTTTATGGTAACTGTAAACCAAAAATCTACAGTAGATACAAAAAGATAAAGAGAAGAGAATGAAAGCATACCACTATGAAAAATGACCAATTCCCAAAGAAAGAAAACAAGAAAGGAACAACAAATTACCCATAAAACAGTTAATAAGAGAGAATTAGTAAGTACTTACTTATCAATAATACTTTTAATATAAATGAATCAAAAGAAATAGAGTGACTGGATAAAAAAGCAATATCCAACTATATGCTGCCCACAAGAGGCTCACATAAACTTTAAGAAAACAAATGGCGGGGGTGGGGGGGGAGGGGGGAGCTAAGATGGCGGAGGAATAGGACGGGGAGAACACTTTCTCCCCCACAAATTCATCAAAATAACATTTAAACGCCGAGTAAATTCCACAAAACAACTTCTGAATGCTGGCAGAGGACATCAGGCACCCAGAAAAGCAACCCATTGTCTTCGAAAGGAGATGTTTTATCAATGGTGCTGTATAGAAGGAGAAGTTTTGAGACTACTGTAAATATAAGACTGATAACTAGCAGCAGGAGGCTTAAGTCCAAACCCTGACTCCAGGGAACATTAACTGACAGAAGCTCATCAAATGCCTCCGTATCTACACTGAAACCAAGCACCAAACAAGGGCCAATAAGTTCCAGGGCAAGACATACCAAGAAAATTCTCCAGCAACACAGGAACACAGCCCTGAGCTCCAATATACAGGCTGCCCAAAGTCACCCCAAAACCATAGACATCGCATAACTCATTACTGGACACTTCATTGCACTCCGGAGAGAAGAAATCCAGCTCTACCCATCAGAACACTGACACAAGCTTCCCTAACCAAGAAACCTTGACAAGCCACCTGTACAAACCCAAACACAGTAAGGAAACACCACAATAAAGAGAACTCCACAAACTGCCAGAATACAGAAAGGACACCCCAAACTCAGCAATTTAAACAAGATGAAGAGACAGAGAAATAGCCAGCAGGTAAAGGAACAGGATAAATGCCCACCAAACCAAACAAAAGAGGAAGAGATAGGGAATCTACTTGATAAAGAACTCCGAATAATGATAGTGAAATTGATCCAAAATCTTGAAATCAAAATGGAATCACAGATAAATAGCCTGGAGACAAGGATTGAGAAGATGCAAGAAAGGTTTAACAAGGACCTAGAAGAAATAAAAAAGAGTCAATATATAATGAATAATGCAATAAATGAGATCAAAAACACTCTGGAGGCAACAAATAGTAGAATAACAGAGGCAGAAGATAGGATTAGTGAATTAGAAGATAGAATGGTAGAAATAAATGAATCAGAGAGGAAAAAGGAAAAATGAATTAAAAGAAACGAGGACAATCTCAGAGACCTCCAGGACAATATTAAACGCTACAACATTCGAATCATAGGGGTCCCAGAAGAAGAAGACAAAAAGAAAGACCATGAGAAAATACTTGAGGAGATAATAGCTGAACACTTCCCTAAAATGGAGAAGGAAATAATCACTCAAGTCCAAGAAACCCAGAGAGTCCCAAACAGGATAAACCCAAGGTGAAACACCCCAAGACACATATTAATCAAATTAGCAAACATCAAACACAAAGAACAAATATTAAAAGCAGCAAGGGAAAAACAACAAATAACACACAAGGGGATTCACATAAGGATAACAGCTGATCTTTCAATAGCAACTCTTCAGGCCAGGAGGGAATGGCAAAACATACTTAAAGTGATGAAAGAAAATAACCTACAGCCCGGATTATTGTACCAGCGAGGATCTCATTCAAATATGAAGGAGAAATCAAAAGCTTTACAGACAAGCAAAAGCTGAGAGAATTCGGCACCACCAAACAAGCTCTCCAACAAATACTAAAGGATATTCTCTAGACAGGAAACACAAAAAGGGTGTATAAATTCGAACCCAAAACAATAAAGTAAATGGCAACGGGATCATACTTATCAATAATTACCTTAAACATAAATGGGTTGACTGCCCCAACCAAAAGACAAAGACTGGTTGAATGGATACAAAAACAAGACCCCTACATATGTTGTCTACAAGATACCCACCTCAAAACAGGGGACACATACAGACTGAAAGTGAAGGGCTGGAAAAAGATTTTCTATGCAAATAGGGACCAAAAGAAAGCAGGAGTAGCAATACTCATATCAGATAAAATAGACTTTAAAACAAAGGCTGTGAAAAGAGACAAAGAAGGTCATTACATAACGATCAAAGGATCAATCCAAGAAGAAGATATAATGATTATAAATATATATGCACCCAACATAGGAGCACTGCAATATGTAAAAAAAATACTAACAAGTATGAAAGGAGAAATTAACAATAACACAATAATAGTGGGAGACTTTAATACCCCACTCACACCTATGGATAGATCAACTAAACAGGAAATTAACAAGGAAACACAAACTTTAAACGATACAATAGACCAGTTAGACCTAATTGATATCTATAAGACATTTCATCCCAAAACAATGAATTTCACCATTTTCTCAAGCATACAAGGAACCTTCTCCAGGATAGATCACATCCTGGGCCATAAATCTAGACTTGGTAAATTCAAAAAAATTGAAATCATTCCAAGCATCTTTTCTGGCCACAATGCAGTAAGATTAGATGTCAATTACAGGAGAAAAACTATTAAAAATTCCAACATATGGAGGCTGAACAACACGCTGCTGAATAACCAACAAATCACAGAAGAAATCAAAGTTTGCATAGAAACAAATGAAAATTAAAACACAACAACCCAAAACCTGTGGAACACTGTAAAAGTAGTCCTAAGGGGAAATTTCATAGCAATACAGGCATACCTCAAGAAACAAGAAAAAAGTCAAATAAATAATCTAAATCTACACCTAAAGCAACTAGAAAAGGAAGAAATGAAGAACCCCAGGGTTAGTAGAAGGAAAGAAATCTTAAAAATTAGGGCAGAAATAAATGCAAAAGAAACAAAAGAGATCATAGCAAAAATCAACAAAGCCAAAAACTGGTTCTTTGAAAGGATAATTAAAGTTGACAAACCATTAGCCAGACTCATCAAGAAACAAAGGGAGAAAAATGAAATCAATAAAATTAGAAATGAAAATGGAGAGATCACAACAGACAACACAGAAATACAAAGGATCATAAGAGACTACTATCAGCAATTATATGGCAATAAAATGGATAACGTGGAAGAAATGGGCAAATTCTTAGAAAAGTACAACTTTCCAAAACTGAACCAGGAAAAAATGGAAAATCTTAACAGACCCATCACAAGCACGGAAATTGAAACTGTAATCAGAAATCTTCCAGCAAACAAAAGCCCGGGTCCAGACTGCTTCACAGCTAAATTCTACCAAAAATTTAGAGAAGAGCTAACACCTATCCTACTCAAACTCTTCCAGAAAGTTGCAGAGGAAGGTAAATGTCCAAACACATTCTATGAGGCCATCATCACCCTAATACCAAAACCTGACAAAGACACCACAAAAAAAGAAAACTACAGGCCAATATCACTGATGAACATAGATGCAAAAATCCTTAACAAAATTCTAGCAATCAGAATCCAACAACACATTAAAAATATCATACACCATGACCAAGTGGGCTTTATCCCAGGGATGCAAGGATTCTTCAATATCCGCAAATCAATCAATGTAATACACCACATTAACAAATTGAAAAATAAAAATCATGTAATTATCTCAATAGATGCAGAGAAAGCCTTTGACAAAATTCAACATCCATTTATGATAAAAACTCTCCAGAAAGCAGGAATAGAAGGAACATACCTCAATGTAATAAAAGCTATATATGACAAACCCACAGCAAACATTATCTTCAATGGTGAAAAATTGAAAGCATTTCCTCTAAAGTCAGGAACAAGACAAGGGTGCCCACTTTCACCATTAATTTTCAACATAGTTTTGGAAGTTTGGGCCACAGCAATCAGAGCAGAGAAAGAAATAAAAGGAAGCCAAATTGGAAAGGAAGAAGTAAAACTCTCACCGTTTCAGATGACATGATCCTCTACATGGAAAACCCTAAAGACTCCACCAGAAAATTACTAGAACTAATTAATGAATATGGTAAAGTTGCAGGATATAAAATCAACACACAGAAATCCCTTGCATTCCTATACACTAATAATGAGAAAACAGAAAGAGAAATTAAGGAAACAATTCCATTCACCATTGCAATGAAAAGAATAAAATACTTAGGAATATATCTACCTAAAGAAACTAAAGACCTATATATAGAAAACTATAAAGCACTGGTGAAAGAAATCAAAGAGGACACTAATAGATGGTGAAATATACCATGTTCATGGATTGGAAGAATCAATATAGTGAAAATGAGTATACTACCCAAAGCAATTTATAGATTCAATGCAATCCCTATCAAGCTACCAATGGTATTCTTCACAGAGCTAGAACAAACAATTTCACAATTTGTATGGATATACAAAAAACCTTGAATAGCCAAAGCTATCTTGAGAAAGAAGAATGGAACTGGAGGAATCAATCTGCCTGACTTCAGGCTGTACTACAACGCCACAGTCATCAAGACAGTATGGTACTGGCACAAAGACAGAAATATAGATCAATGAAACAAAATAGAAAGCCTGGAGATCAATCCATGCACATATGGACACCTTACCTTTGACAAAGGAGGCAAGAATACACAATGGATTAAAGACAATCTCTTTAACAAGTGGTGCTGGGAAAACTGGTCAACCACTTGTAAAAGAATGAAACTAGAACACTTTCTAACACCATACACAAAAATAAACTCAAAATGGATTAAAGATCTCAACGTAAGACCAGAAACTATAAAACTTCTAGAGGAGAACATAGGCAAAACACTCTCTGACATATATCACAGCAGGATCCTCTATGACCCACCTCCCAGAATATTGGAAATAAAAGCAAAAATAAACAAATGGGACCTAATTAACCTTAAAAGCTTCCGCACAACAAAGGAAACTATAAGCAAGGTGAAAAGACAGCCTTCAGAATGGGAGAAAATAATAGCAAATGAAGTAACAGACAAACAACTCATCTCAAAAATATACAAGCAACTCCTACAGCTCAACTCCAGAAAAATAAATGAGCCAATCACAAAATGGGCCAAAGAACTAAGTGGACATTTCTCCAAAGAAGACATACAGATGGCTAACAAACACGTGAAAAGATGCTCAACATCACTCATTATCAGAGAAATGCAAATCAAAACCACTATGAGGTACTATTTCACGCCAGTCAGAATGGCTGCGATCCAGAAGTCTACAAGCAATAAATGCTGGAGAGGGTGTGGAGAAAAGGGAACCCTCTTACACTGTTAGTGGGAATGCAAACTAGTACAGCTACTATGGAGAACAGTGTGGAGATTCCTTAAAAAACTGGAAATAGAACTGCTTTATGATCCAGCAATCCCACTGCTGGGCATACACATTGAGGAAACCAGAAGGGAAAGAGACACGTGTACCCCAATGTTCATCACAGCATTGTTTATAATAGCCAGGTCATGGAAGCAACCTAGATGTCCATCAGCAGATGAATGGATAAGAAAGCCACGGTACATATACACAATGGAGTATTACTCAGCCATTAAAAAGAATACATTTGAATCAGTTCTAATGAGGTGGATGAAACCGGAGCCTATTATACAGAGTGAAGTAAGCCAGAAAGAAAATCACCAATACAGTATACTAACGCAGGAATGGCCGAGAGGAGCTACCCCATGTCCGAGGTCGCGGGGAGGGGGGGGGGGTGGGGAGCGGCCAAGAGGAGATACCCCATGCCCTTAAGCCCGAGGCAAGGGGCGGTGGGCAGGAGGAG
The DNA here is from genome assembly GCF_055505025.1 of Bos grunniens. Taxonomy (NCBI): domain Eukaryota; kingdom Metazoa; phylum Chordata; class Mammalia; order Artiodactyla; family Bovidae; genus Bos; species Bos grunniens. The sequence goes on from NC_141192.1 coordinate 44,425,225, forward strand.
CTACCCTGTGCCCCTACGCCTGAGGCCAGGGGTGGTGGCCGGGAGGAGCAACCCCACACCCGAGGTCAGGGGGGTGGCCGAGAGGAGATACCCAGCTTCCGAGGTCAGGGGCGGCGACAAGAGGAGTTATCCCGTGTCCGAGGTCAGGGGCAGCAGCCGAGAGTGCCAGACTGTGATGGCGCAGGAATGGCCGAGAGGAGCTACCCCACATCCAAGGTCAGGGGGGGCGGCCAAGAGGAGCTACCCCATGCCCCCACGCCTGAGGCCAGGGGCGGTGGCTGGGAGGACCAACCCCACGCCGTGGCTACCTGGGCACAGGAGGGCCTAGAGGAGCTATCCCACGTTGAAGGTCAGGAAGGGGGCGGTGGTGAGGAGATACCCCTCGTCCAAGGTAAGGAGCACTGGTTGCGCTTTGCTGGAGCAGCCGTGAAGAGATACCCACGCCCAAGGTAAGAGAAACCCAAGTAAGATGGTAGGTGCTGCAAGAAGGCATCAGAGGGCAGACATGCTGAAAGCATACTCACAGAAAACTAGTCAATCTAATCACACTAGGACCACAGCCTTGTCTAACTCAATGAAACTAAGCCATGCCCGTGGGACAACCCAAGATGGGCGGGTGATGGTGGAGAGATCTAACAGAATGTGGCCCACTGGAGAAGGGAATGGCAAACCACTTCAGTATTCTTGCCTTGAGAACCCCATTAGCAGTATGAAAAGGCAAAATGATAGGATACTGAAAGAGAAACTCCCCAGGTCAGTAGATGCCCAATTTGCTACTGGAGATCAGTGGAGAAATAACTCCAGAAAGAATGAAGGGATGGAGCCAAAGCAAAAACAATACCCAGCTGTGGATGTGACTTGTGATAGAAGCAAGGTCCAATGCTGTAAGAGCAATATTGCATAGGAACCTGGAATGTCTGGTCCATGAATCAAAGCAAATTGGAAGTGGTCAAACAAGAGATGGCAAGAGTGAATGTCGACATTCTAGGAATCAGCGAACTGAAATGGACTGGAATGGGTGAATTTAACTCAGATGACCATTATATCTATTACTGCAGGCAGGAATCCCTCAGAAGAAATGGAGTAGCCATCATGGTTAACAAAAGAGTCCGAAAAGCAGTACTTGGATGCAATCTCAAAAACAACAGAATGATCTCTGTTCGTTTTCAAGGCAAACCATTCAGTATCACAGTAATCCAAGTCTATGCCCCAACCAGTAATGCTGAAGAAGCTGAACAGTTCTATGAAGACCTACAAGACCTTTTAGAACTAACACCCAAAAAAGATGTCCTTTTCATTGTAGGGGACTGGAATGCAAAAGTAGGAAGTCAAGAAACACCTGGAGTAACAGGCAAATTTGGCCTTGGAATACAGAATGAAGAAGGGCAAAAACTAATAGAGTTTTGCCAAGAAAATGCACTGGTCATAGCAAACACCTTGTTCCAACAACACAAGAGAAGACTCTATACATGAACATCACCAGAGGGTCAACACTGAAATCAGATTGATTATATTTTTTGCATCCAAAGATGGAGAAGCTCTTTACAGTCAGTAAAAACAAGACCAGGAGCTGACTGTGGCTCAGACCATGAACTTCTTATTGCCAAATTCAGACTTAAATTGAAGAAAGTAGGGAAAACCACTAGATCATTCAGGTATGACCTAAATCAAATCCCTTATGATTATACAGTGGAAGTGAGAAATAGATTTAAGGGCTTACATCTGATAGATAGAGTGCCTGATGAGCTAAGGAACTGAGGTTCATGACATTGTACAGAAGACAGGGATCAAGACCATCCCCATGGAAAAGAAATGCAAAAAAGCAAAACGGCTGTCTGGGGAGGCCTTACAAATAGCTGTGAAAGGAAGAGAAGTGAAAAGCAAAGGAGAAAAGGAAAGATATAAACATCTGAATGCAGAGTTCCAAAGAAGAGCAAGAAGAGATAAGAAAGCCTTCTTCAGCGATCAATGCAAAGAAATAGAGGAAAACAACAGAATAGGAAGGACTAGAGATCTCTTCAAGAAAATCAGAGATACCAAAGGAACATTTCATGCAAAGATGGGCTCAATAAAGGACAAGAAGCAGAAGATATTAAGAAGAGATAGCAAGAATACACAGAAGAACTGTACAAAAATGATCTTCACGACCCAGATAATCACGATGGTGTGATCACTGACCTAGAGCCAGACATCCTGGAATGTGAAGTCAAGTGGGCCTTAGAAAGCATCACTACAAACAAAGCTAGTGGAAGTGATGGAATTGCAGTTGAGCTATTCCAAATCCTGAAAGATGATGCTGTGAAAGTGCTGCACTCAGTATGCCAGCAAATTTGGAAAGCTCAGCAGTGGCCACAGGACTGGAAAAGGTCAGCTTTCATTCCAATCCCAAAGAAAGGCAATGCCAAAGAATGCTCAAACTACTGCACAATTGCACTCATCTCACACGCTAGTGAAGTAATGCTCAAAATTCTCCAAGCCAGGCTTCAGCAATATGTGAACCGTGAACTTCCTGATGTTCAAGCTGGTTTCAGAAAAGGTAGAGGAACCAGAGATCAAATTGCCAACATCTGCTGGATCATGGAAAAAGCAAGAGAGTTCCAGAAAAACATCTATTTCTGCTTTATTGACTATGCCAAAGCCTTTGACTGTGTGGATCACAATAAACTGTGGAAAATTCTGAAAGAGATGGGAATACCAGACCACCTGATCTGCCTCTTGAGAAATTTGTATGCATGTCAGGAAGCAACAGTTAGAACTGGACATGGAACAACAGACTGGTTCCAAATAGGAAAAGGAGTACGTCAAGGCTGTACATTGTCACCCTGCTTATTTAACTTATATGCAGAGTACATCATGAGAAACGCTGGACTGGAAGAAACACAAACTGGAATCAAGGTTGCCGGGAGAAGTATCAATAACCTCAGATATGCAGATGACACCACCCTTATGGCAGAAAGTGAAGAGGAACTAAAAAGCCTCTTCATGAAGGTGAAAATCGAGAGTGAAAAAGTTGGCTTAAAGCTCAACATTCAGAAAACGAAGATCATGGCATCCGGTCCCATCACTTCATGGGAAATAGATGGGGAAACAGTGGAAACAGTGTCAGACTTTATTTTTCTGGGCTCCAAAATCACTACAGATGGTGACTGCAGCCATGAAATTAAAGACGCTTACTCCTTGGAAGGAAAGTTATGACCAACCTAGATAGCATATTCAACAGCAGAGACATTACTTTGCCAACAAAGGTTCGTCTAGTCAAGGCTATGGTTTTTCCTGTGGTCATGTATGGATGTGAAAGTTGGACTGTGAAGAAGGCTGAGCGCCGAAGAATTGATGCTTTTGAACTGTGGTGTTGGAGAAGACTCTTGAGAGTCCCTTGGACTGCAAGAAGATCCAACCAGTCCATTCTGAAGGAGATCAGCCCTGGAATTTCTTTGGAAGGAATGATGCTAAAGCTGAAACTCTAGTACTTTGGCCACCTCATGCAAAGAGTTGATTCATTGGAAAAGACTCTGATGCTGGGAAGGATTGGGGGCAGGAGGAGAAGGGGACGACAGAGGATGAGATGGCTGGATGGCATCACCAACTCGATGGACGAGTCTGAGTGAACTCCGGGAGTTGGTGATGGACAGGGAGGCCTGGCATGCTGTGATTCATGGGGTCGCAAAGAGTCGGACACGACTGAGCAACTGATCTGATCTGAACGCATATATATAGAATTTAGAAAGATGGTAACAATAACCCTGTATATGAGATAGCAAAAGAGAAACTGATGTATAGATCAGTCCTTTGGACTCTGTGGGAGAGGGAGAGGGTGGGATGATTTGGGAGAATGGCATTTAAATATCTATAATATCATATATGAAACGAGTCGCCAGTCCAGGTTTGATACACGATACTGGATGCTTGGGGCTGGTGCACTGGGACGACCCAGAGGGATGGTATGGGGAGGGAGCTGGGAGGAGGGTTCAGGATGGGGAACACATGTATACCTGTGGTAGATTCATTTTGATATATGGCAAAACCAATACAATATTGTAAAGTTAAAAAAAAAAAAAGAAAGAAAACATATAGACCAAAAGTAAGGAGATGGAAAAATATTACATGCAAAAGGAACTAAAAGAGAATATAAATATTATATTGCACAAATGAGGCTTTTAGTAAAAAAAACTGTAACAGGAGGCAGGGAAGGTCATTATATAATGATAAAGCAGCCAATTCACCAAAAGGATAGAACAACTGAAAATATATACACACTCAACATTGGAGAATCTAAATAGATTAAGCAAATATTAACAGGTGTGAGAATACCAGACCACCTTACCTATCTCCTGGGAATACCAGAGCACCTTACCTGTCTCCCAAGAAACCTGTATGCATGACAAGAAGGAACACTTAGAACTGGACATGGAACAATTGACTGGTTCAAAATTGGGAAAGGACTACATCAAGCCTGTATATTGTCACCCTGCTTGTTTAACTTATATTCAGAGTTCATGCTAAGTCACTTCAGTCATGTCTGACTCTGTGATCCTACGGACTGTAGCCCACCAGACTCCTCTGTCCATGGGATTCTCTAGCAAGAATACTATGGTGAGTTGCCATTTCCTCCTCCAGAGTCTCTTCCCAACCCAAGGATCAAACCCACATCTCTTATGTCTCCTGCATTGGCAGGCGGGTTCTTTACCATTCATGCCACCTGGAAAGCCCTAAATAAAGTGTCACAATGGCCATTGTTTCCCCATCTATTTGCCATGAAGTGATGGGACTGGATGCCATGATCTTAGTTTTTTGTGTTTTTTTTTTTTTGAATGTTGAATTTTAAACCAGGTTTTTCACTCTCTTCTTTCAGTTTCAGTTTTTCACTTTCTTCTTTCAGTTTCAAACTGGAATCAAAACTGCTGGGAGAAATATCAACAACCTCAGATATGAAGATTATACCATTTTAATGGCAGAAAGCAAAAAGGAACTAAAGAGCCTCTTATGAGGGTGAAAGAAGAGAGTGAAAAACCTGGTTTAAAATTCAACATTCAGAAAACTAAGATCATGGCATCCAGTCCCATCACTTCATGGCAAGTAGATGGGGAAACAGCGGCCATTGTGACACTTTATTTTCTTGGGCTTCAAAATCACTGCAGATGGTGACTGCAGCTATGAAATAAAAAGATGCTTGCTTCTTGGAAGAAAAGCTATGACAAACCTAGACAGCATTATTAAAAAGCAGAGATACCATTTTGCTGATAAAGGTCCATACAGTCAAAACTATTGTTTTTCCAGTAGTCATGTACATATACATAGTCATATACATGGACCATAAAGAAGGCTAAGCACCAGACAATTGATGCTTTCATTGTAGTGCTTGAGAAGACTCTTGAGAGTCCCTTGAACTGCAAGGAGATCAAACCAGTCCATCCTAGAAGAAATCAGTCCTGAATATTCATTGGAAGGATGGATGCTGAAGCTGAAGCTCCAATACTTTGGCCACCTGCTGTAAAGAGCTGACTCATTGGAAAAGACCCTGATGCTGGCAAGGTTGAAAGCAAGATGAAGGCAAGAGAAGGGGATGATAGAAGATGAGATGGTTGGATGGCATCACTTACTCAATGGACATGAGTTTGAGCAAACACAGGGAGAGAGTGAAGGACAGGGAAGCCTGATGTGCTGCAGTTCATGGGGTCACAAAGAGTCAGACACAAGACTGAACAACAACAAAATAGGTGTGAAGGGAGAAATAGATAACAATACAATAATACTTCATTATGTCACTCTCAACAATGGATAGATCATTCAGACAGAAAATCAGCAAAGAATATTGGACTTCAACCATACTTTAAATCAAATTAACCTAACAGACATATACAGAGTATTCTATACAACAGCAGCAGAAAACACTCTCCTCAAGTGTGCATGAAACATTCCCCAGAATAGATCATATATTAGATCACAAAGTAAGTCTGAGCAATTTTAAGAAAACTGAAATCACACCAATTGTCTTTTTCAAACACAGTGATATGAAACTACAAATTAATAATAGGAAAATTGGAAAATTCACTAATATGTGCAAATCAACAGCACACTTCTGGATAACCAATGGGTCAAAAAAGAAATCAATAAGGAAGTAAAACATACAGTAATTCCCTTTCATTCATGAGAGATACTTTCCAAGACCCTCAGTATATACCTGAAACAGCAGAAAGTACTGGACCCTTTATATACTGTGATTTTGCTTGTATAGACATACCTATGATAAAGCTTAATTTATAAATTAGGCACTGTAAGTGGTTAACAACAATAATAATAAAATGGAAAAACTATAACAAAACACTGTAGTAAAAGTTATGTGAATGTGGTATATATCTCTCTAAAAATATCTTATTGCACAAGTTTAATGCCTTTCCCTCTAATTAAGCAGTTTTCATGCACTGTGGAACTTAGTTTTTGCAGTTTTAGGTGTGACAGCAAAAATGAATTTCCTTTACTTTTGTCACAGTGTCACCATAGAAGATTCATTCTTCCATAGAGCTTAACAATTTCACTATACATTTCTTTTTCTTTCCTTATCATATTGAAAACTTTCCCCTGTTCACTTAAAGGAAGCACTTTATGGCATCACTGCTCTTGTGTTTCAAAGCCATTATTAAGTAAAACAAGGGTTTCTTGACACAAACCCTGCAATACTACAACAGTGTATCTGCTAACCTAAATAGCTACTAAGTGACTAACGGGAGGGTTATGCTGAACAAAGGGATGATTTACATCCCAGACAGGACAGAGCAGGACAGTGCAAAATTTCATCACACCACTAAAATGGCACACAATTAAAAACTTATGAATCATTTATTTCTGGAATTTTCCATTTAATATTTTCAAACCATGGTTGACCAGGGCAACTGAAGCTATGGAAAGTGAAATCACAAGTAAGAGGTAACTAGTGTATCTTGAAATAAATAAAAATGAAAATAAAACATGCCAAAATTTATGGGATGCAGCAAAAACAGTCCTAATAGGGAAGTTTACTACAATAAATACCTACATTGAGAAAACAATCTCTAATAAGCAACCTAACTATACCCTTCAAGGAACTAGAAAAACAAGGACAAATATAAACTCAAAGTTAGAAAAAAAGGAAATAATTAAGATTAGAGCAGGAACAAAGGAGGGGCTTCCCGGGGAGTGCTAGCGGTAAAGACTCTGCCTATCAAAGCAGGAGATGTAAGAGATTTGAGTTCAATCCCAGTGTCAGGAAGATATCCTGGAGAAGGAAATGGCACTTTACTCCAGTATTCTTGCTGGGAGAATCCATGGACAGAGGAGCTTGGCAGTCCATGGGGTCACCAAGAGTTGGACATGACTGAGCATATGAACAGAGCTGTGTGTGAGGAAGAAATGAAATAGAGACCAGAAAAACAGTAGGAAAGATCAATGAAACTAACCTTTTTTTTTTAAATAAGCAAAATTGACAAACCTTTAACTACACTAAGAAAAAAAGAAAAAGATCCAAATAGATAAAATCAGAAATGAGAAAATAAAAAGTGAAAGAAGTGGCATTATAACTGAACTACAGAAATACAAATGATCATAAGAGACCCCTATGAACAATAATATGTCAACAAATTGAATATATTATTAACAAGCTTCCTATGGATATATCCCTAGAAACATACAAACTACCAAGACTAAATAAAGAACAGAAATTCTCATTAATGAGGAAGAAGATTGAATCAATAATCAAGAAACTCCCAACAAAGAAAAATCCAGAACCAGATTGTCTTCTGGTGAATTCTATCAAGTATTTAAAGAAGAATTAATGTGGATCTTTGTTAGCAAAATGATATCTCTGTTTTATAATATGCTGTCTAGGTTTGTCACAGCCTTTCTTTCAAGGAGCAAGCATCTTTTAATTTCATGGCTGTAGTCAATGTCTGCAGTGATTTTGGAGCCCAAGAAAATGAAATCTGACACTCTTCCCCTTGTTTCCCCATCTATTTGCCATGAAGTGATGGGATCTGATGCCATAAATTTAGTTTTGTGAATGTTGAGTTTTAAGCCAGATTTTTCACTCTCCTCTTTCACCTTCATTAAGAGGCTCTTTAGTTCCTCCTTTTTGCTTTCTGCCATTAGGGTAGTGTCATCTGCATACCTGAGGTTATTGATAATTCTCCTGGCAGTCTTGATTTCAGCTTATGCTTCATCCAACCTGGGATTTTGCATGATGTACTCTGCATAGATGTTAAATAAGCAGAATGACAATACACAGCCTTGACATACTCCTTTCCCAATTTTGAACCAGTCTGCTGTTCCATGTCTGGTTCTAACTGTTGGTTCTTGACCTGCATCCAGGTTTCTCAGGAGGCATGTAAAGTGATCTGGTATTCCCATCTGTTGAAGAATTTTCCACAATTTGTTGTGATCCACACAGTCAAAGGCTTTAGCATAGTCAATGAAGCAGATGTTTTTCCAGAATTCTCTTGCTTTTTCTATGATCCAGCAGATGTTGGCAATTTGATCTCTGGTTCCTTTGCCTTTTCTAAATCCAGCTTGTACATCTGGAATTTCTCTGTTCATGTACTGTTGAAATTAGCTTGAAGGATTTTGAGCACTACCCTGCTGCTGCTGCTGCTAAGTCACTTCAGTCGTGTCCGACTCTGTGCGACCCCATAGACGGCCTCCTACCAGGCTCCTCTGCCCCTGGGATTCTCCAGGCAAGAATACTGGAGTGGGTTGCCATTTCCTTCTCCAATGCATGAAAGTGAAAAGTGAAAGTGAAGTTGCTCAGTTGTGTCCGACTCCTAGCGACCCTATGGACTGCAGCCTTCCAGACTCTTTCGGCCATAGGATTTCCCAGGCAAGAGTACGGGAGTGGTTTGCCATTGCTTTCTCCAGTTACCTTGTTAGAAGATATGATTTTTCCAGTAGTCATGGAGGGATGTGAGAGTTCAACCATAAAGAAGGCTGAGCACTGAATAATTGATGCTTTTGAACTCTAGTGCTGGAGAAGACTATGGGAGTCCCTTGGACAGCAAGGAGATCAAACCAGTCAATCCTAAAGGAAATCAGTCCTGAATATTCATTGGAAGGACTGATCCTGAAGCTCCAATAGTTTGGCCACCTGATGTGAAGAGCCAACTCATTGGAAAAGAACCTGCTGCTGGGAAAGATTGAGGGTAGGAGGAGAAGGGGATGACAGAGAATGAGATGGTTGGATGGCATCACTGACTCAACAGACATGAGTTTGAGCAAACTCTGGGAGAGAGTGAAGGACAGGAAAGCCAGGTGTGCTGCAGTCCATGGGGTTTCAAAGGGTCAGACACGACTGAGGGACTGAACAATAACATCGTACTATAATGATGTAGTGGGATAAATACTGCCTTCAATGGCAATCATATTATTACACAACATATAAATATATCAAAGTACCATGCTGCATACCTTAAATTGTGACATGTCACATTTATCAAACAATAATTGAAAATAAAAATAAAATGCTTAAATCAAAGGTATCCAAGGAAAGTGGGTACAGGTATAAGGGAACCCTCTGCACCATCTGTGTAATTTTTTGTTAAATCTAAAATTATTTCAAAATAAAAAATTGTTTATATACCCATATTGTCCCTAGTAGTAGTTCAGTCTCTCAGTCGTGTCTGACTCTTTGCAACCCCATGAATCACAGCACGCCAGGCCTCCCTGTCCATCACCAACTCCCGGAGTTCACTGAGACTCACGTCCATCAAGTTAGTGATGCCATCCAGCCATCTCGTCCTCTGTCGTCCCCTTCTCCTCCTGCCCCCGGTCCCTCCCAGCATCAGAGTCTTTTCCAATGAGTCAACTCTTCCCATGAGGTGGCAAAAGTACTGGAGTTTCGGCTTTAGCATCGTTCCTTCCAAAGAAATCCCAGGGCTGATCTCCTTCAGAATGGACTGGTTGGATCTTCTTGCAGTCCAAGGGACTCTCAAGAGTCTTCTCCAACACCACAGTTCAAAAGCATCAATTCTTCGGTGCTCAGCTTTCTTCACAGTCCAACTCTCACATCCATACATGACCACAGGAAAAACCATAGCCTTGACTAGACGGACTTTTGTTGGCAAAGTAATGTCTCTGCTTTTCAATATGCTATCTAGGTTGGTCATAACTTTTTTCCAAGGAGTAAGCGTCTTTTAATTTCATGGCTGTAGTCCCCATCTGCAGTGATTTTGGAGCCCAAAACAATAAAGTCTGACACTGTTTCCCCATCTATTTCTCTGTCCAAAACCCATGTATAAAAGCAAGTGATGCCTTCACTTCCCTGTATGTGGCTAATTCCAGGTACTCAAGAAATAAAACTTAACCCTCTATATCACACACACACACACACACACACACACACAAAAGAATCAATGTCACTCTTTCTCAAACTCTTTCAAAACACAGAAGAGAACATTTCCCAGTTCATTTTACAAGGTCAGCATTTCCCTCACACCAAGCCAGATAAAAATACTACAAGAAAAAAAAAAAAAACTATAGAACAATGTTCCTGATGAATACAGATGAAAAAATTCTGAAAAAAACATTAACAAACTGAATTCAACAATACATTTTCACTGTGATCAAGTGGGATTTATCCCTGGGTGCAAATCAACAAACATGATACATCACATTAATAGATTGAAAGGTAAAAACCATTTATCCATCTCAATATCTGATACAGGAAAAGGTTTTGATAAAACTCAATGTTCAAACAAACTGGGTCTCAACAAAGTGGGTATAGGGGGAATATACCTCAACATAATGAAGACTGTATATGAAAAATCCACAGGGAGCATTCTATTTAAGGGAAAAAGCTGAAAGATTTTTCTTTAAGATCAGGAACAGGACGAGGATACTGACTCTTGCCACTTTTATTGAATATAGTATTGGAGGTCCTAGCCACAGCAATGAAACACAAAAAATAGATAAAAGGAATCCAAGTTGGAAAAAAAGAAGTGCAACTGTCACTGCTTGCAGACGATATGCTAGAAAATCATAAAGATGCAACCAGAAACTATTAATGAATTTAGTCAAGTCACGAGATGCTTAATTAATACTCATAAATCTGTGGTGTTTCTATATGTAAATAACAAGCTATTAGAAACAAAAATCAAGAAAATAAAGTAGGCCTAGTTGAACAGAATACAGAGTGTATCGATTGGAAGATTCCATATTGTCAAGAGTGAATCATCCCCAAATAGATGAGTAGATTCAATGAGATTCTAATCAAAATCTCTACAGTACTCCCATCCTAGCCTCGCTGCCCCATTCTGTTATAATTAAACTAAAGTGTGTATAAAAAATTCAGATGGCCAAAACAAGGTAGATAAACTTGTTACATAAGATATTAAGATGTATCATAAAGCTATAGTAACTAATAAAGTGTGATGTTGGCTCAAAGATAGACAAATAGTCCACTGTGATGGAAAAGAGAACCCAGAAACTTCCCAGTGTATATATGGACACTTGATTTATGACTATTTTGGCACCAAAAGGGGGATGGAAAAGAACAGTGTCTTTGTAAATGGGACCAGGATAATTGAATATCCATTTGGGAAAATGACATCTTCCATAAAACATAAATAAAAATTAATTCCACTTTGATGGAAGCTCTAAATGTGAAAGACAAAAAGCAAAGCTTTTAGAAAGTGATCTGTGAAGATAACCTCATGAATTCATGATAGGGGAAACTTACAGAAGACTCAAAATCACTAGCCATAAAGGAAAATATTGACAAATTGGATTCCGTTACATTTAAGAGCTTCTGTTCATTGGAAGGGACTGTAAAAGAATGAAAATGCAAGTCACAGAACGTGAAAAGATGTTTCAACATTTGAAAAAACCAATGAAGGGTGCATATCTAAAAGACATGGAATATTTATATATATCAGTGAGAAAAAGACATATAACCCAATAGAAAACATGGGCAAGTGACTTGAAAGGACCAGTTCCAAAGAGGATATCTGAATGACTGATAAACATGTCTGCAACCCCATTGATAATCAAGGAAATGCAATTGAAATATATGATAATAGATTTTCAACCACCCTCCCTTCAGAATGCCTAAAATTAAAAAGAGATAACACCTGATACTGATGAGAATACGGCACATTAGTCACCCCTACCACCTCTAGTGAGTGTAAATCAGTACAACTTTTGAAAATAAATAAATAGATATACAAGTGGAGTATAGGCTTAGCCTTTGACCTGGCAATTCCGCTCCTAGTTATATACACAGTATAAATGCATGCACAGGTACCACAAGAGACTACATTAAAATGTTCATGGTAGTAGTAATAGTAGTGAAGCCTCTCAGTCGTGTCCTACTCTTTGCGACCCTTTGGACTGTAGCCTACCAGGCTCCTCCATCCATGGGATTTTCTAGGCAAGAATACTGGATTGGGTTGCCAATTCCTTGTCCAGGAGATCTTCCCGACCCAGGGATTGAACCTGGTTCTCCCACATTGTAGGCAGATGCTTTACCATCTGAGCCACCAAGGAAGTATATTTATAATGTAAGTATGAGTATAAGTAATACTTATATTTGACATTAATAGAGTAGGTGAGGGGCAGGGTAGGTGAACAGATAATAGAATCGATGAATATTCCTACTACAAAATGAATTCATAGTACTGCAGTGAAATAGAACAAACCATGGCTATATGAGACTTGAAGAGATCTCACAAACAATGCTGAGTGTAGGAAATCAGATGCAAGAGAGTAAAACTATATGATTCTATTTCTACAATTTAACAAATAGGAAATATAAAAAGAGTGTTAAAAGTGATACAATGGTTTGAGCTGGAGGGAAAATACAATGATTAGGCAAATGCATGAAGAGTGAATCTGGATGCTGCAATATTCTTTTTCTTGACCTGGGTCAGGTTACATTGCTGCTTGCTTTGTAGTGATTTATTGATCTGTACAATTTTTGTTGTACGATTTTCAGGGTTTTTTTTTTTTTTTTTAAGGCATTAGATGTAGGACAAAAACAGAAATTTGTTATCTCCCTATTGATGGCAAGGTTCCAATCACAATCACACAGCTTTAGGAGACCTGAATAGAGGCAAAGAGGAGCTCCCTTGGGGAGCAAGCTGACCTTGAATACTTACGTTTATTTTTGTATGATTACAAAATAACACAAGCTCATTACAGAAAATTAGGAATGTAGAGAAAAATTTGAAAAAGTAGAAATTTCAGTATCTCATCAACCAGAAGCCATCACTGCTCACATTTTGATTATTTCCTTTTACAATTTTTCTTTGTATTTTTCTATATTTGTCATCCTGTAATAGCTTTAAAAATCATCCTTCTTATATCAATCTGTCTCTTGGGAATTTTCCATGTTTACAAGGTCTTTTTAAGTATCCTTTTTGAAACTCACAATGTTTGATGCAGTGGTTGCACTATATTGGAAATTTAGGTTGTTCATAATTTTTCCATTATAATAAATGAGTTTTTGGTCAAAATCTTGTACAGAAATATTGATTTTTATGTTGGATTGTTTTCCTAGGTTAGATTACCTAGGAGGGAAATGATTAGAATAAATAGTAGAAGCATTTTTAACACTCTTGATAAATATCTTCACATTGCTTTTCTGATAGTTCATAACAACGATTTATAAGGCTACTGACACCCACTACTGTTGCTATGCTCTCCTGTGTGGAAACCACAGTGTTGAACAGACAGGGTTTTTTATGGAGGAGAAGTCAGATGTGACTCTCATGGGGAAAGGTGAGAGCATCTCACAGGTTGTGTGTCTCCCTGTGCAATCAAACTCGGGCAACTGTGGGGTAGCCTCTGTCTGGGGCATGGCCCCTTACCTCTGTGGACTTGTGAGTCTTTCTCCCCGAGATTCTTAATTATCACAGTTGAGAAACCTGCAAGTTTGAGCACCCACAAGACTCTCCCACTCTGGTCTCTCCCATCGCACACACATCTGCACTCATGCACGTTCACAAACACACACATACCATACACAACACGGACATATACTCACACAGAGATGGAAAAGTCTATTAGCTACAACTATGTTTACCTATATTCGTAAACAATCCTGTCCATTCCTCTGGTGCTCCATCTATTTTGGCAGTTTTATGAGAGTGACCTTAGTAGATTTCTGTTTTGGCATTCACAGCACGTCCTTTTGCTATATGTGCTTGTGCATAGCACCTTGGGAGGGTCATGGCCCAATAAAACATTCATTCATCATTGTAGCTGACTAAGTTCTTATTCTCTTACCTCTCTCTAGACTTCCCTTTTTATCAGAACCAAAACATACATCAAATCAATTCTGATACCTGTGAAAGTCTCAAACTCATTATTTGGACTATGAACTATGAAATTCCATGAAAGCAAAATAAAGCATACGATAATGCAGGAGACCTAGGTTTGATCCCTGGGTCAGGAAGATCCCCTGGAGAAGGAAATGGCAACCCTTTGCAGTATTCTTGTCTGGGAAATTCCATGGACAGAGGAGCCTGGTGGGCTACAGTCCACAGGGTCGCAAGGAGTCGAATGTGACTCTCTGCATGAACCTTGGATTATACCACAAGAACCAATTTCACCATTTACCACTGACAGGAGCCTGCAGACCATCCCCTCTTTACCTCCTTGTCATTTGTCAGTATTCTGCCTTTAAGTCACCCCTTTACTCTCTCAAAGCTCAGTTGGTAAAGAATCCGCCTGCAATGCAGGAGACCCTGTTTCAATTCCCCTGGAGAAGGGATAGGCTACCCACTCCAGTATTCTTGGGCTTCCCTTGTGACTCAGCTGGTAAAGAATCACCTGCAATGTGGGAGACCTGGGTTTGATCCCTGGGTTGGGAAGATCCCCTGGAGAAGGGAAAGGCTACCCATCCTAGGATTCTGGCCTGGAGAATTCCATGGATTGTATAGTCCATGGGGTCAAAAGAGTCAGACACCACCCAGTGACTTTCACTCACTTCACTTACTCCTTCACCTTGAAAGGGCTCCAAAAAATTCCTTCTCTCTGGGCAGCTTTCACATCTGCTGAATTTCAGTTCAGCAGACCACAGATGGCACTCTATGGTGCGCTGAGCACTGAGATAGGTGGTGAGTGTATAAAGGGATATATATGATCCCATCCCTTAGGGGCTCAGATTCCAGAGGGAAGAGAGGTGGGGCTGTGGCCCAAAGGCATGGCAGGCATCTCTGGGGTCAAGGTTAGTGCTAATCAAGGGAGGGAGGAGCAATGAGAGCACTGGAGCACAAAGTGTGGGCAGCAGCTTCCACTTACCTGCCCCTCCCACTTTTTCTCTAGTTAATCATGTGTTCCACTATTGGTAAGACCCCTGAAACAGAGACCCCTAGGAGCACAGGAAGAAATATGTGCCACTCTAGGATTTAGTTAAGACAAACTGTTTCCTCTCTGCAACTGCCTACTACTACTACTACTAAGTCGCTTCAGTCGTGTCTGACTCTGTGCGACCCCATAGATGGTAGCCCATCAGGCTCCCCTGTACCTGGGATTCTCCAGGCAAGAACACTGGAGTGGGTTGCCATTTCCTTCTCCAATGCATGAAAGGGAAAAGTGAAAGTGAAGTCGCTTAGTCGTGTCTGACTCTTAGCGATCCCATGGACTGCAGCCCACCAGGCTCCTCCATCCATGGGATTTTCCAGGCAAGAGTACTGGAGTGGGGTGCCATTGCCTTCTCCAGCAACTACCTACATGACCTCATAAAACATTTAAAAATAGCAGTTATTTCTTTATAGACAACTTCCTACACTTTTCTTAAAATAAGGAGAAATTCCTACTTAGCTGACCTTATAATACATTTAAAAATTATTTCTTGTGTCCTTATGGACAATCTCCTACATTTTTTTTTCAAAAGGAGAAATTCACAAGTGAAAGAGGACTGCACAGGTGTTCTGTCTCATATCTCACTCTTGTTGCTGCTCCTCAGTCCTTATGATACACAAAGACAGCCTCTGGGTGCTCCCATGGGGAGGACGGTGTGAAAGTGGCATTTCCAGTGATGCTCTGGACTCACGGGGATCACTCTTCGAAGGAGACAAATTGAAGCATTAAGTCTGGTGCGCACTGTGTCAGAGGAGATGTGTTTTGCAGAGTTGACAGCTCTTTATTCAGAGACACTCCACAAAATAGGGGGAGATGGGTATTTCACTTTTAGGAATGAGAAAGAGACTGACCAGCAGAAGCCAGATCCTCAAAGTATCTTGACAGATGGAATCGCTTTAATGTTTGCTCTCTGAATACGTTAAAGAGGTGAATTAGTTAATTAGTCCATCTATTTGGTAGAACTTGCCTGGGGCTAGGAACTGGGTGAGCTCTGGAGACGCCTGCAAGGTCCTTCATGGAGTCTGTATCCTAGCGCGGAAGACAGTTGACCAATAAGGGGAAGATGTTGGAGGGTAATTGGAGTGGGGTCCACCCTAGTGTGTTATGACATAAGGTCTCTCTAGAGGCATTCACCTATGGAAAATATATGGGGAAACTGGGCGACCTCTCTAGTTCTGTATTGCTAGCTATGTAAGTTTGGTGGGACTGCCTTGACACAGCAGATGAAGTGGCTTCAGCAAAGGTGTTTATTGTCTCATGGTTCTGGAGGGTGGAAGTCCAAGATCGAGGTGTCTTCAGGGCCAGCTCCTCCTGAGGGTTCTTGGCTTGGCTTGGAGATGGTCACCCCCCGTACCCCCACACTGTCCTCCCTCTGTGCACGTCTGTGTCCTCATCTGCTCTCATAAGGACACCATTCAGATGGGGTCAGGGCCCACTCTTTCTTAACTTAATCACTCGTAAAGGCTACATCTCCAAACACAAGCACATTCTGAGGTCCTTGGGGTTAAGGCTTTGACCTAAGAAATTATGGGGATACAGCTGAGTCCATACACTAGTTACAATAATAAAATGAGCCCATGTTTGAGACTCTATCATGGGTTAGATGCTTGACCTCTCCCAGTTCTTAACCCCCACCTCCACCCCCACCCCCACCCACAGTCTCCAAGCTACAATCTTGAGGAAACTGAAGGTCAGGGAAGGTAAGGGACTCACCCAAAGCCAAAAAGACAGAAAATTCTAGAAGCAGAGTTTAAGCTTAACTTTTATCAGCATCAAGATTCCTCACCACAGCTAAACCTCTGGGAAGTCACTGACGGAAGCCTGGTCTCAAGCAATAACTTTGTAGCCGTGAATCAGGGGTGATACTGGGTAGACTGTAAGGTGGACGAGGTTTTCCCTCTACTGGCCTCTACCCTCTGTTCCCAGGAAAGCAAGGAGGGCTGTGTGATAGTGTCTGCAGCTGCACTCAGCCATGCTCGGCAGTGTCCAGCTGTTTGATTCTAGGCAAGTTCTTAAACAACTGCAAGCTACTCCATTTTCCCAATTGTAAAAGACTTCAAAGGGGGTTGTGGTGATTACAAGAGATAAGATTCATGAAGTATATAAAGTGTGAGGTTCATGCTCTGTGAACTGCTAGGAAACTCAGTTTCCTCACCCATGGAATGGGAATATTAGCAGTCATTCTTCAGAAATTTTGAGCTGGGTGACTGAGTGGGTGGTGTATGCACCAGGTTCACAGAAATGGCAGCTGCGAGGTTGCCGGTCTTTCCCTCCCCTTTCCCTTATGCTGCCTCTTCTTCATCCCATCATTTCTGCTCTGTGGACCCTGCCTGTCTGGCCTGAGCCTGTCCTAGTTCTGTGGTGACAGTTCGTCGTTCTCATGGACTACTCTGCTCCCACCCAAACAGGTTCTGAACACATTTCCAGGAGCTCCTTACTCTAATGGGCAGGCGGGTCTCTGACCAAGATGATACATCATGTCTGACTGACTCAGAGCAAAATGTCAACAGTTTCACATAACAGCAGCAATCAACTAAGCCAGGACTGACAGCTAAAGCAGTGGACGCCTGATTAACTGATTTAATGAAGACTTCACCAACTCATAAATTGTTCAGGCGTGACTTTAACACAAAAGATCTCTTGGCTAATTGCTTAAGCAATTTTAAAAATTGTTTTAATGAACCACACTGCAATTGGATTCTGTACTATTTATTTTTCTATCAATAACAAAAAAGGCGCATAAATGTATGAAAAAAAAAATCAAGTGAATCGACTTAGGTTCGGATCTGGAATGAAATGTATGATGGAAAAATAGACCTGCAAGGCAGCAATCTTGTCCTGTCCCAGGGTTGCAAAGTCACATCAAACCTGGATTTCTTCCCTTTCCTCTTCTTTCCCTTTTGTATCATCTCACACATTCTGCTTGAAGACTGCGTCAGGGAGATGCAGTAACTCAGAAGTTGATAAACCTATGTGAGCCCATCACGCTCATGCACAAAATCTACCAGCCACATGACACTGGGGGGTGGTTTACAGCCTGACAACAAACTCCCTCCAGCTGCTAGATGATGCTGGGTCTCCTGGATGTTGATAAGCTGTCATCCCTCCCACCCAGCTCCATCCTCCTCCACCTTATACCTTATATATATCTTTCCAGATATATATCTCCGGAAAGGATCCAGAGGGGTTGTGGGAGGTTTATAGGCTCATGTGTCTGCAGAGGTGAGCAAAGTGAGAACCAAGTGGATGGCAGTTCTGATGTGACCTCCCCTAATACTACCCTGGATCTGACAGAACAAGAAGTGGAAGGAGGGTGACAGGCAGAGACACACAAAGGAAGTGCTTGTAAGGGAGAGAAAATGAATGAAATACAAAGGGGAAAGATACCTAGACAGAGTAGAAGAGAAAGACAGTAAAAAGATGGAAAATGATTACTCTAAACAGAAAGAACTAGAAATTTAGGAAGAATTAGGAGTCAAGAGATAGAAAGACAGGGAGGAAATGGGAAATAAAATATAACAGAGAGAAAAGGAAGATAGAGTTAGTGAGTGAGGGGATAAAAGAAAAAAAAGTGTGTGCATGTGGGGGGCAGGAATGAAATTTTCTGGAAATGTTACTTGTCAAGGTATGATGTGAGAGCCATTCACTCTCTCTGAAGTTAGAGATAATTTCTGGACTTCACTCCTGAAGTCTTTCATCCCCTTTTATGTTCACAAGGTTGTTTAGATAATGACTTCATTGATCTAATCCTGACTTGATTCGACTTGCTATTTTTACTACACCAGTGCAGTGACTGGGTGCTGGAGCTTTGTGGAAGTTAAGTGTGACACCCAGCCCTCGCCCCAGCTTCTTCAGTCTTAACTGCCGGCTCACCCTTCTGTGTCTCCAACTTGTTCAGGTTGCTATTTAAAACTTTTGCTCTTTTGGGAGACCCATGGCCCATGACCATGGAGCAGAAACCCTGAGCAAGCTTGATGAGGAGAGGTTTATGGAAAGGCATCTCAGCTTGTACCCAGGAGACCATGGAAAGTTGAGTTTCCCAGATGACATAAAGGTCCCTACCTCCTGTTATGCCTGCATTTGTCCTTAAAGTCTGGGAAATGTTGCTTACTTGCTTCCTTGTGAAATATGAATTACAGACAACTTTTTCTGAAAAGGCGATACTCTTTTAAAATTGAGGTATAGTGAATTTAGTGTTGTTTCAGTTTCAAGTATATACCACAGTGATTCAGTTATACATACATATATATTTTTTAGATCATTTTCCCTTATGGGTTATTATAAAACATTGAATAGAGTTCCCTGTGCTATACAGTAGGTCACTGTTGGTTATTTATTTTATATATAATAGTGTGTACATGTTGATCTTAGTTCCTAATTTATCCCTCTTCTCATTTGCCCTTTGGTAACCATAAATTCTTTGAGTCTATTTCTGTTTTGTAAATAAGTTCATTAGTATCTTTTTTAAAAATGCCACCTGTAAGTGATATCATATGATATTTGCCTTTCTTTGTCTAACTTACTTCACTTAATATGATAATTTCTAAGTCATCCAAGTTGCTACAAAATGGCATTATTTCACTCTTTTCTATGGCTCCGTAGTATCCATTGTGTGTCTATACTGTGTCTTCTTTACCCATTCATCTGCCAGTGGACACTTAGATTTTTTCTGTGCCTTGACTATTATAGATAGTGCTACTGTGAACATTAGTGTGCATGTATCTTTTTGAATTAGAGTTTTCTTTGGATGTTTGCCCAAGTGTGGGATTGCTGGATCATATGGTAAGTCTATGTTTAGTTTTTTAAGGAACTTCCATACTGTTCTCCACAGTAGCTTCACCAATTTACATTCCCACCAAGAACATAGGAGGTTTCCCTTTTCTCCATGCCCTCTCCGCCATTTTCTATTTGTAGACTTTTTGATGATGGCCATTCTGGTCAGTGTGAGGTGGTGCATGGGTGCTCAGTCGCTTAGTCATCTCTGACTCTTTGCAACCCCATGGATGGCAGCCCTCTAGCCTCCTCTGTTCATGGAATTTTCCAGGCAAGACTACTGCAATGGGTTGCCATTTCCTACTCCAGGGGATCTTTCTGACCCAGGGATTGAAACCTCATCTTTTGCATCTCCTGCACTGGCAGGTGAATTCTTTCCCACTGCACCACCTGGGAAGCCCCCAATGTGAGGTGGTACCACACTGTAGCTTAGATTTAAGGCAATAGTCTTCATCTTTACACTGCTTAGATATAACAGTTGCACAGGTGTTAATTGTTCCTCATACCTAAGTCAATAACCAGCTCCACTTAATTTTCATGAGGGTACTGTTACCATCCTTTCCGATATGGTTAGTGGTTTCTGTGTCTTGCCTACGTCAGAGTCACAAAGAAATTCTCCTATGTATGTTCATGAAGATTTACTGTTTTGTCTTTTCACAGTTAAATCTATAGTCCACTCGGAATTTAATTTTGTGTGTGGTGTAAGGTGGTAAGAAGGGTCAAGTTTCATCTTGTCCCTATCTGGATATCTAACTCATGCATCATCATTTACTAAAACTCTGTATCCCTTGCTGTTTCCAAGTGCTACTCCTGCACACACATATTTATGAATCTGTTTTCAGTTCATATTCTGTCCCATTGGTTTATTTGTTCTTAGTCTAATATCACTCACTCTAGCTCTGTAATAAGTAAAAATGATAAAGTAAGTCCTTTATGTTGTGCTTCTTTAGAATGTCACACCTTTTGCATTTCCCCATAAATTTTAGAATCAGCTTGTTGATTTCTACACAAAAACACACTCACACATCAGTGGGAATTTTTATTGAGATTTTATTGAATCTATCAATCAATTTGAGTATATCTCTACAAGTTTTCTCCATTTTCTGATTTTTTCTATTGTTTGGTATTTTATTCATGATCATTGTACTTTCCTCCATTTATTTAAATCTTCTTTAGTTTCCCTTAATATTGTTTCCTTGCCTTGAATATCTTATTAGATTTGGTTCCATGTGATTTAATATGCTATTGTATATACTATTGATTTTAGAGTTTATTTTATATTTATTGCTTCTGTATAAGAATACAATTTTTAAAATTTTTTGTATTGACCTTGTATCTGGCAATTTATTGCAATAATGTATTTTGTAAGTTAAAAATTTTCTGCATACACAATTATGTTATTTGAGAAAAAACAGTTGTAATGTTTGCCTTCCAATTTTCATACCCAATATTTATTTTCATTGCTTTATTGCATCGATTTGAATCACTAATATAATGTTAAATATTGGTGGTGATAGTAGACATCCTTATCCTGAACCAAGAGAGAAAGCTTTACATATCTCACTGTTAAGTATAATGTTTGCTGAAGAGTTTTAAAAAATAAATGGATAAAGAATGCTATCAAGTGCTTTTTCTGCATATATTGAGATAATTGTAAGCTTTTTCTTTTTATTCTATGTAGTGAGTAACACTGATTGGTTTTCATATGTAAAGCTTGTCTTGCATTTTTAGAATTAACCCAACTTGGTAAGGTTGTGTTATCTTTTTTATATGTACTGCTGGATTAGA
Organism: Bos grunniens; assembly: GCF_055505025.1. NCBI lineage: Eukaryota > Metazoa > Chordata > Mammalia > Artiodactyla > Bovidae > Bos > Bos grunniens. Next base: position 44,447,110 of record NC_141192.1, read on the forward strand.
TTGCTGGTATTTTATTTAGGAATTTTGGACAATTCATGAGTGAGATTGGTCTGTAAGTTTATTTATATATAAAACAATATATATGTACCATTTTGTGGGTTTGGGGATCAAAGTTACACTGGCCTGATAAAACAAGTTAAGACAAGTTCCTTCTTTTTCTATTATTTTTTGCAAGTTTTATTTCTCTGTAGATAGGCATTACTTTTACTTAGATAGTAGGTATAATCTGGCAGAGTGATGTCATCCAGGACTGAAATTTCCTTTGTGGAAAGAATATTTTAAAGTGTTTTAAAAATATTTTTTTAGTATAATTTACAAAATGTAAGAATATATATATATTTTAAGTATTTTAATATGTATATTTTTAAATATATAGTTCAATAAGTTTTCATGGTGGCTATAATATTTTTATATTTATAATTTATATTTAATTTATATAATATATAATATGTATAATTATATATATGTATTATATCTGTTAATTAAATATATAATGCTTAATTAAATATGTAAATTAATTAATTAAATATATATAAATAAATTATTTAAACATATATAAATAAATTAATTAAATATATACATATAATTAATTATATATGCTTAATTAAATATATACTTATATATTTATATACAATATGTAATTATAATCAATATTAATTTATTTATTATAATCTATAAATTTAATAAATTATATTATAATTATATTATATTTTATATATTATAATATATACATATATTATAATATATTATATTATATATTATATAATTATATTATAATACTATAATTATAATGCAATTATATTATATATTATAATTTATATAATATAATATATTATACATATAATATGCAATACAATATAAATATATTATATATAATTATTATATATAATATTTAATACTAAGAATTATAATTACAATTTATTTAATATAATTTATTTAATTATTACTGGGGCTGCAAAGAGTCAGACATGACTAAGCAACTAACACACACACATGATATATAATATATATTATATCTGTATAATTTATATATTAATTTATAATAATATTTCCAAAGTGGCTATAATATTTTACATTGTAATCAGCATCCTTATCAATACTTGATATTGTAGGTTTGGTAAAAACAACTACTTGAGTTTGGGGTTTTATTTTTTTATCAGCTAATAACTTTTATTTATTAAAAAAATTTTTTTTGTTATAGCCAATTTACAATGTTATGTTCATTACAGGTATACAGCAAAGTGATTCAGTTATATATGTATTTTTGTTCAGTTGCTGAGCTGTGTCTGACTCTGTGACCCCATGGACTGCAGCATGCCAGGCCTACCTGTCCATCACCATCTCCCAGAGTTTATTCAGACTCATGTCCACTGAGTTGGCGATGCCATCCAACCATCTCATCTCATCCTCTGTTGTCCCTTTCTCCTCCTGCCTTCAATCTTTCCCTGCATCAGGGTCTTTTCTAATGAGTCGGCTCTTTGCATTAGGTCGCCAAAGTATTGGAGCTTCAGCATCATTCCTTCCAGTGAATTTTCAGGATTGATTTCCTTTAGAATTGACTGGTTGGATCTCCTTGCAGTCCAGGGGACTCTCAAAAGTGTTCTCCAACACCACAGTTCAAAAGCATCAATTCTTCAGCACTCAGCCTTCTTTATGGTTCAACTCTCACATCCATACATGACTACTGGAAAAAAGATAGCTTTGACTAGATGGACCTTGTTAGTTACTTGTTTTAAATATAGCAGTGTATAGGTATCAATCCCAAACTTCCGATTTATCCTTCCCCCCATTGGGGGTTTTAATATGCACATTTCTAGGAAAAATAATACTAGGTATATTTTCATGTGCTTATTTGTAATACTTATAACTTCTTTAGTGAAGTATCTATTTAGATTTACTCAGTTTTTGTAGAGTTGCCTCGTTATAATTTAATTGGAAGATTCATTTATATATTTTGGATACACATCTTTTATGTTTTTATGTGTTATAGAAACATTTTCTAAGTCTATAGCTTGTTTTTTCATGTTAAAGAGCAGAAATTTAAAATTTTGATGAAATCCAGTTTGCCATTTCTTCTTTTATAGTTCATACTTTTAGAGTCTTGTCTAAAAATACTTTGCCTAACCCAAGTGACAAAGGTTTCCCCAAGTTTTCTTCTTTTAATTTTATAGTTTAGCTCTTCCATTCAGGTCTATGACTTTGAGTTAATTTTTGTATATGTTGTAAGTGCTCAAGATCTTTTAAAAGTTTATGGAAAAGACTATCATTTCTCCATTGAATTATCTTCGTCAAAGTACAACAGTCCACATGTGTGTGGGTCTATTTCTAGGCACTCTGTTTCTACATGTCTATTTTTATGCCAAAACTCCATTCTTTTGATTACTGTACCTTCATAGTAAAACTTGAAATCAGATGTTGGGGATCCTCTAACTTTGTTGCTCTTTTTCAAAGCATCTTATTTCAAATATATTTTACAATCTCCTTGTCGATGTCTGCAGGGGAAGAAAAAAAAAGCCCGCTAGAATTTTGATCAGATTTGCATTCAATATGTAGACCAATTTGGGGAGAACTGACATCTGATAATATTGAATTTTCCTCTTCATAAATGTGGTATGCCTTTATTATATACATTTGTATATATTATATACATTTATTTAGATCTTCTTTAATTTCTATCAGCAGTGTTTCATAATTTTTGGCATCCAAATTTTGCCCATCTTGTTAGATTTATTCCTAAATGTTATATGTTTAAAGCTATTATAAATGGTGTTTTAAATTACAATTTCTGATGGTTTGTAGCTAGTTATGCAGAAAGAAAATTGATTTTTGTATTGACTTTTTAACTTGTGAACTTGCAAAATCCACTTATTAATTTCAGCTTTTTTTCTAGATTCTTTGAGCTTCCTACATAAAAGAGAGTGTTGTCTGTGATTAAATATAGGCTTATTTCTTTCTTTTGTTTCACATTCTTGACTCATTGTGCTGGCGAAGGTCTCCAGTACAAGACTATGACAGTAAACATCCTTTCCTTGTTCAGTCTTAGGTGTAAAGTATTCAGTCTTTCATCATTAAATATGTATGAGGTTAGCTATAGTTATCTTATAGATTCCTTTTGTCAGATTGAAGAAGTTCCTGCCCATTCGTAGTTTTCTGAGTGTTTAAATCACAAATAGAAGTTGAATTATGCCAAATGTTTTTTTCTGCATCTATTGAGCTTATTATGTGGGTTTTTTTTTTCCTTTTTAATTCTGTAGACTGGGTGAATTACAATGTATGGTTATTAAACCATACAAGATATGGTTATTGAATAAACCAACATTCCTAGGATAAACCCAACTTAGTCTCTTTTAATATATTGTAGGGTCAACTTGGTAATTAAAAAAAAACTTTTTATTGAAGGATAATTGCTTTACAGAATGTTGTTGTTTTCTGTCAAACCTCAACATGAATCAGCCATAGGTACACACATAACCCTTCCCTTTTAACCTGCCTCCCATCTCCTGCCCCATCTCACCCTTCTAGATTGATACAGTGCCCCTGTTTGAGTTTCCTGAGCCATATAGCAAACTGCCGTTGACTATTTTACATATGGTGATGTAAGTTTCCATGTTACTCTTTCCACACATCTCACCCTCTACTCCCCTCTCCCCATGTCCATAAGTCTGTTCTCTATGTCTATTTCTTCATTGCTGCCCTGTAAATAAATTCTTCAGTACCATTTTTCTAGATCCTGTATATGTGCATTAGATTATGATATGTATCTTTCTCTTTCTGACTCACTTCACTCTGTATAACAAGCTCTAGGTTCATCTACCTCATCAGAACTGACTCAAAGGCATTTTTTTTCTTTATGGCTGAGTAATATTCCATTGTGTATATGTAAAACAACTTCGTTATCCATTCATCTGTTGATGGACATCAAGGTTGCTTCCATGTTCTAGGTATTGTAAATAGTGCTGCAATGAACAATGGGATACATGTGTCTTTTTCAACCCTGGTTTCCTCAGGGTGTATGCCTAGGAGTGGGATTGCTGGTGATTGGAGGGATATGGCTGGGATATGGTGATCTTATTTCCAGGTTTTAAGGAATCTCCATACCATCTTCCATAGTGGCTTTATCAATTTACATTCCCACCAACAGTGCAAGAGTGTTCCCTTTTTTCCACAACCTTTCCAGCATTTATTGTTTGCAGACATTTTGATGATGGCCATTCTGACTGATGTGAGGTGGTATCTCATTATGGTTTTGATTTGCATTTCTCTAATAATGAACGATGTTGAGCATCTTTTCATGTGTTTGTCTTCTTTGGAGAAATGTCTGTTTAGGTCTTTTTCCCAATTTTTGATTGGGTTGTTTGTTTTTCTGGTATTGAGAGCTGCTTGTATATTGTGGAAATTAATCCTTTGTCAGTTGTTTCATTTGCTATTTTCTCCCATTCCAAGGGTTGTCTTTTCACCTTGCTTATAGTTACCTTTCTGTCCAAAATATTTTAAGTTTCATCAGGTCCCACTTGATTATTTTTGTTTTTATTCCCATATCCTCTAGGTCATAGAGGATCTTGCTTTGATTTATGTCATAAAGTGTCCTGCCTATGTTTTCCTCTAAGACTTTTATAGTTTCTGGTCTTACATTTAGGTCTCTAATCCATTTTGAGTTTATCTTTGTGTATAGTGTTAGGACGTGTTCTAATTTCATTCTTTTACATGTAGATGTCCAGTTTTCCCAGCACCACTTATTGAACAGGCGGTCTTTGCCCCACTGTATATTCCTGCCTCCTTTGTCAAAAATAAGGTACCCATAGGTGCATGGGTTTATTTCTGGGCTTTCTATCTTATTCCATTGGTCTATATTTCTGTTTTTGTGCCAGTATCATACTGTCTTGATGACTGTAGCTTTGTAGTATAATCTGAAGTCAGGAAGGTTGATTACTCCAGCTCCATTCTTCTTTCTCAAGACTGCTTTGGCTATCAGGGTCTCTTGTGTTTCCATTTGAATTGTGAAATTTTTTGTTCTAGTCCTGTGAAAAATGCCACTGGTAATTTGATAGAGATTGCATTGAATCTGTACTGTGTTGGGTAGTATAGTCATTTTCACAAAATTGATTCTTCCTACCCAGGAACATGGACTATCTCTCCATTTGTTTATGACATCTTTGATTTCTTTCATCAGTGTCTTATAATTTTCTGGGGACAGTTCTTTTGTCTCCTTCAGTTCAGTTCAGTCACTCAGTCGTGTCTGACTCTTTGTGACCCCATGAATTGTGGCACGCCAGGCCTCCCTGTCCATCACCAACTCCTGGAGTTCACTCAAACTCATGTCCATCAAGTCGGTGATGCCACCTAGCCATCTCATCCTCTGTCGTCCCCTTCTCCTCCTGCCCCCAATCCCTCCCAGCATCAGAGTCTTTTCCAATGAGTCAGCTCTTCGCATGAGGTGGCCAAAGTATTGGAGTTTCAGCTTTAGCATCAGTCCTTCCAAAGAACACCCAGGGCTGATCTCCTTTAGAATGGACTGGTTGGGTCTCCTTGCAGTCCAAGGGACTCTCAAGAGTCTTCTCCAGCACCACAGTTCAAAAGCATCAATTCTTCAGCACTCAGCCTTCTTCACAGTCCAACTCTCACATCTATACATGACCACTGGAAAAACCATATCCTTGACTAGATGAACCTTTGTTGGCAAAGTAATGTCTCTGCTTTTGAATATGCTATCTAGGTTGATCATAACTTTCCTTCCAAGGAATAAGCGTCTTCTAATTTCATGGCTGCAATCACATCTGCAGTGATTTTGGAGCCCCCAAAAATAAAGTCTGACACTGTTTCCCCATCTATTTCCCATGAAGTGGTGGGACCAGATGCCATGATCTTCGTTTTCTGAATGTTGAGCCTTAAGCCAACTTTTTCACTCTCCTCTTTCACTTTCATCATCTTTAGTTCCTCTTCACTTTCTGCCATAAGGGTGGTGTCATCTGCATATCTGAGGTTATTGATGTTTCTCCTGGCAATCTTGATTCCAGCTTGTGCTTCTTCCAGCCCAGCGTTTCTCATGATGTACTCTGCATATAAGTTAAATAGCAGGGTGACAATATACAGCCTTGACGTACTCCTTCTCCTATTTGGAACCAGTCTGTTCCATGTCCAGTTCTGACTGCTGCTTCCTGACCTGCATATAGGTTTCTCATGAGGCAGGTCAGGTGGTCTGGTAAGTAAGTTTATTCCTAGATATTTATATCTTTTTGTTGCAATGGTGAACGGAATTGACGCCTTAATTTCTCTTTCTGATTTTTCATTGTTAGTATATAGAAATGCAAGTGATTTCTGTGTATTGATAATATATCCTGCAACTTTGCTAAATTCACTGATTAGCTCTAGTAATATTCTGATAGTATCTTAAGGTTTTTGTGTATAGTATCATGTCATCTGCAAACAGTGAGAGGTTTACTTCTTCTTTTCCAATCTGGATTCCTTTTATTTCTCTTTCTTTTCTGATCGCTGTAGCTAGGACTTTCAGAACTGTGTTGAATAACAGTGGTGAAAGTGGACACCCTTATCTTGTTCCTGATCTTAGGGGGAATGCTTTCAATTTTTCACCATTGAAAATGATGTTTGCTGTAGGCTCATCATATATGGCCTTTACTATGTTGAGGTAGGTTCCTTCTATATCCATTTTTTGGAGAGTTTTAATCAAAAATGGGTGCTGGATGCTGTCAGAGGCTTTTCCTGCATCTATTGAGATGATCATATGGTTTTTATCTTTCAATTTAATATGGTGTATCACATTGATTGATTTGTACATATTGAAGAATCCTTGCATTCCTGGAATAAACCCAACTTGATCATGGTTTATGAGCTTTTTGATGTGTTGTTGAATTCTGTTTGCTAACATTTTATTGAGGAATTTTGCATCCATGTTCATCAGTGATACTGGCCAGTAGTTTTCTTTTTTTCTGTTGTCTTTGTCTGGTTTTGATATCAGGGTGATGTGGCCTCATAGAATGAGTTTGAAAGTGTTCCTTCCTCTGGAATTTTTTGAAAGAGTTTTAGAAGGATAAGCATTAACTCTTCTCTAAATGTTTGACACAATTCTCCTGTGAAGCCGTCTGGTCCTGGGCTTTTGTTTTTGGAAGATTTTTTATCACAGCTTCAATTTCAGTGCTTGTAATTGGGTTGTTCATAATTTATATTTCTTCCTGTTTCAGTCTTAGAAGATTGAACTTTTCTAAGAATCTGTCCATTTCTTCCAGGTTATCCATTTTATACCCATATAGTTGTTCAAAATAGTCTCCTATAATCCTTTATATTTCTGCATTGTCTGTTGTAACTTCTCTTTCTTCCCTTCTAATTTTGTTGATTTGATTCTTCTCTCTTTTTTCCTTGATGAGTTTGGCTAAAGTTTTGTCAATTTTGTTTATCTTCTCAAAGAACCAGCTTTTAGTTTTATTATTTTTTTACTATTGTTTCTTTCATTTCTTTTCCATTTATTTCTGCTTGGATCTTTATGATTTCTTTCCTTCTACTAATTTTTTTGTTGTTGTTGTTGTTCTTCTTCCAGTCGTTTTAGGTATAAAGTTAGGCTGTGTATTCAATGTTTTCCTTGTTTCTTGAGGTAGGATTGTATTGCTATAAACTTCCTTCTTAGAACTGCTTTTGCTGCATCTGATAGGTTTTGAGTTATGGTGTTTTCATCATTGTTTGTTTCTAGAAATTTTTTAATTTCCCTTTTGATTTCTTCAGTAACCTGTTGGTTATTTAGAAACGTATTGTTTAATCTCCATGTATTTGTGTTTCTTATAGTTTGTTTTTTCTTGTAATTGTTATCTAGTCTCATAGTGTTGTGGTCAGAGAAGATGCTTGATATGATTTCAATTTTATTATTTTATTTCAATTTTAAATTTACTGAGGTTTGATTTGTGACCCAAGAGGTGGTCTATCCTGGAGAATGTTCCATGTGCACTTGAGAAGAAACTGTATCTGCATTTGGATGGAATGTCCTGAAGATATCAATGAGATCCATCTCATCTAATGTATCATTTAAGACTTGTGTTTCCTTATTACTGTTCTGTTTTGATGATCTGTCCATTTGTGTGAGTGGGGTGTTTAAGTCTTCTAGTATTATTGAGTTACTGTCCGTTTCTGCTTTTATGTCTATTAGTGTTTGTCTTTTATATTGAGGTACTCCTATGTTGGGTGCATAGATATTTACAATTGTTATGTTCTCCTCTTGGATTGATCCCTTGATCATTATGTAGTGTCCTTCCTCATCTCTTGTAATCTTCTTTATTTTAAGGTCTATTTTGTCTGATATGAGGATTGCTTCTCCAGCTTTCTTTTGCTTCCTATTTGCATGGAATATATTTTTCCATTCTCTCACTTTCAGTCTATGTGGGTCTTGAGGTCTAAAGTGGGTTTCTTGTAGACAGCATATATATGGGTCTTGTTTTTGTATCCATTCAGCCAGTCTGTATCTTTTGGTTGGAGCATTTAATCCATTTACATTTAAAGTAATTATTGATATATATGTTCCTATTGCCATTTTCTTAATTGTTTGGGGTTGATTTTATAGATCTTTTTTCTTCTCTTGTATTTCTTGACTATGTAAGTCCATTTAACATTTGTTGTAAAGCTGGTTTGGTGGTACTGAATTCTGTTAACTTTCACTTGTCTGAAAAGCTTTCGATTTCTCCATCAAGTTTGAACTGATGGAGAACCTTGCCTGGTACAGTAATCTTGGTTGTTGATTTTTCCCTTTCAGTACTTTAAATACATCCTGACATTCCCTTCTGGCCTGCAGAGTTTCTGCTGAAAGATCAGCTGGAAAGCACATGGGATTTCCCTTGTATGTTACTTGTTGCTTCTCCCTTCCTGCTTTTAATATGCTTCTTTGTGTTTAGGCTTTGTTAGTTTGATTAGTATGTGTCTTGGCGTGTTTCTCCATGGGTTTATCCTGTATGGGACTCTGTGCCTCTTGGACTTGACTATTTCCTTTTCCACATGGGGGAAATTTTCAACTATAATCTCTTCAAAAATGCTCATACCCTTTCTTTTTCTCTTCTTCTTCTGGGACCCATATTATTCAAATGTTGGTGCATTTGATATTGTCCCAGAGGTCTCTGAGTCTATCCTCAGTTTTTTACATTCTTTTTACTTTATTCTGCTCTTTCGAAGTTATTTCCACCGTTTTATCTTCCAGCTCACTGATTCGTTTTTGGGCTTCAGATATTCTGCTATGGATTCCTTCTAGAGTATTTTTAATTTCAGTAATTGTGTTATTTGTCTCTGCATGTTTATTCTTTAATTCTTCTAGATCTTTGTTAATTGATTCTTGCATTTTCTCCATTTTGCTTTCAAGGGTTTTGATCATCTTTACTATCATTATTATGAATTCTTTTTCAGGTAGTTTGCCTATTTCCTCTTCAATTGTTTGGACTTCTGTGTTTCTCATTTGTTTCTTCATTTGTGTAGTATTTCTCTGCATTTTCATCTTCATTTTTTTTAAACTTATTTTGTTTGAGGTCTCCTTTTCTCAGGCTTCAAGGTTGAATTCTTTCCTCCTTTTGGTTTTTCCCCTCTAAGTTTGGCCCGGTCATTTTTGTAAGCTTCTTATAGGGTGATATTTGTACTGAGATTTTGTTTGTTTGTTCTCTGATGTGCAAAGCTGAGTGAGGTGGTAATTCTGTCTGCTGATGGTTTGGCTTGTATTTTTGTTGTGTTTGTTGTTTGGATGAGGCATCCTGCACAGGGTGCTACTGGTGGGTGGGTGATGCCAGGTCTTGTCTTCAAGTGGTTTCCTTTGAGTGAATTCTTACTATTTGATACCCTCTAGGTTAGTTTTCTGGTAGTCTGGGGTTTTGGAGTCAGTGCTCCCACTCCAAAGGCTCAGGGCTTCATCTTTTAGCAGCTCTGAGGCTTCATCTTTCTGAATGTTTGCAAAATGGCACAGTCTTATGGGAGGCAGGAGTCCAGGAGCAGTGGTACAATCACAATTCCACAGACTAACATTCTATGAAATGGAGGGCCTCACGGTTGTTTTATGGCTCAGTCATTAAATGCATGCACGTTCCATCCTGCCAGAAATCTTGGTAATTTTTTTTAAATATTTTTACGTTTCTTTTCATTAGTCTGTGGCTTTCTTTTCTCATAATATCTTTGTCTGGTTTTGGTGTTAGGATGATGCTGGTCTCATAGAACAAGTTGGGAAGTGTTCTCCATTTTTTTATTTTCTGAGAAATTTTTATGGAGAATCAGTATTATTTGTTTCTTAGTTGGTAGGATTCATCAGAAAAGCATGGATGTGGAGTTTTCCTAATGGAAAAATTTTTAATATGCATTATTTTTCTTTTATATGTATATATATATATAATGATATTCAGGTTATATACTCATGTTTTCTTGACTGAGCTTTGGTAAATTGTTGTTTTCAAAAGAATCTATCCATTTCATCTAAGCTATTGAACTTACTTTCATGTAGCTGTATATCATACTACCTTATATATGTTTTTATTGTATTATAGTGAGGACATTTTACATGAGATCTACCCTCTTGACAAATACTTAGGTGCACAGTGTGCTAATGTTAACTGTAGTCACCATGCTGTACAGTGGATCTCTAGAATATATTCACCCATCATAACTGAAACATTATATCCACTGACCAGCACATCCACATCTCCTCCTTATAACCCTTTGATTGTAGTTATGTCATCTCTTTCATTCCTAATATTGGTAATTCATGTCCTCTCTGTATATATCTTTTTTTTTCTCCTACTCAATCTGCCTAGAGATTTAGCAATATTATTTTTCTTTTCAAATAATCAAGTTTTGCTTTCATTGACTTTTATTTTGTGTTTTCAAATTCATTTATTTCTGTTCTTATTGTTACCATTACTTCCTTCCTTCTACTTTCTTGCATAATTTACTTTTCTTTATCCAGTTTCTTAAGGTGGAAAGTTGGATTACTGGTTTGAAATCTTTGCTCTTTTGTATTTAATACTATGATTTCCCTCTAGACACAGCTAAAGCTGTGAATAGAGATTTCAAATTCCCCTTTTGAGTTTTTGTTTGGTTTATATGTAATTTACACTTATTATATAATTTCTAACTATTTAGGGATATTCAATATATTTCTGTTATTGATTTTTTGTTTAGTTCTGTTGTCAAAGTAGATGGTTATTTGATTACAACTCTTAAATTTTTGAAAATTGTTGCATGACACAGAATAAAATCTGTCTTGGTGAATGCTCCATGTATACATTTAAAAAGAATTCACACACTTGAAAGAATATATGTTCTGCTGTTATCAGGTTGAACAGTCCATACATATAACTTAGCTCAAGTTGTTCAGCTCTTCTACATCTTTAGCAATGTTATGTTTATTTGTTCTTTTAATTAAGCAGAGATCACTTTTATCAGATTTTCCTTCATGTATTGTTATTATGTGTATACACAGGGTCAACTGTCCCCTGTGTCATGATGTAATGTCTTTACCAATGATAATATTCATTGTTCTGAAATCTATTGATAATTTTTCTAGTAATAATATAATCATTCCTACTTTTTTGATTAGTGGTTGCATAGCATATCTTTTTCCATCTTTTACTTTTAGCTTGCATTTTATATATATTTAAATTTGTGTCTTACCAGACAGCTTATCATTGGGTCTTTCTTTTCTTATTCCACCAGATAATCTTTGCCTTTTAAATTGGGGTATTTAGTCTACCTGTATCTAAAGTCATTATTAATATGGTTGGATTTAAATCAATTATATTATTCATATTGTTCCTTTTGTTTCTTGTTCCCTTTTTTGTATTAAAATTATATTGCATGATTTCGTTTCTATCCACTATTTGCTTACGAGGTATACCTCTTTTACACTTTATTTCATTCTGACTCAATGGATTACCATATACAGCGTTACTTTATCAGAACCTAGTTTTAAATAATAGTAGCCAGTTTAGGTACAGTGTGAGAACCTTACAACATTATATTTCCACTTTCTCCTTCCCATCTTCAGAGCTATTTTTGTCATACATTTAACTTCTAAATGTTATAAACTCCCAAATTCATTGTTATCATTTTCCTTTACACAGTAACTAAAAATAATACAAAATAAGAAAATTTGTATTATATTTATTAATATCTTTATCTTTACTTAATTTATAGATCTTTATTTCTAGAGCTCTACAACTTGTATGTGTGTAATACTAGAGTTCTTCATTTCCAACCAGTGTTATCCTGCTGCCTCAAGAACTTTCTTCAACATTTCTTGCTGTTCAGGTCTCCTGACAGTGAATTTTCTTAGCCCTTATTGTCTGAAAAAATTTTTATTTAGTCTTTATATTTGAAAGACATTTTTGCTGGATATAGAGTTGACTTTTTATTCTGAGTTGACTTTTTATTCTCTTAGTACTCTAAGGTTGTGACTCTTATTTCTGGTTTGCCTACTTTCTGACAAAAAAATCTGCTTGATATTTTTATCTTTGTTCCCCTGAATTTAATGTTACCTTTTCTTTTGGCTGCTTGGAAAATTTTCCGTTTGTCTTTGACTTTCAGAAACTTGATTATGATGTTGTGTGTTATCTTATTTAGGAGTCTTTGAATTTCTTGTATCTGTGCTTTGTTGTTTTTAATTACTTTTAGAATATTCTTAGTTGTTATTTCAACTATTATCTCCCTCTCCTTTTCCTTCTAGGATCCATTTTTGTTTGTTTGTATTTAATTTCATTTGATTTTTCTCACAGCTCTGGATGCTATGGGATATTTTCCTTTTTGTTCTGTTTTAATCATTTCTGTTGACCTGTCTTCAAGTTTTACTGATTCTTTCCTCATCAATGTCCAATTCTCTTTTAAACTTGGGAAAGAAATTAACATTTGATAATATGGGTCCTTTTTTCATCTAGCGTTTTCACTTAACTTAAAACATTTCCAGTCTGCTAAGATTCCCTACCTGTTCATGCATGTTGCCCACATCATTTAATGTAGAAGTCATAGCCACTATAAAGTCCTGTTTGGTAGTTCTAACATTTGGGTAATTTTTCATCTGATTCTATGACTGACTTATCTCTTAACAACCTAACTTCATTCAATAATTCTCTCTAAGTTCTAATATGTTTCTAAATCCATCCTTTGAGTACTTAATTACATTTATTGCATTGCCCAATTCTAGAACTTCCTGTGTAGTTATTTTTTATAGCTCCCAACTCTTAACCAAAATTACCAAAAGTGTGTTTCTTTTCTTGAACATATTAAACATATTAGTTTAAAATTCATGATTGATAGCCTCATTTTCTGTATCACCTCGGTCTCCTGCTATGATCTATAGTTTCCTATATTTTTTAGAAAATCATGTTGGCCTCACTCTTTGAAACCATGGTATTTTAAAATTTCTATCCCTAACATTAATGTGGAATTTTTATAAAATAATTTCAGGCTCCGGATAATGTTATCTTTTTCTAAGGAGGGTTGGCATTTAGTCCTGGCAGGTGGTAGGGACACTGTCAACCCCAGATGAACTTAACTCATGCATAGATGAGATAATTCCAAATTGGGCTTCAGAGCCTATGAGAACTCATCTATTTCTGGTTCACCCTTACCCATAGGATGCAGCCTACTCAAAACCTATGGCTACTTCTGCTGGTGAGCTGTACCTTGAGTTTGTCCTCCTTCAGTTTACTTCAGTCACTCAGTTGTGTCCAACTCTTTGCAACCCAATGGACTTCAGCACGTAAGGCTTCCCTGCCCATCATCAACTACTGGAGCTTGCTCAAACTCATGTCCACTGAGTTGGTGATATCATCCAACCATCTCTTCCTCTGTTGTCTCCTTCTCCTCCTGACTTTAATCTTTCCTAGCATCAGGGTCTTCTCTAGTGAGTCAGTTCCTCGCATCAGGTGGCCAAAGTATTGGAGTTTCAGCTTCAGCATCAGTCCTTCCAATGAATGTTCAGGACTTATTTCCTTTAAGATTGACTGGTTTGATGTCCTGGCAGACCAAGGGACTCTCAAGAGTCTTTCTCAAGTTCAAAAGCATCAATTCTTTGGTGCTTATCCTTCTTTATAATCCAAATCTCATGTCCATACATGACTACTGGAAAAACCATAGCTTTGAGTAGATGAACCTTTGTTAGCAAAGTAATGTCTCTCCTTTTTAATATGCCATCTAAGGCAATGCCAAAGAATGCTCAAACTACTGCACAATTGCACTCATCTCACACGCTAGTAAAGTAATGCTCAACATTCTCCAAGCCAGGCTTCAGCAATATGTGAACCATGAACTTCCTGATGTTCAAGCTGGTTTTAGAAAAGGCAGAGGAACCAGATCAAATTGCCAACATCCGCTGGATTATAGAAAAAGCAAGAGAGTTCCAGAAAAACACCTATTTCTGCTTTATTGACTATGCCAAAGCCTTTGACTGTGTGGATCACAATAAACTGTGGAAAATTCTGAAAGAGATGGCAATACCAGACCACCTGATCTGCCTCTTGAGAAATTTGTATGAAGGCCAGGAAGCAACAGTTAGAACTGGACATGGAACAACAGACTGGTTCCAAATAGGAAAAGGAGTACATCAAGGCTGTATATTGTCACCCTGCTTATTGAACTTATATGCAGAGTACATCATGAGAAACGCTGGACTGGAAGAAACACAAGCTGGAATCAAGATTGCCAGGAGAAATATCAATAACCTCAGATATGCAGATGACACCACCCTTATGGCAGAAAGCTAAGAGAAACTCAAAAGCCTCTTGATGAAAGTGAAAGTGGAGAGTGAAAAAGTTGGCTTAAAGCTCAACATTCAGAAAATGAAGACCATGGCATCCGGTCCCACCACTTCATGGGAAATAGATGGAGAAACAGTGGAAACAGTGTCAGACTTTATTTTTCTGGGCTCCAAAATCACTGCAGATTGTGATTGTAGCCATGAAATTAAAAGACACTTACTCCTTGGAAGGAAAGTTATGACCAACCTAGACAGCATATTCAATAGCAGAGACATGACTTTGCCAACAAAGGTTCGTCTAGTCAAGGCTATGGTTTTTCCAGTAGTCATATATGGATATGAGAGTTGGACTGTGAAGAAAGCTGAGCACTGAAGAATTGATGCTTTTGAACTGTGGTGTTGGAGAAGACTCTTGAGAGTCCCTTGGACTGCAAGGAGATCCAACCAGTCCATTCTGAAGGAGATCAGCCCAGGGATTTCTCTGGAAGGAATGATGCTGAAGCTGAAACTCCAGTACTTTGGCCACCTCATGTGAAGAGTTGACTCATTGGAAAAGACTCTGATGCTGGGAGGGATTGGGGGCAGGAGGAGAAGGGGACGACAGAGGCTGAGATGGCTGGATGGCATCACTGACTCGATGGACGTGAGTCTGGGTGAATTCCGGGAGTTGGTGATGGACAGGGAGGCCTGGCGTGCTGCGATTCATGGGGTCGTAAAGAGTCAGACATGACTGAGTGACTGATCTAGGTTGGTCATAGCTTTTCTTCCAAGGAGCAGCATCTTTTAATTTCATGGCTGCACCTACCAGCTGCAGTGATTTTGAGCCCAAGAAAATACTCTGTCACTGTTTCCATTGTTCCCCCATCAATTTGCCATGAAGTAATGAGACCAGATGCCATGATCTTAGTTTTCTGAATGCTGAGTTTTAAGCCAGCTTTTTCACTCTTCCCTTTCACTTTCATCAAGAGGCTCTTTAATTACTCTTCACTTTATGCCATAAGGGTGGTATAATCTGCATGTCTGAGGTTATTGATATTTCTCCTGGCAATCTTGATTCCAGCTTGGGTTCATGAACCCCAGAATTTCACATGATGTACTCTGAATAAAAGTTAAATAAGCAGGGAAACAGTATGCAGCCTTGACATAGTCCTTTCCCAATTTGGAACCAGTCTGTTTTTCCATGTCTGGTTCTAACTCTTTCTTCTTGACCTGTATACAGATTTCTCAGGAGGCAAGTAAGGTGGTCTGGTATTCCCATCTCTTGAAGAAGTTTCCACAGAGTAGTGATCTACACAGTCAAAGACATTGGAGTTATCAATAAATAGAAGTATATGTTTTTCCGGAATTCTCTTGTTTTTTCTATGATCCAACAGATGTTGGCAATTTAATCTCTGATTCCTCTGCCTTTTCTGAAACCAGCTTGAGCATCTGGAAGTTCATGGCTCAGGTACTGCTAAAGCCTGGCTTGGAGAATTTTGAGCATTACTTTGCTAGCGTGTGAAGTGAAGTGAAGTCACTCAGTCGAGTCCGACTCTTTGCGACTCCATGGAATGCAGCCTACCAGGCTCCTCCGTCCATGGGATTTTCCAGGCATGAGTGCTGGAGTGGATTGCCATTTCCTTCTCCAGGGGATCTTCCCGACCCAGAAATTGAACCCAGGTCTCCCGCATTGCAGGCAGATGCTTTACTGTCTGAGCCACCAGGGAAGCTACCCCTGCTAGCATGTGAGATGAGTGCAATTGTTCAGTAGTTCGACATTCTTTGGCATTGCCCTTCTTTGGGATTGGAATGAAAACTGACCTTTTCCAGTCCTGTGGCCACTGCTGAGTTTTCCAAATTTGCTGACATATTGAGTGCAGCACTTTCACAGCATCATCTTTCAGGATTTGAAATAGCTCAACTGGAATTCCATCACCTCCACTAGCTTTGTTGGTAGTGATCCTTCCTAAGGCCCACTTGACTTCACATTCCAGAATGTATGGCTCTAGGTGACTGATCACATCTTTGTGGCTATCTGGGTCATGAAGATCTTTTTTGTATAGTTCTGTGTATTCTTGCCACCTCTTCTTTATATCTTCTGCTTCTGTTATGTCCATACTATTTCTGTCCTTTATCAAGCCCATCTTTGCATGAAATGTTCCCTTGGTGTCTCTAATTTTCTTGAAGAGATCTCTAGTCTTTCCCATTCTACTGTTTCCCTCTATTTCTTTGCATTGGTCACTGAGGAAGGCTTTCCTATCTCTCTTTGCTAGTCTTTGGAACTCCGCATTCAGATACGTATAGCTTTCCTTTTCTCCTTTGCCTTTAGCGTCTCTCTCTCTCTCTCTCTCTCTTTTTTTTTTCCTCAGCTATTTGTAAGGCCTCCTCAGACAACCATTTTGCCTTTTTGCCTTTCTTTTTCTTGGAGATGATCTTGATCACTGCCTCCTGTACAATGTCACAAACCTCTGTCCATAGTTCTTCAGGCACTCTGTATATCAGATCTAATCCCTTGAATCTATTTGTCACTTCCACTGTATAATTTTAAGGGATTTGAATTAGGTCATACCTAAATGGTCTAGTGGTTTTTCCTACTTTCTTCAATTTAATTCTGAATTTGTCAATAAGGAATTCATGATCTGAGCCACAGTCAACTGCCAGTCTTTTTTGTGCTGACGTTATAGAGCTTCTCCATCTTTGCCTCAAAGAATATAATCAATCTGATTTTGGTATTGACCATCTGCTGATGTCCATGTGTAGAGTCTTCACTTGTGTTGTTGGAAGAAAGTGTTTGCATTCTCTTGGCAAAACTCCATTAGTCTTTGCCCTGTTTCATTTTGTACTCCAAGGCCAAATTTGCCTGTTATTCCAGGTATCTCTTGACTTCCTACTTTTGCATTCCAGTCCCCTATGATGTAAAGGACATCTTTTTGGGGTGTTAGTTCTAGAAGGTCTTGTAGGTGTTCATAGAACTGTTCAACTTCAGCTTCTTCAGCATTACTGTTTGGATCATAGACTTGGATTACTGTGATATTGAAAGGTTTGCCTTGGAAACAAACAGAGATCATTCTGTCGTTTTTGCCATTGCACTCAAGTACTGCATTTTGGACTCTTTTGTTGACTATGAGGTCTACTCCATTTCTTCTAAGGGATTCTTGCCCACAATAGTAAATACAATGGTCATCTGAATTAAATCCGCCCATTCCAGTCCATTTTAGTTCACTGATTCCTAAAATGTTGATGTTCACTCTTGCCATCTCCCATTTGACCACTTTAATTTACCTTGACTCATGGACCTAACATTCCAGGTTCCTATGCAATATTGCTCTTTATAGCCTTGGACTTGACTTCCATTAACAGCCACATCCACAACTGGGTGTTGTTTTCACTTTGGCTCCATCTCTTCATTCTTTCTGGAGTTGTTTCTCCACTGTTCTCTAGTAGCATATTATAGGGCACCTGCCAACCTGGAAAGTTCATCTTTCAGTGTCATAAGTTTTTGCCTTTACATACTGTTCATGGGGTTCTCAAGGCAAGAATACTGACATGGCTTGCCATTCCCTTCTCCAGTAGACCAGGTTTTGTCAGAACTCTCTGCCAAGACCTATCCACCTTGGGTGGCCCTACATGGTATGGCTCATAGTTTCATTGAGTCAGACTAAGGCTGTCGTCCATGTGATCAGTTTGATTAGTTTTCTGTGATTGTGGTTTTCATTTTGTTCACTCTCTAAGGATCAGAGGCTTATGGAAGCTTCCTGATGGGAGAGACTGACTGGGGGAAACTGGGTCTTATTCTGATGAGTGAGGTCATGCCCAGTAAATTTTTAATCCAATTTTTTGTTGACGGGCAGGACTGGTGTGCACAACGTTTTGTTTGTGCTCTCCTAGAGTCTCTCCCCAGTCCTGTGGAAGTTCTGTAATCAAATCCCACTGGCCTCCAAAGTCAAATTCCCTGGGGGTTCTCAGTCCCTTTGCCAGATCCTCAGGTTGAGAAATCTGTTGTGGGTCTTAGAACTTTCTTAACAACGGGAGAATTTCTTTGGATAATTGTTCTGCAGTTTGTGGGTCGTCTGCTCAGATGCTCTGTGGTGGGGTTAATGGAGGAGGAGTGACCTCCTCTAAGAGGGCTTATGCTACAGGCTGCATGACCCAGGTAGCTGCACCCAGAGTCCCTGCCCCTGCAGCAGGCCACTGCTGACCGAGACCTCTGCAGAAGACTCAAACAGAGGTCTGGCTCCATCTCTGTGGGGTCTCTGGATCCTCGTGCACACAAGGTTTTGTTTGAGCCCTCCAGGCTCTGGTGGGTATGGGGTTTGATTGCAAACATGATTTCACCCCTCCTAAAATCTTGCTGGGGCTTTTCCTTTGCCCTTGGATGATGAGTATCTTTTTTTGGTGGGATTCAACATTCTCCTGTCAATGGTTGATCAGCAGCAATTTGTAATTTTGGAGTTCTCATGGGAGAAGATGAGCACATGTCTTTACTCCGCCAACTTGCCTGTCACTCCTAGCCCTTGTCCTCCTACCCCCTGGTCAACTCTCAGTCTCCTTTTGTGGAACCACAGATATCCCCTAGGCAAAAGGTCCTAAACACCTTTCTCTCTTCTTTGGGTTCCCTTCTTTTGAATGTTAACCAAGTCACTTTTGCCTTCAAATTAAGTTTTTAACATAGTTTTCAGTTTTTGTCGTTGGTCTCAATGGAAAAAGCTTCCTCTAAATTTCACTCTGACACAACCAGAGATAAAAGCCCACTTTCACTCACAAAGAAACAGGCCAAACATTCTGACCCGGGGCCTGAGGAGCCCTTAGCCCCACTCTTCTGACAGTATTGGTTTGTCTGATAAACCCAAATTTTGAGCCCTTTCAGACTCTGAACTCAACTTCTTGGCATCAAATCTGGACTCTCATTAACTGTGGGTCCTTGGGAAAGTTACTTAGCTCCTTTATACCTCTTTTTCATCACTTGTAAAACATATATAACAGTTCACCCTGAGAACGAAATAATATGTTGATTAACATAATTAGACCAGTGTCTAGCATATTGTGAAAGTTGAAAAAAAATTAGCTTCTAATAATCTTTACTTGATTAACCTGGGGATAATATGGCTTAAACTATGACCTCAGCTTCTTTTATCTCTAGACCAGGGAAAACCAATGGAAGTGTGTAGTTAAGAGACTGATTTTGAAAATTAAATATCTAAACCCCAGAGAGGCAGAGATGAAACTCTCCTCGAAGTATTAATGTATGTCTTACATCTCAAAGGAATAATCCTAGAATAGCATTTTTTAGTAGTATGATAATCACAAACTATATCCAGGGGTATCAGCTTGCTTATCTGCAAAACAAGACTATTACAATGTCTGCTATGCCTGCTTCCAAGGCTGTTTTAAAGTCGTAGATGTGAAAATACTTTAAAAATTATAAAGTACAGTGGGCATAGAGGTCTGATTTATTAATGCCATTTATCAGAAAATTCCTAAACCTTATTATTTAAAACAGGAAGAGCAGAGGTCAAGTTATAAGAAGTGTATGTACTTCAGTACACGCGCACACACACACACACACACACACACACACACAGGATTTGCTTGCTGAAAAGAGAAAGAAAGATATGCCATTTGATTCAAATCTCTCTTGACTAGCGCTGCCTCAGCCATCCCCACTGCCAGCCACTCATCCTACAGTGGCTGAAGCACAGCCAGTCTCTCTCCCATTGGCTTATGGATACTGATGGGCCTGAAGCAGAGAAACTCAATTGTTCCAACGTTCTCAGCTGTCCCCAGGGGCCTGCAGCTGTCAGCAGAGTAATGAGAAAGAGGAACAAAGATGGAATAAGACTGGCACTATTTATGAGGCTTTGGCCATCCCTGCCCCGACCCCTAACCACCTGCCAAAAGGAGCAGGGTTGAAAGAACCACATTTTCCATTCCTCCAAGCCACACAAGTAAGTAGAGAACCAACCCAGCTTATTCTTAATTGGTGCCTGATGGGAGGACAAAAAGCTGACCCCACTGAAATGCTGCATCTGTTACATGAGTCCACAGCCTGAGAACCAAATCTAACAGATGTGCTCAAATAGTAGGGACCCCTCCCATGGACAGACACCCCTATCTTGGTGTCCCCCACAATTCTCTCCACCAGGGGCCTGGTCAGGTGATGAAAAACGTGATTCCCATCAGGAAGTCCTGTGGTCTCCAGCGTCAGAGCCTCCTCACACCCCTTAACTGCACACCAGGGAGCCCAGTCCAACCCCTGCCTGAAGCCTTCAGTGGAAGGGCACTTTCAGGGACAAAGGCCAGTGAGACCCAGTGGATCTCATTCCCCAGGTTGTCTTCATTCCACCTTCCTGTCTCCATCTCAGCAGCTGGGTTGGGAATGTAAGTCCTGGCCACCCTCTGAGGCCAGGCTCAGCTGCCACTCCCAGAGCCCCCCTTGGCCTTCCAGGGCCAGCCTGTTACTTCCTTCCCTCAACATGTTTGTGAAAACCTCCATCTCGGAGAGCCACAGGAAGCCAGCCATCAGCCGCAGGGAATTTGTGAATTTCCTGAAATTTGATGCAGATTTTTGTACATAGCAACCATCTGTACATTTTATTCTAGGGAGAAAAATAATACCTTTTTGTAGGTTTCAGAAAGGTTTATGCTATAAAATCATTTAAAATAAATGTGAACACGACTCTATGTGTATGTATGCTAAGTTGCTTCAGTAGTGAATGCCTCATGGCGACCCTATCGACTGTAGTCTGCCAGGCTCCTCTTTCCATGGGCTTTTCCAGGCAAGAATACTGAAGTGGGTTGCCATTTCCTCCTCCATGGGATCTTCTCAACCCAGGGATTGAACGTGTGTCTCCTGCATTGCAGGAAGATTCTTTACCGCTGAGCCACCCTGGAAGCCCCAAACATGGCCCCAAACATGGAAGTCCCAAAAACTCCACTATGGTCTATAACACTGTAGTATGCTGTGTGCTGTGATGAGAGTCCTAAGCTTGTCCCCCTTGATGGCCTAAAGGAACCACACAGGTAATGCTGTAGGGGGTGTCACCTAGAAGATCGTGCTCCCTAAGTTGGATCGGGGTTGATAAATCACATCTCTCTGCTGTAGGAGAGGCAGGGCTCTTAGGACTTGGAAGACATGAATCTATTTTTTTCCAGTACGAAAGGTACTTGAACAACTCACGGACACCCCCTGCTCCCTCACTGAGGCAAACACACAATGCTCACTGGCCATAGTACCCCCGAATCCCCTCCCCAAATCCTTCCACAGAGCAGGACTCTCCACCCACTCTGCAGCTCTAGGAAGTGATCCCTCATGACCCAGAAATAAGCCACAGAACATAGAACCCCTTCCTTCCCACTTTGCCCTTCAAGGTCTGCATCTGCCAGCCTCCACTCCCCTCTGTCCTCACCCTGCTCCCTGGCAGGCAAACTGGGCCAGAAAAAAACTATAGCCTGTGATGGGGACTCTCACCTTGGTCTGGTGGGAGGGGACCCCTCACAGTACTCTACCTGCAGCACTGCTGTGCTGGAAACTTCTTCAAGCAAGCCCCCATCTCTTCTCTCCCCATCCCCTCTGCCTACAGGGTAACTGGACTCTCTAGCCTCAGTTTCCTCAGATTCTGCTCCCCGCCTCCATCTGGAAATATCTCCTCTCCTTCTTGGTCTCCCTCAAATCAGTTTTTGAGGAAAGAGGGCCTCTCTAATTTGTTAAGGTTAACCTCCCACATGCCTTTTTAACATTTAACTTGATATTAAAAGTGTCATATGTGTGTGTGTGTATACACATATATGTGTGTGTGTAACTAAAATATTAAAATGAGTCCTCTTATTTCTAGGACCTAGATTTATCTGTCAACATTTCCCACACAGTAAATCCCCTACTTATGAATGAGTTCTGTTATAAGAGGACATTTGTAAGTCCAACAAAGTTAGCCTAGGCACATAACTAACACAGTTGGCTATGTACTGCTGCTTTTACACTTGTTTCCAGACATCCTGGGCTTGAAATAAAGATACTGTACTACTGTACTCTATACAGTACTGTACTGTGAAGTATACAAGAGCACAAGTGCTTGTAATGGATACACACATGCGACAACGTACGCCAGACACGTGGAGTCACTTATGTGAATGGACATGTGAATGCACGGTAGCATCTTTGAAAGTTCGCAAATTTAGGGTTTGTATCTAGGGGACTTACTGTGTTTGTTTGTTTCCATTTTCCTTGGTGAAATATTATAAAGCAAAGTCTACATGCCACATTGACTATAAATTCTTTGGTATGTGACACTAAAATATAAAGACATTTTCTTGCTCAGCTATAATACCATATCACGCAAAACAAAATTAATGATGATTCTTTAATATCATTTATCACTGGTCTACATGCAAATTTCCCTTCTCTCTCTCAGTCACTTCAGGCATGTTCGACTGTCTGCGACCCCATGGACTGTGGCCCACCAGGCTCCCCTTGTCTCCCAAAAAGTCTTTTACAGTTGGTTGACCTGAGACAAAATTCACACAGGCGCCACACTCTGCATTTGGTTTTTATGTCTCTTAACCATTTTTAAAATCTTAAGCTGCTCTTCCCACCCTTAAATTTATTTTTCCAGGCTGTTGCTAGCTGGTGGGGACTTTTAGGACATCCTATAGAATGCTCCCTTTTCTGGATATGTCTGATTCCTCACAGTGCTGTTTAACTCACTCCTCTATGCTCTATTTCTATTTCTTGAGATCAGAAGTTTGAAGAGGCTCAAACTCTGGTAAGCATTGGGCTCACCAAAGGATCTTGGTAGATGCTCCTCACCTGCCTGAGGCTGGGGCTCTATGTGCTTCACTGGCTGTTCTGGGCTCTCTGGTTCCAGGGCCACAGGTGATGCATGTGCTCCTGTCATGTCACAGCAAAGCAGACATCTCACTGTCCAACTTCAGTGATGCTTATATTGATCCTGGGTCCAGGTAGTGACAGGCTGGACTACCAATGTCACATTTCATGTGCACCTGCCTTTAATCTCATCTTATTCAGAGTTCTTCAGGACCTTTTTCCATAAGTTATTTCTATTTTCACTCATTCTTCCAACTTCTATTTTCTCCTTCTCCTAAAAAAGAATAAGAAAAATCATGCTTATTATAGTGTGGTTTATAGTAAAGAGATAGATGAAGTTTAAATGTCTGAATAGAAAACTGGTTATACACTTTAGTGAGTAAAATCATTTGCAGCTACTAAAAATTACATCATCAAAAATATATGATGACATGGAAAAAATCATAATAAAATTTTAAATAAGACTAAAGCTACAGAAGAGACATAGAGACATATAACAAGAAAATAGTTGTATCATGTACAGTTCTATGTTTTTGAAAACAACAACAACAACAACAACAACAACAACCCTACAAATGCCAGAATTGCTATAAATGTCCACATCCAGGAGAAAAAAAACACAGTTTTGTCAAAAGAACATGCTGATCACAGCAAACACACAGCAAAATCCAACAACATAGGAGATGACTTTACACATGGACATCACAAGATAGTCAATATTGAAATCAGATTGATTTCCTTCTTTGCAGTCAAAGATGGAGAAGTTTATACAGTCAGCAAAAACAAGACTGGAAGCTGACTGTAGCTCAGATTATAAGGTCCTTATTGCAAAATTCAGGCTTAAATTGAAAAAAGGTAGGGAAAACCATTAGGCCATTCAGGTATGACCTAATTCAAATCCCTTATGATTATACAGTGCAGGTGAAAAATAGATTAAAGGGATTAAATCTGGTAGACAGTGCCCGAAGAGCTATGGACAGAGGTTTGTAACATTATACAGGAAGAAGTGACCAAAACTATCCCCAAGAAAAAGAAATACAAGAAGGCAAAGTGGTTGTTTGAGGAGGCTTTACAAATAGCTGTGGAAAGAAGAGAAGTAAAGGCAAGGGAGAGGAGTGTTAGTGAAGATGGTGGAGGAATAGGATGGGGAGACCACTTTCTCCCCCACTAATTTATCAAAAGATCATTTGAATGCTGAGCAACTTTCACAAAACAACTTCTGAATGCTAGTGGAGGACACCAGGCACCCAGAAAGGCAGCCCATTCTCTTTGAAAGGAGGTAGGACAAAATATAAAAGACGAAAAAAGAGACAAAAGAGTTAGGGATGGAGACCCATCCTGGGGAGGGAGTCGTGAAGGAGGAGAAGTTTCCAAACACCAGAAATCCTCTCACAGGAGGGTCTGTGGGGAGTTTTGGGCTCTCAGAGGGCACCATAACCGGGAGGAAAAAACAAAACAAAACAATATGCATCTAACCGCAACTCCCAGCAAAGAAGTAGCCCAGATGCTTGAGTCTGCCACCAGCGAGTGGAGGCTGAACAGGGAGATGTGGGTTGCATGCTTAGGGTAAGGACCAGGCCTGAATGCCCTGAGGGCAATCTGAGGGAGCTAACATGAGATAGCAACACAAGCTGTGGGGTAGCCAGAGAGAGAAAAAATGGAGAGAGAGAGAGAGAACTTTCCTGAGAAAAGGTCAACCTAAGGCACAGCTGGGCCTGCTCACAGAACAAAGGACTGAGCAAATACCAGAGGAGAACTAGCTGGCTGCAGACCAGCCCATCCCCCGCCAGAGGCAGGTGGGTAACAGCCAGAGCCAGAAGGCGAAGTGAGGGGGCAACCTTGGCCCCAGAGACAGCATGCCCCGCGAAACTGTGAGCAGGCTCCCAGTTGCTAACCAAATCTTCCTGGGATCCTGGACAGTTGACATCCGCCAGGAGGGTCACAGCCAGAGACCAGCTGCCCAGAAGAAATACAAGGCACACCTGAGATGGTGTTCCCACTGCCCACCCAGGAAACAGAGTAGCTGGGACCCCGGAGGTGATTAAGATGCACCGGCCACCTGGAATAGTGCGCTCGCCAAGCACCTGGTTGCCTGAGCTGCTCTGACCTGGGAAGGGCACAAAACGCATGCCCAACTGAGCTTGTGCCTTTGTGGAGTACCTGAGAACCTGAACCTGAGCAGCTTAGACCTGGGAAGTGCACAAACCCCAGGACCCGCTTTGGACAGTTCCTCTGCAGAGCAACCTGGAGCCTGCACAGTGTAGACGGGGAAAGCACACACACTGTGAGTGGGGGCAAACCCAGTGTGGTCCATACACTGCGATCACTCCCCACACACACCATTGATATTTTTTTATTTTATTCAGATCCGTTTATTTCTTGGTCATCTCTTCTCTAGGCCAAGAGTAGATCCAGTAGGTCTTAGAGCCTAAGGATTACACAATTTAGGAGTGGAAGGGGACACTCTGTAGGAAAATGAAAGCAAAAAAATATACAGAGCCTTGGCAGGGGGGTATGAAAATGAGGGGCCTTGATGTTTCCTAAGCCATGTGGCAAATCTACTTCTTTCTTTGTTCAGTCATTTGTTTTTTAAACATTTTATTTTATAATTGGGGTATAGTTGATTAAAAGTGTTGTAATAATTTCAGATGAACAGCAAAGGGACTCAGGCATACACATACAGGTATCCATTCTCCCCCAAAGCCCTTTCCCATCCACTGTTACATTATGCTGCCACATAATATTGAACAGAGTTCTCTGTGCTATACAGTAGGTTCTTGTCAGTTATCCATTTTAAATATAGTAGAGTGTACATGTCCATTCCAAACTCCTAACTATTCCTTCCCCACCACAACTGTAAGTTAGTTCTCTAAGTCCATCAGTCTCTGTTTTGTAAGTAGTTCCATTTGTGTCATTTCATTTCAGATTCCACATATAAGGGATGTTACACAATATTTCTCCTTCTCTGTCTGACTTACTTCACTCAGTATGATAATATCTAAGTCCATCCTATGTGTGGCAAGTCTGCTTCTGCTCCAGGTCAAGAGACTTCTGTGTGTTCTCAGCTCCTCGTAGATCCTCATTTCCGAGCCCTTGCATCATATTTACCTTTGTCTGGGCTCTTTCCTGAAATGTCTTCTTAGAATTCTTTTTAAAATTTATTTTAATTGCTGGCTAATTACTTTACAATATTGTGGTGGTTTTTGCCATACATTCACATGAATCAGTCATGGGTATATGCGTGTTCCCCACCCGGAATCACCCCTCCCTCCCCATCCCATCCCTCAGGGCCATCCCAGTGCAGCAGCCCTGAGCACCCTGTCTCATGCATCAAACACGGACTGGAGATCTATTTCACATATGATAATATACATGTTTCAATGCTATTCTCTCAAATCATCCCACCCTCGCCTTCTCCCACAGAGTCCAAAAGTCTGTTCTTTATATCTGTGTCTCTTTCACTGTCTCACATATAGGATCATCATTACTATCTACCTAAATTTTGTATATATGCTTTAATATACTGTATTGGTGTTTTTCTTTCTGACTTACTTCACTCTGTATGATAGGCTCCAGTTTCATCCATCTCATTAGAACTGATTCAAATGCATTATTTTAAATAACTGAATAATATTCCATTGTGTGTATGTACCATGGCTTTCTTATTCATTGGTCTGCCTATGGGCATCTAGGTTACTTCCATGTCCAAGCTGTTGTAAACTGTGTTGTGATGAACATTGGGGTACACGTGTCTCTTTCAATTCTGGTTTCTTCGTTGTGTATGCCCAGCAGTGGGATTGCTGGGTCATATGGCAGTTCTATTTCCAGTGTTTTAAGGAATCTCCACACTGTTCTCCATAGTGGCTGTACTAGTTTGCATTCCCACCAACAGTGTAAGAGGGTTCCCTTTTCTCTGCACCCTCTCCAGCATTTATTGTTTGTAGACTTTTTGATAATAGCCATTCTGACTGGCAAGAGATGGTACTTCATTTTGGTTTTGATTTGTATTTCTCTGATAATGAGTGATGTTGAGCATCTTTTCATGTGTTTGTTAAACATCTGTATGTCTTCTTTGGAGCAATGTCTGTTTGGTTCTTTGGCCCATTTTTTGATTGGGTCATTTATTTTTCTGGAATTGAGCTGCAGGAGCTGTTTGTATATTTTTGAGATTAATTCTTTGTCAGTTGCTTCATTTGCTTTTTTTCCCTCCCATTCTGAAAGCTGTCTTTTCACCCTGCTTATAGTTTTATTCGTTGTGCAAAAGCTTTTAATTCTAATTAGGTCCCATTTGTTTATTTTTGCTTTTATTTCCATTCCTCTGGGAGGTGGGCAATAGAGGATCCTCCTATGATTTATGTCAGAGACTGTTTTTCCTATGTTTTCCTCTAGGAGTTTTAAAGTTTCTGGTATTACATTTAGATCTTTAATCAATTTTGAGTTTATTTTTGTGTATGGTGTTAGAGAGTGTTCTAGTTTCATTCTTTTACAAGTGGTTGACCAGTTTTCCCAGCACCACTTGTTGAAGAGATTGTCTTTTCTCCATTGTATAGTCTTGCCTCATTTGTCAAAGATAAGGTGTTCATAGGGGTGTGGATTTATCTCTGGGATTTCTACTTTGTTCCATTGATCTATGTTTCTGTCTTTGTGCCAGTACCATACTGTCTTGATGACTGTAGCTTTGTAGTATAGTCTAAAGTCAGGTAGGTTGGTTCCTCAAGTTCCATTCTTCTTTCTCAAGATTGCTTTGGTTATTCCAGATTTTTTGTATTTCCATACAAATTGTGAAGTTATTTGCTCAAGTTCTCTGAAAAATATTGTTGGTAGCTTGATAGGGATTGCATTGAATCTGTAGATTGCTTTGGGTAGTATACTCATTTTCACTATATTGATTCTTTTGATCCATGAACACGGTATATTTCTCCATCTATTTGTGTCCTCTTTGATTTCTTTCATCAGTGTTTTATAGTTTTCTATATATAGGTCTTTGGTTTCTTTAGGTAGATATATTCATAAGTATTTTATTCTTTTCGTTGCAATGGTGAATGGAATTGTTTCCTTAACTTCTCTTGCTATTTTCTCATTGTTAGTGTATAGGAATGCAAGGGATTTCTGTGTATTAATTTTATATCCTGCAACTTTACTATATTCATTGATTAGCTCTAGTAATTTTCTGGTGGAGTCTTTGGGTTTTCTATGTAGAGGATCATGTCATCTGAAGCAGTGAGAGTTTTACTTCTTCCTTTCCAATTTGGATTCCTTTTATTTCTTTTTCTGCTCTGATTGCTGTGGGCAAAACTTCCAAGACTACGTTGAATAGTAGTGGTGAGAGTGGGCACCCTTGTCTTGTTCCTGACTTTAGGGGAAATGCTTTCAACTTTTCACCATTGAGAATAATGTTTGCTGTGGGTTTATCATATATGGCTTTTATTATGTTGAGGTATGTTCCTTCTATGCCTGATTTCTGGAGGATTTTTATCATAAATGGATGTTGAATTTTGTCAAAGGCTTTCTCTGCATCTATTGAGATAAGCATATGGTTTTTATCTTTCAATTTGTTAATGTGGTGTATCACATTGATTGATTTGTGAATATTGAAGAATCTTTGCATCCCTGGGATAAAGCTCGCTTGGTCATGATGCATACATCTTTTTAATATGTTGTTGGATTCTGTTTGCTAGAATTTTGTTGAGGATTTTTGCATCTATATTCATCAGTGATATTGGCCTGTAGTTTTCTTTTTTTGTGGCATCTTTGTCTGGTTTGGGCATTAGTGTGATGGTGGCCTCATAGAATGAGTTTGGAAGTTTACCTTCCTCTGCAATTTTCTGGAAGAGTTTGAGTAGGATAGGTGTTAACTCTTCTATAAATTTTTGGTAGACTTCAGCTGTGAGGCCATCTGGTCTCCTGGGCTTTTGTTTGTTGGAAGATTTTTTATTACAGTTTTGATTTCTGTGCTTGTGATGGGTCTGTTAAGACTTTCTATTTCTTCCTGGTCCAGTTTTGGAAAGTTATACTTTTCTAAGAATTTGTCCATTTCTTCCAAGTTGTCCATTTTATTGGCATATAGTTGCTGATATTCGTCTCTTATGATCCTTTGTATTTCTGTGTTGTCTGCTGTGATTTCTCCATTTTCATTTCTAATTTTGTTGATTTGATTCTTCTCCTTTTTTCCCTCGATGATTCTGGCTAATGGTTTGTCTATTTTATTTATCTTCTCAAAGAACCAGCTTTTAGCTTTGTTGAATTTGACTATTGTTTCCTTTGTTTCT
The DNA here is from genome assembly GCF_055505025.1 of Bos grunniens. Lineage (NCBI taxonomy): Eukaryota > Metazoa > Chordata > Mammalia > Artiodactyla > Bovidae > Bos > Bos grunniens. The sequence goes on from NC_141192.1 coordinate 44,476,892, forward strand.
TTTGCATTTATTTCTGCCCTAATTTTTATAATTTCTTTCCTTCTACTAATGCTGGGGCACTTCATTTCTTCTTTTTCTAGTTGCTTTATGTGTAGAGTTAGGTTATTTGGTTTTTCTCCTGTTTCTTGAGGCAGGCTTGTATTGCTATGAACTTTCCCTTTAGCACTGCTTTTACTAAAGTCCATAGGTTTTGGGTTGTTGTGTTTTCATTTTCATTTGTTTCTATGCAGATTTTGATTTTTAAAAATTTCTTCTGTGATTTGTTAGTTATTCAGAAGTGTGTTGTTTACCCTCCATATGTTTGTACTTTTAATAGTTTTTCTGCTGTAGTTGACATCTAATCTTACCACATTGTGGTCAGAAAAGATGCTTGGAATGATTTCAATTTTTTTTTTAAATTTACCAAGGCTAGATTTAGGGCCCAGAATGTGATCTATCTGGAGAAGTTTCCGTGTGCACTTGAGAAAAAGGTGAAATTCATTGTTTTAGGGTGAAATGTGCTATAGATATCAATTAGGTCTAACTGGTCCATTGTATCATTTAAAGTTTGTTTTTTCTTGCTAATTTTCTGTTTAGTTGATCTATCCATAGATGTGAGTGAGGTATTAAAGTCTCCCACTATTATTGTGTTACTGTTAATTTCCCCTTTCATACTTGTTAGCATTTGCCTTACATATTGCGGTAATCCTATGTTGGGTGCATATATATTTATAATTGTTATATCTTCTTCTTGGATTGATCCTTTGATCATTATGTAGTGTCCTTCTTTATCTCTTTACACGCCCTTTATTTCAAAGTCTATTTTATCTGATATGAGTATTGCTACTCCTACTTTCTTTTGGTCTTCATTTGCGTGAAATATCTTTTTTCAGCCCTTCACTTTCAGTCTGTATGTGTCCCTAGGTTTTAGGTGGGTCTCTTGTAGACAGCGTACATAGGTGTCCTGTTTTTTTATCCTTTCAGCCAGTCTTTGTCTTTTGGTTGGGGCATGCAACCCATTACATTTAAGGTAATTATTGATAAGTATGATCCTGTTGCCACTTACTTTGTTGTTTTGGGTTTGAGTTTATAAACCTTTTCTGTGTTTTCTGTCTAGAGAAGATCCTTTAGCATTTGTTGAAGAGCTGGTTTAGTGGTGCTGTATTCTCTGAGCTTTGTGGGTCTGTAAAGCTTTTGATTTCTCCTTCATATTTGAATGAGATCCTTGCTGGGTATAGTAATCTGGATTGTAGGTTTTTCTCTTTGCAATGCCAAACATTGTTAAACTACTGTACAATTGCGTTCATTCCACATGTTAGCAAGGTTATGCTCAAAATCTTTTAAGCTAGGATTGAGGAATACATGAACCAAGAATTTCCAGATGTACAATCTGGGTTTTGAAGATGCAGAAAAACCAGAGATCAAATTGCCAACATTCACTGGATCATGGAGAAAGCAAGGGAATTCCAGAATAAATATCTGTTTCTGCTTCATTGACTACACTAACTAAAGCCTTTGACTGTGTGCATCACAAAATTCTTAAAAGAGGTGGGAGTACCAGAGCACCTTATCTGTCCTCCAAAAAACCTGTATGCAGGTCAAGAAGCAGCAATTATAATTGGACATAGAGGAGTGGACTGGTTCAAAATTAAGAAAAGAGTACATCAAGGGTGTGTATTGTCACCCTGCTTATTTAACTACTATGCAGAGTACATCATGTGAAATATTGGGCCTGATGAATCACAAGCTGGAATCAAGATTACTGGGAGAAATATCAAAAACCTCAATACTCAGATAATAGCACTCTAATGGCAGAAAGTGAAGAGGAACTAAAGAGTATCTTGATGAGGGTGAAAGAGACAAATGAAAAAACTGGCTTGAAACTCAACATTCAAAAAACCAAAATCATAGCATCTGATCCCATCACTTCATGTAAATAGATGGGGGGAAAGTGAAAGCAGTGACAGATATTTATTTTTTTCTTCAGCTCTAAAATCACTGCAGGTTGTAACTGCAGCTGTAAAATTAAAAGATGCTTGCTCCTTGGAAGGAAAGCTATGACAAATCTAGACAGCATATTAAAAAGCAAAGACATCACTCAGCCGACAAAGATTCATATAGTCAAACCTATGGTTTTTCCAGTAGTCATCTACAGATGTGAGCACTGGTCCATAAAGAAGACTGAGTACCAAAGAATTGCTTTCAAATTGTGGTGCTGGAGAAGACTTGAGAGTCCCTTGGACTTCAAAGAGATCAAACCAGTCAATCCTAAAGGAAATCAACTCTGAGTATTCATTGGAAGGACTGATGCTGAAGCTCCAATACTTTGGCCACCTGCTGCAAAGAGCCAGTTCAGTTCAGTTCAGTTCAGTTGCGCAGTCATGTCCGACTCTTTGTTACCCCATGAACCACAGCACTCCAGGCCTCCCCGTCCATCACCAACTCCCGGAGTTCACTCAAATTCATGACCTTCGAGTCGGTGATACCATCCAGCTATCTCATCCTCTGTTGTCCCCTTCTCCTCCTGCCCCCAATCCCTCCCAGCATCAGGGTCTTTTCTAATGAGTCAACTCTTCACATGAGGTGGTATTGGAGTTGCAGCTTCAGCATCAGTCCTTCTAATGGACACCCAGGACCGATCTCCTTTAGGATGGACTGACTGGATGTCCTTGCAGTCCAAGGGACTCTCAAGAGTCTTCTCCAACACCACAGTTAAAAATTCTTCGGTGCTCAGCTTTCTTCACAGTCAAACTCTCACATCCATACATGACCATAGGAAAAACCATAGCCTTGACTAGACGGACCTTTGTTGGCAAAGTAATATCTCTGCTTTTCAATATACTATTTAGGTTGGTCATAACTTTCCTTCCAAGGAGTAAGCATCTTTTAATTTCATGGCTACAATCACAATCTGCAGTGATTTTGCAGCCCCCCAAAATAAAATCTGTCACTGTTTCCACTGTTTGTCCATCTATTTCCCATGAAGTGATGGCACCAGGTGCCATGATCTTAGTTTTCTGAATGTTGAGCTTTAAGCCAACTTTTCCCACTCTCCTCTTTCACTTTCATCAAGAGGCTTTTTAGTTCCTCTTCACTTTCTGCCATAAGGGTGGTGTCATCTGCATATCTGAGGTTATTGATATTTCTCTCAGCAATCTTGATTCCAGCTTGTGCTTCTTCCAGCCCAGTGTTTCTCATGATGTACTCTGCACATAAGTTCAATAAGCAGGGTGACAATATACAGCCTTGATGTACTCCTTTCCCTATTTGGAACCAGTCTGTTGTTCCGTGTCCAGTTCTAACTGTTGCTTCCTGACATGCATATAAGTTTCTTAAGAGGCAGGTCAGGTGGTCTGGTATTGCCATCTCTTTCAGAATTTTCCACAGTTTATTGTGATCCACACAGTCAAAGGCTTTGGCATAGTCAGTAAAGCAGAAATATATGGGTTTTTTTTTGAACTCCCTTGCTTTTTCCATGATCCAGCAGATGTTGGCAATTTGATCTCTGGTTCCTCTGCCTTTTCTAAAACCAGCTTGAACATCTGGAAGTTCACGGTTCACGTATTGTTGAAGCCTGGTTTGGAGAATTTTGAGCATTACTTTACTAGTGTGTGAGATGAGTGCAATTGTGTGGTAGTTTGAGCATTCTTTGCCATTGCCTTTCTTTGGGACTGGAATGAAAACTGACCTTTTCCAGTCCTATAGCCAATTCTGAGTTTTCCAAATTTGCTGGCATATTGAGTGCAGCACTTTCACAGCATCATCTTTCAGGATTTGAAATAGCTCAACTGGAATTCCATCACCTCCACTAGCTTTGTTCGTAGTGATGCTTTCTAAGGCCCACTTGACTTCACATTCCAGGGTGTCTGGCTCTAGGTGAGTGATCATGCCATCGTGATTATCTTGGTCATGAAGATCTTTTTTATACAGTTTTTCTTTTTATTCTTGCCACCTCTTCTTAATATCTTCTGCTTCTTTTCGGTCCATACCATTTCTGTCCTTTATCGAGCCCATCTTTTTTCATGAAAATTCCCTTGGTATCTCTAATTTTCTTGAAGAGATCTCTAGTCTTTCCCATTCTGTTGTTTTCCTCTATTTCTTTGCACTGATCACTGAGGAAGGCTTTCTTATCTCTCCTTGCTATTCTTTGGAACTCTGCATTCAGATGCTTATATCTTTCCTTTTCTCCTTTGCTTTTCGCTTCTCTCCTTTTCATAGCTATTTATAATGCCTCCTCAGACAGCCATTTTGCTTTTTTGCATTTCTTTTCCATGGGGATGGTCTTGATCCCTGTCTCCTGTACAATGTCATGAACCTCTGTCCATAGTTCTTCAGGCACTCTGTCAGATCTAGTCCATTAAATCTATTTCTCATTTCCACTGTATAATCATAAGGGATTTGATTTAGGTCATACCTGAATGGTCTAGTGGTTTTCCCTACTTTCTTCAATTTAAGTCTGAATTTGACAATAAGGAGTTTATGATCTGAGCCACAGTCAGCTCCTGGTCTTGTTTTTGCTGATTGTATAGAGCTTCTCCATCTTTGGCTGCAAAGAATATAATCAATCTGATTTTGGTGTTGACCATATGGTGATGTCCATGTGTAGGGTCTTCTCTTGTGTTGTTGGAAGAGAGTGTTTGTTATGACCAGTGCATTCTCTTGGCAAAACTCTATTAGCCTTTGCCCTGCTTCATTCTGTATTCCAAGGCCAAATTTGCCTGTTACTCCAGGTGTTTCTTGACTTCCTACTTTTGCATTCCAGTCTCCTATAATGAAAAGGACATCTTTTTTGGGTGTTAGTTCTAAAAGATCTTGTAGGTCTTCATAGAACCGTTCAACTTCAGCTTCTTCAGTGTTACTGGTTGTGGCATAGGCTTGGATTACCATGGTATTGAGTGATTTGCCTTGGAAACGAACAGAGAGCATTCTGTCATTTTTGAGATTACATCTAAGTACTGCATTTCAGACTCTTTTGTTGACCATGATGGCTACCTTCTTCTTCTAAGGGATTCCTGCCCACAATAGTGGGTATAATGGTCATTTGAGTTAAATTCACCCATTCCAGTCCATTTTAGTTCACTGATTCCTACAATGTCAATGTTCACTTTTGCCATCTCCTGTTTGACTACTTCCAATTTGCCCTGAATCATGGACTTGACATTCCAGGTTCCTATGCAATATTGCTCTTTACAGCATCAGACCTTGCTTCTATCACCAGTCACATCCACAACTGGTCATTGTTTTTGCTTTGGCTCCTTCCCTTCATTATTTCTGGAGTTATTTCTCCAGTGATCTCCAGTAGCATATTGGGCACCTACCAACCCAGGGAGTTCTCCTTTCAGTATCCTATCGTTTTTGCCTTTTCATACTGTTCATGGGGTTCTCAAGGCAAGAATACTGAAGTGGTTTGCCATTCCCTTCTCCAGTGGACCACATTGTGTCAGACCTCTCCACCATGACCCTCCTGTCTTGGGTGGCCCCACATAGCATGGCTTAGTTTCTTTGAGTCAGACAAGGCTGTGGTCCGTGTGATCATATTGGCTAGTTTTCTGTGATTATGGTTTCAGTGTGTCTGCCCTCTGATGCCCTCTCACAACACCTACCGTCTTACTTGGGTTTCTCTTACCTTGGACGTGGGGTATCTCTTCACAGCAGTTCAAGCAAAGTGCAGCCGCTGCTCCTTACCTTGGATGAGGGGTATCTCCTCATGGCCGCCCCTCCTGACCTTGGACGTGGAGTAGAGGCAACTCATCAGAAAAGACCCTGATGCTGGGAAAGTTTGAATGGAGCGGCAGAAGACAAGATGGTTAGATAGCATCAGTGACTTAATGGACATCAATTTGAGAAACCTCCGGGAAATAGTGGAGGACAGAGGAGCCTGGTATGTTGCAGTCCTTGGTGTCAGAAAGAGTTGGATATGACTTAGCAATTGAGCAACAACTATAGAAGTTACTTGTAATTTTGTCTGGGTGATGTAAGTATTTTTGTCTTTGGTGCTTAAGTAATTTTTTAATCTTCTAAAATGAGCACAAATTAATTTTAGAAATAAAAGCAATATTTAATGGAAACAACAGAAAGCCTTTCTCTTCTAGAAGTGATGCCCCCTCAAGTTATTACTGCTCCTTCACCCCTGCATTCCTTCAATGGATTGCACTGTTTCTGCACTTAGTTCTGTTCATTCATCTGGTCATTGTTCATGATCTGTTCCCAGTTTAAGCAGATTACTGATTCCACTCCCTCCAGTGCTGCATTCACCATCCATTCTCTGCTCTCACCTTGGCTTCCCCAAAGCATTGAAAAGTGTTGACATTGTTAAATTCTTCTTTCTTGAGACTGTCTCCTCCCTGTCCTCCCACAGAATAACTCATTTTCCTACAGATGTTTATTGAGTACTTGATCTGTGTAGGCAGTGTTACAAGTTGCTGGGATACATAGATGAAAAGTAAGGGGCAAATACCCTCTTCCTCACGAAACTTATCTTCTGATGGGTGAGGGTGGAGGGGGATGAGAAAATATAAACAAGAAGCATAATGAATGAGTTAAATCATATGATTTTGTAGGTGATAAAGGTTATGGGGAAACAAACCCAGGTTAGGAAGGTGCCAGGCAGTCTGTGGTGGTTCTATTAATAACAAGATGGCAGCAAAGCCTCACTGTGAACATGATATATGAATAAAGACATATGTGGTGAAGAGAATCACAGAGCATCACTGGGGGAATCAGGGAAAGAGTGGTCCCGGTAGGGCAACTGCAGAGGTACAACCTGGAAGCCTGGGTGGGCTGGTGGCTGGAAGGGCAGAGGGAAGTGAGGCCTGAAGGAATGGGCTGTGCAGGCTTGTGAAGACTGGGCTCTTCCTCTTCTTCAAGGGCTCAGAGAGGTAAGGCAGGATCTGACTTTTCCTTGAGAACAGAGGAGAGAGGGTGTTTGGGCAGATGCAGGAGGACCATGAATGGCCTCTGCAGGCAAATAATGTGCCAGGTAGGTGGAGGGGAGATGTTCCTGTGCTCTGGAGTCAGCTTGAGGACACAGCCCAACCTTCAATCTCAGCCCTTTGCTGCCAGCACTCTGTCCTGCTCTGTCCCCCTCTCTCTCTGCAAAATATCCCTTGGTAAACTTGTATATTTAGATGTGCCACTGAAAATATCAATAAACAGTCTATAACAGGAATAGGGAAGTTTTATTTGAGATACACTGAGGACTATAGCCTGGAATACAACCTCTCAAAGAACACTGAGGAGCTGCTCCAGAGAAGAATGGTTTTCAACACAATTTCAAGTCTTGTCAGAAAAAAGAACATCAAAACAAGTTAGGGGTATACCTTGAAGGCTTCACAAAAAACAGACGAGACGTACACAGCAGTATGGCCTTGAATTAGACGAGACGTACACAGCAGTATGGCCTTGGCACCTGGTAAGGGGTCTTATCATGGAAGGGAGTCGAGCATTGCCTCCCAGGAAGTGAGGAATTCAATCTTTATTTAACGTGGACTCTCTTTACTGCTGGTCATTGCACCCTTTCCTTTAACAATTAAAGCAGATGTACAAGGATGTTTGATAGGACACAAACAGGCTGTTTTAGTTACATAAAATTCAAGTTAACTATATGTCTGTATTTCTTTTGCTGCCCTGCACGTAGGATCATGGGTACTATCTTCCCAGATTCCATATATATGCGTTAATATATGATATTTGTTTTTCTTTCTGACTTACTTCACTCTGTAAAATAGGCTCTATGTTCATCCACCTCATTAGAACTGACTCAAATGCATTCTTTTTTAGAGCTGAGTAATATTTCATTGTGTGTATGTACCACAGACATAAAGAACAGACGTTTGGACACAGTGGGAGAAGGAGAGGGTGGAATGGTTTGAGAGAATAGTATGGAAACGTGTACATTACCATACGTAAAATCGAGAGCCAGTGGGAGTTTGGTGTATGACACAAAGAACCCAGAACTGGTGTTCCATGACCACCTGGGGGGATGGGATGCGCAGGGAGGTAGGAGAGGAGTCCAGGAGGGAGGGGTCACATGTATTCCTATGGGTGATTCATGTTGATGTATGGCAGAGGCCATCACGATATTGTAAATTAACAATCCTCCAATTAAAATAAATATTTTTTAATTCAAGTTAACTCATTTACAAGCCAGAACAACTTCCCCAGACCTCAGTATATGAACATTTCTTTTTATCAAGTGGCTGCCTAAGTTCTCATGGCCAGGCAGGGGGCTCTTCCTTCTCCTTCCAGCTCTAGGCCACTCTGACACCCCAGACGGAGTGCCATGACCATCATTCTTGCTCCTGGACCTTGTTTCAAGCCCAGACTGGGTCTGGGTCTCTTGGTCCCAGTCCCTAGGTGGGTCAGGACAGCTCTTCCCTGTCCTGAGAACAGAAATGAGCCCTGGACTCCCATTCAGTATAGGAAGGATGATGCCTCCCATAGTACATTCTTATCTATTATCCCATTATTTAATTTGATGCCCATGATAACCCTGGAATCTAGATGTGGCAGACAGAATCACACTCCTGTATGAATTAGGTAACTAACAGATTGATTGACTTGCTGAGTGATGGTGGGAGTGTGGGACAGAGACAGGACTAGAGTTCAAGTCTCTGCGCTCCTCATCAATGGTACCTGCTGACTAATTTCACTAAGTCCTGGGGTCCTCATCAAGCCGAGGACCATCTTAAAGCAAAGGTCAGAGCATCTTGGTTTGCCATGCATTTTGTAAAAGAAAGGCTGTGAACCCAAGTCAGTGTCACAGGACTGGTCAATGTTGCCCTGGAGCTCAGCTCAGACACTCCCAGCAGGGGCCTCCCTCCTCCAGCTGCCCCCAATCCATCTGTGGTCTATGCCAAGGGGAAGACACCTGCCCCTTTTCCTTGAGAGTGATATTTACTTTGCTTAGAGGAGGAAATGAGTTGACAGCTGGAGCTTTACTCGAGAGTCCAGAGTCCAGACAGGCTGCTTATGGGCTGTGTGGTAGAATCCCTGTGGCTGATGAAGACCTTAGACTGCAAGGATGATAAAGACTAACTGCTATACTCTGTTCAGTCGCCCAGTCGTGTCTGACTCTTCGCGACCCTATGAATTGCAGCACACCAGGCCTCCCTGTCCATGACCAGCTCCTGGAGTTCACTCAAACTCACGTCCATCAAGTCGATGATGCCATCCAACCATCTCATCCTCTGTCATCCCCTTCTCCTCCTGCCCCCAATCCCTCTGAGCATCAGATCTTTTCCAATGAGTCAATTCTTCTCATGAGGTAGCCAAAGTACTGGAGTTTCAGCTTTAGCATCATCCTTCCAAAGAAATCCCAGAACTGATCTCCTTCAGAAAGGACTGGTTGGATCTCCTTGCAGTCCAAGGGACTCTCAAGAGTCTTCTCCAACACCACAGTTCAAAAGCATCAATTCTTCGGCGCTCAGCTTTCTTCACAGTCCAACTCTCACATTCATACATGACCACTGGAAAAACCATAGCCTTGACTAGATGGACTTTTGTTGGTAAAGTAATGTCTCTGCTTTTGAATATGCTATCTAGGTTGGTCATAACTTCTCTTCCAAGGAGTAAGTGTTTTAATTTCATGGCTGCGGTCACCATCTGCAGTGATTTTGGAGCCCGAAAAAATAAAGTCTGACACTGTTTCCACTATTTCCCAGTCTATTTCCCATGAAGTGATGGGACCAGATGCCATGATCTTCGTTTTCTGAATGTTGAGCTTTAAGCCAACTTTTTCACTCTCCTCTTTCACTTTCATCAAGAGGCTTTTTAGTTCCTCTTCACTTTCTGCCATAAGGGTGGTGTCATCTGCATATCCGAGGTTATTGATATTTCTCCCAGCAGTCTTGATTCCAGCTTGTGCTTCTTCCAGCCCAGCATTTCTCATGATGTACTCTGCATAGAAGTTAAATAAGCAGGGTGACAATATACAGCCTTGACGAACTCCTTTTCCTATTTGGAACCAGTCTGTTGTTCCATGTCCAGTTCTAACTGTTGCTTCCTGACCTGCATACAGGTTTCTTAAGAGGCAGGTCAGGTGGTCTGGTATTCCCATCTCCTTCAGAATTTTCCACAGTTTATTGTGATCCACAGTCAAAGGCTTTGGCATAGTCAATAAAGCAGAAATAGGTGTTTTTCTGGAACTCTCTTGCTTTTTCCATGATCCAGCGGATGTTGGCAATTTGATCTCTGGTTCCTCTGCCTTTTCTAAAACCAGCTTGAACATCTGGAAGTTCATGGTTCACGTATTGCTGAATCCTGGTTTGGAGAATTTTGAGCATTACTTTACTAGCGTGTGAGATGAGTGCAATTGTGCGGTAGTTTGAGCATTATTTGGCATTGCCTTTCTTTGGGACTGGAATGAAAACTGACCTTTTCCAGTCCTGTGGCCACTGCTGAGTTTTCCAAATTTGCTGGCTTATTGAGTGCAGCACTTTCACAGCATCATCTTTCAGTATTTGGAATAGCTCAACTGGAATTCCATCACCTCCACTAGCTTTGTTTGTAGTAATGATTTCTAAGGCCTACTTGACTTCACATTCCAGGATGTCTGGCTCTAAGTGAGTGATCATACCATCGTGATTATCTTGGTCATGAAGATCTTTTTTGTACAGTTCTTCTGTGTATTCGTGCCACCTCTTCTTAATATCTTCTGCTTCTGTTAGGTCCATACCATTTCTGTCCTTTAACGAGCCCATCTTTGCATGAAATCTTGGTATCTCTAATTTTCTTGAAGAGATCTCTAGTCTTTCCAATTCTGTTGTTTTCTTCTATTTGCATTGATCGCTGAGGAAGGCTTTCTTATCTCTTCTTGCTATTCTTTGGAACTCTGCATTCAGATGCTTATATCTTTCCTTTTCTCCTTTGCTTTTCATTTCTCTTCTTTTCACAGCTGTTTGTAAGGCCTCCCCAGGCAGCTATTTTGCTTTTTTGCATTTCTTTTCCATGGGGATCATCTTGATCCCTGTCTCCTGTACAATGTCATGAACCTCAGTCCATAGTTCATCAGGCACTCTATCTATCAGATCTAGGCCCTTAAATCTATTTCTCACTTCCACTGTATAATCATAAGGGATTTGATTTAGGTCATACCTGAATGATCTAGTGGTTTTCCCTCCTTTCTTCAATTTAAGTCTGAATATGGCAATAAGGAGCTCATGATCTGAGCTACAGTCAGCTCCCGGTCTTGTTTTTGCTGACTGTATAGCGCTTCCCCATCTTTGGCTGCAAAGAATATAATCAATTTGATTTCGGTGTTGACCATCTGGTGATGTTCATGTGTAGAGTATTCTCTTGTGTTGTTGGAAGAGGGTGTTTGCTATGACCAGTGTGTTCTCTTGGCAAAACTCTATTAGTCTTTGACCTGCTTCATTCTGTATTCCAAGGCCAAATTTGCCTGTTACTCCAGGTGTTTTTTGACTTCCTACTTTTGCATTCCAGTCACTTATAATACTCCACTCAGGCTATCATTAATTTAGAATTTGAAAAGGGAAGGAATCTTGTTTTTTTCCAGCTATTCAAGCCAGAAGCCACCTTTAGGCAGTGATTACTTCTCACATTTCCATCAAAACCACATCTCCATGTAGGTAGCTTCATCTCACCATGGCAGCCCTTCTCCCTGACCCATTCCCATTGTGAGAGCCGTTGGAGCACAGCCGCTATGCCTGGAGGTGAGTGACGTCTTTGTGGGAGGGAGGGGCACCTGTGGTAAGAGCTCCTTCTTCTCCAGGTGCTGCCTCTGTGCCATGAAGGCGAACAGTCTGGTGTTGGACTCAGCTTCCTGACAGGTGGTCCTCCTGGGATGGGGCTGGGCTTCCACCAACGGGCACAGCAGATGGGCTGCCAGAGTTTCGAGTCCTGGTCACAGCACAGGGGCTGCTGCCATAACCGTTATGTCTCTGGGGGACCAGCGCGGAAGGATTTCCTTCTCCTGCAGCCTCAAGGGCCTGCTTGTCACCTTCTAGAACTGAGGGTAATCAAGGGAGAGAATGCCCTTTTCTAGCCCATCGAATAAGACCCAGAAAACTGGTCTTCTTTCAGTGCAGCGATCATTAGTCAGACATAGGTCTGAGGTTTGTGGTCGAAAAGACAGCTCTAACACAAAAAGGATGATGATGTAAATAAACATGCTAAAGTCATCTATGAGTTTGAGAAAGCTCTGGGAGATGCTGAAGGACAGGGAAGCCTGGCGTGCTGCAGTCCATGGGGTTGCAAATAGTCAGACTCGACTGAGCAACTGAACAACAACAAATCCAGTCAAACAGTGTGTCAGCTGGAGGTCTGGCCATCTGTGAGGAGTCAATAGGAGGAGGTCATGGGAAAGGAAAGTGCGGGTGCCCAGTTGGGGAGAACGTCCTCTTTGGAGAACTTTGGCACAGTAAACGTGAAGCCAGGATCACCTTGACCATTAAGGTCACCAACAAGTCCCTGGCAGTATTCCAGCCAGTGAGCCATGGGCCATTAAGACTCCTCAGCTGTTGAAGTGAGTAGTTGTGATGGAGAAGGTCCTGTCTCAGCACCCCTGCTCCCCTTGCTGGTGGCACCAAGAACCTGGCAAGAGCCCTTTCCTGGTCACTTCCAACCCCTGTCCCAGGTAGGGAGGGGGTGGGGCCCAAATGCTTTCCAAGTGTCTCTCATCCCTCCCACCCCTTCTGCCAGCCCAGTGGCCTGGCATCAGGGGTTCCCCAGAATGGACCCAACGCCCTCCTGTTATTTTCTGGAAAGTCCAGCCAAGAAGAGGTAACAGGGCCCCCGGCTCCTTGTATGACTCCCAGCCTCTGGACTGGGCCACCTACCCACCTGGCCACCCCACCTCAGAACCCCTTCCCCAGCGCAGCCACTCCCTGCTCCCTGTCCTGTCCTCTTCTTTTGTATTTGGAAACAACATGTTGTAGTAAACCCTGAGATGGATATTTAAAAAAAAAAAAAAAAGAAAGAAATCTTCTCAGCCAACTGAGAGGCAATCACAAAAGTCACGTGAGAAAATAACTCAAACGTCATTTGGAATCAACACTTTACTAGGAGCACACCTTTCAGCCACAGACAGATTTAGATTTAAATTTAGAAATGCTGGAGACATCCAACCCATAGGAAGACCACCTTAAGGTGGCCTGTGGTTGAGGTGTTGACAGACAATTTTCCATCAATTTCTCATATTTCTTCACATCTTGTGGGCAGAAGCATGACTGCCTTTGCTCTAGACCACCTTTCCAGGGATTTTGGAAAACTGAGACAGAGTCTCCCCTCAGAGTCGAGGTCAGCCTTCTTTACTTTCAGAAGACAAGCAGGATCATTGCCTCTAGAAAAAATTTCAGCTCCCGAGCTCAGGGCTCCTGCCCTGTCACCACCACGCGTGCTGGTGCCACCCAGGATCTTCACATCCCACTGTGGGGACTGGCACTTGGGGAACCAGTCAGGGCTGGAACTCTGCATTCTACTCCTGCTGTGAGTGCCTCTGCCCCAGGCGTCTCGTATCTTTTGCCAGCAAAACCCACCAAACCTGTGAGTTTGAAAGTAGGCTAAAATCTTAGACTCCTCACAATTCTTGAAATAAGCACTCTGTTCATATTTAGTGTTTAAGTTTTTTCGGTCCTTAATGGATATTGGCCTATGCAAGTAAGAGACCAGCTTTGTGATTCCATAGTAAAATTAAGTGATTTATACTTATGGTCCTTAATTTGATATTTACTATAACAGTGAACAGTGTAGGAATGTTTAAGAAGATCTAGATGAATCCTGTTTATAATCATAATTCTAATTAATAATTAAATCTAATTATTTATGAAAATTACCTAAAGACCCTGGAGAGGTTTGGTTTACCCATTAGAACTGTGTTATTGTTACTGTTCAGTCACTAAGTTTTGTCCAACTCTTTGGGACCCCATGGACCACAGCATGCCAGGCTTCCCCGTCCTTCACTTCTCCCAAAGTTTGCTCAAACTCATGTCCATTGAATCAGGGATGCACCCATCTCATCTTCTGTCACCCACCTCTCCTCTTGCTCTCAGTCTTTCCCAGCATCAGGGTCTTTTCCAATGAGTCGACTCTTCACATCAGATGGCCAAAGTATTAGAGCTTCAGCTTCAGCATCAGTCCTTCCAATGAATATCCAGGGATTTCCTTTAGGACTGGCTGGTTTGAATCTCCTTGCTGGGAGATCCAAGAGATTCTCAAGAGTCTTCTCCAGCACCACAATTTGAAAACCTCAATTCTTTGGTGCTCAGTCTTCTTTATCATCCAACTCTTACAATCATATTAGGTCATTAAATTACCTTAAAAAGGAAATAAAATATATTACACTTGTAAATCCCAGTTTAAATGTCTGAAGGAGTTGGTGATGGACGGGGAAGCCTGGCATGCTGCAGTCCATGGGGTCGCAAAGAGTCGGACAAGAATGAGCGACTGAAATGAACTCACTCCTTCTCTAACAATAAGAGTGTCAAACAAAGTAACTTTTATTGGACTCAGCAAAGAACAAACATCACAGGCCAACTAAGTAGACCTCTGCCTTCTTTAAGTCTTTGAGGTGGCATCTAGCCCAGAAAGAGACATTACTTCTGATTTTCTATCTTAGCTGCAATGCGGAAGTTTCAAGTTTCCACTTGGCTTTTCTTAGCACCGTGGTTCTTAATCTATGAGTGTTTTCAAGCTGAAAATAATGTCTATTCCAATTATAAACTCAGGGACCAGGAAAATGAACACCAGGTGGTATGTGATCCCCTGGACCTCTAGGAGATGGATTCAGAGCCAGAATTTCCCCACATCAACAAGAGGGCTGTGATGGATTTTGGATTTTGTGGCATCGGTTTCAGTTCAGATCTTGTACTCACAGATCTTTGAGGATATGAAACATTCCATCCTTCAGGAGAAGTGGTCCTAGGGCCTGTTGGTCCTAGATGAAGATAATCACTACTGTGTAAACTTTCTGTGACATTGCAGGGTTATTCCCCAAGGACACCCATCTCCCCTTCAGTAGATTGGCTATCTGACAAGTGGCTCAGAAATGGAAACTGGGCAAAGGATCCTGATTTTCCATTGCAGCAGCTGGTATCAGTCTCTGGCTCACCTGCTTTTGGTCTTCAGTTACACAGCTCAAGCAGTGCTCCAATCTCACTGTTGGGAATACCATGGTCTGTGAATCACTGCTCCCTTGAAAGTGAAAGTGTTTGTTAGTCGCTCATCATGGCTGATTCTTTGCAACCCCATTGACTGTAGCCCCCCAGGCTCCTCTGTCTATGGAATTCTCCTGCAACAATACTGCAGTGGGTAGCCATTCCCCTCTCCAGGGAATCTTCCTGACCCATGGATCGAACCCTGGTCTCCTGCATTGCAGATGTATGCCTTACTATCTGAGCCACCAGAGAAGCCCCCAATGTTCTTAGTCTTGCAAATAAGAGTCCAGGTCGCCTTTTCAACTTTTCTACAGCTATGATAGCTGTCCACCTTGCCTTTGATGGTTAAGTGCTGTCAACTCTCCTGTACTCTTCCCAAAATCTGTCATCCCCAGACACCAGGAAGTCCAGACCCAGAGCAGCACAGAAAGGCCAATTGTCAGGTCAATTTCAACCAGGCTGGCCACCCCTTGCTGGCATGTTCCTTATTTTACTAGTGAAGATCATGCCCTCTGGGCCCTCCCAGAGACTGGTTAGTTGGTAGACAATCTGACCTTATTTGTCTGCTTCCCTCACTGAGCGTTCTGCCTCTGCTGCTACCCAGGCAGTTCTAGCATTCACATCTCATTTTCTCAAGGCCAGCATCATTTTTGAGCTGCAGGGGGCTATCTCAGCAGCAGTCAGGACTGGCTCTCAGTGCCCCTGCCAGGATACACATCCTGAGTCCTAGGGGACTGCCTGAATATCAATAACCTCTCTTTTATCCATGCTTATATCTTACCCCAAGCCCAGTCCATTCAAAATTCATTTCCAGATGTGACCTCCTGGGTCGTGTCAGTATGTGTGAGTGAGGTTCTGTGACCTTTTCTTAAGTGTGACAGAGTCTCTCTCATCTGCCAGGCCAAGCTGTGGGAGGCCTTAGTATTGGCCTGGAGCAGGATTGGTACTCTATGGCCCATTGCTCAAATACAGCCTGTTTTTATAAATAAGGTTTTGTTGGAATCCAGCCACACCCATTTGTTTGCATATTATCTATGCTGCCTTTGAAAAAGCAGGCTTAGAGCTGAAGCTCCAATACTTTTTGGCCACGTGATGTGAAGAGCCAGCTCATTGGAAAAGACCCTGATGCTGGGAAAGACTGAAGCCAAGAGAAGTGGGTGACAAAGGATGAGATGGTTGAATGGCATCACCAACTCAACAGACATGAATTTGAGCAAACTCCAGGAGACAGTGAAGGACAGGGAAGCCTGGCATGCTGCAGTCCATGGGGTTGCAAAGATTCAGACACAACTTAGCGATTGAACAATAACAACATGATACTTTTGGACATAGTGGAAGAATTGAGTAGTTATGACAGAGACTGTTCTGCAAAGCCTAAAATATCTATCACGTGCCCCTTTATAGGAAAAGTGTGCTGACCTAGAAGCTGTGCAGGCTGCTGAGGCGATCTGGAGAAGGGTGAGCATCACCTGCAAGGCCTCTGCCTCAGCAGAGAACTCTGTATGGTCTCAAAGAAAAGGATGCTGCAGCTGTCTACAGGATGAATGGGCCTCATCTTCAAGCCCAGAGAGTCCCAGGGACTCCAAGGATTGAGAACTATCAAGCACATCTACCTAGATGTCCCCATTCTAGGTCCCTGGGGTCCACTAAATCAGACCCTTGACTTTAGCATAAGATATTCAGTAGGGTCATGGCTTCACACTTCCCTGTATTTTTATCAGCAGGGTATGCCATCCAGCCACAGTACATAGTCCTTTTAGGTGCTGCCACCAAGGACTTCTGGCTTCTAATTTTGGCTTACTTAGATGGTTGGCTTGTTTGAGCTGCCATTTCGTTCTCCAGTGCATCCATTTGCCTAACAATCCCCAGCCATCCCCATAGCCCTTACAGTTACCATGGCCATCACACCTCTCAAATGCTAGTGATCCTGCATCTTCTGTCACCTGCAACCCATCCTGTACCAGTCAGGCTCAGTCAGGAATCATATACCCGACCAGTGATTCCTACAGAAAGAATTTAATTTAGAAAATTTTAAACCAGGTATTGAGGAACTAGGCAGGTAAATGCGGGCTGTGGGGCATGCACACACCCATCTCCCCCAGGCGCCAAGGCGTGCAGAGCAGGGCCCTTTCCCCAGCGAGGCTACAGCAGCCCGCCTCCCCACTGCTGTCAGGCAGGTGGTGCCGGCTGTGCTGGGCAGGAGAAAGCACCCAGACTGTCATCGTCTTGTGAGCTTACCTTCTCTGGGTGCTCAGCAAGCCCAGGAAAAGAGCAAATCTTGTCTCCAAGCAGAGTACCCTCTTACTGGGAGGGGTTTATGGCAATGATGTCAGAACTCAGGGGAAGATTCAACTTTGCAAGACTCCTTGGGCTCTCTGATTCCCATATTCTATAGTGTCTGATGGTGATTTTCCGGGGAGCCAACAATACTTAATTCCCTTTCAGATGAGACACCTTATTTCAGTCCCTCTCTCAATGCCTGCTTACGAATTGGCAAGGCCGCTCAGTGTATAACATAGGATGAGACATCTCCAACCTGGTTGATTGAGAGAATACTTCATGATTCTTTTTTCCTTTTTTGATGGTCTATGATGAAATCATTAAAACATACACAAAAGCAGAGAGAAATTAACCCCCAGGAGCTCATCGCTCAGCTCTGGCCATTGTCAACTAATGACCACTCTTGTTTTCCACCCACTGCCACCATCCCCGGATTATTTAGCAGCTACTCCCAACATCATCACTTTGATGCTCTTATAAAAGTAGTGATTCCAAAGCTACTTCCCCTGAATTTTCTGGTTTAGTAAGTCAGGAGTGGAGGTCTGAGAATCCATCTGGTTTTTCAATTTCTCAGGTTTAGGAACCTATAGTATTAAAAATATTAGCATGGGCATTTATAGTGAGAAATTCATGGTTTGAGTCTGGACTTTGCCCAAGCTATGTAATTTTGAGTGAAAACTTTAAATTATCTAACCCTAAACTCTTTGTCTTAAAGAATTGCCGTCTCTGTGAACTTGTGCTCCACTGTGTCCCTCTGATACTTTTCACATTAAATAAATTCTGTCAAACCTAGTGTCCCTCAGTCTCTCCTTGTTTTGATTTAGGGGTAGGGATGAGGGCTGGGTTACTTGTCAGCTGTCCTGCTTTACGATGGTTGTGTCAACAAAATTTCTTCAACTTGCACTCTCCACCCACCCAAGGTGTACCCCTTATCAACTTCACCACTGTGTCCCCTTCAGTCCCATTGTCACCTCCCTTACTCTCTTTACTCCAACCCTCTCTCCCAGTAAGTTGGGAACCCAAGGGATCAGACCTACCCCTGAATGGTGGTCTTCAATCCCCCAAATTCTCAGACTTAAGAATAAAACTGATTTTGGTTCATGTTGCTAACCATTTTGGAGAAGGCAATGGCACCCTTCTCCAGTACTCTTGCCTGGAAAATCCCATAGACGGAGGAGCCTGGTGGGCTCAGTCCATGGGGTTGCTAAGAGTCAGACACAACTCAGCAACCTTCCTTTCACTTTTCACTTTTATGCATTGGAGAAGGAAATGGCAACCCACTCCAGTGTTCTTGCCTGGAGAATCCCAGGGACGGGGGAGCCTGGTGGGCTGCCATCTATGGGGTCACACAGAGTCGGACACGACTGAAGCAACTTAGCAGCAGCAGCAGCTAACCACTTTCCCAATGAAACCTTAACTTCTCTAGTTGGCATTCAGTCACTTGATGTTCGTGAACAAGAAAACAGGCTTTGCTGAATTGCAAAAGCAAGAACTTTGCTCACTTTTGGTGAACTGAGCATTTTTCTGAATGAAGACTGCAGCTACTCATAACACATAAAGCTCTTTGGAGGGAAGGGAATAGTTATTTAATTTAATGGAATCAAAGGCGGGGAAGATAAATAAGAGAAGCAAGTAGGGACCCACATTGAACCAGAATGAGGAAGGCCTGATTTCTTGAGGCGGAACACATTGTACAGTGGAGCCTGACTTCATTCTCTCCAGTGTTGCCCCTGCAAATTGTTTTCTCAGCTGTTTATCAGAGATAAATGCAAGCGTTTGCCATGACAACTAATAGTAGGGGGAAATCTGGAAAGTACAGGTCTGGAAGAGATTTATTTTCAGTGGAAGTTTGGAAATTATCACATGTGAAAGCTAAAAAGAACTGCAACAAACTCATTATTCCTTAAAAATGGAAGCTAAAATGGCAGCATTACCTGTTTGATGCTGCAGAGCTGGTTGGTCAATGAGCACAAAACAGCAACCTGGGTTCCTGACTGGTGCTCGTTCCACTGAGATGGGTAGTTGGAAGCATGGCTGTGGGAGGCAGCTCTGCCCCTTATTGGTTATAAGTCTGATGTCTGACAGTTGCTCGTTTGTGTCTAACTCTTTGTGACCTCATGGACTGTAGCCTGCCAGGCTCCTCTGTCCATGGAATTCTCCAGGCCAGAATACTGGAGTGGGTAGCTGTTCCCTTCTCCAGGGGAATCTTCCTGACCCAGGAATCGAACCAGAGTCTCCAGCATTGCAGGTAGATTCTTTACGAGCTGAGCTAGATCTTGGGCAAATTAATTAACTCTCATTGGGTCTATATCAGTCAAGGTTCCAGTAGGAAACAGATGGCACACCCAAATTAGCATTCTTAGCCTGAGAGGGGTGGGGGTGTCTACTTCCAAAGGGATTCATTCTTGCAGGCAGGGTATGGGGACACCCAAGATTAGTGCAGGGACTCAGGGCTGGCAGTAGTGGAGCTGTCACCACTTTAGGACAGAGGTAACGAGGGCAGAGAGAGGTTACTGCAGCCCAGAAGGAAAATCGGCCTCCGGTGTCCTCAGGCTGGGAACACAGACACACATGGCCACTCTTCAGAGAGGAGGCCAGGGTGATACAACCCTGACCACACCCCCTCCACCCCTCTGTTCTCTTGATGATGCTCCTCACTGGCTAAACTCAACCGCAGGCCATGGAGTATGGAAGCCTATTGACATAGCCCATATAGACCTGGCTCCTAGGGCAGAAAGCATGGTGTAGGGAGTGGGACAAGTGGATCCATGGCATCGGACAGCACATATCTGACGCAGAGCCCTAGTATTCCCACCAGTAAGATGGGAGTCAAAATGAAACCAACTCACAGCTTGTTGTTAAAGTTGACAACTGAAGGGATGCAATGTGCCTAGAATCACAGTGTGTCTCATAGATAGATAGATATAGATAAATAGATAGATAGAGATAGATAGAGGATAGATACAGTTAACCCTTGAACAAAAACATGGGGGTTAGGGCCACTGACCCTCTGTCATGCAGGTGGAAATAACGTAGTCAGCCCTGGTAACTGTAGCTCCTCTGTACCCAAAATTCCAAATCCATGGAGACAACGAACCTCAGATCACATAATACTGTAGCATTTACTATTGAAAAAATCCACATATAAGTGGACATGCACAGGCCAAACCCTTCTGGAAGGGCTACCAAGAATGACTGATAATTTCTTTCACAGTGTGCCTCAAGTGTGTGAAGCTCATTTTCACTGAGAACCTGGAGTCTGACCCATTGGAGGGGCTTAGGGTGGCACAGAGAAGGTCACAGCACCCAGAACCCATGGAGAGACCACTGGGATGGGAATACGGCAGAAAGGCAAGAAAAGCAGAGGCCAAAGACAAATGTCTTTGACCTCAAAGTGCTGCTTAAACATGATTCCCTTAAAGTATAGGAAAGGAAAAGCCTTCTATGGGAAGGAAAGATCATAGCTCATCCATCTTGGTTCCTGCCTGGGTTTCCCCCATCCTGTGCCCTCTTCCAACTGCCCCAACTCCATCCTCACCCCTGTTCGAAGCCTACTTACTATGATTCTGCTCACCTGTCTTGATGCTCTTTGGTTCCTAGAATCAGCTTCAGAATCTATCTGGTCCCTAAGTCAGTTCTCAAATGCTGACTCACCCTCCTGTCCTCATGCTTGGACTTCATTTCTACTATTTGTTTACTCTCCCACCATGAGCTTTTCTCAACTGTGGGCAGCCATAGGAGTCACTGGGCTGGTCAGCCTTCCATACTGATGGCCAGTCTGTCCAAGCCAGCAAGTGCCCTAGGCATCGCTCTTCACCTCTACTCTCTTTACTCCCTGCCCCAGGGAGTGTGGAGGGGAAGATCCTCTTCTTGGTCTGTTTTTTCCTAAACTAGATGCCATCTGTCACCCAGGACCAGTGACTCTGGCTGGTTCTCTAAATACTTTACCATAGTTACATTAGAACTTATTTTGCTATTAATATTATTGTGACCAGTGAAATTAACCATTGGGTGTAATATTCTTTCTTCAGGGAAATAATGCAAGTTCTAAACAACCGACTTACAGTGAACTTTGGAGAGACCACCCGTGCTAAATGAACTTTTGAAAAACTCTCTCTGCACATATTACAAGGAGATTGGGAGTATGTAGATATCACTCAATGGGCCTCGGTGCTATTTTTGTCCCCATGTAGAGTACTATTAGCATTCAGGCCACACACTAACTTCACCCAAGACCAGAAGCTGAAATATAAATACCACTCAAGTGAGGTTATTCAGATCCTCAATCAGATCGACCTGATCTAAGCCAATTATTTTTCCAGCAGAGTTAATTAGAATATGTCTAAAGTGAGTGAGATGTGAAAGGCAACTTTCCATTACCTATTCTTTAACAGTTGCCTTATAGCTGGATTTTTGTCCTTAATTTCACATCACAAGGACCTTCTAGAGAGAAGCTGAGCTACGTGTATCCTTGAAACACAAGAACCAAAGCATGTTCCCAACTGTTTCAGCTGAAATATTAAATTGGGTAGAAGGTTAATCACAAGGATATAGGAAGAATCAGAAATGAGAAACAGAAATCCCAGGGAGGAGGTTGAGGGTAAAGAGCAGAAATCAACCTGCACAGATCTCCACTTCTTCACTTAAAGCCTGAAGCCTTTGAGTGGATTCAGCAGAAGTGGAGAATCTTCTGTCCCTCAGTTTTCCATCCTGTGTCTGGTTTATGGTTTGACTTCAAGATACATCACCCAACATCACCCAACAAGAGCATGTCACTCATCACAGTCCTCAGACTTGCCACCCATGAAATGGGAATATGCCTGAAAAGTTGTTGCTGAGTCGGGAAAGATGCTGGGATTCTTGACCTCCAGAGGAGAGGAATTCAATCTGGGGCCAGTGAAGAGGCTTGATAACTCAGAGCTTTTGTGTGATAAAGTTTGATTAAAGTATAAAAGATATAGAGAAAGCTTCTGACATAGATATCAGAAGGGGGCAGAAAGAGTGCCCCCCTGCTAGCCTTTAGCAGTATGTTATGTACCTATCAAAAAATTGTTAATTAGAGAAAGGAAATGTCTCAAAACTCAGAGTGGCACCAGGCCCCTCACACACATGTATTTTGAGATAACATTGGCACAAGGTGAGTCTTCCGGGGCATAAAATGATTGACATGAATCTTGAAGAAAGGCAGATTTCCAAGTAAATATATCGTTTCATTAACATAGATTAGGAGAACAAGGTATGAGTGAAACATATCTGGTTTGTTAAGTCCTTATCGGTTCTGAGTCTTAAGTAGAACTGACTTGAAGAAAGACAGAGCCTAGGGTAAATACGCAGTTCATTAATATAGCTTAAGAAAAACATTTCCATAAGAAAAACGCATTGGTTAGCTTAAGGTTTGAGAAAAGTTAAGTTCAGGTGGAACCAGGTGTCCTAATGGCAACACAGAATTTTTAAGATAAACCTCCTTTTAATTTTGTATAGAGAAGGAAAGAAATCGGGCACTTGTAGTTTGTTTCCTCTTGCCACTTAAGAGAGGGTTAAAAAAATGTATGACGCTTGCAGCCTATTTCCTCCATCTGGAGCCCCCTGGCCTCCCTACCCGTTACCCTTTCATGCCTTCTTGTGCAGACTGGAGCTGATGGTTCACATTGTTCCAATCTCAGAACACTTTTGACAAATACAAACATGAGAAATTGCTTTCAGAGTAAACAGCTCATTGTGGTGACCCAAGGATGAAAGGGCAGATGAAACCAAGGAGGGTCTTGGAATGAAGGAACAGAAAAACCAGACTCTTGTTGTCCTTCCTTCCCATCCCCAATGTTGTAAGTATTAATGAATTTCAGGTCCTCCTGACCAGTATAAACTGTCTTCCCTCCTTCTCCATGTAGGGAGAAGGTATTTACCTTACTCTTTTCCCCCACCCAATATATCTACCTTATCCAATCAGCAAATGACCCATAAGACCCATATCCTGCTCCTTACACCCAGGGTATCAAAATGAATCAAGAACCCCTGTTCACTGTCGGCTTTCCCTGACTGTCAGGAAGCTGGCCTGCTGTGCTGGCAGAGACTCTCCCCTCCCCACTCTAACAAACTTTATTCTTCTTTCACTCTGCCTCATGTCTGGAAATTCTTTTCCAACCCACGCACGACACTCATCATTTATTAAGAAGAAAAATAAATAAATAAAAAAGAAGGAAACAAAAAGCAAGATCAATAGCTTTTCTGATTTTGAGCCAGAAAGACACAAGCATATGCCACAAGCAAAGACACAAGGCTTTCTCAGGCGTCCCCTGACTCTGTTGCAGGGATCAGACAAGGAGAAGAGCAAGATAGCCAGGAAGTCACCCTCCCCACCCAGAGCAGACCTCAAGCCCAGCCCCTTTCCCTCTGGCCCTCGAAGGTTTTTCTTGTGGAAACAAGGTTCTAATTGCTGATTTCTGTTTTAAAGTCCAAGACACACTTTAAACATCTGTGTGTAGTGTGGGCAGAAGGGGTGTGTGTGTGAGTATGTGTGTGTGTGGGTGTTCATGTGTGCATGCAAGAGGAAAGTGATGGAGTCAGGTGGGATTTTCTCCAGGAGGTGAAAGAAAATAGCAAAGCAGCAAGTACTTCTCAGTACCCCAGGCCCTTCTGTCTGGGATCTGCGTGCAGAAATGACTTGAGCGGCTGCAGGACACGGGGAAGGCTGGGGCCACACAGGCTCTGTGGCCCTGCGGTGCGTGGGCCCCTGACACACAGCCAGCCCGTCCTCAGGGGCCTCCTAGACAAGAACCAGCGGCAGACCTGGAAAACAGAAGGCCAAGCTTCTGACAAAGCTCTGTGGCTTTCAAGAATATAAAGGTTTCCTTTTTTAAATAAAAAAACATTTATTATATTTTTTAAAGTTATCAAAAACACACAAATTATGACTACGCATCTCAATGCACTTTCACAAAATGAATCACCATGTAACCATCATCAAGACGAAGAAACAGAACATTACAAACACCGCGGCACCTCCCTTCACTGTCAGAGTCAATACCTCCGCCTGGAGGAACCGTCTGGCTTCTGTCACCGCTGGTTTCTTTTGGCTGTTTTTCATCTGTGTTTAAATTGAATAATATGGTGTGCACTGTTTGTGTCTGGTTTCTTTAGCTCAACCTTGTAATTTGTGGGTTATAATCTGTGTTGTTGAGAGTAGCAATAATTAGTTCCTTCTCAATATAAGAATGTATCACATTCTTTATTTGTTTTATCTATTTCTTTATTTTACTTCTTTACCTATTTATCTATTTCTTTATCTATTTTACTGCTGATGGAAGTTTGGATTCCTTCCAATTTAGTGATTTTACAAATACTGATACTTTTTGATATTTCTTGATGTGTCTACACACATTTCTCTCGATTATGTCTCTAGGAGTGAAATTCCTGGGTCATAGGGTTATACGAAGATTTCTGAAAAAAATCTACCAAAATACTGTGGACAGACCACATGGAATCAGACAGATCCAAACTGGGGTCCCACCTCCCCTCTCGCTGGCTTGAGATCTTAGTCCAGACGTCCGTCTGTGAAGTCTTTCCTCGCTGACAAGTAGATTTTTCAGGGTGCTCCTGCAAAGGAACCTGTCTTGACCCATTTCCCCCTTCCTTTCCCTGCAGAGCTACTTCAAGATGGTGTCAACACACCCCATGCCCTAAGTCTCTCCTTCCACTCTGTCTCCAACTCTCCCACCAGGCCTCTGTCCTTAGCACTGCCCAGCTTTTCAGCCGCTCCCCAGCCACTCTCCTCCTGGGTGCTCAGCAGCAGGAGCAGAAGGGGGCCTCCCTGTTGATACAGGCTTCCCTGGTGTCATGGGCCTGCAGGCCTCTGGCCCTTCCTTCTCAAACTCTTTTGCTGGTTCAGTCTCCTCCCTCTAAACCCCATGTGTTGCCAAGCCCATGACTCGGACCTTGGACTTGCTCTTGGCTGCGGAGTGTCACTCACTAGATGACCTCATGCAGGACTGTGGTTTCCATTTCTCTGCTACTGACTGTCAAGTATTTTTGTTATTCAGTCACTCAGTCATGTCCAGCTCTTTGTGACCCCATGGACTGCAGCACGCCAGGCTTTCCTGTTCTTCACCATCTCCTGGAGCTTGCTCAAACTCGTGTCCATTGAGTCAATGATACCATCCAACCATCTCATTCTCTGTCACCCCCTTCTCCTCCTGCCATCAAATTTTTCCAGCATCACGGTCTTTTCTAAAGTCAGATCTTCACATCAGGCGGCCAAAGTATTGGAGCTTCAACTTCAGCATCATTCCTTCCAATGAACTTTCAGGGTTGATTTCCTTTAAGATTGACTGGTTTGATCTCCTTGACTGGTTTGAGTCCAAGGAATGCTCAAGAGTCTTCTCCAGCACCACAGTTCAAAAGCATCAGTTCTTCAGTGCTCTGCCTTCTTTATAGTCCAACACCCATATCCATACATGATTACTTGAAAAACCATAGGTTTGACTATACAGACCTTTGTCAGCAAAATGACCCAAGCATGTATCTCCCACCAGACCTCCAGTCTGACTCACTGATCAAGCTGCCCACTCTACCTCTGCCTTTGGATGGCTCCAGGCCTTCTCCTACTCCACACAACCTGAACTGACATCCTGCCCTTCCCTCCCCGGCAGCCCTGCATCTCTCAGTGAAGGTCAACACAATGTCCCAGCTGCTCAGGAAAGAATCTCTGAAAACATTCTTGACCCCTATCTTCCTGTCACTCCTCACATCTGGTGCAGCTGCAAACGCTGCTGGCTCCACCTTGAAGATGGAGCCGGCCATTTCCTTGGTGGTCCAGTGGTTAGGAGTCTGCCTGCCAAGCAGGGGACATGGATTTGATCCCTGGTCTGGGAACTAAGATCCCACATGCCACGGGGCAACTAAGCCCATGTACTACAACTACTGAGCTCACGCGCAACACCTCCTGAAGCCCGTGTGCTCCAGAGCCCATCCTCTGCAACAAGAGAAGCCACCACAACGAGAAGCCCAAGCACAGCAACTAGGGAGCAGCCCCTGCTTGTCCCAGCTTGCCCTTGCTCACCTCAACCAGAGAAAGCCCACACGCAGCAATGGAGACTCAGCGCGGCCAAAAAACAGAAGGATTCGGCCCCCTCCTGCCAGCCCCGTGACCATTATCTGGAAGGCTAGTTACCCCTCCCCTGCTAGACAGGCTCGCTTTTCTTGCCCTGGCCCATGCCCTCCCCCATGGGATCAACACCTGGCCAACACCTGGGAAGACAGCATTCCGGGAACTCTTGCCTCTTGCAGAATGAGCCTACACTCTAACAATGGACACCTTCTCTCCCCGTCGACCCTTGAACCCTGGCCCCTCCTTCTCCAGTCCTGGGTCACCTTTCTGGAATAGCACATGTTCCTCAGGCCCTTTGCACCTCCTCCTGCTCTCACAGCCTGCACCACTCTCCCTTCACCACCAGAGACCCCAGAGCATCTCTCTCCCATAGCTTTCCATCTTTTCTCAAAATTTACCTCCTGGCCACCCCATGCCTAAAAGGTCCCATGCCCCACACTTCCCACTGCCTTTCCTTGCTTGGTCTTTCTCCTGACACTTACCATCACATACTGTGAGTTTTCCTTGTTTCTTGTGTACTCTTTGTCCCTCTCTTCTCAAAGTCCAGGGAGAGTGGGAAGCTATGTTCATTCAGCATCATCTGCAGGTGGTACCTGCCTGGAGGAAGTGGGCTTCGGGTACAGAGTCGACGTTTCAGGCACAGAAGGAGCAGATGGAACACCTACAATCGTGTTTCACACACAGTAACCACTCCATAAAAAATGTATTTGGGGAACATTTCAGTTCATGAAGGAGAAGTAGAAGAACACATCAGTGAACTCATGACCACGAGGAGATAATGTTCAGGAAACAGCCCAACCCACCATGAGTGCTCCAAGCAATGGGTATTCCTCCAGCATTTCCCTTGGTCACCTGAGCTTGACCTTGAGTGTGTTGACCTTGACCTGAGCCGGGACTGCTGTTTGCACTGGGGCTGCTGCAGGAGCCATTGTGGGCACTGCCGCCAGTAGCACCAACAGCTTCCTGGCTATTGCTTTCAGAGTCTGGATAGTCTCAGCAATCCCTCAGGAGGTGACCATTTCAGGGGCAATTCCTAGCACACACTGGCACATGTTCCTCAACCCTGCAGTCAAAATGGGTTTGGAGGGAGAGGCGTGTGGAGACTGACACTCTCTGGACACCACTGGGAAGAATGCACGAGGCAGGTGCCAGGCATCACTTGACATCAGCCCCTTCTTTCTTGAACCTAGCCCTCCACTCACCCAGGGGCAGGGCTTCCATCAAGTCCATGTCCTCCCAAGGTGACATGTGCCCTTTCTCCCTCTACCAGAGCATCTCTGCTGCCATCCCATGAGGGTGCTGAGCTCCACCTTCCCAGGGTGGGGGATGGCCCCTTCTGTGCCCACCAGCCAGCTGGCCCTCCTCCCCACTGGCGGTCACCACCTCCAGGTTTCACCTGTCCTGTGACATCACCTACTCACCCAGTGTTCCGCTCAGCAGACTGAGTTCTGAGAGCAGACCATGCTAATTCATGTCCCGCATCTTACCTAGGGAATAAGGGAAGGGGAAATAAAATTCATTCTTTTAGAGCAATGAGAGCATTAGTTATGTGTCTGCTAAAGTGATGTGGTAGCAGGAGGAAGGGATATAGAAGTACCTTATGGGCTCCTTAGAGGAAACCACCCGCTCCTTCAGTAATACGGTAGACCTGTTTGGTACGGCTGTGTGTGACCATTTCACTCTTCTCTGCATGTGAAGACTCAGAAGCCCAGGGACCTGAGGCACTAGGTCAGGCTCCAGCCTCCTTGCCTGGGAAGGAATGGAGGCCCAGGGCCATCCCGGGTGTCAGTGGAGGACACAGGCCATGAGAGAAGTGAGGTTGGAAATGCACCGCTATTCATTTGGTCCCCTACACAAACCTGTGAGTGACCCAACGGGGGGAATTGTGTATGCGTGCATGCATGTGTGTACGTGTGTGTTATGTGGGTATGTGTTGCATAATGTGCTCACACACATACCCATGCATGTTTTGAGAATAGAAAGAAAAGCAAAGCAGAATTCTCTTGAGGAAGTCAGTGTCACTCACAGGAGAGGGACATCAGTGCCATGCGAGGAGCAGGCTCTGTTTGCAGGGCTCACCAGCTTTCCGGGTGACCCACCAAGGATGCCTCTTTATGCCGCGTCCACAAAAAGGGAGGTAACGTGTCTTCTTTAGGTTTAGGCTTCCCTGCAGCCCTAGTTTGGTTTTCTTTGATTGTTATTTTTCACTGGTTTCAATGCCAAAAATAAGGTGGGGGTGCAGACACACCTTTTTTCCAAGAAGCCTTGAGCAGGACCACAAAAATAGAAGACCCCTCTATTGGTTGAGCGTGGTTGATTGGAACGGTCTGGAAATGACTTAGCTCTCGGAGGTGTTAGAGAATACCAAAGCACATCACTAGAGTACAAGCTCATATGAACTCATTTTGAATAAAGAAAATGGAAATGGAACATTTGGGGAAGGGCAAAATAATTACAAGTAACATTTGTTTGTACTGTTTATAATGGTGATGCACCATTTTGCCATTTAATTAAAACCTTGTAAGTTTGGTGCAATAGCTGCCTGAGGAAACTGCCTACCCTTCACACCCTGCATGGCCTCCTCCAGCCCCCTCTGGCGTTATCTGAAATGGGAGATCCTGCCACAGGTGGCTGCCAGGCTACGAAGCCACCAACCTCCTCTGCTGGCTGAGGGGCTCTGGCCTCACTGCCAGATTAAGGACATGTTCTGTAGGTGACAACCTGGGTGGCAGGGCTGAGCAGAAGTCCTGAGAAGACCCAGCATGCCCTGCCCTGGCCCAGGTGACTCTCTGCTCTCAGCTGAGGAGTGGGACAGAGCAGGGGGCTTCTAGAATCTACTGACACCCATACACAACCTCAGACGCTCTGACTTAACTGGCAGCCAGGCCTGCGCTTCCACACCTCAGGACGTGAGCTGCCCTCCTTCTGAGCCTTCTTGAGTGGTGCAGTTCTGCAGAGAGAAGCTCCATTTGTCCTCCTCAGAGCTGGGCTGGGGGAGGGTGGGCCTGGCCAGGACATTTCCATCCTCTGCCTCTGGTCCCCCAGCCTCTCTGTCCCCAAGGCCTGTGCTATGCCTGGTCTCTGAGCCCTTACA
Source organism: Bos grunniens (assembly GCF_055505025.1). NCBI lineage: Eukaryota > Metazoa > Chordata > Mammalia > Artiodactyla > Bovidae > Bos > Bos grunniens. The sequence goes on from NC_141192.1 coordinate 44,506,461, forward strand.
TCACCTCAGGGCCCCCTTGGGGCCAACCTTGCATGCAGACCTTTCATTTTTGTCTCCCAGAAATGATCCTCCCACCTCCAGGCCCCTCAGATCCTGCCAGGCGACTTGGGCTGAAACTGCCTTCTCTGTTATGCTTTGAACTCTGTTCCTCCTAAATTCCTGTGTTGAAGCCTTCACCCAGTACCTCAGAATGTGACCTTATTTGGTGTCTTAGTCTGTTTCAGCTGCTATCACAAAATGCCACAGATTGGCTGGTTTATAAACAACAGAAATTTATTTCTCACTGCTCTAGAGGCTGGGAGTCTGTGATGAGGCTCCGAAACAGTGACATTCTGGTGCCGGCCTCCTCCTGGGTCACAGCCAGCACCTTCCCGCTGTGTCCTCACACAGTAGGGGTGTCTGTGAGGTCTCTTTTATAAGAGCAGCAGTCCCGTCAAGGGGGTGGGGCTCTCATTGTCTAAGCACCTCCTAACAGCCCTGCTCCTAGAACCATACCTTAGGGGGTTAGGATTTCAACGTACGAGTTTGGGCAGACACAAACATCCAGGCCATAGCATGTGAAGACAGGGTCTTTACAGAGGCAACCAAGTTAAAAACAGGGTTATTAGGGGCAGTCCTACTGCAACATGTCTGGGAAATTTGGAGACAGACACACACAGGCAGGATTCCATGTGAGGATGAAGACGGCCATCTACAAGCCAAGAAGAGGCCTGGGACAGCTGCTCCCATACAGCCTTGGAGTGACAACCTGGCTGACACCTTGATCTTGAACTTGCAACCTCCAGATCTGGGAGCAGATCTCTGCTGTTTGAGCTGCCTGGTCTGTGGTGCTCAGATGGCCCTTGAGGAGTAACACTGCTCCCATGAGGCTGGGTCCATGGTACCCAGCACAGAAAGTGGATGCAGTGACGGCTGCTGGACATGGGGTCTTCCGGGGTCCCCTCCCTCCTTGCTATCAGTACAAAAGGTACTGGTTGGTTCCCCCTGACTTGGTTCCCCAGCCTCATGATCACTGCCACCACTGTGCTCCCCCCTACTGCTGAACTGTTGCTGCCTCAAGAGCCCCTTTCTGCTGTATGGACTGTAGATTGGATGTTAGCTTGTTCACCAGCAAAGAGGCAGGGGTTACAAAAATGAAGGTCTTGTCCCTGGCCATCTGGAAGCTCACTAGGGACCCATCAGGGTGCTCTGTATACCAGGCTGGTGCTGTGAGAGCTCAGGGCCATGGGAGTACAAAGAAGCAAAGTCTAGCCAAAGCTGGGGCTTCTGAATACTTGGAAGTTTGTTAAGCGTTAGCCTGATGGGAAAGATCGGAGAGGTCATCTAAAGACACCTGCTGGACTGGGACTACAGGCTGGCTACAGCATCACAGGTAAGAGAAGTCAGAACTGGGACCAGACCAGGGTCCCAGCCTCAAGCCCCGCATGCACCCTGGAAGCCCGCACCGAGTGGTTGAGACCAGCATCCCCCTCTAGTGCTCAGCCCGGTGGTCGAGACCAGCATCCCCCTCTAGTGCTCAGCCCGGTGGTCGAGACCAGCATCCCCCTCTAGTGCTCAGCCCGGTGGCCCCCAGGTGCACAGAGCGCAGCCTCCTCCCCATCCTCACACCACTCACACCGACCAGAAGTGTTCACAAACACAGAGCCAGGGCAGGTTTTCCTGGTGGCTCAGCAGTAGAGAATCAGCCTGCAATGAAGAAGAGGCAGGAGACGTGGCTTCAGTCCCTGGATGGGGAAGATCCCCTGGAGGAGGGCATGGCAACCCTCTCCAGAATTGTTGCCTGGAGAATCCCGTGGACAGAGGAGCCTGGCAGGCTACAGTCCACTGGGTCACAAACAGCTGGACACAACTGAAACAGCGGAGCACACACGCATAGCCAGGGCGTCACAAACTTGTCCTCCCTGTGGGCAAAGGAAGACACACAACCAGCGCCTTTGAGAGGCTCTGCGTCAGAAACAGTCTCTAGCAGCTGTGAGCCACCCGCAGTCCTGAAGCTGAGTCATGATGCCTCCTGCAAGGTTCTGCAGGCCCCCAGGGCTCCTGCGGGGAAAATGACGACACCTGCCCTAACAGCAGAGAGTGAGAACCTCCCTCCCATCTGGACGCAGCAGACAGTCCCAGGACGCTTCAGACACATTCCCCGCCTCTGCCTCTTCTACTCCTCCTAGGGCCTCACAAAGACGCGATGCCTGATGACAAGCGGGCACTCGGAGGGCAGAGACATGATGTCTGGTGATGTCTTCTTTCCTTTGTGCACAGGATCAAAAAGCTGTCATTAATCCCCGACAGTCCAAGGCCATTGTAACTGAAAAGTACCCTGGACCTGAACTGTAGCTGCAAAGTAAACCCACCTGCTAGCTTCCTCCTTGAAACAAATTTGTCAGCCTAGACTCTGATGTTAGTAACCTATAAGCCATTTTCCTGTTTTCCTAAGTGCCTGAAGAAGCCCTTAAACTGGACTGATCAAAAGAGAAAAAGGAGACAGAGGCAGTCAGGCCCTGCCAGGCTCTGCAACCCCAGGCCTCCCTATCGCCTACGACTGTCTAGAGCTTCCCATGTGGAGACTTAGAGACCAGGAGTTTTCCTGCCTGGGGAGCTAGCCCACACCCATAGAGGGTCAGTGCTGCCCCTACCCTGGGCCCTGGCACCTTCCTCTGCTCCTACACCCTCACTCCGCTTGATGTTTACATGTGTCTGTCCAGCTCCACCACAGGACCACAAGCTCATTGAGGACAGACTGTGTCTTGTTTGGATTAATCTCCCAAAGAGAGTGCTCAGCCAGGCTTGCTGAGGTGCACGGACACTCCTGCATTGCCCACAAAGCCTGGCACCATTTGGTACAAACTCACCTTTCAGCCTGTCTCTCACTCCCTTCCCCTGCACAAACCCCCCAGCCTGCCAAGCTGAGCAACTTTGGTACTTGGTTCTCCTTGAGCAGCCCCTCAAAGTTTCCCCTCTGCCCTTATTCACTCCTGTTCCTGCTCCCTGGGGCTCAGAGCCAAGCTTGCATAGCGCACCGGGCATCCACCACCAGACCCTGTGTCCCCCAGATGTGGGATGTGGTGTGAGTGGCAGGGTCTCTGAGACACCCTCCCATTTGCCTGGCACTCGGGGTCATTCGCTCCCTTTCTATGTAGTCATTGTTTTCCCAGCTGGGGGCCAGGTCTTTTCTGCCTGTCGCCCGCCACCACCATATCCTTTGTAACGTAATCCCTTCATCCATGTGCCACAAAATTCAGGCTGCCTAAGATGGTCCAGGGAGCATGGGAGAAACAAGTTCTGTGTCAGCGATTCCAGGTAGGGCCCAGGAATCCGAACTCCTTCTGGTATTTCTTCTCCTGCAAATAGCCCAATGCCTTGCTTTGAAAAATAGCTCACCAGTGTTCAATACATATTTGCAATATACAGATTTGCAGGACCACACCCTGTGATCCCTTCCTGGTGTGGCATGCCTGCCCCAATGCCCTTTCTCCACTTTTCAGTCTGGTCCTTGGGTTCTGTTTCCAGGCAGATGTAGTGAAAGCAGATAAGAAGCAGGTGCCCACAGAGCCTCCTAAGCCAGTGAGGGGGAGCACAGGCTGGGTCCCAGCCCCCTAAGCACAGCTGTCTCCATGCTGAGTGGGCAGGCCCATAGCTGGAGGGCACCCCTCAAGCTCCATCCTTGGCATAACTGTTCAGCATCTTCTCCTGGGCTCCCAGTTCTCTTTCTCTGCTTTTTCACAGGCTCCTGCTGTTTAGCCTCCAAATATGCTCACATTACTCCAGCCTTTGCCTTCAACTTCTGCCTACCAGATCACCGGTTCTCACTGTTCCTTCATCCCCAGTTGGTGGACTCTGAAGATACATTCTCAGAGCTTGCCTGCGGGTAGTCACCCCGATGGGCAGGTGGGCTCTGAGCAGGTATAGAAGCACCCAGGCTAAGGACAGTGGTTACATGGTGGCCCTCGAAGGGGAACATCAGGCCGATGACAAGGGAGACGTCACACATTAGGACAATTTCCTACAAGTGGCCATGTCTCTTTATAGTTTGCATGTTGACATTATAAGGGCACTAGGTACTCATGAGTTTCAGGCCAAGAGATCCACCGTCCTGTCCTCTGTCCTCACCCTGGGGGGTCATCACCAGGGCCTACCCTCCTAGAAGATCCCCACTTCCTTCAGCATCACCTCCTCTTGAACTTATGGGTTAAGAATGTCCTAGTCCCACAATGACAATTTCCCCACCCCGACGATTTCCCCACCCTTCTAGTTTCTTTCCTTTTGCTCCATCAGTGTCAGTGATGCTCAGGGCCTGACCTCAGCCTTCCTCTCCTCTCTCCAGGCTCACGGTCTCTGGGTCATTCCATCCCACCCTGTGGCCTCCCATGGTTCCATGTATCTGAAATGCACCCTGCTCTCATTAAGTAAAATCATCACTCCTTGCATTTATGAAGGTGAGAGTTACTATGAAAATCTCAGAAAATAATTTTAGAAACATGGAATATCAGAGTTGGAATCCACCTAGAGATGATCTGGTGAGAGGCACTCCTATTAAAGATAATAACAAAGACAACAATAATGTTCATGCACAGAACATTCCGTGCACAGATTTCAGCCCCCAGGTATGTAAAATCATTTAATCTTCACATCAATCCTCTTAAGGTAGAGTATTATTACCTTATTTTACAGATAAAGACACTGAGGCCTAGAGACATTTAAAGGATAAGCCCAGGTCTCTCAAACACTGCAGAGCAGAGCCAGGGGAGAGTAAAGCCTTGCTTTGGATTGTAAGAGGTCCGAGGTCAGACTCTAAGTGACCACTTAGCCTGAGCAAGACTCCTGGCCTTGGGTCACAGGTCCCTTCTCAGTCCACCCCCACCCCCACCCCTTTAGCCCTACTTGCCTCTCCAGGCTGCATCCACCTGTGTCCTCTATAAGTTTTCCATGTATCCATGTCTCTCCTGACCACAGGGCTTTTCACATGCCATTCTCTACCTGGAACATTCTTCCCCACCCTCTTTCCTCCAGGATCATTCCTCCTTCTGGGCTCTGCTGAGTATCCTGTGCAGGGGAGCCTCCCTGTTCCCCACTCCCTCCCCAGCCTGAGCAACTGTCCCTCATATGCCCTTACATTAGCAGCTACAGTGTCATATCTGTATGACAATTCAGCTTCTTCCTCTAGACAGTGAGTGGCAGGAAGAGTGAGAGTGGTCTGCTTACCACTGACCCTCCAGGGGCAAGCGCCCACTGGGTTCCATAGATATATGTTGAATATATGACTAAATGGCAGAATGAACAGCTCTCCTGAATCCCAAACAGCTTCCCTGGAATTCTACACTCCACCCCACCCCCATTATAGCTCAGGAAAATAGTCCCAGTAAAGGCAAAAGAAGATCTTGGTATTCTGTGCACTGGGTTCAGAAGAAACATCTAATGCTTCTTGCTAGTTTAAATTTCTTTTTATTTTCCCTGTAAATCTAGAAAAGTATTCACATTTCATTCAATTTTTTAGATTGCATCTAAATGAGGGTAAACTATAATTTTGTGAATGCTATCACGCTGTAATTTCTGTACCTAAAGAAAACAATAACAAACAGTTGAAAATGAGGCGATGGGCAAGATTTCATCTGGTAGTTTCCACCCTCCACATTTGCTCCAGATAAGATTTGCCACAGAAAGTATCTGTGTGCTTCCTGAACTTGTGCTTAATTGTGTCCTGGTGTTTCTACAGATACATTCTAGACATTTATGATTCATGTGCCTTGGGTAGAGAAGGGGAAGGGGATACAGGGGGATCTGGTGCTCCCTAGAGGCCCCAACTATCTTTCTGGAAACCCTGGTGGGGAGTGAGGCAGAGCAGGGCGTCCTCTGGGATCAGCAGAGGCTCTCCTCCCCAGGACTTCACTGTGACAGTCACTGGAGCCCACCTGGTTTCCTCTGGGGCAGTCACTCTGGGCAGCTGTTTCCTGGCACTCAGATACCAGCCCCTGGGATGATATTAAATCTCCCTATGGGGTACAAAGTCTCCTGTTAAAAAGTGATCAAAATCAGCCTTGGGAAGAGGTGGATGATAAATTAATGAACACAATCTTTTCCTTCAAATTGTGCTGAGGCAGAAATTAATTACTGGGCAAATGAGGGACAAAGAGGGCTCCAACCTCCTGCAGCCTCTGAGCCCTGTGCTAGTTTGTTCTTCTGAAATCTAATCTCCATGAAACACTTCAGGGCAGCATACATCGGGAGCATAAGAGTTTCTTAGCGGGCATGCTAATATGAACGCCATCATTCCATGGTAAAGAGCATGCTGTGCTCTAAAAACCTGCGACTGACAAGGACGGTATCTCAGAGGGGCCCATGGCTGGTTCCCAGACCCTGTTAATAACCACCGTACAGAACGGGTGCTGACTGAGCTAGGGAGACTGCTGACTGTAAATTGTGTTTATAGGCACATCCACAGATAGATATGTACAAACGCATAAAATCTTTATTTTCAATAGCATAAATTCTAGTCCTGCCTAGAATGTAAATGAACTTCCCTGGTGATTCAGTGTCCTTTGCAGAGAGTTTCCAAGGCAGACTCTCTGCAATGTCATCTCTGAAGCTATTTATAGGGCTCTGGCACGTGGCTTGCGCTGACTGATAGGGCAGGCCCAGTGACACTAGGAGTGTGGCTGCTGGCCTCCTAAATCACTCCTCTCATAGGTCCCTTCTCATTCCCAGCCTGGATCACAGAGGACAGAACAACTGCTTCTCACTGGTGTGGGGCAGACCTGCCAGGCTGCTCAGGCCCTGGGATGGAGAGATGCTCAGGCCCTGGGAGGGGAGAGACACTCAGGCCCTGGGAGGGGGAGATGCTCAGGCCCTTGGACTGGAGAGATGCTCAGGCCCTGGGACGGGAGAGACGCTCAGGCCCTGGGAGCACTCCTGGGTGAGGAGGGATGCTCACTGTCCTGGCTTCTAGCCGGCCTGTGCTAGGAGACACACTGTGAGTCCTTCGAGCACCCATGGGCTTTGTAATTGCCATCTTGTCTTAAATATTAAGAAAACAATATATGAGGTCATACTTCTCTCAAGACAGACAGCTAGTAAGTGGCTAACAGAGCCAGGTGCCCCCTCAATAGCCCTGCTTTCCCAATGCTTTTTTACTGCTGAGTCACTGCCTCTTGGGTTTCTTTATCCCACTTCACTCTCAGGAGCCAGCTAATGATGACTCTGATCTCAGAAAGGGAGCAGGATGTGGCCCAGGCCTGGGGGCTGCAGGGGGGCATACTCTCCAGGCTGCAAGGCCTGCTGGGACTCCTCTCAGCCTCCCTTTCTGCCACCCTGTCAGCGAAGTGAGGATATTGCTCTGCAGAGCCCAAGGTTAGACACTGCAGCGCACAGGAAGCGTCCCCTTGCCAGGCCTGCCAGGGTGGTTGCAGGGCTAGGTTCTGCTCCTACCGCTGCTGTTCACCAGCCTTTTCATCTTAGAAACACCATCTCATGTGTCTAAGCATCAGTTTCCTCACCAGTGAGCTGGGAATTACATCTTCCCACCTACTTCACATGCAATGTAGTGAAAACTATAGGTAATTTGTGTGTAATTTGAAAATCACAGATTGTCCTACAAAGCTAAGTTTGCACCACACACTAGAAGGTCACCAGGATCTCAAAAATTATAAGATACAAACTTGCACCTATTAGGATGGCCATTATTTTAAAAACAAAAAGCCAACAACACAATAAATAACAAGCATTGGCAAAGATGTGGATAAACTGAAACCTTTATACACTGTCGGCAGGAAGGTAAATTGGTGCAGCTGCTGTGGCAAACGCTAAGGAGGTGCCTAAAAACTAAATATAGCACTATCACATGACCCAGAAATTACACTTCTGGTAATATACCCAAAATAATTGAACACAGGGACTTGAACAGATTTTATACATTAATGTTTTATTGTTGTTGTTCAATCACTCAGTCATGTTCAACTCTTTGCAGCTCCATGGACTGCAGCACACCAGGCTTCCTTATCCTTCACCATGTCCCGGAGCTTGCTCAAACTCATGTCCATTGAGTCAGTGATGCCATCCAACCATCTCATCCTCTGTCGTCCCGTTATCCTCCTGTCTTCAATTTTTCCCAGCATTCGGGTTTTTTCCAATGAGTCAGTTCTTCACATCAGCTGGCCAAAATATTGAAGTTTCAGCTTTAGCATCAGTCCCTCCAATGAATATTCAGGACTGATTTCCTTTAGGATGGACTGGTTGGATCTCCTTGCAGTGTGAGGAACTGTCAAGAATCTTCTCCAACACCACAGTTCAAAAGTATCAATTTGATGGTGCTCAGCTTTATTTATAGTCCAACTCTCAGATTCATACATGACTACTGGAAAAACCACAGCTTTCACTAGATGGACCTCTGTTGGCAAAGTAATGTCTCTGCTTTTTAATATGCTGTCTAGGTTGATCCAACCAGTCCATTCTAAAGGAGATCTGTCCTGGGTGTTCTTTGGAAGGAATGATGCTAAAGCTGAAACTCCAGTACTTTGGGCAACTCATGCGAAGCGTTGACTCCTTGGAAAAGACTCTGATGCTGGGAGGGATTGGGGGCAGGAGGAGAAGGGGACGAGAGAGGATGAGATGGCTAGATGGACATCACCAGCTCGATGGACATGAGTTTGAGTGAACTTCGGGAGTTGGTGATGGACAAGGAGGCCTGGCGTGCTGCAATTCATGGGGTCGCAAAGAGTTGGACATGGCTGAGCGACTGAACTAACTAACTAACTAACTAGGTTGGTCATAGCTTTTTTTCTGAGCAAGCATCTTTTAATTTCATGGCTGTAGTCACCATCTGCAGTGATTTTGGAGCCAAAGGAAATAAAGTCTGCCACTGTTTCCATTGTTTCCCCATCTATTTGCCATGAAGTGATGGCACTGGATGCCGTAATCTTTGTTTTCTGAATGTTGAGCCTTAACCCAACTCTTTCACTCTCCTTTTTCACTTTCATCAAGAGGCTCTTCAGTTCTTCTTCTCTTTCTGCCATAAGAGTGGCAGCATCTGCATATCTGAGGTTATTGGTATTTCTCCGAGCAATCTTGATTCCAGCTTGTGCTTCCTCCAGCCCAGCGTTTCTCATGATATACTCAGCATATAAGTTAAATAAGCAGGGTGACAATATACAATCTTGATGTACTCCTTTCCCAATTTGGAACCAGTCTGTTGTTCCATGTCCAGTTCCAACTGTTGCTTCTTGACCTACATACAGATTTCTCAGGAAGCAGGTAAGGTGGTCTGGTATTTCCACCTCTTGAAGAATTTTCCAGTTTGTTGAGATCCACACAGTCAAGGGCTTTGGCACAGTCAATAAAGCAGAAGTAGATGTTTTTCTGGAATTCTCTTGCTTTTTCTATGATCCAGTGGATGTTTGCAATTTGATCTCTGGTTCCTCTGCCTTTTCTAAATCCAGCTGGAACATCTGGAAGTTCTCGCTTCACCTACTGTTGAAGACTAGCTTGAAGAATTTTGAGCATTACTTTACTAGCAGTGTGTGAGATGAGTATAATTTTTTAATAAAATTTATTTATTTTAATTGGAGGCTAATTACTTTACAATATTGTAGTGGTTTTGCCATACATCAACATGAATCTGCCACAGGTGTACACGTGTTCCCCATCCTGAACCCTCCTCCCACCTCCCTCCCCATACCATCCCTCTGGGTCATCCCAGTGCACCAGCCCTGAGCATCCTGTATCATGCATCGAACCTGGACTGGTGATTCGTTTCACATGATATGATACATGTTTTGATGCCATTCTCCCAAACCATCCCACCCTCACCCTCTCCCACAGAGTCCAAAAGACTGTTCTATACATCTGTGTCTCTTTTGCTGTCTCTCATACAGGGTTATTGTTACCATCTTTCTAAATTCCATATATATGCATTAGGAGATGAGTACCATTATGTGGTAGTTTGAACATTCTTTAGCATTGCCCTTCTTTGGGATTGGAATGAAAACTGACCTTTTCCAGTCCTGTGGCCACTGCTGAGTTTTCCAAATTTGCTGGCCTATTGAATACAGCACTTTAACAGCATCATCTTTTAGGATTTGAAATAGCTCAGCTGGAGTTCCATCACCTCCACTACTTTATTCGTAGAGATGCTTCCTTAGGCCCTCTTGACTTTGGATGTCTGGCTCTAGGTAAGTGATCACACCTTCGTGGTTATCTGGATCATTAAAATATTTTTTATATAGTTTTTCCATGTATTCTTTCCACCTTTTCTTAATATCTTCTGCTTCTGTTAGGTCCATACCATTTCTGTCCTTTATTGAGCCCATCTTTGCATGAAATATTCCCTTGGTGTCTCTAATTTTCTTGAAGAGATCTCTAGTCTTTCCCATTCTGTTGTTTTCCTCTATTTCTTTGCATGGATCACTGAGGAAGGCTTTCTTATCTCTTCTTGCTATTCTTTGGAACTCTGCATTCAGATGGGCATATCTTTCCTTTTCTCCTTTGCCTTTAGCTTCTTATCTTTTCTCAGCTATTTGTAAGGCCTCCTCAGACAGCCATTTTTCCTTTTTGCATTTCTTTTTCTTGGGGGTGATCTTGATCACTGCCTCCTGTACAATGTCATGAACCTCTGTCTGTAGTTCTTCAGGCACTCTGTCTATCAGATCTAATCCCTTGAATCTATTTGTCCCTTCCACTGTATAACATAAGGGATTTGACTTAGGCATACCCAAATGATCTAGTGGTTTTCCCTACTTTCTTCAATTTAAGCCTGAATTTTGCAGTAAAGAGTTCATTATCTGAACCACAGTCTGCTCCTGGTCTTGTTTTTGCTGACTGTATAGAGCTTCTCCATCTTCAGTTGCAAAGAATATAATCAATCTGATTTTGGTATTGACCATCTGGTGCTATCCATGTGTAGAGTCATCTCTTGTGTTGTGGAAGAGGGTGTTTGCTATGACCGGTGCGTTCTCTTTGCAAAACTCTGCTAGCCTTTGCCCTGCTTCATTATGTACTCCAAGGCCAAATTTGCCTGTTACTCCAGGTATCTCTTGACTTCCTACTTTTGCATTCCAGTCCCCTATGATGAAAAGAACATCTTTTTTTGGTGTTAACTCTAGAAGGTCTTGTACATCCTCATGGAACCATCCAACTTCAGCTTCTTTGGCATTACTGGTTGGGGCATAGCCTTGGATTACTGTGATTTTGAATGGTTTGCCTTCATCATTCTGTCTGTTGTTTTTGAGATTGCACCCAAGTACTGCATTTTGAACTTTTTGTTGACTATGATGGCTACTGCATTTCTTCTATGGGTTTCTTGCCCACAGTAGTTAATATAATGGTAATCTGAATTAAATACATCCCAGAGCTCTGTGCTCTGCTCCAGTCTTCTGGGCCCCACCTCCCCTCCTCCAGCCACTTGGCCTCAGCCTGGCAAGGCCCCTCTTATCAGTTTGCCCAGGAGTGGAGTGGTCCAGGGAATCCCCTCAATTCACTTAAAGTACAAGGTGGGCAGTCTGCGAAGCAGCCCTGCGGGGTCACAGCATAAGCACCAGTTGGAAGGTACATCCTGAGGTGGCCATACCTCCTGCTAGGTCATGCCCCCTCCTCGATCACCTCCAGGGATCACCCAGAGCCTGTCTCAGGCTCTGCTCTCAGGTGCCCCGGTGGACACCTGGGAATGAGGGGTGAAGGAGCCCCAGTCCCCCTGCCCCTGCGGAGTTTCGCGGCTCTTGCTAGACTCAGAAGGGCTGTCCCCTGATATTCAGAGACAACCCAGAGGTCTCTGGCAACTTACTTCATACCCGGTGGCACTGGGGAGCTTCCATCATCCCTGAGTCTCCTGGTGAAATGTCCCAAGGAGGCACCAGCACAAGAGAGAGGTTACAGGCAGACAGCCAGGGGCAGAATCCTGTACTGCTATGGGCTAGTTTATAAGCTCAGGCAGATTACTAACCCTCAGCACAACTGGAAAACAGAAATGATGTTCTTTTTCATCTGATACAATGAAGTAATTTTGCGAAGCATTTAGCCTGATACCCAGTAACTGCTTAGCTAGCTCCTGTTACTATGATCCTCTCTTTGACTTCGGCTTGTCTGTTAGGGGGACTTGAATGGGTTTTAGATGCTGACCCTTCCTTTGTTCTAGAAAACAACCTGAGTGAAGAAGACTCCAATCCATGTTCCTGGAGAAAGTTGTAAAGGCACCATTGACCTAAACACAGACACCCTGGACTCTACAACTGAACAAGCTCTTTTGTTTGCTTGTATAACAAATGGTTGGACATGAGGAGGGCAGGGCTTTTTCTCTGCAGATTTTGGCCGTGGGCCTGAGTGCTGAAGGGGGAAGCCCAGGGGAGATCAGAGGAGCATATGAGCCAGAGGAAAGATCTCAAAACACAAGTATAGCCCAAAGAAGGTAGAGACAGGGCACCAACGGACAAGGAGCTAAGGACCATGGGGACACTCTGCATGGAGAAAACTTGAAGGAGAACACAGGCCATGTTATTTGTATGAAATTTGGGCATCGTGTATGTGTGACACCATTGTTTGCACCAACAGCAGTTACGGAGTCTGGGAGTCTAATTCGCCATCAGGGGCCAATGCAGCCAGAGGCAGGCAAAGAGCTGGGGTCACTGGACACACCCAGGCTGGCTTTGTAAATATTCTGCAGATTGGCCCTGCCTCTGCCCAGCTCTCACAGGCAAAACAGCCACCAGACACTGAGGGAGGACCTGCCGCAGGCAAAATTCCAAAACCAAGTGTGCTTTAGAGATTCAAGCCTTTAAAACAAATGCCTTTCACCTAGAGTGTTTGTTTCCATTGTAAATTGAAAATGTGCTCTGGTTAGAGACAGAAGAAAGTAGATGAGAAAGATCCCTGGCATCCTTACCACCTATTGATAGATACAGTTGCTAAGCAGGTCTTTTCCATTCAGGTTTTCATGCACATTTAAGTACTCTTTAGGAGGTTGGAATCATCAGAGAGAGGTAGATGACAGCTAGATTATTCTGATGGGCTTTTTTTATGGGAGTATTTTCCTTTTTATGAAAAAAATTCTTTTTTATTTTAATGGCTACATTTCTCTACACTTATGGCTCTGTATTCTTTATTTAACTAGTTCCCTGTTGTTGACTGTTTAGGCTTGACCCAATTTTGTAACTCCAATGGCTGTCTTTCCACAACATTCTTTGTCTTCTCCTTCACAGAGCTTCTTAGGAGTAGAGTTTACTGGCACAAGTGCCCAGAACATGGTCAAGCCCCTTGCCCCACACTACCAAACTGCCCTCATCAACTTTTATTCCCACCATCTCTGCTATTGCTTGTGTTGCGTGCATGCTAAGTCACTTCAGTTGTGTCTGACTCTTTGAGATCCCATGGACTGTGGCCTACCAGGTTCCTCTTGTGGCAAAATCACTGTATAAGCCATTTGATAGAGATATGGTGCATTCAGAATCCCCTATCTGGGTGCTTGTCCTGGGCTTTGGATCTCCTGGGTGAGATTCCATTAATAACTAGGCTTAATGATCTTGAAATACCCATCCTGGTTTCTTTACTGGTGCATCTTTCAACCACCCAAGAACCAGGGTGGATGGAAATGTGGGTGCCGAGTGATGCTTCCCCTGCATCCTGACAACAAGCCCCCCGGGTCTCCAAGGTGGGACTGCTGAGGTTGCAGAACAAAGGAGCAGCCCAGCTTGACCTAGACAGCCTGGTCCCCCGTCCTTGTCTCTGGGTGATGATCAGTGTGAAGATCAGCTTCTGAGAGAGGCCAGGAGCTGGGGTCGTGGGAGGGTGCCAAGGGCTCAGTCCAGGTGGGCCAGAGCACCTTTCAGGGCCCCTCTCCTCCCCTCAGCTGGGACCCTGTCCTGCACTCACCTCGGGAGGGCACTGGGTGGAGGGGAAAAGGCTGGGTCAGTGCTGTCCTGGAAAAATATTGAAGGAAGTTGAAAACATGGCTCTCAAACAAAACAGAATGAATACATGCCCAAGATTTTATTAAGCTCATCAATTAAGCAGTGAGCCAGGAAGTTGGTAATGCTGGTCCAAATGGCATTTCAAGTACTAGAATTTATGTAGTCCTTTGGGAAAGACTCACTAAAACAGATCTTTAACGTTTGAGGCAAATCTGGTTAATGTCCTACAGGGCAATAAATCAGTAGTTCTCTCTCTTCAGTGGACAGGGAATCATTTCATGTCTATTTGACAAATACCTACAATAGAGCATGGAACTTCGCAGAATCTGAGCACTTAACTAATACTAACTGGAGGAGTCAAGCAATCCTCCTAAAAATTTGGCTAAACCTTGGGTAGGCCTATAAAACAAAGCCTCCAGGCAACCCCGGAGGCACACGCAGTCTTCTTGGCCTTACGTCCAGAGTTTGGATGCTTTCTGTTAACACATGGGCTTATGACCGCTCCTATAGAAACAACTCAGACTCTGCTTTGCCGACTCCGCAAACACACACCTCCATACACGAAAACATCCTGAGAACTTGGAAGAAAGAAGCTACCAGCCTCGCCGGCGGGGATTCTGCCCTGAATCTCTGTCTTAAATGAGATGCATGTGGTCCTTAACATCCTTTTTTTTGATGCATTTATGGGTCTTTTACCTCCAACCATGGTAAACTTTTATGGTAGAGCCCATAACTTACATTCATAGACTTTTAGAAATAGAGCTACTTTAAGATTTTTAAGTCCAAGGCTCGTGTTATCAGATGGCCTGTGCCCCAGCTTTATTAAGGGACTTTCCTAAAGCTAGCTCGCTGAGGGGTGCAGAACCAGGAGAAACACCCTAGCCCCTGCCCTAGGTCCTGCCTAGTCTTCCTTCACCCCCAGCACAGCTTTGGATACACAGTATATATGAATGAGATGGAAGCATGGATAGACGGATACGTGGATGAAAATGTGGGTGGGTAGATGGATGGATGGGTGGGTGGCTGAATGGATGGATAGACTGATGTAAATACAATATTGTTTTTCCTTTTAGAGAAGAAAATGGCTTGTGAACACAGTTATCCCCTTTTGTGGGAGGAGAAGAAAACACTGGTTCTAACTGTGTGCATTTCTTCACCAGTGTCCTAGTCTTACATGTACTCTGTTTTACAGGCCCACCCAAGGCTTAGCCACATTTTTCAGAGGATGGACCACTGCTTGACTCTTCCAGTTACTATCAGTTAAGAACAATCAGCCTCATAGGGGGATGGAGGAGGTTGTTAGGCCTTCTTCTTTTGCACAGTTCTCAACACCAGCCTGCACATCGAAATGTCCTGATATTGGGTCTCCGCCTCAGTGGGGCAGCAGCACCACCTTTATATCACAGCCCCTCCAGATACTAATCACTGACAATTGCAGAGAGTATGACAAGTAAATCTGGGGACCAAGAGCCAACTGGGCTGCACTCTGTATGGGAGGAGCCACTGTGCCAGGGAGTCACTGTGACTTGAATGCTGTATTCGGCTCCTTGGGCTCAAAACTAACCAGTCCACTATAAGTGCCCCTCAGCAGGCCACTGCAGAGGAGCCAGGGCAGCCAGACTGTGGTTAGGCCGAGGGAGGAGACCGCTGTCCAGGGAAGGATGAGTGGCAGACCATCCAATGGCTCTCATGGAGTCAGCCTCCAGAGAGATAAAAGCTAATTGCCTTTGAAGGAAAATCCGGCTTTAGGAGAAAACTCCAGATGGAGCCCAGCAGAGCCTTTCAGTGTCGGAGAGGGCTCAGAGGACACACTCTGCATAAAGTATTTCTGCCTGCTTATCTGTTAATTTGTGCTTATGTCCTTCTAAGAAAAGAAGCTTAACCTTTCATCAAGATTTGCCATAAGTGGACATATAACAGTGTCTGAATCCTTTGTGATACCACTGTGTTCATTATGTTATTCAGTCACTTAAAAGGAGTCAACGCATCCCCATTAGAATGAATGACAGGAAAATGTTTCTTTGAACAAATGGGGCAATCCTTTAATCAGACAATTAGAACCATTTTTGCTTTCACATCAAGATGAACACCACTTTTACTACTAAATTACATGCATCTTGCAAGCCCAGGCCTCTTGGGAAACTGTTTTAGTTCCCCTGTGCTCTGCATCTGACCCTCAACTGCCTTGTTCTTGATCTGTCTTTTTCATTTTTCTACGTTAGTATTTAATGTGTGTCTATGGGATGCAAGCCACTTTACATATGTTTTTTCTATTGAAACCAGGCCACAGAGCATCCTGTGAAGTGAGGACTCTCCAGGGAGCACACACCTGCCATCTTCACCACCTCCCATACTCCTCTTGTCAAGACAGCTGCTGACTCAGGGAAGAAAGCTTGGGAACCGCTGCCCCGTCCCCTCCCTAGGAGTGGGGCCTGGAGAGGCAGAGAGCACCCACTCAGCATCTGCTTCTTCTCAGTGCCCCGCAGAGACAGGGCTGTGCCAGGCTCCCTGGGACACACACCAGGGCCCTATATCCAGGTGTACCCTGGTCTAAGAGGCACTGATCATAGAGCTGGGCATAAGCTGCACCAGGGCAGAGGGCGGGTGGGGCTGCAGAAGCAGTGTCTCACACAGCACCTCAGAGGCTGTCCCATGGGCTGACTGCAGTGACACCACAGACCAGGCACAGGGCACAGGGCAGTCAGGGCCATGGTTGTTGTTGGTTGTTGTCCAACCAGTGTTACTGGTCTGGGTGTAACTCTCAGTCTACACAGGATAGACCCAGTGAGTGTCCATGTGTGTGTGTATGCTAAGTCTCTTCAGTCGTGTCCAACTCTTTGCAATCCCATGGACTGTAGCCTGCCAGACTCCTCTGTCCATGTGGATTCTCCAGGCAAGAATACTGGAATGGGTTGCCATGCCCTCCTCCAGGGGATCTTCCCAAGCCAGGGATTGAACCCGAGTCTCTTACATCTCCTGCATTGGCAGGTGGGTTCTTTACCACTGGAGCCACCTGGGTGTCCACTGACATCAGTTAGGACACTTGGCAACATTTTTAAATTTAAACAAAAATTAATCGACATTTTAAACACATAATTCATGTATTACACAATTCATGTACACACTTTAATTCATTTAAAGTGTATAATTAGATGGACTTTAACGTCACTGTCACCAAAGACACAGATGGCACCATATCACTCCAGAACATTCCCTCATGCCCTGCCACTGTCCATCCCCTCTCCACACCAACCTCAGGTGACCACAAACCTGCTTCTGTCTCTAGTTTCATTTGAGTTTTCTAGGATTTTATAGAAGTAGACTAATACAATGTACCCTCTTATGTCTGGCTTCTTTCACTCAGGCTGATCACCCTGAGATTTACTGGTGTCATTTCAAATGTCAGAAGTCTGTTCCTTTTCACTGCTGAGTAATGTTCCACCATGTTGATAGTCCTCATTTGCTTATTGATTGGCCCAGTGAGCTCTCACCATGTGAGTGCAGCAGGTGTCCTGGGATGGTGAGTGGCAGGTGCACCCTGCCTTTGCCAGGGTGACTGACAAGGTCACAGGAAGTCACATGGCACCCAGCATATGGCTGGATATCCACCATCGGGAGGGTGGCAAGGAGAAGAGCAGGGCCTGAGATAAGCGGCCACCTCAGGGGCCAGAGAGGAGAGTGTTTGTGCCAAGATAACAAGGAAGTCAGAGCAATATCTGAGGGAGAGGCCATCCTGCTGAAGACTAAGAGGGGAGGGAGGCAGGCTGGTGGGGAAGTAGGGCCGGGCTGTGCCTGGCTTGGGAGAGTGTTGGAATTGGGCTTGGCGGCAGAAGGGTTCAAACAGAGGAGTGTTGTGGTTAGATTTGCTGATCAGCCCATGAGACCTTGGTCTGAAGAATAGGTTCTTAGGATCGACGTGGACATGGGAGACCAGTGAGGGGCTACTGTCAGTCATCCAGGCCAGAGTCAGGATGTGAGCAGAGCAATAGGGGATGTGTGGGCCATTTAGGACACAGACTGTACTTGACTTCAGGATCTCAAAGCCAATGGTGAGGGGATCCCGACACGAGGAGGAGGCCGGAAGCACTCCCTAGGTTCCCCAAGTCTGGATGGTGGGCTTCCATTTGCTGCCCCTCCCACCACCACTTTGGTCAGCTCAGGCTGAGGGGCTTAAACAGTTTGGGGGCTAGAAGTCCAAGATCAAGGTGCCAGCAGATCTGGTTTCTGGTGAGGCCTCTTCCTGGTATGTAGATGGCCACCTTCTCACTGTGTCATTACGTGGCAGAGAGAAAGGAAACAGCTCTCTCAAGTTATCTTATAAGGACACTAATCCCATAATGGGGGCTCCATCACCTCCTGAAGACCCCACCTCCTATGTTAGGGAGTTTGGCTTCAACATATAAATTTGGAAGACATTCAGTCAATAACACTCCTTGGCCTCCCGCCCTGGATATCCTAGCTGCTCTTTCTAGAAGCCCAACTTCCCTGGGACTACTGACCCACTCTCACTCCAGTCATCATTCATGGTCCAGTGCCCTGCCCAGCCCACAGACCCCTCCTGCAGGACGCTGGCTCTTGGACCCCAGGTCCCCCCAGGCATGGGCGTGAAGCTGGCTGGGAACCTGAGGGCTCACCCAGACTGCTCATCTGTACCCCTGGCTATGGCAGAAGCAGCTCATTGTCCGCAAGGACTTTCCCTCCACCCAGACCTGAAGCTGCAGGCTATCATAGAAGCTCCATCTCAGACTTTGCTCCAGACCACAAGTAGTCTCACCAGGGCCTGGGTGAGACTCAGAATTCTCACCAGAATCCCCTGGGTTCTCTCACTCCTGTACTGTTGCTTCCACTCTGGCCTTTGCCTCTAAGCCCAGACCCTTCCCTCTGCTGAGCTTGTCTAAGACTCATCTTCCAGCTTTCCCACTAGGCCCAGCTCTTGGGACATCTTTGGATCCAAGCTCAATACCTTGCCAGACAAGTCTTGTTCACTTTCCTAGCTCCACATGGTCACTACAGCTCAACACAGCCTGGGGGGAGGAAGGAAGGACAATGGCCTCTCATTGCCACACACCGCCCATTGCAGGGCACCTTGGCACCAAGCTTGCCTGGACTGGTATTGACAGGTTGGCCTTGCCCTCTGACCCCAGCCTTGCTCTGGGCACCTGTGTCCAGAAGTTCCTCCAGCCCTTTATCCTCTCCCTTCTGGCCCTCTCATGTGCTCCACTGCTCCTCTTTCTCGAAGACCCCAGACTCCCATTTTCTAAGTATGTGTCCCAAGGGCACATACTTAGCTGATTCAGTCAGAAACCCACACCTGTGAAGAACACATGAGTTCAAGGTCATGCAGAAACTTTGGCATATTGGCACACAAAGGCCACATGTGAGCCAAAAGTTAATGAAAGACTATGTACACAGTCTCCTTTTGCCAGTAATTCTGCATAATACCTGGCTTTATAATGTACTTTGAAAGGAATTTCACTTGAAAAGCTCAAAATTATATACCTAACTACTTGCAGCTCTATTTGCCATGATTAATGGCTCAGTCCTGCCAGGGCAACACCTGGCAACAGTTGTTTACATGAGTGGCTACATGAGAAGGCCAAATGTGTTCACATCTTCTGATCAAAGATGCAAAACACTGATTTAAGCTGAGTATTATCTTGGCTTATCTTAGACAAGCCAAAGCCTCAGGCCAAGGAAGCCACTTTTCACTGGATGCGCACAAGCCAGGTGATCTGTAAGATCCCTTGAAGCTGTACCACAGCTGGCTGTTGTTTTTGCTTTGGCTCCATCCCTTCATTCTTTCTGGAGTTATTTCTCCACTGATCTCCAGTAGCATATTGGGCACCTATTGACCTGGGGAGCTCATCTTTCAGTATCCTATCTTTTGTCTTTTCATACTTTTCATGGGGTTCTCAAGGCAAGAATACTGAAGTGGTTTGCCATTCCCTTCTCCAGTGGACCTCATTTTGTCAGAACTCTCCACCATGACCCATCCATCTTGGGTGGCCCTACACGGCATGGCTCATAGTTTCATTGAGTTAGACAAGGCTGTGGTCCATGTGATTAGATTGGTTAGTTTTCTGTGATGGTGGTTTTCAGTCTGTCTGCCCTCTGATGGAGAAGGATAAGAGGCTTATGAAAGCTTCCTGATGGGAGAGACTGACTGAGGGGGAAACTGGGTCTTGTTCTGATGGGCGGGGCCATGCTCTGCTGCTGCTACTAAGTCGCTTCAGTCGTGTCCGACTCTGAGCGACCGCATAGATGGTGGCCCACCAGGCTCTCCTGTCCCTGGGATTCTCCAGGCAAGAATACTGGAATGGGTTGCCATTTCCTCCTCCCAGGCCATGCTCAGTAAATCTTTAATCCAATTTTCTGTTGATGGGCGGAGCTGTGTTCCCTCCCTGCTATTTCAATTCAGTCCTCAGTTGTGTCTGACTCTTTGCAACCCCATGGAACGCAGCACGCCAGGCCTCCCTGTCCATCACCAACTCCCAGAGTTCACTGAGACTCACGATCATTGAGTCAGTGATACCATCCACCCATCTCATCCTCTGTCGTCCCCTTCTCCTCCTGCCCCCAATCCCTCCCAGCATCAGAGTCTTTTCCAATGAGTCAACTCTTCGCATGAGGTGGTCAAAGTACTGGAGTTTCAGCTTTAGCATCATTCCTTCCAAAGAAATCCCAGGGCTGATCTCCTTCAGAATGGACTGGTTGGATCTCCTTGCAGTCCAAGGGACTCTCAAGAGTCTTCTCCAACACCATAGTTCAAAAGCATCAATTCTTTGGCACTCAGCTTTCTTCACAGTCCAACTCTCACATCCATACATGACCACTGTGAAAACCATAGCCTTGACTAGTCGGACCTTTGTTGGCAAAGTAATGTCTCTGCTTTTGAATATGCTATCTAGGTTGGTCATAACTTTTCTTCCAAGGAGTAAGCATCTTTTAATTTCATGGCTACAATCACCATCTGCAGTGATTTTGGAACCCAAAAAAAGTAAATTCTGACACTGTTTCCACTGTTTCCCCATCTATTTCCCATGAAGTAATGGGACCAGATGTCATGATCTTTGTTTTCTGAATGTTGAGCTTTAAGCCAACTTTTTCACTCTCCACTTTCACTTTCATCAAGAGGCTTTTTAGTTCCTCTTCACTTTCTGCCATAAGGGTGGTGTTCTCTGCATATCTGAGGTTATTGATATTTCTCCTGGCAATCTTGATTCCAGCTTGTGCTTCTTCCAGCCCAGCATTTCTCATGATGTACTCTGCATATAAGTTAAATAAGCACAGTGACAATATACAGCCTTGACGTACTCCTTTTCCTATTTGGAGCCAGTCTGTTGTTCCATGTCTAGTTCTAACTATTGCTTTCTGACCTGCATACAGATTTCTCAAGAGGCAGGTCAGGTGGTCTGGTATTCCCATTTCCATCAGAATTTTCCACAGTTTATTGTGGTCCACACAGTCAAAGGCCTTGGCATAGTCAATAAAGCAGAAATAGATGTTTTTCTGGAACTCTCTTGCTTTTTCTGTGATCCAGCAGATGTTGGCAATTCGATCTCTGGTTCCTCTGCCTTTTCTAAAACCAGCTTGAACATCTGGAAGTTCACGGTTCACATATTGCTGAAGCCTGGCTTGGAGAATTTTGAGCATTACTTTACTAGCATGTGAAATGAGTGCAATTGTGTGGTAGTTTGAGTACTCTTTGGCATTGCGTTTCTTTGGGATTGGAATGAAAACTGATCTTTTCCAGTCCTGTGGCCACTGCTGAGTTTTCCCAACCATGGTGGAGGTAATGAAGACAATGGTGACCTCCCTCAAAAGATCCCATGCATGCACTGCCACACCCAGTGCCCCCAACCCTGTAGCAGGCCAACACTGACCCACTCCTTCACTGGAGACTGCTGGACACCCACAAGCAAGTCTCCTGTGGGGCCACTGTTCCTTTCTCCTGGGTCCTGGTGCACAAGGTTCTGTTTGTGCCCTCCAAGAGTCTATTTTCCAGTCCTATATAAGTTCTGACAGCTCTATAGTGGGGTTAATGGCAACCTCCTCCAAGAGGACTTATGCCATACCCACACCCAGAGCCCCTGTCCCTGCGGCAGACCACTGCCGACCCGTAGCTGCACAGGAGATGCTCAAACACAGTTCTGTCTCAGTCTCTGTGGTTCCTTGGGTCTTGTGCACACAAGCTTTATTTGAACCCTCTGAGCATCTCTGGCAGGAACAGGGTTTGATTCTAAATGTGAATTCGCCCCTCCTACAGTTTTGCTGAGCCTTCTCCTTTACCCTTGTATGTGGGGTATCTCCTCACAGCCACTCCAGTGCCTACCATCTTACTGGAGATTTTCTGGCCTTGGACATGGGGTATCTCCACACAGCCAGTCCAGCAAAACGCAGCTGCTGCTCCTGGCCTTGGACATGGGGTATCTCCTCTTAGCCCCTTGCCACTCCAGCACCGTGCTCAAACTACTGCACAATTGAACTCATCTCACATGCTAGCAAAGTAATGCTTAAAATTCTCCAAGCCAGGCTTCACAATACATGAACCATGAACTTCTAGATGTTCAAGCTGGTTTTAGAAAAGGCAGAGGAACCAGAGATCAAATTGCCAACATCCGCTGGATCATGGAAAAAGCAAGAGAGTTCCAGAAAAACATCTGTTTCTACTTTATTGACTATGCCAAGGCCTTTGACTGTGTGAATCACAATCAACTGTGGAAAATTCTGAAAGAGATGGGAATACCAGACCACCTGACCTGCCTCTTGAGAAATCTGTATACAGGTCAGGAAGCAACAGTTAGAACTGGACATGGAACAACAGACTGGTTCCAAATAGGAAAAGGAGTAGGTCAAGGCTGTATATTGTCACCGTGCTTATTTAACTTATATGCAGAGTACATCATGAGAAATGCTGGACTGGATGAAGCACAAACTGGAATCAAGATTGCTGGGAGAAATATCAATAACCTCAGATATGCAGATGACACCACCTTTATGGCAAAAAGTGAAGAAGAACTAAAGAGCCTCTTGATGAAAGTAAAGAGGAGAGTGAAAAAGTTGGCTTAAAGCTCAACTTTCAGAAAACGAAGATCATGGCATCCGGTTCCATCATTTCATGGCAAATAGATGGATAAACAGTGGCAGACTTTATTTTTTTGGGCTCCAAAATCACTGCAGATGGTGACTGTAGCCATGAAATTAAAAGACACTTACTCCTTGGAAGGAAAGTTATGACCAACCTAGACTTCATGTTAAAAAGCAGAGACATTACTTTGCCAGCAAAGGTCCATCTAGTCAAGGCTATGGTTTTTCCAGTAGTCATGTATGGATGTGAGAGTTGGACTATAAAGAAAGCTGAGTGCTGAAGAATTGATGGTTTTGAACTGTGGTGTTGGAGAAGACTCTTGAGAGTCCCTTGAACTGCAAGGAGATCCAGCCAGCCCATCCTAAAGGAAATCAGGCCTGAATGTTCATTGGAAGGACTGATGTTGAAGCTGAAACTCCAATACTTCGGCCACCTGATGCAAAGAGCTGACTCATTTGAAAAGCCCCTGATGTTGGGAAAGATTGAAGGCAGGAGAAGGAGACGACATAGGATGAGACGGTTGGATGGCATCACCGACTAAATGGACATGAGTTTGAGTAAACTCCAGGAGTTGGTGATGGCAGGGAGGCCTGGCGTGCTGTGGTTCATGGGGTCGCGAAGAGTTGGACACAACTGAGTGACTGAACTAAAGCTGTACCACACCACAGTCCCTCTTCAGTCATAAATGTGATTCTGTGTCCTCTGAATGGCAGAACATCTGACCAGGTGCCCTGCTTTCTGCCAGCATGATTTTAATGCATGTCTACTTAATTATACTTAATACCCCTGGTTAAACTGTCTCCTTTGAAGAGGGAAAGACTAATTTGCATTTGAATGCAAACAGAACAAACAGAAGAGATGCAGGGGAAAGGAAGGAAGTGTTTTTTATGGGTTATCAAAATAGCAACACAGATGCCTCATCTACACAGTAGTCTACTCATGTTGGCATTAAATGTTTATAAAGCACCAAACACATGCATGATCTCATCATATCACAAGCACCTCAGTGGTGGGTCTCCCACTCCTGTGCTCAGAGAAAGGATTTCAGATGGGACTTCAGAGCCGCTCACACTGCCTGTGCCCCCAAGATCAGCCCAGTTCAGACCTGGTGAGTCTTCTCCACTCTGTATCTTCAGGACAGACACTTGGCCCTCACTCCTGCTTCCCATGGGGCCAGAGGCTGGTAAAAATGAATCATTTGCTTGATGCTTTTTGGAGGAAGGGGATCAGAACCCAGGCAGGTGTGTGCTCATACATGATGTGAGGTTTTGGCTGTGTCCTAGACACTGACATGGGGATTGCCAGAACTGAGGCTTTAAAAATAGGATGAGAGGGGCTTCCCTAGTGGCCCAGTGGTTAAGACTCCCTGCTCCTATGTTCCCAAAAGGGTCCAGAGTCTGTCCCCAGTTGGGGAACTAGATCCCACAACCATGGGCAACTAAGAGTTCACATGCCACAACAAAGGAGACTTCACTCCTCCACTAAGACCTGGTGCAGCCAAAAATATAAACATTTTTTAAAAAATTAGGAGGAGAGTATTATTTTTCCCAATCACCATTTACAACCAACTAAAGCTATTGGACGACAGAGGATGAGATGGCTGGATGGCATCACTGACTCGATGGACGTGAGTCTGAGTGAACTCCAGGAGATGGTGATGGACAGGGAGGCCTGGCGTGCTGCGATTCATGGGGTTGCAAAGAGTCGGACACGACTGAGCAACTGAACTGAACTGAACTGAAAGCCATTTTTCATGAACATCACTAAAAATGCTATAACTGAGCTAAAAACAAACAGAAAATGTTTGCCTCTGATGGAAGATTTTTCCCCAAATTAAAAGAATGCAACCAAGTCCTGCACAGAGTGGAGAAGCCAGGACACTCAAGCTACAGACAACTGATGGGGATGCCTTGCCAGATGCTCTCGTGCTAGAGATGAGCAGACAGAAGGCCACACAGGGAAGGACCGGCAGCCTGGGCAATGCCTCTGGTGTGTGGCAGAGCCAGAGCCAGACTCTCAGGCCTGCTCTTCCCACCAACATGTGTGGGGCACACACTCCCAGGAGGCAGAAGGTGGTGAACCTGGGCCTGGCAGAGCCACCAGCCATATCTGCCACACCTTCTAGAGCATCAATTCTACCCACTGAGGTTTAGAGAGAAAACAATATAATTATAGCAAAACACAAGGGTCTGTTGAGGAGAATGAAATGCTCCCTTGAATTTTGACATTATACAAATTGTACACATAAACTTTGGTCCTGTGGTAGGTCAAGGTAGGCTGGACTTCCAGGTCCTGCTGGGGTGGAAACTCCTGGTTAGGGAACTCAGGTGAGAACTCAACCACCCCACCTCCAGCATGACCCCAGGCCTCTTGGGAATAGAAGGACAGCCATCATTTATCTGAGCCTTCCCTGTGGGTCAAGTGTACTTAAGGAAAGTAGAGAAGAAAGTGTCTGATCACCTCCCTAAAGCATCACCAGAGCAGAGTTGCTGCTTCTTTCTGCTGCCAAAGCAGTGTCCAGTTGAGCCAAGGTTACTCTAAAAGGAGTGTCCAGCCAGGGCTTCCCCAAAGAAGAGAGAAGGGCCACCCTGGGGAGGCTGCCCCACCGGTGCATTGTGGACTCAGCCCAGAGGCCCAGGACATTCTTCACAGATTCTATCTGGTCACCTGGCTGCTCCTAAGCCTGGGGCCTGCAGCAGAAACTTTCCCCCATCCTCACCATCCTTACATGAGCTCCTGAGAGGTGTCAGGGCTCCTGTGATGGGGGAGTGAAAAAAGGGAAGGGCAAAGCAGTTAGTTGCTCCCTTTGGAGAAATGTCTAAGGAAGTCCAGCCTGTTCTGTGCAAGGTGGCAAGGCTGTGTTTTTAAGTTTGTGGCTTAAGAAACTCTGAATGTTCATCACCAACCAGCGTGAAGCCATATCATATTTGCAATGAATTTGTTTATTGAAACAAACACAAGGCTCTGACTAACACAGTGGAAGGAACTGTACAGAAGGAAAGAGAATCTGTATGTGAGGAGGAAGGCACAGCAGGAGCTAAGCATCTGTCCCCACACTGGGGACAGAGACATACCACATGCACAGAGGTCTCCCTGCTGGGAGCCCAGGCAGAGATGAGCCAGAACACGTGAATGTGGATGCTCTGTGTTTTCACGACCCCTAGGATGTTTTTTCCCAGAAAAGTCTTCCTCTGTCCCCAAGAAGAGGCATGTGCTAAGGAGTTTTCAGGCAGTAGCTGCTGTGACTTCCCCATCTCCACACACCTGCCCCTACCTTCAAAGGTGTTTGCTCAGGTGATATTCTTTGCCAGACCTCCTATAGCCAAATTTGTCCTGGCATACTTCTGTTCCCTGTTTCTGCTTTGTTTTCCTCTTGGGTGCCAATCACTGTTTTTTACTCTATCTTTACTTATAGTTTTAATGCTTGCCTTTTCCAGGTATATATGGTACATTAATAAAATTTGATCACATACATCAAGAAACATCATGAACAAACTTCAAAGAATCACCATGCAAACCACAGTTCCCCAATCACAATGCAATTACCTTAGAAATCAGAGTTCAGATGAAGGATGTGTGATGTTCAACCAAGGAAGTTGCACCATGGATGACAAAAGGAGACGGGGAAATATAGATGTTTCCACTGTTAGCAAAAAAGGCACTGAGGGCATCAGTGTTTCTAGGCCAGGCAACCATTGGTTGGCAAAGCCATTAATCAAGAGACAGGGGGAACTGGAAGGAAGGTTTGGGGCACAACATAAAGCAATGTCAGCTAATTTGAGGAGGTTAATGGGACAGAGACTTGGAAAGCAGGACCCAGTACCAACTCCAGGAGAGCGCACGGTCAGTGGGCTACATTGAGGAACAAACAGGAGGCAAGGAAGTACTATAAGTGTGGATTTCTCTTCCAATAAATTTAATAAGGAAAGAAAAGGGAATGCCAGGGAAAGAAAGATTTGTCTGATTTTGTCTATTACTATCAATGGGAAGGACATGAGTGAGATGAAAGTGAAATGGCTGGGAGCACAGCCCCTAATGGCCCCAGGGGATCATCCCCAGCTCTTTCTTCCACCCCTAATCCTGGCTGCACTGCCCACTGTCCACTCTGCCTGTTAACACCTAAGTGCTTGTGGGGCTGGAGGGGTGCAGCTCTCCATCATCACTACCATTCCATTGCCAGCCCCCAACCATCAACAAATCTTTGCCATTTCCGGGTCCCACCTGCTGTAGTCAAAACTCCCAAAGGGGGAAAAAAACCCAAATTACTGCTTTTGAATTTTTAAATCATGCCAAGAAAATCATGGCATGGATCTGTGCCATCCTGGGTTTATTATAATCATTTACTGAGTACTTAGATTGGGGTAAAGACTTTGTACTGGCTTGTACTATGCATTTTTATTAATAGATACATAGTAGTCAATAATAGTAAAAAAGAAAAAATGCTAGTGACAGCAGCCCCCAAGTCTCAGGTACTGATGGGCTCAGTTGCAAGGAAAAGAAAAGCTGAAGGGTAAGATGGGGTATGGAGTTTACAGAGCACAAGGGTGGTGGAGAACATATTGATCTTTTTGGTCCCAACTGATCGGTCCTTTTCTAAACTACTCTAAGATTGAATGGATTGCAGTGGGATGTGGCAATGAAATTCACATTCTAATGTATTCAGGCAATCTGAAAATGGAATTGTGTTAGAGCCAAGTATAAAATATAGCTGAAATTAAGGATGCATCTATTCGATTTCCTCTTTTGTAGTAGCAGGATGTTAGGAACAAGCACAATAAGTTGGAGGATAATGAAATGACAGTGTGCAGACGAACCTAAAATTGTTATAATTATCCTTGTAATTGTTAGTCAACCTCCTAAATGCAAGAACACAATGGAGCCAAATTATGTTACCTTAAATTGGTGATCTGACTTTTTTCACATGTCTTTGTTCCATTGTCTCTTCCCTGCTCCATCTCTGTTTCCTCCCCCAACCCCAGGTGCCCTGAACTTGCTTGTGCCTCTCTGCCCTGCCAAATACATACCTTCCCCTTCTGAACTCCTTGTGGCCTTGCCTTTGTCAGGACTTGCCAAAGCCTGCTTGGATAATTTTTTTGTTATTAAAATTTAATATATATACATTGTACACATTTTAGAAAATATGCTCATTGTAAAGAAAAGCAAAAGGAAGAAAATAAGAGTCATCTGTTATCCTCACCACCCAGAGGTATCCACTGAAGTTTATTTTCATGTATAAAATTCTCTTATTTCTTATATCTACTGTATACAGAGATGTATATTAAACTTCATTAACCAGCTGGCACGAAAATTTCTCTCAGGGAAATAACTGGCTTTGAGAGATAAGATATAAACTTGAAGTAGATGAAAGCTGAGAGATCCCATCCCACCTCAAACCCCACCACCCCACCCAGAGCCAAGAGGAGATTGCTTTATGTAAATATCTCAGGACAGGGAAGGGACTGCCCCCAGAGGGGTCAGGGAGGGAGAGGAGAAACAGAGCAAGAGAAGAGCAACCAGTATATGGTGTCCACTCCCTGGGTGACGTCTTCATGATCCCCAAGTCCTTGTAAAACTTGAATTCCAAAAGCCTGGTGTGGGGGACTCCCACGGTGCAAGTAAAAGAAGGGGCCAGGTCCATGTCAGTAAAAGAGGCTGGGCCACGATTGAGAAAGATGGAGCTGCAGAAGCAAAGAAGATTCAAAGGATGCAAAACCCTGGTCCAGTCTGAACCCCAGGAATGAACAGAAATCTCCAGAAAGGATTAAGGGGATCATGGTAATTTTGAAACAAAATTGGTATTTGGGACATTTTGCTGAAAGGCTTATAGCTGAACAAACATCTCCTTCAGCAACAAAATAAAAAGAACTATCAGTTCAGCTCAGTTGCTTAGTCATGTCCAATTCTTTGCAACCCCATGGACTGCCGCATGCCAGGCTTCCCTGTCCATCACCAACTCCCAGAGCTTGCTCAAACTCATGTCCACTGAGTCGGTGATGCCATCCAACCATCTGATCCTCTGTCATCCCCTTATCCTCCTGCCCTCAATCTTTCCCAGCATCAGGGTCTTTTCCATTTAAGTCAGTTCTTCATATCATGTGGCCAAAGTATTGGAACTTCAGCTTCAGCATCAGTTCTTCCAATGAATATTCAGGACTGATTTCCTTTAAGATTGACTGGTTTGATCTCCTTGTAATCCAAGGAACTCTCAAGAGTCTTCTCTGACACTACAGTTCAAAAGCATCGTATCTTCAGCAACACCACCACATCACAGTTCAAAAGCATCAATTCTTCAGCACTCAGTCTTCTTTATGGTCCAACTCTCACATCCATACATGACTACTGGAAAAACCATAGCTTTGACTAGACAGACTTCATTGGCAAAGTAATGTCTCTGCGTTTTAATATGCTGTCTAGGTTGGTCATAACTTTTCTTCCAAAGAGCAGAATCTTTTAATTTCATGGCTGCACCCACCAGCTGCAATGATTTTGGAGCCCAAGAAAATAAAGTCTGTCACTATTTCCATTGTTTCTCCATCTATTCGCCATGAAGTGATGGGACTGGAGGCCATGATCTTAGTTTTTTAAATGTTGAGTATTAAGCCAGCTCTTTCACTCTCCTTTTTCACTTTCATCAAGAGGCTCTTCAGTTTCTCTTCACTTTAGGGTGGTGTCATTTGCATATCTGAACTTACTGATATTTCTCCCGGCAATTTTGATCCCAGGTTGTGCTTCATCCAGCCTAGCATTTCACATGATGTACTCTGCATAGAAGTTAAATAAGCACGGTGACAATATACAGCCTTGATGTACTCTTTTCCCAATTTGGAAACAATCCATTGTTCCACGTCCGGTTCTAACTATTGCTTCTTGACCTGCATACAGATTTCTCAGGAGGAAGATAAGGTGGTCTGGTATTCTCATCTCTTGAAGAATTTCCCACAGTTTGTTGTGACCCACACAAAGGCTTTGGCATAGTCAATAAAGCAGAAGTAAATGTTTTTCTGGAATTCTCTTGTTTTTTTGTTTGTTTGTTTGTTTGTTGTTGTTGTTGATCCAATGGATGTTGACAATTTGATCTCTGGTTCCTCTGTCTTTTCTAAAACCAGCTTGAACATCTGGAAGTTCATGGTTCACATACTGTTGAAGCCTAACTTGGAGATTTTGAGCATTACCTTACTAGCGTGTGAAATGAGTGCAATTGTGTGGTAGTTCAGTACTCTTGCCTGGAAAATCCCATGGACGGAGGAGCCTGGTGGGCTGCAGTCCATGGGATTGTGAAGAGTCAGACACGACTGAGCGACTTCACTTTCACTTTTCACTTTTATGCATTGGAGAAGGAAATGGCAACCCACTCCAGTGTTCTTACCTGGAGAATCCCAGGGACGGGGGAGCCTGGTGGGCTGCTGTCTATGGGGTCGCACAGAGTCGGACATGACTGAAGCGACTTAGCAGTTGAACATTTTTTGGCATTGCCCTTCTTTGGGATTGGAATGAAAACTGACCTTTTCCAGTCCTGTAGCCACTGCTGAGTTTTCCAATTTGCTGGCCTATTGAGTACAGCACTTTAACCGTAGCATCTTTTAGGATTTGAAATAGTTCATCTGGAGTTCCATCACCTCCACTACTTTGTTTGTAGTGATGCTTCCTAAGGCCCACTTGACTTCAGACTCCAGAATGTCTGGCTTTAGGTGAGTGATCACACCTTCATGGTTATCTGGATCATTAAGATCTTTTTATATAGTTCTTCTGTGTATTCTTGCCACCTTGTCTTAATATCTTTTGTGCTTAGGTTAGGTCCATACCATTTCTGTCCTTTATTGAGCCCATCTTTGCATGAAATGTTCCCTTGGTATCTTTAATACTCTTAAAGAGATCTTTAGTCTTTCCCATTCTATTATTTCCCTCTATTTCTTTGCATTAATCACTGAGGAAGGCTTTCTTATCTCTTTGTGCTATTCTTCGCAACTCTACATTCAAATGGGTATATCTTTCTGTCTTTCTTTTGCCTTTAGCTTCTATAAGAAGCTAAGAAACTATAAGGAACTAAAAATAATTGCACACATGTACAGTTGCCCCTTCATGGATCACAACCTAATGATGAAGGGGCTTGCCTAAGTCAGTAAAGCTACAAGCCATGCTGTGCGGAGTCACCCAAGATGGACAGGCCACAATGAAGGGTTCTAACAAAATATGTTCCTCTGTAGTAGGAAATGGAAACCCATTCCAGTATTATTGCCTGGAGAACCCCATGGACAGTGTGAAAAGTCAAAGAGATATGATACCAGGAGATGAGCCCCTCCCAGGTCTGAAGGAGTCTGACATCCTACTGGGGAAGAGTGAAGGGCAATTATGAACACCTCCAGAAAGAGTGAAGCAGTGGGCCAAAGTAGAAATCGATGCTCAGTTGTGGATATGTCTGGTGGTGAAAGTAAAGTCCAGTGTTGTAAAGAACAATATTGCATAGGAACCTGGAATGTTAGGTCCATGAATCAAGGTAAATTGGTTGTGGTTAAGCAGGAGATGACAAGATCGACATCTTATAAACCCATGATCTGGAGTGGGCAAATTTAATTCAAATGGCCATTATATTTACTACCGTGGGCAAGAATCCCTTAGGAGAAATGGAGTCTCCCTCATACTTAACAAAAGAGTCAGAAATATGGTGCTTGGGTCAAGTCTTAGAAATGACAGAATGATCTCGGTTCATTTCCAAGGCAAACCATTCAACATCACAATAATTCAAGTCTATACTCCAGCCACTAATGCCAAAGAAGCTGAAGTTAACTGGTTCTTTCTATAAAGATCGACAATACCTTCCAGAATTAGCATCAAAAAGATATCTTTTTCATCATAGGGGATTGGAATGCAAAAGTAGGAAGTCAAGAGATACCCAGAATAACAGGCAAATTTGACCTTAGAATAAAATGAAGTAAAATCAAGCAGGGCAAAGTCTAATAGAGTTTTTTCAAGAGAACTTGTTGGTCATAGCCAACATTCACTGAATCATGGAGAAAGCAAGTGAATTCCAGAGAAACTTCTGCTTCATTCACTACACTAAAGCTGTTCACTGTGTGGATCAAAACAAACTGAAAAATCCTTAAAGAGTTGGGGGTGCCAAACCACCTTCCCTGTCTCCTGAGAAACTGTGCAGGTCAAGAAGCAATGGTTAGCACTTGACGTGGAACAACTGACTGGTTCCAAATTGGGAAAGGAGTATAACAAGGCTTTTAACTTATATGCAGAGTACATCATGCAAAATGCTAGGCTGGATGAATCACAAGCTGGAATCAAGATTGTTGGGAGAAATATCAACAGCTTCATATAAGCAGATGATACCACTCTAATGGCAGAAAATGAAGAGGAACTAAAGAGCTTCTTGATGAATGTGAGAGAGGAGAGTGAAAAGCTGACTTGAAACTCAACATCGAAAAAACTAAGAGCATTGCATCTGGCCACATCACTTTATGGCAAATAGAAGGAGGAAAAGTGGAAGCAGTGTCAGACTTTTCTTGGGCTCCAAAATCACATCAGATAGTAGCTACAGCCATGCAATTAAAGATGCTTGTTCCTTGGAAGAGAAGCTATGATAAACCTATACAGCCTATTAAAAAGCAGAGACTGCTGTTTCACTCTGCTGACAAAGGTCTATACAGTCAAAGCTATGGTTTTTCCAGTAGTCATATATGGATGTGAGAGTTGGACCACAAGGAAGGCTGGATCCCAAAGAATTGATGCTTTTGAATTGTGGTGCTGGTGAAGACTCTTGAGAGTCCCTTGAACAGCAAGGAGATCAAAGCAGTCAACCCTAAAGGAAATCAACACTGAATACTCATTGGAAGCTCTGTTGCTGAAGCTTCAATACGTGGACCACCTGATGTGAAGAGCTGACTCATTGGAAAAGACCCTGATCTGGGAAAGATTTAAGGTGAAAGAAGAAGGGGGCAGCCGAAGATGAGATCACCAACTCAATGGACATGAATTTGAGCAAACTCCAGGAGACAGTGGAGGACAGGAGAGCCTGACATGCTGTAGTTCATGGGGTCTCAAAGAGTCAGACATGACTTAGAGACTGAAAAACAATAACAACAGCAATAAATGTGCAGTTGAGGCAAATTATGGACAACAAGGTATGAAAAGACTAAATACCCAGCTGCTACTTCTAAAGAGCCAGGAACATCAATAGGGTTTTGAGAGCAAAAACAGTGTATTGTGCATGCCGCCTGCACAAAACACTACCAAAGAGGTGGGCAAATCACTTGAGCCACCCCTCTGGCATGTCCCCTGGACACATCCCTACCCTCACCCCATAGAAAGAGCCAGCTCAAGCCCCTTTCAGTGAACAAGCTAGCAAGAGAATGTGTTCCTTTTTCTTGCTCCCCCACTGCTGCAGGAGGGGCCCCAATATAAAGCCTTGCTTGGGTTTCTTGTCTGGTTTCTGATCAATTTCTATTGATTAAGGAGGCCAAGAACCCTGGTCAGTAACAATATTTTCCTCCAGCACTCAACAAATGGGGAGGCCATTGACCAACTTCCCAATCTCTTTCTCTCTCTCTCTCTCTCTCTCTCTCTCTCACACACACACACACACACAGATTTTTTTTCTGCAAAAAAAAAAAAAAAAAAAGATCATATTACTACAAATTTACAAACAATTACAATTGTGATGATTAGCTTTGCTTCACCTATGGCATCCCTAACCTCTGATCTCAGTATATTCAGCAGTCTTCACTTTGCAGAGTAAGGATGGATTGGGGAAAAAACCATGTAGTCAGAAGAAACCGTTCAAATGAACTTAATAATCATTGAGAAAATTATGATCGTTAAGCAACTTCTAAAAATTTCCATCCAAACATTAAAAGTTCTTTTGTTTCAGCTCAGATCAGTTGCTCAGTCGTATCCAACTCTTTGTGACTCCACGGATTGTAGCACGCCAGGCTTCCCTGTCTATCTCCAACTTCCAGAGCTTGTCCAAATTCATGTCCATTGAGTCAGTAATGCCATCCAACCATCTCATCCTCTGTCGTCCCCTTCTCCTCCTGCCCTCAGTCTTTCCCAGAATCAGGGTCTTTTCCAATAAGTCAGTTCTTCACATCAGGTGGCCAAAGTATTGGAGTGTCAGCTTCAGCATCAGTCCTTCCAATGAGTATTCAGGACTGATTTCCTTTAGGAT
Source organism: Bos grunniens (assembly GCF_055505025.1). Taxonomy (NCBI): domain Eukaryota; kingdom Metazoa; phylum Chordata; class Mammalia; order Artiodactyla; family Bovidae; genus Bos; species Bos grunniens. The sequence goes on from NC_141192.1 coordinate 44,540,602, forward strand.
TGAATGGTTTGATCTCCTTGCAGTCCAGGGGACTCTCAAGAGTTTTCTCCAACACCACAGTTCTTTTGTTCAGGGGTTATAAATATTTATGGAAATGAAAAACTAGTAAACCGATATTTACCCCATTAATTTAAAAACATTGACAGGGTGTTGCACTTCTTTTTAAAAAATTAGTAAGAGGCATTGAAACAGTGGTTATCTTGTTGTATAACTTACTACACTGAGTGAGCAGCTTTTCTGTGCCTTGACAAAGTGTCATAGTTCTTTCTAAGTTTGGATTAGTTTCCAATTAGTTTTTAATCCTTTCAATGTCACAAGCTACCTCTCAGAGTTCCACTGAGTGAGTGAATGAAGTCGCTCAGTTGTGTCCGACTATTTGTGACCCTGTGGACTGTAGCCCACCAGGCTCCTCCGTCCATGGGATTCTCCAGTCAAGAATACTGGAGTGGGTTGCCATTAAAGTTTTTTGGCTGGTATCACTCTCTTGTTCATAGTGAGGCAGGAGATAGATGGGTCCCAGGCTGTGCAGCTGGAAACGTTTCCCTGTGGACAGATACTCCAAGACAAAAATGATGGCAAGAGCAAGGAGGAGCTGAGTCCTGCTTTGGTAAGAGATAAGAGAACACATATTTCTCATTCTTGAGGTCAAAGAGCTCTTCCTGACTACACATGCACAGAAACACCCTTGAGGGTTAAAAGGGATAGGACGCCAACCAATAACATATATTGTCAACCTTCCCATAGGTCTCTGGGCTGGAATCCATCTTGGCAAAATGATGCACACGCGTGTCGGGGAGTGTCTAGGATAGGTCAGGTGTGGAAAGAGAAGTGAGATAATTGGACAAAAGTGAAAAAAAACCTGGAAGATCTACACTATATAGATTTAACTGCCTCTTTACTGCACTTCAACATCCGTTGCATCATCGAAAAAGCAAGAGAATTCCAGAAAAACATCTACTTCTGCTTTATTGACTATGCCAAAGCCTTTGACTGTGTGGGTCACAACAAACTGTGGAAAATTCTTCAAGAGATGGGAATACCAGACCACCTTGCCTTCCTCCTGAGAAATCTGTATGCAGGTCAAGAAGCAACAGTTAGAACTGGACATGAAACAACGGACTGGTTCCAAATTGGGAAAGGAGTACATCAAGGCTATATATTGTCACCATGCTTATTTAACTTCTATGCAGAGTACATCATGTGAAATGTCAGGCTGGATGAAGCCCAAGCTGGAATCAAGATTGCCGGGAGAAATATCAATAACTTCAGATATGCAAATGACACCACCCTAATGGCAGAAATTGAAGAGAAACTGAAGAGCCTCTTGATGCAAGTGAAAAAGGAGAGTGAAAAAGTTGGCTTAAAACTCCACATTGAGAAAATGAATCATGGCATCCAATCCCATCACTTCATGACAAATAGATGGGGAAACAATGGAAACAGTGACAGACTTTATCTTCTTTGGCTCCAATAATCACTGCAGATGGTGATTGCAGCCATGAAATTAAAAGACGCTTGCTCCTCGAAAGAAAGCTATGACCAACCTAGACAGCATATTAAAAAGCAGAGACATTACTTTGCCAACAAAGGTCCATCTAGTCAAGGCTATGGTTTTTCCAGTAGTCATGTATGGATGTGAGAGTTGGACTGTGAAGAAAGCTGAACACTGAAGAATTTAAGCTTTTGAACTGTGGTGTTGGAGAAGACTCTTGAGAGTCCCTTGAACTCCAAGGAGATCAAACAAGTCAATCCTAAAGGAAATCAGTCCTGAATATTCATTGGCTATTCATTCATTCATTCATTCATTCTGAACGCATGCCACATCCTGAATAGTCATTCATTCATTCATGCTGAAGCTAACACTCCAATACTTTGGCCACCTAATGTGAAGAACTGACTCACTGGAAAAGACCCTGATGCTGGGAAAGATTGAAGGCAGGAGGAGAAGGGGATGACAGAGGACAAGATGGTTGGATGGCATCACTGACTCAATGGACATGAGTTTGAGTAGGCTCCGGGAGTTGGTGAAGGACAGGGAAGCCTGGCGTGCTGCAGTCCATGGGGTCGCAAAGAGTCAGACATGACTGAGCAACTGAACTGAACTGAACATTGATGGGCTCTTTCCAGGAATCATTTCTATTTGCAAATAAGGACACAAAAGAGTGCCAGTCATCACTCACTGGGAAGCAGATAAAAAGAGAGGACCCCAGAGTGACACAGAGAGCCTGAGAGATCTGGAGGAATAGGTAACATACCACAGGGGATGGATAAGGCAAACACCAACCTGAATCCTCTCCAGGGGAGAGGAGCAAGCAAGGAGGTGAGGACAGGCCACCCTGTGCTGTAAACTCATGGTGCAGTCACCCTGAACACCGAGTCCTCTGGGTGGTTTCCTCCAACACCTGTTCCATAGAGAAAGGACTCCTGGTTTCACCCAAACAGGTGGTAGGAGCCTGGATTGTTCCATTATTTTAGGGCAGGGGTGCTGCACTGTTATTTTTTATAAAATGAAAAAATTGGCCCCAGCTGAAACCCTCTCTCAGATAAGGGCCAGTTAGCAATCTTAAAGGCACTTGGGAGAAAACAAGTCATTTGATTTACAGAGCACAAGCTAAGTAGGTGAGGAGAGGCAGCCAAATGTGTCCCTCTGAAGCCCCATCAGTCTCATAAACTTCCGACGTGCACTGAAGCAGAAAGACACAAGCAGAAGGTGTTTGTTTTGCTCTGATAATAGGCTTTCCTGGCAAACTGCTTGGTGCTTGCTTCAGGGAGCTGGTGGAGCAGAAGCAGAGCCTGAAGAACCTGGGAGGAATTCAAAGAGATCTAAAGAGAAAAACAGAAGTTCCTCACCCATGTAACCCCAACAGCAATATGATCTGGGCTCCTTGTAATTCTGCTTCCATTGCTTCCAACGATCTTCCTGACTGTCCAGAGTTGTGTACATAGAGTCATTCTAAATGCAGAGCCAACAGATAGAAGGCTTTATGCCACTTGCAACAGATACAGCCCCCCCCAAAGCACTCTGCTTAATAACTACTCTCCTCTTTTCTTATAGGAGATTGTACAGATGGTTACTGCATGGATATGTAGGTGAGTGTGTGGAAATATATTTTCTCACTTGCTGAGGTCATGGGTCTCAAACTGTGGACCATCACCATTAGTGGTGAATCTTATTAAAAATTCAGAATCCTGAACCTTGCTCCTGGAAATCTTAACTCAGAGAATACAGAGAAATTGCACCCAGGAATCTTCACTGTAACAAGTCCCCATCCTGTTATGCTCGCTAAACTCTGCTCTAGGTGTTCTCTTTGAGGTCCACCACAGCGGCCAGTGCTAGGAACACTGTCATGGTTCCCTGGTGACTCAAACAGTAAAAAATTCACCTGCAGTGTAGGAGACCTGGATTTGACCCCTCAGTCAGGAAGATCCCCAGGAGAAGGGACTGGTGACCTACTCCAGTATTCTTGCTTGGAGAATTCTATGGACAGAGGAGCCTGGTGGGCTACAGTCCATGGGGTCACAAATGAGTCAGACACGACTGAGCGACTAAGCCCACATGCAGGAACACTGTCAGGAAACCCACTCCTCAGACCAGGACCGGATTCATGACTGGACTTCTCTGCTTTTAGCAGAATCTTCCTTGTGTACAAAGTTGTAATGACAGCCTTTGGACCTTGGGTCTGCTTTATAGATATTTGTCACTCAAATGTGCTTTGGTTAAAACAGTGAGCTCCACTCAAGTGCCTGGAAGCCTATGGCTTCTTCTGTGGAGGGAATGAACATATGCCAGTGATACCGGGTCATTGTCTCCAAGACCCAGACTCATGCTCAACCTGGATTGTTAGGAGGCTCTTGTCCTTGTGGTAGGGAGACCAGTAGTCCCAGTTTTCTCAGGGTTGAGGGAGGTTCCAAGGCAGAGGATTTTCAGTTTTAAAACCAGGAAAGTTCCAGGAAAACTGGAATTTGGTCACCTTACAGGATAGCATTATTATACTCTAGCAAATCATCAGACAGAGAAACTACCATCCAATTTATTTAATTGTCAAACATGTGTTGGTTAGTCAACTCAATCAATCCACCATGAAAAGTCTATTTGGGAAACCAAACTGCTATCAAGAGTTTGGTGAGACAGAATAGAATCAGAGCAAAGAAGAGGGATGATCTTAAGTGAGAGGCTGGATGACCTGTGCAATGCTGACAACAACCAGTCCTCAGCTCCAGCTGCGTGTCCTACAACAGGGGTACCCAGCCTCTGGGCTGTAGACCATTACTGGTCTGTGGCTGGTTAGGAGCTGGGCCTCATAGCAGGAGGTGAGCATCACACAAGTAGCGAAGCTTCATCTGCATTTACAGCCCTCCCCATCACTTGTGTTACTACCTGCGCTCCACCTCCCATCAGGTCAGTGGTGGCACAATAAATGTAAAGTGCTGGAATCATCCTGAAGCCATCCCTCACTCACCCCAGTCGTTGGAAACATTTTCTTCCATGAAACTGATCCCTGGTGCCAAACAAGCTTGGGGACTACTGTTCTACAAGTCAATTCAGTTCTGACACCATCCACTTGGGATCAGCACTGACTCCACAGTCAAAGGCCCAATCTCACAAGACTGCTTCCATATGAGTTGCAAATCTTGGGGGCCATCCACCCATCTGACCAATGGGCTATAAATTTAGAGAATTCCCACAACCTCCCTGCAATTTTAATAATTCACTAGAATGACTCCTATAACTCAGGAAAATGCTACCATCATGGTTTTATTTAAAGGGTACATTTCAGGAACAGCCACATGGAAGAGATATAATACATGGATGAATATAGGGGGATGGGCACAGGCATAGAGTTTCCACGCCCTCTCCCTTGGGATTGGGCATGCCACCTTCCCAGAACATCATGGTCTTAACCAACCAGGAAGTTCTCTTACCCTCATTGTTTTGGTGTTTTTATTAAAGTTTTATTATGTGGGCATTATTGATAATTGGGCTTCCCTTGTAGCTCCCTGGTGCTTCCTTGTCTTCCCTGGTGGCTCAGACGGTAAAGCATCTGTCTACAATGCGGGAGACCCGGGTTCGAGACCTGGGTTGGGAAGATCCCCTGGAGAAGGAAACGGCTACCCACTCCAGTATTCTGGCCTGGAGAATTCCATGGACTGCATAGTCCCTGGGGTCGCAAAGAGTCGGACATGACTGAGTGACTTACTTTCTTTACTTTCTATTGATTAAATTATTGGCCAAGTAAATGAGCTCAACCTCCAGCCCCTCTCCCAGGACTCAAGGGGTCTGAGCTCTAAACTGCTAATCAAAGAGTTGGTTCTCCTAGTGGTCAACCCCCACCCAGAGGCTCTCTAATGTCTCCCTCCACACCTAGGGCCAAGATTCATTCCATTCGTGTAAGCTCAGGTGTGATCTGAAGAAGCTCATTGGAAATTACCAAAGATACTCCTATCAGGAAACTCCAAGGGTTTGGGGAGCTCTGTGCCATGAACTATGGACAAAAAACAAATAGCCTTTTTATTATGCTGCATACCTGTAACACTGTTATACCTGTAACATTACAAGGGCACAGGAGCACTCCTGTCTACCAATGAGGGCATCCTTGCCAGCAGGGCATCAGGACAGGACCTAACTGCACTCTGACTCAGTCACCAGAGTGCACATACTCATGTTGGGATGTAGCAAATCTCCATCATGGCAGCTGGGAAACAAGGCCTTTGTCACACACCTCCTGGGAGCCCAGCTGCACCCAGAAAACTGGAACCCTGCCCCCTGTGCCCCACTGAGGCCCCCATAGGAGAAGCTCAATCTCACAGCAGCACCCCGAGGACATCGCCGAGGGTGGGTAATCATTGAAGTCCAATCTCACTCATTTCCCTTAGGTCCTGACTGCTACAGGCACATCCCATTTAAAGCTACTATCTCTCTGACCTCAGACAGACCTTTCTTAACACAGAAGCTTTTCAAATTGTAGTCTGATTTATAGTTGAGACAAACTGGGAAACAAGGACAAGGTTAAAGAAGCTGTGATGAAATACCAAATAGATTATTTTGCAGCCACTGAAGTGATGTTTAACTTTTACTGACACGGGAAATTGTTCAAAACACAGTGTGAAGTCATATGTGTACACAAAAGGCTACAAAGGAACATCTGCTATCAGTGGGGTGATGAAACAAATGTGGAGTCTTATTTTCTTCTGTCTTTTACTTCTTTTCCCCTACAATGATCTTCCATAATTTTATAGCCAAAATATGTACATCTGTATCTGTATCTATATAGATATGTGCTGTGCTTAGTGGCTCCCATCATGTCCTACTCTTTGAGACCCCATGGACTGTAGCCCGCCAGGCTCCTCTGTGGGACTTCTCCAGACAAGAATCCTGGAGTGGGTTGCCATGCTCTCCTCCAGGGGATCTTCCCAACTGGGGAACTGAACTTGGGTCTATGGCATCGCAGGTGGATTCTTTACTGTCTGAGCCACCAAGGAAACCCATATATATAAACAGATATAAAATTTCCTTATAAAGAGGGAATATAATTAGAAACATTCCTGGTTTGTCCCTTGCCTGGGCCAGCTCACTTGACTTTCCCTCTGGTCTCTGGTTGCTTCTCAAGTCTCTTCCAGAACCATGTCCTGTGAGTGCCCATCACCAAGGCCCCCTCTGCCCTCCTAGCCTCAAAGAAAGCCTAACAGTGACTGTGCTCCCTCCCATCCCTGTTCCCATCCCTATGACCAAGCTGGAAAACTTTCCTCAGAATCTGTTTCTACTAACTTCTACCACAGCAAGGAGCGCCATCATGATGAGGTCAGACATTGAAGGAGATAAATAAGTTAGTCAACAATAAGTCCAGTGCATTTCATTATAGATCCATAAGTGTGTATATGACTGGAGTATCACATGTCACCTGCTGATAATTGATGCCTTAGCAGCTCTGAGATCCACAGCAGACCCATTTCCAAGATGACCTTATTTTCACAGGTAATTGTCCCCCTTAATCAATTCAAGATCAAGTTCAACAAGCACTGTGAGCATGTACTGTGTGTTGCGCCCTGGGCATGGAAAGAAGTGCCAAGGCATGTAAATCGTTTCAGTCGTGTCCGACCCTTTGCAACCCTATGGACTGTAGTCTTGCTCTTCCAGGCAAGAATATTGGAGTGTGTTGCTGCGCTGTCCTCCAGGAGATCTTCCAACCCAGGGATTGAACCCATGTTGCCTGCAGCTCCCACATTGTAGGCAGATTCTTTACCCCTGAGCCACTGGGGAAGCCCGTGGAAAGAAATAATTCCATTCAATTTAATGACAGACACAGTGTGCACTAAGTAAATGTGTGTTGAATAAAAAAGTAAGGAAACCTGAGTCTGTCCAAATAGCCAAAGGAAAGACTACAACTTGAATATTCTCTTTATCTGATAACCCAAACCTCACACAGAATGTTCAACATGTGACTCAGAGGTACCAACCTTCCCCTCTTCCTTCCAGGGAATTCTTCCTCCCAGCTTCTCTCCTTCTAGTTAACTACACATATCACAGTTCAGAAGATCCAGCTCTTCTGAGCCCAAGTGACTGCTCAGGGTCCTTATCAAGATCACATATCCTGAAACTTTTTAAAGTATTTAATGGTAGTGTGTCCTTCTGAAACTTCATTTCTCTAAGTCAGTGGTTCTCACACAGGGGTGACAGTGAGGGGTTATCTCCCAGGGCACACTTGGCAACATCTAGAGATATTGTTTATCATCACAGCTGAGGGAGAACAAGCTGTGACACCTGGTGGGTGGAGGAAAGGAGTACCAGTAATCACCCCACAGTGCACAGGACAGTCCCCAACAAACAGCAATCAGGCCCCAGGTGTCAAAGCACTGCTGCTGAGAAACCTGGTCTAGTCAGAAGACCCCAAGATGCCTGTGTGCTCATGCAGTGAACTTAGTTTGTGTATTCCCTCCCCAAAACCTATTCAGTTCAGTTCAGTTCAGTTCAGTTGCTCAGTCGTGTCCGACTCTTTGCGACCCCATGAATCGCAGCATGCCAGGCCTCCCTGTCCATCACCAACTCCCAGAGTTCACAGGACTGGAAAAGGTCAGTTTTCATTCCAATCCCAAAGAAAGGCAATGCCAAAGAATGCTCAAACTACCACACAATTGCACTCATCTCACACGCTAGTAAAGTAATGCTCAAAATTCTCTAAGCCAGGCTTCAGTAATATGTGAACCGTGAACTTCCAGCTGTTCAAGCTGGTTTTAGAAAAGACAGGAACCAGAGATCAAACTGCCAACATCCTCTGGATCATTGAAAAGGGAACAGAGTTCCAGAAAAACATCTATTTCTGCTTTATTGACTATGCCAAAGCCTTTGACTGTGTGAATCACAATAAACTGTGGAAAATTCTGAAAGAGATAGGAATACCGGACCACCTGACCTGCCTCTTGAGAAATTTGTATTTCTCAAGCAACAGTTAGAACTGGACATGGAACAACAGACTGGTTCCAAATAGGAAAAGGAGTACGTCAAGGCTGTATATTGTCACCCTGCTTATTGAACTTTTATGCAGAGTACAGCATGAGAAACGCTGGGCTGGAAGAAGCACAAGCTGGAATCAAGATTGCCAGGAGAAATATCAATAACCTCAGATATGCAGATGACACCACCCTTTTGGCAGAATGTGAAGAGGAACTAAAAAGCCTCTTGATGAAAGTGAAAGAGGAGAGTGAAAAAGTTGGCTTAAAGCTCAACATTCAGAAAACGAAGATCATGGCATCCGGTCCCACCACTTCATGGGAAATAGATGAGGGAACAGTGGAAACAGTGTCAGACTTTATTTTTCTAGGCTCCAAAATCACTGCAGATGGTGACTGCAGCCATGAAATTAAAAGACGCTTACTCCTTGGAAGGAAAGTTATGACCAACCTAGATAGCATACTAAAAAGTAGAGACATGACTTTGCCAACAAAGGTTCATCTAGTCAAGGCTATGGTTTTTCCAGTGGTCATGTATGGATGTGAGAGTTGGACTGTGAAGAAAGCTGAGTGCCAAAGAATTGATGCTTTTGAACTGTGGTGTTGGAGAAGACTCTTGAGAGTCCCTTGGACTGCAAGGAGATCCAACCAGTCCATTCTGAAGGAGATCAGCCCTGGGATTTCTTTGGAAGGAATGGTGCTAAAGCTGAAACTCCAGTACTTTGGCCACCTCATGTGAAGAGTTAACTCATTGGAAAGGACTCTGATGCTGGGAGGGATTGGGGGCAGGAGGAGAAGGGGACGACAGAGGATGAGATGGCTGGATGGCATCACTGACTCAATGGACGTGAGTCTGGGTGAACTCCGGGAGTTGGTGATGGACAGGGAGGCCTGGTGTGCTGCGATTCATGGGGTCACAAAGAGTCAGACATGACTGGGCGACTGAACTGACTGACTGATTGATCCCTCCAATTAACAGCTGTATCAAGGAAAACATCCCATGACTGCTTCTCAGGGACAAGTGCTCCCAGTTTTTCTGATTTTTGGAGGGATCCATTGGACTATAGTTAAAGCCAAGTGAGAACCAGAACAGTTGGTATCAAAGGCAGCCTGAGCCACAAGCTTTATATGTTAGAAAACTGAGACAGCAGGCTGACTTCAAACACGAATTGGAGACTTAGCATGGGATGGGAGTAGGTCTGCCTTGCATAGCTGCCATGACTGTGTTGGGACAGGAGAGCATGCAGAGCCAAGCTCAGGAAAGCCTGAGCTATGTTCAGTTCAGTTCAGTCACTCAGTCGTGTCCAACTCTTTGCGACCGCATGAACTGCAGCACACCAGGCCTCCCTATCCATCACCAACTTCTGGAGCCTACCCAAACCCATGTCCATTGAGTCGGTGATGCCATCCAATCATCTCATCCTCTCTGTTGTCCCCTTCTCCTCCTGCCCTCAATCTTTCCCAGCATCAGGGTCTTTTCAAATGAGTCAGCTCTTCGCATCAGGTGGCCAAAATATTGGAGTTTCAGTTTCAACATCAGTCCTTCCTATGAATATCCAGGACTGATTTCCTATAGGATGGACTGGTTGGATCTCCTTGTAGTCCAGGGGACTCTCAAGAGTCTTCTTTGAACATCACAGTTCAAAAGCATCAATTCTTCTGTGCTCAGCTTTCCTTATAGTCCAATTCTCACATCCATACATGACCACTGGAAAAACCATAGCCTTGTCTAGATGGAACTTTGTTGGCAAAGCAATGTCTCTGCTTTTTAATATGCTGTCTAGGTTGGTCATAACTTTCCTTCCAAGGAGTAAGTGTCTTTTAATTTCATGGCTGCAGTCATCATCTGCAGTGATTTTGGAGCCCAGAAAAATAAAGTCTGACACTGTTTCCACTGTTTCCCCATCTATTTGCCATTAAATGATGAGACTGGATGCCATGATCTTAGATTTTTGAATGTTGAGCTTTAAGCCAACTTTTCCCACTCTCCTCTTTCACTTTCATCAAGAAGCTCTTTAGTTCCTCTTCACTTTCTGCCATAAGGGTGGTGTCATCTGCATATCTGAGGTTATTGATATTTCTCCTGGCAATCTTGACTCCAGCTTGTGCTTCTTCTAGCCCAGCGTTTCTCATGATGTACTCCGCACAGAAGTTAAATAAGCAGGGTGACAATATACAGCCTTGATGTACTCCTTTTCCGATTTGGAACCAGTCTGTTGTTCCATGCCCAGTTCTAACTGTTGCTTCCTGACCTGCATACAGATTTTTCAAGAGGCAGGTCAGGTGATCTGGTATTCCCATGTCCTTCAGAATTTTCCACAGTTTATTGTGGTCCACACAGTCAAAGGCTTTGGCATAGTCAATAAAGCAGAAATAGATGTTTTTCTGGAAAAATTTCTCTTGCTTTTTCGATGATCCAGCAGATATTGGCAATTTGATCTCTGGTTCCTTTGCCTTTTCTAAAACCAGTTTGAACATCTGGAAGTTTGCGGTTCACATATTGCTGAAGCCTGGCTTAGAGAATTTTGAGCATTACTTTAGTAGCGTGTGAGATGAGTGCAATTGTGTGGTAGTTTGAGCATTCTTTGGCATGCCTTTCTTTGGGATTGGAATGAAAACTGACCTTTTCCAGTCGTATGGCCACTACGGAGTCTTTCAAATTTGCTGACATATTGAGTGCAGCACTTTCACAGCATCACCTTTTAGGATTTGAAATAGCTCAGCTGGAATTCCATCACCTCCACTAGCTTTGTTCATTTTAGTTTACTGATTCCTAAAATGTCAATATTCACTCTCACCATTTCCTGTTTGACCACTTCCAATTTACCTTGATTCATGGACCTAACATTCCAGGTTCCTATGCAATATTTTTCTTTACAGCATCAGACCTTGCTTCCATCACCAGTCACGTCAACTGGGCATTGTTTTCACTTTGGCTCCATCTCTTCATTTTTTCTGGAGTTATTTCTCCACCAATCTCCAGTAGCATATTGGGCACCTACCAACCTGGGGAGTTCATCTTTCAGTGTCATATGTTTTTGCTTTTTCATAGTGTTCATGGGGCAAAAAAATACTTCTCCAAAGGTCGTTCTTCAAAGGACCACGTTTTGTCAGAACTCTCCACCATGTCTTGGCTGGCCCTACATGGCATGTCTTATACTTTCACTGAGTTAGACAAGGTTGTGGTCCATGTGATCAGTTTGATTAGTTTTCTGTGATTGTGGTTTTCATTCTGTCTGCCCTCTAATAAGGATAAGAGGCTTATGGAAGCTTCCTGATGGGAGAGACTGACTGGGGAAAACTGTGTCTTTTCCTTATGGGCAGGACCATGCTCAGTAAATATTTAATCCAATTTTCTCTTGATGGGTGAGGCTGTGTTCCCTCTTTATTGTTTGACCTGAGACCAAATTATGGTGGATGTAATGAAGATGATGGCAATCTCCTTCAAAAGGTCCCATGCTAACACTGCCAAACTCAGTGCCCCCGACCCTGCAGCAGGCTACCACTGACCCAGGCCTCTGCCAGAGACTCCTGGACCCTCACAGGCAAATCTGGGTCAGTCTCTTGTGGGGTCAGCTCCTTTCTCTTGGGTCCTGGTGCACACAAGGTTTTTTTTGTGCCCTCTAAGTGTCTAGTTCCCCAGTCCTGTGGAAGTTTGTAATCAAACCCCAATGGCCTCCGAAGTCAAGTTCCCTGGAAGTTCTCAGTCCTTTTGCCAGATCCTCAGGTTGAGAAATCTGTTGTGGGTTATAGAACTTTCTTAACAGTGTGAGAATTTCTTTGGTATAATTTTTCTGCAGTTTAGGGTCATCTGCTCAGCGGCTCTGTGGTGGGGTTAATGGTGACCTCCTCCAAGAGGGCTTATGCCACACACTGCATGACCCAGGCTACTTCAGCCAGAGCCTCTGCCCTGCAGCAGGCCACTGCTGACCCGTACCTCCACAGGAGACTCAAACACAGTCTCTGTGGGGTCTCTGGATCCTGGTGCACACCAGGTTTTCTTTGAGCCCTCCAGGCATCTCTGGTGGGTATGGGGTTTGATTGTAAACATGGTTTCACCCCTCCTACCATCTTTCTGGGGCTTCTCCTTTGCCCTTGGACATGGGGTATCTTTTTTTGGTGGGATCCAACATTCTCCTGTCGATGTTTGTTCAGCAGCAAGTTGATGCTGAACTCCTTCTACTCCACCATCTTGCCAGGGAACAGCAGAGGCAAAGGGAATAAGTCTGAAGGAGGGAGGGAAAGGAGGGAAGAGCCAACAGAGCCCATGGATGGGGGCAGGGATGCCTGTAAGAAAGAGAAGACACTTCCTCCAATTCCCCCATTTGTAGGCTGCCTAGGCGGGGGGCTGAGGAAGGTCAGGGAGAGTGGAGAGGGTTTGTTCAAACCACCATCACCACCTCTTTCTCACACTAAACTGGTGGTCCATCACAGGACTCAGTTGGAGGAGAAAGGAAATAACTGACGATTTTGATTGAAGTTGTAACTTTTTATTAGTACATATATTCTAGACTGGTATTATATTCTGGCTTCTCTGGTAGCTCAGCTGCTAAAGAATCTGTCTGCAATGCGGAAGACCTGGGTTCGATTCCTGGGTTGGGAAGATCCCATGGAGGATGGCATGGCAACTCACTCCAGTATTCTTGCCTGGAGAATCCCCATGGACAAAGGATACTGCCGGGCTGCAGTCCATGGGGTCACAAAGAATCAGACATGACTGAGCATGCATATTCTAGACTAGATATTCTAATTTCTGAATTAAGACTGTGTTTGTGACTTAAAGTGACAACAAGTGTTATTATTCAAATGTTAGCAGAAAATTCACGCACCATCCCAAGTTTTCACCCAGAAGAACTTCCACTGATGATACATTTTAAAAGAAAAGTAGAATACAATATAAAGATGCTTTTCAGTTCTATTGCAGAAGAGCTTCTTACTCAGTTGTATTATTATGCCATTAGAGGAGAGTTTCTTTTCCTATTATTTGGGTTCATATCAAATAACAGGGGAGAATGGGGCTGGCTGGAAGGTAGGGGCTCTAGGAGGTAATACAGAGGTTTCATTTTTCATTGAATCCTGCAGGAACGCCTAGCTGTGCCTCATTAAAAAAAAAAAAAAAATACAACACTTTTTGAGAAAACAACCTCTTAGGTGTAATCTGGGCTTTCTCAGACTCTAACAGGTAGGGTTATTCCCATTCAATAGAGAGATGCCTGACCCCACAGGTGACCATCTCAAGAAGTCAGTCCTACCTTAAGGAAGCCACTATGGAGAAAGGAAGTAAAAACCATCCAGGCCCGCCCCCCTCAGGTGTCAGTCCCCTATCACAGGCACTAACAGGGTGGCAGAGAGGTGGACAGGCAGCCTGCACAAAGCAACTCCTGGAGAAATGGCAGTTCTGGAGAGCCCCAGGTCAGCTCAGGCCTGCTGAGCCAGCTTCCCCAGAGCCCAGCAAACTGGACGTTTCGTGGGCTGCTAAGACCTTCTCTAGTCCGTGCTGCTGGCCTGCACTGCTTGTTGGCAGTCAGAGCAGTCTCAGTGTGAGGTCAGCCCAAGTGCACAGGGTCCTGGCCTCCAGTTCTTCGGTTCAGCAGGGCTACTTCCTGCAATAACTCTCTCTGTGTTGAAGCTCCAGAAACACAAAGGCTTCCCGAGAGACAGTTGTTTCAGACCTCCTCTCCACAGGGCTCTTCGCCAAATGCAGCCGAAGAGGAGCCGGCAATCCATCCTGATCTGTCAGCCAGGTGCCTTCTCCTTAATAAAGCACAGCCCAGTGGGCTTGACGCTGTAGACGAGTTTGCCACAGGAACCATGGAGCTTGGAACAGGACTCCCCACAGAGATGTGCAGGATGCAGAACAGAGAATTTTAGAGTCACAGGGGGCTCACAGCAGGGGTGGCCACTGGAGGGGAGAGTACAGTTCTTTACAAACCCTGATATAGAAAGTTTACAAAGTTGTACCTGAAAGAGGGAGCCAAGTTCAGTATTGTGCTATCACAGACATGAGACCCAAAGTCAATTATCACTCTCTCTGTCTCCCTCCATCTCTCTCCTCTCTCTCAATAAATGTACATGGTTTTAAAAGTCAAATGTTACTGAAGGTTAATAATAAAAATAATCAGTGCCCTGCCTGCCTTCATCTTCTCCCAGGCTTCTCCTCAGAAGCAAGCCCTCTCAAGTAGCCTAGCTTTGCCCCTTGCTTTAACTTCTACATTTCTAAATAAGTTGTATCTGACTCTTTGCAACCCCATGGACTACAGCCTACCAGGCTCCTCTGTCCATGGAGTTTTCCAGGCAAGAATACTGCAATGGGTTGCCATTTCCAACTCCAGGGGATCTTCCCAACTGAAGGATTGAACACATGTCTCTTGTGTCTCCTGCATTGACAGGCAGATTCTTTTCCACTGCACTGCCTGGGAAGCAGTGCTGAATCCTAAATTCATAGACACTGTCCACCAACAGTCTACAGTGTGAGCTGAGGACTTAGCTTTCCTGCTGTGTCTCACTCCACCTTCCACTCCTCTCCCAAAATGGTTATGGCACCATCTTTGAGTAAGTAAATACACAGGGTTTATTTGACTACAACGGTAAAATATAATTCCCTTGTCGACTAAAAAAGATGTACAACTTGAGAGTTGTGAGTTAAGTTTTATTTGGGGCAAAATGAGGACTGTGGCTGGAGAGGCAACATCTCAGATAGCTCTGAGAGACTGCTCCAAAACAGCAGTGGGAGTAGGTCAATATATAAGGTTTTGGTGAAGAGGGAGTTCAGTACCATGAAGCACTCATTTTACAAAAGGGTTTTTGTCAGTCATGAGGATCTGATGTCACCATGAAGGGATTTAGTGCTTCTCTGGATATGAGGAGATGCAAGGACTGAGATCATAAAATCTGTTCCTAAAAACATCCAACTATCTAAAGACCTGTCCCACCAGATTCCCTGCAGCACAGAGAGCCTCACTCCATCCTGAACTCCCTCAGGGGTTGTTGAAAGTCCACAGCTATAGCAGCATGGGGTTCAATCTCTGTAGAGGCAGATGGCAAACACCTTTGTTGTCCAGCAGTTGGCAATTCTCTTGGCAAGTGCCAATTTGTAGTTGACACGGCCTCCTTGTGGTCATAAATCCGACCATACTTTGGGGGGCATTTCATGACTACTTTGTCCCGTGTTGCTGGGAAGGCTTGTTCCCAGTTCTGAAGAAGGTTTTTGTTGATAAGATACTCAATGTGCTATTACTGGACTAGGTCTTAATAGTCAAAGATCTCTGGACACCTGTCTTCTAGTTATGGTCCAGGAAAGTATTCCCTCTCATTGCATCTTTCCATACCTAGTGTTACACTATTACAATCACTGATGACATACCAAGCTGTATGTTTAACCAACTGCTTCAAGTCTAGTCATCATCTCCGTTGGAGGCTCAGTCATATACTTGGTAACACAACAAATAATAATCTTGTGAAATAAGCAAAATACAAGTGATATAGTTAATAACATTAGTGGAATTAAAAGTAAATATTTTAGCCATGAGCCTCCACACCATTTTTTTTTAAGATTGTCAAGACTAGGGAATGAATCTCTTAAAGCAGGAATCTGATTTTTCATGTGGTTCAAATGTGTCACATTAAAGGATTTATCAGGTATGAAAACGCAGCATTCAGTTTGAATTGTAGCACAGATATCTCTCTGAGGTGCTGTAAGGTGTCAAGGGCCTTGCAGTTGCATAGCACTGCCTTTCTTATCGTAGAGACAGAATTCAATAGGCTAATAGCCCGGTTACTATCATTTAAAGCTTATGAAAGTTGTTAAGGCTTAGATATGGTCAATTACATCCTCCAACCCCTTTGAAGGCACACACACAAGCTGCTACTGACCACTCATCTAAAATAAATTTCCTAAGAGTTATCCAATCAGAGCCCTAGAGAACAGAAATCTACCTAGAGAACAGGTAACCCAGAAGTACTAGACACAGGTAATTGGCCACAACCCAACAATTGGATTGAGTTTAAACTAGCATAGAATCATGTCCATAATAGAAAACATGTGACTGATAGGTATAGGTCCAAGGAATCAAGAAAACATTATAAATTATCATAAAATTCAGATCAGCATCTTGGGCAAGCTGTCTACTTCTGATGTCATCTTCTTCTCATCCTAGTATAGTGTAGTTTCCTCAGTTTGAGCACTGTTTTAAGGTGAGTTTGAGGTCAGCAGACCTCTCTATAGACCAGTCCTGCTTAGGAGCCTTTGGAAGTGGAAATTAACCCAAGAGTCAATTTCCCTTCAATTTCACTAGGCATGAGCTAGTTTAGAGTACCCGATAAGAAGGTCCTTCCACCCAGATTGGAGACAGTTCCTTAAATTATATCTTATTCCAGTCTTGATTGCAGGTCATGTGTGAGGCATCTGATCTTCATCCAAAGACAGATTATTAAGATAAGCTTCAGAAACAACCCTAGAGTGTCCTTTAATAATGCA
Organism: Bos grunniens; assembly: GCF_055505025.1. Classification (NCBI taxonomy): domain Eukaryota; kingdom Metazoa; phylum Chordata; class Mammalia; order Artiodactyla; family Bovidae; genus Bos; species Bos grunniens. The sequence continues at coordinate 44,557,523 of NC_141192.1, forward strand.
ATTAAATTTCCCCCTAACAACAAAGAACTATCCAGGAAATGAGTCTTAGTACATATAGACCTCCATTAACAAACTGGGATTCAATATTCATTGAAACATCTTTTTCTCCCTAAAATCACCACCATTTTCACCAAACATAACCAAATTAAGACTTGTTTGTAATATAGGTCTGGTCTCAATAAACTTGGCCTGATGATTTATATAACATAGTTGATCATAAACTTTTTGCTTTGCTGAGACTATAAAAGTCTCAGACTGAACTTTTAAAATAAAACATTTTAGGGCTAGGAAAGTCATGCCAAAGGTTTATCACAGATTTTACCTAACAGATCTAAGTGAATTTTTCCCTTCTCAAGGTCTCAGATTCCTTCAAGTTCCTTCAGATTTCTGTACCTGTTAGTGAGATAACCTTCCTAACTTATCTGATAAAGTTACTGGAAACTAAGAGTTTCTCTGGAGGATTCAAATAGAGAGAAAAGATAAATGTATCAATTTTTTTAATAAAATATAGTGTTACCAAATTACTGTCATAATTAGTTTGAGGGGAAGTTTTTCTTACACCTGGAAAACACAGATTCAAATCAGTAATTTTTCAGATAGAAACCATGAAAGTTATAAGCATATTCACCAATTCATTCAGTCCTTTTGTTAACCTTTGTGAAGTCATCATGTTTTTCATTAGAATCTTTACCCAATTCAGAAACTGATATTTATTCAAAAGTGCTTTTTATAAATCTTGAAGAGGGAGCATTTTTTCAGAACTTGGTTAGTGTTATGACAATATTTTGAGATAGTAACTAGAATTATGCCTGATAACATTTTACCCAAACATATCAAAATTTTAGGAATTCCATACACTTTCTAGGATATCTATATTAGTAGCATATTATGATACAATATAACCTGAGACTTATTACTCACTTCACAATACTTCCCATGTAATTTTGTATACAAAATGAACCTAATTAGTGTAATATCTCTCTTTGGGATGTTTCAGGGGCCCTCTGAAACATCCCATAGTTAGCTAGAAATCTTCTTCATTGGAATGATTTAGAAGCTTTGTCAACAAATATCAAAAAGTTTAGGACAGTCAGTCAGATAGGACTGTAGGTCATTGTGAAACAATACTGTTCACTTTTTGTACCAAAAACACACTTCCTACTTCCCTTAAGCAACCAAGAACTGACTTTTGTATTAACATTCTATAAATAAATAAATAAATACCAGTGATAATTTCTAAGACCTTTGTTTTCTTAGAGAACATTTTAGAATGGCACCAAACTCATTTATTTTTTATTTTTATTTTTTCATCATTTATTTTTAATCCCAAATCTCTTTAGCTTCTCTGTAAGAGGTAGTGTTTAGTAATAAATGTTTCAAATTCTTATTTTATTTGGAAATGATTTAGCTATTCAATAGACTTCCAACACTTAGTTTAGCACAATCTTAGAAGTTCAAGTTACCCCAGTCTGGATAGATTATTTTAGACAGACATTCCTAAAGCATAATAATTCTTAATAGAGATTATCTAAAGGCTCATATCTCATTTACATTTTTTAGAAGTTTCTTCACTTCTAATTTCCTTGCTGACAAACTTGTAACCGATATAATAATATTTAACTTATATAAAATGTAGGTACAATGAAAATATTCTGCTTAATATTAATTACTCTTAGATATGACTACATTATTTAGATCCACAAACAAACGTTAATATCAGGTATTTAATACTGAATATTTTCCAGTTCACGTGAACCTGAAGTTCATTTAGATTACTTTCTCTTGTATTTAGAATTATTTTATTTGTAAGTGCTTACTTTTTTTTTTAAGGTCAATTAGATTAGAGCTCATTTACAAACTGATCTCAGCAATCAGCAATATTATTTAAAAAAAAAAAAGAGAGACATACATACATCCAAATAGTCACAAGAGATCCTATAGCTTTGTTTTCCAAACTTAGTTATGAATTAAAAAAAAAAAAATGGTTGGAGTAAGATTTTAAAAGGCTTTGTTCCCCTTTTTGTTACTTTTAGTTTCAGGACTTAGATATGGTCTAGATAAATGATCCAGAGAGCTCTGGTCTAAAGATATAGGAGGAGTTATTTCCTCAGGGCAAGAATTCTTAAAGAGATAATTTTTCCTTCCTTGGGAGTCTAAAGAATATTGTGACCACGTTGTCAAAAATTATATTTGTGTGTGTGTGACCTTAGTTTTATAGCCAAAATTTAGACCAATTAGACCCAAATTTAGTACTCAACTTGGCCCTGATAACAAGGGCATATTGGTCCCAGCAGGGATTGCCCCTCTGAGGAAGTAGGGGTCTTAGTTTGATCAGCCCCAGGCTGTTGATTACAGCAGGAAGTCCTGGACATAAGGGCGCTTCGGTTCATTTTCCTATCCTATGTCAATAAAGATCTAATATTTTTAGGCCACTTTTCTTGACATTGGATCATAGCTATAGATTGACCAGTCATTTAAAAAATTTTCCCAAGGGGTTCCCAGATGGGGTGTGGAACCTTAGAGTGAGCAATTCACATATTAGCTCAAACAGTTTGTACCAGATGTCTGTGCACTTAAACCAAACCAACAAACCAAACCAAACCAGAACTTCACCAGCCAGGAGTCACACTCCAAATGAAACAAAAAGCAAAGAGATGCCCAGAAGTCAAAAGTCAAGTGACAAGAATGCCCCCAAAAGATGGTAAAGTGATGCCCCAAATCAAAAGCCAAATGGCATACACGCCGAATGTGACTTCCCAGTTGCACTAGACCTGCGACCTGGCAAAGTCAGTGCCAGCAGCCTTTTTAGTTCTGATGCTGCTGCTGCTAAGTCGCTTCAGTCGTGTCCGACTCTGTGCGACCCCATAGATGGCAACCCACCAGGCTCCGCCATCCCTGGGATTCTCCAGGCAAGAACACTGGAGTGGGCTGCCATTTCCTTCTCCAATGCATGAAAGTGAAAAGTTCTGATAGTTTCAAGCAATTTCTTGTTGATTTTCTGTGAAGAAGTTACTCTATCATTTCCTGTGTTAGAAGCTTCTAGATACCAATCAAAGCACGGCCAGCCTTTTCTAATTGTGCACACAAAAATATCAATTTTAGAATATCAAAAGAACCCCAGTTTGGCCATTTTAGGTTGAGATCTCTTTTAGTATAATTTCTCCAATTAGGTACTTGCAAGTATGAGCTCCCTGTGTATTATACATGAATCTGGCTAGAGTGTTAGTCAGAGGCTGGCTTCCTGACACCTCTTTCTTTCTGTTTTTGAGAGATTCTGTTTCCCATTTTAAGCTGAATTTGTCAGGGATAAAAATCATTAGTGAACTTGTGTAGTGGGCCCACGTGCTGCTTGTGAGCTTAACTCTTCCAGGAGTCACCCCAGAGTCGTTTCAGCTCATCTTACGTGTCTTGGATTCTGCCTCCAGCAATCTAAGACCATCGTGGCTGCTCAGGTCACTAAATGGCCAGTCCTTATGTGCGACCCCCGGATGACCAAGTGTGTTAATTAATAAGTGGGTTTCCCTATGGGACCACTGCACGGTATGAGGACTAGGCCTCCACCACTCCTTAAATTTCTCAGTCACCTGAGAAAACCGAAACTGGCCAGGAGGAGTCTTGTCCCTTTTCTTCAGAGCAAAGCTCTCATGCATTTTTCTCACTTTTATCCTGACAAATGGCAGTCAAATTTAGTGTCAGATCAGCCTCTTACTTAACCACTCAGCCAAGACCTTTCAGTCCCCTACAACGGATTGACCTCAGCATCTTTCAGCTGAGCCCCAGGTAGTCCTTGATTTTTTTTTCCAATTGAGCCCCCTTACCCAGTACCTTTCCACTGGGTTGGCAATTCTCCTGGCATCTTTCGACCAGCCCCCCCATCCAGTATCTTTTAACTGGGTGGGAATTCCTCAGTATCTCTCAACTGAGCCCCACTCAGTGTCCAGACCATGAGTGGGTATGCCCTGGATGTTTCACCTGGGCCCACAGTATCTTTCCTACTAGGAGGGGGCAGGTAACCTGCTCCACCACCAAAAAAAACTCAGAATCTCAACCAGTACGGGAGATTCAAGAACCAGGAGAGACTTACCCAAATTTGTCTGCGCTCCCCCAGGAGGTGGATGGGTGCAAGGGGCTGCTGCTGGTACCAAAGTTCTGGTTCCTTGTGGAGTCCAGTCAAAGAAAGGAAGTCCTCTCTGGATCCCTTTGTGGTCGCCACATAACTGTCGACTAAAAAAAGATGCACAACTTCAGAGTTGTGAGTTAAGTTTTATTTGGGGCAAAATGAGGACTGTGGCCGGAGAGGCAACGTCTCAGATAGCTCTGAATGACTGTTCCAAAGCGACAGTGGAGGAAAGTCAATATATAAGGTTTTGGTGAAGGGTGAGTTCAATACCATGAAGCACTCATTTTACAAAAGGTTTTTGTTGGTCATGAGGATCTGACATCACCATGAAGGGATTTAGTGCTTCTCTAGATATGAGGAGATGCAAGGATTGAGATCATAAAATCTGTTCCTAAAAGCATCCAACTATATAAAGATCCATCCCACCAGATTCCCTGGACCACAGAGCACCTCACTCCAGCCTGAACTCCCTCAGGGGATGTTGAAGGTCCACAGCTATAGCAGCTTGGGGTTCAGTCTCTGTAGAGGCAGATGGCAAATGCCTTTGTTGTTCAGTAGTTGGCAATGCTCTTGGTAAGTGCCAATTTGTAGTTCACACTCCCTTCAGCCAAAATGTTCATTATGATCATGTTTCCTTCCTCCTCCGATTCTTTCTTTCCTCCCAAAGTTAATCACGACTCTGTGTTTTCATTTGTTAAATCTTCTATGTTCCAATGGTTTCTTCCCCCTCCCTGCCCCTCCCCCACCCCACCCAAATAATCCAAAATCAGTAACAGTATTTATATCTACTCAAATATAGAGGTTCTGGGCTTCCCAGGTGGTGCTAGTAGTAAAGAACCTGCCTACCAATGCAAGAGATGTAAGAGACACAGATTTGATCCCTGGGTCCAAAAGGTTTCCTGGAGGAAGGCATGGCAATCCACTCCATTATTCTTGCCTGGAGAATCCCATGGACAGAGAAGATGGCAGGCTACAGTCCATAGGGTCACACAAAATCAGACACGACTTAAGCAACTTAGCACACACATGTGTGCTAAGAAGTTCTATTCTTCACTTCTTCTGGCAAATTCCTCTAATAAAGCTCTGATCCGTGAGCCTGTCTGGAGGCTGCTACCCATTCTTGTGTAGAATCATCTGTTATGTAGGTGATGTGCCATCTTTCTTTTTCTTGATTAATTTCCTTCTTCTGCTGAAGCACATCTTCTGAAGGAAAGTATATAGAAGGTAAAATATTTAAGTCTTTGGTTTTCTGAAAATGTCTTTCTCTTACAGTTTATTTGATTAATAGTTTGCCTGAGGGTAGAATTGTGGCTGAAAGTCATTTTCCCTAAGAATATTGAAGGCATGTGTCATTATCTTCTATCTTTCAGTTTTGCTATTACGAAGTTCCATGCTATTCTGGTTTCAAATCTTTTATCCATCACACATACACTCATACACACACACACACACAACCACATCTGGAACTTCTAGAATTTTTCTCTTTATTCTGGGTAATCCTACATGATGATATGATACTTTTCCAGAAATTCATTATTGTAGGCACTCTGTGTTCCCTTTCAGTGTTAAGTCTTTGGCCCCTCCATTCTGGAAGGTTTTTAATCAAGGCTTTGATAATTTCCTCTCTGCCAGTATCTCTGTGTGCTCATTCTACTGTTTCTCTTTATCAGATATAGAATCTCCCCGATTGTATCTAAGTTCTCTTTTCCCACTTGCCATGGGTTTGTTTCTGTTGTCCAATTTCAATCCTTTGAAATAGTTCCTGAAGTTTATCTTCCAATCCTGTTCATGAAGTTTCTACATTTATATTCTATTTTTCAAATCCTAGTTTTAATTTCCAAGAGGCCTCTCATAGTCCTTGAAGATATTAAGAAGTTTTTTGTTTTGTTTTGTTTTGTTTTAGTTTTCTGTCTCCTATATTATCAGTGTTTTCTCTGGATTCCTTTTTTCTGTTTATCTTTCTATTTTGTTCTTTTTTATATTGATGGCTATTGAATATTGGTTCATATTAAAAATTCAGACATCAAAAAGCTGACAATAAGATGTGTGTAGGGGGAGTGGGTGTAGGTCTATCCACAAGGGCTACTCACAACAATCCACATTTTCCAATGGGGGAATCCCAAGTGTCAGCCACCATCTGTCTGGAGAGAGGTCTTTTCCTCTGTTCTGCTATCCAGAGACAGCAGGAGTGCAGGTATGACTTCCAGGCTTTGACAAGAAGCTGAGTGAGAATGCAGTGTTTAATCTGCTTCCCTCATACCCAACCCTTTGTCACCCCCTCTCTCTCTGGGATCTCTGATCAGCTTTTCTAGATATGAACTCCTCATATCTCCTAGGTGGAGGGAGACGGGAGAGGAGGTATGGGATTTAACATGATGTGTGCACATCTCCTTGAACCCCTACTCCATGTTTCACCCCTGTTTTCTGTGGGACTTTGCACTTTCCAAGTCCTGAGGCTTATTCAGGACTTCTGCAAATTACTGCTCTGCCTTCAACACTCAAGCTAAGACTTCTTCTAACCCACTAAGTCAGTAATATCTCTGTTTTCCATCCTGAAAAAAAAATGTGTTGAAACTTATCAACTATTTCCTATTTTCCCAACCTCTTTTTCTTGTAGGTTAAACTTTTTCCTTTAGAGTTTTTGGATGGTGAGAAAATTGACTCTGTGGCTAGCCTGCTCTGTTTTCAGACTCTGTCCTGAAAATCATTCAAGTCTCTTCCATTTATTAATGGTGGGGTCTTGAGCAAGTTAGCTACCACTCAAAGCCTGAGTTCCCTCACCTATAAACCTATGACTAACACCTGCTATAAACAGGTTCTCTTCTGGTGAAGAACTGATGTATATAAATGACTTAACTGGTCTTTGTTTATCTTGAGCTAATTATCTCGGAGAAGGCGATGGCACCCCCACTCCAGTACTCTTGCCTGGAAAAATCCCATGGACGGAGGAGCCTGGTAGGTCCATGGGGTCGCTAACAGTCGGACACTACTAAGCGACTTCACTTTCACTTTTCACTTTCATGCATTGGAGAAGGAAATGGCAACCCACTTCAGCGTTCTTGCCTGGAGAATCCCAGGGATGAGGGAGCCTGTTGGGCTGCCGTCTATGGGGTCGCACAGAGTCGGACACTACTGAAGGGACTTAGCAGCAGTAGCAGCAGCTAATTATCTGGTTTCTTTTCCCACATCTGACCTACCCTAGGACCTTCTCCTTGGGTGCGTATGTACCCCTCAACCAAGATGGATCCCGAAGTGAAGGCTTCTGGGAGAAGCAAGACTCATTATGGCTTGGCATTAGCCCTGAACTTTTGACCCACAAGGAGCCACCTGTGCATGTGTAGAATCTTCCTTGTCCCAAAAGGGGGAAAATGGAGATCCCTTAATCCTTTACTTGAACAAGGTTTTGTCCCTCTTTGTCCTTGCCATGACTATTACCTTAAGGCGTTTACAAGAGGCAAAGACTGGCTATTTACTCTGTTTCTGTTGTAACTTCCTCTTCGGAGGGCAAACAGGAGTCTGATTATAAATGCTGTAACTGGATTTCAACCCATCTCTTGTTTCAGGAAATGCAAACAGGAGGCTACTTGTAGGTATCTAGCCTGAAGCCTACTTCTTCCTGTCCCATGAAATGCAAACTGGAGGCCAGTTGTAAATGTCTAACCTGGAGCTCATCTATCTCCTTCCTCAGATTCAACATAATTCCTATCAAAATACCAATTGATAATTTTTGTCAAAATTCACAAGTTGATTCTAAAATTTGTATGGCAATGCAAAGGGATTCAGAATGGCCAAAAGCAACAGTGCAAAACAACAAATTAGGAAGACTTACACTTTCTGAATTCAAATTTTACTACAAAGCTACAATAACCAAGACTGTGATACTGACATAATGATAGACATACACCTCTATGGAATAGAATTGAGAGTCTAGAAATAAATCTTTATGTTTATAGTCAATTGATTTTGACAAGCGTTCCAAGATCACTCAATGGAAAAAGAATAAACTTTTCAACAAATAGTGCAGGGACAGTCATATATCAAAAGATGCTAAAGAATGAAGTTGTACCTTTTTCACACACAATTCATATAAACTAACTCAAAATGGATCATAAAACTAAATGAAGAGATAAAAATCATTAAATTCTTAGACGAAAATATAGTTAAGCAATCGTTTCTTAGATAAGACACCAAAAGCACAAGCAAAACAAGGACGCAATAGAAAAAAAAAATAGATGAATTGGGGTTCGTAAAGATTAAAGACTCTATTCTAAAAAGGATAGCATCAAGAAAATGAACAGACAATCCATAGAAGGGGGGGAAATATTGTCAAGTCTATAAAGGACATGCATCTAGAATATATAAAGAATTCTTACCATCAACAGTAAAAAGATAACTAACCCAATAAAAAATGGACAAAGGATCCTTTTTTTTGTTTGTTTGTTTCAGTTCAGTTCAGTTCAGTCGCTCAGTCGTGTCCGACTCTTTGCAACCCCATGAATCTCAGCACGCCAGGACTCCCTGACCTTCACCAACTCCCGGAGTTCACCCAGACTCACGTCCATCGAGTCCTTGATGCCATCCAGCCATCTCATCCTCTGTCGTCCCCTTCTCCTCCTGCCCCCAATCCCTCCCAGCATCAGAGTCTTTTCTGATGAGTCAACTCTTCGCATGAGGTGGCCAAAGTACTGGAGTTTCAGCTTTAGCATCATTCCTTCCAAAGAAACCCCAGGACTGATCTCCTTCAGAATGGACTGGTTGGATCTCCTTGCAGTCTAAGGGACTCTCAAGAGTCTTCTCCAATACCACAGTTCAAAAGCATCAATTCTTTGGCGCTCAGCTTTCTTCACAGTCCAACTCTCACATCCATACATGACTACTGGAAAAACCATAGCCTTGACTAGATGGACCTTTGTTGGCAAAGTAATGCCTCTGCTTTTTAGTATGCTGTCTAGGTTGGTCATAACTTTCCTTCCAAGGAGTAAGCGTCTTTTAATTTCATGGCTGCAGTCACCATCTGCAGTGATTTTGGAGCCCAAAAAATAAAGTCTGACACTTTCCACTGTTTCCCCATCTATTTGCCATGAAGTGATGGGACCAGATACTATGATCTTCGTTTTTTGAATGTTGAGCTTTAAGCCAACTTTTTCACTCTCCTCTTTCACTTTCATCAAGAGGCTTTTTAGTTCCTCTTCACTTTCTGCCATAAGGGTGGTGTCATCTGCATATCTGAGGTTATTGATATTTCTCCAGGCAATTTTGATTCCAGCTTGTGTTTCTTCCAGCCCAGCGTTTCTCATGATGTACTCAGCATATAAGTTAAATAAGCAGGGTGACAATATACAGCCTTGATGTACTCCTTTTCCTACTTGGAACCAGTCTGTTGTTCCATGTCCAGTTCTAACTGTTGCTTCCTGACCTATATACAGATTTCTCAAGAGGCAGGTCAGGTGGTCTGGTATTCCTATCTCTTTCAGAATTTTCCACAGTTTATTGTGATCCACACAGTCAATTAGGGAAATGCAAATCAGAAGCACAATAAAGATATCACTTCAGCTTTCCGCGTCCCTCGCGGTGGGCGGCGGGCGGCGGGCGTCAGGACTGAGCCTTGCACTGGGATCCGAGGCTTTTCGGTCAACGGCTTCTTAGCGGGCCGCGCCGCAGCCTACCCGGCTCTCGGTGGAGAGAAGATGGTGGGTCAGAACAGCGCCATCGCCACCGGAGTGTGCGGGGCCCTTTTCATTGGTTACTGCGTTTACTTCGTTTACTTCGACCGCAAGAGACGGAGTGACCCCAACTTCAAGAACAGGCTGCGAAAACGAAGAAAGAAACAAGTTTGCCAAGGAGAGAGCTGGGCTTTCCAAGTTACCCGACCTTAAAGATGCTGAAGCCGTTCAGAAATTCCTTCTAGAAGAAATACAGCTCGGTGAAGAATTACTAGCTCAAGGTGAATATGAGAAGGGTGTAGACCATCTGACAAATGCGATTGCTGTGTGTGGACAGCCACAGCAGTTACTGCAACTGTTGCAACAAAGTCTTCCACCACCAGCGTTCCAGATGCTTCTGACTAAGTTCCCAGCAATTAGTCAGAGAACTGTAAGTGCTCAGAGCTTGGCTGAAGATGATGTGGAATGAGAAACAAATGTCAACATAATGATCTCAGTTAAAACATATTTTTAAAATCTTAACTCAGAAGATGATCAGCTCTGGGGGAGTAAGGGCAGATAAGCACATTATGGACTGACCTCCACAGTGAAGTCTACCAAAGTTAATTTTTACTTTGTATAGATCCATTTGTCTGTTTTATTTATTTTTCCCAGTGAAAAGTATATTTTGATAGAGAGCTTTTCATTTTATAAATACACTATGAATTACTGGGGAAAAAAAAAAAGGTATCACTTCAAACCCACCAGGATGACAGTGGTAAAGTAAAAATATATATATTTGGTCTTTGCCCTTGGTTTTTGGCCTACGGTTTCTAAACTCTTTGGAATTTCTTGAGTGGTAAGAGTGTCTTTTGTTATTCAGAATGATGCCTTTTTGATCAGATCTAAATTTATGCCGATGAGGTGGCTCTTTGTGGGCCCTTCACCATGGGGACTTGTTGACAGAGGAAACAACCACATGATTAGAAAGTACACCCGTGGCGGATTCATGTTGATGTATGGCAAAACCAATACAATATAGTAAAGTAATTAGCCTCCAATTAAAATAAATAAATTTAAATTAAAAAAAAAAAAAGAAAGTCAGAAATAACTTTCTAACCCTGGTCCTCTAGGGAAAGGAGATAGAGACTGAGTTCAAACACCAAAGGCCATTGATGTAGTCAGTTGTGCCTAGTCAATGAACTTTGATAAAAACACCGGAACAAAGAGGCTAAAAGAGCTCCGGACTCTGACCATGCTGACATGCTGGGAATGCGGCAAACCTAGAGAGGGCAGGGAAGCACTGCACCCCACTACCCCTGCCCTGTGCATCTCTTCCACTTGGCTGTTCCTAAGTTGATCCTTTAAAATAAAACTGTCATCATAAGTATAATGGTTTCCTGAGTTCTGGGTTATTTCAGCCAATTATTGTACCTGAAGTGAGGTCATGGGAAACCCCAAATTTGTAGTCACCACAGCAGAAATGTGAGTAGTCTGGTGACCCCATGTGCAGGTGGAGTGTGAAGTGGAAGCAATCTTGTGAGACTGAGCGCTTAAACCTGTGGTATCTGTGCCAACTCCAGGTACTTACTGTCAGAATGTAATCGAATGGCAATGAAAGCAAGCGGGACTCTGTGGGGCTCTGCGTATGGAAGCCTTTCTTTGTCCTCAGTTTCTTGTTTGTAGAAAATATGTTTCATACAGACTCCATGACCTTCCCTGAGTTCCAAAGGCCAGGTTCAAACACTTGCTAATCAGGAAAGGGAGGGGATGTGGAGAGAAGAGAGGAGGAGTCAGGAAACAGTGGTACATCTTGGGGCAGGGTCCTGGCTCCCCTGGCTTTAACAAAATATTGTTAAACACACATAACAATATTTTTAGCTGTTTTGCAGATACTGAACCCCCCACCAAATGGAAGATAATAACTATTTGATGAAGCATTCTTTGTTCTATAGAGAGGGTCACACAGTTCAAAAACCTTGAAAACCACAGAAGCCCATCACGAAACCACGTGATGCCAAATGATTTCTGAATTGAAGGGATGCAGTCTCTGCATGCACCCTGACCTTTATCAGCAATCCCACTCCTTGATTCTAAGACTCCTCACAAACCCCCTGGATTGGGACAGTTTTGAGAGTATCACCCCGCTGTGGCCCCACTCGCCTAGCAAAGCAGTAAAGTCATGTCAATTACAAATTGGCACTTGCCTGTCAATTACTAACAGGCACTTGCCAAGAGCATTTTCCAGTGACTGAACAACAATAAGGACATTTCCATCTGCCTGTGCTACTGCAGCTGCTGACCTTCAACATTCCCTGAAGGGAATTCAGTGTGGAGAGTGAGTCACTCTGTGCTCCAGGGAAACTGGTGGAATTGGTTTTTTCAGGAACTGATTTTGTGATCACAATCCTTGAATCTCCTCATATCTAGAAAAGCACTAAATCCCTTCATGGTAACATCAGCTCCTCATGACTAGCAGAAAACCTTTTGTAAAGTAAGTGTTTGATTGCATTGAACTCCCTCTTTTGATTGCACTGGACTCCCTCTTCACCAAAATCTTATAAATTGACTTTCCCCAAATGCCTCTTTGGGTCAGTCTCTCAAGCTATCAGAGGTGCTGTCTCCCAGTCTGCAGTCCTCATTTTGCCCCCAATAAAACTTAACTCCCAACTCTCACATAGCACATCTTTTTAGTTGACAGCTATTTTTCCTACTTCACCCAAACTCTTTCTCTGAGATTCAGTTCAGTGCCAGTGTACAGAGGCTGACTTTCAGTATCATGAGGACACCCAGTTGAAGTCAGAAAATTGATGATCTGGTTGTTGTTGCCGGGGGGCGGGTGGGGGGTGTTTTGTAATGAAAAAGACAATAGAAGTGTTGGTGAGGACATGGAGATGTTGGAGCATTTTACATCGCTGGTGGGGATGTAAACAGCGGAGCCACTTGGCAAAGCAATCTGGCAGTTCCTCAAGATGTCCAACATGTTTACATATAACCCAGCAGTTCCACTCCTGGGCGTATTTCTGAGAGAAATGAAAACACAAATCTACCAAAAACATTGTACATGTATGTTTGAGGCAGCATTATTCATAATAGCCAAAAAGTAGGAACAATCCAAGCATTCAACTGATAAAAGTAGCCTATTCATTCAATGGACTATTATTCGGCAATAAAAAGGAATGAATAACTGACACGTGTAACAACATGGATGAACCTCATAAACATCATGCACTTAAGCGAAAGAAGTCAGTTACAGAAGACCATATATTATATGATTCCATTTATATGCAGTGTCTATAGAGATAGGAAGTAGGTTAGTGGGCACCTAAGTCAGGGGATGTGGGGTGGGGGTGGGTGATGTTTGCGGACTATAAAATTAAATACAAAAGTCAATTTTTAATTTAACATTATTATTGGTAGTAAAACAATATAAATTTGGGGGATCATTTCAGCCACCACTCTTAATTATAATTTGACGTTTATTTCTCAGCTGCCCTGATGCTGATCAGAATTGCAGATGAAACCAACTGCTCCTTAGGAAGCTGTTTCAACCACTATCGACCTGTCTGGATGCAAGAAGGCTGTGATAAAGACAACTGATGTTCAGGATCACCTGTGTATGTCGTCCCCTCCTGTTTGAACCATATGTGATGACTTAACAGTCTCAGAAAACTCTTTCCTGAGTAGAACAACGTTGCTTCACATCTCAGAAGTCAAAGCAGTGAGTTCCAGTAAAAACACTCTTCTCAAAGCCACTTGACATTAAATTTTCAGCTCAATTTCCTGAAGAATTATCAGAGCCATAGAATGGAGATAGTAATCATTCTCCTAGTCACCACATAAGAGGTGAGAAGGCCCACTGTTTCTAAATACACAAGCACGAGCCTGAAACCATCTCACAATAGCTCAGCTGCTTGATGATAAAAATCTGAAGTGGGGTTAGACAGAGGAAAGGAGTGGGACAAGGTGAGCCTGGGGCACTGCTATGCTGCAATCATGTGGGAAACACAGACAAGAAACAAGAATATGGCCCATTTCATCACATTTGGCAGACATGCTTCCCATGAGTAGAAGTATATCATTTTATAAAAATGAAATGCTATGGAAAATACAGTTCTGTAGCCTGTGTCTTTTACTTAGCAGTATGTTATGAAAATCTATTGATAGCATTTAAAAGGAGTCTGATCGTTGCAGTGTATCCCTCCACATAATGATACCTTCATTTTACCAATCTTTCCTGGTTAGCTATTTAAGACTTCAGTTGGGTTTGGTCATTTTCTATAATAAACAAGTCTTCAGTGGAGCCCCAATATTCATGCTCCCAATGGTCCTTGCTGTCTTCTGGGGGCTGTTTTTACACCATAGGAAGAAGGGTACAATTCTTCTTCTAATGCTTAGCTGAAATAAAATTTTGTTCCAGAATTTTGGGGAACTAGTCAGGAATTCAGGCAAGATGTCTAAGAAATAGACACAGGAGCAAGTTTACCGAGAGCCAAACATGTTTCAGACACTTTATAAAAGGCCACGTTCCAACTCCTTACTTTATAGAGGGGGATACTGAGATCCAGAGTAAACCACAGAGCTTCTTGCTTTATCTGACACTGAAACTCAAGGAAGCATGAAGGTGTGAGAGCCATGGGCAGGGGGGAGATCGCTGGAGGCCCGAGGGCTTAAGGCAGCTGTGGCCGAGTCATAGCCCTATGACTCTCCTGGAGATGCTGGGACCCCTGGAGGGCTCTGCCGCACTCCCAGATGGACTCTGCAACGTGTTTGTATGCTTGTGTATGTGAGGAAATGTTTCTAAATGAAGATAGTTTTTGCTCCTTTTCTTAAGACGAGTCCTCCTCATTGTTTCTGCACCAACCTCCATAAACCTCACAGAGGTGCTAGAGTCAATACTGTTTACAGTGGCGGGGCTGGGGGGTGGGGGGGGGGAGGCTGTGGTCCGAGACTGGGCTGCAGGAAAGTGGAAAGTGAAAGTGAAGGTCACTCAGTCGTGTCCAACTCTTTGTGACCCAACCAAGGGATTGAACCCAGATCTCCTGCATTGCAGGCAGATTTTTTACCAGCTGAGCCACAGGGGAAGCCCAAGAATACTGGAGTGGTATCCCTTCTCCAGGGGATCTTCTCGACACAGGAATCAAACCAGGGTCTCATGCGTTACAGGTGGATTCTTTGCCAGCTGAGGTACGAGGGAAGCCTGGGGGTACCCCTCAAAGAGGCACTGTGTTCACCCTTCTGGTCTAGATCACAGTCTTTTCTGTCCCGGCCTCCTCAGCAAAGGGCCTGCAAACATTCAAGTTCTGTCTTGTTACAGACTCTCCCAGCGGTTCACAGCCAGCTGTGAGGACAGACTCCACACACTTTTGAAAAGAACCCAGGCTGCCACCAGAACCCTTTTCTAAGGGAGCTGGGCTACTATGCCTGAATCCCACAGTAAATGAAGGGTTGAGAAGAAAAGAATTTTTAATGCCACATTACCAAAACTCCTGGCTCCCAGATGGCTGATGCTAACAGGTAAGGTCAATCCAGGTAACAGTCCTGGAGGTCTGTTCTCTTAAGAAACACAGACATCTCTATGATGCTCCTTAACCGGCCATGAAAAAGTTACCCTTTTAGCCTCTTATAGTTAGAGATTGTTATCAATTGTTTGAGAAGACGTTAGGTTGTGGTTTGGAAAGATTTCTGAAGTCAAATGAAAATAATTACAATTGACTGTACAATTGAAATAAACAGAGATTTCATGTTTAACCATGTCGACTAAAAAAAGATGTACAACTTGAGAGTTGTGAGTTAAGTTTTATTTGGGGCAAAATGAGGACCACAGCCCAGGAGGCAGCATCTCAGATAGCTCTGTGAGACTGCTCCAAAGAGGCAGTGGGGGAAAGACAATATATAAGGTTTTGGTAAAAGGGGAATTCAATACCATGAAACATTCATTTTACAAATGGTTTTTGTTAGTCATGAGGATCTGATGTCACCATGAAGGGATTTAGTGCTTCTCTAGATATGAGGAGATGCAAGGATTGAGATCATAAAATCTGTTCCTAAAAACATCCAACTATATAAAGACCCATCCCACCAGATTCCCTGGAGCACAGAGCACCTCACTCCAGCCTGAACTCCCTCAGGGGGTGTTGAAGGTCCACAGCTATAGCAGCTTGGGGTTCAGTCTCCATAGAGGCAGATGGCAAATGCCTTTGTTGTCCAGTCGTTGGTAATGCTCTTGGTAAGTGCCAATTTGTAATTGACAACTGACATGCTTTCCCTACATTTTACACCTGATGTAATTCCACCAACCTTCACTGTTTCAGTCCACACTCCCGTGTGACAGAGCCTTGTACTGGGTGCTCACCAATCCTCTGGAGGCAGTACTTCTCTCCTTGTATCTATAGGGTATGAACAGGGCTGTCTTCCAAGGGAGCTGGTTTTGGGGTGCAGGTAGACAGAGGAAGCCAGGGCTTCCCGGGGCCACAGCACAGCCTGGAGAGTCAGGTCTGATCCCTGCTTTCACAGATGGGCCATGAGTGGGCACTCAGCAAGGGGATTTCCCTGAGGTTACCTAGCTCTCAGGACCAGAGCTAAACAATTAAGTTTTAATGAGCCTGACTACAAAGCCCGCATATGTCCACTCTCTTACAGCTAATAAGAGACTTCCCTGGTAGCTCAGATGGTAAAGCGTCTGTCTACAATGCAGGAGACCTGGGTTCCATCCCTGGGTTGGGAAGATCGGCTGGAGAAGGAAATGGCAATCCACTCTAGTACTACGGCCTGGAAAATCCCACTGACAGAGGAGCCTGGTAGGCTACAGTCCATGGGGTTGCAAAAAGTCGGACACGACTGAATGACTTCACTTTCACTTAAGGACAGAATCAAATCTGACTTTTGGAACTTTCTCCCTCTCCTCCCCAAACACTGAGACCCACCACTCCAAGCCACTGGCCACACTCACCATCCGTGCTAGACAGTGTGACCTGCCACCCACGTCCCAGCTTTACTCAGGAGTCACCCCATCTGATGCTTTCCACATTTTCCATGGTCCCCTCCTCCCACAGCAGTTTATTCAAACTTCTTTGATGGAATTGATCCAATTATAAAGAAATCCTTGTCACTGGACTGTTGGTTTTGTGGGGACTGGTGAGGTTTTCTGTCATCAGAGTGTAGCCAGCTCCTGACATGGAGCTCAGAGAGGTTATGGAGTGAGTGTTATATAGAAAGTTCAGAGTCTCTGTACACAGGAGTGAGTGAGATATAGAAAGTTCAGAGTCTCTGTACACAGGTGCCAAATCAAGTTCAATCTTTAGGTGAAGTAGAAAAGGATAGCTTTACCGCTTTGACAGGCAAAGGGGAATACACCAGGTTTCTGCCTTGAAAAACTATGTGTCACAACTCCAGGGAACTTGATGAGGGCTTTTATACCAGTGGGTCCAAGGTGGGCGACTCTGACAAGATTAAGGTGTGAGCAAGGCCTGTAGACCCTTAACCTCAGATGGTTGATCTTCTAATCTTGATGAGCTTCTCTGGTCAATTTAATCTTGCATCAGGTGATTTCTTGGCTGCTGCTTCTTTGATTAGCAACTGTTTAAATTCACTCTTTGGAACTCAGGGAAGATCATAATGATCATCATGGCTGGAGTCTTGCCTACAAAAAATGGGGAGCAGAAAGGCCTCTGTGCCTGGGAACCCCACAGAGCCTCACTTGGTTCCATGCTTGGGGATTGGAGAGCCCCTGCCTGGTTTGACCCCAGCCTTCCTGTTATTGGCCTCCTACTCAGCCTTCCTGAAGAGCTCAGCCAGCCTCTCAGGGGCCACTTCTGGCCCCAGCCCAGACAAACCTTCAACTTTCTTTTCCACACATGTCCAGGTTTTGAGGTCCCACCTTCCCAAGCTGATGCTGTTCCTGCTGCCTTGGCCCATGCCCTCCACCTCTATGTCCTGGGCTCCCTAAAGCACCAGGAAGAACTCTGATTTCAGGTTTATAGACATCACGGTTTGAGGTCTCTGAGGGAAAGCTCCTTTCACAAACTAACTTCAAATAACAGCCACCCTCTTAGGGAAACAATGAGACCTTTCCAAGTGGGTTTCCCCATCTGTGCGCTGTCCAACACAATGCCACCAAGAAACAGAGCTGCAGAAGAATTCCATGGAAAGAATTTACGATGTAATGTCATTAAAGAAGAGCAGGTTACACACAATACACCAGATGAAGTATGGTCACATCTCTGTACACACACGCATGTGAGCATACATACACTCAATTATGCTTGGAAAGTAACTATTCCAAAGCTTAGTCACGGTTACTTCTTAATGGTGGGATTTCAGTTCATATTTCCCTTCTTAAAAACCATAGTTGTTCAAAAGGACAGATTTATCGAGTCCTTCTCTCAATAACATTTTTTAAAAATGTTTGGAAAACATGTATTATTTTGTAATAAAACAGAAATTGTAATGAGACATAATATAAAGTTACTTTACAAATGTCAAATGTATACATTCAAATTCCAAAAGTATACATTTTATGGATATTAAAACTGACAGTGTTAAACAGGACTTGTTATCACATTAGGATCTAAACAAGATACCCAAATATACACCTAGGACTCAACTCTACTCCCTGAAGCAGAAGGTAAGAGATCAGGTTATGTGAGTCACGTGGTTGCAGAGTGGAGGAGGAAGGAAAGAGGAATGTCTCCTGGACAAGTCGCTGCTACAGCCCCGTCTGGGGCAGCCCCCACTTGGGGGCTTACACCGTGCTGCGCGGGAGGCTCTGTGTGGCAGCAATGGCTACTGCGGGCTCCTTGAAGAGCACCCCATAGTAGCGGGGATCACTCTGGCCCTCCATCTTCCTATTTCTTGGGATGGGCCCCCTGACCTGGCACACAGGGCGGCAGGAGAGCTCAGGCCCTACCATGCTCTGTAGTTTCTGCTCCACCCAGAGGACACATCCAGCCTGCACCAGACTGAACTAGCCTGCACCAGACTGAACTAGCCTGCAGTCCATGACCCTTCCCTGCCCTCAGCCATCTGCTCCTGCATAAGCTCCCCCATCCCCACCCAGGGCACTTGGGACACTGCAGAATGCTGCTCCTTCAGCTGTACTCCCTCATCTCTGTCAGGGTGCCCCCAGCCCGAATGGCCCTGGGCTTACAGGGACCACCCTGTTGCTGTCCTGCACAGCAGGGGGCTCCAGCCTTGAGAGGTAACTCCTTTAGAAGCACCCTCCTTTGGCTCAGTGGGAGGAAGGGGATCCCCTCTTAACTGACACACTAGGTTTGCACAGGGCCGCCACTACAGGCTTTTCCCTGCCTGCTCCCTTCTCTGCCCCTGGCCTGGAGGGAGTGGGTCAGGGGGAGGGAGGCCACTCGTGCTGCAGGCCCAATTAGTGGTTGTCCTCCGTGGCTCCCCCAGGGTCCTGTGCACTGTTTGTCTTCAGCTGTAGGCATTTGGCTCCAGTCTCAGGAGAAGGGAAAAGGGCCCAGCCAACTGTCCCTGGGGATGGGGAAGCCCAGTGAGAGATTCTGGGAAAACACTGGGGACCTGAGGTCCTGAGTGTCCCAGACAGAGGAGGGGGAGGAGTGGCCTCAAGGAGAAGGTCAGTGCCAGAGGAGGGCAAAACACAGTCCCCCATGTTGTCTAGGGTATCCATAAGCGTCCCCACCTTCTTTCTGTGCCTCTTATCCAGGAGGTGGCCTGTCTCACAGAGGGCACACAGGTGACCCAAGAGCTGTGCTTCACAGGTGAAGACAATGCTGCCAAGGATGCTGATTTCTGAGCCCAGGGCCTACCCTCAGCAGGAATAGCAAATTGATGCCCCAAAGTCAGAGACTCAAGCCACCTGACTCCTTGGCCATCCCCATCCCCATCTCATCCCCCCAGCCCCTTGGAAAAGAGTTATGTCCAGAAAGAGTGTAAATTGCTTTGAAAGCCCAAGAAGTGTATTAATAACCCTATAGTGCTCCCTGGAGCTATATAAATGCTAAGTAGAACAGAAATTACTCTGCAGGATCCTCTCACCCGAAAGATCGGATATAGCTTCTTTTAATAAGTCATCAACACGACTTTTAAAATAAAGCAGCCTCAGCCCTTTCAGTTCTGACCACAAGACAAAGCGTATTGAACCAAAGGTTAAAAACTCCAACTGATGCAGGGCTTTCTCGGGTTTGTCGCTCTTCTAGATCCTCTGTATTGCAACGGATGAAGATGAGCCCTGGGCGGCCTTTGTGGAGACGGTCATCACTGTGACTGTTTTTGCGCTGGTTGTTGTGGTTGTTGGCATCTGTATTCATCCCCTCACCCGTTCCTGGATGAACAGCCCAGAAGTGGATTTAGATTTTTGATTTGAAACGCCAAATGGGCGAATAAAATATAACTCTCACCCACTCACGTTGTCTCTCAGAATAAATTGTAACATGCAAGTTTCAATTAAGTTTCTTGTGACCTCATGTTGACTAAATATAAGGGTTTTCTTTTCCCAACGTTAGTGGGTCATATGTAGTCAGTCTTTGTCCTTCAGATGGTTGTGTGCACTTTATTGGAGGGATTTCTATTTTGTTGACTGTGTTGCAATGCCCCTCCCACCCCCACCTACTCCAGCAGCCTGTAGAGCAGACAGGAGTCTGCACGGAGTCCTTTTTGCCCTGGATTTCTTGTGCTCTTGATCTGGTGTTCCTCTTAATACCTCATCTCCTTCCTTTTCAACTTAATTAATCCTCCATCTCTTGCCTCATAGTTCCTGTGTCCTTCCTCTTATTCCCGTGGGGTCACATGGTGAAAGCCTAGCTGTTACCATGGCTCCAAGCTGTGCTTTCTCTCTGGTGCCCTTTTGGTGCCTCATTCTAAGTCTGGACTCTACAGTGATATCAGACTCTCCATAGTCAAAATGGAATTTCCTTCTTATCTCTTTTTTTCCATTCATCTCTCTCTCCTGAATTCTATCTTGAATGGTAATAGTAATATCTTTAAACTTCATAAACTTAAATGAAAGGAAATTTGAAACCCCTTAGCTAGTCTTGCTAATGGCTCCAGAAATTGAAGATGTGATAAAAAAAAAAAATGTTACCTGAGGCTTAAATCTGACAAACAAGAAAAATTGGGTCAATGAAATGGAAATAGCAAGAATCTTAAAAGGATGTGACCATCTAACTTTTAACTAAAATAGTGCTGTTATTGATTTCATAAAATAAACATTGATTCATTATTAAAAATTCAGGCATAAAGAAAAACAGAAGAAAATAATGAATTACTCAAAATCGTAATGCCCAGTAATAATCAGTGTTAACATTTGGTGACATCACCACATACACCTCTTTTTGCTTATATAAAAAAGCAGTTTGATGGATAGATAAACAGGTGGATAGATGGTTTGAAGATGCTGTTCCCAAGATGTTAGTTCCTTAAATATCTCATCATACTAAAGAAAAATGACTACAAAAATTGTTTAAAAAGTTAGAGTCATTTTTTTAAACTACATGTTTCAGTTTCAGAGAATATTGATTACGTGGTATGAGAAATAAGACATCCAGTATTCTTAAGCTTCTCTGCAACACCCCTTGCCCCACCCTCCCAAGATTTGTTTTCTGCATTATCATTACTTGCAGACACATGTTCTGATGTGCAATTCTGACCTACTCTCCCACCCCCACTCCAGTTGCTTAATCTTGGTGCTTAATTAAGCAGCTTAATTGAATGAATTCAGCAGTCAGAATCAGGGTTTGCCTGGTGACCACAACTTTTCCATTTTAAATTCTTAACTTTGGTTCATCTCTCAAGTTGTTGAATTTTATTACTGGGAAGTTTTTAATCAAGAAGCTTATGAGGGTCTCATACTCTCAGTGTTTTACATTTGTGAATGTCCATCTGCTGTCTCTATATTTAAATGACGACTGCTGGAACAGTATTCTCAAATAGCTCTTTCCTTTAGAAGTCTATGAATGTTGTTCCATTTCCTGTCTATGCTCTCCTTTTAAAATGTTTATATTCTTAAGTTCACATGTAGTTTGAAACACTCGTGAGGAAGAAGATGTTTCTGGTTTAAGGATTATGTTTTCCTCCAGGCTGGATTCTTCTTCTGTATTTTGAATGCAGTATAAACACCTTTCTTTTTAATTCTGTGTATATGGTGGGGGGGTGTGTGCAGAGTTGCCAGACCATTTCTTTTCATCTTGCTCATGCTGAACAAGAAGAGTTCTGTCTAGACCTTATATTTTTTGGTACATTAAACGTGAATTTTCCTTAGTACATGCTTCACCTTATCTGGAACCAGTTTGTTCCTTCTTCCCTGCAGAGTCACAATTTCTGGATTGAGTATTGTTTTCTACCCACTTTTCTGAAGCCTGAGGGAACAGGAGTGTGGGAGGGGGGAGGCTGCTACTGAGGGACAGAGACTCTACTCTTTCGACATCTCATGAAATGCCCTGTGTTAAATGCCCACTTCATTAAGTTAGAGATGTGTCCCATATCTATGAGCTCTGCTCATCCATCCTACTCCACCCAGATCACTGGGAAGTTTTTGAGCTCTGGCTGTCTGCTCATATCATTTTCATGTGTTAAATGATGAAAATGTTAGGCATTTCAGACTAGTTGTATCTTCATACATTCAACGAACATTATTAGGTATGCTGCTGCTAAGTCACTTTAGTCATGTCTGACTCTTTGTGACCCCATAGACAGCAGCCCACCAGGCTCCCCCGTCCCTGGGATTCTCCAGGCAAGAACACTGGAGTGGGTTGCCATTTCCTTCTCCAATGCGTGAAAGTGAAGTCGCTCAGTCGTGTCCGACCCTCAGTGACCCCATGGACTGCAGCCTTCCAGGCCCCTCGTCCATGGGATTTTCCAGGCAAGAGTACTGGAGTGGGGTGCCATTGCAAAAAGACTCCAACGTGCATGATGGAGGCTCCGTAGCTTCTCCATTGCCTTCAATCCTAACCCCCTCTCCCTTTCCCCCCTATATCCCCCACCCTGTGGACCTTGACTGACCAACAAACTGCAAGACTTGCAAAAACAGTTCTTAAAAGTACTGTTCTAACAGGTACCAGAATGGGACCGCCCAATCCTGAGCAAGATGCAGGAAAACCAGGGCAGCTGCCAAAGGCAAGTTTCACAGCAGTGAAAGACAGAAACTTTTACCTGACCCAACAGCCAGGTGTGGCCGCCTGTCCTCCCTTCACTACACAGAGCTCCAGCCCTGCTGGGACTGGAGAATTACGTCAGTGACCTAACATGTACCCACTGAATAAAGCCTTTGACCTCCGCTACAGTCCCTTGTGGCAGAAAGTGAAGAGGAACTAAAAAGCCTCTTGATGAAAGTGAAAGTGGAGAGGGAAAAAGTTGGCTTGAAGCTCAACATTCAGAAAACAAAGATCATGGCATCTGGTCCCATCACTTCATGGGAAACAGTGGAAACAGTGTCAGACTTTATTTTTGGGGGCTCCAAAATCACTGCAGATGGTGACTGCAGCCATGAAATTAAAAGATGCTTACTCCTTGGAAGGAAAGTTATGACCAACCTAGATAGCATATTCAAAAGCAGAGACATTACTTTGCCAACAAAGGTTCGTCTAGTCAAGGCTATGGTTTTTCCAGTGGTCATGTATGGATGTGAGAGTTGAACTGTGAAGAAAGCTGAGCACCGATGAATTGATGCTTTTGAACTGTGGTGTTGGAGAAGACTCTTGAGAGTTCCTTGGACTCCAAGGAGATCCAACCAGTCCATTCTGAAGGAGATCAGCCCTGGGATTTCTCTGGAAGGAATGATGCTAAAGCTGAAACTCCAGTACTTTGGCCATCTTATGCGAAGAGTTGACTCATTGGAAAGGACTCTGATGCTGGGAGGGATTGGGGGCAGGAGGAGAAGGGGATGACAGAGGATGAGATGGCTGGATGGCATCACTGACTCGATGGACGTGAGTCTGAGTGAACTCCGGGAGTTGGTGATGGACAGGGAGGCCTGGCGTGCTGGGATTCATGGGGTCACAAAGAGTCGGACACGACTGAGCGACTGAGCTGAACTGAACAGTCCCTTGAATTGTTTTCTTTGGACAACTCGTGGGAGTCCCAGTGTCAGGCACTGGACATGCAAGTGTGTACAAGACATACTCTAGGTGAAGAATACAAACATCAGTGAATAAATACAATACAGAAATAAGGATATAAGCCTTTCCCTTTCTTTGAGAGTTGCTATATGAATAAGCCAAATAATAAGGAAAATGTGACATCTTCACAAAATAATTTCCAAAACTCACAAACCACACAGGGAAAGACCTCAGAGACAAGGCCTGGGGTGCAGCTGGAATCTGGGCCATCTGTGGGCTAAGTCTAAGGCATCCATATGTTCAGGCAAGGTCCCTGGAAATGCTCCCGAATCCTGTAAGATGGTGTTTCCTCATCATTAGAAGAGAAAACACGATCCCTGTTTCTGTCATACACGGAGCACACCGTGAGAGAGTTTCTCTATTGAAACAGCATTTCTTCCCAAGGTATCTTACTGAAGTGTCCTCAGAAAGGCAGTAGTGTGTTCCTCGGCAAGTCGACGTCACGCGTACATGCCACAGTGCTCCTTAGAGGAATTACGTACTAAGCAAGAGAATGAGACAAGGTTGATCCTTCTGAAGCCCCATGAGAATCCCCCCAGCTTATTTATAGGTTGACTGGTTTGTTTTGATGGATGGTTGTGCCAGCTGTTGCTCACTTGATGCTGACTTGATCTCAGCTCACAAATCTGCTGAGATTTGCCAATGGGAGTGATTGGCTCATAAGAGGAACAGAGTCTGATTGTGTTTCTGTTGCCATTGATCTCAGTAGACAGAAGCCCTGAACAGGTTTAGAGGCGCAGTGGCTTTGGGAAAAGAAGCAGAATTTTATTTTCTTGTGTAATAAGAAAATGAGCAAAATTTTACCCAAACCAACTCTCAACAAGCTCAAAGGAGAAGGAGCTGTAACTGCTGAAAGAGAGGCTTAGAATTCAGCGACACAATTATTGAGTGCTCCAGCGGAGAGGAGGCAGGCAGAGTCTGCTTTTCTCTGGCAGGGTAACGACTTTGGCCCAATTCCTTTCTATGCAAGAAAGAATGGCAGTTATCTTGGAAACTTTCAGAATAGCTGTGCTAACTAATCTGCTGATACTGGTTTCAGATTGAAAGAAAGAGAACTTAAATACAGAAGTGGAATTAAGACCAGCTGGTGTTTAGAGCTCAGCCAACTTCCATTCAAAACTAAATAATAGCTTGTCCTCCTGCCTCTCAAATGCCATATAATCCACATATGTGAGGTCCCCTGATCACAAAATGAGCCCTACCCAGGGAGCCCACTCATAGGAGTTTCCTACAAATGGCTGCCTGCTGTCATTTCTCCAATAAGTCCTTGCAAAATATTATTTATGGTGACAAGCAGCGAAAAGGAGGACTTCAGATAGGCATGTGTTGTGGGCGTACTCACACCATGGTGGGGCTCTTACATAGTTTCAACAACCAAGAGAGACCCTGTGCTGTGCTTAGTCAACCATCATGTCTGACTCTTTGCGACCCCATGGACTGTAGCCCGCCAGGCTCCTCTGTCCATGGAGATTCTTCAGGCAAGAATACTGGAGTGGGTTGCCATGTCCCCCTTCAGGGGATCTTCCCAACCCAGGGATTGAACCAAGGTCTCCTGCATTGCAGGTGAATTCTTTACCATCTGAGCCATAAGAGAAGCCCAATAATACTGGAGTGGGTAACCTATCCCTTCTCCAGGGAATCTTCCTGATCCAGGAATCAAAGCAAGGTCTCCTGCATTGCAGGCAGATTCTTTACCAGCTGAGCTACCAGGGAAGCCCAAGAGAGACCCTGCAGTTCCTCAATTCACTCCAGACATTGAGAGGAAATTCACCAACCAGTTGAAGCAAAGGAGGCAGGGGTGTCCTTGTGAAAACAAAGAAGGGGTTTGCTGGGGGCCTTTTAATATCAAGACCATAGGGGTGTCCACATCCCCATCAGCCCTATGAATATAAATGACATTATATGGGGCATTCACAGCACTTTGGAGTGTGGGGGAGTTCTGCATGCTGTCTATGACTCGAGATCCAACATCTGTAGTGGGAAGGAGGAGAGAGATGTGAAGAAGTCCTGTGTTTGGTGTAGAAGAATGAGCATCGCATTTCTGAATGGAGAAGATGGCTGCTCTCTTTATGAGATCTAGGTAGCATAGTAAGTAGCAGTGGAATCAGCTTGGAAATCTATCTGTAAACTCAGAGATGCTCCAGTGTTCACTCTTCTCCTGGTGAAACATCCCTTTTATAGGCAACATTCATTCAAAAGTGCATTCTCTTATGTTGATATTTGGCAGAAAACAAAAATTCTGTAAAGCAACTAAAAAAAAATGAATTTTTGGAAAAAAGTACATTCTCCTAGACCTCTCTTTTTTCCCCTCTTTTTTTCTCTTAGAACTCTTGCTTTCTTATCTTCTTTACTTCTGTTTCTCACTGTTGAAAATTAGTTTTGAAGGAGACACCAGAAAATATAATGTCATTCCTGTTCTTAATCTTCCTACAACTTGGTTTGGGAATCAAGAGGATTATCCAAGTGAATACATGATTGAGTAATCAGTTTGGGGATTCAGATGGAAGTGCTACCAAATATTAGAGAAGGAAGAGGTCACCAGAAATTTGGCTGGAGAAATCAGATCACTTTAACATCACACCCATTTAGCAAGCAATTTACATATGACAGGGACTCTGCAATGTAATTTTTTTAAAATGTAAATCTTCCCAATAACATCTGGAGGTAACTATTATGATCCTCCTAGAAGAATATTGAGGCACACAGAGTAGAACTTATCTTGGGCAAGACAGATTTTGCTTAGATAAGAGAGAAAGTGGTCACTCCTAGTGGGGAAATTTCTGAGCACTGCACTTACAGGCACATGTGCCCACATAGGCACTCAAACCCCCAGGAATCCAGGGCACTAGACTAGCAGGCCAGCTTGGTCCTGGGTTAGGACATGGGGCCCTGGTAGAGGGAATCAGAACAAAGGAGCCAGATAGTTAATCTCTAGCCAAATATCTCCAGGGACTGCTAAGGGATGAACTGGAACACAAAGTTCAGTTAATAAAACCAATGTGTAAAACAAAACAAAACAAAGCAGGAGAAGAGACAGAAACTGGATGTAAGACAAAATGGATCAGAAAAAACTGGAATGATGCAGGGGTAAGGTATGAGCAAGAGATTCTACAGTGAAGCTTTTCAAACAGCATGGAGGGGTGGATGCTCACAGGATAGGTCACTGGAGAGCAGTCTGCTTGTCCTGAATGTGAAGATGGTCAGAGGGACCCAACAGAGACCAAGACACAAGACCAAGCTGGACCTGGCTACAAACAGAATAGCCTACATGAGGCAACGTGTGTGATCACCAGGTGTGAGGTCATAAAGACAAAGGCAAGGCCACTTTGAACACTAAGAGTTTGGACCCAAAGCACACAGCTATCAGAAGCCAATGGAGAGAAATAAGGTTTTAATTTCTCAACTTAAAAAAAAAAAAAAATCCCACACATACATTTTTGATAAAGTAACCCCCAAATGTGAAAAAATTGCTAATACTTTCAGAACTGTTTGTTTTGCAGTTTGATCAGTGACCATGAGACAGACCATTTATAAGCATCAAAACCCAGTTTCAATGTGACTTACTTCTCCAAGGATTAGAGACAGTCAAGGCTTGATATTCAGATGAGACTTCCACAGCTAATCACTGTCACTCTAAAAGTAATTGACTCTTGAGTGGATAAAACTCCATATGTTTTCCAGTAGGAATTTAAATTGTCAGATTCTCTACTTGTATAGTCACTCAAAAACTACTCATTTCTAATTCCATAATGCCATCTCTACTATTATGAACCAACATCCTATCCCTTCATCCACACAGATACACTCAATGTAAAATATAGAAAATATTAAATATATTATATCCAGGTTCTGGATGACAAATTCCAGAAAGAAAAACTGTGTCTGTCAACCACATAACTGGTGCTGCTGAGAGCTTGTAGCGACATATTTTACAGAGTCACAGATCTCTTCTGGGTCTCCTTGCAGAGCATTCAAGGGTGTTAAGATTCATGCCTTTGCCCAGAAGAGTTTGTATTCTGAGAGATGTCCATGTTGGCTTACTGGAGGAAGAAATACTACTTTGCTTCCTTTCTCCCCAAAAAGAGAAACATGGAAATGTGGGCTTCATGATTGGCTAAGGCTCAGATGGCCAGTAAACACACCACTAACGAGTCCTCGTGGCACTGTACTTTATGGCAGCCTCTTCCCTATACACGGTTCTCTTTGTTTCTCCCTTCAAAGCATTTCTTAAAATGTAGACTTTCTGCAAATCTATTTTCTCACCACTTCCTTTTGTCTTCATCTGTTCAGTCAGACTTTGGGCCATGATTCAATTGTGCCATGAAACTAACTAGCAACCTGTGGTCACCGTGTCCCTGTGCCCTCCCCCTCCTTCTACTTCCCCCTCCCCCCAGCCCTTCCCACTCCTCCTCCCCTTCTCCTCCTCCCCACCCTCCTCCCCACCCTCCTCCCGCTCCCTCTCCTCTCTGCTCTCTCTGCACCATTTGTCACTGCTCACTGCTTCTCCTTTGAGAAGCTCTCTCCTCTCCCAGTTTCCTGTACCCCCACCCCATTCCCTGGTGCTCCTTGCTATTCTCCATCCCACCATCCAAGGCTACTTTATGACCTCCTTCCTTCTCCTGTCCTCATAATCACCCTGAAGTGATCTCCTTGTCCTTCTCTTCTCACCCCACTTTCATTCTCTGAATGATTTAATTCCTGCCCATGCCTACAGTTACTTCCTTCCACGAGGATCTCTCCTGAATCAACACTACTCACCATCCCCACTTGCAGCAGCTTCCTACTTCCTGACTGACTGCCACATGCCTTGGTGTGATCACCTGTGGGGCCTCACACTGATGACTCCCAGCATGGACCCGATTACAACCCCTTAGAGCCTCACTCTGCTGACACCCAGCTTGGACCCAATTACAACCCATGTGGAGCTTCACACCGGTGACACCCAGCTTGGACCTGATTGCAACGCCTGTGGAGCCTCACACTGGTGACACCCAGCTTGGACCTGATTGCAACCCCTGTGGAGCCTCACACTGGTGACACCCAGTTTGGACCTGATTGCAACCCCTGTGGAGCGTCACACTGGTGACACCCAGCTTGGACCTGATTACAACCCCTGTGGAGCTTCACACCGCTGACACCCAGCTTGGACCTGATTGCAACCCCTGTGGAGCCTCACACTGGTGACACCCAGCTTGGACCTGATTACAACCCCTGTGGAGCCTCACACCGCTGACACCCAGTTTGGACCTGATTGCAACCCCTGTGGAGCCTCACACTGGTGACACCCAGCTTGGACCTGATTACAACCCCTGTGGAGCCTCACACCGCTGACACCCAGCTTGGACCTGATTGCAACCCCTGTGGAGCCTCACACTGGTGACACCCAGCTTGGACCTGATTACAACCCCTGTGGAGCCTCACACCGCTGACACCCAGTTTGGACCTGATTGCAACCCCTGTGGAGCCTCACACTGGTGACACCCAGCTTGGACCTGATTACAACCCCTGTGGAGCCTCACACCGCTGACACCCAGCTTGGACCTGATTGCAACGCCTGTGGAGCCTCACACTGGTAACTCCCAGCTTAGACTTGATTACAACACCTGTGGAGCCTCACACTGCTGACACCCAGCATGGACCTGATTGCAATGCCTGTGGAGCCTCATACTGGTAACTCCCAGCTTAGACTTGATTACAACGCCTGTGGAGCCTCACACTGGTGACTCCCAGCTTGGACCTGACTACAACCCCTGTGGAGCCTCACACTGGTGACTCCTAGCTTGGACCTGATTACAACACACTCAGTAAGCTCATCTTTGGAGGCAAAAGGGCCCTTCCACAGCAAGCATGGTGTGAGGGCTTGGAAGATGGGTCAGCTTGGACAGGGGTCTTCCTCAAGGAGAATGGGCACTCTTAAATGAGATCAAAGCCAGCACGGAAGACTCAGGTATGATCCAGACCTGGATTCCTAACCAGGAAGCTCTGTGATGTTACGGATCAACATTCAGTCCATTCAGATCCTAAACAAGGGAGAATTATCTGGGATGAAGTGACAGACTCCAGAAGTAAAGCCCAGTTCAGGGGAAATGGGGTTGACAGGAACTCCTCCAGAGGACTAGGGCTCCATAAAGATCCAGGGCAGAAGAGTCCTAGGTACTACATAGAGATGAAGGTTTGTATTCACATTAGGACCTGGCACCCAGGATCATAGTGTGTGGGGGCAGATCAGTTCTTGGCACAACTCACTGCAGAGGAGTTGCTTCTAGTGGACACCAACCCACTGTTGATTCTCATTGTTCCAGGGCCCAGAGGCAGGCATTATTTGGGCAGCTGGGATTGGCAGGATCTGGCAGAGTTCACTCTCTCTTAATGTAGAACTCATTTTCAGAGTCATTTCCAGACGGGCCAGAGACCAGGTTTTCCATTCTCTAGTGAAGGCTTGGAATCATTCTGGACCCCAGAGTGGGTCCCATCCATTTTCCAGTCCAATTGATTCTTAATCTATGCCTAATCTATCTGTGCTCCATGTAATTCCAAAGAGGATATGCAGTAACTTGCAGAAGTTGTTGTTCGGTCTCTCAATCATGGCTGACTCTTTGTAACCTCATGGACTGCAGCATGCCAGGCTTCATCAAAATAAAATTTAAGTAAGTAAGATAAGGAGGGAAAGAAAACGAGGACAAGAGGAATAAAATAAAACCAAAATATGACACAAAATGTGTGCTGTGATACCCTGCAATAAACTCTATTTCCAAGTATGGTTTCAAGATTCTCAACAACTAAAAGAGGAAGCACTACTCAGTGTCACTAATCACGATGACCCGAGACTTGTTCAGGAGAAGCATGGCCATACCTGGTACCAAGACAAGAAACTACATGCACATGAAGTTTCAGACTGAGAGCTTGTGATGCTGTGGGAAGACATGGAAGAATCTCAAGGCTGCTTCTGATGTCCCTCAGGGTAGGAGAACTGCATAACGCCAGAGCACTGTTTCGTAAAAGCTAGTGCACTTGAAGTCTTCCTTCAAGTTGTCTCTTGCCACCACCTCCACTTTTCATGACTTTCTTCCTCAAACCCCTCCCATAGCCTCCCCCTAGTCTACCCTGCACCAGTACCAATCATCCTCTCCTGTCACTCCGCCTCCTAAGCCTTGCCTCAAAAGGCACACCCTCCTCCCTTGCAGGCCTGGTCTCCTCACACCATGCATAGACCACTCTCTCTCCCCAAACCTGTCCACACTGCCCTGCCTTACAAATCTGCTTTCTGTGGTTGGTTGAGTTTACATGCCAATGTGACTGGGCCACAGTGCCCAGTTGTTTGGTCAAACATTATTCTGGATATTTCTGTTAAAGAATTTTTTTGGATAAGGTTTACATTTCAATTGGTGGACTTTGATAAAGCTGACTGCCCTCTGTAGTGTGGGTAGGCCCTCTCTAATCGGTTGAAAATCTTAAGAAAATGATGAGTCTCCCACTGAAGAGAGAATTCTGCCAGCAGATGGACTTTGGACTTGAACTTCAACTCTTCCTGGGTCTCCAGCCTGTCGGCCTGCCCTGCTGACTGTGGACTTGTCAGATCCCACCATCATGTGAGCCAGCTCCTTAAAGTTAGTCTCTGTCTTCACATATTTACACGCATCCTATTGATTCTCTTTCTCTGGAAAACCCTAATACACTCTCCAGTTCCTTCTTTACCCAAGGCTCTCTTCCACAACTCCTATTGGTCAAAATCTGACCCATACTTCAAGGGTTTTTCTGTGGAGCACCTCAATTCCACACTTGTGTGGTCAGTCCCCTCCTCTCTCCAAGCAGCAGCCACACCCTGTGGGTCTTATGCTGCTAAGTCACTTCAGTCGTGTCCGACTCTGTGTGACCCCATAGACGGCAGCCCACCAGGCTCCCCCGTCCCTGGGATTCTCCAGGCAAGAACACTGGAGAGGGTCTTACAGTTTTAAGTATTTTTGGATCTCCACCTCTTTGGATCATCAGTCCCAAGAAGGCAGAGATTCTTGGCCTGGACTTAGGCACCCAATGAATATATAAAGACACTTGGAGGATTTTCCCAGCAAGAGTCACTCCGAAATGTACCTTCCCAGAGTACACATCACTGTATCAGCCATTCCATTTTATAAGGAAATTTAGAGCAAGACAGGGCCATGTACCTATAGTGAATCAGCTACAAAAATGCATACAGGAGCAGAGTTTCTGATGCTTTTTCTTTAATTCTGGGTCACTATGCATGTGTGCATGCTCAGCCACTCATTTCATGTCCAGCTGTTTGTGATCCTGTACTGTAGCCCACCAGGCTCCTCTGTCCATGGGATTTCCCAGGCAAGAATTGTGGAATGGGTTCCCATTTCCTCCTCCAGGGGATCTTCCTGAGCCAGGGATCAAACCTGCATCTCCTGCAGCTCCAACATTGGTAGGAGGATTCCTTACCACTGAGCCACCTGGGAAGCCCTGGGTCACTATATACATGGGGGTATTTCTTTTCTCATCAATTTGTAAAAACCTATGTAGCAAGAAAAAGCTGGGACAATCCACAGCTGACCACTCCCACTGGCAGCCCAGTCAAGGTCCTGGGTGGGGTAATTAAGCCTCTTGCAGATGCAGCCATCTAGTAGCCTGTGACCATTCAGGTGTGGCCCCAGGAGCGCTTGCTGGGCTGTGCCCTCCACATGCCAATCCTCCCCTGAAGGAGGGGCCGAAAGCAACACTCAGGCACACAAGCCCTTGCAGACAGCAGGGCTACAGTGGGGCCATGGTTGGAGCCCTGAGGATTCCAGTCCTGCTCTGAGCTCCTTTGGAAACAATGACTCGGGCACCTCGTGGAGTGCACAACCTGCCAGCGAGGGAGTAAAATTAACCATGCACACGTAGCATTAGGTACCACTGTCTGGCAGGCTTCATCAGTAGTCCTCGCATTTCCTATTTCTTCCAGGAATTGCTTCTCAGAGAAATGATTGTTACCTTGCTAGTGGCATGGGTCACACTCCTGTCTGGCCTCGAGACCAAAACCCAGCCAGAGATCAGCCCCAGAGACACACAGGCCTGCCAAGGATGCAGTTCTTGTCCTGCCACCTCTGGTTCAGCAGCCTTAGCCACTCACGTGGCCTAAGCAGGCCTAAGCTGCTTGCCTGCAGGTGAAGCGAGTGGGCCATAGCATCTCTAGGTCCCCTCCAGCCTAAACATCCTATGCCAGAGGCAGTCTCTTTGGCTGAGAGGCAGGCCCAGGTGAGGCTGCCAACCTAGAGAACTGTTTTCCATTCCTGATCATCTTCAACAATGGGGTTGCCATGTCCTTCAAGGCTCTGTGTGTCCACTTCCTGGGGGATACAGAATTCTAGTACAGACTGCACCCTTTAATTTGCTGTCAGCTTGGTAAAAGACAAAGTGAACCAACAGTTTTAGATGTTTGTCTAGAGAATGGATTCTGTTGATTCTTCATTCAGGTCACTGTGCATGTCTCAGCCCCTGATGCTGAGCATGGACATTTAGCTGCTGGAGACTAGTGGCATTTAGGTCCTTTACAGAGTGAACCGTCTGTGATGCCCCACCTGCCATTCAGGGTAAGTTCACACCTCACAGTCTGCCCTTGCAGCTTCCACTGACTCTCACTTTCCAGGTGGAAACAGGTAAGCCTGACAAGTAAGGCTCAGCAATGGATGTGTACACACAAGAGGCACTCAGTCCTGTACAGAGAAGGTCTATGGTGTCTTTCCCACATACCCCTTTGCCATCTGCGGCAGAGAGAGACAGTCACTACTCAGTGCCCACAAACTGGCAAATCCCTACCTAATCAGGGCCCACAAGGTTCATCCCATGAGTGCCTGTGGTGTGGTGGGGTTGTGAGACTAAGATTGAGGAGTGAGACTTAAGTGCACTGAGAGGCTTTCTGAGGCTCTGTATGGGACAGGCAGACAGGGAGGCTGTTTTGCCCTTTCCTCTCCCTGGAATGCGCATGGGATGCTGGGGGTCCAGAGGCCATGTGAACTATGATGTGAAAAATGGAAACCCACGGTGAGCTGGCAGGGCAGGGCTGGCTGGTGTCACTGACCAGCCACTCCAGCCCCGCTCTGTCCGCCCTGGACTTACAGGAGAAGAAAATAAGTAAACTTCTTTCCACTTTGAGAAGATTTAAAAAAAAATTTTATTTCTAATTGGAGGATGATAGCTTTACAATATTGCGCTAGTTTCTGCCATGTATGAATCGGCCACAGGTATATATATGTCCCCTCCCTCCCCACCCACCCGTCTAGGTTGTCACAGAGCACTGGGATTGAGCTCCCTGTGTCACACGGCAAATTCCCACTGCCTATCTATTTTACATATGGTAATTTATATGTTTCGGTGTTGATCTTACAATTTGTTCACAGTGCATCTGAGTCTTCTTTTAAACATTGACAGTGTAACCCTAACTGCAGAGCCACCCAGGGCAATAATCCCAGTTGTGGAGAGGTGTGCCGGCCCATATTTTCTGTGACCTGGAGCAATTTTCAGAGGCAGCCTAAGGGCACCATGGGGACTGGGGTCTGGAGCCACCTCCGTCCCCTTCTCACAGGCTAGCAGACGCCACCCTGGAGCAGAGCCTTTGTGTTTTGTGTCTGTTTTGTTCTCAGCAGAAGGGATTACCGGCCCCTCCTACAGGTGCTGAGGTCAGAGCTGGGACCGAGGTGTCCCTGAGCTCTACAGTAAGGAGGCTGTGACAAGGGATGCAATTGATAAATAAAGCACAGAGGCCCTTTCAAGAAAAGGCACTGAGAATGCCAGGAGGTCAAGACTGCTACCATGGCAATGCAGGGCTGGGGCTGGGACAGCAGGGACGCTGGCTGTGAACAAGCAGCCAGAGGGCCCCGCGGCAGTGGGAAGCCCAGTTCCCTTCTCTCCCACCTCTGGTTTAGGCACCTCTGACCTCCAAAGAGGAAATACGCCTTTCAAAGCAAAGCAGGGCACCACACAGCCCTGACGTTTCCCTTCCAGACAGCCTGCTCTGAAGCCTACTGTATGGAACCAGGTCTCCTCTTCTGCTACATGCAGGGGAGAAAAATCACAGCCTCTTGCTTTCCTGTCCATCTTATTCTCTGTCAGAACCCCTAATTCAGGAAGATTATGTAGGTAGAGCAGTGGTTTAAAAAAAAAAAAAAATCTGTCTGCCAGTGCAGGAGATGCAAGAGATGTGGGTTCGATCCCTGAGTCCAGAAGATCCCCTGGAGTAGGAAATAGCAAACTGCTCCAGTATTCTTGCCTGGAAAATTCCATGTACAGAGGAGCCTGGAGGACTACAGTCCTTGGGTAACAAAGAGACACTAATGAGAGCACACACACACACACACACACACACAAGTGTGTGTGTGTGTGTGTGTATGAGATAGGATAAAAACTTTCCATACCAACCCCAAGCTCTCTGGGCATATCAGTAAGAAATTCCCTTGCCTGAAATGGAAACCTAATTAAAGGGACTTTAAAAACAAGTGTTTATAGTTTCATGTCTGGTACTAGCTGTTGCTTCTTGACCTGCTTACAGGTTTCTCAGGAAACAATAAGGTGGCCTGCTATTCCCATCTCAACAAACTTTTCCACAGTTTGCTGTGACCCATGCGGTCAAAGGGCACCAGGTGGCACTAGGGGTAAAGTACTCTCCTGCCAATTCAGGACACCCAAGAGATGCAGGTTTGATCCCTGGGTTGGGAAGATCCCCTGGAGGAGGACAAGGTGACTCACTCCAGTATTCTTGCCTGGAGAATCTCACGGACATAAGAGCCTGGTGGGCTACAGTCCATGGCATCACACAGAGTCAGAAATGACTAAGCAACAGCAGCAAATGCAGTCAAAGGCTTTAGTGTAGTCAATGAAACAGAAGTAGATGTTTTTCTGGAACTCTCTTGCTTTCTCCATGATCCAACAAATGTTGGCAATTTAATCTCTGGTTCTTCTGCCTTTTCTAAACCCAGTTCGTACATCTGGAAGTTCTCGGATCACATACTGCTAAAGCCTAGATTGAAGGATTTTGAGTATAATCTCACTAGCATGTGAAATGAATGCAATTTTATGGTAGTTTTAACATTCGTTGGCATTGTCTTTCTTTGGGATTGGAATGAAAATTCACCTTTTCCAGTCCTGTGGCTACTGCTCAGTTTTCCAAATTTGCTGGCATATTGAGTGCAGCACTTTAACAACATCATCTTTAAAGATTTTAAATAGCTCAGTTGGAATTCCATCACCTCCACTAGCTTTGTTCTGAACACATATGCAGTTAAGGCAAATTCTGGACAAAAGATACAGAGACCAAAAAAACCCCAATTGCCACTTTTGAAGAGACTGGAACAAAAGTAGGGTACTGCACATGCCCCCTACCCACAGCAATGCAAACCACCTGAGCCACCATCCAGCCTGACCCTTACCCTCACCCCATGTAAAGAACATGCTTGTTCCCACTTGGGGAATAAGCAAGCAAGGGAATCTGTTGCTTGTTCTCACTTCTCCCCCTGTAACCAACTGCTTCAGGGGCCTCAGAATTTCCTTGTCAGAATTTCTTGCCTTGCCAGAATTTCTTGTCTATCCTCTAGTCAATTTATATTGATTAAGGAGGCCAAGAATCCTGGTCAGTAACACTACCTATCAGAGTGACTTTGTTAAAAAATAGTGATAACACCAAGTGCTGGTGAGGATGTGGAGAAACTGAGTCATGCATCATTGCTGGTGAGCATATAAAATGGTACAGCTACTCTGAAAAACCATTTGGACACCTCTCAGCCTACTAGTGAGAAAAGAGTTGTCATGAATAGTGTGTGAGTGGATAGGCTGTTATGCTGCAGTAACAAAAACACAAAAATGTCAGTGGCTTAAACAATAAAATAGGCTTTAGTGGAAGTTAGTCAGGCGTGGTGGCTGAGAGAGGCCATGTTATCACACACGCTTTTCCAGTTACCGTGACGAGACAGTGGGGACTCCACAAGCTATGCCAACTCTGAAAGCCCCTACCCTGAAGTTGCCCACATCTTCACATCTTCACTGCCACTCACATTTTTAGGGCCAAAAAGTGATGTACCCACCTACTTCAGGAAGGGGAACAGGAAGTTTGGAGTCAGAATAGGGGTCACTATGGTGTCATCAAGCACAACTGTCTCAGCTACAAAGGAGAGGGCCTGGGTTTGAAGCTCTGTCAGTACCTCAGAGCTGAAACCTGGACCCAACTTGAGACCTATCTTCCCACAGGAAGGGTCTCCATGGTCCGATTTTTTAGTCCAAAGAAAGAACAGTAACTCCTCACAAAGAGCTGCAGGAGAGCTCAGGTGATAACTGATTATGACTAAAACTTGTCTTGACCAGGAAATGGAAGGCACATGGGGAAAATTCTTTTGCTGTAATACCTGTCAAATATTTCTCAGTTTTGGGCTCTTTGCTTTAGAAAGGTCTTCCCTGGTAGCTCAGCTGCTAAAGAATCTGCCTGCAATGCAGGAGACCCCAGTTCAATTCCTGGGTCAGGAAGATCCCCTGAAGAAGGGATAAGCTACCCACTCGAGTATTCTTGCCTGGAGAATTCCATGGACAGAAGAGCCTGTCAGGCTATAGTGCATGGAGTCACAAAGAATTAATTAGAGTCAGCAAGAAGATGGGTATCTTCTCTGGTCCGCATCCTCTATGACAGTCTTCATTCAAACACAGCAACTCATTCTTTCTGCAAAACAGCTCTCTGACACCATATGCCATCAGATGCTTAGAAAGCAATTTCTGGTGAAGTCAGTGATCAGAAAAAGGTGGAGTGGAGGGTTTGACTATACAGCTGCAAAAGAAGACTAACAATTTCCCTAAACAATTGAATCCAGGAGACTAGAATGCTGTTTCAGCTTGATCAAATAATAAAAATAGCTGTGCTGGAGACTATTCACTCCCTGGAAGTAGTGCTAAAGCAGCCTGTAACCAGTGCTAAAGCAGCAGCCCCTCCATATTCCCACTTCCCTTTGTGGCACCTCCCATTCTGGGGGTCACGTCTAAGAGGTCCAGGTGGGCACCATCCATGACAGCCATTTTTCAGGCCGATGACCTTCAACCTGCAACCTGATTGAAAGAGGAGCTGATTCCAACCCATAACTTATCTCGGGAATCTGAATTAAAAATGCTTAAGGAAGAAGAAATTACAAGAGAAATGAAAGCTAAAACGTCAAGACAATTAAAGAGCTGGGGCAGCCATTGTTGGCCATGAGCAAGCCAAAGTTACCGGGAAAGAAAAGTCAGACAGAGCTGAGGAAGCAGGGGGAGGAGGGGTAGAATGGAGCAGATGGGCTGAGAGGAATGGGGATACAAGAGGGTGCCCCAACCCTGGAGACCCAGGGCCAGTCAAACAGCCTCACCACCAGCCCAGAGCCCTGGGCCCTCCTTCCACCTCTATTGGATTTTCAGCCCATCTTCCTAAGCAAAGGTGGTTCTCTACTAAGGGCAATCTGGTGCCAGCTGTTCACACACCTTTTTCTTACTCTGCTGCAAACTAAAGCACGGCCTACACTCTGCCTCTGAGTCAATCGAAGGGAGCAGAAATCTTCTCTGCCCACTACCAATGGGAACAAAAGTCAACAACAAGGGTCAGTTTAGTCTGATTCCAGTGCTCACAGACCCTTTGGATAAAGAATGACACCTGTTGTGATCCACAGGAAGGTCTCAGTCACATGTGAACATATCAGCAAACCATTAGGGCCTCGCTGGTCTCAGACCTCTGCCAGTTAGGCCTGTGAGCCCCAGCACCACACACACCAACTAGGACAAAGCAAGCCTGCCTCCATCTCTGTCCAGGGCACAACCTCCTTGAGACTCCATGTTCTCATCAGCAAAACAAGAGACATGGATTAGAATAGCTGATCTGGACAAGGCACAAGAGGGCCCACAGGGTTCTATGCAGTGGCCTGGAAACCTGTACGGAAGGTGGGAGGCAACAGACCTCCATCTTTAATAGAAGCATCTCACCTCTGATCCCTCTTCCCATGGGGCTGTGGGTTCAGAATGCAGTTGAAGATATGTTCCCATTGCTGAAAACACTTGCAAATCATCTGCTTCTATCTCACCCACAGTGCCTGTTTGTCCACAGCAAAGCACCCGTTATTGCACACGCAACTGCTTCTGTGACACTTAGCAGACCATGTGACTTCAAGGCAAAATTTATATCAATGTGATCCACTCCTGGAGCCAAAGATCAGGGAAAGGGATTTCCCTGGGCCCATGGTGATGCACACCCAGGTCCACTTCAGGCATGCCCAGCGATCCTCTACTGAGAGGATGGCCCAGCCCAGGATTAGGGGGCTGATAAGTTGCTCCTTGGAAGGAAAGCTATGACAAATCTATACAGCATATTAAAAAGCAGAGACATCACTTTGCTGACAAAAGTCCGTATAGTCAAAGCTATGGTTTTCCAGTAGTCATGTATGGATGTGAGAGTTGAACCATATAAAAGTCCAAGCTCCCAAGAATTGATGCTTTTGAACTGTGGTGCTGGAGAAGACTCTTGAGAGTCCCTTGGACTGCAAAAAGATCAAACCAATCAATCCTAAAGGAAATCAACCATGAATACTCATTGGAAGGACTGATGCTGAAGCTGAACTCCAATATTTTGACCACTTAATGTGAAGAGCCAACTCATTGGAAAAGACCCTGACTGAGGCTTGGAAAGATTGAAGGCAAAAGGAGAAGGGGGAGGTGGAGGATGAGATGGTTAGATAGCAACACTAAATCAATGGACACAAATTTGAGCAAGCTCCAGGAGATAGTGGAGGACAGAGGAGCCTGGTGTGCTTTAGTCCATGAAGTCACAAAGAGTCAGGAACAACTTAGCGACTGAACAGCAACAAAAGCAAAGTTGGATGGGGCTGGTCTCACTCCTGAGACTGAGAGTTGGTTCTCTGTCCATATGTATCCTCTTCCACAGCAGAATCCCATTATTGCATCTCAGCATATGTCACTCAGGGTGAAAGCCATTTCCCAGCCCCCTTACAGCCACATGTGGCCACAAAGTCCAGACAATGAGATATAAGCAGAAGTGCTATCTGGGATGCCTGGGAAGTTCTTTCATCAGGGGACAGTGTCTAATGCTCAGTAGCCATTGTATGCCATGAAAGCCAGGCTAGAAAGATGTCTGGGTTGCTGGTGACCTTAGAGCCACCATATTAGCTGGGACTGTATTTCTAGATTCTTCCTGTGAGAGAAACATAAGTTTTCTTTTTATTAAGCCCCTGATATTTTGAATTTGAGATCACACTTAGTTTGATGCAACGTGGCAATTAAGTGGTACCTGGAGTGCCATGGTACAAGAGGTAGAGCCTAAAATGTAAGTGTCATTAATGTAATATCAGATGGCAGATGACAAGAGCTCAAACTCCTTGTTACGCAGTGATCAAACATTTGGTAAAACTGCCACCTATTGTCCCCTAGATGAGAATCTGGGCTGCAATGATGTTTCAACAGTCGACTTGCTCAGGCCAGACTACCTTCCAGGAGGCCCTTTCCTGCAGGCACCCTTGAGGTAGGCCACATGAGAACCTGTTTTGAGACCTGGAGGCCAGGGGTGGGCAGCAGGCTTTGTGTGGTTCCCCTCATGTTCCCCAGCATTACTGACCTGCTGGCTTGCCTCCTTGGTAGGAAGCTGCAGTTGACCTGTCTCTGCCACGTTCTCTGCAGCCTCCTACGGATGTGTGTTCCTGGCTGCACAGGTGTGCAATCCACGCAGGATCCCACTTCTAAGCACCCTGCCTTCAATGAATGGTGTGCTGTCACCTTCTTGACATTCAGAACTTTGGAACAAGTTTGAAACAAGTATTACTGAACCCAGGTTCAGCTGTTTGCCACTCAGAAGCCAATAACCTAAGAGGCGTGTATCAGTAGAAAGGACTTTTAAAGTGTTTTAATCAGAAAGCCAGCAATTTGGGGAGAAGGTGGACTCGTGTTCAGGGGCCAACTCTGAAGATTCTGCTCACCTAGGACAGTTTTTAAAGGGGAAAATGGGGTGAGGTGAATGAATCATCAAGGCAGGAGGTTGGGTTCTGCATTCTTCTCCATTGAGTGCAAACTGGCTGACTCTCTCCTCAGAAATGATCTGCCTGCAGGATTGCTAAAGAAACTGTTGCAGTTAGAGAGCTGGTCATTCTTTAACATTTAATTCTTTATTCTTCCTTCTTTTCATCTAGGAAAAGAATTAAGAAGCTAGACAAGGCATGGTGTGCATTCAGGAGCACATAAGTCAGGGGTTAGGTTAAATTGCCTACTGATCTCATTCTTACAAGTAGGTTCTTTTAAGGTTAGAGGGGACAGAAATGGGCAAATGGGAAAGGGGGGGGGAAAAAAAAAAGGAGTCCCTTTCACAAGAGACTCTGCATTGTCACTTTGCATTGGGTCCAGCAATTTAAGTAGCCAGTCCTGCAAAGTAATTCCACATCTCTGTTCACAAAGTTGTGTGTGTGTGTGTGAGACCGAGAGAGAGAGAGAGAGAGAGAGAGAGAGAGAGAGAGAGAGACAGAGGGGGATGGGGGGGGGGGGGAGTGCAAGCTTGAGCTCAGCACAGTGATTAAGCCCCCAGGCAGAGAAGGAAAGGAGACTACAGAGCTGAGGGAGGGACTGTCTACCCATAGCCCCTGCTTTTGCGTCCTAGCAGAGCTAGAAGCAGCCATTTATAGAAAATGAGGTGATAATCTCCACATAAAGGCAGTGAGACTACTGGCAAGGAGATTAGCCTTCGAGACAAAGCCCATTGTTTAGACGGCCTCAAACAGAGGCATCAAGTTGAGGACAGAGCAAACAGTAAAAGATGAGAATCTTCAGGCTTAAAAATCATGTACAGACAAGATCTTTAGTTGATTCTTTAAATTTTTTATTCTATATTGGAGTATAGTTGATTTACAATGCTGTGTTAGTTTCGGGTGTTACAGCAAAGTGATTTAATTATGCATGTTCATATATCTATTCTTTTCCAGATTCTTTTCCCATAGAGGTTATTAACAGAATATTGAGTAAGTTTCCCTGTGCTATCCAGCAGGTCCTTGTTGATCATCTATTTTGTACATAGTAGTGTATATATGTGGAGAAGGCAATGGCACCCCACTCCAGTACTCCTGCCTGGAAAATCCCATGGACGGAGGAGCCTGGTAGGCTGCAGTCCATGGGGCACTGAGGGCCGGACACGACTGAGCGACTTCACTTTCACTTACTTTTCACTTTCATGCATTGGAGAAGGAAATGGCAACCCACTCCAGTGTTCTTGCCTGGAGAATCCCAGGGACGGGGGAGCCTGGTGGGCTGCCGTCTCTGGGGTCGCACAGAGTCGGACACGACTGAAGTGACTTAGCAGCAGCAGCAGCAGTGTATATATGTTAATCCCAACCTCCTAACTTATCCCTCACCCCTACTTTCCCCTTTGGTAACCGTAAATTTGTTTTCTAAGTTTAGGAGCCTGTTTCTGTTTTGTAAATAAGTTCATTTGTGTCGTTTTTTTAGATTCCAGATATAGGGATATCATCTGATATTTGTCTTTCTCTGTCTGACTTACTTCACTTAGTATGATGATCCTTAGTTGATTATTTACACATAGAACAAGATGAAAGAAGATGAACTTAAAAGCTACCAAGTTTTTCAGAAAAATGTCATTCTAAAAAAATCCCAACCTCACTGGCCTGTAGGTTGAAACCAAAAGCAGAGCATTGGGCCACAGAAGAAAAGAGATGACAAAGAACCCCCAGAGGTCAAAGTGAGGTCCAGAAAGCAGAAGCAGAGCTTCCTGGGAGGCTGAGGCAGGAAACCTGGTACACTGCCCAGCAGGGCTTTGTAACAACAACCAACCTCAGATGCAAAATATCTGCTGGCTTGTGGTGTGTCCCCCACATGCCCCCTTTTCTGAATACACAATTATGTTTTCCTGTTGCTTCTCCACCATTGGAGAAGGTGAGGGACAAGTTAGGAGGTTGGGATTAACATATATACACTACTATGTACAAAATAGATGATCAACAAGGACCTGCTGGATAGCACAGGGAAACTTACTCAATATCCTGTTAATAACCTCTGTGGGAAAAGAATCTGGAAAAGAATAGATATATGAACATGCATAATTAAATCACTTTGCTGTAACACCTGAAACTAACACAGCATTGTAAATCAACTATACGCCAATATAAAATAAAAAATTTAAAGAATCAGCTAAAGATCTTGTCTGTACATGGTTTTTAAGCCTGAAGATTCTGGTTTGACAAAGGCAGACATTTGTCTGTTAGTTTGTGACGACATTTCAAGCTGACAGAACAGACTGCACAGCAATCAGTGTCCCAGGGGAAGGAGCTGGTGGGCATGCAGGGCTGCGTACCTCCCAGAGACCCAAAAGTGAAAGTCGCTCAGTCGTGTCCAACTCTTTGAGACCCCAGGGACTGTAGCCCACCAGGTTCCTCTGTCCATGGGATTCTCCAGGCAAGAATACTGGAGTGGAGTGGGTTGCCATTTTCTTCTCTAGGGGATCTTCCTGATCCCGGGATCAAACCTGGGTATCCCACATTCTGGGCAGATTCTTTACCCTCAGCCACTTCACAAGTAACACGGAGTATTGTTCTGTGTATGGCTAACACTGCACTGTGGCTCACTTGGAGCCTAGCCTATTCCTTCTCCAGCGGATCTTCCCGACCCAGGAATCAAACCAGGGTCTCCTGCACTGCAGGCAGATTCTTTACCAGACCCAGGCACACTGCAAATAAAGAAAGGCCTGTAGGCATGCAGTTAGCCCTCCAACCTCTTCTACCTTCTTAGCAATAAAATCTCAATGTTGGCTTAGCATACCAGACTCACAAAAAAAGATCTCTTTTGTCAGCTTTCTAGTGAGGAAGTGTGGACATATGACTGAAGTTGTGGACAGTGACATGTGAGCAGAAGGGCTGGGGAGAGTATGGTGTCCAATGCTCGAGTAGCCATTGTGCACCATGAGGACAATGCTAGGTTAGAGGAACGGCAAAGAAGGAGTGTGGGGACCTGGGGTCTGTGGAAGCACTTTACTAGGCCTGGGCAGCTGAATTCCTGACTCGTGTGTGAGAGAAATCCTCTTACCTGTCCAAATGCCAGTTAGCTCTTTCATGGTGGCCTAGGCTAATCCCAGCTAATTCAATCCCAGGGGTCCAGAATTCTAGCTGTTTATCAGAATCCAAGCTTTTCTTATCTACTTGAGCACATAGCCAAACTCCATTTCCCACCTCCTTTGCAATTAGAGATGGCCATGTTGTCATGTATGGATGTGAGAGTTGGACTGTGAAGAAAGCTGAGCACCGATGAATTGATGCTTTTGAACTGTGGTGTTGGAGAAGACTCTTGAGAATCCCTTGGACTGCAAGGAGATCCAACCAATCCATTCTGAAGGAGATCAGCCCTGGAATTTCTCTGCAAGGAATGATGCTAAAGCTGAAACTCCAGTACTTTGGCCACCTCATGTGGAGAGTTGACTCATTGGAAAAGGCTCTGATGCTGGGAGGGATTGAGGGCAGGAGGAGAAGGGGACGACAGAGGATGAGATGGCTGGATGGCATCACTGACTCGCTGGACGTGAGTCTGAG
Source organism: Bos grunniens (assembly GCF_055505025.1). Classification (NCBI taxonomy): domain Eukaryota; kingdom Metazoa; phylum Chordata; class Mammalia; order Artiodactyla; family Bovidae; genus Bos; species Bos grunniens. Next base: position 44,601,936 of record NC_141192.1, read on the forward strand.
TGAACTCCGGGAGTTGGTGATGGACAGGGAGGCCTGGCATGCTGCGATTCATGGAGTCGCAAAGAGTCGGACACAACTGAGTGACTGAACTGAACTGAACTGAACTGAACAAATTCTAATCCGTGGGAATCTGAGTGGCTTTTAGGATATGGCAGTTACTCCTCCCTTTTCTTGATCCTCTTCTTCCAAGTATAGACAGTGATCACATCCTAGATAGTCGTGGAACCACAAACTTAAAGGAGTCAGAATCCCTGAATAACTATAGGAGCAGAACCCCCTAACAACCAAAACCACCACTGGGCTTAACTATTTGAAGGTGAAATAAACTTCCAATGTGCTTGACCTGTTGTGCATTTGGAAACTATTTATTATGGGGGTTCTATATAGACCCACAGGGAGGAAGCTAAGACACTAAGAAGGGTACCCTAGGCCCCAGGTGTGGGAGCTTACATTCTGAGCTCTAGTTTGAGCAGAGAAATTTGGAAGAGGAGCTCTAATTAGGAAACTTGACCCTAAATGCTGTCCTGAAGCCCAGGTTGGGGGAAGTTCCATTCTAATGGACTTGTAGATAAGTTTGCTTCACATGTTGGATTGCAAATGAATAAACAGCCACAAGGACTGTGTTTTGGGGGTTAAGCTAGGACAAACTGTATCTACACACAGGCCCCATCTGAGCACCAAGCATGGCCAATAAACAAATCAAAATGGGAAATATTCCATCACAGCTTTTCAGTTCAGAAACTGAAATGATAAACGAAAGCAGTGTGTAGTGATTAAGTCTCCAGACTAGCTGCTGCTATTCCAATTCTGACCCTGTGGGCTTACCAGCAGATAAGTGGCTGCACCACTTACCTCCCTGAGCTTCAGTTTTCTTAGCTGTAAAATGGGTGTTATTACAGCGCCTTCTGACTGTTGTTGGGTTGGAGGAAGTAACACATATAAAGCACCAGCGTGAATGCTGGTATGTGGTAAGAACACCAAATTTGTTACATGTTAATATCAGCAAAAATGCATCATCTCCACCGCCACTGTTGCTTGTGTCATCCCATTTTGGACAAAGAGACCTACAGACAGCCTTTGAGACCGAACCTTTTGTAAGTAGGGTGGCCTCTGGAACTAGCCTACACATGTTCACCCAAAAATATTCCAGATAAATCTACATGCTATTGTGATTATAAAATGCAAGTCCTTAAATTAAAAAAAAAAAAAAAAAACTGAATTTGTGATCATGTGGCATTACACTATTTCCTCAAGTAATACTCTCATTTATTCAATAATTTGAGAAGGACTCACCAGGTGCCAGTCTCTGGGCTGGGCTCTGGGGACACAACAGAAAACAAGCCAGCAGGGCTCTCACCCTCCCAGCACCGGCATTCCAATGGGAGCTCCAAAAGGCCACTGGCACTTTATGTCAGGTCAGCCACATTCCCAGACCATGTGCTCAGAGAGGCAGGACCCTGGGGTGATAGAAACTCTTTTTCCACCCCTGCAACTCTATCTTCCTATCAGACCCCGAGCAGTCATGCCCACTGGCTCCTAAGACCATCTTTAATATCACTTTCTTTGCCTCAATCTAGATTTGGATCCTTCCTCCAAGGACCCCCCACATCCTAATAGGAGGAGAACTTTCTCCTCAAAATCTGCAGTTCACCCTTGAGAAAGTCAGTTCCTAGGCAGGTTGATAAGAAGTCTAGGGGTTCCCAAGGAGAGAGGGGTCTGGAATTCTCAAGGAGGAAGGAAGGACAAACTTTTTTTATTTCTCCACATTCCTTAGGATTCAGATCACATCAGATCAGTCTCTCAGTCGTGTCCTGACTCTTTGCGACCCCATGAATTGCAGCACGCCAGGCCCTTAGGATTATATAACAATAATGTATCCTGCCCAAGGACAGTCTCTGGATTAAGCCTTCTGTTATCTTAAAATGTAAATTATGGGAGTAGACCTGGTCTTTACAAGGATGTATCCAGCCTGAGGACAGTGTTATCTTAAAATGTACATTATGGGAGTAGGTCTGATGAGGTCTTTACAACCTCCAGACATTCTTTGGATTATATAACTTCATTGTTAACACTAGCAAGCGGGTACTCTTTCTGCCCCCTTCTGATGCCTATGTCAGAAGCTTTCTCTATCTCCTTTATACTTTAATAAAACTTAATTACACAAAAGCTCTGAGCGATCAAGCCTCGTCTCTGGCCCCAGATTGAATTCTTCTCCTATGGGGGCCAAGAATCCCGGTGTCTTCGCTTGATTCAACAACAACCTTTCATTTTGGGGGCTCGTCCGGGATCCTTCAGGACAAGGTAAGGATGCTTGGAGCTTTAGTTCTTTGTTCTCTTAGCGAACACGTTTTCTGCTGTGCTTTACTAACTCTATGGTGTGCTTGTGTGAATGAATGGCATGCCCTGAGTGAAGCAAGTAAGAAGCCCTGCTCTGCGGTTCCACGGTGATCTCATATGGCTTATGGCAGAAACCTGTCGGGGGGTTATACCAACCTGCCAATGCCAAGAGCCACCCAATGTCTCCTTCGGGAACGGACCAGAAATGGGCAAAGCATGTGGAATGAACTCTCCTTTCTCGGTCAAACTTTTCGGTCTCTTTGACCATTTCATAACTCTTTGGGAATTAGAAGTACTAACCTAATCTATTGGATTATAGACTTTCAAGGGACTTGTGATCTATACTGTTATTGTATACTAAGGCTTAGGTCCCAGACTTGGATTGGTAGTCAAGAAAGCGCCTAAGAATCGGAAGTTCAGAAGCTAGATGGAGCTCTAGCTCCAAGAACATCTCTGAGGTTAAAGGTTACTCAGATAGGGACTGCAATGGGTTTTTTTTCTTTGGTAACGCCGGCTCTTAGTGGGTCAGAGGAGGCTGTTATACTGGTGTGGTGATGCTTGGAAAGAACATTTCAGTTTTATGTTTGTGTCGGTCTTATTGTGGTCAGGAAATACTCAGGGTCGTGCACAGGCACTCAGGTGACAAATGTTTTCCCCAGCGGTCTTAGCGTGGGAGGCATTCCGGAAGGTTACTCTGATTGCACCCCGGGTGGCTTCAGAGGCAAGCAAGGTTAAAGGTGAAGAGCTGGACGTCAAGAAGGGATGCTATCAAGTCTACCCCTGGTACATCCCCACCCCATCTCGGTGGTAGAAGCGGGATGGACGCGGACTGCGCCTGCATCGGTAAGGGACAGGCTAAGTCCGACCAGGAAGGAAAAGCTTTTGGTGTAACGTCTGTCTACACCCCCATCTAGAGCAGGGAGGGACGCCTCCGGTAGAAAAATGGCGCTGGTCGCTTTTTTTCTCTCTTACAGATGGGAGCTAACAATTCCAGCCTCACTCCTTTGAACTGTATCCTGGAAAACTGGGATAGATTTGATCCCCAGGGCTTAAAGAAGACACACCTGGTCTTCCTATGTGATACTGCATGGCCACGGTATCCATTGGAGGACGGCGAACGGTGGCCAGTTGGAGGGTCTCTTAAGTATAATACTGTTCTACAATTAGACCGGTTCTGTAAGGAACAAGGGATATGTGTTGCCCTTTTTCTCTCTGCGAAATACGCCCTACTTATGTCCTAAGGGTATAGATTTGGGCGTGAAACCTTCAGCTCCCTCCTGTCCTCTTACTTTGCCCCCCGTACCTGGAAATCCAAACTGAGATTCAAACTGCCCGCAGGGAGGTCCAAACAACTCCTGTCTCAGTACGACCTCAGACTACTCTGGTTTCAGTAGAAACTCAGACCATCGAAGTAAGAGATGAGATGGAGGACAGGAGACAAAGAGAAGAGAAAAAACAGGTTTCTCCAATCTATCCCTGGGATCATATGTGCAGAGCAGCCAGAGAGACTGAGGAACAGCCACACAAGCTGTTGCCTATGAAACACCCACTGGGAGAAATAATCAGTCTGTGAGAGTTAATAAGCCTTTCTCTTATCAAGAAATACAAAGAATCAAGGAGGATCTGGGAGACTAGAGGACCCAGAAAAATATATTAGAGCTTTTAAAGGTATTACTCTGCTTTATGACCTCACTTGGAAGGATGTGATGTATATCTTGGGACAAACGCTAACTCCGAGTCAAAGACTCGAGTTTTGGGGAAAGCGGTTGCTTATGGAGATGAATGGCTTGGTAATGAATCAGTAGGGAAGAGGGAGAACGAGATAGTGGCCCTCCCCACTGGGAATCAGGCGGTCCCAACTATAGAACCAGACTGGGACTACAACACAGCTAAAGGAAGATGGGATCAGAGTCATTTTGTTAGATGTATTCTTGAAGGACTTAGGCAGGCACGTTCTAAGCCTTTAAACTATGGCAAGCTGAGGAGAAGGAAGCTCCTGGTAAATTCCTAGATAGATCGAGAGAAGCCCTTCACAGATTCACTGAGATTGATCCCAAAAGTGAAGAGGGAAAAGTGATCTTAAAGGATAGATTTCTCACTCAGTCAGCTCCAGATACCCGCCATAAGCTATTAAAACGGGTGTATGGACCATATCAGTCTTTAGATACTCTGTTACAACTGGCTCAGACAGTCTATTATGGTAGGGAATATGAGGAAAAGAAAGGAAAAGGTGGAAGCCTTCGCCATGGCTATGAAAAACGTTCTTAAACAGCCTGAGAAAAATGCCCAGAGTGGCCCAGGTGAAAAGGGATGGGCTTGCTATTACTGTGGAAAGGAGGGGCATCTCAAGCGGGATTGCCCTCAGGCATCTAAGCCGCCCCCGGCTCCATGTCCCATCTGCAAAGGACCACACTGGAAGAGAGACTGCCCCCAGAGGCGTAGGTGTCCAGGGTAGGACTCAAGACAATCAGGACTGAAGGTGCCCGGGGGTCCCCACACAAGCTCCCGTCCTAATTACACCTGAAGAACCCCGGGTATTAATAATTGTGGGGGACCAATCCGTCGATTTCCTTTTAGATACTGGGGCAACTTATTCTGTGCTTACTGAAGCCCCTGGCCCTCTTTCTTCCTGATCCGCTTCCATAATGGGACTGTCTGGATGAGCCAAAAGGTGGTATTTCAGTTATTCTTATCTTGCAACTGGGATTCTGTGCTGTTTTCACATGAGTTTCTGATCGTGCCAGAATCCCCCTCACCCCTTTTGGGAAGGGTTATACTGAGCAAGGTCCATGCCTCTGTTTTCATGAATATGGAGCCCTTCCTTTCTCTCCCTTTAGTTGAACAAAATGTAAATCCTAGAGTATGGGCTGATGGAAAATCTGTGGGTTGAGCACAAAATGCTATTCCTGTAGTTGTTAAGCTCAAAGACCCACATGTATTTCCACATAAGAAGCAGTATCCACTGAAACCTGAAGTTAAGGAAGTGTTAAAACCCATCATCAAAAATTTAAAGGAGCAGGGACTATTAATTCCCTGTAACAGTCCTTGCAACACTCCTATTTTGGGTATAAAGAAATCGAATGGTAAATGGAGACTAGTTCAAGATTTACGAATAATAAATGAGGCTGTAGTTCTTTTACACCCCGTGGTGCCTAATCCTTATACTCTATTTTCTGAAATTCCTGAATGGGCCAAATATTTCTCAGTAACTGATTTAAAAGATGCCTTCTATTCAGTGCCTTTGGCGGAAGAAAGTCAATTTCTATTTGCCTTTGAAGACCCTATGCAGCCAGCTTCTCAGTTAACCTGGACAGTTTTGCCCCAGGGGTTTCGTGACAGTCCTCACTTATTTGGACAAAGTTTGTCACGGGATCTACAAAACTTTAATAGCTCTGAAGCGGTGGTGTTACAATATGTAGATGATATTTTGCTCTGTGCTGAGACAGAGGAAGCTTGTTCGCGAGCCTCAGAAGAGTTCTTAAACTTTCTGGCAGGCTGTGGTTACAAGGCATCAAGAGAAAAGGCTTAGCTTTGTCAACAATTGGTTAGATATCTGGGCCTAATCATATCAGAAGGGACTAGGGCCATAGGCCCTGAGAGAATTAAACCTATACTAAAGCATCCCCTACCTATGACTTTGAGACAATTGAGAGGATTTTGGGGAATCACAGGTTACCGTCACATTTGGATTCCGGGTTACAGGGAACTTGCCTGGCCTTTATATAAACTTATAGCTGAAACTCAGCAGGCCCAAACCGACAAACTGGTTTGGTCTCCAGAAACTCAAAAGGCTTTTAAGGTTCTTCAGACTGCTCTCCTGCAAGCTCCAGCTCTGAGCTTGCCCACAGGGTCAGAATTTAATTTGTTTGTCACTGAAAGAAAAAGTGTGGCACTGGGAGTTTTGACACAACCCCGAGGGCCTCACCAGCAACCTATTGCTTATCTAAGTAGAAAATTAGATGTAATTTCACGTGGGGGGCCCCATTGCCTAAGAGTAATTGGGGCAGCGGCTTTATTAGCACCTGAAGCTTTAAAAATAATTAATGGACGAAACCTTACTGTACTGACTTCTCATGATGTGAGTGGAATATTAAATTCTAAGGTTAATATTTGGATGACAGACAGTAGCTTCTTAAGTATCAGTCATTGTTGTTAGAAGGACCAGTAACTAAGCTTAAAGTTTGTGGAAATTTAAATCCGGCCACTTTCCTTCCTGAGAAGGAAAATGAAACACCTGATCACGATTGTTCTCAATTCCTAACTTTAAACTATGCAGCTCAGGAGGATCTAAAGGATACCCCATTAGACAATCCTGACATGGAAATATTTACAGATGGCAGTTCTTTTGTTCGGGATGGAAAGTGTAAAGCAGGTTACGCCGTGGTGACTGCTGAACAGGTTTTGGAAGCAAAATCTCTCCCCCAGGGAACCAGTGCTCAGTTAGCGGAGCTTGTGGCCCTCACCCGAGCTCTAGAGTTAAGCAAAGGGCAGTAGGTAAATATCTACACAGATTCTAAGTATGCTTATTTGACTTTACATGCTCATGCTGCAATATGGAAAGAGAGACAGTTTAAAACAGCAACAGGAGAACCTATTAAGCATTTCAGAGAGATCTAGAGACTTTTAACTGCTATATATTGTCCTAAAGAAGTAGCTGTTATGCACTGCAAAGGGCACAGCAGGGATGGGAGTAAAATAGCCGACAAATGATTGCTCAAACTCCTGCTACTGCTGCAGCTTCCTCCAGCTACTATTTGGGGCCCCTGGATCAGATATCCTCAATATGAGGATTAGGAGAATATGCTGCCTCACCAATTTAGGGACAACGCCCCTTGTCAGCTCGGAAGCAGTTATGGAACAAGAACGAAGCCCCTTTCCCCTAGGCAACATAATTCTCCTAAAAGAAAAGGGGGGAATGAGAGAGTCAGTTCCTAGGCAGGTTGATAAGGAGTCTAGGGGTTCCCAAGGAGAGAGGGGTCTGGAATTCTCAAGGAGGAAGAAAGGACAAACTTTTTTTCTTTCTCCACATTCCTTAGGGTTATATAACAATAATGTATCCTGCCCAAGGACAGTCTCTGGATTAAACCTTCTGTTATCTTAAAATGTAAATTATGGGAGTAGACCTGGTCTTTACAAGGATGTATCCTGCCTGAAGACAGTGTTATCTTAAAATGTAAATTATGGGAGTAGGTCTGATGAGGACTTTACAACCTCCAGACATTCTTTGGATTATATAACTTCATTGTTAACACTAGTACTCTTTCTGCCCCCTTCTGATGCCTATGTCAGAAGCTTTCTCTATCTCCTTTATACTTTAATAAAACTTTATTACACAAAAGCTGTGAGCGATTAAGCCTCATCTCTGGCCCTGGATTGAATTCTTCTCCTATGGGGGCCAAGAATTCCGGTGTCTTCGTGTGATTCAACAACCTTTCACCCTTCCCTACTTATGCTTGCTCCATTAGATATTCCTCTTCTTCTGAAAAATGAGAAATTGAGATTATCTGCAGACCTGTTGGACCTACAATTGTTTCTCTTCTTACACTGTTCTCCTTTCAGAAAGGCAGACTCCTGAGGGTCCTGAGGTCATGTTCACTGCAGGGCCAAATACTCAGTGGACTGGAGGAAAACGAGAAAAAGGGCTTTCCAAGTGTCAGAGCCAGAGAAAGCTGGAGCCAGCTATAGGGTGACATTACACCCTGAGTAACCAGACCATGCCACCAATTCAGCCAAGTAGTGATGATGACAAGGCAGTGTCAGAAAGTAATTGACATGGAGATTCTTGCCATGGAAACTCTGTCTCAGGGAAGGCATTCCCCACAAAGTCAATCTGCAAAGAACAATTGATAGAAAAGGAAATAGCAATCCATTTCAGTATCCTTGCCTGGAAAATCCCATGGACAGAGGGAGTCTGGTGGGCTACATTCCATGGGGTCACCAAAGAGTCAGACATGAGTTAGCAACTAAACAACAAAACAACAAAGGGTCAGTGGTGCTTTGCATGTGGGAAACATACAAAGTGTTGACATCCATAGACCACCAGTTAATGCCCATCTTCAAGGCAGAATTTTCTGTCTGCTGTGTCTTAACAAAGCCATCCTCACTTGGGCCCCAATCAATCCTGCTGTTCTTGGAGCTCTTGGCATCTCCCCTTTCCAACTGTAGGGTCAGAGGTACTAATTATCTCCTCCTGTGATGACTGATTGTTTGTGTATATGTATACATATATGAGTGAGACCGCATGTGTGTGTGTCTGTGTGTGAAAGTCAGTGTGTGTGCTTGTGTGTGTGTGAGAGAGAGAATGGGTTTGTGTGTGTGAGTATGTAAGAAAGAGAGTTTGTGTGTTTGTGAGTGTGCTTGCGTGTGTGAGATAGAGAGTGTGTCTTTGTGTATGTGTGTGTGTGTGTGTGTGAGAGAGAGTACCTGTGTGTCTGAGTCATGGACAAACATCCACCTAATCTCTCAACTGACCCTGAAACATTACATGACTCCGAATCTTCAAGGAGCTGTCTCATTGCATTCTGGATCCCACTACTGAGTGCAGTGCAAAGTACCATGCTATTACTCAGTCAATGCTGAGCCTCAGGGTGGCTCTCCATCAGATTTACCTACTCTTCCTTCCCTGAAGATGGGGTGAGCACAGCAGAGTCCTAGCAGCTGGCATGGCCTGCCCCCCCCTTGTAGGAGAGCTCAGCTGTGAAGAGCAAAGGTCTGAGGATCCTTCTTCCCACCTCTCCCTGCCAGCTGTTATGGTAATGGCTCTTAGCAGCAGCAGCCAGGCAGTCCCGCCAGGTGGGCTCCCAGCCTCTGAAAACTTGCAGTGCTGTAAAGGAATCATATGTTTCGTAATTCGCATGTCATAGTTGTGTCTACATTTAAATTACTGTGTTGTAGCAAACTTGCATCATTTTGTTATGACTTACAACCTAAAAACTGCAACTAATTAAAAAGATACTCTGGTGAACTGAAGAAGAAAGCCTTGTCACATGGTCCACATGTACATAGCAGAATTAAATTTATGGTTTCTCAGCAATGCGCATGGACACCCCAAGATGTGCTGTCCCAGAGTCCAGAGGGGTAGTTACCAGACATTTCAGGTCACTACTGGGCAGTTACACATGAAAAAAAGTGAAGGTCTTTTCCTTACTCAACAAGCATTTCCTTACCTATTCTGTATGTTCCCAAAACAGTCACACTCAGCATCATGCAGAATGGGGTGTCCTGAGAAGGTGGGAATTAGAAGGGCCCCAGGCTAAGCAGCTACAACCAGTCTCCTGTTGAAACTTCAAGGTAAGATACTAGCAGAAGCATCAGGTCCTGATTGGGTGGAAGACAAACCAAAAACAGCTTCCTCATTTTTGTCGTCAAAGGGATTTCCCAGCCCACACATGCAGAGAAGGTCTTCAGTCTGGGAAGGGACAAAGGAGAGAGGGGGCACCAACCCATAATATGTCCTGCCAGCCCCCTATAAACCTTTGTGCTGAAATCCACTTTGGTTTAGATGGGCACACCCTCTAGAAAGAACCCCGAGTCAGACCAGATACAGGCACAAGCAAGATGACTGGCCAGAGACAACCCAGAAGACTGCCCCTGTCTAAGCAAGCTAAGCACTCCTATTGGATGCAACTCACTCCAAGTTCACCCGTCTGCTCTTCCACATAATAAGCACGTTATCTGCTTCACAATCTGGGTCTCTTTGCTGAATTCTTTCTTTAAAGAAGACAAGACTGAGGTCCTACTTCCAGCTGTCTTGCAGCTAAAATCACTAAAACATGGACATTTGTCTCAAGGGCCTCCTAGACTAGCTCAAGAGACAAAACAAATACAGACACGATAATGTAAGTACAGAATTGCATGGAAATGACAGTAAATATAGTAAAAACTGAAAGCAGGTTTTATTTAAAAAAATGCTTCATGAAGAGATATGAAGGAAGCTGTTTGCCCATATCACATCATTTGTGTGTGTGTGCGGCAGAGATACCAATCCAAATCACAGCTCTTTGCAAATGGGAAATTGCAGGTAATATCAGATGAGGAAGATCTCACAGCCTAGATTCAGAGGTAGGTCTTCTAGGTCTAAGATCTCTGTCCTTTACAGCATACTAATTGTGTGTGTGTGTGTGCGCGCGCGCGTGTGTGTGTGTTATTAACTCAGCCATGTCTGACTTTTTGTGACCTCGTGGACTGTAGCCCACCAAACTCCTCTGTCCATGGGATTCTTCAGACAAGAATACAGGAGTGTGTTGTCATTCCCTTCTCCAGGGGATCTTTCCTACCCAGGGATAGAATCTGGGTCTCCTATATTGTAGGCAGATTCTTTACCGACTGAGCCACCAGGGAAGCCCACCAATTTCATAGCTGTTAGAAATTTAAGTACTTGCTCTTCATTCTGTTTGTGAGGGGACAGTTTCAGCCTTCTTTGGCAGGATAGTTAGATTTATGGAATCCACATTTATTGGTCAAAGAGTGGGCAAAGCTGCACTTGTCAACTTGTGTGAATCAGTGTCTTTATCCACTGGGCACACTGCAGCCCCGCTGCTTCATCTTCCACCTTCACCCTCTGGGGATGTCCTGGGAGAACAGCCATTTTGCCACTTTAGACCATCTCTGCAGTTTTCTTCTGCCCAAAGGAAACTCCCTCAGCTGGGTTTCATCATGTGTGTTCTACTTAGCCGACCACTGTCCTCCTATTTGCTCCCAGTCCTGACTGCTGCTCTGTCCTCTGGTCTACCCAGGGACATTTAGATGAACAAGGGCAGGGGCCATGCACTCAGCAGTGGGTGGGAACATATGGGGAAGTTGGCTTACCCATCTGGATCTTGCTGGAAATTCTGTGACTCTTTCAGAATTTATGGTTGCAGGTGCCCTGTTTTTCCCTAATATTTTTCACCTTGAGATAGTTAAAACCTTTCCTTGCATCCAGGGGTTAAATAAAGGCTCCAATCAAAACTGTTCTTGCCGTGCAGACTTTCAACTGATTAGCTTTTACAGAAGCTTATATCCAAGGGGCAATTCAAGATGTCATGTTGGCATCAGGTCTGTGCTGGAAGCTGTCTCCTTTTCCCTTATGTGTGCAATAAAAACTTTTATACTAAGCATTCAGAAGCAGAAAAAATAAACTACCCATAATAGGAAATTAAGAGGAATTGCCATGGAATTGCCATCATAAATTAGATAGGCTGTCAGGAAAATATGACAGAATGGGCTGCTATAGAAAGGCTTATTTCTCTAAGCACATTTATTTTTCATGAGTTTTTATTATTCAATAGCTTTAGATTTAATCAACGTGCTTCCATCTGTCATATGTGGCCAAGGTCTTTTCCAGAGAAGAGGGGGACGCTCCCCCTCATGTTCTGCCTGAAATCATGAAGGAATTTATAGAAGAATGTTTCAAGAAACCAAGAAAGCATTTGCCTCCAAGGAGCTGGTGCATAGGCAGTTGAATGAACTTCTCAATGAGCACAGATGAAATCTGAAAACTTACAGAAACTTGTAAGCTTGTCAATATAAACACTTCTGTCAGACCTCTTCACCACGAGGTCTTAAAGTATACTTCGAGATACTTTAGACTTCTAGATTATTCCAGATACTTTAGATTTTAAAACATCACCAACAAAGTGTTAAACAAGGATCTAAAAAATCCTGCCAAGCCAAATAGTTTTCCCTGAGTGCATCAGGCTCCCCTCAACAAGGGCAAACTTGTGCCTAGAAGCCTGGAGAAGGAGGCAGTGGGAGGCAGAGGGAGGTCTTCTCTTGCCAGCCTTGACTGGACTCCTCCTGTTTTCCTGTCCTGCTTGGGACACATGACCACAGGGACTGGGTATGCTATACTCAAGAAGGTTTTTCACCCCATCTTAAAGAAGATCTATCATTTCCGGGTCTGAAAAACACTAAAGATGGGGAAGTGGGTTATCAGAGCATAACTCTTACTTTTTTGATGGAAGTTGTCTGAATTACTGAACTCATGGGAAGTGTTGTTCTCAAGTAATCTAACACCCTGACTTTCAAAGATCTTGAACATTTTTATAGGGCATTATACCTGGTGTTAATTGGGACAAAAAAAATGATAATGTTACCACTGCCCTTTTTTTACAGGGAAGAAGGTATTTTAATATTCTCCTTTATTTTCCAGATGTATCAGAATCAGTCTTTTTCAATCAATTTTTTATTGAAGTACAGTAGATTTATAATGTGTTAATTTCTGCTATAGGGCAAAGTGATTCAGTTATATCTGAAGATATATTTACATACATTCTTTTTAATATTCTTTTCCATCATGGTTTATCATAGGATATTGAATACAATTCCCTGTGTTGTTTATCCATCCTATATACAATAGTTTACATATGCTAATGCAAACCTCCCCCTCCATCCCTCCTCAAACCCCCTCCCACTTGGCAACCACAAGTCTGTTTGCCATTGCCTTTAAAGGGCTTTGGTACAGAAGAAAGTTTTAGATACAATTCCAGGGCTTGATAAAAGTAGGAAATGAGCTCCCCAGACGCCTGTATGTTGTAGCTCTCCCCACCTCATCTTCAGTCTCATGCCTCTCTAACCTATTCCTGGCCTTGAATTTAAGTCTGGGAGAATTATCTGATAACAGTACACAGAGTACAAGAATGAGAAGACCAGCCTATTAAGCAGGAGTTCCAGGTGCTAGTCTCAGCTATACTCATGACAGGCTTCCCAAGTCCTGGCTCAGAGATAGTGCATTTTGCAATTCTGGGATCTGTTCTGGGAGTTTTTAATGTTCCATGTACATAACTTTAAAGCCTGCCCTTGTATTGGGCCCTGTAAACAGACTTAACCATTAATTCATCCACTCAACAAATATTTATTAAGCATCATTATGGTTTTTTTTTTTAATCTGGGATTTTTTAAATTATGAAAGTATAATAATATATTTACAAGAGACTTTACAAATATAGGAAAAACGATACATATAGTTCTATTGTATATTACAATTATTTAAGTAGATAAATATTTTTAGCTGGAGTTTCAATATCATACTCTCAAAAATTAATAGAATGGGAGAGTCAGTCCTAAGATGGCGGAGGAATAAGACTGGGAGACCACTTTCTCCCACACAAATTCATCAAAAGAATATTTAAATGCCGAGTAAATTCCACAAAACAACTTCTGAATGCTGGCAGAGGACATTAGGCACCCAGAAAAGCAGCCCATTGTCTTCAAAACGAGGTAGAAAAAAATACAAAAGACAAAAAAAGAGACAAAAGAGATAGGGACGGAGCTCCATCCCTGGAAGGGAGTCTTAAAAAGAGAGGTTTCCAAACACCAGGAAACACTCTCACTGCTGAATCTGCGGTGAGCCTTGGAACCACAGAGGGCAACATAACTGGGAGGAAAAATAAATAAATAATTAAAACCCACAGATTATGTGCCCAACGGTAACTCCCCCAGCAGAGAAGCAGCACAGACGCCTGCACCCTCCACTAGCAAGCGGGGGCTGAGCAGGGAGGCACGGGCTGCATTGCTTAGAGTAAGGACCAGGCCTGAATGCCCTGAGGGCAATCTAAGGGAACTAACTTAGGCTAGCAAACCAAACTGTGGGATACCTACCACGCGAAAAGCCCTAACCTAAGACAACGCCTGAGAAGTACTGCACCCCACTCCAGTACTCTTGCCTGGAGAATCCCATGGAAGGAGGAGCCTAGTAGGCTGCAGTCCATAGGGTCGCTAGGAGTCGGACACGACTGAGCAACTTCACTTTCACTTTTCACTTTCGTGCTTTGGAGAAGGAAATGGCAACCCACTCCAGTATTCTTGCCTAGACAATCCCAGGGACGGGGGAGCCTGGTGGGCTGCCGTCTATGGGGTCGCACAGAGTCGGACATGACTGAAGCAACTTAGCAGCAGCAGCAAGACACCGCCAGGCCTGCTCACAGAACAAAGGACTGAACAGATCTAGCCCGCTTCAGACCATCCCCCTCTGGTGTCAGGCAGCCAGAGTCAGAAGGGGGCAATTGCAGCCCCAGAGAGACATTATCTACCAAACTGCAAGCAGGCTTCTTTGCTAACTAAGACTTCTTGGGGTTCTGGATGGTCAACATCCGCCTGAGAAGGTACTCTGGTTGTACATCCAGAAAACCGAGGGGCAGGGACAGGGGAGGCGATAAGTCGCAGCAATCGCGCTCGCCAAACACCTCATCACCTGAGCTGCTCGGACCTGGGAAGGGCACAAAACACAGGCCCAACTGAGTCTGTGCCTTTGAGGACTACTGGAGTGCCTGAACTTGAGCGGCTTAGACCTGGGAGGTGCATGCAGCCCAAGGCCAGCCTCAGACAGTTCCCAGCGAAGCAAACTAGAGCCTGAGCAGTGTGGGCAGGGAGGGTACACGCGCCGTGAGCGGGGGCAGGCCCAGTGTGGCTGAGACACTGCGAGCACATGCCAGTGTTATTTGTTTGCAGCGTCCCTCCCTCCCCACAGCGTGACTGAACAAGTGAGCCTTAAAAAGTGTCCACCACCGCCCCCTTTGTGTCAGGGCAGAAATCAGACACTGAAGAGACCAGCAAACAGAAGAAGCAAAAACAGAGGGAACCGCCTTGGAAGTGACAGGTGCAATAGATTAAAACCCTGTAGTTAGTACCGACTACATAGGAAGGGGCATATAGATCTTGAGAAATATAAGCTGGACCAAGGAACTATCCGAAAATGAACTGACCCCACACTGCCCACAACACCAGAGAGAGCCCTAGATATATTTTTACTATTTTTATGATCATTCTTTTTTATTTTAATTTTTTTTAATTTTAAGTGCTCTATTACTCTTTTAAATTTCATTTTTATAACCTACTATTGCTTTGCAAAAAAAAAAAAAGACCCTTTTTGGTATTTGTTATCAATTTTGCACCTTTAAGAACCCAATCTTCAGTACCCATTTTTACTTGGGAGCAAGATTACTGGCTTGACTGCTCTCTGCCCCTTTGGACTCTCTTTTTTCTCCACCAGGTCGCCTCTATCTCCTCCCTCCCCCTTCTCTTCTCTACCCAACTCTGTGAATCTCTTTGTGTGTTCCAGATGGTGGAGAACACTTAGGGAACTGATTACTGGCTGGATCTGTCTCTCTCCTTTTGATTCCCCCATTTATCCTCCAGGTCACCTCTGTCTCCTTCCTCCCTCTTCTCTTCTTTGTATAACTCCATGAAAATCTCTGAGCAGCCGAGACTGTGGAGCGCACATAGGGAAGTGATTACTGGCTAGCTTGCTCTCTCCTTTTTTGATTCCACCTCATCTCATTTAGGTCACCTCTAATTCCCTCCTCCCTCTTCTCTTCTCCATGTAACTCTGGGAACCTCTCTGGGTGTCCCTCACTGTGGAGAAACTTTTCATCTTTAACCTAGATGTTTTATCAATGGTGCTGCATAAATGGAGAAGTCTTGAGACTACTGTAAAAATAAGACTGAAAACCAGGAGCAGGAGGCTTAAGTCCATATCCTAAGAACACCACAGAACTCCTGACTCCAGGGAACATTCATCAACAGGAGCTCATCAAACGCCTCCATACCTACACTGAAACCAAGCACCACCCAAGGGCCAACAAGTTCCAGAGCAAGATATACCACACAAATTCTCCAGAAACACAGGAACACAGCCCTGAGCTTCAAAATACAGGCTGCCCAAAGTTACTCCAAACCCACTGACATCTCATAACTCATTACTGGACACTTCATTGCACTCCAGAGAAAAGAAATCCAGCTCCACCCACCAGAACATGGACATAAGCTTCCCTAACCAGGAAACCTTGACAAGCCACCCGTCCAACCCCACCCTCAGTGAGGAAACGCCACAATAAAGAGAACTCCACAAACTGCCAGAATACAGAAAGGCCACCCCAAACTCAGCAATATAAACAAGATGAAGAGACAGAGGAATACCCAGCAGGTAAAGGAACAGGATAAATGCCCACTAAACCAAACAAAATAGGAAGAGATAGGGAATCTACCTGATAAAGAATTCTGAATAATGATAGTGAAAATGATCCAAAATCTTGAAAT
Organism: Bos grunniens; assembly: GCF_055505025.1. Lineage (NCBI taxonomy): Eukaryota > Metazoa > Chordata > Mammalia > Artiodactyla > Bovidae > Bos > Bos grunniens. The sequence goes on from NC_141192.1 coordinate 44,618,289, forward strand.
CAAAATGGAATCACAAATAAATAGCCTGGAGACAAGGATCGAGAAGATGCAAGAAAGGTTTAACAAGGACCTAGAAATAAAAAAGAGCCAATATATAATGAATAATGCAATAAATGAAATAAAAAACACTATGGAGGCAACAAGCAGTAGAATAATGGAGGCAGAAGATAGGATTAGTGAAGTAGAAGATAGAATGGTAGAAATAAATGAATCAGAGAGGAAAAAAGAAAAACAAATTAAAAGAAATGAGGACAATCTCAGAGACCTTCAGGACCATATTAAATGCCCCAACATTCAAATCATAGGAGTTCCAGAAGAGGAAGACAAAAAGAAAGACCATGAAAAAATACTTGAGGAGATAATAGTTGAAAACTTCCCTAAAAAAGGGAAGGAAATAATCACCCAAGTCCGAGAAAGCCAGAGAGTCCCAAACAGGATAAACCCAAAGTGAAACACCCCAAGACACATATTAATCAAATTAACAAAGATCAAGCACAAAGAACAAACATTAAAAGCAGCAAGGGAAAAACAACAAATAACACACAAGGGGATTCCCATAAGGATAACAGCTGATCTTTCAATAGCAACTCTTCAGGCCAGGAGGGAATGGCAAGACATACTTAAAGTGATGAAAGAAAATAACCTACAGCCCAGATTACTGTACCCAGCAAGGATCTCATTCAAATGTGAAGGAGAAATCAAAAGCTTAACAGAAAAGCAAAAGCTGAGAGAATTCAGCACCACAAAACCAGCTCTCCAACAAATGCTAAAGGATCTTCTCTAGACAGGAAACACAGAAATGGTGTATAAACTCGAACCCAAACAATAAAGTAAATAGCAACAGGATCATACTTATCAATAATTACCTTAAACGTAAATGGGTTGAATGCCCCAACCAAAAGACAAAGACTGGCTGAATGGATACAAAAACAAGAGCCCTATATATGTTGTCTACAAGAGACCCACCTCAAAACAGGGGACACATACAGACTGAAAGTAAAGGGCTGGAAAAAGATATTCCATGCAACTAGAGACAAAAGAAAGCATGAGTAGCAATACTCTTATCAGATAAAATAGACTTTAAAACAAAAACTGTGAAAAGAGACAAAGATGGACACTACATAATGATCAAAGGATCATCCAAAGAAGATATAACAATTATAAATATATATGCACCCAACATTGGAGCACCACAATATGTAAGACAAATGCTAACAAGTATGAAAGGGGAAATTAACAATAACACAATAATAATGGGAGACCTTAACACCCCACTCGCACCTATGGATAGATCAACTAAACAGAAAATTAACAAGGAAACACAAACTTTAAATGATACAATAGACCAGTTAGACCTAATTGATATCTACAGGACATTTCACCCCAAAACAATGAATTTCACCTTTTTCTCAAGTGCACACGGAACCTTCTCCAGGATAGATCACATCCTGGGCCATAAATCTAGCCTTGGTAAATTCAAAAAAAATTGAAATCATTCCAAGAATCTTTTCTGACCACAATGCAGTAAGATTAGATCTCAATTATAGGAGAAAAACTATTAAAAATTCCAACATATGGAGGCCAAAAAACATGCTGTTGAATAACCAACAAGTCACAGAAGAAATCAAAAGGAATGAAAATATGCATAGAAACGAATGAAAATGAAAACACAACAACCCAAAACCTGTGGGACACTGTAAAAGCAGTCCTAAGGGGAAAGTTCATAGCAACACAGGCATACCTCAAGAAACAAGAAAAAATTCAAATAAATACCCTAACTCTACAGCTAAAGCAACTAGAAAAGGAAGAAATGAAGAACCTCAGGGTTAGTAGAAGGAAAGAAATCTTTAAAAATTAGGGCAGAAATAAATGCAAAAGAAACAAAAGAAACCATAGCAAAAATCAACAAAGCCAAGAGCTGGTTCTTTGAAAGGATAAATAAAATTGACAAACCATTAGCCAGACTCATCAAGAAACAAAAGGAGAAAAATCAAATCAATAAAATTAGAAATGAAAATGGAGAGATCACAACAGACAGCACAGAAATACAAAGGATCATAAGAGGCTACCATCGGCAATTATATGCCAATAAAATGGACAACGTGGCAGAAATGGACACATTCTTAGAAAAGTACAACTTTCCAAAATTGAACCAGGAAGAAATAGAAAATCTTAACAGACCCATCACAAGCACAGAAATTGAAACTGTAATCAGAAAACTTCCAGCAAACAAAAGCCCAAGTCCAGACGGCTTCATAGCTGAATTCTACCAAAAATTTAGAGAAGAGCTAACACCTATCCTACTCAAACTCTTCCAGAAAATTGCAGAGGAAGGTAAACTTCCAAACTCATTCTATGAGGCCACCATCACCCTAATACCAAAACCTGACAAAGATGCCACAAAAAAAGAAAACTACAGGCCAATATCACTGATGAACATAGATGCAAGAATCCTTAACAAAATTCTAGCAATCAGAATCCAACAACACATTAAAAAGATCATATACCATGACCAAGTGGGCTTTATTCCAGGGATGCAAGGATTCTTCAATATTCGCAAATCAATCAATGTAATACACCACATTAACGATTTGAAAAATAAAAGCCATATGATTATCTCAATAGATGCAGAGAAAGCCTTTGACAAAATTCAACATCAATTTATGATAAAAACTCTCCAGAAAGCAGGAATAGAAGGAACATACCTCAACATAATAAAAGCTATATATGACAACTCACAGCAAACATTATCCTCAATGGTGAAAAATTGAGAGCATTTCCCCTAAAGTCAGGAACAAGACAAGGGTGCCCACTTTCACCACTACTATTCAAAATAGTTTTGGAAGTTTTGGCCACAGCAATCAGAGCAGAAAAAGAAATAAAAGGAATCCAGATTGGAAAAGAAGAAGTAAAACTCTCACTATTTGCAGATGACATGATCCTCTACATAGAAAACCGTAAAGACTCCACCAGAAAATTACTAGAGCTAATCAGTGAACATACTAAAGTTGTAGGATATAAAGTCAACACACAGAAATCCCTTGCATTCCCATACATTAATGATAAAATAGAAAGAGAAATTAAGGAAACAATTCCATTCACCATTGCAATGAAAAGAATAAAATACTTAGGAATATATCTACCTAAAGAAACTAAAGACCTATATATAGAAAACTATAAAACACTGGTAAAAGAAATCAAAGAGGACACAAATAGACGGAGAAATATACCATGTTCATGGATCGGAAGAATCAATATAGTGAAAATGAGTATACTACCCAAAGCAATCTATGGATTCAATGCAATCCCTATCAAGCTACCAACAGTATTTTTCACAGAGCTAGAACTAATAATTTCACAATTTGTATGGAAATACAAAAAACCTCGAATAGCCAAAGCGATCTTGAGAAAGAAGAATGGAACTGGAGGAATCAACCTGCCTGACTTCAGGCTCTACTGCAAAGCCATAGTCATCAAGACAGTATGGTGCTGGCACAAAGACAGAAATATAAATCAATGGAACAAAATAGAAAGCCCAGAGATAAATCCACGCACATATGGACACCTTATCTTTGACAAAGGAGGCAAGAATATACAATGGATTAAAGACAATCTCTTTAACAAGTGGTGCTGGGAAAACCACTTGTAAAAGAATGAAATTAGAACACTGTCTAACACCATACACAAAAATAAACTCAAAATGGATTAAAGATCTAAACATAAGACCAGAAACTATAAAACTCCTAGAGGAGAACATAGGCAAAACACTCTCCGACATAAATCACAGTAGGATCCTCTATGCCTCACCTCCCAGAATATTGGAAATAAAAGCAAAAATAAACAAATGGGACCTAATTAAAATTAAAAGCTTCTGCACGACAGAGGAAACTATAAGCAAGGTGAAAAGACAGCCTTCAGAATGGGAGAAAATAATAGCAAATGAAGCAACTGACAAACAACTCATCTCAAAAATATACAAGCAACTCCTGCAGCTCAATTCCAGGAAAATAAATGACCCAATCAAAAAATGGGCCAAAGAACTAAATAGACATTTCTCCAAAGAAGACAGATGGCTAACAAACACATGAAAAGATGTTCAACATCACTCATTATCAGAGAAATGCAAATCAAAACCACTATGAGGTACCATTTCATGCCAGTCAGAATGGCTGCCATCCAAAAGTCTGCAAGCAATAAATGCTGGAGAAGGTGTGGAGAAAAGGGAACCCTCTTACACTGTTGGTGGGAATGCAAACTAGTACAGCCACTATGAAGAACAGTGTGGAGATTCCTTAAACTGGAAATAGAACTGCCTTATGACCCAGCAATCCCACTGCTGGGCATACACACCAAGGAAACCAGAATTGAAAAAGACACATGTACTCCAATGTTCATCGCAGCACTGTTTATAATAGCCAGGACATGGAAGCAACCTAGATGTCCATCAGCAGATGAATGGATAAGAAAGCTGTGGTACATATACACAATGGAGTATTACTCAGCCATTAAAATGAATACATTTGAATCAGTTCTAATGAGGTGGATGAAACTGGAGCCTATTATACAGAGTGAAGTTAGCCAGAAAGAAAAACACCAATACAGTATACTAATGCATATATATGAAATTTAGAAAGATGGTAATGACAACCCTGTATGTGAGACAGCAAAAGATACACAGATGTATAGAACAGTCTTTTGGACTCTGTGGGAGAGGGAGAGGGTGGGATGATTTGGGAGAATGCCATTGAAACATGTATAATATCATGTAAGGAACGAATTGCCAGTCCAGGTTCAATGCAGGATACAGGATGCTTGGGGCTGGTGCACTCGGATGACCCAGAGGGGTGGTACTGGGAGGGTGGTGGTAGGGGGGTTCAGGATGGGGAACACGTGTATACCCGTGGCAGATTCATGTCAATGTATGGCAAAACCAATACAATATTGTAAAGTAAAAAATAATAATAATAAAATAAAAATACTTTTGTTATTAAAGAAAAGAAAAGAAAATTGAGAGAATGAATAGGCAGAAGGATATTGAAATCATAGTCTGTTCTCTTACCACTGTGAAATTATGCTAGAAATCAATATCAAGAGATATTTGAAAATAACCCAGGTATTTTCAAGAGCAATGTGACAATTACCAAGAGAGATTTTGACTTAGCCACTGAAAGCCTCAATGAAGTAAAAGATTGAAAAACACAAGAGGGTGATTGCAGAGAAGAAAGTATTTAAATGAGAAATTAATATCAAAATGAGAAATTAATATAAAAGATACTTTGGAGGAAAAAAACAATACTTGTACGTTTGTATTTTTCAAAAATTTCCAAGATAATTCTAATGTGTATTTGGATTTTAGAAAGTGATTACAGGTTTTTCTATTCAATGGTAGTTTTAATGATATAGAATCCTATTACTTTCTGTTGACCAATCATGATACAATGGTATTAAGTGAATAATAGCTGCACAATCACAATAATAAAATATCTTAATCAGTTTTCACAGTAAAGAGCCAGACAATAATTAAAAGATAATTACAATTGCAAGCCATAGTGAAAACATGATTAACCTAACATTATAAAATAATAAAATAATTACATACAGTTTTAGTGGATTAAGTAAAGTGATGTGGTAAGTGGAAGTGCATACATGTACATGTTTTCAACAGTCCAGCCAGTCTATGTCTTTTGGTAGGGGCATTTAATCCATTTACATTTAAGATAATTATTGATATGGATGATCCTATTACCATTTTCTTAATTGTTCTGGGTTTATCTTGTGTAGATCTGTTCCTTTTCTTGTGTTTCCTGCATAGAGAAGTTCCTTTAGTATTTGTTAAAAAGTTGTTTTGGTGGTGCTGAATTCTCTTAACTTTTGCTTGTCTGGGAAGATTTTGATTTCTCCATCAAATCTGAATGAGAATCTTGATGGTGGGGTATTCTTGGTTGTAAGTTCTTCCTTTTCATCACTTTAAATATATCATGCTACTCCCTTTGGTCTTGTAGAGTTTCTGTTGAGAAATCAGTTGATAACCTTATAGGAGTTCCTTTGTGTGTTATTTGATGATTTCCCCTTGTTGCTTTTAATATTTTATTTTTGTCTTTAATTTTTGTCAGTTTGATTACGAATGTCTCAGTGTGTTTCTCCTTGTGTTTATCCACCCTGGGACTCTCTGTACTTTCTGGACTTGGTTGACTCTTTCCTTTCCCATGTTAGGGAAGTTTTCAGCTATTATCTCTTCAAATGTTTTCTCAGGTCCTTTCTGTCTCTCTTTTCCTTCCAGGATCCCTATGATGCAAATGTGGTATACTTAATGTTATCCCAGAGGTCTCTTATGCAGTATCATTTTTGTTTTTTGTTTTCTTTATTTTTCCTATGTTCTATTTTTCAGCAGTGATTTCCATTCTGTCTTCCAGGTCACTTATCCATTCTTCTGCCTCGGTCTGCTATTGAATTTTTCTAGTGTATCATTCACCTCTGTTTTGTTTGTTTGTTTGTTTTGTTTTGTTGTTGTTCATGTTCTTTAGTTCTTCCAGGTCTTTGGTAAACATTTCTTGCATCTTCTCCTTTTTTTTTTTTTTTCTGAGTTTCTGGATCATCTTCACCATCAATATTCTGAATTCTTTTTCTGGAAGGTTGCCTATCTATACTTCATTTAGTTATTTTTCTGGAGTTTTATCTTGTCCCTTCATCTAGGACATAAGTCTCTACTTTTTCATTCTGATTAACTTTTTGTGATGTGGTTTTCATTCTAGCTGCTGTGGGAGTGTAGTTCTTGCTTTTTCTGCCTATCTCTGGTGAATGAAGCTAAGAGGCTTGTGTAAGCTTCCTGCTGAGTCTGGTTTAAAAGAAAAGGATTTACTAGAGTATGTGATAGCCTTACAGACAGTGCCTCTGGGAAAAAGACCCCCCACCCAAGGGCAGCTCCAGCAAAGCCCCACCTCTTTTTCCTAGTAGCAGCACATGTAGTGAGTTCTAGGGCACACTCATGCTGATGGAGCATGGGTCAGATCCATGCTCCAGGAGCCGCTCCAGAAAGGGAGCCTCCACTGACCCACTGGCCATGTAGTGGTGGAGCCCACATACCTCTCTGTCTTGCCACGCCCATCTCCAGCCCCCACTTTCCCCGGGCTTGTTTAATGGCAGGGCCTGGATCTCACATCCACTTACCAGCTCTAAAGGAGGCTGGGAAGTTAAGTCTTGACTTTTACTTTGGAAAAGTAGGACTATGGAATTTTCCTTGAAATAGAAGAGATATATAAGAGATGCTTAGCAATAAATAAATCAGACAAATGTACATGAAAATGTCTTTGGAATATCTTTCATCAAGAGGTGCTCATCCATTTTCTTTGGAATTCAATTGGGAAAATAGAGAAATTGTGACACGGTCTATATCTTTTAAAAAATTGCTATAAAAATACATTGCTAAAAAAATATCAAACAGAACAGAATTATAAGAAGTGGAAAAAAAAAAAAAAAAACACTACCTATTTCCTATTCCACCATTGCCATTCCCACTCTTAACAGTTTTGTCTTTTCTATTATACACATCTGTATGCATATACATACATATATATGTATATATACTTTTTTTTTTACTCAAATGGAATTATGACATACCATTTTGCAACTTACTTTATTCATTTAACAACGTATCATGGAAATATTTTTATGTCATTAAGTATAGCTTTACCTTATCTTTAAAATATTTCATTATGAAAAGTGTCAAAAACAAGTGAAAGTGGAGAGAATAGAATAATGAATTAAAATTCAACATGATCAGCTTTGGTTCATCTATATCATCACCCATTCTACCATCCCTGGAATATTTTAAAGCAAATTCCAGGCATCACCTCTTTTCGATAGGTACCTCTTTTCATCAGTAGATATCTCTAAGACGGGGGTTGGTTGGCAAAGATCAGATGAGGTCTCTGTAGTAACTACTCAGCTCTGCCACGGTAAAACACAAGTAGCCATAGACAAACGGGGCTAACTGAGTTGCAATAAGCTTTACTTACACAACAAGAAGTGGCCAGAGTGGCCAACAGGGCTTAGTGTGCCAGCCTCTGCTGTGAAAGAAAATAACTTTTTCCTTTAACTCATGATATTTCTCTTTAATACTATTTTTTTGAAGTTAGTGAAGATCTTTCTTTAATGTCATGAGATCTAAAAATGTTAACAATTTATTAATAGCCAATATGCTCAATGTTTTCTTTTCCTGATCTTATTACAATCTTGTTTATAGTTTATTTAAATCAGAATCAAAATAAGAATAATTGCTTGGAATTGGAATTGCTCCAGTCTTCTAAGTCTCTTTTATCCCACATATTTCTCTCCATCTCTTCCTTCACACTTAAAATATTTTTTGAAGAAACAGGATCTAATTTATAAAGTCTTACACAGCCTCAGATTTGTTGATTATGTCTCTGTCATATCATTCAGTATGTTCCTCTGTCCCTGGTGGTTCTGTAAATCAGTTATAGGATCTAGAGTCTTGACCAGATTTAGGTTAATTTTTTTTCTTTCTTGGCAGGATTACTACTTTAGGAGGTACCTGATGTCTGCTAATCTCTCTCTGCAATGCCATCAACCACTAATTGTCATTGCCTGGTGATATCTTACTTACAAGGAGTAAGTAAGACGCCTACTCCTTGGAAGGAAAGTTATGACCAACCTAGATAGCATATTAAGAAGTAGAGACATTACTTTGTCAACAAAGGTCCATCTAGTCAAGGCTATGGTTTTTCCAGTAGTCATGTATGAATGTGAGAGTTGTACTATAAAGAAAGCTGAGTGCCGAAGAACTGATGCTTTTGAACTGTGGTGTTGGAGGAGACTCTTGAGAGTCCCCTGGACTGCAAGGAGATCCAACCAGTCCATCCTAAAAGAGATAAGTCCTGGGTGTTCATTGGAAGGACTGATGTTGAAGAAGCTGAAACTCCAATACTTTGGCCACCTGATATGAAGAGCTGACTCATTTGAAAAGATCCTGATGCTGGGAAAGATTGAGGGCAGAAGGAGAAGGGGACGACAGAGGATGAGATGGTTGGATGGCATTACCAACTCAATGGACATGGGTTTGGGTGGACTCCAGCAGTTGGTCATGGACAGGAAAGCCTGGTGTGCTGCAGTTCATGGGGTCGCAAAGAGTCGGACACAACTGAGCAACTGAACTGAACTAATGATATCTTAAGTTTGCTATTTCTTCTTCATTTAACAGTTAACTTCCTTTAAAGAGAAATTTTTCTTTATCTGTTTTTGGTTACCCTGAGATACAAAACAAAACAAAAAAACAAAATAAACTTCTGATTATTTTCTTTAATTCACTGTTTTTTCTTTTTTGAAATGAGATGGTTCTCTGAAATGCTCTAAGGATATCCAATGGAGGTTTTCATTTTTGGTTTCATTGTGAACCTTTGCATGTAAACATTGCATTGATTATCCTTATTGATGTTAAAAGCATCCCATCTTTGGTCAAGGAGAACTTACTCAGGTAACTGTTCAGTCTTTTGACATCATTCTGGTAGTATTTAATGGCTCCTTTTCTTTCTGGCTTGACAAAGTTTCCAGGATTTTTGGGTCCCAAACTTGGAAGCAACCATTTCTCCAAAGAGTCCTGGTTCCTTTAGTGGCAAGTGACATATAGAAAACATAATCTAGGTTGTGGGGGTGTTTATTGCTACTGGGTTGGTCATTGTTTCTAGGCATTTTTTGGTGGATGGAGCTAAAAAATAACTGTTGCTTTGAAGATAAAATACATCATGAGTTCATATTAATATTTCCAATTCAACTGCAGTTCTATGAGGTTTTAACATAACCTCATCAATTTTACATTATATTTCTTTTCAACCATAACAAAAATCGCAATTCTCAAATAATCACTTTTCCTATAATAACACACAAAAGTCTCCAAATAACAACATCAACACTCTTATCAGCAATATAATTACTAAAAACAGTCTCATAACTTTAGGGTTTTCTCGTTTGGTTGGGTGGTTTGGTTTATTTTGGTTTACATGCTAAGGATATACCCCCACATGGGACATACAGTTAAATAATTCTGTTTTAAAGTCAATTAAAGGGATTTCCCTGGTGGCCCAGTGGTTAAGAATGAACCTTGCAATGGAGGGATATGAGTTTGCTCCCTGGTTAGGGAACTAACATCCCACATGCTGAGCAGCGACTGAGCCCATGCACCACAACCACTAAGCCTGTGCCCAACAATTAGAGAGTCAGTGTATGGCAACGACCCACATCAATCAATGAAAATCCCATGTGCCACACCTAAAACCCAAGTGAGCCAAATAAATAACTTTTTTAAAAAAATAAAGCCAATTAGAATAATCCGTTTTAGAAATATGTCCTACCTAGGAACAAGTTCATTTGCTTTATTTTACTCCCAATTTTCAGTGGTTGCTTTTTAAAATTTATTTAGCTTTGTTTTAGAATTCTCCATAATATTTACATGATTCTGAGATTAAGGCGATGGCACCCCACTCCAGTACTCTTGCCTGGAAAATCCCATGGACGGAGGAGCCTGGTGGGCTGCAGTCCATGGGGTCGCTAAGAGTTGGACACGACTAAGTGACTTCACTTTCACTTTTCACTTTCATGCATTGGAGAAGGAAATGGCAACCCACTCCAGTGTTCTTGCCTGGAGAATCCCAGGGATGGGGGAGCCTGGTGGGCTGCCGTCTATGGGGTCACACAGAGTCAGACACGACTGAAGTGACTTAGCAGCAGCAGCAGCAGAGATTAAATATACAAAAGGATGGATGGTGTGATCACTGACCTAGAGCCAGACATCCTGGAATATGAAGTCAAGTGGGCCTTATAAAGCATCATTACAAACAAAGCTAGTGGAGGTGATGGAATTCCAGTTGAGCTATTCCAAATCCTGAAAGATGATACTGTGAAAGTGCTGCACTCAATATGCCAGCACATTTGGAAAACTCAGCAGTGGCCACAGGACTGGAAAAGGTCAGTTTTCATTCTAATCCCAAAGAAAGGCAATGCCAAAGAATGCTCAAACTACCGCACAATCGTACTCATCTCGCATGCTAATAAAGTAATGCTCAAAATTCTCCAAGCCAGGCTTCAGCAATATGTGAACCGTGAACTTCCAGATGTTCAAGCTGGTGTTGGAAAAGGCAAAGGAACAAGAGATCAAATTGCCAATATTTGCTGGATCATGGAAAAAGCAAGAGAGTTCCAGAAAAACATCTATTTCTGCTTTATTGACTATGCCAAAGCCTTTGACTGTATGGACCACAATAAACTGTGGACAATTCTGAAAGAGATGGGAATACCAGACCACCTGACCTGCCTCTTGAGAAATCTGTATGCAGGTCAGGAAGCAACAGTTAGAACTGGACCTGGAACAACAGACTGGTTCCAAATAGGAAAAGGAGTACGTCAAGGCTGTATACTGTCACCGTGCTTATTTAACTTATATGCAGAGTACATCACAAGAAACGCTGGACTGGAAGAAACACAAGCTGGAATCAAGACTGCCGGGAGAAATATCAATAACCTCAGATATGCAGATGACACCACCCTTATGGCAGAAAATGAAGAGGAACTCAAAAGCCTCTTGATGAAAGTGAAAGTGGAGAGTGAAAAAGTTGGCTTAAAGCTCAACATTCAGAAAACGAAGATCATGGCATCCGGTCCCACCACTTCATGGGAATTAGATGGGGAAACAGTGGAAACAGTGTCAGACTTTATTTTTCTGGGCTCCAAAATCACTGCAGATGGTGACTGCAGCCATGAAATTAAAAGACGCTTACTCCTTGGAAGAAAAGTTATGACCAACCTAGATAGAATATTGAAAAGCAGAGACATTACTTTGCCAACAAAGGTCCATCTAGTCAAGGCTGTGGTTTTTCCTGTGGTCATGTATGGATGTGAGAGTTGGACTGTGAAGAAAGCTGAGTGCCGAAGAATTGATGCTTTTGAACTGTGGTGTTGGAGACGACTCTTGAGAGTCCCTTGGGCTGCAAGGAGATCCAACCAGTCCATTCTGAAGGAGATCAGCCCTGGAATTTCTCTGGAAGGACTGATGCTAAAGCTGAAACTCCAGTACTTTGGCCACCTCATGTGAAGAGTTGACTCATTGGAAAAGGCTCTGATGCTGGGAGGGATTGGGGGCAGGAGGAGAAGGGGACGACAGAGGATGAGATGGCTGGATGGCATTACCGCCTCGATGGACATGAATCTGAGTGAACTCCGGGAGTTGGTGATGGACAGGGAGGCCTGGCATGCTGCGATTCATGCAGTCGCGAAGAGTTGGACACGACTGAGTGACTGAACTGAACTGAATTTCTATCTACACTCCCTCTACCTTACTGTCTCCCTCTCCTATTGATGTTGTTCAGCTGCTAAGTCATGTTCAACACTTTGTAACCCCATGGACTGCAGAATACCAGTCTTTCCTGTCCTTTATCCTCTCCCAAAGGTTGCTCAAACTCATGTCCCTTGAGTCAATGATACCATCCCACCATCTCATCCTCTGTCATCTCCTTCTCCTGCCTTCAATCTTTTCCAGCATCAGGGTCTTATCCAGTGATTCTGCTCTTCACATCAGGTGACCAAAGTACTGGAGCTTCAGCTTTAGCATCAGCCCTTCCAATGAATGTTGTGGGTTGATTTCCTTTACAATTGACTGGTTTTAAATCCTTGTGGTCCAAGGGATGCTCAAGAGTCTTCTCCAGCACCACAGTTCTAAAGCATCAATTCGGTATTCAACCTCTTTTATGGTTCAGCTATCACATCTCTACATGACTACTGGAAAAACCATGCTTTGACTATATGGACCTTTGTCAGCAAAGTAATGTCTCTGCTTTTTAAAATGCTGTCTAGCTTTGTCATAGCTTTTCTTCCAAGGAGCAAGCATCTTAATTTCATGGCTGCAGTCACCGTCCATAGTGATTTTGGAGCCCCAAGAAATAAAGTCTGTCACTGTTTCCATTTTTTCTCCATCTATTTATCATGAAGCAATGGGATTGGATGCCAATATCTTAGTTTTTTGAATGTTGAGTTTTAAGCCAGGTTTTTCACTCTCCTCTTTCACCCTCATCAAGAGGCTCTTTAGTTCCTCTTCACTTTCTACCATTAGGATGGTATCATCTGCATATCTGCAGTTGTTGATATTTCTCCTGGCAATCTTGATTCTAGCTTGTGATACATCCAGCCTGGCATTTTGCATGACGTATACTCTGCATAGAAGTTAAATAAGCAGGGTGACAATATACAGCCTTGATGTACTCCTTTCTCACTTTTGAACTGGTCCATTGTTCCATGTCCAGTTCTGTTGCTTCTTGACCTACATACCATTTTTAATTCTTTATCCTTCCATTAAAAAATATATAAGCAAACTTGTATATATTTTTATTTCTCCTTTTTTTATTGAATAACCTTCTGTACATTCCACAAGAATGTTATAGGAAGCAGTATTTTCCCAAAATTTGACCATGAAACTCTTTTTTTTATGAAGCACCCCAATAAGTGAGTATTGGGCAAAACACACTTGGAAAATGCTGCTACAATTCATAGAAGAAAAATAATCTGTGGATTCTTAATTAGTATACACTAGCTGAAACAGTTTTTTTTCCTCCACAAAAATGAAGAGGTCTTTCTGTTCTTTATTTAATCAAGTCTCTTTATAAATTTGTCAGTCCTTTCCTAGAATAAGATTTCTGTGACTATTCTTCTGAGAACACCCACTATGGAACTGTGATTGATAGTTTGCAACCATGGTTGCAAAGTCCTACAACATTGTAGTCTCTTGACTCCTCACACAACAGGTTAATGCCAGTCCCCTCTGGACAGGATCACTTTCTGGCCTTATGAGCTGTCTACAACCACTGAAGATTGTAAAGTAAGTCACAAAGACATTTTCCTGTTGTTTTACCTCCACTCTCACCTTCCTGGTGTCATTAACTTGAAAGTCCTTGCTCACAGGTTAGAGTGCACATCCTGCTCTTAAGAAGCTACATAGTGGGCCTGTTTGTCGGAATATGCATTGTTTGTCCCCGAAGACTCCTTTTGTGTGGTTACTTTATCTGTAGTTGAAAGACTTCTCTTTTTGCTCCAAGCACCAGTGGTAGTCAGTGGATTTTGATGGAAGATAGGAAGATTTGACTCCTCACAGGTAATACATCAATAGAAAGTTAATAAAGGATTCTGAGCTGCACTCAGTGTACCTGAATTTTTAAACTCCTACTGAGACAGGTCTTTTAGGAACCTTGATGATGAGATCAACCCCACTTCCTCTGTTTGTACTCAGCTCTCCGATAAAGCACTAAGGCAATTTGACCTGCATAACAACCTAGCATGAATCACTACAAAGCTAAAATTGTGTCCCTAGAGAGCTCATGGAAATGGAGAGGAGCATCTTGTGAAATAGGCCACACCACTGCAGAGGCAAAAGTTCATCTAAATCAGTGTTTTCAGTCTCCAGCAAAGCAAGGTTTTCTTGCTGCTTTGACTTTAGCTGTCTTCCTTCTGGGCTGCTCTTCTGTTTGACCTTCCTGTGTGGGATGGCTTCAGACCCTTTATCCTGACAGGCACCTTCCATACACAGTCTATGCAGCCTGCGGAAGGAAAGCAATTCTGGATCCAATTACCTTCTCACGCCCTGCTCACACTCTCCTATCTCTTGACATTCTATCTGGTTCGGAAGGCTAGCTGTTTCTTATTGGCCCTTTGTTACCCTATTCTTGCTCCCCTGATAGTCTTTTATCCAAGTAGAGGCCCCACTCATGTGTCTGAGATCGAATTCTATAGTAACACCAAGATATTCCAACTGGGATCCTTAGCTTGAGGTTTTTCCAACAAATGTCCACAAACCACCTGCATCAGAATCATCTTAGAGTGCCTGTTAAAAACAGAAAGTATGAGGTCCCACCCTAGACCTTCTGAACAGAATCTTTTGTAGGAAACCTAGAATCTGCCCTTTTAACACCCAAATGCTTCTCTTTGTATTAGTTCAAAAACCAGTGACCCAGACCTTATAGGTCTGGCTCTTTCTTTAGAAAAACTTTTATCTATTTGCAGAGAACACTGACCCACCTGCCTCACATCCATAGGCTTATACTGTTAAACACATTGTTTTCATTTCATTTTACACCTTACTGTAAAAGTCCCATGAACTTAGTGCCTTGTATGTCTATGGTATTTTTTAGTTCTAGCCAAAAGAAAGAGGCAAAAGAATGAGAGAGTCTAAAATTACCTTCTGAGACACAAAGGGGTCAGGGCACAACCTTTAAAAGAATGACATAGCCCAGTGACACAACATAAACTGAGTAGGTCCAAGATGGTGGACTAGTCAACTTCTACTCGACCTTGAGCTTCAGTGTATGCCCATTGCAACACATCAGCACACTAAATGCCAAATTCCAGGTGCCATGTTGGTTCCAAGGATGACCACAAGAGATCAAAAGCAGGGGGGTGGCCCAATTTCTGGAAATCCCCAGTGAAAAGTGAAAGTGAAAGTCTTTCAGTCATGTCCAACCCTTTATAACCCCAGGACTATACAGTCCATGGAATTCTCTAGGCCATAATATTGGAGTGGATAGCCTTTTCCTTCTTCAGGGGATCTTCCCAACCCAGGGACTGAACCCAGGTCTCCCACATTGCAGGCAAATTCCTTACCATGTGAGCCCAAGAATACTGGAGTGGGTAGCCTATCCCTTCTCTAGTGGATCTTCCTGACCCAGGACTCAAACCAGGGTCTCCTGCATTGCAGGCAGATTCTTTATCAACTGAGCTATAAGGGAAGCCTGGAAATCCCCACCTCTCCCCACAAATAACTGGAATACTCCTCCCACTCATTAGCCTATGAAATTACTCATCCCTTATAACAACTGACAACCCTATATCCTGGTTCCACTCTGGCCTCCCTGGCCTTCTGAGATGGCCCATACTCTGTCTAGAGAGTGTATTTGCTCCCTGAATAAACCTTGTTTCACTTTACTATGGCTCACTCTTGAATTCTTTCCTGCGTGAAGCCAATATCCCATGCTTGGAGGCCATCCAAGGGACTCAAATGTGACTTGAAATGTGACCATCTTCTCTTGCCTCAGTCTCCTCTCTGCATCACTTCTACCATTAAAAAAAGCAGAAAATAGAAGAAACTGCTTTCAGACAATGGACAGCAGGCAGTACAGGACTGTGATCACTGAGAAAAAGGGACAAGTGAGTGAGTTATGTAGTCTTCTGGTCCACCTGCCTGTAGGCAATTTCTGAACTTCTATTCAGGCTACCATAAGGGTGGTGTCATCTGCATATCTGAGGTTATTGATATTTCTCCCAGCAATCTTGATTCCCGCTTGTGCTTCTTCCAGCCCAGCGTTTCTCATGATGTACTCTTCACATAAGTTAAATAAGCAGGGTGACAATGTATAGCCTTGATGTACTCCTTTTCCTATTTGAAACCAGTCTGTTGTTCCATGTCCAGTTCTAACTGTTGCTTCCTGACCTGCATACAAATTTCTCAAGAGGCAGGTCAAGTAGTCTGGTATTCCCATCTCTTTCAGAATTTTCCACAGTTTATTGTGGTCCACACAGTCAAAGGCTTTGGCATGGTCAATAAAGCAGAAATAGATGTTTTTCTGGAACTCTCTTGCTTTTTCCATGATTCAGCAGATGTTGGCAATTTGATCTCTGGTTCCTCTGCCTTTTCTAAAACCAGCTTGAACATCTGGAAGTTCACGGTTGACATATTGCTGAAGCCTAGCTTGTAGAATTTTGAGCATTACTTTACTAGCGTGTGAGATGAGTGCAATTGTGTGGTAGTTTGAGCATTCTTTGGCATTGCCCTTCTTTGGGATTAGAATGAAAACTGAACTTTTTCAGTCCTATGGCCACTGATGAGTTTTCCAAATTAGCTGGCATATTGAGTGCAGCACTTTCACAGCATCATCTTTCAGGATTTGAAATAGCTCAACTGGAATTCTATCACCTCCACTAGCTTTGTTCATAGTGATGCTTTCTAAGGCTCACTTGACTTCACATTCCAGGATGTCTGGCTCTAGGTGAGTGATCACACCATTGTGATTAACTTGGTTGTGAAGATTTTTTTGTACAGTTCTTATGTGTATTCCTGCCACATCTTCTTAATATCTTCTGCTTCTGTTAGGTCCATACAATTTCCGTCCTTTATCGAGCCCATCTTTGCATGAAATGTTCCCTTGGTATCTCTAATTTTCTTGAAGAGATCTCTAATCTTTCACATTCTGTTGTTTTCCTCTATTTGTTTGCATTGATCACTGAGGAAGGCTTTCTTATCTCTTCTTGCTATTCTTTGGAACTCTGCATTCAGATGCTTATATCTTTCCTTTTCTCCTTTGCTTTTCACTTCTCTTCTTTTCACAGCTATTTGTAAGGCCTCCCCAGACAGCCATTTTGCTTTTTTGCATTTCTTTTCCATGGGGATGGTCTTGATCCCTGTCTCCTGTACCATGTCACGAACCTCATTCCATAGTTCATCAGGCACTCTATCTATCAGATCTAGTCCCTTAAATCTGTTTCTCACTTGCACTGTATAATCATAACGGATTTGATTTAGGTCATACCTGAATGGTCTAGTGGTTTTCCCTACTTTCTTCAATTTAAGTCTGAATTTGGCAGTAAGGAGTTCATGATCTGAGCCACAGTCAGTCCTGGTCTTGTTTTTGCTGTCTGTATAGAGCTTCTCCATCTTTGGCTACAAAGAATGTCATCAATCTGATTTCAGTGTTGACCATCTGGTGATGTCCATGTGTAGTCTTCTCTTGTGTTGTTGGAAGAGGGTGTTTGCTATGACCAGTGCATTTTCTTGGCAAAACTCTATTAGCCCTTGTCCTGCTTCATTCCGTATTCCAAGGCCAAATTTGCCTGTTACTCCAGGTGTTTCTTGACTTCCTACTTTTGCATTCCATTCCCCTATAATAAAAAGGACATCTTTTGGGGGTGTTAGTTCTAAAAGGTTTTGTAGGTCTTCACAGAACCATTCAACTTCAGCTTCTTCAGCATTACTGGTTGGGGCATAGACTTGGATTACTGTGATATTGAATGGTTTGCCTTGGAAATGAACAGAGATCATTCTGTCGTTTTTGAGATTGCATCCAAGTACTGCATTTCAGACTCGTTTGTTGACCATGATGGCTACTCCATTTCTTCTAAGGGATTCCTGCCCACAGTAGTAGATATAATGGTCATCTGAGTTAAATTCACCCATTCCAGTCCATTTTAGCTCGCTGATTCCTGTAATGTCGACGTTCACTCTTGCCATCTCCTGTTTGACCACTTCCAATTTGCCTTGATTCATGGACCTGACATTCCAGGTTCCTAAGCAATATTGCTCTTTACAGCATCAGACCTTGCTTATATCACCAGTCACATCCACAACAGGGTATTGTTTTTGCTCTGGCTCCATCCCTTCATTCTTTCTTCAGTTATTTCTCCACTGATCTCCAGTAGCATATTGGAGCTACTGGATGAAAGCCTCTTGATGAAAGTGAAAGAGGAGAGTGAAAAAGTTGGCTTAAAGCTCAACATTCAGAAAACGAAGATCATGGCATCCTGTCCCTTCACTTCATGGGAAATAGATGGGGAAACAGTGGAAACAGTGCCAGACTTTATTTTGGGGGGCTCCAAAATCACTGCAGATGGTGATTTCAGCCATGAAATTAAAAGATGCTTACTCCTTGGAAGGAAAGTTATGACCAACCTAGATAGCATATTGAAAAGCAGAGACATTACTTTGCCAACAAAGGTCCGTCTAGTCAAGGCTATGATTTTTCCTGTGGTCATGTATGGATGTGAGAGTTGGACTGTGAAGAAAGCTGAGCGCTGAAGAATTGATGCTTTTGAACTGTGGTGTTGGAGAAGACTCTTGAGAGTCCCTTGGACTGCAAGGAGATCCAACCAGTCCATTCTGAAGGAGATCAGCCCTGGGATTTCTTTGGAAGGAATGATGCTAAAGCTGAAACTCCAGTATTTTGGCTACCTCATGCGAAGAGTTGACTCATTGGAAAAGACTCTGATGCTGGGAGGGATTGGGAGCAGGAGAAGAAGGGGATGACAGAGGATGAGATGGCTGGATGGCATCACTAACTCGATGGATGTGAGTCTGAGTGAACTCCGGGAGTTGGTGATGGACAGGGAGACCTGGCGAGCTGCGATTCATGGGGTCGCAAAGAGTTGGACATGAATGAGCAACTGAACTAAACTGAACTGAACTGATTCAGGCTGAGAGAGAACTCAGATCCCAGCAGTCATATCAATATTAGACTACAGAGATCAAAATTCAGAGAAGCCAAGGCAGGTAGAATTTAGGGGAGAGTACAGATAGGAGGAGATACACAGAGAAAGAGCTCCAGAAATCTGAATGATGTCCCTTTCAGTCTCTGACTGAAAAAACCACCTGCACATGCTTAGGTAAAGCTCCACAAGGAGGGAAAGAGAACTTTAAAGAAAAGAGCATTACAAGGTGTTTCAAGCTAAATAATTCGCAGAGCTCACACACAGCTTAGAATCATGTGAGCATCCACCTGCCAGAGTGGAAGGAACATCACTGAATACATTTAGCATAAACTCCAAAGAGTCACATCTTAGAAATGGAACTAAACTACCCTTAAAGTAAAGGCTACTCTAGGCCTAGTTTATATGAGCTTTAAAAATAAGTTTTGAAAGAGTCAAACTAATCCACAAGTAATTTATTTGCCTGTCAAACTCAAACACACCATAAAGGAATAAGACAATACCTAGCACTCAACAATGAAAAAAATACAATGTCCTATATCTAAAAAATTAGTAGACTTCCAAGAAGCAGGAAAAGTGTGTCACATAACTAGAAGAAAAATCAGTTGATTAAAAAGGACCCAGAAAAATGTAAATCAGTGTGGTCACTATGGAGAACAGTTTTCTCAAAAATCTAAAAAATGAGTTACCATGCTACTGCTACTGCTGCTGCTGCTGTTAAGTCGCTTCAGTCGTGTCTGACTCTCTGAGACCCCATGGACAGCAGCCCACCAGGCTCCCCTGTCCCCGGGATTCTCCAGGCAAGAACACTGGAGTGGGTTGCCATTTCCTTCCCCAATGCATGAAAGTGAAAAGCGAAAGTGAAGTCAGACCCAGCAATCCCATTCCTTGGCATATACCCAGAGAAAACTATAAATTGAAAGGATACATATACCTCAATGTTCACTGCAGCACTATTTACAATAGCCAAGACATCAAAGCAACCTAAATGTCCATTGACAGATGAATAGATGAATAAGATGTGGTATATATACAATGGAATATTACTGAGCCATAAAAAAGAGTGAAATAATGCCATCTGCAGCAACATGAATGGACCTAGAAATTATCATACTAAGTGAACTAGGTCAGACAAAGACAAATATCATATGATATCAATTATATGTGGAATATAAAAAAATGATGCAAATAAAACTCCCCAACAGAAAAAGACTCACAGATATACAAAAGAAACTCATGGTTACCAAAGGGGAAAGAGTTGGGGAATGGAACAAATTAGGAGTATGGGACTAACAGATTCATACCACTTTATATAAGCTACATAAACAACAAGGGCCTACTGTACAGCAAGGGAATTATATTCAATATCTTGTAAAAATCTACAAAGAAAAGTTATCTGAAAAGGGATAGATATATAAACATACATGTATTACAACTGAGTCACTTGGCTGCACATCTGAAACTAGTATAACATTGTAAATCAGGGGGCACTCTGTCCCCCTTCTGATGTCTATGTCAGAAGCTTTCTCTGTCCTTTTTTACCATAATAAAACTTCTGCCACACGAGTATCTGAAGCCTGGTCCCTTTCTTCTTTGGGTCTTCTTCTTTGGAGATCTCGAATCTGACATAAGCTATCATATTCAAACCTTACTTTCTGAACCCAACTCTTAGATTCTAAATCTTTATCTCCTTTCAGCTCTGATGAACAAGCCTTTATATTTCTAAAACCCTTCACTGAAAAACCTTGACCACAGTGCTCCAGCACTAAAATAATACTCCTTTTCCCCACTCCTTCCTAGATCTGCTCCTAACATTTGCAGTGCCAAGGGTAGGATCACAAAAAAAAAAAAGAAAGAAAAAAAGAAAAACAAAAACAAAAAAAACATTGTAAATCAACTACACTTCAATAAAAAATTTTCAAATAAAGTAAATAAAGTGAAAATGTCAGAATAAAATCTAGTTTATTGCTTATGTGCAATAAAAATAGACATAAATATTCCTCAAAAATTACAAGAACCCAGAAATAATAGAGAAACTGAATTATCAGAAAAACATTAAAATAAATGTGACATGCTCAAAAATAAATGTGTGATATGCTCAAAGATTCAAAGAAAAATACAAGAATAATGGGAGAAAAGTGAATAGTGTAAAAATGAAGCAAATGAGAAATACAACATGAAAATTGTATTTATACAATTTTTACAGAGGAGAATTTACAGACTAGATACCCCAGAATAAAAGACCAATGAATTTGAATTCAAAAAGAAACACAAAAAGAAAAAATTATAGGAAAAAGATTAAAAAGGAACCTCAATGGTCTTTTGGACATTATCAAACAGTCTAGCATAAATACAATTAGAAAGAGAAAGAAAATAGAATAAAATACTTGAATAAATGATGCCTGAAAATTTTCCAAAATTGATGAAAACTCTAAACACAAAGATCCAGAAATTCTCTGGATGGGTGGCCCAGTAGTTTGGACTCTGTGGGTTCAATCACTGGTCAAGAACCCAAGATCCTGTAAGCCACACAGTGCAGCCAAAAATTTTTTTAAATTAAAATTAAAAAAAAAAAAAAATCCAAGAAACTTAACAAATCCCAACTAGCACAATAATCAACAAGGAAAACTATACAAAAGAACACTATAATGAAACTCTTGAAAATTTGTAATAAAGAGAAAAATCTTAAAAGTAGCCAGAGAAAAAAGCATGTTATAGACAAAGGAAGAAAGATAGGAATTACTATGAACTTGTTGATTGAGATTACAGAAGCCTGAAGACAATGGAGTTCTGAGAAGGGGGAAAAAATCACTAGAATTTTATACCCAGTGTAAAACTAAAAGCAAAGTAAAAACTTTCAGATGAGAAAAAGCTGAAATAATTTCCCAGAGCAGACATGTCCCATAAGAAATATAATTTTGAGAGGTAGCCAGATGGCAGAATAGGAAATCCTGGCTCACCTCCTGCCACCGAAACCAGAACTACAACTATTCATGGAGCCACCATCAAGGCGAATCCACAGTTGAAGGTATAAAGAAAGATCCACAACAAGAAGGGTAAGAGGGCATGATGAGGTCAAGAACCATACCCCCAGATGGGCAACCCACAAGCAGGAGTATAATCACAATAGTAGACTTCTCGCCAAGAAGTAAGGGGTCCAAGCCCCACCTTGGGTACCCCAGAACCAGGAAGATGAGCCTCTAGAACATGTAGCTTTAAGGCCAGTGGGGCTTGTACACAGGAGAGCCAAGGGCTGTAGGAAACAAAGACTCTGCTCCTAAAGGGTACATACAAAACTTCACATGATCCAAGACCCAGAGCAGAGGCAGTGACCTTTAAGCAGCCTGGATAACACACACTTGCTGAACTTAAAGAGCTGCACAGAGAGGCAGGAGGCAGCTGGGGCTTCCCTTTGGGGATAGAGACACTGGCAGCAGCAATTACCGAAAGCTCGTAAAACAGTGATGATACTGGTGCTGATGAGGGCGATTTGGGGCCCTCGCTCTCGCCTACTAGCACCTGGGGTTTAACTGCTTATCAGCTGGTCAGCACTGGCCATAGACCACTCCCCTAACTCCCCCAAGCCAACAGCCCCAGGACCCAGTCCCAACCATAAGCAGGCCCAGGACCTGATCTTACCCATGAGCAGGCTGGAGCCAGTTCTAGGAAAACCAAGGTCCCAGTCCTGCCCACTAGTGAGTTGGCACCAGCCCTTAAGGCTCCAGGCAACAGTGTTAGTTATACCAGTACACTGCCCTATCCACCAGTAGCCAGAAACCTCCATACCAGGAAATCCTGGCAGCCAAGGGGCTGGGGACCTTGCCTGTCAACCAGCATGCCCACAATGGCTGGCTCAGCCACAACAGAAGGACACAAATAACCCACATTGGGGTGGGGGGCGCCCCTAGAGCATGCAGTTCTGGTGACCACAGCAAATGTGCTGCTGGGCCTCCCACATCTCCTACATAAGGGCAGTTTTTCAAGACTGGGAAAGTAACTGACCTATCAAATATATAGAAACAAAACAGACGATTAGGTAACATGAGGCAACAGAGGAAGGAATATACCCCAAATGAAGGAACAAGATAAACTCCAAAAGAACTAAGTGAAGTGGAGTTAAATAACCTACCTGATAAACAGTTCAAGGTAATAATCATAAAGATGTTCAATGTACTCAAAAGAATGAATGATCACAGTGAGAACTCACACTTATATGTCAGTTCGTCCATGACAAAGGAGGTAAGAATGCACAAGAAGGAAAAGACCATCTCTTCAATAAAGGGTGTTGGCAAAACTAGAGCTGCTGTTGCTGCTGCTAAATCGCTTCAGTCGTGTCCAACTCTGTGTGACCCCATGGACGGCAGCCTACCAGGCTCCCCAGTCCCTGGGATTCTCCAGGCAAGAACACTGGAGTGGGTTGCCATTTCCTTCTCCAATGCATGAAAGTGAAAAGTGAAAGTGAAGTCATTCAGTCATGTCCGACTCTTCACAACCTCATGGACTGCAGCCTACCAGGCTCCTCCATCCATGGGATTTTCCAGGCAAGAGTACTGGAGTGGGTTGCCATTGCCTTCTCCGGGGAAAACAAAAAATCAAACTGGAGAAGGGAGTTAGAAGACAACAAAGTAGAAGGATGTGAGCTCACCTCTTCTTACAAAACACCAAAATCACAACTAACTGCTTAGCAGCCATCAGTAACAACAACAACAACAAAATACCTACCCCAAAGGAACCTACCCCCAAAAAATTTTCCACAGTTTGTTGTGATCCACACAGTCAAAGCCTTTTGTGTATTCAATGAAGCAGAAATAGATGTTCTTCTGGAATTGTCTTGCTTTTTCTATGATCCAACGAAGGTTGGCAATTTGATCTATACTTCCTCTGTCTTTTCTAATCCAGCTTAAACATCTGTACGTTCTTGATTTACTAAGAGATGGGGCCAGACTTACCTGCTAGTATTGGAGAGTTTCCTGTTGTGGTGGAGGGTAGCTGTGGTTCACTGCAGGTACAAAGACACTGGCAGAGGCAATTCTAGCAAACTGCTAGAAACAAGAAAATTATGAATGGAAAAGCTCACTGGTAAGGGCAAACACACAGTAAATGTAGGACACCATTCACAGATAAATGTGATATCAAAACCAGCAATTTTGAGGAAAGTACAAATGCAGGATATTGGAAATGCATTTGAAATTAAAAGACCAGCAACTTAAAATAGTATTGTTAATATACAGACTGCTATATCAAAACCTCATGATAAGTGCAAACCAAAAGTTTGTAATAGATACACACACACAAAAGAAAAAGGAATCCAAACACAACGCTAAAGTCAGTCATCAAATCGCAAGAGAAGAATACAAAAGAGGACGGGAAGGAAAAAGACCTACAGAAACAAAGCTGAAACAATTAAGAAAATAGCAACTGGAACATGTATATAGACAATTTCCTTAAATGTAAATGGATTAAGTGCTATAACCAAAGAATATAGACCGGCTAAATGGATTCAAAAGCAAGACCCATATATATGGCATCTATAAGAGACCCACTTCAGATCTAGAGACACATGCAAACTGAAAGTGAGTGGATGGAAAAAGGTAGACCATGAAAATGGAAATCAAAAGAAAGCTGGAGCAGCAATACTAATATCAGAAAAAATAGACTTTAAAATAAAGACTGATAACGAGAAAAGAAGGACACTATATAATGATCAAGGGACCAATCAAGAAGAATATATAATAATTGTGATTATATATGCACACATATAGCACCCCAGTATATATGGCAAATACTAACAGTCCAAAATCACTGCAGATGGTGATTGCAGCCATGAAATTAAAAGATGCTTACTCCTTGGAAGGAAAGTTATGACCAACCTAGATAGCATATTCAAAAGCAGAGACATTACTCTGCCAACAAATGTCCATCTAGTCAAGGCTATGGTTTTTCCCGTGGTCATGTACGGATGTGAAAGTTGGACTGTGAAGAAAGCTGAGCGCTGAAGAATTGATGCTTTTGAACTGTGGTGTTGGAGAAGACTCTTGAGAGTCCCTTGGACTGCAAGGAGATCCAACCAGTCCATTCTAATGGAGATCAGTCCTGGGGATTCTCTAGAAGGAATGATGCTAAAGCTGAAACTCCAGTACTTTGGCCACCTCATGTGAAGAGTTGACTCATTGGAAAAGACTCTGATGCTGGGAGTGATTGGGGGCAGGAGGAAAAGTGGGATGACAGAGGATGAGATGGCTGGATGGCATCACTGACTCGATGGATGTGAGTTTGAGTGAACTCCGGGAGTTGGTAATGGACAGGGAGGCCTGACGTGCTGCAATTCATGGACGCTCGGACTGAGCGTCGTGTAGCCCAAGAAAATAAAGTCTGGCACTGTTTCAATTGGTTCTCAAAGAACCAGGTTTTACTTTCATTGATCTTTTCTATTATTTTCTTCATTTCTATTTCATTTATTTCTGCTTGATCCTTATGATTTCTTTCCATTTTGGAAAACTCAGCAGGGTCCACAGGAAAAGGTTAGTTTTCACTCCAACCCGAAAGAAAGGCAATGCCAAAGAATACTCAAACTACCACACAATTGCACTTATCTCACACGCTAGCAAAGTAATGCTCAAAATTCTCCAAACCAGGCTTCAGCAATACGTGAACCATGAACTTTCAGATGTTCAAGCTGGTTTTAGAAAAGGCAGAGGAACCAGAGATCAAATTGTCAACATTGGCTAGATCATCGAAAAAGCAAGAGAGTTCCAGAAAAATATCTATTTCTGCTTTATTGACTATGCCAAAGCCTTTGACTGTGTGGATCACAAAAATATTGTAGAAAATACTGAAAGAGATGGGAATACCAGACCACCTGACCTTCCTCATGAGAAACCTGTATGCAGGTCAAGAAGCAACAGTTAGACCTGGACAGAGAACAATAGACTGGTTCCAAATTGGAAAAGGAGTACGTCAAGGCTGTATATTGTCACCCTGTTATTTAACTTATATGCAGAGTGCATCATGAGAAATGCTGGGCTGGATGAAGCACAAGCTGGAATCAAGATTGCCGGAAGAAATATCAATAACCTCAGATATGCAGATAACACAATCCTTATGGCAGAAAGTGAAGAACTAAAGAGCCTCTTGATGAAAGTGAAAGAGGAGAGTGAAAAAGTTGGCTTAAAACTCAACATTCAGAAAACTAAGGACATGGCATCTGGTCCCATCACTTCATGGCAAATAGATGGGGAAACAGTGGTTGACTTTATTTTGGGGGGCTCCAAAATCACTGCAGATGGTGATTGCAGACTGAAAGTTTGTTGCTGAATCATGCAAAGACACTGGGATTCCTGGCCTCCGGAGGAGAAGAATTCAATCTGGGGCCAGAGACAGGGCTTGATTGATCACTCAGAGCTTTTGTGTAATAAAGTTTTATTAAAGTATAAAGGAGATAGATAAAGCCTCTGACATAGACATCAGAAGAGGGTAGAAAGAGTACCCACTTGCTAGTGTTAGCAATGGAGTTATATACTCTCCAATGAATCCAAAGAATGTCTGGAGGTTGTAAAGATCTCACCAGACTTACTCCCATAATTTACATTTTAAGATAACAGGATTAGCTAGAATGTTTAGTCCAGAGACTGCCTTCAGGTAGGATACATTATTGTTATATAATCCTTGTAAAGACCAGACCTCAGTTCAGTTCAGTTCAGTCACTCAGCTGTGTCCGACTCTTTGCGACCCCATAAATCGCAGCACACCAGGCCACCCTGTCCATCACCAACTCCCGGAGTTCACCCACATTCACGTCCATCGAGTCCGTGATGCCATCCAGCCATACCATCCTCTGTTGTCCCACTTTTCCTCCTGCCCCCGATCACTCCCAGCATCAGAGTCTTTTCCAATGAGTCAACTCTTCACATGAGGCAGCCAAAGTACTGGAGTTTCAGCTTTAGCATCATTCCTTCCAAAGAATACCCAGAACTGATCTCCTTTAGAATGGACTGGTTGGATCTCCTTGCAGTCCAAGGGACTCTCAAGAGTCTTCTCCAACACCAGAGTTCAAAAGCATCAATTCTTCAGCGCTCAGCTTTCTTCACAGTCCAACTCTCACATCCATACATGACTACTGGAAAAACCATAGCCTTGACTAGATGGACGTTTGTTGGCAGAGTAATGTCTCTGCTTTTGAATATGCTATCTAGGTTGGTCATAACTTTCCTCCAAGGAGTAAGAGTCTTTTAATTTCATGGCTGTAGTCACCATCTGCAGTGATTTTGGAGCCCCCAAAAATAAAGTCCGACACTGTTTCCACTGTTTCCCCATCTATTTCCCATGAAGTGATGAGACCAGATGTCATGATCCTCATTTTCTGAATGTTGAGTTTGGAGTCCAGCTCCAGCAGCCAGGGAATCAGCCTGAAGGGATGAGCGGTATCAGCAGGGGATGATGTAGCCTCTGGCTCAAGGTGCGGGACTACATGTTTATTTCAAGCTTCAGGTTTTCTCTTATACTTTGACAAAAGCATTAGGTCAGAGGTTTGACATTTTTAGTTCTCCCCCCACCCAGATTTATTGTCTCCAGAAATAACTGTTGACCTTCAAACAGAGTTCCTGCTTCAGCAATTAATCCGCTTTACTATCCATTATCTACTTCCTCTTATGTGTCCTATACTTCACTTGTGATTACATTGTAACTCATGCCACATTCCTCAGTTTATTTCTAATCTTTCTAAATCCTGTTTGCCCTTAGTATCTTAAGATCACGATCTCCTAAAAAGGCTTCCAGCTATTAATATCCCTAAAATTCCTAATTTCTATGCTGCTGCTGCTGCTAAGTCGCTTCAGTCGTGTCCGACTCTGTGCGACCCCAGAGACAGAAGCTCACCAGGCTCCCACGTCCCTGGGATTCTCCAGGCAAGAACACTGCAGTGGGTTGCCATTTCCTTCTCCAATGCATAAAAGTGAAAAGTGAAAGTGAAGTCGCTCAGTCGTGTCTGACCCCTAGTGACCCCATGGACTGCAGCCTACCAGGCTCCTCCATCCATGGGATTTTCCAGGCAAGAGTACTGGAGCAGGGTGCCATTGCCTTCTCCCCTAATCTCTATAAGCTATAGTAAAATATGCTAACACTACAACATTCCTTAAACTTTAAGCTTCTAACTATTCTTAATTACTCTTAAACCCTAAACTCAGCAAACTTCTTTTGCCATAAATATTTCCCTCACAAACAGGTCTCAGATAACCATCCTTCCCATGTCCTCAAGCTGCGGCCTATGTGCTTATTCTGGAACGTTCTTTGAAAAGATACTTGAACAAATGTCAATGGTTACTTTATAGATTATTTTCTGGGCACAACTGCAGAAGGCTTTGTGCTTTCTCATGCTTCTCTCAAGAACAATAAGCACCTTAACATTCCTTCCATCCAACTCAACCAAAGAAAGGAAAAAACAAGTCAGAATCACAAGACCTAACTCCTTCATCCCAGGACCATGCCTGTGGGACGAGGAGAGGGGGCTGGGGCCATGCCTCCATTTTGTCAGTAATGCCTAATGCAGCTCTAGACAGTTGAGCTTTAAGCCAACTTTTTCACTCTCCGCGTTCATTTTCATCAAGAGGCTCTTTAGTTACTCTTCACTTTCTGCCATAAAGGTGGTGTCATCTGCGTATCTGAGGTTATTGATATTTGTCCTGGCAATCTTGATTCCAGCTTGTGCTTCTTCCAGCCCAGCGTTTGTCATGACGTACTCTTCACATAAGTTAAAAAGCAGGGTGACAATATACAGCCTTGACGTACTCCTTTTCCTATTTGGAACCAGTCTGTTGTTCCAGGTCCAGTTCTAACTGTTGCTTCCTGACCTGCATATAGGTTTCTCAAGAAGCAGGTCAGGTGGTCTGGTATTCCCAACTCTTTCAGAATTTCCCACAGTTTATTGTGATCCACACAGTCAAAGGCTTTGGCATGGTCAATAAAGCAGAAATAGATGTTTTTCTGGAACTCTCTTGCTTTTTCCATGATCCAGTAGATGTTGACAATTTGATCTCTGGTTCCTCTGCCTTTTCTAAAACCAGCTTGAACATCTGGAAGTTCACAGTTCATGTATTGCTGAAGCCTGGTTTGGAGAATTTTGAGCATTACTTTACTAGTGTGTGAGATGAATGCAATTGTGCGGTAGTTTGAGCACTCTTAGGCATTGCGTTTCTTTGGGACTGGAATGAAAACTGACCTTTTCCAGTCCTGTGGCCACTGATGAGTTTTCCAAATTTGCTGGCATATTGAGTGCAGCACTTTCACAGCATCATCTTTCAGGATTTGAAATAGCTCAACTGGAATTCCATCACCTCCACTAGCTTTGTTCGCAGTGATGCTTTCTAAGGCCCACTTGATTCACATTCCAGGATGCCTGGCTCTAGGTGAGTGATCACACCATAGTGAAGATCTTTTTTGTACAGTTCTTCTGTGTATTCTTGCCACCTCTTCTTAATATCTTCTGCTTCTGTTAGGTCCATACAATTTCCGTCCTTTATCGAGCCCATCTTTGCATAAAATGTTCCTTTGGTATCTCTAATTTTCTTGAAGAGATCTCTAGTCTTTCCCATTCTGTTGTTTCCCTCTATTTCTTTGCATTGATCACTGAGGAAGGCTTTCTTATCTCTCCTTGCTATTCTTTGGAACCCTGCATTCAGATGCTTATATCATTCCTTTTCTCCTTTGCTTTTTGCTTCTCTTCTTTTCACAGCTATTTGTAAGGCCTCCTCAGAAAGTCATTTTGCTTTTTTGCATTTCTTTTCCATGGGGATGGTCTTGATCCCTGTCTCCTGTATAATGTCACGAACCTCAGTCCATAGTTCATCAGGAACTCCATCTATCAGATCTAGTTCCTTAAACATATTTCTCACTTCCACTGTATAATCATAAGGGATTTGATTTAGGTCATATCTGAGTGGTCTAGTGGTTTTCCCTACTTTCTTCAATTTAAGTCTGAATTTGGAAATAAGGAGCTCATGATCTGAGCCACAGTCAGCTCCTGGTCTTGTTTTTGCTGACTGTATAGAGCTTCTCCATCTTTTCCTAATAGATGGCTTAATACTTAATGAGATTAAGTATTTCATTGTACTTTTAATTTGCATTTCCCTAATGACTAATGCTGTTGCACATCTTTTCATATACTTTTAGCAACTTGTCTGTTTTCCTTCATGAAATGTCTACTTAAATCTTTCCCTGTTTTATAATTGGGTCATTTGTATTTTCATTATTGAGTTATAAATGTTCTCTGTGTGTCCTGGATAGAATACCCCTTGTCCAAGGTAAGTAGCAGCAGCTGTGCTTTGCTGGAGCAGCCATGAAGAGATACCCCATGTCCAAGGTAAGGGAAACCCAAGTAAGATGGTACGTGTTGCAAGAGGGCATCAGAAGGCAGACAAACTGAAACCATAATCACAGAAAACTAGTCAATCTAATCACACTAGGACCACAGCCTTGTCTAACTCAATGAAACTAAGCCATGCCCTGTGGGGCCACCCAAGACGGGTGGGTCATGGTGGAGAGGTCTGACAGAATGTGGTCCACTGGAGAGGGAATGGCAAACAACTTCAGTATTCTTGCCTTGAGAACCCCATGAACAGTATGAAAAGGCAAAATGATAGGATACTGAAAGAGGAAATCCCCAGGTCAGTAGGTGCTCAATATGCTACTAGAGATCAGTGGAGAAATAACTCCAGAAAGAATGAAGGGATGGAGCCAAAGCAAACACAATATCCAGTTGTGGATGTGACTGGTGATAGAAGCAAGGTCAGATGCTGTAAAGAGCAATATTGCATAGGAACCTGGAATGTTAGGTCCATGAATCAAGGCAAATTGGAAGTGGTCAAACAGGAGATGGCAAGAGTGAACATTGACATTCTAGGAATCAGCGAACTAAAATGGACTGGAATGGGTGAATTTAACTCAGATGACCATTATATCTACTACTGTGGGCAGGAATCCCTTAGAAGAAATGGAGTAGCCATCATGGTCAACAAACGAGTCTGAAATGCAGTACTTGCATGCAATCTCAAAAACACAGAATGATCTCTTTTCGTTTCCAAGGCAAACCATTCAATATCACAGTAATCCAAGTCTATGCCTCAACCAATAATGTTGAAGAACATGAAGTTGAACAGTTCTATGAAGACCTACAAGACCTTTCAGAACTAACACCCAAAAAAGATATCTTTTTCATTATAGGGGACTGGAATGCAAAAGTAGGAAGTCAAGAAACACCTGGAGTAACAGGCAAATTTGGCCTTGGAATACAGAATGAAGCAGTTCAGTTCAGTTCAGTTCAGTCACTCAGTCGTGTCCAACTCCCTGCGACCCCATGAATCGCAGCATGCCAGGCCTCCCTGTCCATCACCAACTCCCGGAGTTCACCCAGACTCATGTCCATCGAGTCAGTGATGCCATCCAGCCATCTCATCCTCTGTCGTCCCCTTCTCCTCCTGCCCCCAATCCCTCCCAGCATCAGAGTCTTTTCCAATAAGTCAACTCTTCGCATGAGGTGGCCAAAGTACTGGAGTTTCAGCTTTAGCATCATTCCTTCCAAAGAAATCCCAGGGATGATCTCTTTTAGAATGGACTTGTTGGATCTCCTTGCAGTCCAAGGGACTCTCAAGAGTCTTCTCAACACCACAGTTCAAAAGCATCAATTCTTTGGCACTCAGCCTTCTTCACAGTCCAACTTTCACATCCATACATGACCACTGGAAAAACCATAGCCTTGACTAGATGGACCTTTGTTGGCAAAGTAATGTCTCTGCTTTTGAATATGCTATCTAGGTTGGTCATAACTTTCCTTCCAAGGAGTAAGCGTCTTTTAATTTCATGGCTGCATTCACCATCTGCAGCAGGGCAAAGGTTAATAAGAGTTTTGCCAAGAGAAAGACCACACCTACTCCCATAATTTACATTTTAAGATAACAGGATCAGCCAGATGGTTTAACCCAGAGACTGTCCTCAGGCAGGATACATAATGCTAAGAAATGTAGAGGGGAAAAAAAGTTTGTCCTTTCTTCCTCCTTGAGAATTCCAGACCCCTCTCTCCTTGGGGACCCCTAGACTTCTTATTAATCTACCTAGGAATGACTCTTTCACCATGGCATAAAAAGATGCTTACTCCTTGGAAGGAAAGTTATGACCAACCTAGACAGCATGTTAAAAAGCAGAGACATTACTTTGCCAACAAAGGTCAGTCTAGTCAAGGCTATGGTTTTTCCAGTAATTATGTATAGATGTGAGAGTTGGACTGCAAAGAAAGCTGAGTGCCAAAGAATTGATACTTTTGAACTGTGGTGGTAGAGAAGACTTTTGAGAGTCCCTTGGATAGCAAGGAGATCCAACCAGTCCATCCTAAAGGAGATCAGTCCTGTGTGTTCATTGGAAGGACTGATGTTGAAGCTGAAACTCCAATAGTTTGGCCACCTCATGCGAAGAGTTGACTCATTGGAAAAGACCCTGATGCTGGGAGGGATTGGAGGCAGGAGGAGAAGGGGACAACAGAGGATGAGATGGTTGGATGGCATCACTGACTCAATGGACATGAGTTTGAGTAAGCTCTGGGAGTTGGTGATGGACAGGGAGGCCTGGCGGGCTGCAGTCCATGGGGTCGCAAAGAGTTGGACACGACTGAGCGACTGAACTGAACTGAACCAGTACTCTTGCCTAGAAAATTCCACGGACGGAGGAGCCTGGAGGGCTACAGTCCTTGGGGTAACAAAGACTCAGACCTGACTGAGCGACTTCAATTCAATAATAAGGGATAAAAAGAAAAATAGCAACATGTTAGACTTAATCCCTATCAGGTCCATAACTGTATTATAGAATGTAAACACTACTATCAAAATGCATGTATTGCCAGTCTAGATTTAAAAATCAAAACTGGATTATATACAGTCTATAAGATACATTAAATATACACAAGTAGAAGTAAAAAATGGAAAAGATAAACTATTCAAACACTATTCCCCCCAAAGCTGGAATACCAATATTAATATCCAAAAAGTAGATCTCAAAACAAGAAATACTACCAGGAATAAAGAAAGACATTTTATATTGATAGTGGTGTGAATTCACTGGGAGGACATAACAATGCTAAATATAGAAACACCTAAAAACACAGCTTCAAAAAACATAAAGCAAAACTGATAGGACTGTAAGGAAAAATAGACAAATCCACAGAACTAGAGAATCTTTCACTCTTATCTCAGTAATAATACAACAAGTAGACAGAAAGTTGGCAGAGATGTATAAGACTTGAAGGATACATAAAATAGGATGTTCAGTAAGACTTATGTCCTGGAATTGGCACTAAGGCCTATAGCTGAAAACAACAGACTCTAAGTATCCAATATTCTAAAGAAAGCTGCCAAAAATTGAAGCCAACACCCCTGTATTAAGAGACAGACAAATTAGCCCTACTACTACTCCCTACCATCATTCCAACTAACATCTACCTGCCTCTCCACTAGCCCATATGGGGAAACAATTGTTAAGATGAAAAATTAAAGTTGGAAGTCTTTGACCTTGGAAGGAGTCTAAGGTTCATATTAAAGAGCCTACCCAGAACAGTTTTAGGAGGGTTAAAATCCCTTTTAGAATCTGAGATTTCTTGCTTGAAGGAGAGACTACCATCTCTCCACTGGCTGCATCCTTGGTGAGCAGTAAGCCAGCAGGCCCATAATAATGTATGGAGAGAAATATGAGAATTATTGGGAGAACTTGATCTATGTCCCTGGAAGTTGTACAGCATCTGTGAGTTTGATAAAAACATTTTCTTCTCTGGAAATTTCTGGAGGCAAGAAGCCTATATGAGCAGCTGAAGGCAGAAGGAAAAGAAAGTGCTATGACTCTCAAGAAAAGGATTTTCAGCATCCTCTCCCAGCTCAGAGAATTGGAAGGGAGAAGCAGAGTCCCTGCAGCCCCACAGGCAGAGAGCCCCAAGTGTGGAAGAGACAAGAAGATGAAAGCCAAGATGATGGCCCAGAAGCCACCTGTCAAGGGGGGTATTCTCAAGTCAGGCCTCTAAGATCTCTGCCCCTCCTCCTCTTCCAATCTCCAACACCATGGGAATTAGACCTTGAAAACCAATGGGAGTTGGGATAATAACAAGCTCAAAATCACCTTCCTTCTAAACATTGCAGAGAAGGCAGTGACAGAGAAGCTCACATTCCCTCCCTCCCAAGAGAGGCCTCTGGGCTCTGCGGCGCTGGGTAAGCAGACAGACTCAGTCTGAAGTTACATCTAAATCTGGAGTCTGAATAACTGAAAGAGAATGGAAACTGTGGAGTTGGCCAAAAATGTTGCCATGGTAAAGAAAGGGGGACTTGGTGAAGTACAGTGATTGGGAAAGCATTAAACTTTTCTTGTTAACACCTCACTAACTTTTGAGGGTTTGACAGAACCAGACTGAGTATTACTGTGTACCTAAATAGTGTACATATTTGTCAGTTTTGATGGCATTTCATCACACTGGTGTGTGTTGCATTTTTTGTAGATGCAATGATGTGCTTAATAATGTACCTTTCATTGAACATTTGAGCTATTTTCATTTTTCCCCTTAAAGATAAGGTTGCTATAAACATCCTGGGATACATCACTCTTTATTTTTTCTTAGCTATGTCCTTAGGCATATGCCTGAAGACTCCCTTCTATAGGTCCCTTCCTCACATCTACCCCGTCACTCTACTGTGACATGCCATCAGTGTGACAAATGTGATGAGTTGATTTTCCTTCTGTATAGTTGATAGCGTGCAACTCAGGCTGGCGTATACACAGAAGAGACCTTATTGGCTCATACAACTGAAAGTCCAAGGGCGGGGCTGGCCACAGTACTTCAATGCAGAGGCTCAGAGCACATCAGCTGGCTGTTTTTCTAATCTCTTTGTTCTGCATTCTCCAGCAGTTGATTTTGTCCTCTGCTACATACTCCATGGAACTGTGAAGGCAACAGCAGCTGCTAAGCTCACACCTTCATAAAATACAGTAAAAGAAAATGTACCTTTCCCACAAGCCCCAGCAAACATCTTTATTCGTCTCATTGGCTCCAAATGAGTTATATACCATCTCTGAACCAATTACTGTGGCTAGGGGATTGAGGTGGTTGGTGAAATACAGTGATAGAATTAAATTAAGGGTGGCTGGGTGAGTGGTCAATCTATTCACATGGTGGAATTGAAGATGTTTCCTCAAGAAGATTTGGACTTTTGTTGTCAGAAAGAAGGAGCATGCAGTCCACTACAACCATTAATATGTCTCTTTCTCCGTATAGGACTATAAACTCTGAGGACAGGGATTATGCAGACTTCACCATTGTGTTCACAACACCCAGAACAATGTCTGACACAGGGAAGGTGAGTAGTTAGTGACTATTCACACTGAATGGAAAAAAATTCCCCAAAGTGAAATAACCAAGCCAGAGGAATTAAGCATTTTTTTTAAAAATATAAATTTCTTTATTTTAATTGGAGGTTAATTACTTTACAATATTGTATTGGTTTTGCCTAAAGGCCTTATTACCTGCTGCCAGATTCATCTCCAGAAAAAAAAAAAAGTACCAATGTATAATAGAATTGTGGTAAAGAATAGGTTGATGGTAATGCACATCAGGATTACAACAGACTAGTTCCAAATTGGGAAAGGAGTACATCAAGGCTGCATATTGTTACCCTGCTTATTTAGCTTCTATGCAGAGTACATCATGAGAAATGCCAGATTGGATGAAGCACAAGCTGGAATCAAGATGGCCAGAGTAATACCAATAACCTCAGATATGCAGATAACACCACCTTTATGGCAGAAAGTGGAGAAGAACTGACGAGCCTCTTGATGAAGGTGAAAGAGGAGTGAAAAAATTGCCTTAAAACTCAACGTTCAAAAAACTAAGATCATGGCATCTGGTCCCATCACTTCATGGCAAATAGATGTGGAAGCAATGGAAACAGTGGTTGACTTTATTTTGAGGGGCTCCAAAATTACTGCAGATGGTGCAGCAGGCATGAAATTAAAAGACTCTTGCTCCTTGGAAGAAAAGTTATAACCAACCTAGACAGCATAGTAAAAGGCAGAGACATTACTTTACCAACAAAGGTCCATCTAGTCAAAGCTATGCTTTTCCAGTGGTCATGTACAGATGTGAGAGTTGGACCATAAAGAAGGTTGAGTGTTGAAGAATTGATGCTTTTGAACTGTGGTGTTGGAAAAGACTCTTGAGAGTCCCTTGAACAGCAAGGAGATCAAACCAGTCAATCCTAAAGGAAATCAGTCCTGAATATTCATTGGAAGGAATGATGCTGAAGCTGAAGCTGAAGCTTCAAAACTTTGGCCACCTGATTCAAATAGCCAACTCATTGGAAAAGACCCTGATTCTGGGAAAGATTGAAGGCAGGAGGACAAGGGTCTACAGAGGATGAGATGGTTGGATGGCATCACTGACTCGATGGACATAGTTTGAGTAAGCTCCAGAAGATGGTGAAGGACAGGGAAGCCTGGCATGCTGCAGCCCATGGAGTCGTAAAGAGTTGGACACGACTGAGTGACTGGACAACAACAATATTAGGATAGCTATGCAAGGGACTCATGCAGTACATTCTGTTTGTTGTTTATTTATAAATAAATAAATCTGTATTTATTCTTTACTTTCGGCTCTGCTGGGTCTTTGTTGCTGCTCAGGCTTTTCTCTAGCTGTGGCGAGCAGGCGCTACTCTCTAGCTGCAATGCACAGGCTTCTTACTGCAGTGGCTTTTCTTGTTTCGGAGCATGGGCTCTAGGGCGTGAGAGCTTCAGTAGCTGAAGCACGTGGACTCAATGGCTGTGACTCCTGGACTCTAGAGCACAGGCTCAATAGTTGTGGCACATGGACTTAGTTGTTCCACAGCATACGGGATCTTCCTGGATCAGGGATCAAACATGTCTCCTTCATTGGCAGGCAGATTCTTTATCAGTGAGCCACTACCGAAGCCCCTGGTTCATTTCTGATAATGTAGTATGTGTCAGCAGATTTTTAGGATGCTTTATTTTATGCATTTAATCATTAACAAAGTTGATCACTATCAGGGCTAAAATATTATATAAATTTGGCCAATACAATTTTTCAAAATAGTAAGATTTTATAAATCCTTCTTTCCAACTTAAATCTTTCATTATATTTCCACATTTTATTGGTCTCTGAAGATTTTTTTAATTGTAGTAAAATACACATAGCATAAAATTTGTCATCTTAGCCATTATTCAGTGTACAGTTCAGTGAAATGATGTGAAATGAACTCGGTCAGTCATATCCGACTCTTTGAGACCCTGTAGACTGTAGCCTACCAGGCTTCTCCTGCCGTGGGATTCTCCAGGAAAGAATACTGGAGTGGGTTGCCATTTCTTTCTCCACAGGATCTTCCCGACCCAGGGATCGAACCGAGGTCTCCCACATTGTGGGCAGACGCTTTACCCTCCGAGCCACCAGGGAAGCCCGTACAGTTCAGTAGTGTTAAGTTATATTCACATTGTTGTGAAACCAATCTCCATTACTCTTTTCATATTGTAAAATTAAAATTTTATACCCATGAAACATCACCTCCCCATTCTCCCCTTTACCCAGCATCTAGCAACCACCATTCCACTTTCTGTCTCCATGAATTTGACTGTTGCACTGGTCATAACAAACACCCTCTTCTGACAACACAAGAGAAGACTCTATACATGGACATCACTAGATGGTCAACATCAAAATCAGATTGATTATATTCTTTGCAGCCAAAGATGGAGAAGCTCTATACAGTCAGCAAAAACAAGACCAGGAGCTGACTGTGGCTCAGACCATGAACTCCTTATTGCCAAATTCAGGCTTAAATTGAAGAAAGTAGGGAAAACCACTAGACCATTCAGGTATGAACTAAATCAAATCCCTTATGATTATACAGTGGAAGCAAAAAATAGATTTAAGGGACTAGATCTGATAGATAGA
The DNA here is from genome assembly GCF_055505025.1 of Bos grunniens. Taxonomy (NCBI): domain Eukaryota; kingdom Metazoa; phylum Chordata; class Mammalia; order Artiodactyla; family Bovidae; genus Bos; species Bos grunniens. The sequence goes on from NC_141192.1 coordinate 44,656,507, forward strand.
GTGCCTGATGAACTATGGACTGAGGTTCATAACATTGCACAGGAGACAGGGATCAAGACCATCCCCATGGAAAAGAAATGCAAAAAAGCAAAATACCTGTCTGGGGAGGCCTTAAAAACAGCTGTGAAAAGAAGAAAAGTGAAAAGCAAAGGAGAAAAGGAAAGATGTAAGCATCTGAATGCAGAGTTCCAAAGAATAGCAAGAAGAGATAAGAAAGCCTTCCTCAGCCATCAATGCAAAGAAATAGAGGAAAACAACAGAAAGGGAAAGACTAGAGATCTCTTCAAGAAAATCAGAGATACCAAAGGAACATTTTATGCAAAGATGGGCTCGATAAAGGACAGAAATGGTATGGACCTAACAGAAGCAGAAGTTATTAAGAAGAGATGGCAAGAATACACAGAAGAATTGTACAAAAAAGATCTTCTCGACCCAGATAATCATGATGGTGTGATCATTGACCTAGAGCCAGACATCCTGGAATGTGAAGTCAAGTGGGCCTTAGAAAGCATCACTACGAACAAAGCTAGTGGAGGTGATAGAATTCCAGTTGAGCTATTTCAAATCCTGAAAGATGATGCTGTGAAAGTCCTGTACTCAATATGCCAGCAAATTTGGAAAACTCAGCAGTGGCCACAGGACTGGAAAAGGTCAGTTTTCATTCCAATCCCAAAGAAAGGCAATGTCAAAGAATGCTCAAACTACTGCATAATTGCATTCATCTCACACTCTAGTAAAGTAATGCTCAAAATTCTCCAAGCCAGGCTTCAGCAATATGTGAACTGTGAACCTCCTAATGTTCAAGCTGGTTTTAGAAAAGGCAGAGGAACCAGAGATCAAATTGCCAACATCCGCTGGATCATGGAAAAAGCAAAAGAGTTCCAGAAAAACATCTATTTCTGCTTTATTGACTATGCCAAAGCCTTTGACTGTGTGGATCACAATAAACTGTGGGAAATTCTGAAAGAGATGGGAATACCAGACCACCTGATCTGCCTCTTGAAAAATTTGTATGCAGATCAGGAAGCAACAGTTAGAACTGGACATGGAACAACAGACTGGTTCCAAATAGGAAAAGAAGCACATCAAGGCTGTATATTGTCACCCTGCTTATTTAACTTATATGCAGAGTACATCATGAGAAACACTGGACTGGAAGAAACACAAGCTGGAATCAAGATTGCCGGGAGAAATATCAATAACCTCAGCTATGCAGATGACACCACCCTTATGGTAGAAAGTGAAGAGGAACTCAAAAGCCTCTTGATGAAAGTGAAAGAGGAGAGTGAAAAAGTTGGCTTAAAGCTCAGCATTCAGAAAACAAAGATCATGGCATCCGGTCCCATCACTTCATGGGAAATAGATGGGGAAACAGTGGAAACAGTGTCAGACTTTATTTTTCTGGGCTCCAAAATCACTGCAGATGGTGACTGCAGCCATGAAATTAAAAGACACTTACTCCTTGGAAGGAAAGTTATGACCAACCTAGATAGCATATTCAAAAGCAGAGACATTACTTTGCCAACAAAGGTTCGTCTAGTCAAGGCTGTGGTTTTTCCTGTGGTCATGTATGGACGTGAGAGTTGGACTGTGAAGAAGGCTGAGCACCGAAGAATTGATGCTTTTGAACTGTGGTGTTGAGAAGACTCTTGAGAATCCCTTGGACTGCAAGGAGATCCAACGAGTCCATTCTGAAGGAGATCAGCCCTGGGATTTCTTTGGAAGGAATGATGCTAAAGCTGAAACTCCAGTACTTTGGCCACCTCATGCGAAGAGTTGACTCATTGGAAAAGACTCTGCTGCTGGGAGGGATTGGGGGCAAGAGGAGAAGGGGACAACAGAGGAGGAGATGGCTGGATGGCATCACTGACTCGATGGATGTGAGTCTGAGTGAACTCCGGGAGTTGGTGATGGACAGGGAGGCCTGGCGTGCTGCAATTCATGGGGTCACAAAGAGTCGGACACGACTGAGCGACTAATCTGATCTGATGTACCTCATATAGGACTTCACTGGTGGCTCAGACAGTAAAGCGTCTGCCTACAATGTGGAGACCTGGGTTCGATCCCTGTGTCAGGAAGATCCCCTGGAGAAGGAAATGGCAACCCACTCTAGTACTCGTGCCTGGAGAATCCCATGGACGGAGGAGCCTGGTAGGCTACAGTCTACAGGGTCGCAAAGAGTCAGACACAACTGAGCGACTTCACTTTCACTTTCACTTTTCATGTATCTCATATACAGTATTTGTCCTCTTGTGACTGACTTGTTTTACTTACTACAATGTCCTCAAGTTTCATCCATGTTGTAGCCTGTGTCAGAACTTCCTTCCTTTTTAAGGCTGAATAATATTTGGCTCAGTGGTTTAAAAAAAAAAGAAGAAGCCAATGCAGGAATAACAGAAGATGTGGGTTCTATCCCTGGGTCAAAAAGATCCCTTGGAGGAGGAAATGGCAACACATCCAAAATCCTTGCCTGGATAATCCCATAGACAGAGGAGCCTGGCGGGCTATAGTCCATGGGGTCACAAAGAGTTGGACAGGACTGAGTGACTCAACACACATGCAATATTTCATTGCATGTGTATGTTACATTGGTTTATCTATTCGTCTGTGGATGGACACAGGTTGTTTCCATCTTTTGGGTATTTTGAGTAATTCTTCAATGGACATGCTTGTACAGATATCTGTTCAAGGCCTTGTTTTTCACAGTGACAATGCCATTTTACATTTTATTTTCCAACCAATAGTGCGTAAATGTTCTAATTTCTCCATTTTCTCACCAACATTTTCAAGAACCCAGAAAATTTTGGAGAAACCATGGGTTGTTTCCCATTGAACTGTCTTCCTGGTGTCATTGTCAGGAAGCCAGACATTTCCTGAGGATAAAAAAATAATGGCATCTCTTAACATATGTAACAGCAGCAAAAGAGAATAATGGGAAAAATATAAAACAAGAGGATAAATGATAGAAGATATTATGGATTTCAAGGAATATAGACCACAGTTAGGAGAAAGAGAGTAAAAGAAACCAAGCTTCCTGTGAATAAGAGCCTACAAGTCTTCCACAGGTCATAAGCAATAAGGACAGTAGAAACGAGGTAGGAGATAGATAGGCCCCTGGGCTGGACACCTGGTGTCTGTCAAGTGGGGCAAAATTGAAAGCTCTCTTTCCTAGAGACTCCAAGGACAAAATTAATGACAGGAGCTGAGCTCTGCTGGAGTAAAGAGATAAGATGACCACTCCTGATGTCAAGATCTACCTAACTAAAGAAAGACTCCTCAGGAGTCAAAAAGAAAAGGGCACCACCCCATAATAGGTGATATCAAGCCTCCCCCATACCTCTGTGCTGAAATCCATCTTAGAAAAAGATGCGCATGCAGATAAGGGAGGGTCCTAGGGCAGATCAGATGTGGGAAAAGAAGTGAGATAACTGGACAAAGGCAAAACTGTTCTATATAATGATTTAATCACCTGTTTATAGTGCTCTTCCTCAGGGAGGATACCCACACCCTTTCTCTTTAGGTGCATATTTCTGCCTTGCTTCTGTCTTAACTAAACAAACCCTTTCTCTGTGTGCTCTGCCATATGTTGTACTGTGTCTCTAATAGTAAACTTTGTACCCATCTCTACCGTTTTTGACTCTTTGAGAAATTAATTTTTCAAACAGGGCAAGAGTCAGGGAAACTGCTTCTAATTTCCAGTCCTCGGTGATCTAGTGGTCAGGATTCCTGGTTTTCCATCCAGGCTACTCAAGTTCAATTCCTAGCAGGGAACTAAGACTCTGCTTCAAGACCACTTGCTGCTATCTTCCCAAGATCAAAAACACCAACAGAAACATCTTGAGAGAAGTTAACAGACGGTGATCGAAGTTCATTTATTTACTGAGCTTGTTCTATGTGTCAGGCACTTTTGGAGACACTGGAGGTTAGACCATTGAACAAAATAGACAAGTCCCACCTTCATGGAGTTTTCATGATAGAGAAGGAAGCTGATGATTAAGGAAATACATAGCATTTTAGATGGCAAGTTCTATGGAGAGAATGACAGAGTAAAGGTAAAAGTAGTACATTGGCAGGACTGGTATGTGTTCCCATGTTATACAGAAAGACCAGAAATAGACCCTCTATTATAGTGACATTTGAATAGAGATCTGAAGGAACAGAGGGATTGAGAGGAGTGAACCATTCAGGTATCTGGGAGAAGAACTACCAGACAGAAGAAAGAGAATGAGAAAAACCACTAGGGTAGAAACAAGCCGAGGGATGTTGGAGGGACAGTAAGGAAACCCATGTGGCTTGAACGGACGGGAGAAGGGAAAGTGAGAGGAAACAATGTCAAGAGTAGCAGGGGACCAAATTGTGCAGGGACTTTGGGTCTTATTCTGAGAGAGCTGGCAAGCCCCAGAGGAGTTAGAATGAGGGATGGTGTGACCTAACTCCTGTTTTTTACATATCATTCTGTTGGAGTATTTGGCAAAAAGAGGAAACTGTCTAGGGCTGATTGCAAGCAGAGAAGCCAGTTAGAATGCAATTGACATAATCCAGGACAGATGGCAGTAGCTGGGATGAGGGTGGGAGTGATGGTTGTGGAGGAAGTTGTCAGGGTTTAGATATATTTTGAAGGTTAAGCTGTCAACATTTGGTGATGATTTGGACGTGGAGTGTGAGGGAAAGAGAGGGTTAAATGATGTCCGGACTTTGGCCTGAGCTACCTGTAGGTTTGGCTTGCCATTTGCTGAGAAGACCAAAGGAAGAGAGATTTGGTGAGAGGGACCGGGAGTTCAGGTTTGGACTTAGTCTTAGAAGCTGACTAGATGTGGAGTGGTTGAGGAGGTGGTTGTATGCAACAGCTGGCAGCTCAGGGAAAGTTGGGGTGAAAACGGCAGCCCCAGACATAGCCCAGTCACCTCTGACTGTGAATGTCACCACAGCCAAAGATTAGAGGCTGGAACATAATTCACATGTCTCACTTTTTTACGTTATAAGGTATTTGTAATGAGTTGCATAGATCTAAAACCTAACAGAATTAAGTAACAGTAATGTATATAACAATATATTTTCAAGCAATATCTTTTTTTTTTTCAAGTAATATCTTTCAGTAAAGACTACATCCTTCCCATGAGCCATATGTATTCATCTTGTCTCTTGTCTCCCTGTTAGAGCCCCCCATGTCGCCTCTCACCACCCAGAGCCTTGTGCCCCAACAATGACCCAGGAAACTCTGACTGCTCACCCTTCAGACCTTGGTTCCTGTATCCCTTTCCTCAGAAGCCTCAAGCCCTGAGCTCCAGCCATCCTACAAGTGTCAACCCTTCTTTCCAGGGGAGTTTTATATTTATTCTAGTGATCATGTGATTAACATCCCTCTTGCTCATTAGAGTGTAAACCTAGTATAAAATTTTATTCACAGTAGTTTCTCTGGGACCTAGCCTATATCTGGCACAGATACTCAATCATTGTTGCATCAGTGAGTAAAGAGAAAGAAAAACAGACAATAACATTTTACCTTAATCATTTGAGAAACCTGAGCAACGAGTGTGGTCACTAAGGTCCAAGTCCTCTAATTTAACATTAATAATCCCCTAAAAACCATGATAAAGTGAAAGGAAAAATTTAAATGTGTTTACATGTTATTTGTTGTTCAATCACCCAGTCACGTCTGACTCTGCCACGCCATGGACTACAGCATGCCAGGCCTCCCTGTCACTCACCATCTTTTGGAGTTTGCACAAGTTCGTGTTCATTGCATTGGTGATGCCATCCAGTCATCTCATCCTCTGACGCCCTCTTCTCCTTCTGCCCTCAATCTTTCCCAGTACCAGGGACTTTTCCAATGAGCCATCTTTTCGAATCAGATGACCAAAATACTGGAGCTTCAGCTTCAGCCTCGGTCCTTCCAGTGAATATTCAGGGTTGATCTCCCTTCAGATTGACTGGTTTGATCTCCTTGCTGTCCAAGAGACTTTCAGGAGTCTTCTCCAGCACCAAAGTTTGAAGGCATCCTATAAGAGGATCCTATTTCCCAAAGAGCTAAAAAAAATTATAAAATTGCTCCTCACACCTTTGCATTTCATATTTGATGACATTTTCATCATTCTTTAAACATTCCTAAATTTTGTACTTTTTCTTTGACAATTTTTTAAAGAAATTGAACACATTCTCAACTGGCTTAATTGTAAATACCAGTCAACTGAGGTTAAAGTTTCACTGTCAGCATACCTGATGGTTTGTATCATTGTTTTAATCAAATTAAGTTTATAAGATCTATACTTTTATCACTATTATTGGCATTGTCATTTTCCTTTCATTTTTATAAAATAACAAGGGACAAATGTACTAAAATACTTAAATGCATACACTATTGTACAGATGGAAATGGTGACAGTAAAACAGAGTGGGAAGTTCAAGCAGTCCATCTTTCCACTTAAACAATGATCCAAATGGCCACAACTGTCTGGAGTAACAATTTTTGAACCCTATCATCTAGTTAAACACTTGTAGTATCCAGGGGAGACCTTGATAAAGAGGATAGCATGTTTCAATGAATTTCAGCCTATTGTATATTAGATTACCAGTCACCAGTGCCTAACCCTGTGACAGGCATCTGTGGGGATAATTGCCAGCACTCCTGGTGTGGCTTCCTAGAACCAGGCTGGACATAGGACCTTCTCTTCCAAATGTCAAGACTGTGTATTCTGATTGCTGGTTGCTGCTTTTGGTCACTGAGGGACCAGCAGTCACTGTTTCAGCTCCCATGGGCTGCAGTGGCTTCCCAAGAACTTAAAGAGACTCTCCTTTTTGGAGTCAAACATTTAAATAAATCTTTGTCAAGACATTGACTGCAGAGAAAATGGAATAGAAACTTCAACAACAATACACAACAAGGAATACACACTTTGCAAAAATAGTCTGGAAAAGTCACAAAAGATGGCTCCAACTCTCAAAAAGCAACTCCTGAGGACTTCCAGAACCACCATAATATCTGAAATGTCCAGCTTCTCAATAAAAAATTATAAAACTTACAAATAAATAGGAAAACATAGCCCATTCATGGGAAAGAAGCTTTTGAACTGTGGTATTGGAGGAGATTCTTGAGAGTCCCTTGGACTGCAAAGAGATCCAACAAGTCCATCCTAAAGGAAATCAGTTCTAAATATTCATTGGAAGGACTGATAGTGAAGCTGAAACTCCAATACTTTGGCCACCTGTGGGAAGAACTGACTCATCTGAAAAGACCCTGATGCTGGGAAAGATTGGAGGCAGGAGAAGAAGGTGATGACAGAGGATGAAATGGTTGAATGGTATTACTGATTCGATGGACATGAGTTTGAGTAAGCTCTGGGAGTTAGTGATGGACAGGGAAGCCTGGCGTACTGCACTTCATGGGGTTGCAGGGAGTCGGACATGACTGAGCAACTGAACTGAACTGACTGATCCCTAGGGAAGCCTAGACATTGAAATTATTACTCACAATGTTAAATCAACTGTCTCAAATATGTTCTGTGAGCTAAAAGAAATCATGGACAACAAACAAAAGGAAATCAGGGGGACAATATATGAACAAAATAAGAATGTTAATCAAAATATTGATATTATAAAAAGAAACTGAGCACATTGTGGTGCTAAAAAGTACAATAACTAAAATAAAAACTTTACCAGAGGAGTTCAATAGCAAGTTGAGTAAGTGGAAGAAAGGATCAGTGAATTTAAAGAGAAAAACATTGAAATTATCCTGTCTTTGGTGCAGGAAGAAAAAAGAATGAGGAAAATGACCAGAGGCTGAGGGAGCTATAGAACACCATCAAATGCACCAATGTTCAGATTATCAGACTTCCACAGGGGAAGAAAGAAATGAACAGAAAAATAATTTGAGAAAAAATAGTCCCAAGCTACCCAAATCTGAGGGAAGATATGAATATACACATTCAAGAATCTCAGGTTTCCAATCTCAGAACTCCAATAAGGATTAAATTCTAAAGAAATCCACATAGAATTAAAAAATAAATAAATAAAATAAAATTTCAATCAAAAAAAAAAAAGATACTTAAGCCCCCCCAAAAAAGAAAGAAATCCACATAGAAACACATTAGAGCCAAATTGTTAAAACACAAAAACAAACAGAGAATCTTGAAAGTAGCAAGAAAAAAAATGACTCATTATGGCCAAGCAATCTTCAATGAAATAAATAGTTAATTTCTTCTCAATAACCATAAAAGCCAGAAGACAGTAGGACTTCTATCAACCTAAAAGTCTATACCTAGAAAAACTATCTTTCAAGAATGAGGGAGAAATTAACATATTTCTAGATAAACAAATGCTGAGAGTTAATCACCAGTAGACCTGCTTTGTAAGAAATGCAAAAGAGAATTCTTCAGACTGAAATTAAAAGCCACTACAGAATGGCTTCAGTCAGTAAAGAGTCTGCCTGCAGTTCAGAAAGCCTGTGTTCAATCCTTGGATTGAGAAGATCCCCTGGAGAATGAAATGGCAACCCCCTTCAGTTCTTGCCTGGAAAATCTCATGGACAGAAGAGTCTGGTGGGCTACATCCATGGGGATCTCAAGACTCGGACACAACTTAGTGACTAAACCACCACCAAGGATGTCATCAAGAGAGTGATAATATAGTGCACAGAATGAGAGAAAATATTTGCAAAAAAAAAAACAACTACAAATCATATATCTGATACACAGTTAAAATACAGAATATATAAAGAACCTCTAAAACTCAACAACAAAAAAATCAAACAGCCCAAATCAAAAATGGACAAAGGATTTGATGGACATTTCTCCAAAGAAGATATACAAATGGAAACAAATACATGAAAAGATGTAAATAACCTTAGTCTTTAGAGAAATACAAATCAAAAAACTGCAATGAGATACCACTTCATATCCACTAGCATGATTATTATGAAAAATTAGAAAATAAAAAGTGTTGGTGAGGATGTGAAGAAGTTGGAACACTTAGACACTGCTGGTGAGAACATACAATGTTATAGTTGCTGCATCACACCACTTAGTGGTTACCTCAAAAAGGTAAACATAGAATTACCATAAGATCCATCAATTTAATTCTAAGTATATGCCCAAAGAATTGAAAGCAAGTATTCAAAACAGATACTTTTATACTCATGTTTACAGCAGCATTGTTCACAATATACCAAAAGGTACAAAGAGTTCAAACATCCATCAGCAGATGGATGGATAAAGAATTTGTGGTTGGGGGTGGAGGGAAGAAGGAGAGGGTAGGACAAATGGAGAGAATAACATAGAAACATATACACTGTCATGTATAATATAGCCAGTGGGAATTTGCTGTGTGACTCAGGAAACTCAAACTCAGGCTCTGTAACCACCTAGAGGGGTGGGATGGGGTGGGATGGGGTGGGAGGTAGAACAGGGACGGGACATATGTGTACCTTTGACTGATTCATGTTGACGTGTGGCAGAAACCAACACAGTATTGTAAAGCAATCATCCTTCAATTAAAGATAAATAATTTTTTTAAAAAAGAAACCATACAACAGAATACTATTTAGGCCTAAAAAAAAAGAAATCCTGACACATCCTAGAACATGGATGACCTTGAAGACATTATGCTACATAAAATAACCCAGACACAAAACAATAAATATGGTAATAAGTCCACTTATTTGAGGTATATAGAATAGGTAAACTCATGAGACAGAAAGTAGAAGTAACTTGAGGCTGCTCAGTGTGGTAGTGGAGAGGTATTTTTGAATGCATACAGAGTTTCTATTTAGGATAATGAAAATTATCTGGAATTGAATAGTGGTGGTGCTTACACAACAGTGTGAATGTATTTAATGCCATTGAATTGTTCACTTAAGATGGTTAAAAAAGGAAATTTTTTTGTATTTTGTCACAATATAAAAATAATAAAATAAAATAGGGCTTCCCTGGTGTGCGGTGGTTCAGTGGTTAAGAGTCTGCCTGCCAGTGCAGGGGACACAGATTCAATCCCTGGTCTGGGAGGATCACAGATGCCATGAGGCCACTAGGTCTGAGCACCACAACTGCTGAGTCCTGAGTACCCTAGAGCTTGTGCACCAGAACAAGAAAAGCCACCCCAGGGGGAAGACTGCATGCCGCAACTAAAGGGTAGCTCCTACCCACTGCAGCCAGAGGAAGCCCTTGTGCAGCAACAAAGGCCCAGTGCAGCCAAAAATAAATTAAATCAATAATAATGTAAAATAAAATAAAAAGATCAACCCAGGTACACCGTCCACATTTGTCATTTTATCACCAGCGCCTGACTCACTGCAGACACTCAAAAAGTATTTGTCGAATGCATGCATGAATGAATGAATGTTAGCAAGAAGCAGTTCTCAAACTGTGTGATATCAGAGTATCTCTGTGTCAGAATCCTTGGAGGCCTTGTCAGCGCATAAATTGCTGGGCACAGATCAGGGATGAAACCTGAGAATTTGCATTTCTGACAAGTTTCCAAGGTAACACTGATGCTGCCAGTCTGGGACCACACATTGAGAACTCCTGATTTACGAGAATAATCACCACTGTTGAAGAACAAGGCCCCTGCTCAGATATGAAGTAAATAAGTAAAGCCTTAGATTCCTCTCAAAATCCTAGTCTGGGGAGCCCAAAACATGACTGAATCTCTTATCACCCTAAGTGGAGGATACAGAAAGCCAGATTTAATAAGATTGAAAGAGAAAGTAATAAAGCTTTTTGTGTATGTGACTATTAAATTTTTACTCAATAAAGCAGGTAAAGAAACCAGTTCCTGAAGGAAGTTAGTCCTCAATGAGACCCATAAAGGCAAAACCAGAAACGGATTGAAATTCTGAGTCTGCTGCTCACTAGTTGGGTAACTTAGGGTGGAATATCCCTAAGTTGCTCTCTGAACTTCAAATACTATACCTTAAAATAGAGATGGGCTTCCCTGGTGGCTCAGGTTAGTTCAGTTCAGTCACTCAGTCATGTCCGACTCTTTGTGACCCCATGGACTTCAGCAAACCAGGCTTCCCTGTTCATCACCAACTCCCGGAGCTTGCTCAAACTCATCCATCAAGTTGATAATGCCATCCAATCATCTCATCCTTTGTCATCCCCTTCTCCTCCTACCTTCAATCTTTCCCAGCATCAGAGTCTTTTCTTTTAAAAAAAATTAATTTATTTTAATTGGAGGCTAATTACTTTGCAATGTTGTGGTGGTTTTTGCCATACTTTGACATGAATCAGCCACAGGTGTACATGTGTTCCCCATCCCTCTGGGCTGTCCCAGTGCTTTGAGTGCCCTGTTTCATGCATCAAACTTGGACTGGTGATCTATTTCACATATGGCAATATACATGTTTCAGTGCTATTCTCTCAAATCATCCCACCCTCTCCTTCTCCCACAGAGTCCAAAAGTCTGTTTTACATCTGTATCTCTTTTGCTGTCTCGCATATAGGGTCATTGATACCATCTTTCTAAATTCCATATATATGCATTAATATGGTGCTTTCCTTTATGGCTTACTTCACTCTGTATAATAGGCTTGAGTTTCATTCACCTCCTTAGAATTGATTCAAATGCATTCTTTTTAGTAGCTGAGTAGTATCCCATTGTGTATATGTACCACAACTTTCTTTTCTAATGATTCGGCTCTTCAAATCAGGTGGGCAAAGTATTGGAGCTTCAGCTTCAGCATCAGTCCTTCCAATGAATATTCAGGACTGATTTACTTTAAGATTGACTGGTTTGATCTCCTTGCAGTCCCAGGGACTCTTAAAAGTCTTCTCCAACACAGTTCAAAAGCGTCAATTCTTCAATGCTCAGCTTTCTTTATACTCCAACTCTCACATCCATACATGACTACTGGAAAAACCACAGCTTTGACTAGATGGACTTTTGTCAGCAAAGTAATGTCTCTGCTTTTTAATATGCTGTCTAGGTTGGTCATAGCTTTTCTTCCAAGGAGCAAGTGTCTTTTAATTTCATGGCTGCAGTCACCATCTGTATTGATATTGGAACCCAAAAAAATAAAATTTGTCACTGTTTCCATTGTTTCCACATCTATTTGCCATTAAGTGATAGGACCGGATGCCATGATCTTAATTTTTTGACTACTGAGTTTTAAGCCAGCTTTGTCAGTCTGCTGTTTCACTTTCATCAAGAGGTTCTTCAGTTCCTCTTCACTTTCTGCCATAAGGGTGGTGTCATCTACATATCTGAGGTTATTGATATTTCTCCCAGAAATCTTGATTCCAGGTTGTGTTTCATCCAGCTGAACATTTTGCATGATGTACTCTGCATATAATCTAAATAAGCAGGGTGACAATATACAGCCTTGATGCACTCCTTTCCCAATTTGGAACTAGTCTGTTGTTCCATGTCTAGTTCTAACTGTTGCTTCTTGACCTGCATACAGATTTCTCAAGAGACAGGTAAGGTGGTCTGGTATTCCCATCTCTTGAAAAATTTTCCAGTTTGTGGTTATCCACACAATCAAAGGCTCTAGCATAGTCAATAAAGCAGAAGTAGATGTTTTTCTGGAACTCTCTGGCCTTTTAGATGATCCAGCAGATGTTGGCAATTTGACCTCTGGGTCCTCTGCCTTTTCTAAACCGGGCTTGAACATCTGGAAGTTCATGGTTCATGTACTGTTGAAGCCTGGCTTGGAGAATTTTGAGCATTACTTCGCTAGCGTGTGAGATGAGTGCAACTGTGAGGTAGTTTGAACTTTCTTTGGCATTGCCTTTCTTTGGGATTGGAATGAAAACTGACCTTTTCCAGCTGAGTTTTCCAAATTTGCTGACATATTGAGTGCAGCACTTTCACAGCATCATCTTTGAGGATTTGAAACAGCTCAGCTGGAATTACATCACCTCCACTAGCTTTATTCATAGTGTTGCTTCCTAAGGCCAACTTGACTTGGCATTCCAGGATGTCTGGCTCTAGGTGAGTGATAACACCATCATGGTTATTAAGATCTTTTCTGTATAGTTCCGTGTATTCTTGCCACCTTTTCTTAATATCTTCTGCTTCTGTTAGGTCCATACCATTTCTGTCCTGTATTGAGCCCATCTTTGCATGAAATGTTCCCTTGGTATCTTTAATTTTCTTGAAGAGATAGCAGTCTTTTCCATTCTATTGTTTTCCTCTATTTCTTTGCATTGATCGCTGAAGAAGGCTTTCTTATTTCTCCTTGCTATTCTTTGCAACTCTGCATTCAGATGGGTATATCTTTCCTTTTTCCTTTTCCTTTAGCTTCTCTTCTTTTCTCAGCTATATGTAAGGCCTCCTCTAACAATTTTGCATTTTTTTTCCTTGGGGATGGTCATGATCACTGCGTTCTGTAAAATGTCACAAACCTCTGTCCATAGCTTTTCAGGCACTCTGTCTATCAGATCTAATCCCTTGAATCTATTTGTCACTTCTACTGTATAATCATAAGGGATTTGATTTAGCTTATACCTAAATGTGCTAGTAATTTCCCCTACTTTCTTCAATTTACATCTGAATTTTGCAATAAGGAGTTCATGATCTGAACCACAGTCAGCTCCTGGTCTTGTTTTTTGATGACTGTATAAAGCTTCTGGTGGTTCTGACAGTAAAGATATGCATGCAGTGTGGGAGACCTAGGTTTCGTCCCAGGGTTGGGAAGATCCCCTGGAGAAGCTCATGGCCATTCCAGTTTTCTTGCCTGGATTATCCCCATGGACAGAGGAGCCTAGTGGGCTGAAGTACATGGGGTCACAAAGAGTTGGATATGACTGAGCAACTAAGCACAGCACAAAATAGAGATGGTAACAGAAAACTGATGGGGTTATCATAAGCTTTAGAAGAAAAAGAGCAAAATTAAAATATAGGCAATGCTCTCTTACCCAACTGCTACTTGTTGGGAAGCCCAGTACAAAATAGCCGGTTGGAGGAAGTCCTTGGGAAAATGGCGAAGGGCCAGAAATACCCCGGCTTGGTGTGCTTGGGCAGAATAACATCTCCTGCCTTTGGTTATGCCCGGTGCCAAGATTTAATAATAAGTATTAAGGATGTTGCTTGAGAGAACAGGTTATGGGATAAGCACATGGGTCACTTAGAACGTGCTGTCCTTGAAATATTTTTACTGATTAGGTGTTAACCCTGTACGCGCTCTGCTGGCTATATACTCTAAGCTCTTTGTTCCTACTTCTATAAAAAGGCTTGACTGCAGAAATAAACTTGTCAGTCCTTGCAAGAGACTGTCTGAGTGTCCTTCTTTCAGGTTCGTCGCTTCCAAGTCCCGGGGAGAAAAGTCCCCAACAAGTGGTGCCATGAACAGGGACTTGAAAAGAAGGCTGAACAAAGCAACGAGCCCCTGCAGAAAGAGGTAAGCAGGATGGGACAACATAGCAGTAAAATTCCTTTCATTTCTACAATACATCATTTTTTGAAACAAAACAGTGTTAATGTTTCAAGAGATCAGTTGAACGACTGCTATCATATTTTACTGGAACAATTCATGGTTCCCAGAAGAGGGAACACTCAATCTAGACATATAGAAAAGGGTTAAAAATAATGTTTTGCGAGCATATTGGCAAGGGTTACATGGTCACTCATACGGGCTATCATAGAACAAATTGAAGGGCATAATGTTAATTTAGAAGTAAAAAACTATTCAATCTTTACATGAATATGAGCATAAGGAACAAGATATGCAAGGTGCTTTGAAATATAAGAATGTTATGCTCAATCAGACACAGTCCTTAAAAAAACAACTTAGAGACATATATACAGGATGTGTCAAAACTGAAGCCACTTAGAATGGAGGTCATTTCATTCAATGGACAGCCCAAATCTGAGGTTTTTCCTTCTGCTCCGCCTGTAACAGCAATTGCTAACTTTGCTCGTACTAATCATTTCACTCCTCCTCAGGAGATGCCTGCTTGCACTCTCGCTTTCCCAATGCAATTTAATCAACGTGCCCAAGACCAAAATACTTGGGCTAATCTAGATTTTGGCATGTTTTCTAGCTTTAAGAAAGCATGCACTCTGTATGAACCTACTTCTCCTTATTGTATAGAATTTCTTGGAGGATGGGCTGACCATTGGATGCCATATGATTTTTTTCAAATAGCAAAGACAATTCAAAATCCTCAACAATTACTTCAATGGCAAATATGGGTTAATGATGAGGCCCAACAAATGCTGATTGACCAGCAATCTCATGGTAACCCTGCCAATTTAACCTATGTGTACTCACTGGAACAAGAGCCATGGCCGATATGATTGTGCAATTAGCTAATATTACCCCTCAGATGTTACATTTCATTAAAGAAACTGCCTGCAGGGCATAAGCAAAGGTTGATAGCAATAACTCTGATGGTTCATTTGTTAAGATTATTCAAGGACATGAAGAGTAATATTCTCAATTTATAGGAAAATTAAAGGATGCAATTGAGAAATCTATTAAGGATGTGACTTTACAAAATATTCTTTTAAAACAACTTGCTTTTGAAAATGTTAATGAGGAATGTCAATCCATGCTTAGACCAATTCAAGAGACTAGCTCTCTTATGGAATATTTGAAAGCTTATAAGGATACCAGATCTAATTTCCATAGAGCAAAATTGGCAACATTAGAACACATGTATACCTGTGGCGGAATCATTTTGATATTTGGCAAAACTAATACAATTATGTAAAGTTTAAAAATAAAATAAAATTAGAAAAAAAAAAGAAAGAAACCTTTAATGTACAGAAAGCTACTAATGCCAAATGTTTTAACTGTGGGAAGCCCAGCCATATGAAAAAACAATGTCACATGCCAACACAGGCCAGAAAAAATAATACTACTTCTAATAAGAAGAGACCCCCAGGAGTATGTCCAAGATGTAAAAAGGGGTTCCATTGGCTGAATGAATGTCATTCTAAATTTGATAAGGATGGAAACACTTTGAACCCCGGTGCACAACAAAAACAACAGGGAAACTGATAAAGGGGTCATCCTCTAGCCCCACTACAAAAGGAGGACCTAGCGTTATGATGCTACAAGCAGCTACATCTAAGAGTGCTTGCATTGATATACCTAGTCCTTATGATATGGAACTAATAGAATTATACAACCCCCACAAAATTCCCACTGGATATTATGGCCCGATTCCACCCGGGACAGTGGGACTGATTTTGGGACGTAGTAGCTGCACAATGAGAGGTTTAGTGGTATTGACCGGTGTTGTGGATGAAGATTATGAAGGGGAAATAAATGTTATGGTAAATGTTGTGAAAATGGGAAATATATACTTACAAATAGGAGAACATTTTGCACAATTATTACTTTTGCCATATGTCAAACCAATGAAGGCATCTGATAAAGTTTGGCAGGGAGGTTTTGGCAGTACCAACCTTACTGCTGCACTATCCACCTTATTAAGGAACATCAGAAACCCATACTTACTTTACGCATACGGGAAAAAATTTTCACAGGCATATTAGATACCGGAGCTAACATTTCAATCATTAGAGCTGCAGAATGGCCCCTTGATTGGGGTAAGAGTATGGCTCCTTCTAGACTATTAGGAGTGAGTAAAACTGATGCCACACAAACTTTTGTCAGTGCATCCTATTTACAAGTGTATGGCCCTGATCAAATTGTAGCTTATCTTAAACCATATATTACTAATATCCCTATCAGTTTATGGGGATGGGATTTTCTTGAACAAACGAAAGCCACAATTTCTTTAAATGAAACTTCTTAATGGGGGCCATTGAGTTAACACTGCTGCCTTTCGATTGGGAATCTGATACGCCAATATGGACACCTCAATGGCCCCTAACTAAAGAAAAATTGGCAACTCTTACACAATTAGTTGGAGACGGAAATGGCAACCCACTCCAGTGTTCTTGCCTGGAGAATCCCAGGGATGGGGGAGCCTGGTGGGCTGCCGTCTGTGGGGTCACACAGAGTCGGACACTACTGAAGCGACTTAGCAGCACACAATTAGTAAATGAACAATTACAAAAAGCTCATATAGAACCTTCATTTTCCCCATGGAATTCCCCTGTTTTTGTAATAAAAAAGAAATCAGGAAAATAGCGAATGTTGATAGATTTAAGAAATGTTAATAATACCATGTTACCTATGGGGCCCTTACAACCCAGATTGCCCTCCCCTTCTATGGTACCAAAAGGATGGTCTATAGTTATTATTGACTTAAAAGACTGCTTTTTTACTATACCTTTGCACCCTAAAGATAGAAAACGTTTTGCCTTTTCAGTTCCGTCTATAAATCCTGTTCATGGCTCCTGTTAAAAGATTTCAATGGAAGGTGCTACCTCAGGAAATGATGAACTCTCCTACCATTTGCCAATATCTCATATCTGTTTTATTACAACCCATTAGAGATAAGTATCCTACTGCATTTATAATTCGTTACATGGATGATATACTTCTTTCTATGGAACCTGAACTCTATTTGCAACAGTTATATAATGAAGTTACTACTACTCTTCAAAATCATGGCCTGCTTGTTGCGCCAGATAAAATTCAGTGGAAAGCACCCTTTAATTATTTAGGACATGTTATGGAAGAATCTAAAATCAAACTTCAAAAACTCAAATTTCTGTGCAGTCTCTATGCACGCTGAATGATTTTCAAAAATTGCTAGGAGATATTAATTGGCTGCGGCCATCTGTTGGCATCCCCACCTATGCCTTACAAAATCTATTTAAAATTTTAAAGGGATCCCCTGACCCTAATAGCCCTAGGCAGCTAACAAAAGAGGCCAAAGAAGAACTGGCCTTAGTGGAGAAACGCATTCAACAATCTTCTTCAACTCGGCTAGATTATGATCAACCAGTTTCTTTATATATATTCCCCACTGAACATTCGCCCACTGCAATTTTAGTTCAGCATAGCCCAATAGAATGGGTATATTTACACACTAAACAGTCTAAAAAAATTGTATCATATATTGAGAAAATAGGGCACTTAATTGTGTCAGGAAGAAGCTGTATACAAACTTTGACTGGATTTGATCCATATGCAATACACGTTCCCTTGACAAAAAAGGAATTACAAATTGCCTTACAGTATAACTTGACCATGCAAATGGCATTAAGTGATTTTCAAAATGTTATCTCATTTCATTTGCCGAAAGGAAAATTATGGGACTTTCTACAATGTACTAAATTCATTGTAACTAATATCATTGCATCCCAGCCTATTTCCAATGCACCCACCTATTTCATTGATGGCAACAAGAAAGGCATAGCAGGGATTGTCGGCCCTGATATCAAAGAGAAATTACCCACTACCTATTCTTCAGTACAAAGAGTTGAGTTGTATGCTTTATATGCTCTTTTGTCGCTTCAACCATTATCCTTCAACGTATATACTGATTCCAAATACCTTGCTTCCCTTTTTCCTGATTTTGTTACCGCCTTTTTATACAACCTAGATGAAGAATTATATACTCTCTTTTCACAGACTCGAGCTTTAATTCGCTCACGTATGGAACCTTCCTTTATTGCACATATACGTGCTCATTCAGGTTTACCTGGCCCTCTAATTGCAGGAAATGATGCCCTTGACAGGCTCATACCTCCCATTTTTACGTCTGCCAGTGACGAACATGCTAATCTTCATACCAATGCTAACAGATTGCACTCTAAATACCATATTCTTCTCACTGAAGCGTGGCATATTAATGAAACCTGTGATGTCTGCGTCCCTCTGCACTTACGAACTACGATTTCAGGAGTTAATCCCCAGGGGGAAACAGCCTAACTCCCTTTGGCAATCCTGTTTCACTCACTGCTCCTTAGGAAAGTTTTCCTTGCTTTTTGTCTCAGTTGATACATTTTCAGGCTTTATCTAGGCAGTACCTGTCTCTTCAGAATCCAGTAAATACGCCATTTCCACACTCTTACTCACCTTCCCCGTTATGGGGATTCCTTCTGTCTTGAAAACAGACAATGGACCTGCATTCACCTCGCATTCGTTTCGTTCATTTTTATCAGAATGGAACATAACACACATTACAGGAATACCCTATATCCTCAGGGTCAAGCCATTATTGAAAGAGCCCATCGCACCCTAAAAACTCATTTATTAAAACAGAAAGGGGGAATATGGAAGAGGAGATACACTTCTTATCCCATGAACCCTCAATTACTATTACCTTTAACTCTTTATTCCCTGAATTTTTTAAACTTAACAAAAAATAATTCTAATACTCGTGCAAATAGACATTTTGCAGAAGACAAAAACAGCAAATTAGAAATCAATACACCAATATGGTATAAGCAATTTAATCAGTGGCTTCCAGGAATCTTATGACTCCTAGGCAAGGGTTATGGTCTTGTCATTGCAGATGGAGAGGAAATCTGGGTTCCCCTTCGCCATGTCTGTTACCGAGAGGGGCCCCAAGACCGGACTCCCTCGGGAAGTGACGAAGTTGACGAAAAGGGTCTCGTCAATGACCTTGGAGGAGCCAATGAGGAAACGCCATCGTCTGAATCCTTACCTGACATGGACTAAAGTGAAAAACATGACTCGTCAGGCTGAGCAGACACTGAAGAGTACTGGAACTCCTATGACTCCAGATAAGCTGTTTCTGGCAATGTTAGCTGTTCTTTCCTGTTCCTCTGGGGTAAGTGCAAAATATGTTTATTGGGCATACATACCCAACCCACCACTTCTCTCCATAGTGGATTGGGTAGATAAAGCCTCTATGATCTTTACTAATGACAGCATGCATTTTCCAAGTCCCTGGTCCAAAAAGAGACCAATTCATGAAAAAGGTGAGGGAAAGCCAATCAACATTTCCATGGGATTCAAAACCTTGCCTATCTGTTTCGGATCTCATCCCCTTTGCGTGACTATCTTCCCACAGTGGTGGGCATACTCTGCCAACAATGGGACTGCTTTGCATCTGGGAATGTTTACTACGGTATCTTTCTTACTTAATGGCTCCGAGCGACATTATCCAGGCCAGATAGCCAACTATTCGAACTCGCTTTTTCAACCAGAGGAACCTTCATGTCATACTGTATCTTGGAGAAGAAAACAGGAGATACAACCGTTACATTGGTCTGATTGTCGAGGCCAATTTGGGAAAGTTTCTATAATTCAGCAAAATCATTCTAATCATACATTTAAATTTGTTGACTGGGGACCTCACGGGTTGTTTGTAAACTGTTCTGAAGAGCAGGAAGAACATCATAACTGCTCCTGGTTTAATAGATCAAGCATTGGAGGCTTTCATAAATCTAAGACAAGTTTCTGGACTGATAAAGACATATTGCTGAATTGGTATAATGGGGGCTTATCACCCCCATGACCCAGGATTGTCATCCCCTTTGTGGGGCTAAAGCAATGGCAAATTTGGAAAATTCCAGCAGCCTTAGAGCACTTTGCTAGTGTTTACGGGACTGTGGGTATGTTTCGTCCTTCTAATTATACCTTCCTATACAATAGTACTGGCTATATTCAATCATGTGTTCACCTTCCGTATTTGTTTATTGTAGGGCATTTTGATATTGACTTATCGACTAAGATTGTCAGTTGTACTGCATGTGCATTGTATAAATGCCTTAATCACATCATTTCATATCACAATGCTAGCATTGTGCTAGTTAAACAAAGATCTGAGTTATGGCTTCCTGTAAACTTAACTGAGCCTTGGACTGATTCTGTATTTCTTTCTGTATTGTTGAAAACTGGACTTAGGTGATCTAAGCGCATCATTGGGTAGATTATTGCAGGCATCTTAAGCCTTATCTCTATTGTGACTGTAGGAACTTTTCTGGTATGGCTTTACATAATTCTATACAAAGTCATGATTTTATCACTGCTTGGCACAAAGACTCTCATGATCTTTGGACTCGACAAGCTCAAATAGATCAGCAATTACAAACATGAATTAATGAGTTACAAACTGTGGTTATCCACTTAGGAGATCAAGTGCAGCAACTGACTTTCCAAACACGTATACATTGTCACTGGAATTTTACTTCTTTTTGTCTGACTCACATGCCCTATAATAGCACTGAATATCCTTGGGATAAAGTTAAAGCGCATTTGCAGGATCTCACAGACAACTCGAGTTTAGACATCACTTTGTTGAAACAACAAGTTGCTAATTTTCAAATTAAGGTACCTAAGGAATTGTACAGCACTCAATTTTACGATACTTTAACCAAAACCCTATCGTCTCTAGACCCTAGAGCTTGGTTTTCAGGAAGCAACATTTTTATATATGTATTAATCACCCTGCTTTTTCTGTCATTGCTTATAGGATATAGATGTCTCTACTCAAGACTCCATGCCTCCCACAATGGAGTCCAACTAGCAGCTGCCATGCTTAAATTAAAAACAAAAGGAGGATATGTTGGGAAGCCCAGTACAAATAGCCAGTTGGAGGAAGTCCTTGGGAAAATGGCAAAGGGCCAGAAATACCCCAGCTTGGTGTGCTTGGGCAGAAAAACATCTCCTGCCTTTGGTTATGCCTGGCGCCGAGATTTAATAATAAATATTAAGGATGTTGCTTGAGAAAACGGGTTATGGGATAAGCACATGGGTCACTTAGAACGCGCTGTCCTTGAAATATTTTTACTGATTAGGTGTTAACCCTGTACGCGCTCTGCTGGCTGTATGCTCTAAGCTCTTTGTTCCTACTTCTATAAAAAGGCTTGACTGCAGAAATAAACTTGTCAGTCCTTGCAAGAGACTGTCCGAGTGTCCTTCTTTCAGGTTCATTGCTTCCAAGTCCCAGGGAGAAAATCCCCAACACTACTCAACCAACTTGCCAATTTAATTTCTCCATCTTCCTGACCTAGGCCTGCTGCAGGTTCATGGCCAGCATAGTCTTGCCTGTCCTTCCCATGGAATCAGCCTTCTGTATCCACAGATGCAGACACTTGGATGTGGAGAGCTGTCTATACTCCACTATTTTATATTGTATAAGGGACTTGAACATCTATGGCTTTTGGTACCCATGGGAGTCCTGGAACCAATCCCCATGGATAACATGGATTGATACTGTACTTTTGCTACCACCAGCAGAGTCAGAGGCATTACAAATCAGGTGTGTCTGTTATCAAACCTGTGTGCTGGCTATACTTACCAATGTAATTATGTAATTTAACTCAATATTACTTAAATCCATGAAATATGAGTGCAAAAAGAAAGAACACTATTGTTTCTATGAAAGACAACTTGAATGCTTTGGAAAGTCTCCTAAAGGCAAGTTGTTAAATAAATTACTATCAGACTTCATAAACGTGAGACATCTGTGAAAGCGTGGGAAAACAGTTAAAATCTATAAAGATGCTTTGCTTCATTGGTCCACATACCTTTAAGTCCTTGCTCCACTTAAGAGGATCTCAAACTGGAAATCTTAGCAGATAGATCACAGAAGTGGTTTATGCAAGAATAACATATGGAACACCAGTCAGCTTCTGTCCTCAAAGGAAGAGTTTCAGCCTTGTATCAATAGATCATCCTGCAAAATGAACAGAATCATGTTTTAAAGTAAAATGTTTAAAGTCTGAAGAAATCACTCTGTATGCTTCCCCACTTCAACTTTCACAGCCCACAGCACCAATCCGACCACACTGGGTAAGAAGTGTTCACAGTACTTGGTGCTGCTGAAATGTTACTTCTTCTCCCACCACTACCCCTGCCACCTTGAGAGTTCCATTTGGTTTCACACCCAAATGTCATTCCTGTTAACATTTCATTGGTAAATACACACTGTTGAAGTGTGCTATTTACAGAGACAATTTGAAGCCCGGGACATTTCCATTTTACACTTTCCAGAAGCCTCCCCAACAGCTCAGCAAGATGCAGGGAGGCTGGGGAAAGTGGCAGCACAGACACACTCAGGAGTATTCACCCAGCCTTTAATACAAGTATAGCACCTGCTCTTACACAGCACACTGATGATGATAAGCTCTTGGAAGGTGATAAGCTCCTGGCACCCCTTGGAGCTGGGCCACTGCTGTTCTTTTCCACTTAGAAGGTTAGGGAGTGGGTCACAGAAAGGTTAATTGACTTGCTTAAGTCAGCACTACAAGTCAATAGGAGAGATGGAGTCAGATGTCTGGTGGCTGAGGTTGCCACCTGTCAGACCTGGTCTCGAAGTTTCCGGTTTAATTCCTTTCCCAAGAGCTTATATGTGTTTGTTTAGCACAACAATACCTTTATGTAAAATATAAAGTATGTGTGTATGTGTGTGTGTGTATATGCATGTCTATCTTTCCTCCTTCATGAGAACACCTGGGAAAGAAATACTCTGTTCAAAGTTTTGTCACGTTCACTTCCTCTAGTTTCTCAATTGACTGGAAAGAACCCAGCTCCCCCACTCTCCCTGCCCCTATTTCTGCATTTGCTGATAACTTGTTTCTTAAAGAAAGAAGCAGATGCCAGGGCCGCTGCATACACCATTCCAGTGCATTCACAGCAACAAGAAAAAGCTGGGAGAAACAGCCCAATCTGGACAAAAAACTGCAGCCTGGAGATAAACTCGCCTGAAGAGCAGGCTGTCCTTGCCCTCATCAAGTCCTAGAATTGGAAGACAAGCAGCCTATCTATGGCTAAAACATCCTACTGTGTAAAGATAGGGTTCCTTGGTGCTCAAAACATTCCTCTTTCCCAGGCCCCTCAGCTGTGGCCACATCATGGTTAGGACACTTGAAGAGGTCGGTCATAAGTTGTGACTGTTGGCATGTAAGCTGCTTGCATGGTAAAAGGAGGAAAAGTTATGCAAATATCACCTCAGTCTGAGGAGCAAATACAGGTGGGCCACAGAGTGAATGTAAGCAGGGAGGATTGATAAGATCCTGTCGTCTCTCCCAGGGCCCACCTGAGAGCCTCTGGGACCAACATTCAGTCATCCACAAACATCTATCAGGTAGTTACTATGCACTCTGGGTGCTGACCTTCAGAGGAAACCCCCACTTCCCACAGCATGGAGGGGAGTAGGCAGAAAAAGATTAGGAAGAAGAATGAGGAAGAGACTAAGGCACGCACGGGCTTGGTACAGTCTCTGTAGCTGCCTGATGAGTCACCATGTGCCATCCCAAACTCCACCCTGAGACCAGAACCCCTTCTGCCTGCCCTGTGCCTTCTGCTTTCCTCCCAAGCTTTAGGGATCCATAGAGGGTGATGGCCCAGACCCACGAGGTTGGTAGGAATCTGTGTCACATGGAACCAGCAAGACCATAAAGGAATCCTTCATTCTGGTCTTGGTGTCTGTGTGCATGCTCAGTCGCTTCAGTCGTGTCTGCAACTTTTTGTGACCCCATGGACTGTAGCCCCCAGACCCCTCTGCCCATGGGGTTCTCCAGGCAAGAATACTGGAGTGGGTTGCCATGCCCTCCTTCAGGGGATTTTCCCTACCCAGGGATCAAACCAGTGTCCCCCTTGTCTCCTTCACTGTAGGCAGATTCTTTACCGCTGAGCTAATGGTCTCGGTAGAGCAAAAAATAGGGAATACACTTCAACTACTTTGCTGTAACTCAGGTTTTCAAGGCACACATGGGCCTAGAAACTCTTCAGGGGTCAGTCCCTACCTGTTAGTTCAAGATCGGTTTAAAGTCATACAACTGTTATAAAAAAGACGAGAGATAACAAATGCTGATGAGAATGTAGAGAAAAGGGTTAACACTTGTGCATGATTGGTAGGAATGTAAACTCATGCAACCTCTATGGAAAAGAGTGTGGAGGTTACTCAAAAATTAAAAATAGAGTTACCATATGATCCATTCCTTCCCTGGTGGCTCAAATGGTGAAATATCTGCCTGTAATGCAGAAGATCTGGGTTCAGTCTCTGGGTCAGGAAGATCCCCTGGAGGAGGAAATGGCAATCCACTGTAGTATTCTTGGCTGGAGAATTCCATGGACAGAGGAACCTAGAAGGCCATAGTCCACAAGGTTGCAAAGAATCAGACATAACTGAGCAACTAACACACAACACACACATATGATCCAGCAATACCATGTTTTGGTATTTATCAGAAGAAAATGAAACACTACCTTGAAGAGTTATCTGCACCTCCATGTTCACTGAAGTGTTACAGTTGAGATATGGAAACAACATAAGTAGTTAAATAAAATGTGATCTACATATATTTTATTTATAAATAAACCTATATTTATACTATACACATACAATGGAATATTATTCAGCCATAAAAAAGAAAACAACCATGCCATTTGTAACAACATGAATAGACCTGAGTGCATTATTTTAAGTGAAATAAGTCAGACGAGAAAGACAAATACTGTATGGTATGATCTCACTTATGTGTGGACTCTAAGAAAGCCAAATTCACAGAAACATAGAGTAGATGAGTGGTTGCCAGGGGCTGGGAGCTGGTGGAAACAGGGAGATGTTCCAAAGTACAATTATCAGTTAAATGAATAAGCTCTGGACATGTGATGTACAGCATGGTGACTATAGGTAATAATACTGTATTATTGCTGGAAGGAAAATTATGACAAATCTAGGCAGCATATTAAAATCAGAGACATCACTTTGCCAACAAAGGTCCATATAGTCAAAGCTATGGTTTTCAGTAGTCATGTATGGATGTGAGAGTTGGACCATAAAGAAGGCTGAGTGCTGAAGAATGGATGCTTTCAAATTGTGGTGCTGAAGAAGACTCTTGAGAGTCCCTTGGACTGCTAAAAGATCAAACCAGTCAATCCTAAAGAAAGGACTGATGCTGAAGCTGAAGCTCCAATGGTTTGGCCATCTGATGTGAAGAGCTGACTCTCCGGAAAAGACCCTGTTGCTGGGAAAGATTGAAGGCCAAAGGAAAAGAAGGCAGCAGAGGATGAGATGGTTAAATACCATCACCAAGTCAATGGACATGAATCTGAGCAAATTCCAGGAGATAGCGAAGGACAGGGAAGCCTGGTGTGCTACAGTTCATGGGGTCGCAAAGAATCAGACACAACTTAGCGACTGAACAATAACTGTATTATAACTGGAAAGCTACTAAAGAGTAGATCATAAATGTTTTTAACACACACAGACAAAGTAATTACATGAGTTGATGGAGATGTTAATTAACATTTTGGAATGATTTCAAGATATATACATATATCAAATCAACACATTGGACACTTTAAACTTACACAAAGTTATATGTCAATTATATCTCAATATAGCTAAAAAAAAAGAGAGAGAGAGAGTAAGCCACATCACAGAAAAGCCAACATTTGCAAATGTGACCTCACTTACTTTTTAAAAAAAGATTGTATTTTGCAGGCAGCATGTGAAACTGAAGCAGCACTAACTATCCTGGGGTTTAAGGAGACCTGGTGGGGACGTCCCTAAAGGTCCAGTGGTTAAGAATCTGCCTGACAGTGCAGGGGACATGGGTTAAATCCCGGGTCCAGGAAGATTCCACATGTCATGGGACAATGGGGCCCATGAGCCACAACTGCTGAATCCACGCTCTAGAGCCCCTGAGTCGCAAATACTGAAGCCTGTGCATCTAGAGCCCGCGTTTCGCAGCAAGAGAAGCCGCCACAATGAGAAGACCACACACTGCAACCAAAGAAAGCCCGTGTGCAGCGACAGAAAGCCTGTGCACCGCAACAAAGAACCAGCATAGCCAAACATAGTTAATCAATTAATTAATTTTAAAGAAGAAGGAGAAGAGCTGGCATCCCAACTCTGTTACAAACTAGTGCTGGGCCAACTGATTCACAACACTCAGACACCTCACGTCACCCATTTGCCCCTGAATTTGGGGTACGCATTTCACAAGGTATGCAGAGCCCATTGGTGTCTGAGTCCTGCTTCACAGGAGAGCTGAGGGCTGGTCCTTCATTCCTTACCTCAATGAAAGAGTGACTATTTGCTTCCTGTTTCCAGAACCACCTTCTAAACTCTGCTCTGAATAGGAAGCCGGCAGGTGGTCAGGGAGTGAGGGAACGGCCCATATTTCCTCCCGGCGCATTCACTGAAAGGGGCAACAGCCCTGTGATGAAGCCCTATCGCCCCTCCAGGTCCCAGGTCCTGGACCAAGGCTGCTGAGAGCCCCACCCAAGGTGTTCTTTGAGAATCCCCACCACATGGACGGAACTCCAGGGCACCAAGCTACACTCCTTCCTGGGGACTCATCGTGTGGAAACCAAAGTTCCAGTCCCCTGGTCTCATTTACAAAGAGCTGACCCCGTGGCAGAATCCCTGGGAGATGAACTGAGGCTTTTATTAGAATTATATCACAGTCAACTTCCCCTGAACATTCTCATTCCCTTA
Organism: Bos grunniens; assembly: GCF_055505025.1. NCBI lineage: Eukaryota > Metazoa > Chordata > Mammalia > Artiodactyla > Bovidae > Bos > Bos grunniens. Next base: position 44,683,728 of record NC_141192.1, read on the forward strand.
CAGGTGCTGCAGCCCAGAGCCCTCCCACACCCCTTAACCCCCTTACTCAGTCTCTAGCTCAGAGTCTGTCTCTCAGCAAAGAAGCTAATCTAATCTAGGACAGTTACACACCACATCCACAAACAGGCTCATTCAGATGTTTTAGAATGACAAAGGAACACTTCATCCCACACCTCTTGCTGAAAGGATGACTAACTGCAGAGTGGTGTGTGTGTGTGTGTGTGTGTGTGTGTGTGTGTACACACATACACATGCATCTACTCCAGAAGAACTGAGAGAAAACCAGTGATGTTATACATGGAACAGAACATGAGATTAGGTCAGATTGGTTAATCAAGGCTCATTCTCTGCCATCTCCTGAGATGAAAGCTACCATGGACTCACACAGGAAACAATTAACCCCACTTGAGTTCAAGCAGCTTATGTGAGCAGAGAGAGCCCATTCCTTCTTCTGGAGTCATTAATTAATAAGTCTGCTTCTTCCCCATCCCTCATTACCATCAAAGCTTCTCTCACTGGTGGCATCAATTGTCATTCTATGCAATTCCCCAACTGACAGCACGAATGCAAATTTGTAGGAGAAATCACAGGGTGAGGGCACACTGTGCCAGGGGATGTTAACCGCTGTTTCTGTGGAGATGCTCCTTTTGCTTGAAAGCATATCACATCCTGGCTCAGGCAGGGAGCAGCGGTCTGGAGAGACACCAGCCATAAACCCAGAGGTCCTAAGAATCCTCACTAATATAAATCAATGTGGCTTCCATTTGACAGGGTGAGGAAAATGGTGTGTTTTTAAATAAGACCTGAAGCGTTGTAGGTAAATGAGAGGCCTTCCTTCACAGGCATGCATGTGTACCACTCAGATCCTTGGGCTGGATGCTTGTTTTGGAATTATCCCTATCCACAGTGCTTTTAAATGGGCCTAGTTACTTGTAAACAAGGTTACTGACTGTCATTTTTAACCACACTGGTCCCAAAAAAGAAGTACTGCCTTCTCATGGGGCCTTTTTCTTTTATGCTTGTGATCTTGTATTTCTCCAATGTTGTAATGAAGAGCAAAGAGAGAGATTGGTCCAGGTAAAGGATTCTAGGAATTCTGCAGATCTCAGACCAGTCTCTAAGGGGATAAATCTCAGCAGCTAAGGCCATGGGAGATGGAATTATAAAGGAGAAGACCACCGATGTACAGCCCGGGAAGCACATAATGCGGAAGGAGGAGATATGTGTGTGTTTGCAGACAGAAACACTCAGAGCCACTGTCCTGTGCATCTGACTATCTGAAGTTATCTGAAGTAGTAATTGGAAAATTAAGCAGAGTCAGAGCAAAGGGAGATTTATGGGTTATTTTATCCAGTTTAGCAATGGCAACCCACTCCAGTACTCTTGCCTGGAAAATCCCATGGATGGAGGAGCCTGGTAGGCTGCAGTCCATGGGGTTGCTAAGGGTTGGACATGACTGAGCGACTTCACTTTCACTTTTCACTTTCATGCATTGGAGAAGGAAATGGCAACCCACTCCAGTGTTCTTGCCTGGAGAATCCCAGAGATGGGGAAGCCTGGTGGGCTGCTGTCTCTGGGGTCGCACAGAGTTGGACACAACTGAAGCGACGTAGCGTATCCAGTTTAGGGAAGACCATGGAGAATGGTCTCAGGGCTGAACTAGAGTTTACTGTTGGAGAAACTATAATTTTTATCTTTCTTTTAAATTCCATCTTTTTTCTCCCCATCAGGCAATGCTACATAAATACAAACTCTTTGTTTCTGAACCCTTCTTTTTCTAAGCTCTATATATACTACCACCCTACAGTTGGCATTTATCATAAAATGTTGCAGTTACCAATATTATATGTTTATCACATAAAAATAATAAATTTAAAACAGATCGGTGGCATTTCAGGGAGGCTCTGAAGAGCTCCCAGTCCTTTATGTCTCAGCATAGAATGAATTCAGCCAGAAGCAAAGTGATAGATAAGAAGTGATTTATTAGAATACGATGTTTGTGAGGCTTACAGGTGGGTGGGCAAGAAGGTACCATGTTCCGAGAACTTTGTGAGCTACAGTTTCATAATCAAAGGAAAGGTGGAGGAAAAGATTTTTTTATAATCAAAGGAAAGCTGGACAAGAATTCTTTGTCATTCTTGACATCATGCTCCTACATTGGCTCCTCCTCAAAGTTGGGCAGGGAAGTTTCCTTGTCCCTACATGTTTAGGCTAGGTCTACAAATTACTGCTTTTTATGTGTGCAGAGTGCGCCCGAACTTACTGAGCTCACTGGGCACAATGTGAGTCTCGTGCCACTGCTGTTTTAGTGTTTGGGGGCATATCTTGTGCATCTGTTGCATGGTTTTCTTGCTAAGCAAGCCTGCTTGGTTTTGTGGTTAATCAAACTTGCTTTCTTGTGTAATTATTAACTTAAAGGGGTCTCCCATATTTCCATATTTTTTTTACATACAATTCCCTAGTGAGATTAACTATTTAATCTCCTACTTTGTCCCTTTACTCTGTCTCTATCACATTTACTTTAGGTGACAGTATGTATTCTGTTCTTCATCGTAGGGGTTTACCTGCGTGGTGTTTCTCCGTGTTCCTACTATACCCATATTCTTTTTCTAAATTATGACACTGGGATCCATATGGTGGTCTTTATAAAGTTCTATTAGAACTCAAATTGAGGAACTAAGAAACAGAAAGGGACGGCAGAGGTAACAATAAGAAAGGACAGTGGAGGAAGGGTGGACAGAGAAGTGAACTTGTTGGGGAAATGAGCCAAGATTCACACCCACACATGTGAAAAAAATTTGGAAGACGCAATGTTCCAAGAATGAAGAAATCTTTGGTAAAGGGTAAAGGTAGCCAACCTGCTAGTTGTAATTAGTAACCTTAGGGCTTCCAAACTCAGTGTGCCACCTGCTACATCAATGAATTCCCAAGGGTTTAGAAGAACTCTTTAGAAAACAGTTCAGACCTATGCAACTTTTAGTCTCAAATCCCTAACTTATTTCCTACCTAGAGAGCTGAGCTGTAAAACTTCTTTAGCCCCTCTACGCTAGAAAACAACTGCCAGTTCCACGTATCCTTTCTCCAGGGAATGGCCCTCATTTCCACATGCTTTTTTTTTTTTTAATTTTTTAAACTTTACAATATTGTATTAGTTTTGCCAAATATCAAAATGAATCTGCATGCTTTTTAAAATGATGTGAAGTAAGAAGAAAGGAAGCACTTATGCAACAGCAGAGTAAGGATCCCCAAATCCCAGCTCCTCCATAACAACAACTATAACACTAGAAAGAAAGATACCAAAGTCAAGGTTTCAGAATTCTCAAAGTTAACCAAAGTCTTGCAACAATTCAAAAAAAAAAAAAAAATGTATTCAAGAAAAACAGCTGAATATTGGTAAGAACAATGAGCCTTGCAGTATTTTCACTTGTTTTAATTCCACTCCCATTTCCCTAGCTCCATATTAGCCTCAAAAACCAAAAGCCTAACAATACAGTGACTATGAAAGTCGTCAGCCAAACAGCCACTAGAGTGGGGAGAATGGGTTTGGAACGCTTCTAAAAACTTGTCTCCAGAGCATTATCACTCTTTAAACAGTTTGACAGCTGACTGAAAAGCTCCTTTCTCAGCCCCTGTCTTTATTTGACCTGACTCAGAACAAGCAGTCCTATTCCCAGGGCATTCATCAAAAACAATCAGTAGCAGTTGTTTAACATTTCAGCTGCCTAAAGCAGAATACCTCAAGGGATATTCTGAGGGCTGAAAACAGGTAGAACCAGAAAAAATCTAAAAGAGCTGAAGAACAGGATCCTCAAGTAAAGGAGAATAATTTTACAGGGAATGAAGGGATGGAGCCAAACCAAAAACAATACACAGCTGTGGATGTGACTGGTGATAGAAGCAAGGTCTGATGCTGTAAAGAGCAATAATGCTTAGGAACCTGGAATGTTAGGTCCATGAATCAAGGCAAATTGGAAGTGGTCAAACAGGAGATGGCAAGGGTGAACACCGACATTCTAGGAATCAGTGAACTAAGATGGACTGGAATGGGTGAATTTAACTCAGATGACTGTTACATCTACTACTGTGGGCAGAAATCCCTTAGAAAAAACGGAGTAGACATCATGGTCAACAAAAGAATCTGAAATGCAGTACTTGGATGCAATCTCAAAAATGACAGAATGATCTCTGTTCATTTCCAAGGCAAACCATTCAATATCACAGTAATCCAAGTCTATGCCCCAACCAGTAACGCTGAAGAAGCTGAAGTTGAACAGTTCTATGAAGACCTACAAGACCTTTTAGAATGAACACCCAAAAAAGATATCCTTTTCATTATAGGAGACTGGAAGGCAAAGGTAAGAAGTCAAGAAACACCTGGAGTAACAGGCAAATTTGGCCTTTGAGTACAGAATGCAGCAGGGCAAAGGCTAATAGACTTTTGCCAAGAGAATGCACTGGTCATAGCAAACACCCTCTTCCAGCAACACAAGATAAGACTCTACACATGGACATCACCAGATGGTCAACACCAAAATCAGATTGATTATATTCTCTGCAGCCAAAGATGGAGAAGCTCTATACAGTCAGCAAAAACAAGACCGGGAGCTGACTGTGGCTCAGATCATGAACTCCTTACTGCCAAATTCAGACTTAAATTGAAGAAAGTGGGGAAAACCATTAGACCATTCAGGTATGACCTAAATCAAATCCCTTATGATTATACAGTGGAAGTGAGAAATAGATTTAAGGGACTAGACCTGATAGACAGAGTGCCTGATGAACCATGGATGGAGGTTCGTGACATTGTACAGGAGACAGAGATCAAGACCATCCCCATGGAAAATAAATGCAAAAAAGCAAAATGGCTGTCTGAGGAGGTCCTAAAAACAGCTGTGAAAAGAAGAGAAGCGAAAAGCAAAGGAGAAAAGGAAAGATATAAGCATCTGAATGCAGAGTTCCAAAGAATAGCAAGGAGAGATAAGAAAGCCTTCCTCAGTGATCAATGCAACAAAATAGAGGAAAACAATATAACAGGAGAGACTAGAGATCTGTTCAAGAAAATTAGAGATTCCAAGGGAACGTTTCATGCAAAGATGGGCTCAATAAAGGACAGAAATGGTATGGACCTAACAGAAGCAGAAAATATTAAGAGGTGGCAAGTATATACAGAAAAACTATACAAAAAAGATCTTCACAACCCAGATAATCATGATGGTGTGATCATTCACCTAGAGCCAGTCTTCCTAGAATGTGAAGTCAAGTGAGCCTTAGGAAGTATCACTATGAACAAAGCTAATGGAGGTGATGGAATTCCAGTGGAGCTATTTCAAACCTTAAAATACGATGCTGTGAAAGTGATACACTCAACATGTCAGCAAATTTGGAAAACTCAGCAGTGGCCACAGGACTGGAAAAGGTCCGTTTTCATTCCAATCCCAAAGAAAGGCAATGCCAAGGAATGCTCAAACTACCGCACAATTGCACTCATCTCACACACTAGTAAAGTAATGCTCAAAATTCTCCAAGCCAGGCTTCAGCAATATGTGAACCGTGAACTTCCAGATGTTCAAGCTGGTTTTAGAAAAGGCAGAGGAACCAGAGATCAAATTGCCAACATCTGCTAGATCATCAGAAAAGCAAGAGAGTTCCAGAAAAACATCTATTTCTGCTTTATTGACTATGCCAAAGCCTTTGACTGTGTGGATCACAATAAATTGTGGAAAATTCTGAAAGAGATGGGAATACCAGACCACCTGATCTGCCTCTTGAGAAATCTGTATGCAGGTCAGGAAGCAACAGTTAGAACTGGACATGGAACAATAGACTGGTTTCAAATAGGAAAAGGAGTACGTCAAGGCTGAACTGGACTGAGGCTATAATCACAATTATATCAAATCTTGGCAGTTGTATTACCTATTGTTGTATGACAAATTACCCTGAAATAATAGTTTCTGAGAGTCAGGAATCTGGGAGTGGCTTAGGTAAGTAGTTCTGACTCAGAGTCTCTTGTAGGGTTGTGGCCAATCTGTTGGCCAGAGTTGCTGAAAACTTGGTTGGAGCTGGAGCATTCAGTGCCAAGCTCTGTTATGAGGCTATTGGCAGACAGCCTCAAGGCCTCAGCTCCCGGCCACGCTGTCCTCTCTTTAGGGCTGATCACACACTGGCTTCCCCCACGGGGTGAGTAGACTGAGATAGGGTGTGAGCCCCAGGACAGGAGTCACTGTCTTTTCAAACCTCACCTTGCATGTGGCAGACCACCACTTCTGCCACTATGACATGGGCCACAGATCAGCACTGTGAGATGCAGAGAGGAGGACCCAGAGGTGCAAATACCAGATCCCACAAATGCGTTATTCAAATTTCTGCATCCTACTGCTATGTAGTTGACTGGTTCTATCAGGTAGAGAGAGGAATGCCGATATGTCCAGCTGAAATTGTGAATACGACTCTCCTTTCAGCTCTGTCACTTTCTGTTTATGCATTTTGGAGCTGTGTGTTTAGATGCATGCACATTTAGAGCTATTACATCTTCGTAGGGCACGGTTTCCTTTGTCATAAAAAGACTTGCCTTAACCCTGGTGAGATTCTGGGCTTAAGAATTGGTTTTGTCTGACAGTAATAACCATTCCAGCTTTCTTTTGTTTACTGTTCTCATCGACTGACTTTTATCTTATATATGATTTGCTATTTAATAAAAGTGGGTCACCCATGTTCCTTGGCTTGTGATCCCCTTCCTCCATTTTCAAAGCCAGAAACAGAGGGCAGAGTCTTTCTTGTGCTACCATTTCTCTGTGGCCAGGAAAACCTCTCCACTTACAAGGACTTGTGTGATGACACTGGACTCACCTGCATAATCCAGGATCGATCTCCCCATTGCAGGGCCCTTAACCTTGAGTACTTTCATCTCCTCAAAGTGCTTTTGTGTGACTGACACTCTTGCATTTGATCTGTTTGAGGTACTAGGAAACCATTGCACAGCTGCTCCCTTTGTTTACCTTCATTAGGAGCTCAACAGCCTCAGCTCTACGTAGGCCTTTAAAAAGTTAAAATTTTGCAGATTGTTTAGATCTTTCTCATCAGGTAGGAGCAATGTGATATTGCAACTTTCTGCGTCATAAGTAGCAGTGAAAATTCTACTTAATAGCTAACAAATATTTAACTAGATATTTAATAAAAACATTTTTAGAGAAACAAGGGAAAGGGGAGAAATGAAATTGATTGTGAAATGAGCCAGGGTAAATGCTAATCACACAACTGAGAAGCTGGTTACAAGACGTCTAAATGAGGACGGAAAAAAAGATTATACCTGCAGTAGATTTTTCTACTTTTGATTTTAAAAATTTAAGGCTAATATACAAAGATATAATTCCTGGTTAAAACATCCCAATGCCCTCTCAAAGACTGGCATATTTGATACCATCTGGTAAGCAAGATAAATGGTCTCTGGAGTACCCTTAGCTTAGCAGATCTTCATTATCAGAATTAGTATCATATGATCATAGATTAACATACATATCCTTCCACCCGCATTCAAAGCTGGGGGACAACATGACTCCAGCATTTACAATAAAGGACAACATGTGCTGGCAGCTGGCAAAATCTATCCTAAGTCTGGAACCAAAGAATGTATCTTCCCTGAATCCTGATTCTTGCCCCTAAAAGCAGATAAAATATAGCTTTCTAACCTAGAAAGGGCAGATATTTCAGTCACAGAAATAGAGCGGCACCTGAAATGTATCTCCTTGTCCCAAGCAAAGCGAACATAATTTGATTTGTGGATTTATCAACACTGGGAACAGTGCTTTCTATACGTATAGGATGAGTATGTGTGTGGGCAGAAGTAGTCATTTTTATGGCATCTTTTCCTGTTATTTTTTGACATATTTAATAGAAATTACTAAGACTTATGTAAAAGATTTAATTTATTACATGACTTCAAGTCATTTCTATATAGTGGAGACTTTTTTCTTTCAGAAATTCTGAGGCACTGTTGGATCAAGACAGGGAACAAAGAAACAGCGTAGAAAAACTAAAGAGAGAGTTAAATCTCTTCCAAGCACACTTCTCTCCTACAAGTCACAAACGGGGCCCAGCTGTCTCTCATTGGTGTGGAACTATTTCCTGGGCATTTATGCTCCTGGGGAAACTATGTAGCAAGGTTCTCTGAGGGATGAGCCTCTGAGCAGTGTGTGTTCACATAGTGAGGTCAGCCAAAGGCGGGTGTATTTGAGGTCACTTATGTCTGGGCTCGGAGAAGGCAATGGCACCCCACTCCAGTACTCTTGCCAGGAAAATCCCATGGACGAGGAGCCGAGCCTGGTGGGCTGCAGTCCATGGGGTCGCTAAGAGTCGGACACGACTGAGCGAATTCACTTTCACTTTTCACTTTCATGCATTGGAGAAGGAAATGGCAACCCACTCCAGTGTTCTTGCCTGGAGAATCCCAGGGACGGGGAGCCTGGTGGGCCGTCGTCTATGGGGTCACACAGAGTCGGACACGACTGAAGCGACTTAGCAGCAGCAGCAGGTTTGTGCTCAGTAATATTGGGTGAACCAAAGGTTCGTTCAGGTTTTCCCTAACATCTTACGGAAAAACCCAAATGAACATTTTGACCAACTCCAAAATTTGGAGAATGTCTTTGATTCCACAGTTGTACCTGTTTAAGTTGCTTGCACAGAGGAGGGGAGAAAAAAGCAAGAAAATACAAAAAAGAACAAAGCATCCTCGTATCCCTGTGCTACCTCTGAGGGTCAGCCTACTGCTGCCAGAGTACTTGGCTTAGCTGTTTGACCCTTTCACAGCACAGGGCTGTGAAAGAATGTGGGCATGTGGATGAGTAAAAGCAGAGCCCCAGAGCTGCCTGTTCCATGCTGGGCAAGGTCCAGACATGTCTGAAGTCTATTCTAACTCAACCGAGCAAGACTTACATTGTGTTCCCACTGGATCAATGCAGAGGCCAGCTTGGTGAGGCTAAGTAACTTATGCAAGGTTGCACAGCTAATAAGTGACCAAATCAGAATTCAATCCTGTTAAAGCCCTACCTTCCTTCAAGGCACCAGCTGCCTCCATCCTGAAGTGCATTTCCACTTGCAGCCCAGGAAGTAGCTCCACCTGGCAGGAAGGACAGCAGCCTATAATCCTGGATCAGCCTCACTGGGCTGGCCAAGTTTTGCCAGGGCTATTTTTTGGGATTCTCTAACTGTGGTCTTCATCTGTCCTGTTCGAGACACTTTGTCAGCCAATGATTCAATGATTCTTAAGATGTGAAATGCCAGTTTGTCCAAACCCCCAGTTAGGAAGTGAAGTTTGAAGGCTTTGCCCAAGGTAACCCTGCTCTTAGTGAGATGCCTGGCCCTCAGTGCAGCTCCTTCTGTGTACCTGCAGCCCATCTGAGGACAGTCAGAAGCTTGTTTAGGCCTGACTCCCAAAGGATGTCAGATGTTCATCCCAGACTGAGTTAGAAAACAATGTCCCTTCCATCTGAGGACATTGCGTGGTCCCTGCTTGGAAGTTCTCTGCGGTGGCAGAGCTCCTTGGATGCTGGTGGGCAGCCGGGGCTGCTGACTCAGGACTGTGTCCCCCGGGCAGTAGGGATTTTGTGTGTCAGTGGCACCCAGCTCCACTGCATGGACCAAACTCTGCGGGTGACCAGGGAAGTACACCTGAATCCAACCCCTCCCTCAAGGCCAAGGTCAAATTTAACCCCCTCCTAATGTCCTCATAGTCAATAAAGCAGAAATAGATGTTTTTCTGAAACTCTCTTGTTTTTTCCATGATTCAGCAGATGTTGGCAATTTGATCTCTGGTTCCTCTGCCTTTTCTAAAACCAGCTTGGACATTAGGAAGTTCACAGTTCACGTATTGCTGAAGCCTGGCTTGGAGAATTTTGAGCATTACTTTACTAGTGTGTGAGATGAGTGCAATTGTGCAGTAGTTTGAGCATTCTTTGGCATTGCCTTTCTTTGGGATTGGAATGAAAACTGACCTTTTCCAGTCCTGTGGCCACTGCTGAGTTTTCCAAATTTGCTGGCATATTGAGTGCAGCACTTTCACAGCATCATCTTTCAGGATTTGAAATAGCTCAACTAGAATTCCATCACCTCCACTAGCTTTGTTCATAGTGATGCTTTCTAAGGCTCACTTGACTTCACATTCCAGGATGTCTGGCTCTAGGTGAGTGATCACACCATCATGATTATCTTGGTCGTGAAGATCTTTTTTGTACAGTTCTTCTGTGTATTCTTGCCACCTCTTCTTAACATCTTCTGCTCCTGTTAGGTCCATACCATTTCTGTCCTTTATTGAGCCCATCTTTGCATGAAATGTTCCCTTGGTATCTCTAATTTTCTTGAACAGATCTCTAGTCTTTCCCATTCTGTTTTCTTCTATTTCTTTGCATTGATCGCTGAGGAAGGCTTTCTTATCTCTCCTTGCTATTCTTTGAAACTCTGCATTCAGATGCTTATATCTTTCCTTTTCTCCTTTGCTTTTTCTTCTTTTTACAGCTATTTGTAAGGCCTCCCCAGACAGCCATTTTGCTTTTTTGCATTTATTTTCCATGGGGATGGTCTTGATCCCTGTCTCCTGTGCAATGTCACGAACTTCCATCCATAGTTCATCAGGCACTCTGTCTATCAGATCTAGTCCCTTAAATCTATTTCTCACTTCCACTGTATAATCATAAGGGATTTGATTTCGGTCATACCTGAATGGTCTAGTGGTTTTCCCTACTTTCTTCAATTTAAGTCTGAATTTGGCAATAAGGAGTTCATGATCTGAGCCACAGTCAGCTCCCAGTTTTGTTTTGTTGACTGTATAGAGCTTCCCCATCTTTGGCTGCAAAGAATATAATCAATCTGATTTTGGTGTTGACCCTCTGATGATGTCCATGTTAGAGTCTTCTCTTGTGTTGTTGGAAGAGGGTGTTTGCTATGACCAGTGCGTTCTCTTGGCAAAACTCTATTAGCCTTTGCCCTGCTTCATTCTGTACTCAAAGGCCAAATTTGCCTGTTACCACAGGTGTTTCTTGACTTCCTACTTTTGCATTCCAGTCCCCCATAATGAAAAGCACATCCTTTTTGGGTGTTAGTTCTAAAAGGTCTTGTAGGTCTTCATAGAACTGTTCAACTTCAGCTTCTTCAGCGTTACTGGTTGGGGCATAGACTTGGATTACTGTGATATTGAATGGTTTGCCTTGGAAATGAACAGAGATCATTCTGTCGTTTTTGAGATTGCATCCAAGTACTGCATTTCAGACTCTTTTGTTGACCATGATGGCTACTCCATTTCTTCTAAGGGATTCCTGCCCACAGTAGTAGATATAATGGTCATCTGAGTTAAATTCACCCATTCCAGTCCATTTTAGTTCGCTGATTCCTAGAATGTCAACGTTCACTTTTTCCATCTCCTGTTTGAGCGCTTCCAGTTTGCCTTGATTCATGGGCCTGACATTCCAGGTTCCTATGCAATATTGCTCTTTACAGCATCGGACCTTGCTTCTATTACCAGTCACATCCACAACTGGGTATTGTTTTTGCTTTGGCTCCATCCCTTCATTTTTTCTGGAGTTATTTATCCACTGATCTCCAGTAGCATATTGAGCACCTACTGACCTGGGGAGTTCATCTTTCAGTATCCTATCATTTTGCCTTTTTATACTGTTCATGGGGTTCTCAAGACAAGAATACTGAGTGGTTTGCCATTCCCTTCTCCAGTGGACCACATTCTGTCAGACCTCTCCACTATGACCCGCCCATCTTGGGAAACCTATATGCAGGTCAGGAAGCAACAGTTAGAACTGGACATGGAACAACAGACTGGTTCCAAATAGGAAAAAGAGTATGTCAAGGCTGTATATTGTCACCCTGCTTATTTAACTTCTATACAGACTACATCATGAGAAATGCTGGGCTGGAAGAAACACAAGCTGGAATCAAGATTGCTGGGAGAAATATCAATAACCTCACCCTTATGGCAGAAGAGAAGAGGAACATAAAAGCCTCTTGATGAAAGTGAAAGAGGAGAGTGAAAAAGTTGGCTTAAAGCTCAACATTCAGAAAACAAAGATCATGGCATCCGGTCCCATCACTTCATGGGAAATAGATGAGGAAACAGTGGAAACAGTGTCAGACTTTAATTTTTGGGCTCCAAAATCACTGCAGATGGTGACTGCAGCCATGAAATTAAAAGACGCTTACTCCTTGGAAGGAAAGTTATGACCAACCTAGATAGCATATTGAAAAGCAGAGACATTACTTTGCCAACAAAGGTCCATCTAGTCAAGGCTATGGTTTTTCCTGTGGTTATGTATGGACATGAGAGTTGGACTGTGAAGAAAGCTGAGCGCCAAAGAATTGACGCTTTTGAACTGTGATGTTGGAGAAGACTCTTGAGAGTCCCTTGGACTTCAAGAAGATCCAACCAGTCCATTCTATAGGAGATCAGCCCTGGCTGTTCATTGGAAGGACTGATGCTAAAGCTGAAACTCCAGTACTTTAGCCACCTCATGCAAAGAGTTGACGCATTAGAAAAGACTCTGATGCTGGGAGGGTTTGGGGGCAGGAGGAGAAGGGGATGACAGAGGATGAGATGGCTTGATGGCATCACTGACTTGAGGGACATAAGTTTGAGTGAACTCTGGGAGTTGGTGATGGACAGGGACGCCTGGCGTGCTGGGATTAATGGGGTCGCAAAGAGTCGGACACGACTGAGCGACTGAACTGAACTGAATGTCCTCGTGCACTAGCTAGTCTAGTACCTAGCTCAGAGTGAGTCCTTCACCTGTCAGGTGTACACCCCTGCATGGTACCTGCCACCCATTTGGCAGGTGGCTGTGAGCTGTCACCTGAGGCTGTCACATGGTCACAGCATCATTCTGGGTGAGGGTCAGAGTCACATGTTTGGGGGCCATGGTTTCTCACAAAGTGCTCCCACAGACAGGACCTTGCTCACCAGCTCCTCAGCGCTTCTCTTGGGCATTTAACCCTGCATAGTAAGTCCCCTAAATACAAACCTTCATCTTGCAAACTTTCAAAAGTATGAACATAACATTCCGTCAACATCAGGCATGAGTGAAGTTGCAGCTTGCCCTCCTTCTCCTATTGCTGACAAGCCTTTGGCTCTTCTATATCCCACCTCCTCTCCCTCCTCCAGCAAGTAACTCTTCCTGCCTGTTCACTCAATGCCAGCACCTGTATGCCAGCTGTTCTATTGTCCTACTGTGTTTTTCAAGGTACTGTACTGTAAGGTTTGAAATATTGGGTTTTTTACTTTGTGTTTATGTTTTATGTATTATTTGTGTGAAAAGTATTGCAAACCTATTACAGTACAGTACTATATAACCAATTGTTTAGCTGGGTGCCTAGGCTAAATTTGTTGGACTTACAAATTGGACTTATGAATGCACTCTCAGAACAGAACTTGTTCATATGTAGGGACTTACTGTATATCAGCTCCCAAACATCAGGCATAAGAGGAGGGGAAAACAGTGTAATGAGACTTTGGCATGGCTACTCCAGCCTGAGGAGCCTGTTACATCTCAGAGTCAGTGACTTGGCGAGATCTTGGCAGCATGGGGAGGGCGCAGCGAGGATGAGTCTGGTTCTGCCTCTCTGGCCGCACAACTTTGGGGCAAGGCCTCCTTTTTGTGTCCTCATGTGCAGAATGTTGATGCCCAGACACCCACCTAACAGGTCTTCTGAAGCAGGTCACTCATGATTGTGACCTGCACAGAGCAGGTTAGCTGCTGGCACTTGTCATCATTTGCTACTGCATGTTCATGGGTGTGATTACTTGATTAAGGACTGTCTTATCCACTAACAGACACACTTGGTGAAGCTGAAAGCTGTTTTGCTGCTTCTGCACTTCAGTGACTCACAGTACACTCTCTAGCATACAGTACATAACTGGTGAATAGTTGGTGAGTATGTGATTGTCTGAGTGAGAGGAAAGCACTGAGTATTTGTTGAATCACAAAAGAGCAAGGTGATCAGCAAGGGCTGCTGATGTTGATTCTTGACCTGGGTGCTGGTGACATCCATCGGCCATACATACAAATTTCAAAATGTAGGTTTCATTCTTGTTCAGATGTGGCCAGTCCAACAGATCAGGAGACAATGACTATTGCAAAGATAGTTTATTAGTCACGGTTCCCATGAGGAAGGGGTGCCCTGTGCCACAGGGAGGAGGGCAGGTAAAGGGAAGGCACCAGGGTGTCAAGAGGGAGGCAGAATCACGGGCATGAGTCTGGACTATGGCTTCCATGGAAATGAACCGGTGAGGCAGGGTCAGCAGGCTCAGGACTGGCTGATTGGAATAATTTCAGGGCTCCAGGGAGGAGGGTCTTCCCCAGTGGTCTGGTACCTGGACCTGGGTGATCAGGGCAGGGGGACAGTGGCCCCAAGTGAGAGTCTCATAGGGGAGGTGGTTGGGATGTGGGCTGTGGATTGGTTGGTTTGTATATGAAAGGAGTTTATTGTCTTTAGGAGTCAGCCAACTTTCGGAGGGGCAGCCCCTCCAGAGTCATGAAGACTCAAGACGTCAAAACATCAGAAATACAGAAAATAAAAAGATGTGATGAATACAGCATGTAATCTGGTCACCCCCTTGTATGTATATTATACATCAATAAAAAGCGCACAACTACAATGAAGTAGTTGTTTGTAAAGCCACCCTGACACCCTCCATTTCTCAGGATGCTACACAGGCACACAGGGATGGCAGGCTTTGATTCCTAGTAGGAGAGAAGGGCTCCCTCGGCAGGGCTGGCGGCTGAGGCCAAAGCAGATCCTGGAGGGGCCTTCTCGCTCCTTATTGTAGGAAGGGGACCCCTTCAAGAAGCTGCTCCTTCTTCAGCTCCATTCTCCATGCCCAGCCCCTCCATCCCAGCATCTCCCTGCCCCTGCCGTCTTTCCAAGCTGCCTGCTTTGAGGGGCTCCATCTGGGACTGTGTACATAGTTGGAATAAAAACGCAAAGCTGTGCCTTCTCTGGAGGATGCTCAATCCATCCAAGACCAAAGACCACCCGTCTGTGGTCTGAAAAGGTCTGAGCCACAGGGGCCCTCTTTCACTTGGATGGGTTCCATGCATGGCTTATCATGGTGGAGTCTGGCAAGGTTGCTGCAGCGTCATGTTGGGCCACACAGCCAAAGTTCTGGCTGTCCTGCCTGACCTTAGGATGAGTTTACTAACCCTGCCCTGCCCCAGCCTCCTCATCTATAAATGCAAATTATGATATTAAAATTAATAAGGCCCCAGGTGACTCTAGTGGTAAAGAATCTGCCTGCAATGCAGGAGAACTGGGTTTGATTCCTGGGTTGGGAAGATCCACTGGAGAAGGAAATGGCTACCCATGCCAGTATTTTTGCCTGGAGAATTCCATGGGTAGAGGAGCATGGTGGGCTCCAGTCCATGGGACTGCAAAGAGTCAGACATGACTGAATGACTGAGCACCCTTTATAGGGTTACTGTGAATCTCAAATGAGTTACTATACCTAAAACATGTCCAGAACATAGAAAATATAATGGAAGTGCTTGTTAAGTTTGTAGAGTACTGTCTAGTAATTAGGCACAAATGACCATTAGTTCAAAAAATGGTTGTAATCACCATTAATTTTACCCACTGACATGGTTCTTAGTTGCTCAGTCTTGTCCAACTCTTTGCAACCCCATAGACTGTAGTCCACCAGGCTCCTCTGTCCATGGAATTCTCCAGGCAAGACTACTGGAGTAGGGAGCCATTTCCTTCTCCAAGGGATCTTCCCAACCTAGGGATTGAACCCAGCTCTGCCTGTATTGCAGGCAGATTCTTTACCATCTAAGCCACTAGTTTTTCTTTCTTCTTTTAAAATTTATTTATTTTTAATTGAAGGGTAGTTGCTTTACAGTATTGCATTGCTTTCTACCAAACATCAACATGAATCAGCCATAGGTTCACCCACGTCCCCTCCCACCTGAACGCCCCACCCGCTTCCCTCCCCATCCCACCCCACTAGGCTGTTACCTTCTCAAGCCTCAAACATTCATTTTCAGACCCTTATTGAGTAGTCCCTCAGTGCCAGGATCTGAACTACTCCCTGGAGATTTCTAACCCAATGTGTCAGTAGGGGATAGCGGCAGTCATTTGCTGAAAATTTACTAAGCATCAGATCATGCGTTAAATGCTTGGCACAGGTGAGCTGGCATAACCCTGCCACATGATCACAGGATGTCTTTAGTCCCATTTTACACACAAGGGAGTTGGGGCTGGCAGGGCACTGCACTTGCCCACGTCAACAGTGATGTGGTCTGACCAATGTTGACCTGGGCACACATAGCATGGTGAATTTTACCCAGATGGGGAGACAGAACCTTCAAGGTTTCCAGGAAGTGTGACTCCTGACCTGAGTTTTGAAGAATGCACTGGTGTTATCCCAGCCAGCAAAGATGAATGCAGTCTGGGCAGAGGAAAATTGTGGGCACAAAGTGAAGTGCTGGGCAGCTGAATACCTGGATGACCCCAGTGTACCTGTGAAACCTGAGGGATGCTGCTGGAGAGGTGCCAGGGGACAGGCCATTCTCTAGAAGTTACCAGAAGAGTCCAGAATTCATTCTCAGGGGCCAAATTCTGTATACCTTTGTCATCTGAAATGGCCAAAATTCCAACCACAAACATATGAGACAATTTCCCATCACCTGCCTTTCAGATGACACAGACCAGATCTTGAAATAAAGGCCTGCCTTTGGTTTAATGGAAAAATACCAAGTGCTCTGACTCCATAGGACCAGATGTTCTTTGAATCTAAACGCCTCTCCCAACTTCACTGCTCAAGGGACAGGTTAGGCTGGGAATGAAGGGAGACCATAGGTGGCAAGGTGGCCCTGACCCAGCAGGAGAGCCCGGCTGCAGATCAATCCCAGCCTCACAGCCTGTGGGGCCACACCCAGCAGTTGCAGCTGGTTATTTGGGACAGCATCTCCCCAGTGTGATCAGCAAAGGTGAGGATGAGCTGGGGTATGTGCCAGTTGGGTGAGGTGGTTCCCACTGCCTCATCCTCCAGCTCTGATCTCACCATCCACCATGAGCCAACATAGGGCTGCCTCCCACAAGCACTTCCCCCAGCAGAAAAAGGGGCCCTAGATGAGCTCTCAGCCCTGGCTGCCCAGTATTACCCAGAAACTTCTGATTCAGAGAGACTAGGTGGGCCGTGCCCCTCAGAGGCACAGAGCTCCACTGCCGTCGGAAGTGCAGTCTGGACTCTCCTCCAACTGCCCTGCCTCAGTCTCTGACAGGACACACAGGAGGGAGCCAGCCCCTCTCAGCCCCTGTGAGCCAAATGCAGTTCCCACATGTCTCAGGAGGACACACCTGATAAGAAGCACAGCAAGGACAGTAACCACATTTGCATACTGGTCTAGACACACTCTCTCTAGTCTAATCCCACATCCTTGGAAGAGATATTTGAGGACAAGTATTTACCCATCAATTCCTCAACTATGGCTTAAGTAAAGAACAGTAATTGGCCTATATTAACTGTCTTTTTCTTGTCCAGTGACTGTAACAAGGGAGACATGATCACACACTGGAGGTAGCTACAGGATGCCAACATCATTACAGTGTGGATTTGAGGGACAGAAGAGATTAAAAAAAATAAGAGGTGTCCGCTATGGTGAGTGGGAAGCATCAGAATATAAACAATAACACTGTACTACTGTTCGGTGGTAAGCACAGGGGACGGTGCAGAGGGGCCCCGACGTCTACACAGTGGGACAGAGAGGGGCACACCGTTTTGAATAAAGCAGCTGCACACAAGCTTGGGCTATATACATTTGTTTGTTTATTCATTCATTGGTTCATTTGTTTGTTTTCTAAAGCCAGAACCAAGAAAGACAGTCCTAGCAAGGCAGTGATTGGAAACTCAAGACTTGAAGGTGGTCCATGGGAACCAGAAAGATTTACAGTTCAAGTTCACACAGCTGGTAACTTGCAGATTGAGTGCTGAGGCCAACCCTATCCAATTTCAAAGCCTATGCTCTTTCCTTTGCTCCTCACTATAGCTCTTTAGGTAGAAAAATATTTTGCCAGTCTAAGCAAGTACGAAAAAAAGCTCATAAAGCTATTCATTGGTTTGTTTGCTGATATAATGACTTGGTTTTTTAAGGTTTCTTAGAGGCATACAAAAACACATAATTTTCAAAAATTACTTATTAAGCATTTACCATGCCAGCAGGCACATGCTAGAGCTTTTACCTACACCATTGCATTTTATCTACAATAGCCCTTTGGTAGGCAGTATTATTATCTCCATTTTTGGGGATTAAAAAAATGGGATTTAAAGAGACATTAATTTGCACAATGTGATACAGTTAGTATGCAGTAAAGCTAGAATTCAAGTCAGGTCCAAGGCCTTAAGCTCTTAACTGTTAGATTAAATAGCTGAAAAGTCAAGGTAAAGGAAAAACATAATTAAGAAATTGCAGCCTGATTATACCCTAGAATTGCATTCCATATCATCCTGATTGGAAGTCAGGAATGAGCCAGAAATACTGAAGATTCCCAGCAGACAAAGCAAAAATGAATATTGATTATGAGTCACAATATCCTTAAGATAAAAACAAATTTAGGACAGCCCAACTTTTGTGATATTGTGAATTTTACCCACGAGTCTTCACAAAGAGAATAATAGTGTATGATGTCATGGATAATGTCCTGACCAAACCTTTGCAATGAATACAATGATAAGCTTTATACGTCTTACACTTGCAATTCACACACTTCACCACAGTTAGGATAAAACAAAAGAATGTGTGAGTTTGAGAAGTTCTGTGTGAGGCCAAACCATTGCAATCCAATTCACAGCTCTCTGAGGAACTGATCTGAGCCAGGGTGTGTGTGTGTGTGTGTGTGTGTGTGTGTGTTCAGCCTGCACTTCTTTCAAGGGATCCTCTGTATGTATTTGACTGGGAGTTATACAGGGAGCCCTTGTTGTGATTTCTGTTAAAATTAAGGTGCTAAGGAAGGTGGACCCGGGTGGATGGTCGCCCTGTCTACGTGGAATAATTTGGTTTTGATCACTGTTATTCTCTGGTGGCTCAGCGGTAAAGAATCTGCCTGCAGTGTAGGAGTCTCAGGAAGATTGCCTGGAGAAGGAAATGGCAACCCACTCCAGTATTCTTGCCTGGGAAATCCCATGGACAGAGGAGACTGGCGGGTTACAGTCAGTGGGGTCGCAAAAGAGTCAGAAACGACTTAGCAACTAAACAACAACAGTTTTATAAATATTGTTTTTAAATATCAATAAGCAATGTAAAGTCATTCACAGGAGACCAAATTTAAGACAGCAGTCACTGCCTGCTACTTCAGTAAAAGGCCCCGGGAGTCCACTTCTTGAATGTTTGTCAGAATGTCTTCTGATCCCTCATCCATCATTTCCCATTGAGAATATAGAAAAGTTCTCAAAGAATGAAGGTATTTTAAGAAAGGAGGTGCTATTGCATGTGTAGCTTCAAGCCTCGAATATCTCAGAGTAAATCACTTTCCTTTTTTGCCTTCACCCCTACCTAAGTGGGGCTTCTCCAGTAGCTCAATGGTAAAAGAATCTACCTGCAATGCAGGAGACCGGGGTTTAATCCCTGGGTCAGGAAGAACCCACGAAGAAGGAAATGGCAACCCGCTCCGCTATTCTTGCCCAGGAAATCCCATGGACAGAGGAGCCTGGCCGGCTATAGTTCATGGAGTCGCAAAGAGTCAGACACAACTGAAGTGACTAAGCAAGCAAGCAAAATTCTCTGAATTTTGAATTAATATGAATTTTTTTGAATTCTATGAAATTCTATGAATTGTTCTTTTAAGAACAATATATGAAATACAAATTCACATGCCAATGCTACTTTGTGTTCTCTCAATTGTTTTGAAAATAAAGTAGTGATTCTTACTGTTTAATTCTAAATAGAAAAGTATTTTAGGACTTCTCTCATGGTCCAGTGGTTGAGAATCTGCCTACCAACGCAGTGTACATGGGCTCAATCCCTGGTCCAGGAAGATCTCACATACTGTGGGGCAACTAAGCCTGTACGCCACAACTGCTGAGCCTGAGCTCCACAGTCCATGCATGACAGCTAGAGAAAGCCCATGTAGAGCAACAAAGACCCGGTGCAGCCAAAAACAATAAACAAGAAAAGAAAAAATAGCATTTTAATAATCTAATAAACAATGGCCAGTGTGAGCAGTTGAATTATAGATGGAAGCAAATGAGGCAGCTCCCTTTAAAGTATAGCTTTGATCATGCAATAAAGAATTGTTTGATTTTCCTCTCTTCTTTATAATGGAAACAAAGTGCCTTATAAATGAAGCTTTTATTAAGAATTGAAAGAAAGCAATGAGAACAAAAGGAACTTGGAATGCGGTGGAATTGGTGAGGAAGACATATTAGTAGAAAGTACATCAAAATATATGAAAATGTCAAATAAAATATGACTTGGAATGTCAGCTTGGTAGTATTCAGCATATAGCTTAAAACTGGAAACAAAATATTCTCATGTTTCTATTTAAGTCAGGAATGAAATGAAAAACTAGTAGGCCTATTAGCATGAAGTGAAGAATTTACAATTTGGCTCATCAAAAAGAATTTCTGGATTTCAATGTAAAAGAAAACTATTAAATTCATTTTAGAATCATCTGTGATAGTTTTTGCTCGTGAAATGGTGTTCATAATACAGACTGAATTTAATGGTGGCTAAGATCCAACTCTGCAAAAAATGAATGGCGTGTATATTTAATGAGAAAAAATGGGATAATGATTAGTGAAAATGGGCTGATGTCTTTATGACACCAATTACAGAAACCAGAAAAAATTCATTGAATAAAAATATGGAACTTAAAAACATCTTTACTGCTGTGACATACAGTTATATATTGATGTTTAAGTTAGGATGCACACTTTAGGTGAATTCATCCATTTTTAGTTTTTTAGTTCTAGTTTTAACTAGAATGAAAATAACTTGGTTAAACACTTTCCTTTTCTTTTGACCTCACTCACATTTGCCCTTGTGATCACAGCCGAACGGTATGTTGCTCCCAGTTGCACCACTGAGAAGACTTGTCTGTCTGATTCTCTCTTATACCCCCAGCACCTAGAACAGTGCACACAATTGCGGTTTAAGAAGCATTTGATAAAAGAATAAACCGTTTTGAATGAGTGAATGAATATCATTTAGATACAGAAGTAAATGCCTCAAAAACTTGGAAACAAATTGACTCTCTGAAAATGACATTAATAAGATATACAGTGGTAAAGAATTGCCTGCCAATGCAGGAGATGTGGGTTTGATCCCTGGGTCAGGAAGATGAAGGAAATGGCAACCCACTCCAGTATTCTTGCCTGGGAAATCCCACAGGAGCCTGGACACAGGAGCCTGGCAAGTTATGGTCCATGGGGTCAAAAAAGGAGTTGGACATGACTTAGCAACTAAACAAAAACAACAAAATATAATCAAGATATGGGTTATGTACTAGGGAGTTATGACATAACATGATGGCAGCCAAGAAAATAAAAGACTAATTTTTATATGTTGCTGTAAAAAATTAAGTAACAGAATGGGATCTGGTAAATAGGGGGTGTCAATGATTAAGAATTTTTTTTCCCCTGGCTACCTTAATAGTAAGAAAATAAGCTCCATGAGAGCAGAGACTTTTTTTGGTTTGGATGGATGGATGGATGAAGGGATATATGGGTGGGTGGGTTCATGGATGGGTAGATGAAGGAATGGACAGATGATTCATTCATCCATGTAGTAAAGAACTGTAGGGGTTTCCCTAGTGGCTCAGACGGTACAGAATCTTCCTGCAATGCAGACCTGGGTTCGATCCCTCAGTTGGGAAGATCCCCTGGAGAAGGGAATGGCTAACCACTCCAGTATGCTTGCCTGGAGGATTCCATGGACAGAGGAGCCTGGCCGGCCACAGTCCACAACATCGCAAAGAGTCAGACACGCCTGAGAGACTAACACTTTCACTTTTCAAAGACTTGTCCACACTAATCCAAATGGTAAGAGACTCACTGCATCCCAAGCCCCCTGTTCCCCATGCCTGCATCTCCACCAGCTGCAGGGGCCTCATAGGAGAGGTGCACATCCTGGAAGACTGAGCATGGCTGTGTCTCGCTGCCAGGGAAAGGCGGGCATGAGAACATGAGGTGAACTGTGACCCCCACCTTCCAGCTCTGCAAGAACAGACAGATGCTCACGGGCATCACCCAGCTCTTCTGCCTGGTCACCTGCTTACCCCCAGGTATATCTCTTGTCTACCTGGCTGCACTCCAGGTAACAGGAAAAGAACCCAGTCTACTTTCTCCTGGAGAATGACCAGGCAGATGCACATACAACTTCAGTTCGTGAGTCAGTAGCCACATGGCCACACCAAGTAGGCTGGGAAGCACAGTCTTTATGCTGTGTGGCCACATCCCTGGTGAATCTCTTCCTCTGCAAAGGGAAGATAGATACAGAAGGACAGCATCGGTCCTTTACTGGTGTGGTGGGGCCATTTGTGGGCTATTTTGCAGGGGAAGGTAATCTGGCACCAGTAAAATTAAAATGTTGATGTTTGTAAATAAGTTGTTGCAGTTTGCCAATTATATCTCTCCTTGATTGTCTTTCATTTCAACAGGACTCTGAATGATGATCAAGGCAGAGAGCTGTGGTTGGCACACCTGTGTAAATGAATAAGGCTTTGATGGCCCGTGGACTCCATCAGACAAGCATGTGACAGCAGGGATAGGGAAGGGGAGAAAGGCACAGACCACATTTTAATGCTGGGGTTGGGGGAGAGTGCAGAAGCCTGGGCTAGACAGCCAGGTGGGAGTCCAGGAGCAAGTTGGGACTGTCAGCATTTGAAGCTCAGAGGAATGATGTAAAGACCCATGTGAAGGACCTTGCAGATCCCTTTACACAAAAATCACCCACAGGATGAGAACAAGCTTCCCAAGGACTCTGAAACTGGGTAGGGGTTCATACATTCAGTAAGAATCACCATCAACAGATCTGTCCCCTGTAAACCTCTTCCAAGTTTGGGGATCATAACATTGTGAGTTAACTCAGAAACTAGCTGACACTTGGCTCACTGACACAGTGAAGGTTCCCAAGCTAGCATGAATGTATGTCATCAGATCACAGGGGAACCCTGGGTTAGGGGTCCGACCCACCGCAAGCCCTGCCCATACGAGTGACCTGCTTGTTACCACCTCAGCATTTCTATCACTGGCATGACTCATGGCAACAGAATTAGCCTAACACCAAGCATGTGACCTCATGGCTTAAACATGTGTGTTTATACCAGGATGACTGCCTACCAACTAGAAAATGCAACAGAATGGGCACACCTGGCCATACAGCCATCCATGTGGGACACAGGTGAAACTCTGGTCACCAAGAATCACAGAAACTCTCAGGGCAAATAAACACAGAAAATCCCCGAATACCTTTTCCCCAGCACTAAAAAATTAAGACTATTCCAATATTTCTGATTTAACATGGCTGATTTGAGATTCACATCTCAGGAGAGGAAAAAATGACAAATCTCTTGCCAACAGCTACAATGGAAATAAAATAACAAAACTTTACAAAAATATCCAAATCAGAAATACACTGTAAATATAATCAAAGGTATATAGTGCTCTGCCTATCAATTTGCTTAAGTGATCTTTTCATTTTCAGTGAAAATTATACACATAGCATTCTCAACAAATGTGTAATTTGGATGGAGAAAAGCCCAGAGCTAGTGTAAAATTCATCTCCATCAGTTGGTGTTTAGCTATTTCTAAAATGAAATAGAACAGAAACAATTTCAAAGCTCCCAAAAAGTTACTGGATTCAAAGAAGTATCAAATAAAAAGGAAACACGTGCAAAACCCCCAGCATCCAGCCCTCAGAGGATGTTCTGATTCCATTAGATTGTGTCCACTTTAGGAACCCAAATGTCTTTCTATCTACATATTAAAATATTTTGCGTTGCCTGGAGTGAAGACTATCAGTTTAAGTATATGACCTAAGGGCAAAGACCACTAAGATAGTAATGGCTATGAAGGTCAAGGCTTTTCATAAATTTTGCATTTTCTTTTACTGGTTCTGTTATTAAACCCCAAGTTCTGATACTTTCAAAAGCAACTTCAGTGTCCAAAAGGAAAACCCACCAAACTCCAACTTCATGCAAGGGGATCCCTCAACATAAACATCCTTTCCCTGTGCCTCTCCGGCCCAGGGATGGGATGGATCTTGTCTGGTCAACTCTAGGTGACCAAACATTAATATATTAAAATGTCAGCATCCCAGTTTCCAGTGGAAATCTTCAAAAGAGCCACAACAAATAACAAGCCCCTCTTAAACTCCCTATGTTGTCCTCACCAAATACAGAGCATGCCCATCACTACCCAGTTCTTGTTTAACTTTATTTTTTTTTAATTTATTTATTTTAGTTGGAGGCTAATTACTTTACAGTATTGTAGTGGTTTTTGCCATACATTGATATGAATGTATCATATCCATGGAGTGGTGGCTGCATGGGTGCAGGAGGGCCTAGAGGAGCTACTCCACATTCAAGGTCATGAGGGGCGACAGTGAGGAGATACCCCTCGTCCAAGGTAAGGAGCAGCCGTGAAGAGATACCCCATGTCCAAGGTAAGGGAAACCCAAGTAAGATGGTAAGTGTTCCAAGAAGGCATCAGAGGGCAGACACACTGAAACCATAATTACAGAAAACTAGTCAATCTAATCACACTAGGACCACAGCCTTGTCTAACTCAATGAAACTAAGCCATGCCTGTGGGGCCACCCAAGACGGGTGGGTCATGGTGGAGAGGTCTGACAGAATGTGGTCCACTAGAGAAGGGAATGGCAAACCACTTCAGTATTCTTGCCTTGAGAACCCCATTAGCAGTATGAAAAGGCAAAATGATAGGATACTGAAAAAGGAACTCCCCAGGTCAGTAGGTGCCCAATATGCTACTGGAGATCAATGGAGAAATAACTCCAGAAAGAATGAAGGGGTGAAGCCAAAGCAAAAACAACACCCAGTTGTGGATGTGACTGGTGATAGAAACAAGGTCCGATGCTGTAAAGAGCAATATTGCATAGGAACCTGGAATGTCAGGCCCATGAATCAAGGCAAATTGGAAGTGGTCAAACAGGAGACGGCAAGAGTGAACATCAACATTATAGGAATCAACGAACTAAGATGGACTGGAATGGGTGAATTTAACTCAGATGACCATTATATCTACTACTGTGGGCAGGAACCCCTTAGAAGAAATGGAGTAGCCATCATAGTCAACAAAAGAGTCTGAAATGCAGTACTTGGATGCAATCTCAAAAACGACAGAATGATCTCTGTTCATTTCCAAGGCAAACCATTCAATATCATGGTAATCCAAGTCTATGCCCCAACCACCAATGCTGAAGAAGCTGAACAGTTCTGTGAAGACCTGCAAGACCTTTTAGAACTAACACCCCAAAAGGATGTCCTTTTCATTATAGGGGACTGGAATGCAAAAGTAGGAAGTCAAGAAACACCTGGAGTAACAGGCAAATTTGGCCTTGGAATACAGAATGAAGCAGGACAAAGGCTAATAGAGTTTTGCCAAGAGAATGCATTGGTCATAGCAAACACCCTCTTCCAACAACACAAGAGAAGACTCTACACATGGACATCACCAGATGGTCAACACCAAAATCAGATTGATTATATTCTTTGCAGCCAAAGATGGAGAAGCTCTATACAGTCAGCAAAAACAAGACCGGGAGATGACTGTGGCTCAGATCATGAATCCCTTATTGCCAAATTCAGACTTAAATTGAAGAAAGCAGGGAAAACCACTAGACCATTCAGGTATGACCGAAATCAAATCCCTTATGATTATACACTGGAAGTGAGAAATAGATTTAAGGGACTAGATCTGATAGATAGAGTGCCTCATGAACTATGGACTGAGGTTCATGACATTGTACAGGAGACAGGGATCAAAATAATCCCCATAGAAAAGAAATGCAAAAAAGCAAAATGGCTGTCTGGGGAGGCCTTACAAATAGCTGTGAAAAGAAGAGAAGCAAAAAGCAAAGGAGAAAAGGAAAGATATAAGCATCTGAATGCAGAGTTCCAAAGAATAGCAAGAAGAGATAAGAAAGCCTTCCTCAGCAATCAATGCAAAGAAATAGAGGAGAACAACAGAATTGGAAAGACTAGAAATCTCTTCAAGAATATTAGAAATACCAAGGGAACATTTCATGCAAAGATGGGCTCGATAAACGACAGAAATGGTATGGACCTAACAGGAGCAGAAGATATTAAGAAGAGGTGGCAGGAATACACAGAACTGTACAGAAAAGATCTTCATGACCAAGATAATCACGATGGTATGATCACTCACCTAGAGCCAGACATCCTGGAATGTGAAGTTAAGTGGGCCTTAGAAAGCATCACTATGAACACAGCTAGTGGAGGTGATGGAATTCCAGTGGAGCTATTTCAAATCCTGAAAGATGATGCTGTGAAAGTGCTGCACTCAATATGCCAGCAAATTTGGAAAACTCAGCAGTGGCCACAGGACTGGAAAAGGATTTTCATTCTAATCCCAAAGAAAGGCAATGCCAAAGAACGCTCGAACTACCGCACAATTGCATTCATCTCACACGCTAGTAAAGTAATGCTCAAAATTCTCCAAGCTAGGCTTCAGCAATATGTGAACCGTGAACTTCCAGATGTTCAAGCTGGTTTTAGAAAAGGCAGAGGAACCAGAGATCAAATTGCCAACATCTGCTGAATCATGGAAAAAGCAAGACAGTTCCAGAAAAACATCTATTTCTGCTTTATTGGCTATGCCAAAGCCTTTGACTGTGTGGATCACAATAAACTGTGGAAAATTCTGAAAGAGATGGGAATACCAGACCACCTGACCTGCGTCCTGAGAAACCTATATGCAGGTCATGAGGCAACAGTTAGAACTGGACATGGAACAACAGACTGGTTCCAAATCGGGAAAAGGAGTATGTCAAGGCTGTATATTATCACCCTGCTTATTTAACTTATATGCAGAGTACATCATGAGAAACGCTGGGCTGGAAGAAGCACAAGCTGGAATCAAGATTGCCGGGAGAAACATCAATAACCTCAGATATGCAGATGACACCACCCTTATGGCAGAAAGTGAAGAGGAACTAAAAAGCCTCTTGATGAAAGTGGAGAGTGAAAAAGTTGGCTTAAAGCTCAACATTCAGAAAACGAAGATCATGGCATCTGGTCCCATCACTTCATGGGAAATAGATGGGGAAACAGAGGAAACAGTGTCAGACTTTATTTTTGGGGGCTCCAAAATCACTGCAGATGGTGATTCCAGCCATGAAATTAAAAGATGCTTACTCCTTGGAAGGCATGTTATGACCATGCTAGAGAGCATATTGAAAAACAGAGACATTACTTTGCCAACAAAGGTCCGTCTAGTCAAGGCTGTGGTTTTTCCAGTGGTCATGTATGGATGTGAGAGTTGGACTGTGAAGAAAGCTGAGCACTGAAGAATTGATGCTTTTGAACTGTGGTGTTGGAGAAGACTCTTGCAAGTCCCTTGGACTGCAAGGAGATCCAACCAGTCCATTCTGAAGGAGATCAGCCCTGGGTGTTCTTTGGAAGGAATGATGCGAAAGCTGAAACTCCAGTACTTTGGCCACCTCATGCAAAGAGATGACTCATTGGAAAAAACTCTGATGCTGGGAGGGATTGGGGGCAGGAGGAGAAGGGGACGACAGAGGATGAGATGGCTGGATGGCATCACCGACTCGATAGATGTGAGTCTGAGCGAACTCTGAGAGTTGGTGATGGACAGGGAGGCCTGGTGTGCTGCGATTCATGGGGTCGCAAAGCGTCGGACACGACTGAGTGACTGAACTGAACTGAACTGAACTGATATGAATCAGCCACGGGTGTACATGTGTTCCCCATCCTGAACCCCCACCCCATCCCTCTGGGTCATCCCAGTGCACCAGCCCTGAGCACCCTGTATCATGTATCGAACCTGGACTGGCGATCTGTTTCATATATGATAATATACATGTTTCAGTGCTATTCTCTCAGATCTTCCTACTCTCGCCTTCTCCCATAGAGTCCAGAAGACTGTTCTGTACATATTGTGTCTCTTTTGCTGTGTCATATACAGGTTTATCATTACCATCTTTCTAAATTCCATATATATGTGTTAGTATACTGTATTGGTGTTTTTCTTTCTGGCTTACTTCACTCATAGGCTCGTTTCATCCACCTCATTAGAACTGATTCAAATGTATTCTTTTTAATGGCTGAGTAATATTCCATTGTGGGTATGTACCTGTTTATCTTTAATCATAACGTTTTCTAAGAATGTTTCTTGTGACTTTCTGTTTGGTTATAGGAGCACAGAGCTGTTTGGTTGCTTTTGTCATGGGACCTAATCCAGATTCAAGGATTGCTTATTTTATTTCAGTAATTTCTTAATCTAGAATATCCTCTTTTTCTTTTTTCAGGACATTCACTTTTTGATGAGCTTTCTAGAATGTCCCAAATTCTTGTTTTGTCAGACTGTTTTCTTGCAGTGTCACTTAAGTTGTTCCTCGAATCCTCAACTTTCTGAAAGTTAGATCTAGAACAGTGCTGACCAATAGAAGTATGATGTGTATCACACATGATTCTAAATTTGCCTGTTTCCCCACTAAAACATTTTTTAAAACAGGTGAAGTTACTGTTAATAACATACTGATGTCCCATAACTAAACTCTTTTCATAACTAAAAATCATTTTAGCACTTAGTGTTTTTAGATTAATAATGAAATATTTTACATTATTTCTTCATACTAAATTTTCAAAACATGAAACATTTTTTAATTTATTTAATTGGAGGCTAATTACTTTACAATATTGTAGTGGTTTTTGCCATACATTGAATGAATCAGCCATGGGTATACATTACACGTGTTTTTTTATACTTAGAGCACATCTCAAGCACATATGACTGGCTTGTGGCTACCATATTAAATAGTACAGGTCTGGAGACTTGACTGGATTCTGGCAGCAATATTTCTCAGGAGATAACATGTCAGCAGGTCACTACTTAGTGGTGGTATGTTAACATGGCCAGATCTCTCTTTCACCAAAGACTTTTTTACCAGATCTCTTTACCAAAGATTCCTTCCTCCCTCCTGTACTCAGCAAGTAGTCCTTGGGAGGATATTTCACATCATTCTTGGGACAACAGGAATAATTTTAATATAGACTGACGTTAAATGATTTTATAGAATTATTTTAACTTTTCTTATGTGTGATAAGGGGATTGTGGCTATGCAGAAGAATCACATTATTAGGAGCAGGATAAAGTTTTTAGGAGTGAAACATCATGATGTTGGCAACTTCCTTTTACACTATATTAGCAAAAGTTTTATATATGTAGATACAGATAAATCTGACACATTTACAGAGAGATAAAGTAAATATGTCTAAATATTTACATTTTTCAATCCAGGTGCAGAGCATATGAGTGCTTATTGTACTATACTTTGATCTTTCTATAATTCTGAAATATTTTACAAGAAAGATTTGAGGGCAAGTTTTTTGAAATAATGATAATAGCACTTATTCTCTTCCGAGGACTATGCTAAAATGTACTAAAAGTCCATCGTCACATTTACTCCCTGAAACAACTAGACAAGGTAGGTGCTATTATTGTCCCACTTTTCCTGACAGGAGAACCAAGGAACAGAGAAGTTAGGTGATTTGCATAAATTCACTCAGTTTAATAAATGACAAGGATGGTTGAAATTAAGTACGTCTAACTTGGACTCTGTGTTCTGAACCAGAAAAATGCATTGTCTCCTCAGCATTCACAACAAAGAATCAACATTTGGAAAAGGCATTTTCCTAGGTATTTATTCTGAGGATCCAGCAGCAGTAGGATATGAACTTAGAAAACTCAAACCTTGATTCAGGACCCTGATGTTGACAGCACCCAAGGGCAGACCTGCTCACAGCACCAGAGGTGCCTTGTCCCCTGACATCAATGGGGCTTTGCACTTGCTTGGTCTATTGTCTCTAAGAACTATGATGATCATCTCCATCCTAGAACAGACACAAGTTAATTCAAATACTACTGGTTCTAAAGCTAAATCGGATTTCAGCTCATTTCTCTCTCATTGGTAGTAGAATAGTGACGATATTGAGAACAGTTACTGCTTACTGAACACTTGCTGGTGCCAATCAGTCTTGTGAATGCTCTCACATACTACCTAACTCAATCCTCCAACCACTCTGTGAGCTGTGTTCTGGGAGGAAAATGACGCACCAAAGCCTCAGGCAGTAAGCAAAGCCTTGGAGCATAGTTCCAGAACATGCTTTTCACCACAGCAGGGCAGGGTGGGAGGTGCCATCCCCAAAGAGCTTGTCACACAGAAACAGGGTAAAGGCAGGGCTGGCTGTGAGTACCCTGGCAGTGGCCATGGCATCATATTACTCTCTGAGGAGGAGACAGGGGATTGGCAGGGGAGAATACCCATACCTGTTGAACTTCCACGGCTGATAGCAGGTGTAGTCCTTTAATACCCATTGTCCTGCTTAAGATGCAGGACCCCTCTGGGGTAAATAATAATTATCTCCATGTCACAGAGGAGAAAATGAAACTTGGGAAATTAGGTCACTTCCCCAGAATCTCACCACTAAGAAATGGTTCTTGCTACACAAAGTTAACAAGTGTTTGCTGAATGAAAGCACAAATATATAGTTTCATAATTTAAAAATAAAAACACAGAAGCTGTCAGATTCCATAAGCTAGATGTATTGACAACCCTACCATGGGCACACTGGGAGGGTATGGTGGATGAAGGGAAAGAACTCAGAGCCAAATTCTCACATCTAAACAGTCACAGGAAACCCAAGGCAATACCAGCTGACTCTGAGAAGCAGGTTCTAGAACCAAACTTGGAGCAGTTGGTGCACACCCATGAGCACTCAGTGCAGAGTCCACTCAGGAGGAGGTGTCTGAGCTGGAGCAGAAGGCAAAGGCAGTCTGGGTGACCCCACTGGTCACTCTGGAAAAGCAGGTGAGGAGGATCCCCTCAGAGCTGAGAGAAAAAGGCTTTTAGCTGTGGGTGGGCACAGGTCCCTGGACACAGGCTCAGCAAACAGAACTCAGATCAGGAAATTTGGCGCAGTGCACCAACTGTACATCTGTACACAGTAGCCCTGAAGGTAGACAGATAGTTGGAGAATCTCTTTCAGAGCCTCTGGACCCTGGACACTACCTGTCTCCTGGTCCAGCTCTGTGTGGACTGTGACCTCCTGCTGATACAAGCTGGCCTCACTGAGCATCCTACCCCTGAGCTTCTCTGGACAGAGGCCTCCTCCCCATCTCCCACCTGAAGCCTAACAAAGCAGGTGCAGCCCAAGGGACAGGAGCAGACACAATTTCCTTTCTAATCTCTCTCTCTGCTTCATGGTCCTGCCCTAGCTCCTGCTCCCTGGATCATAGTCCAGAAATAAAGTAAGATCACACATGTCCTCTGTCTCACACTCTGCTTTCTAGTGAGCCCAGGCTAAGAGAGAATCAACAGAAGCCCCCTTCCCCAGAAAAATGCACATGCAAGCAAACTGAGGCATGGTGTCTCCGTGGGTTTATGGTTCCCCTGTGGGCCAGGTTAAGACCTTCCATCTTAGGGGGGTAGGTAGTAGTTTCAGTTTCTAAGTAGACACATACTTTGCTTCTCTTATTCATGAAGACACTCCAGGACTTCTGACACTGGGAAAGCTCAAGAGTTAATCATGGGAAGGGGAGCTCATCAAAGCACAGAGAAGCCTCAAAACAGCACAAGAAGCAGAAAGCAGATGGTAGTGAGGCTCCCGAAGAGCTGGAGGGAGGTTTGAAATGAATCTGAGATGGGAAAGTGTGTTCCTGTCCGACTGCTCAGCCCTTGACCAATCTCAGCTCACATGGTCTTTTCCCAAAAATGCCCTTTGTATCAGCAAGAAGCATCAACATTGTTCAATAAGATGAAAATTTCATTACAAAACTTTTCACGGTCCAGAAGCCCACCAACAGGAAGGGCTACTCGCCCAGACCACAGCTCCTCCAGCCATCCCACATGACCAGACACCTAAACCACTGCACCCCTCCCCCAACACCCTGTATCCACGCCCTACCACCTGGGATGTGGGTGGGTTTTGTTATTAGATGGCTGACATTTTAAGATATTGAGGTTTGGTCACCTAGAGTTTACCAGAGACATTGAAAGACCTGAAGGTTCTCCCTCATCCTAAGGAGGGAAGAAGCAGCCCCACGGCTAGGTGCCTGTCTCTACGAGGATGTGCTTGGAAGGAGCTGGAGGAAATTATCAGCAATTGCCAGACACACAGCTAATAGACATGCAGGCTAATCATTTTGAGAGCCTGTCACCAGCAGCAACATCCAAAAGCTACGCAGAGAACCTCCAAGGGGCAAGTAAGCACTCAGATCTGCCCGGTGCCCCTATTTTGTGCAAAGTCACTACAGACAGACAGGCCGGCTGCTTTTAACCCACTTCAGCTCCTCTGGATACGTGCTCAGCTTTTCACATCCCCATTGCAAAGTGAGCCACCAGCCCCCGCATTTCCAGCCCTGCGAGGTGACGAGCCAGCAGCAGGACGTGTGGCCAGGAGCCTCACAGGAATTCAAATTCAGCACAGCTGTCTTCTGCCTGGTCTCAAATCTAAATAACAGCAAAAACTAGGCACCTGGCAGACAGGTTCAGAAAACCTCAGCCTCTGCAGCTGAAAGCACCCTCCTGACATATGCCAGATTACAGATGATGGATCTGGAAATTGCAACAATTAAGAAGCTAAAAAATACAATGCTGGCATCACATTTCCAGATGTGACTAAAATGTAAGCTGTGGGTGGGCTTTAAGTGGAAGGAGGCTGCAGTAAAGCTTCCCTGTGGTAAATAGCAACCTCAGAGGTTCAAGCCACACAGCATCAGCCCACTCGCTCATTCTCTCAAATATTTATTCTACAAAGACACTTACATTGACATTTGTGGAAGCAGGAAGTGGGAGAGCAGGCTTTTAAACTGCTCTGCTAAAAACCCAGAATATCCAAGAGGCTTTCATTAACAAACATGAACCAAGCACCTACTATGTGCTGGCACTGTCCCTGGTGCTGAAACAGCAGCAAACAGCACAGTCCCTGTTCAAGTGGAGTTCAACTTCTACCAGACAGAATTAGCCCATAAAACACGTATAAATTGGGAGTAATAAATACTGAGGGAAAAGGGATAATGCAGCAAAGGGAACAGGACATTCAAAGTGGGGAGTCCGGAGCTCTAGTTTGGGTTCCTAGAGAAGGCTTCCCAGAGAAGAGACTTTCAAGTAAAGCTCTGAAAGAAAAGGAGACCCTGGTGATCCAATAAGGGTAGTAGGGGGAGAAGGAGGCAGAGCCAGGAAACTATGGGGTAGACGAAGGTGAGAGGAGGGAGGGGTGGGGAGGAAAGAACCAGAAAGGAAGGGCAGAGCCTGGGAAGGGGGAGGGAGGCTGAGCCAGAAGAAGCAGGGAACTGGGAAAGGAAGAGAGGGCAGAGCAAGCTGTGCCATGTACCCAGGCATTTCATTGTGGTAACCCTATTTTCATCTGTTAAAATTACAGGTGATTTTGCATTGGAAAATCATTCACTGTTAAAGGAAGGGAGGAACAGTTTGAAAACACCTTTCAGCCATGTGGTATGAAAGCCTTTGGAATAAGATGGTGCTGGGTTCAGTCCCCAGGTCTGTCATTCGTGGCCTGAGCATCCTGCAGCTCTGACTTACATCTGACCCTCCCTTTCTGCCCACCTAGTAGAGGGGGCTTGGAGAAAGAGCACCTGGCATAGAGTTTGCAACTTACCAGGACTCAGAGGACTGATTCCCTGATCCTCCTCTACCACGGTCAGGCTGGGCTTGAGAGATGCACAGATTGGGAACTGCCTTCAAGGAACCACAGCCAGGAAGCGAAGTGAGGGAGTACACAGGGACATGGTAAAAGGCAGCATCAGGCTGCTAGTGAGCTAGAGATCTAACCTACAGAAACCTGTTTTCAGCTACAGGGACCGGGAGAGGCAATGAATTAGGGAGGGCACTGGGGTGGAGGGAACGAGCTGCAGGTTTAATAAGTAGGGTGTGTTGGAGGACAGCAGACACCTTGCTGAAGGTCTGTCCTTGACAGCTAGAAAGGCTGTCAATGGACTGTAGTCAGATCACAGAGAACCTCTGGTGCCAGGATTAGACAGTGATTTTTAGAAGAAAAAGGGTTCTTAAAGGTTTTTAAGGTGAGGTTTTTAAGGTCTGAACCATTTAGACACAATGTGTGGGACAGATGACCAGAGGGAGTATGAGACAGGGGGATGACAGGGGCTGGTGTGTAGCGTGGACGCTGGTGGTGGGTGCTTGGGGCACAGCAGGGTTAGGTAACAGTCCAGGCAGCCGACAGAACAGCCGCCCTGCCCTCTATGGTCATCAACTCCAGAGAAAAGGCAACTCAAGGAGTAGAAACTGGAAATTCTGAGACGGACTTTGCTCAGAGCAAATTGCTGATAGAGGAGGGATGGAAAGGAAGCAGCTGAGACTGGGAGTGGCCCCTGGGGACATGGGGTCGAGGGAGAGTGAGCACCTGGGGCCCTGGAGCTGAAGGAGGCAGAAAAGCCAAAGGTGCCTGAAGATGAGGAAGAGGGGCCAACCCGGGAGCCCTAGGATCATCTCAAGAGCAGCTTCAGCAGGAAGGATGTCAAGGTAAATAGGAACCACAAGTGTAGACTACTCCTTATATCTGGTTAGTGGTCAGAAGAGGCTGGGGTGATTTGGGTGATTATTGGACTTCCCTGGTAGCTCAGACGGTAAAGCGTCTGCCTACAATGCAGGAGACCCAGGTTCAATCCCTGGGTTGAGAAGATCCCCTGGAGAAGGAAATGGCAACCCACTGCAGTACTCTTGCCTGGAAAATCCCAGGGACGGAGGAGTCTGGTGGGCTACAGTCCATGGGGTCGCAAAGAGTTGGACACAACTGAGCAATGTCACTTTCTTTCATAGGATCAGTAATCAAGTTTATTAAATTAAGGATATTCTGGGTCCATCGGTAAACAGAAAGGAAAATGCTGAGCAGAGAGACAGAGGATGTGGTGAGAAGATTGGGAAAAGGCTTGTTTGACTCATTTGTGTGTGTGTGTGCTCAGTCATTCAGTCATGTCCGACTTGCTGCAACCCTTTGGACTGTAGCCCGCCAGGCTCCTCTGTCCATGGGATTTTTCAGGCAGGAATACTGGAGCAGGTTGTCATTTCCTCCCCCAGGGGACATTTCTGATTCAGGGATCAAATCCATGTTTCCTGCACTGCAGGAACTCTTTACCACTGAGTCATTGGAGAAGCCCGTTTGACTAATTTAAC
The DNA here is from genome assembly GCF_055505025.1 of Bos grunniens. Taxonomy (NCBI): domain Eukaryota; kingdom Metazoa; phylum Chordata; class Mammalia; order Artiodactyla; family Bovidae; genus Bos; species Bos grunniens. The sequence goes on from NC_141192.1 coordinate 44,719,145, forward strand.
CTGTGACAAAAGCTCAGAATACAGAAGATAGAGAAGATACCAGTCAGAGAAGATACCAGCCAGAGACCCAGGACACTGCATGCTGTGGGCACCCACATCTGAACACACAAGGGCGGTCACCTCAGTCCTGAAAGTGGCCTCGGTGGCCAGTTCAGCATGGCCACGTGCTACACACTGACTGCCATGGCTGCCCTCATGCTTGCTGTGGAGTTCATCACCACTGTGGCATCCACCAGGCATGCTCTGCTGGGAACTTCATGGTTCTGTTTTCCTGAATACGTTTCTCATCCCAAAGCCTGTGGAGCCTGGTCCAGCCGCCTGCAGCATGCCTGGCGCCCATTCTGATGAGTCGCAGCCTTGGCACTCCTTTGTAACAAGAACCCTGTCCTACTCAACTCAGCTGCATTCAGGATGAACCTTTGTCAAACCTTTCTCTCATCCATGACATTTATGTCCTACAATCAGCCTCAACCTCATACAGAATCATTACCACAGTCCAGGAACCATTAATTCAGACCACTGCAAAGCTGTGCTGCCTCAGACGCACATCTCCCTCTAAGGAAGACATTTTCCTCCCAACAGGTGGGCCCAGATGAGGATTGAGAATAGGATTTTGTGGAGAACCACTGTGCTTGTTACTTCCTCCTGCCACGGTTTGCTGCCCCCTGGAGTGGGAGTGGGCACAAGACAACCAGAGAACAACAAAGGAGAGGATGTTTGTGAGAGTATGGTGGGCACACGGGTGGAAGGACGACAGGCAGGCCGAGACAGGGCGTGTGGAGGGGAGGCGACACTGAGGACAAGCCCTTGGCGTGTGGAGGCTTCTGAGGGAGGGCAAACTGCTGGCGCCTGGTGGCCAATGGGAACAGACATGGCGACCCCAGAAGTGGGGCCAGGGGCTGGGGAGGATCCTCAGCTACAAAGAACAGTGGCAGGAAACCGGAGGGACGGGATAGAGCCACATCGCCGGCAAGTGGGAGGGGCTTGGAGGGAGCGGGAGTGGAGGGAGGGCAGAGTCCACAACAAGTCAACCAGGGTGCTCCAGCCCAGGGCCCAGGATGACACAAGTGACACCCATCAGAGAGAGAACTTTCCACACAGGGTGAGGAGAGACAGAGACAGGCGTGAAACCCTCAGAAAGGAAAGTGAAATGAGAAAGAGAAACAAGAGAGTTAGGAACACACAAGAGGGAACAGAGAGTCAAAAGTGATCTAGCCCTGGCCTCTGCAGTAGACATAAAACTCAAAGCATAAAGCTGATTAGACAGAAGAGGCAGGGTTGCAGCTGAATTATTTTGAAGATAACATGAGGAACCAGGCAAGTGAAACTTTTAACCCAAATCCCTCCCAGGAAAGCATGAGCCTTTCTTGACCTGATGCTGGGGAGCTGTGGAGGAAGAACACAGGTCATGAAGGCCCAGCTGCTTTGGTCCATAGGGTGTGGTACAGCCAGGGCTTTGCTCCCCAGGACAGCCAGAGCAGCCCCACAAAATCACACCCCAGGCAGAGCCCCCACACTAATCCTCTCTACCCAACTCCCAACACCTCTGACTCACCCTTCAGGTGCCTGTCTTTGGCCAAACCAGTGAGACAAGTGACATCTGTGCAGCCTCCTGAAGGCCCCTATTGGCTCCTAGTCATTCAGGCAAGTCTCAACTCAGATGTCACTTGCCCAGGGGAGCCTTGCCTCACCCCGTGCCTGCACTCATGCCCCCTGCAATGACCCTGCTTACCTAGTGGCGGGCTCAGTCATCCAGCTCCACAAAGAGCAGCACCACTTGGCACAGATGGACTGATGCCCGCTTGTTGGGGCCACCTCTCTCCCCATGAGGTCTAGTCTGTTGCTGTTTAGTCGCTGAGTCATGTCCAACTCTTTGGCAACCCCATGGACTGTAGCCCACCAGGTTCCTCTGTCCATGGGATTTCCCAGGCAAGAATACTGGAGTGGGTTGCTATTTCCTACTTCAGGAGAGCTTACTGACCCAGAGATCAAACCTGAGTCTCCTGCATTGGCAGCCAGATTCTCTACCACTGAGCCACCAGTGAAGCCCAGAAGTCTAGTCTACTAAAGTAAAAATGAGCACAGCTGAGCTCCCATGATTATCACTAAGAATGTGGTTTTCTCTTCCCTGTTATAACCACAACAGAGTGGAAAATTTTTCCTCCTCCAAGGAAGATTTAGAGTCCAAGCAGAGATGACTGAGGAAATGATGGGGCAGGTGGGAGTGGGGTCATTCGCTCCAGGGATACCTGGATCCATAGACCCCTCATCCCCTCTCCCAGACTGCAGGCACCTCTGAGCCTGGAGCGTGGCCCTGCAGTTCCACCACCAGGACGCCCATGGAACAGCTCCAGGCCTGAGCCCTCAGACAGTCCCAAAGCAGGAGGGATTCCTGAACTTCTGGCAGAGGAAAAAATAGGCGCAAATCTGTGAGGGTCTTGGAGACCAGTGACTCTCCTGCTGGGGTATTTGACCAGGAGGCTAAGCCAAAAATATGGTTTTAATTCCAGCTCTGTTTATAATCTGTGTCCTTGAAAGTTCCCCCACCAGCTCTAGCACACCATTTCCAGGTGTGAAGAGAAGTAACATCATCAACCCCTCAGAGGATGATGCAGAGAACCAGACACATGGACAGAATTCCGCCAACACAGAGCATGAAGTAAAAAATGGGAGAGCCCTGGACCCACCTCCAGTAAAGCACTACACAGGCTCAGTTACCCAACACAAGAAATACAATCAAATCTGAGGCCTGAACATGGGGTATTTCCGTTAGGCAGCCAAAAAATCCATTTTATACTGTCTGCTACAGGTGCTTGAAAAATTAGCACTAAAATAAAAAGCCTTTTGCTTAGTGATGATCCTTCAAATAATTCAAGTTTATATTTTGGCTGACTAAAAAAGGGATATCAAGAGAATTCCAACATAAATTCCACAAAGAAAATGTGTAAGAAAAAAAGCAAATATCCCAATTGAGAAATAGGCCAATATTACATAAGAAACATAATTGCATAATTTAAGATAATCACGATGGTGTAATCACTCACCTAGAGCCAGACATCCTGGAATGTGAAGTCAAGTGGGCCTTACAAAGCATCACTACGAACAAAGCTAGTGGAGGTGATGGAATTCCAGTTGAGCTATTTCAAATCCTGAAAGATGATGCTGTGAAAGTGCTGCACTCAATATGCCAGCAAATTTGGAAAACTCAGCAGTGGCCACAGGACTGGAAAAGGTCAGTTTTCATTCCAATCCCGAAGAAAGGCAATGCCAAAGAATGCTCAAACTACCGCACAATTGCACTCATCTCACACACTAGTAAAGTAATGCTCAAAAATCTCCAAGCCAGGCTTCAGCAATATGTGAACCATGAACTTCCAGATGTTCAAGCTGGTTTTAGAAAAGGCAGAGGAACCAGAGTTCAAATTGCCAACATCCGATGGATCATGGAAAAAGCAAGAGAGTTCCAGAAAAGCATCTATTTCTGCTTTATTGACTATGCCAAAGCCTTTGACTGTGTGGATCACAATAAACTGTGGAAAATTCTGAAAGAGATGGGAATACCAGACCACCTGATCTGCCTCTTGAGAAATTTGTATGCAGGTCATGAGGCAACAGTTAGAACTGGACATGGAACAACAGATTGGTTCCAAATAGGAAAAGGAGTTCGTCAAGGCTTATTTAACTTCTATGCAGAGTACATCATGAGAAACGCTGGGCTGGAAGAAACACAAGCTGGAATCAAGATTGTCGGGAGAAATATCAATAACCTCAGATATGAAGATGACACCACCCTTATGGCAGAAAGTGAAGAGGAACTCAAAAGCCTCTTGATGAAGGTGAAAGAGAGTGAAAAAGTTGGCTTAAAGCTCAACATTCAGAAAACGAAGATCATAGCATCCAGTCCCATCACTTCATGGGAAATAGATGGGGAAACAGTGGAAACAGTGTCAGACTTTATTTTTCTGGGCTCCAAAATCACTGCAGATGATGACTGCAGCCATGAAATTAAGAGACGCTTAGTCCTTGGAAGTAAAGTTATGACCAACCTAGACAACATATTCAAAAGCAGAGACATTACTTTGCCAACAAAGGTTCGTCTAGTCAAGGCTATGGTTTTTCCTGTGGTCATGTATGGATGTGAGAGTTGGACTGTGAAGAAGGCTGATCACAGAAGAATTGATGCTTTTGAACTGTGGTGTTGGAGAAGACTCTTGAGAGTCCCTTGGACTTCAAGGAGATCCAACCAGTCCATTCTGAAGGAGATCAACCCTGGGATTTCTTTGGAAGGAATGATGCTAAAGCTGAAACTCCAGTACTTTGGCCACCTCATGCAAAGAGTTGACTCATTGGAAAAGACTCTGATGCTGGGAGGAATTGGGGGCAGGAGAAGGGGATGACAGAGGATGAGATGGCTGGATGGCATCACTGACTCGATGGACGTGAGTCTGAGTGAACTCTGGGAGTTGGTGATGGACAGGGAGGTCTGGCATGCTGCGATTCATGGGGTCGCAAAGAGTCGGACACAACTAAGTGACTGAACTGAACTGAACTGAAGAAATAAAATGGTAAGACATAAAAAATGAAAAATCTCTTAGTAATTAGAGAAATTCAAAACAAAACATTGCACCATCAAAGAGGCATCAAAAGAAAGAAAATCAATAAAGTTGATTCACTGGAGGGAAAATAAATTTGTACACTTTCTGGAGGACAATTTGCCAATATTTACATAAATCCTTAAAAACCAACAGGATTTTGACAATACAACTTATGGGAATTTATCTTATAGAAATAATTAAAGACAGAAGTAAAGAATTGGCTGCAAGCATCATCTGTAAAAGAAAATTTGGAAAGAATCTGACATCTATCATCGGGGATTTATTAAATAAAACAGCTGCATCTGCTCAGCAGATTACTATGTAGCCTCTACAAAGTGTGTCTGGTATCTGTATAGTCCTCAAGATGTTACTAAAATATTACCCAGGAAAAAAAGCCTGGTAAGTACAACAAAAAAATACATTTATGATCTAATTCGGCAACTACACATTTACTTAAACACATATCTGCTGGTGCTGCTGCCGCTAAGTCACTTCAGTTGTGTCCGACTCTGTGTGACCCCATAGACAGCAGCCCACCAAGTTCCCCCGTCCCTGGGATTCTCTAGGCAAGAACACTGGAGTGGGTTGCCATTTCCTTCTCCAAAACACGTATCTACATATATATATGTGTGTAGGTGGAATGATGATTGTGGCTGTCCGGGAAGCTAAGACAGAGGATATTTCTACATTTTTTCCTTTATTTTTATTTTCTGAGGTTGCTACATATTGCTTAGGCAATATGAGAAAAAAGAGTATTTAATACTAAATTAAAATTTAAAAAATAAGAAAATAAAATTCCAAAATAAACTTCTGTGTGCGGAAGCAGGAAGAACATGGAACCCCAGGCCTAGAATCTTCTCACCAAGCATCCACTTGCACAGTAGGGGCCACTATCCCTGCCTGGAGCAGCCACCCGGCTGACGCCAACCACGTCTCAACGCTCCTATTTGCCCAGCTCCATCCAAGGGTGCAGGAGGAGGGCACCTCCTTGGAAGGAGGGCAGAAAAGCTGTGTTTTAAGAACATGCCCCATGTTTCTTGAAGAATGTAAAAGGCAAAGAGATTTAAATTGGACTTCATTATATAACCATGTACCTGAAGTGAAAAAAACAAGTTCTACATAATTCCTAGGGACTTCGCAGGTAGCACAGTGGTTAAGAATCTGCCTACCAATGAAAGAGACACAGGAGACGTGGGTTCGATCTCTGGGCTGGGAAGAGCCCCTGGAGTAGGAAATGACAACCCACTTCAGTATTCTCGCCTGGAAAAATCCATGGACAGAGGAGCCTGGCAGGTTACAGTCCATAGGGTTGCAAAGAGTCTGACATAACTGAGCAACTGAGCATACAGTTCCTAGTGGGAAGAGGGGACCTTAAACCACTGGACTAAGACAAAGAACCACATTTAGAACAGCCACAAGGGAGATCTGGCAATTTTTATTCAACCCACCAGGATCTATTTTCAGGATGCTATTGTAATGTTTTTGGAGAAGGCAATGGCACCCCACTCCAGGACTCTTTCCTGGAAAACCCCATGGGCGGAGGAGCCTGGTAGGCTGCAGTCCATTGGGTCGCTAAGAGTCTGACACGACTGAGCGACTTGACTTTCACTTTTCACTTTCATGCATTGGAGAAGGAAATGGCAACCCACTCCAGTGTTCTTGCCTGGAGAATCCCGGGGACGGGGGTTGGCTGACGTCTATGGGGTCACGCAGAGTCGGACATGACTAAAGCGACTTAGCAGCAGCAGCAGCATTGTAATGTTTACTGCATTAAAAAAATACGTTAGAAAATATTTGGTGTGAAAAAATCAGTGTAAAAGGCAATACATATTTTATAAACCCCAAAGGATTTTGCACACATTTCAATGCTGTGAATTTAAGCATCTGAAGCCCGACATCCTCCAGCTCGCCCAGGCCCAGGGCCACGGTGGCATGTCCTGGCGCAGCTTAGACAGCGTATCTTTTCTCCCCCTCGCGCTTGGCCTTATGGTGCTTCACATAGTCGCTGTGCAGCTCCTTGAAGACGTCTCTCACCCCCAGTTGCAGTGAGGCCCGCAGGAACTGGATGTCGGACTCAATGCACAGGTCCAGGATGAGGTAGATACCCTCTTGCAGGAGGACTTTCACCGCTGGATACAAAGTGACCTGGGATGAGGGAATACACTTGTCTGTGAGAGCAAACAGGCAGATGCCAGGCCCTAGAATACCTGATGAGGGAGTCCAACTTTGGCTGCCAATTTGAGAAAAGATGCTCCTTTTAAAATGTCATTTTGCACCTTAACTTAATTGAATATTCATATCTCAAAAGTTTATATTTGGAGGAAATAGAGGTCAATTCAAGCCAACAAAAACCTGTAGCAAAACATCATGAAATCACAGAGGTAGCTTTGCTATTCAGTAAATGATGCTTCTGTGCTTACCAGGGGTATTTAAAAACTGGAAGCTTTAGATTTAAAAATCTTATAGTAAAAGTCACCTTATGGGTCCCATTCTTCCATGTGGCCAATCTTACTGGAAGCTATCCTACCTGTGGGATGAGGGCAGCAAAGTGACCACTTTCCCCCAGAGCAGGGCAGGTGGGCAGCATTCTCCAAGCAGATCCCTGATAGATCTTGTCACAGGGCCCAACGTCAGATGTGATTTCTGATTTCTAATTACCATTTAATAGGTTTTTAGTTCTTTCAACAATAACACAATGGGCCCTAAATCCCTAAATGCCCAGAATAATTTAATCGGTCCCTATATTCAAAGAGGCAATCCTTCCAAAGAATCTGGGTTAACCAAAATCTGGGCTGCAGCAGGAGAAGTGGGCAGTCCAGCCCTGGTGTGACCACATCTGCTACTGGCACAAACTTTCAGATCAGAGATTCAGACTGGTATCTGGACAAAAAGGCCAAGACAGCAGGCACTGCTCACCCTGCAAGGGCCTCAGAGGCTTCAGCTGGACCTGGGCTGCACAGCATCTGCACACCACAGCAGCAGCAACCAGAAGCTGCAGGAAGGTTCGAGCCGACAAGCCTGGGGGGTGGCCGGTTCTTTATTAGTGTCCTGATGACCTAGCAGCTCATGCCTCTCTGCAGACATGCAGCTTCTAGCGAGGATACAGTTTATTAACTAGAAGAAGCGTGATTCACCAAGGTAACCTCTGGGAGGCATAGTCCTAAAGAGGCGATTTGTTTCTACTGCTAATGATGCTATTCTTCACAGTTATGGTTATTTTCATATGATAGCTCAAAAAGCATTTGACAGATGATTACCTTAATTAAATTTTACTATTTTATAGATGATAAGAACATTCAAGGACGGCAGGAGTGACTGGTCTGTGATTCCATACTAAGGTATTAGGGAAGGAAAGAAAAAATGAAACAGACAAACTAAAAACAGAAGTCTTTAACCTCACTAGCTGGGGTGAGGACCTGCTCACTCATTCACTGAATCATCACTCACGAAACAAATAATCCCCCTTCCAATGGCAAGAAGAGGCACAGTAATTTCCCCAGTGGCAGAACAGATATCTGAACTAAGTGCTGGAGTTCAGATGTCACAATCCTTTTACCTGGCGTCTCCTGGTGAAGGCAAAGCCCAGAGCACAGGGTGGGGTGGGGTGGGGGAACAGGAAGGCAGTAGGATCAGAACACCACAAGCCCTGCACACCTTTACTTTAGACAACTTATTTAGAAAACAAGGGGGGGAAGCCAGTTTCTACAACATTGGCCAATGAATGAAAACACTTCTAGGTAACTTTTAAAAGGCCCCTAGGCCAGGTGAGTAGGAGAAGGCAATGGCAACCCACTCTAGTACTCTCACCTGGAAAATCCCATGGACGGAGGAGCCTGGTAGGCTGCGGTCCATGGGATCGCTAGGAGTCGGACACGACTGAGCGACTTCACTTTCACTTTTCACTTTCATGCATTGGAGAAGGAAATGGCAACCCACTCCAGTGTTCTTGCCTGCAGAATCCCAGGGACGGGGGAGCCTGGTGGGCTGCCGTCGATGGGGTTGCACAGAAGTTGGACACAACTGAAGTGACTTAGCAGCAGCAGCAGGCCAGGTGAGTAGTGCAAACTATTTACCCAAAGCTATCAATAAAGAGGGAAAACTGTAAATCTGATCTACGGGTAAAAGAGAAGATAAAAGTGACCATAATTTCCCTGACACATACCCAGGGTAACACAACACTGCATGGAAGAAACAAGGTCTTCAGTAGCGGCTGCCTCCCCCTGACCGAGGCTGTCATCAGCCCCAATCACTGACACACCTTCACCCATGGCACCTGCCTCCAAAACGTGAGGGGAAGGCAAGTCACCCCACCATCCAGCTTGTAATTAAAACAACATGTCTTCCTGGTCACCAAAGATTTACGGTTCTCTCAGTAGAAGCTGCTAATGCACACAAAATACTTTCTTCATTACCAATTTTAAAAACAAATAAAAGGTAAAACACAGAGTGTCCTGCCAATGGATTCTGGGACACAACTCCCTAAGATAATTCCCAAAGCCTTTGGTCTTCAAGATTAAAAATTTAAAAATAACTGATAAGCATAAATTAGACATGTATAATGAGGCTGGGATGTGAAAGACTTTTCATACAGTAAATCTCAGGATGATAAACAGTGACTTCACACTTCAAATTAGACTCCCCTCTTGTCCTTAGGTAAGAGATACTGTGGTGTCTCATTCAGTTCTTCAGCTCATGTTCCAACAAAAGCTCACACAGTAATGACTGCTTGGGAAATATCAAGAGTCTATAAAAATGCTAAACAATTGCAAGGAAACCAAACTCCAAGCCCACATCTCATTCAAAGGATGACTTGAAGGGGCTCTTGCGTGCGGCTCTGGCTCCCATACACCTGCCTCCCGCCCACATGATGGGCATCTCCACTGACTGAGGGAGCAGAATCGGGGCTGTGGAAACGCCCTGAAACAGGGTCAGGACGGAAGCCAAGACCACGCCAGGCTTTCTGAGGAATCCCATTTAGATGACCCTCCTTGGAGGAAACACTGACTCCTCTAATTTAACACTTTACCAGCGACTCACCACCATTCTTAAGAGTCACAATAGGATATTCTATTGAGAGCAAGATATACTACACAAGTAGAGAGATATATACCTGAACATAGTGTACTCTAAGCCTCTGACTTTCCATTTAAACAAATAAGACTTATACAAAGAAGTCTTATAATGAACTTACTACACAGGTCACAGGGGGTCTTGTGGAATTACAAAAATAGCACATTGACACACCAAAGTGAGATCACTGTTGAAGAATGAATGAATTATCCCGAAGCCTAAAGTCAGATGAACTGGGATTACAGCCTTTAATCCAACTGAACAAGTCTACCGGGATCTTTCCCAGGTCACCTACTTGAGTGAGAGCAGCTGAGTCACATGCACAAAGAACCCTTGAGCCCCCTGCTGCTGAGGGACCCTAGGACCTCTTTCTGTCTCCTGCTCTAGGACTTGGGTAATATTTCATCTCCCTTATGACCCAAGAGACCAAGCAAAATAGGCCTAGGGTTTGTGCTGGAGCAAGAAAAGGCCTAACGGTGGCCGCAGAAGCCTGCAGGCCTCGCTGCCAGCCTCTGCATCTTTGTATGGCTCTCTCAGTGACCCTGCAGGGCTGCTGCACTCTCAGAGCAGCTGCCACCAGGGAGGACCACCAGGGCCCATGGGTCACACTGCCAGAAGGCCTGTGATCAAGGGCTGCGAACAGAAGCACCTGGGAAGGCAGGCGGCTCGGCCTACCTTCTGTGCCTCCACCACATACTGGGCCACCATGAAGGGGGAAAACACCCGGAACTCCTCGGCCCGCGCTGCCATGTGGCTGTACATCCTTTCCACGAGGCGGGCACACTCCAGTACTGCCGGCAGGTCCTCTGCACTTCCTGTGGAAGAAAAGTGTTTCCAAACTGATTAATTCAGAAACCATGTATTTTAACTCTCCTAATTTTACACTTTCAACATAGCCCCAATTATTCAAACCTTTTGTTTTTGTTTTGTTTTGTTTTTCCCTAGACGCTTTAATTGGCTCAATTTGAAGACAGAATTAGGGGGAGACAATGCATTCAAATATTTATCTATATTACAAAGAGAAGAAAACTTACAATACTCAAGAGTCCGTGATTGTTTTTTTAAGAGATGAACTAGAATAACCAAGATTTTAGGATGAATCTAGGATTGCTATTGTATTTAAAAAGGACATGAATATCTAAAAGAAAAATTTTAATGTGGAAAAAAAGAAAAACCATCTTAAAAAAAAGGTTTTTGATATCAAATGGTTCTAAAGATAAGATGGGTCTTTGCCTCATTAAGTTTCAGAAGTCGTCTAGGATTTTTCTTTCGTAGTCGGATATATATATATATATGTATATATGACTCAACTAACATTACTAGATCTACCCAGTTTTCCAGATTTATTTCAGACTCCTAGCTCTTCCCCTAGAGTGCCAGGATCACCCAGGCCTTAACAAACTCCTCCTCAGAATTCTAACAGTCTGAAATGTACCACAACCCAGGGTACATATGCCATCCCAAGTCTGTCACAGCAGGGTGGGCCGGGTACCCTGGCACAGCAGAGCAACCTCCCTGGTTTTCCCTCAGCAGAGTAATACACTGTTTTTATTAAATTCTAGAAAATGCAAATAAGCCTATAATGACAAAAAGCACATTGGCTGCTGCCAGGGGCTGGGGCTGGACCCCAAGAGGGCTCTTCTGTGGATGAAACAAATGCTGTTTTAATTGTCGTGGTGCTTTCCTGCATGAATTTATCCATCAAAACTCACTGAAGTATAAATTTCAAATGGATGCAGTTTCTCACACATATATATGCAACATTGAGCTTAATTTTTGGAATGCACAATAACCTTTTTTAAACATTGAATATACATACAAATATCTTACACATAAGCAATTTTTCTAGGTGAATGCTCTTTTATGAAAGTACATAAACTGTTAACATCACTCCACTGAACATTTCAATAAGTAATACTTATGAGTGAGCCTCTTTAGCTTCTAATCTATACCACATCTTCTCTCTTGAAACTCTGAAGACACATGCGGTTCACTCAGGAATTCCTGGCACCTGTTATTTCAGTCCAAATTTAACATGTGGTCATTAAAGAGTATTTTTTTTTTTAAGTCACTTGAGTTGTGTCCGACCCTGTGTGACCCCATAGACGGAAGCCCACCAGGCTCCCCCGTCCTTGGGATTCTCCAGGCAAGAACACTGGAGTGGGTTGCCATTGCCTTCTCCAATGCATGAAAGTGAAAAGTGAAAGGGAAGTTGCTCAGTCCTGTCCGACTCTTAGCGACCCCATGGACCATAGCCTACTAGGCTCCTCCATCCATGGGATTTTCCAGGCAAGAGTACTGGAGTGGGGTGCCATTGCCTCCTCCATAAAGAGTATAACCACCCACACACAAAAAAAATAACCAGCTAAGATGCTCTGCAATTAAGCCATGAACACATCAGAGAGCCCAGTCTGGCCTGATGGGAGGTGACTGGGCCACACCAGCAACGACGAGGCAGAACCCAGAGCCCAAGATCAAACTTGAGGCATGCTGATGACCACATGCTACACACACCCAATCCACCCTGACTGCCAGGCCAGGACCAGGTCTTCTGCCACAGTGGATGGCACAGCCAGAACCAGGCTCTTGCTCTTGAGTTCAGAACTGATCTCAGTGGCCTAAGCAAAGAGCTGGGGTCACGCCCAGGGGCAGGAACCTGTTTCCAAATCCTGTTGCCAGACAGACTCACAAAGCACAGGGGCAGGAACCTGTTTCCAAATCCTGTTGCCAGAAAGACTCACAAAGTCACATGAAAATGCAAAATACCTAATTGTGCTACTAGCTGACCCCAAAATTAGGCAAAATAATTTGGGAATTACAGTAATAACTCTACCTATTCTCTTTCTGCAAAAGGTAATTGGTTAAGTAGCTTAAATCTCCAAGTCTAAACCCATTAACCTGATTCACAAGTGGGGATTACCACCATATACTTGGGTGATTACCACCTATATATTTCTAGTTCAGAACTATTGCCTTGGGCTTTCCCCCCTGATGCCCTCCAAGCTGAGCTCTCAGGCCCTCCTTTGTAGTCCCGAGCACCCAGCACACCCACCCTTGTGCCAGGCACATCACATGGTATGTTCATGCCACACAAATTTGAAACAGCACAGTATAGAGCGCCTCACTTTATATGCAAATTTCTAAATAATGAGAATCTCCTACAAATTAGAAGTTTAGCAAGAATCAACCAACTTCAAGGCTGGAAAACCAGCTGTACACATAATTTATGCGATTGCCATATGGCAGTTTGCTTCACTGTTAAACAAACACGAACTTGCAGAGATACAGTGGGAATGGTGAGCTGCAGAGACTCCACCCTTTTAAAACATGAGTGATGAGCTGGCTCGGCCACTGCCTGCTCCCCTTTAATTTCCCCACTGACCTACGAGCTCCAGAAATAGTTCTTGAATCCACACACTTCTTTTCCTTCAGAAAAGAACTATTTCAATTAGGGGATATCAAATGCATTCACTGCTGTGGATATAGTAAAAACTGTGTTCTTGCCTGGAGAATCCCAGGGACAGGGGAGCCTGGTGGGCTGCCATCTCTGGGTTCACAGAGTTGGACACAACTGAAGCGACTTAGCAGCAGCAGCAATGACTTTTTTTTTTAATCTAACATTAAAAAAAACTGTTCTGAGTATTTCTTTAATGATCTGAACATGTATCTTATTTAAACTTCACTGGGTTGTTTAAGTTGGGTGGTTTTTTACCTTTGGTAACGTGTGGCCAGAGACTCCTGTAAAATAAACACATTTGAAATTGCGCATAATACCGTTTCTCTGAATTACCTTTATCTTTCTGCCGTCCTTCATGTATAATTGAACGCACCAATCTATGAAAACAGTTCAGGAAAGAAGGGATGGTTTTCAGCATTACCTGCAATAAGAGACAAAAGAATATAAAAATATGTAGGCAACTGTTTAAGTTCTACTTTAAAGGAAGTTGTATTTATTTCCTTCTTAACTTTATCCATCAGGATACTCAAAACAGTTGCAGCAACTCCTTCTAGCCAGGACTTTCTAGGGAAATGCTCACTCTACTTACTTAACTGCTTTACATCCTGTTTTCATGGTTGGAATAGGGCTCCCACACTGCCTAACTTTAGGAATCTAATGAAGCCATCCTGGTTTAGAATTTGCTGAATCTAAGTTGTTTCTGGTGCATTCTGGATATGGGTAGAAACAAATAACAAAAAGTACAGTAGCCAATGTATTCAAGTACAATGGGCACTAGAGAAAAAGGTTACATAAAGCAAACCCATTTAAAATGAGAAACAAAATTTCTCATTATTTAGCAATGAAAAGGTCTGGCTGAGACTTTATCTTGAAAAATGATATCTAAGTTATAAACAGGATTCTTTTATGCTCAACCATCCTGAGATCTCAAGGTTGCCAGGAGAAATATCAATAACCTCAGATATGCAGATGACACCACTCTTACGGCAGAAAGTGAAGAGGAACTAAAAAGCCTCTTGACGAAAGTGAAAGAGGAGAGTGAAAAAGTTGGCTTAAAGCTCAACATTCAGAAAACGAAGATCATGGCATCCAGTCTCATTACTTCATGGCAAATAGATGGGGAAACAATGGAAACAGTGACAGACTTTATTTTGGGGGCTCCAAAATCACTGCAGATGGTGACTGCAGCCATGAAATTAAAAGACACTTGCTCCTTGGAAGAAAAGCTATGACCAACCTAGACAGCATATTGAAAAGCAGACATTACTTTGCCAACAAAGGTCCATCTAGTCAAAGTTATGGTTTTTCCAGTAGTCACGTATGAGAGTTGGATTATAAAGAGAGCTGAGTGCTGAAGAACTGATACTTTTGAACTGTGGTGTTTAGAAAACAATCTTGAGAGTCCCTTGGACTGCAAGATCAAACCAGTCCATCCTAAAGGAAATCAGTCCTGAATATTCATTGGAAGGACTGATCTGAAGCTGAAACTCCAATTCTTTGGCCACCAGATGCGAAGAATTGACTTAATGGTAAAGACCCTGATGCTGGGAAAGATTGAAGGCAGGAGAAGGGGACGACAGAGGATGCGATGGTTAGATGGCATCACTGACTCAATGGACATGAGTTTGAACAAGCTCTGGGAGTTGGTGATGGACAGGAAAGCCTGGCGTGCTGCAGTCCATGGGGTCACAAAGGGTCGGACACGATTGAGAAAACCAAACTGAATTGAACTGATCCTGAGATCATAGTCAAAACAAGGCACTGTCAAATAAAGCAGCCAGAAGCCACATGTGGCTACTGAAATTTAAATTAAGTTAAAATTCAGTTCCTAGTCATACAATCTCTAGCCCAAATTTCACATGGTCAAGACATGGCCAACAGTTCCCCTGGGAGATGCAGGCACAAACACCGCCCCCCAGGAGAAGTTCTATTCGGCAGCACTGCTCTAAGGCTCAGGGTGAACAAAGAGTGAATCGAGTGCTGACTCTCTTCTTTGGTACAAGTTTATTCAAGCAAGGTCTGGAGAGCATAATATACCATTCTTTATGTCAAAACATCAACTTCCGCAACATGTTCAGAAAGAGGTCATCCTGCCAAGTCTTTCAGTGTGTCACCATGTTTCCTGAGGCCCTCGCTTCATCCTGACATCACAGTGATGAAAAGCACACAAATCCAAGGTCAGACCATCTGAGCTCACACCCCGCTTAACATGCAGTCCTAGACAGCGCTGAGTCTTTCCGCGCCCATTTCCTCATTTGCAAACTGAGGATAACAACAGGTTGTCATGAGGGTTAGATAAGGTAAAACATCAAAAGCTCAGAATGGCACCAGCTGCTGTACTGCTGGGTACCCTGGCTGGGCTCACTTTGTGCTGTTCCCTTCAGATTCACCCGAGCAGATTCTAGCCTGGGGTTTGTATCAACCCTTTTGTATCACCTACTGCATACATACATGACTCAACGCATGGGCCCTGCTCCCTGCAGTGTGCCCACAGGCTGTCACACGTCACGTCCTTCTTTATTGCAATGCCATGTTGTTATCCTTGCCAGCTCTCTTCTACTATTAAACGGTCTAATTCTGCTCAATGGTTTTTCATCATTGGTTTTGCAGGAGATGCACACAGCTTTCCAATGTTACTTTCAAAAACTGCATGAAACCCCACAGCTTTTGCAAGATCTGCAGTTCCAGTTTATAACTGATTGGTATTGACCTCTTCCCTGGTGGCTCACATGGTAAAGCGTCTGCCTATAATGCGGGAGACCCAGGTTCAATCCCTGGGTTGGGAAGATCTCCTGGAGAGGGAAATGGCAACCCACTCCAGTATTCTCGCCTGGAAAATCCCATGGACGGAGGAACCTGGTAGGCTACATTCCATGGGGCTGCAAAGAGTCGGACACGACTGAGCAACTTCACTTCCACTTTATTGTATGTATATTCTACAGTCACACAATAATCTAAGAATCAGCAGGGATCTAACAAACAAAGATGCTGACAAGATGGGCAGGGCCAAAGGTGATTGTTAAGTGGGGAGGACACTGGATGGAGTGCTTAGTTTACCAGAAAATAAATTTTTCAAAAACTACACTATTGGCAGGTCTCCAAACTTAGAGCATTAAAACATTTAAAAATATTTGAATGTGCCTATGAATATGTGCATCTGTCCTATTCAGAAGTTCCCATGTATCATGTTGAGCAGTGGCACAGCAAAATGAACATTGGTCAAAGAAATCCAGTCTTCTAGACAAAATTCAGACTCAGCGGGGTGACAGTGATCAAATCATTGAGCAGCCCTGAGCATCAGTTTCTCTGCCAATGAAATGGGATTGTCACTGACTACAGAAGTGCTGTAGGGGTGAAACAAGACACACAGAACATGTTCAGTAAATGTTAGCTGAACTGAAATCTTTTCTATGAAGCATTTGTTCCTAGTCTCATTTTATTTAAAAAGTGGCATACTATAAAACCAGAACTCAGGATGCCTCACTCACTATATCCAACTGAATTATAAACCCAAGATGATTATAAATTATAATTCATAATTTATATGAATTATAAACCTAAGCCAATGAGTGACATTTAAATATATGATCCCTGTGTCTCAGCAGTAATGAATCTGCCTGCAATGCAGGAGATGCAGGTTCAATCCCTGGGTTGGGAAGATCCCCTGGAGAAGGAAATGGCAATCTACTCCAGTATTCTTGTCTGGGAAATCCCATGGACAGAGAAGCCTGGTGGGCCACAGTCCAAGGGGTCACAAAGAGTCAGACACATCTTAGTGACTAAACAACAACTGCAAAAACAGAATAATTTCTAATGGGCTTCCAGAAACACCTACTACACAGACATGTTTCAAGTGTCAGATTCAACACAGCCTGATGTGAAGGTCACACACTCCTGTGCATGAGAAACCACTTGGGCCCTAGAAACCACTGGAAGCAAAAAGTTTGCCTTGCAAATCCTTACGCTCGTCCTCCTGCTGTTCTTCTGAGGGTTGCACTTCCCTGTCCACACGCACCCTGCCCTCCTCACCTTCGGGTGACACTGCAGGATTGAAAAGAGCACGTTGTGTGCCCTCGAGAAGATATGCCCATACTCAAGGGGCTTCAGGTGGTCCAAGGGCGCGGTCAGCAGGATGCTGAAGGCCAGGCTGACGTGGTGTGGGTTGCTGATGGCCCCTTCCCCCTGCCGCAGCAGCGCAGCCAGGACGTCCAAGACAGGCCCCACCAGAGCCAGGGCTGAGGGCTGCTCCTGACAAGCCTCTCGGGTCTGCAGCTACAGGGCAAGGAACAAGGGACAGAAAATGAAGGCAAATCTCCAAGGAAATAGCCCCAAACCCCAAGTGACAGAGGTAAGAAAGTCCAGACTCCAGCACTGACCAGGTCCCACCCTAATCTCCATCCACACCCCTACCCTCTTCCTCCTGATGCTCCCCCTACCCATACCTAAGTACAAATGGGCTTTGCCCACTAATGCAGGTTCCCAGTGAAACAATAAAGCAACAAAACAGAAGATCAGAGAGAAGGCTTAGACCCTATGCCCAGAGAATGTGCTAATCCAGGGCTATGCTCATGTAGCACAAGTTAGACTCGGAGCTGATAATGACGTAAGCACAAGCTGTGAGCACAGTGCTCACAGCTGACTTCAGGACACAGCCCCAGAAACACGCTCTGCATAAGAAAACCAGAGCATGACAGAAGCAGAAGCGACTGAAAGGCAGGGACAGGGGTATGCACAACCCAGAGGTACTCACCATCAGAGCCGTGACCATCTGCGGGCATGTGCGCCAGAATAAACTGGCCTTCTCTTCACTGCATGGACAGTTCAGGAGTAACTTAACCAATGTTGCAGCCGACAACACAGCCTAGGGGACAAGGGAAAATATTAGCAGTGGAAGGAGCTGGCTCCGGAAGGAGGCCCATCTCGGGAAGCAGGCCAGTCACGGTGCAGTGACAAAGCAGAGCCCGTTAGAGTCCCATGCTGGGGTGGGAATGAGACTTGGCTCTGGTCAAGTCCTGAGGGTGACGCCCTTTACACCACCTGAGGGAATACATGAACTAGGTGGGCAGAACTGTGGCAAAGGAAGAGCCTTCTCTGTAGCGCCTCACTAAACCAAACACAGAAACATGCCGGGACAGTGAAACAGAAGAGGTTGCAGACATTTTAATCAGAGGCCCAGTTCATCAAGGTGGTGTCAAAAGAGGAGGCCACTGTACCTTACCCAAGAGATCCATCTGTGCTCAGGGATAAAAAGCAGGGCCAGAAGAAAACACGGACAAAGTGTAACAATTAGACCAAGTGCCATGATGACAGGTGATGGTTTTAAACCATGAGAAGGGACGGAAAGTGACTATGACCCATATGGGCATCTCACACCGTGAACTCGAGCCTTATGGTGGCCCCTTCCTCCTCTCCTAATATTGTAGTCTCCCCCACCACGAAATCCTAGCTTCTGCGCTTTGCCCTTGCTCCCTCTGACCAGACACCCCCCTCTCTCTCTGCTGAGATCCACTCCCCTCTCCACCTCCCTGGAGGTTGTGTCTCCCCATCAAGGGTCTGCTCACTGCCCCAGCCCCTGCCATCCATCTCTCCACTCACATCCATTCCACCTTCCCCTGTCTCCACAGCAACATCCCCAGTTCCATTCAAATCTTCTTTATCTCTGAACTCAGCTCAGTCTTCACCTCTTCCACGACGTTCCTCTGACTAGCTGATGGGTATCTTTCTTTCTCTTTAATAAATAAATACTGCATGCAAGATCTGTTTCTTGACCAGGGATCAAATCCGAGCTCCCCACAGTAGAAGCACAGGGTCTTAACCACTGAACTGCCAGGGCAGTCCCTGACAGGTGTAAATGGAAATTCATGAGTTGTATTAGCTTGTTGGCTGAAGGAAAGCCCAGAGGCCTTCTCAAAGCTAGGCCTTCGGAGCTGCAGACAGGGGGCAGGGGGGCAGGGCTCACATGGAGAAGCAAGCTCCCTCTGTCGCCCCCAATCTGCCCCCAACCAGCTCTCCTCCCACTCACGTCAAAACCCACCTCTGGGTGCCAATTCTAACCAGGAGTCAAGAAAGCCCTCTGAAGCAGAGAGAGCCTGGGACCCAGTGAGCCCCTAGGTTTCCTCCTCCTGTGCAAGCGACAGCCTCCAGCCAGTCTGGTGCTCAGGTCAGGGGGCCAAACTCGAGCACTTTGGCTCTGCACAGAGGCTCCCTGGACACATTGACCTAGTGTGAAGTCAGGGCTTCGTTAGCAATGACCGAGTAGGCTGGGGGCAGAGGGCCCAAGGGCAGCTTGCTACCCTGAGAGATTCTCAAATGGGAGCTGGGCTATGTAACCAAACCAAGTAACATTTTCAAAAGTATGATGTGAGTGATATCAAACAATGGAGAGTAGAACTTAACTTTTTGTGTGTCAATATTATGCGTGTGTGCATGCTATGCATGCTAAGTCTCTTTAGTTGTGTCTGACTCTATGCGACCCTATGAACTGTAGCTTGCCAGGCTCCTCTGTCCATGGGATTCTCCAAGCAAGAATATTGGAGTGGCTTGCCATTTCCTTCTCCAGGGGATTTTCCCGACCCAGGGATGGAACTCACATCTCTTACATCATCTCCTGCACTGGCAAGCAGGTTCTTTACCACTAGCACCACCTGGGAAGTCCAATAGTATTCCATATGATAAGAACACAGTTGTAATTTGAAAGAGTTCCCCTTTGGAAAATACAGCCTCTGTGCATTGAGGACCTGGGCTCCCCTGAGTCCACAGCTTCGTCCCAAACTCCCGCAGTGCCTACAGTCGCTATCGGATTGATATTGCACATTTGTGTCATTTCAGCACTGACACAGCCATTTCTAACTTTTCCCATTGAAGCCAAAGGAGCAACCCACCTGCAGATCTGCTCTCCACAGGTTACTGACGTCCAGTCCCTGGAGGATACACTGCAGCCACATGCGGAAGTCCTCTGTCGTCCCAGCCTCTAACATTTGGGTGAACAAGGCTCCCAAGTGAGGCTCAATCTCCTCAACTATCTGAACCGGAATTGCAGGATCTGTGAGGGAAACAAGACTGCTAAGATATGGCAGACAAGGGGCAGGTTAAATAAACCATTTCAATAAGATGAAATGGTGTGCAGTCAGTAAAGGCCAGCATTTCGGAGACATGGGGACAGTTATGGTGCAAGTGAAAAAGCAGGGCACACTCACAGCCTGACACCACCCTCTCATACCCGGCCCTTGTGCCCTGCCCACAGCACCTGTGCACCCGTGTAGAGAGTCCAAGAGGATGATGATGGTGATGTTTAGCAGGGCTTATCTCTGGACTGTGGGAGACAGGTGACTGACAATTGCTTCATACTCTTTTCTACTTTTCTTATATTCTTTTATGAACTCAGTAGGGGCTCAGGGGTGGGGTGGTCTTTTACATAGATGGGGATGTTGAAGGGATGGAAAGAAGCCCAGGCTCATGGAGCCCACCTGCTGCAGTCACCCCAGTACCCCTATTAATGCAGGACAGTCTTACGAACTACACCCAGGGTCCACAGGTTCATCAGAGAGCCACAGTCAGTGGGCTCAAGGCCCTTTATGATCTAACCCCAGCATAACTGTTCCAGCCAGCAGATGAGCCCACCCTGAGCAAGTCCCTCCTGTGCCCCAATCTGTGTTTCCTACAGGCAGCACTGGGGGCGAGTGGACAGGCCCAAGGCTCATCCAGGTCCAAGTGTCCCACAGCTGCAGGATTCTGGAGGCACGACCTCCCTGAGCCTCAACTCTCTCGATCTGTGAAATGGGTGGGACAGCACCAACTCCTAGAGTTGGTCAAACACTGGACGGCTGAACGTCAGCACCGTGACCTCACTGCCCTCCCCTCACCCATCTCCCGCAGGAGGCCTTGTGTTGGGGGCCAGAGTGAGGTACTCCGCCCGTGACAAAGGTCATGAGGAAGGAGGCTCGACATACGCAAAGGCGGGATCGAGCCTCAGGAGTCCCCCTGGAAATCCTAGAGCGTCTACCCCCATAACCAGAGCCTGCCTACTTTACTACTTTGTGCTCTCACCTACATCTCTGACTTTACGGGGGGCTGTCCCCCACCACCTCTTTCGGAGAAGGAGTTAACCTAGAGCTCCAGTTAATAATAATTCCTGGGCGTGATAAGAGTGTTTTAACCTACAAACTCCTCTGAAGGTTCTCTAGCCTGCCTGACAGGCTTGTCCGGCCACATGTGATTGCTCACAGCCTCCCAACCGTGAGAGGCACGAGATGCTTTAAACCTTCTAAAAACAGGTTCCTTAGAAAAGTTAGAAAACTATTAGTATAAGTATAATGGGCTGATTAGAAATTGTATTGGTGAAGGGTTTTTCATTTGTTGAGCCAATGTTTGTTGCTAAGTCTCCACATCCCCTGCCCTTACACACATTAATGAATATATAGAAGAAATAAGTATTAACCTTTGATATTCATCACGTTAGACCTTAGGCTAAGTAAATTCTTTCCTTAACTAAAACCCACTACACCCTCACCCTGTAGGAATGTAACTTTATTTGGGTGGCGTCTGTTTTGAGAATAATCAGCCCTGGAGAAATAAGTGTCCTGATTGACTGACCGCTGTCACAAGGAGAGGGTCGTAAATTGTCAGCAGGCCCCCCTGGCCAGAAGATGATGTAACACCCCTAAGACCTCTGTATACATTTGTATGAAGCACCTGACTTTGATAAAAGTCAGGACTGCTGACCCCGCGTGACTTTTGCATAACATCTCAGTGTATAAAAACAGACTCTGGAAAATAAAGAATTGGGATCAGTTTCTCGAAATACTGGTCTCCCCATGTCGCTCTCTCTCTCACTCTGGTTGAGTCTCCATCTGGAGCGCGGAACCCACCATGCTTACTAATTATGCCTGGGCTTCTAAGATCCGACCGGGGAGGCCTCAGTGTCTCCTCTCCTTCGGGAGAACGGAAGGACGCCTGCGGCCTACGTAAGTGGTGCAAACTTCTTGTCTTGAAGTTTTATTGGTCTCCCGCGTAAACCAAGCTACTCAGCCTCTTTTCTCCACTGAATTTTCCTACTGAGCTATCCTTATTCTATTACTCTTTATATCCTTAATTAACGTTTAATTAAGCTATTGTTTCCTGATCTTCGCCTATGCCGTCTCTCCTTCGAATACCCTGGATCAGCCGGGGCTGGTCCCCGGCAGCCTTGCCTGCCAGAGTCCACTGTGCTGGTTGCTTCAAAGCCTTTCATCACCCTGTGACTCTGGTAACTTGTGTGAATGTCTGTTTACTAAATTAGGTCAAAGCCAACACCTCATTCATCTCCAGAGGAGGACACAGTTACACCCATATAGGAAGCATTTTTAAAAGTGATGGTTTTTTATAACTGAATCGAGGTAGTCAATTCTCCTGTCAGACAGCATTTCTTATAAATTCTCATTTTTCTGAGCTGAGACCTACTTGACTCACCCCCAAGGACCAAGGTGGTCACCTTAACCCTGTCTCTCCTAGCCCAAAGCCCCGGGCCACCCTCCTTGGCCTTTCCTCCAGACCTCTCACCACCCTGGTCCCTTCTAGAGGCGAATCTAGCAGCTCAGGTGCGTGAGGCCTGCCCCCATGGCAACACTGGCAATACTTAGGCCGGTGATCTGGGAGTGCAGTGGGGTATGAGGCCTCACCCCCTGACCCAGCTCTGTCTGGGGTACAAAGTACCACAAGTCCAGGGACACATAATTAGGACTCAGAGGCTGCCTCCAATCACAGGGGTCTCAGGGATAAAGGAAGACACTCCATTCTATTTAACAAAGGGGAAGGGGGCCAGAGCTTTAGACCACCAGCGGCCATTTCTTAGGACATTGGTTTTAAATGCTCTAACAGAACATGTTAAATGAGTTAACAGAAGACTGAATTTTACCCATTAACAAGGTGACACCATTCCCTGAGAGAGGCTGACAGAGTGAAACAGAACACGTGACCAAGGCCCCCCAGTCAGCCCATACCCAGAGCAGACCCTGGCCCTGCTCTGCCCTGGCCATGGCTCAGGAGGCCTCTCTTCCTACAAAGCCCAAGGACATCTGTGGGTGTGAGCATACCACAGCCCCCGCTCGCCACCACAGCCTCCCATCAGGGCACAGAGAGGTCGGTGTGCACTGAGGGCTGGGCTAGGCTGGCGGCCCCCGCCCCTCCTCAGACGATCCTAACCAGCCCCCACCTCAGGAACAAGCAAACGAGAAGCCAACAGGTCTATGGCAACTGGGACAGTGCTGCCCTGATGAGATCACGTTAGGGATGGACTCTGGTCTGCTGACCTCTGACCTGGGGACAGCAGGGAGTGAATTCTGCATGAAGACACTGGCCAGGTTTTTGGTCCTGATTAGCTGGCCTGCAAGGCTGACATCCAGCTAAAACACTGCAATGACATCATGGGCTGAGCCGCTGTCCAATCAGGACTCAGGGCCCCACAATGGCCAGGACCACAGAGACCTGGGGGACAACATCCGCCCTCACGGAATTTCATGAGGTTCCCTATAAATTAAGTCACCTGCAATTTTAAAAGGTTGGCAGGTTTAATCTTTCTTAAGTCCACTGGTGGTGCTGAAGATCTGATACTGGAGAGCCTACAAATAGGGATGAAGCTGTCTACGTTGACTTCTGGGGCCAAGACAGAAAGACTCAATCAGAGAAGAGTGACTCAAAACTATAAACTAGAACGACCTCCAAAATAAGTGAAGAACTAAAGCATGAAACAATACATCTAGAAGCCTGCTATTTGTGTAAAAAGCAGGGAAACAATTGTGAGTAACTGCTCACATGCACAAAGGGAGACACTAGAAATGAACACCAGAGAGGGCTTCTACCAGCTCCTGGTGTAGTACCCTCTGAAATGCATGCCTGTTTCAAAAAAGGGGGTGGGCAGAAAGTCACCTGGCTGCCACCCAGTGACCTTTCACCAAAAGCTCTACAGTACACAAGTAGCTCAAGAGAAAACATCTCACCTGCAAGGACTTTTCTCACAGAATGAAACACGGAGGTACACACAGAATCCTTCTGAGGATGTAGTTCTGGGACCAAAAAGAACAGAGTTAAAAACTGCACAGCTGCCTGGAAAGATGGGGGATCTCCCACTAGGGCTGGCAATTCCAACAGGATCTGAGCATAGATGGTCTGGTAGAGGGTGGTGTAGGCGGACAGCGCTTTGTCTGTCCCTTTCGAAACATCTGTCCAATTTTGCCTGGAACGCAGGGCCACATCGGCCTCCAAGAGTGAGCCCAAGGACGAGATGACAGCGGGAGGGAGGCGGCCCTGGGCCCCAGGGGCCATGCAGTGCTGGAGCAGGGCCCCCGCCTGCAGCACCACCTCCTTCAACAGCTTGGGCAGCACTTCTGGGGCCTCGTCCTGCTGCTTCTGCTCCTTGACTAAAGGCCCCAGCACTTGGCACACCTTAGATAAGGACACCAGCATGAGCTGCTGGCCCAGAGGAACCTGATCTTCTGACCGTTGGCCTGAAGTCACTTCATTGTGCAGTTGGTGCCCTGAGAGGAAGGCAAGGATTTTCCCAAAATTGAGCCCCAGACTGAGCTTTCTCTGGATAAGCATCTGCAGGAGCTGTTCTAAGAACGTTCCCACCACCTGGAGGAATTCCAGCCAAGAGGGGTCATTCACACTCACAAGAAACCTCCTACTGGCTCTGAACAAGGAGGTCAGTGTGACCTCAAAGATATCGCTAACATACATGACCCTAAGCACAGCCTGGGCACTCTTGCCTCTCTGCAGGCAACCGAGAAGCTGGTAGCACGTCCTCAAAACCCTGAGGGTGAGGGAGGAGGAGCAAGAGCTGCCTGGTGTGGTGACGGCCACAGACAGTAACAGAAGAAAACAATGCACATGATAGGGTGCCAGGAGGCTGTCCAGCTGTAGAGCAGAAAGAACTCCCAAAAGCTGCAGGATGCTCTCCAACTGCTCCCCCTCCAACTGAATGGGGGAGTCACCCCTGACCAACGAGAGTATGTTTTGGGCAATTTCTTCTCTTGGTTCTACACCTTCAGCTCCAACTTTGGCAAATCTGCTTTCCCAGTGAGCCATGACCATGTAATCCTCTTCAAAGAGCCAGGGCAGCTGCTGGCGGAGAAGAGCTGTCTCCCTCTGCGCAGCGGCACACAGGATGCTGCCGCAGCGTGCAGTCAAGCCCAGGAAGAACGCAGAGTGGAGGGACTGCATTTCGGGGAAGAGAGGGCTGTGGAGGACGGCCTGGGAGATCTTTCCAAGTGTGATATCTGGTTCCTCCTCCACTAAGCCTTCCTGGGCTTTGCTCACTGGTAAAGTTCTCAGCAGGATGCTGGCCAGGTACTGTAGGTCATCTGGACCAAGATATGATATTAAAATCATGATATTGGACATGACCAAGTGCCAGTGGGCAATGGGGTAGGTGAGCACACTCACTGTCCCGACCTGGCCATCCCAGGAAGCCGACATCCCCCGGGTCACACTCGCTCTCCCAGAGCCCAGGATGTAGGCGGCATCACGCCTCAGAGCACAGAGGGCTTCTTCAGACTGGAAACTGGCTTGCAGTAAGGTGTTCTTCATTCTCTGCAGGTGGAGCTGCTCCAAGCAGTACCGACTGAGGGAGTCGGACTGAACCGTGAACTCCTCTATCTCCTCCCAATGCTTGGCCTCGACGCCAGGGAGTAGCGGAAGGGGGCCTGAGGGCTCTGGGGTGGCGCCCGCCAAGGTCCCGGGCTCAGAGCGGTATGGGCTGCAGCTCAAGCGCAGCACGGTGTCCACCTGGGCCCAGGTGTGGGCAAGCAGAAGCGCAGAGTCGCCAACCTTCTGCTGCCAGAGCTCAGGCGTTGAGGGCCAGGGCTTGCGAAGAAGGTCCAGCAGGGGCTTCACGAGGCCCTGCAGCATCCCGTCCATGGCCTGCCGCATGCGCCTGACCATGGGCAGGGGTGAGCCAGCATCCAGGCTCCGCGCGTTGACCATGACACAGCACAGCAGCGAGCTCAGCGACAGGGACTTCAGGGCCATGTCCTCGTCACCCCTCAAGCCAGACAAGACCAGAGACTGGAACCGCTCCTGCACGAGGGCCCACGTGTCCAGGACCTGGCTCAGGGGCAGCTCCGGGAGGCACTCTTGGAGCACCGCAGCAGGGCCAGCAGTCAGCACTGGCAGCCTCAGCGCCTCGGCTGCGGGGCGACAGAGCACCCCCAGCACCTCCTCGAACAGCCGGGGTACCTGCCGGAGCTTGGCGTATGTCTGGAAGAGCGTGTGGATCAGTGCCTCCTGGGCTTTCTGGGTCCGCAACTCTGTGACTTCTGCATCGATCCATGCTGAAGCCAACAGGTCATCCAGGTCTGGCTCCAGGATCAAATGATTCAGGGAGAGCAAAACCTTCAGGCAGCGGAACCAGGCTGGCACAAGGGCCTGTGGGTGTTTTAGCAGCAACTCAGCCAGATGACGGTAAAAGTGGAACTGAGCCTCACCATGCCGGATTCGGTCAGCAGCGATGTTGTAGATAGTGTTACTGGCCACTGAGTTTAGAAGCTGTTCCACAACCAGGAGTTCTGTGGTCCAGTCGGACATGGACAGGGCTTGCCTCTGCTCCTCCAAGTGTGAAATTCTTAAGCAGCCAAAAAGTTGAGGGAGCACCTTGAAGCAAAGCAGTTGGTTCCCCTCCTTGAGGTAAGACTCAACAAAGAGTTTGTACAGCAAGGCCACAGAGTTGGCCACCACTGAAGCCTGAAGGGATGGGTCACAGTAGCCGGCATCCACCAGCCTGGCAATCATAGTGCCCAGGGGAGCTAGAAGATTCTTCATGGCCCCTATCTTTGAGTCGCCTTGCTGCTGATCCAAGAGCTCCTCTTTGTATGAAGGGAGCAGCTCAGGCTGAAAAGCTCCACCTTGAAGCACAGCCTCAATCTGATTCCTAATGTCCCGGCCTAGTGCTGGCCGCAGCTGGCCCTGGCCAGCCTGAGTCCATGTGCCCCCCAAGAGATAGTGTCTCAAGACCAGGCAGGGCTGGAGCAGGTGCCCAGTTACCTCCCCAAAGGCGCGTCTCGGGTTGACCTGCTGCTGCTGAAGTGAGAGGTAGTGGCTGAGGCTCAGGTGAATGACTTCAAACAACTGGGGTATTATGGCTCCTGGCTGCCGACAGGCCAACCAGCAGAGCTGGCTCAGCAGGTCAACTATCAGCTCCTGCCTGGCCGTGTAGATGACAGCAAGTGCAGGTGTCGAGAGGATACCCTGGCAGCAGCTCAGCACAACACAGATGTTCCTCTGGGATCCCAAAAGAGAGAACTCGGCTATCCTCTCATTGATGATCTGAGTATTGAGAAAGAAAGGAAACTTGTCACTGACCCTAAACCCGCAGACACTCAAAAAACACAACACAATGAGCAAACTCACTCCTTGCCCTGATTTTAATGAGAAAGAAATGCCCAGATTAGCACATCTAAATGAACCTGACTTTTCCTTAGCACATCAAAGTAAGGCAGAGGACCTGTCTTAATTCCTACACACATCCATCTCCTACCAATATAAATTAAGAAAAGGGCTCCATGCCTTTATATATCTGCTGACCCTTTCTAAATAGCAGAGTTTTATAAGGCTTAAAGTCCAAAGATTTCATGTTTTCTTAGAACCTAAACCTATAATTCAACTTAGATGCTACAGGTAGATGGGACAGTAGCCTTTGGTTATGATCCTGTGGTCCAAAACACATTTCTATAATCAGTAATACTGTTTGTACCTGAAAAAGCCAAAGCAAAAGGCATTCTTAAAAGAAGAAAACAAACGTTGCCAGTTACTACTTATGGTAATAGCAAACCCAGTCTATAGCTTTCAAAATTCTGAAATTCACAAAAAACAGAAATCACGAGGGCCAGGCAGATTCCAAAATTCACTTATGGGATATGCAACTTGCTTCCAGCCTCACAACATCTGAATATCAAATTTATCCCAGGTGCTAAGTTATGAGTAGCCCAATGACACACATGTGTTTATCTCCATCCATGTAACTGCTGGCTCCGGAAAAGCTGAACCAAAAATACTTTGTACTTAAATGCCAGCACTTTACTACAGTAATCTCCAAATATTTCTGATTATACAACTTTTTCCACTTTTATACCTGATAAGGTTATAAATTACACACATGCACCATAGTATGAGTATTTTATACAATTATAAAACATACATAAAAATTAAGGTGACCTTTTAAAAATCATATAAAGATGAAATAGTTTCTTCTCACATCCCCTAAGGACCATTCAGAATAATCCAGTTTGGTGACCACTGACCTATTATTTTATAAAGTGATATAATTCAGAGCATAATTTCAAGAACCACTAAAGCCTATAAACCATAAGGCATCAACCATTTAATTCCTCTGTTCCCAGCCTCTACTGCTTTTCTCCTGCCCACTGAGTCAAAAACCTTTGAGGAAATTCTCATCTAGATTTTGACCTTTGATTTCCCTCTAGTCCAGCAAAAAGGTGGGGGAAAAAAGTTATAAAGTAGCATCATTTGCTGGATACCTTTCGTAATTAAAAAGGTAATTAACCAGCTTATGAAAAATTTCTAATCTTTTATTCAATATTAAATAATATAAAGTGCTTAGTTCAGTCAGTAATGAAAGCCATGGCAGATGAAGCCTGCCCACCGCTCACCTCCTGCTGTGCAGCCCAGTTCCTAACTCCCAGGGGTTAGGGACACCTGGTATAGAGAATTTGATATGCATTCAATAAATATCAATCATTATTATAACTCTAAACATACTATTTTTTCTTCTCCCCTGCTGTTGTGCTGTGTGTGTGCTCAGTCGTTTCCGACTCTTTGCAACCCCAAAGACTCCAGGCTCCTCCATCCATGAAATTTTCCAGCAAGAATACTGGAGCGTGTTGCCATTTCCTACTCCACGAGATCTTCTAGACACAAGGATCAAACCTGAGTCTCATGCATCTCCTACATTGGCAGGTGGATTCTTTATCACTAGCACCACCTGGGAAGCCATCTCCCCTCCTACCTTGATATTTTCTGCATCTTGATATAATTAACCATAAGACAATTAAGCCTCTGGTATTAACAGGAAATCAACAGAGATACATGTAACACATACAGGATAACACAGGAAACTGTTAATTACCTTGATGAGGGAAATCTGAAGGTTAACTGTCTTTCCATTCTTGAGGAGGTTCTGCAGTTTTCTGCTATGTAGAATGTTATCTACATAGATCCAAAGCCTTTCAACAATGTCTTCCTTCAGTTCAAGTTTTTTCTTATAAAATGCAACCAACGACTGCCTTGCCCAATCAAGCAGTACCTAAATTTGGAAAAAAATATACTTAAAAATAAATGAATTTCTTTATCAAGAAAAACACTGGACATTTATAGGGACATCCCATGAATAACCAAATACAACTGCCAGGGGGAAAAACTTTCTTTAAAATTTATCTTTGGTAATATTATGTTTTGGTACCTTAAAATATGTTTATTAAACAATCAATTAAAAAAAAAACAAAACTAACTTTGGGGATTGCCCTGGTGGTCCAGTGGCTAAGACTCCATGCTCCCAATGCAGGGGGCATGGGTTCAATCCCTTGTCAGGGAATAGGATCCCACATGCCACAACTAAAAGATCCTGAATACTGCAACAAAGATCTTGTGTGCCCCAACTAAGACCCAGCACAGCCAAATAAATAAATTAAACAAAAAAGAAAAAAACTAATTTTGCCTTTACCTGGGGCCAATAAAAAGTTTCAAGTGAAACAGTTTCTTCTAACTAATCACTTCTAAATTTTAAAAGGTAAAAGCACAATTGCTCAGGATGGCCACAAAAAGAATGACACACAAACGCAAAGATGCAGAGTCAGGAGACCAGAGTTTGTGTCCTGGCTTCCTGAGTTACCTGCAGCTTCATCTCTAAACCTACTTATTGCATTCAGAAGACAGAGTCTTCTATGAATGACTCACAAATGCTGTATTAGGAGGAGGGCTGAACATGGATAGTTTTCATTATTGTGACATGATTCCTTATTCATAAACACAAGGAAAGGTGGTGAGGCCTCAGCTCAAGACACCAGAAATGTCCATGACAGCATGAATAGTGCAAATGCTAAAAGAAAAAAACTCTCCCGAGAAGGATAGGGGAAACCTTGATCAAATTGCCTGCCACAGCTGTCAGGTGACCCTCAGGCAGATTTAGACACTACTAGTTCTGCTGGTGCTGTACAAAATGGATCTCATCATTTCAACAGTGGTAATCCATCTTTGACACATTTTGAACTGCTTTATTGTTGTTGTTTAGTCACTAAGTTGTGTCTGATATCTTTTGCAACCCCATGTACTGTAGCCCACCAGACTCCTCTGTCCATGGGATTTCCCAGGCAAGAATACTGGAGTGGGTTGCCATTTCCTTCTTCAGGGGATCTTCCCAACCCAGAGATCGAACCTGTGTCTCCTGCATTGGCAGGTGACTTCTTTACTGATGAGGCACCAAATGACTGTATGTTAATCCAATTTAATGAGTTCATCATCCTGGTGTCTCCACTATATTAACAGTTTTTCTTAGTCAGATAAGTTTGAGAAATGTTAACAAAGAACGATGTCTTTCTTGCTTCCTAATCTGTTTCTAATCTATCACTTTATAATCTATTTCCCCTTGGGTTATTGCAAATGCTAAAGCTTCTCTACTTCCCAACCTTTGATTTATCAAGTTCCAAAGATGTTTAAAAAGCACCAATAAGAATTGCTTATGGAGCATCACTTAGGATTTACAAATAAATGAAACTGCCAACAGACTCAGAACCTAATTCCTGTAACCCAAGTCCAAATTTGTTCACTGATGCACATACTTAGGGCTTCCCAAGTGGCACCAGTGGTAAAGAACCTGCCTGCCAATGCAGGTGATATAGAGACGTGGGTTCAATCCCTGGGTTGGGAAGATCCCCTGGAGGAGGGCATGGCAACCCACTCCAGTATTCTTGCCTGGAGAATCCCATGGACAGAGGAGCCTGGCAGGCTACGGTCCATAGGGTCACAAAGAGTTGAACAGAGTTGAAGTAACTTAGCACACACCCACATAATTTGGAATATAAGAGATATTTTCAAACATAAAAGACATGCTGAGGTTTTGTAACAGAAAAAGTTTGTTAGTGAAATATCTATTAACTTTTTCTCACTGAAACTACTTTTAACTTTCTAACCATGCTTCCTTCTTCAGCCTTTTCCCTAATCTTTTAAAATTTTAACTAAACATCAATATGCAATTTAATAAGTGATCATTAGTTTAGGTCATAAAAATGTTACTTGTGCATTAAACTTACTTGTTCTTTATTTGGAAGAAGACACTGGTGGGAAATCCAAGCAAAGTGAGCTAGTTTTAGTTTATCTTCCCAGGACGTTGTCTTGCTTTTAAGTTTCACAGAAATGCCAGAATAAACAGCTGCCATTTCGGCACCTACAATTTAAAGCAATGGAAAATAATACATTATATAAAGGTCAAACTTAATAGGCACCAAAAATGAACATTATGTACCTTATTGTCTACATAACTTATACTCCTTTTAAAAAAATTCTTCAATGAATTAAAACACCATTGGGCAGAAGTCAATATATAAGATGCTTGAGTCCATGAGTTTTCTAGAAGAAAACTTTCATGCTTTTCACATGAAAGCAGACAGAAGATGGATTACACACACATGTACAAGTACTCCTGCTGTGATCCAATATGACATCCTCAGAAGTCAGTGTGCAGGAATTCACTGAAACAAAACCCAAAGTGTTCATATTACTTGCGAACACTCAAATTACTTTTATTTTCACACATGGCTTTAGATTGAAAGGGTTGTTACAGCAAAAATGTCCTAATACATACATACTGTAGAGTATGTATTAGGATCCACTCCTAATACATAGGAGTTTTAAACTTTAAACAGTTTAAAAAGATAAGCAGTATTTGGAAATGGTAATATTTCTCCAAGTTCAAAAGAAATAAAGTATAAACCCAGTGCCAATAGAAAGACTTATTTCAGTTGCAACAATAACTTCATTAACTTAGGAAAATACACTGCTTCTAAAGTCTCTACAGAATACACGTATACAATTAACGCTAGAAAAATACAATACAAAAAAATTATGACTAAAGCAGCAATACAAACATACCAACCACTTATAATCCTATAAAACTGAGGTAAATGTAGCTTTGAGTTTCCTAAAAGTCATAGTAAAAATGGAAAACATATCAGATTAAATCATTTTCATTATATAAAAGTAAACAAGTCAGTTACTCAAAGGAGAAAGTTTTTCATGATACTTAATACTGAAATAAAGAGATCCCAGGTGGCTCAGTGGGTAAAGAATATGCCTGCAATGTAGGACACACAGAGATGCCAAGTCCATCCCGGGGTCCAGAAGATCCCCTGGAGAAGGGCATGGCAACACACTTCAGTATTCTTGCCTGGAGAACCCCGTGGACAGAGGAACCTGGTGGACCACAGTCCACAGGGTCACAAAGAGTCTGACACGACTGAAGGACTGACCACAGCACTGCAAATAACAACAAAATAGGACCAATGAAATATGGAGAAAAAATCGCAGACTCACGATTCTATTTTAAATACTCTCAAACAAAAAGAGTTTGATCTACTGAGAGCTGGATCACTGGATTTTTTTAATCTAAGGGGTCCGAAATTCTCCAGACCTACCTTCAGAACTAATTCTCTATACGCATCTTTACAAGGGAATAGGAATGAAAGTACCCTTCCTCTGTTACAGAGACCAGAACAGTCAAAAGATGTCAGTCTGCCCGTGTGTCAAAACATCCAATATACATCCAACAGTTACTAACTTAACTGTTCAATTCAATGTTAGACAGCCATCACGACCGTCACGACAGCTACCAAGTACTTAAAAAGCGTCTGAAGAACTGGCTACAAAGACGCCCCAGACAACTCTTCTAGATCTGCCAACCTTGGGCTCCCGGTGACCGCAACGATCTCTGCGAACGCGCGTGGAAAGTCGGGTTGAGGACCACAAATCCACGAGGACAGCAAAGCCGCGTCCGTCTTTGCGCGTTCACACGCCGGAACCCTGAGGAACTCAAGGAAGCTAACAGCCGGGAGCCAGGCGAGAGGCCGCCGAAGGAGCGACCAGCGGGGAGGACCCTGCCTTGGTTGGGAGCTCACCTGGAGGGACGTGGTCACCTGGTAGGAGCCGCGATTGGGGCGGAAGGTCGGCCGGGAGGGGACTCACCTGTAGGCCACCCCAGGTGAGGAACTCACGCAGGCCCCGCCGGGAGGGGCAGCGGACTGGTCGGAGGGCAGTCCCCGAGTCGGGAACTCTCCCGGCGGTCAGTCCCGGATGGGAACCTCACGGGGACTGACAGCGACAACGGGACCCACTCCGGAGCTACCACGTGAGAGCCTCGCTTCTACCGCCCAAAGCCGGCCGCGCGGAGCTGGACGGCGCGGCGCTGGGAGGGGCGGAAGGAGCGCGGGGGCGGGGTGGCGCGCGCGCCAGGCATAGCCAGCCGAGCGCCGAGGCGCCGCGCCCATTGGCGGAGACAGCTGCGCGTCGAGGCCCAAACGGCCCGGCCCAGCCCGCGGCGGCTCCGCGTTAGTCAGTCATGGGGCGGCCGCCCAGAGCCGCCGCGGGGGCGGCGGGGCTCGGGGCTCGGGGGTCCGGCTGAGCCGGCCGCGGATAGCGAGCCTGCCGCGAAGGCGACGGAGGCGGACGCGGGGCGACCCCGGCGGCAGCGGCGGCGGGGGAAGCGAGAGCCGCCTGGGATGTTCAGTGAGTGCGGGCGGCGGGCGCGGGTGGCGGCGCGGCCTAGGCAGTGGGGGCGGGGCGGGCCGGCGTGGCTGCGGGCGGCGGCCCCGCCCGGAGCGCGGGCCCGCTCTCTCGGGCGTTTAAGCTGGAGGAGTGTCTCTAGGCCAAAGTCGGGCTGAAACTTGGCACATGGTGGCGGGGAGGGCGCTGACGAGCGCGGCGGTCCCCACCTGCAAGGGCGCCCTCGAGGCGGCCGCACCCCTGACAGCCGGCTGCGGGCTGTGAGCCGCGGAGCCCGGAGGCCGCGGAGCGCCTGGGCGAGGCGTGGGCGGGGAGCCGAAGGTGAGCAAGCCGGCATCCCGGGCTCGGCGGAAGTGCGGCCCTTCAGACTGCGGCGGGGGGCCCCGGGTCGGCCCCCAGCGTCGGCCCGCTGAGCTCTGAGCTCTGACCTCTCACCTTGCAGGTGGAGGTCTCGGAGCTGAAAGCGGGCCTGCGGGACCCGGGCCGCGCCGGGAGGGGCGTGCGGGGACTGTGTGCTCCTAGGTGACCCAGCGTTGCCGGGTAGGGGGAAGGGGACTGCGGTGGCCGATCTCGGTCTGGGTCCCAGCCCTGCTTGAGGGTGGAAGTCTGAAGAGGAGTTCGGGCCGTGTCCTTACACTCAGGGAAGCTTCTCGTAGTGGATGGGCTTGGTGTCTACATCGGCCTTCTGTGGAAACCATGTACCTACCTGTAATCTCTATGAGCATTCGTTTCTTCTTTTGGGGTATTGACTGATAACTTAAAAGTGGACTTTTTAAAGGATACCCCAAAAAGGAATAACGTATATGAAAATGCCTGACAAATAGGATGTGTTCTATTAATACTAGTTATCGGCTATTACAATTACTTTTTTGGTAGAGTACTTGGTAGGTTCCTTGTGGGCGTGGGTTTTTTGCATTAAATGTGAGGTATGCTAACTTTTGATTTTTATGAATTATAAATATTTCCTGCCTTAAGAATCCGTATTAAGCTGGGAAACCAAAAAGTGGGCTTACCTTGAGCATTTTTTTTGTTTGTTTTGGTCGTCAACAGTAAATCAGTGTGTTTGGGAGTGATTTTGATGCTTCTGCCTCTAAATGTGTTAATACTTGGTTCTGTCACTGGAAAATTAGGTAAAGTCCTCCCTTAACTATGCAGTCAACCAATTTTTTGGTTTTACTTTTGCAAACAGACATCCTTCATAATACCTATGAAGGACATGTTTGGAGAAAGGGTTTTTGTTTGATGATTCAGCTGGAAGGAGGCCCCAAAGATGCTGTTAAACAGCATTACCCAGGACAGTGCTAGAAGCCCTTCTAGCCTCTCTGACAGGTAGCTTCTCAGGTAGTAACTATTCTGATCATGCCTTCAACAAGCATGTGGTAAGTTCTCACTGTTCTGTTCCCCAAGAGAACCCTTGGAGCAGCAAGACATAAAGGGGAAGAGCTCAGACCCAGCAGCCAGGTGACCCAAGCGCCCCCCCTCAACCTGGGCACTGTGGACCCCACGGCACCTGTCTGACTTCTGTGAGCCTCAACTTTCTCATCTGAGGAATGTTCCCTCCCCTATGGTCAGTAAGTGCTAGGTATTAGTATAATGGTGGTGTAGGAAACTAATAGTGTGGTGATTCCCAGGATAGAAGTTTGTTCCAGGGTTTGGTGGACAGAGAGAATCAGGCTTGAGGAAGAGATGGCCAAGCTGGGCTGTGAAGCCTGAGTGAGACTTAGGTAAACCAGATAGGAGTGCCAGTTTGGGGAGAGGGAAAGGGGACGGGTTCCTCCAATTAAAGAAGGAGAATTTGACCAAAGCCCCTAAGGCTAGACAGCGGGGTGGTACCCACCTGTTTTGTAAACAGACAGATCAGAGTAACCTTGAGATGACTAGATGGAGATGGGATTTTTTTTTTATCTTCCCCACTGGTGGAGGAAGGAGAAAGTTTTTAAGCTCAGCACAGATGGCATCAGATTAGCTTTTTGGAAAGATTATACCTGTAGTAATGTGGAATTGAAAGTAGGGAAGGCTCAGCCACTTGTCCTGGTAGCTTTGTGTCTGCCTTTGACTCTGAAAGGAAAAGGACTGCTTACTGGAGGCAGGTATTTTAATCCAAATCTGGAAGCTTGGAGAGCACTTTGAGAAGGCATGAAGAAACCTGGAGACCATTCCAGGCAACTTTTTCTCTTGAAAAGATCTTCAGGGATATATTTTATATGCCTAACTACAAGACAGGATCTCCCCCCCACCTCCCCCATGAAGTTCAGTTCAGTTGCTCAGTCGTGTCCGACTCTTTGCAACCCCATGAACCGCAGCACACCAGGCCTCCCTGTCCATCACCAACTCCTGGAGTCCACCCAAACCTATGTCCATTGAGTTGGTGGTGCCATCCAACCATCTCATCCTCTGTCGTCCCCTTCTCCTCCTCCCCTGAATCTTTCTCAGCATCGGGGTCTTTTCCAGTGAGTCAGCTCTTCGCATCAGGTGGCCAAAGTATTGGAGTTTCAGCTTCAGCATCAGTCCTTCCAATGAACACCCACGACTGATCTCCTTTAGGATGGACTGGTTGGATCTCCTTGCAGTCCAAGGGACTCTTAAGAGTCTTCTCCAATACCACAGTTCAAAAGCATCAATTCTTCGGTGCTCAGCTTTCTTTATAGTCCAACTCTCACATCCATACATGACTACTGGAAAAACCATAGCTTTGACTAGACGGACCTTTGTTGACAAAATATCCCTGAAAGTATCCCACTTAAAAGAAAGTGTCACCACACGCTTAAGTGTCTCCTATTACAAACACTGTAATTACGCTTTCCAACAACTAAGGTGCCGTTTGGGAAATGTACTGGACTGAAACAATCTCAGTCAATGCTAGTTTGGGATTTTTTATACAATCAGTATAGTATTAATAAGTGATAAGTAAAACAGGTATACCTACCTGAATGGGTATTGATGGCTTTGTTGACATTTCCAGTGATGTGCGGGTTCAAGAAGTGCTCTGTCATAGGTGATTTGATAGATACGAAGGTGATGTGTTCTAGAAAATGGAATTGATGATTCAGGGTGGCTAAAGTGACCACAGAGGCATAGATGTTGAAGATATAAATGGATGCTTGCGTGCATGCTAAGTCGCTTCAGTGGTGTCTGCCTCTCTGCTGGTCAGTAGTTTCTGACTCTATAGACTAGAGCCTGCCAGGCTCTTCTGTCCATAGGGTTCTCCAGGCAAGAACACTGCAGTGGATTGCCATGCTCTCCTCCAGGGGATCTTCCTGATCCAGGAATGGAACCTTTTTTTTTTTTAAGTTAACCAAATATTTTTCTTTATTAATTTTCTTATTGCAAGGGTAAAGTTGTCTTAGGTTTGAGCTTGCTTTTATTTGAATGTTTTACAGACAGTAACTGCTGCTCTGTTTGTTTACTGAAACAAATTCCTTTTTCCTTTCTCATTTTTTTTTTAACTTGAAGATGGTTTAAAGAACTTTGTGTATTGGCAAGCTTTAGAAAATATTATAGAAAATTCCTATTCATAAATCTTTGTTTAGCAATCAGATAAGATATCTTTCTGGTAAGATGTATTTAAATGTATCTGTATCTTAGTAACCTTATAGGGTTTGATAATAAGAAAAAGGTAGTACCATTTTTACAAGCAAAATACTAAACTTTTGGAGATTTGGCAGTTCAGTAATCAGAAGTATTTTGCAAAACTTTGTGAATTGACATTTTTAAGTCATGATACTGCTGCTTTATTTTCACAAAATAATACCATGCTCTGGAACTGTGTTCAATACAGTAAGCATTGGCCACGTGTGGTTGCTTTAATTAAAATGAAAACTTCAATTCTTCAGTTGCATTAGTCACATTTTAATTGCTAAATAGCCCTTTGTGGCTGGTGGCTACCGCGCTGAACAGTGCAGAGGTACAGCATTTCCATCATTACAGGAAGTCCTATGGGCAGTACTGTTGTTGTAGTTGTTAAGTCATGTCCCAGTCTTTTGTGATCCCATGGACTATAGCCCGCCAGGCTCCTCTGTCCATGGGATTTCCCAGGCAGGAATACTGAAGTGGTTGTCATTTACTTCTCCAAGGGATCTTCCCGACCCAGGAATTGAACCCACATCTCCTGCACTGGCAGACTGGGAAGCCCATGGGCAGTACTATAGAATAAAAAAGTGATCTTTCCACTGAGACACACACGAGGGTTTAATGTCACTAAAGCATCTCCAGAACCTCATTTGAATCCTGTTTCAGAGAGAATGATAAACATAGGAAACTGTATCCCCCTTATTCTGAGAGCACAATATCCTGTTTCTTCTGTGTGCAGACGTTGTAAATGGAGTCCATGTGAAAAGTTTTCTTTATAAAATCAGACATGGTAGATATAGGTTGGAGAAGGCAATGGCACCCCACTCCAGTACTCTTCCCTGGAGAATCCCAGGGACGGGGGAACCTGGTGGACTGCCGTCTATGGGGTCACACAGAGTCGGACACGGCTGAAGTGACTTAGCAGCAGCAGCAGCAGCAGATATACGTAGCCATTCTATAGATTGTGCCATACCCTTCCACGTTAACAAACTTGTATAAAAATAAGTTTTCTGAGCCCTAAAACAAGTGTTGAAGTAGGAATTAAATATTTGTGGCTTTCTTGGTTCATAAAAATACAGAGAAATCATGTGCCCAAAGTAAACCGTTGGGAATTCAAGCAGGAGCTAGACAAAGCTCACTTTATTTTTAATGTGAATTTCCAAGATAAAAGCCCTGTTCTGGGGCAACTAAGAAACAGTGATGGCAGGAGAGGGCAGCTGCATTGGTTGTGGAGGATGGTTTGTAGCATGGAGTAGCATAATCAGATTTGTCTTTTTCTCTGACCACCTTCAAAAGGGTGTTTGAGGTAGGCCTAGAGGTGGGAGGGTATTGGAATAGTCCAGGTGAGAAGTGATTTGTGCTGTCAAAAAGCAGCAGTGAGGATGTAGCACAGTGGCTACAAGACAGAATCCTGTCTGGAATAGAAGGAGATGAAGACCGTTTAGAGGTCAGGTTGGGGGAGCCAAGAGAAGATGACCACTAGTTTTTGCTTGTTTGGTTGGTTTTGTTTGAAGGATGGAAGAGGGGAGCCAGAAGACACGCTTGCATGGGAGGTGGCGTATTCAGCATCCTGGAAACCATGCAAAGATAATAAGGGGAAAATGACTTAGATTTGACAAGAGTTGAGGAATCTTAAGTCTAAGTAAACAGCTCGCTGATGTTGGCTGGCTGAGTAAGGAGATTACTGCAGGTTTGGAGTGGCTGGGGGTAGGAAGCTATGGGAAAAGGAAGTAATTGACAAGAAAAGACTTCTGGGACTTTATGGAGGTCTCAGCTGATGTTAGAGAAGATCAATTTCTAGTGTCATCTGGCTGCCAGACTGTATGATTTCTGCTCCACCCTATCCCCTCCCAGATTGTACATTGCTTCCTAAGCCCCCAGCTGTGAGCCTTATTCTTGTGGCATATTATTTCCATGGGAAAGAGCACAGCTTTTAGTTATTCTGCAAGTTTTAAAATTATATCATGTATGACCAAAACCGAGGATAGTCTGGTTCATATATTTTTAAGCTATGATTTATATTTCCACAGAGTATTTAATCATGATGATTAATGAAAAACCTTAGGTTTTTAGATGCTACTTAGAATGATCTGTCGGAGAAGGCAATGGCACCCCACTCCAGTACTCTTGCCTGGAAAATCCCATGAATGGAGGAGCCTGGTGGGCTGCAGTCCATGGGGTCGCTAAGAGTCAGGCAGGACTCAGCGACTTCACTTTCACTTTCACTTTCTTGCATTGGAGAAGGCAATGGCAACCCACTCCAGTGTTCTTGCCTAGAGAATCCCAGGGACGGGGGAGCCTCGTGGGCTGCCGTCTATGGGGTCGCACAGAGTCGGACACGACTGAAGCAACTTAGCAGCAGCAGCAGCAGCAGCATTTTATATTTGTATATAAATATATGTATTTTTGTATATGCATATCTCCAGCCTTTACTGTTTGTTCTGTTGTATGACTTTTATGCAATTGAAAAATCAATCTTCAGATTATGTTTTAAAAAATCTTCAGATTATGTTTTGAAAGAGTCAACATGAATCAGTTTGCAAGGATTATTTGTCAGTGATTTTGGAACAGCTTGTTCGGTGCAGTATCTGGATAAAACAGTTATTTAGTTATTCAGTGAAAGAAATTTCAATGGATAAAAATTATATATGGATAAATTTTTTAATATTTAAAGAATAACAGATTTTTGGAATATGAGGTATTTTAAATCTTAAAACAAATGGAGGAAATCACAAAAGAGAAGTCCAATGCCTATAATTGAAACTGAAAACTTAAACATATCCAAATAAATTATCAAAAACACATCTTCCACATACAGACAAAAAAATTAGAAGCTCTTGATTTAGAGAAAGTTACCCTGATGGGGACAATCACTTGTGTATGGATAATGTTGTTTGCATTCCAGAGTGGACACCATGTTTTGATTCTGAAGAAGAAAATATTTTTTACATCACTGGAGTGAACCTAGAAAATTCATCCAGCTGTCAGTGTTCATCTGGACTGCAGTATTCTTCACTTCAGGCAGAGGAGTGTTTGAGGCCAATAGCATCAGGGGTTCCTGATATTCTGTGTGTGTGTGTGTGTGTGCGCGCGTGCGCGTGTGTATTTGGCTGGATCAGGTCTTAGTTACGGCATGTGGAATCGTTCCCTGAAGTGAAAGTGTTGGTCACTTAGTCATGTCCAACTCTCTGTGACCCCATGAACTGTAGCTCACCAGGCTCCTCTGTCCATGGAATTCTCCAGGTAAGAATACTGGAGTGGGTTGCCATTCCCTTCTCCAGGGGATCTTCCTGGCCCAGGGATCAAACCGGGGTCTCCTGCGTTGCAGGCAGATTCTTTACCATCTGAGCCACCAGGGAAGCCCCTAGTTCCCTGACCAGGGCTTAAACCTGGGCCCCCTGCCTTGGGAGCACATAGTCTAAACCACTGGGCCACTAGGGAAGTCCAGGGAGTCTCTGTCCTTCTTGATCATAAATTTAGCAGTGAAGGGAGATAGTCCTTTTGAAGGGGAAATTTCAAACTAGCTTGAATTACCACCTCAGATTAGTTTGAATATTACCCCTGCATTTCCTCCCTTCTAAGAATTCATGACAGGATTTCCCTGGTGGTCCGTTGAGAGTCCACATGCCAGTGCAGGGAATGTGGGTTCAATCCCTAGTCCAAGAAGTACCCATGTGTCATGGGGCATCTAACCCCAAGAGCCACAACCACTGAAGCCCATGTGCCCTAGAGCTGGTGCTCTGCAACAAGAGAGGTCACTGCCGTGAGAACCTGTGCTCTTCAAATAGCGAGTAGCCCCTGTTTGTCAC
Source organism: Bos grunniens (assembly GCF_055505025.1). Lineage (NCBI taxonomy): Eukaryota > Metazoa > Chordata > Mammalia > Artiodactyla > Bovidae > Bos > Bos grunniens. The sequence goes on from NC_141192.1 coordinate 44,760,403, forward strand.
AACTAGAGAAAGCTCACACAAGACAGCGGAGACCCAGCACAGCCAAGAATAAAATTAAAAGAATTCCTGAGAAATTTTCTAATATGTATACATATCCTCTTATTATTCTGATGCTTATCTGTACCTGGTGTTATAGATGAAGAGTGAAAGAGGTAAGCAACATGACTGAAATGTAAACACACTGATCTAAATGGAGTTTGTGGGGGGAATCTGTGGGGCTTCTGTTTTTTTAACCATTTTGTATTGGGGTATAGCCGATTAACAATGTTGTGATAGTTTCAGGTGAACAGCAAAGGGACTCAAGCCAACAGCCATGCATATACATGTAACCATTCTCCCTGTGGGGCTTTATTATTAGGTTGGTACAAAAATAATTGCTGTTTTGGACCATGAATTTTAAATCATTATAACTAGGTTCAGACACATCTTTATTAATCAAAATAGGAGCTGTTACAATCAACACATTTTTGCCAACAAGAAAAAAGTTTATTTCTGTAGCATAAAAATGCATGCTTTGGGATTTGATGAACTCTTCGAAAGCATTTTCTGCCTTCTGCTGGTTGTGGACACGTTTTCCCTGCAAAAAGTTGTCAAGATGCTTGAAGAAGTGGTAGTTGGTTGACGAGAGGTCAGGTGAATGTGGCGAATGAGGCAAAACTTCGTAGTCCAATTCATTGAAGTTTTGAAGCATTGGTTGTATGACTTGCAGTCAGGAGTTGTCATGGAGAAGAATTAGGCCCTTTCTGTTGACCAGTGTTGGCTGCAGGCATTGCAGTTTTCAGTGTATCTCATCGATTTCCTGAGGATACTTCCCAGATATAGCGGTTTCACTGGGATTCAGAAAGCTGTAGTGGATCAGGCAGGCAGTAGACCACTAAACAGTAACTGTGACCCTTTTTTGGTGCAAATTTGGCTTTTCGAAGTGCTTTGGAGCTGCTTCTCAGTCCAGTCACTGAGCTGGTTATATAAAACGTATAAATATATATATAAATAAATAATACATATATAAAATAAATATATATATATATTTATATAAAACAATCACTGGTTGTTATGTAAAATCCACTTTTTGTCCCACATCACAATCTGATTGAGTAATGGTGTGTTGTTGTGTATATTAAGAGAAGACAATACTTCAAAATGATGATTTTTTTTTTTTTTTTTTTGGTCAGCTCCTGAGGAACCCACTTACCAGGTTTTTTCACCTTTCCAATTTGCTTCAAATGCCGAATAACTGTAGAATGGTCGACAATGAGTTCTTCAGCAGCTTCTTGTGTAGTCGTAAGAGGATCAGCTTCAATGATTGCTCTCAGCTGCACGTTGTCAACTTCTGATGGCCAGCCACTACTCTTCTCATCTTCAAGGCTCTTGTCTCCTTTGCAGAACTTCTTGAACCACCACATTAGCTAATTGATCATTAGCAGTTCCTAGGCCAAATGCGTTGTTGATGGCGCAAGTTTTCTCCACTGCTTTATGACCCATTTTGAACTTTGTCACACCTCATTTCCACAGTCTAAAATAAATATAAACAGCAAGTAATAAAGTCATTAGCAAAAAAAAAATAATGTGAGAAAATGTCATTAAAACATAATATATAACCACATTTATAAAAATGTGGTTATATCAGATCAGATCAGTCGCTCAGTCGTGTCCGACTCTCTGCGACCCCATGAATCGCAGCACGCAAGGCCTCCCTGTCCATCACCAACTCCCGGAGTTCACTCAGACTCACGTCCATCCAGTCAGCGATGCCATCCAGCCATCTCATCCTCTGTCGTCCCCTTCTCCTCCTGCCCCCAATCCCTCCCAGCATCAGAGTCTTTTCCAATGAGTCAAATCTTCGCACGAGGTGGCCAAAGTACTGGAGTTTCAGCTTTAGCATCATTCCTTCCAAAGAAATCCCAGGGCTGATCTCCTTCAGAATGGACTGGTTGGATCTCCTTGCAGTCCAAGGGACTCTCAAGAGTCTTCTCCAGCACCACAGTTCAAAAGCATCAATTCTTCGGCGCTCAGCCTTCTTCACAGTCCAACTCTCACATCCATACATGACCACAGGAAAAACAGCCTTGACTAGATGAACCTTTGTTGGCAAAGTAATGTCTCTGCTTTTGAATATGCTATCTAGGTTGCTCATAACTTTCCTTCCAAGGAGTAAGCGTCTCTTAATTTCATGGCTGCAGTCACCATCTGCAGTGATTTTGGAGCCCAGAAAAATAGTCTGACACTGTTTCCACTGTTTCCCCATCTAATTCCCATGAAGTGGTGGGACCGGATGCCATGATCTTCGTTTTCTGAATGTTGAGCTTTAAGCCAACTTTTTCCCTCTCCACTTTCACTTTCATCAAGAGGCTTTTGAGTTCCTCTTCACTTTCTTCCATAAGGGTGGTGTCATCTGCATAGCTGAGGTTATTTATGTTTCTCTCGGCAATCTTGATTCCAGTTTGTGTTTCTTCCAGTCCAGCGTTTCTCATGATGTACTCTGCATAGAAGTTAAATAAACAGGATGACAATAAACAGCCTTGACGAACTCCTTTTCCTATTTGGAACCAGTCTGTTGTTCCATGTCCAGTTCTAACTGTTGCTTCCTGACCTGCATACAGATTTCTCAAGAGGCAGATCAGGTGGTCTGGTATTCCCATCTCTTTCAGAATTTTCCACAGTTTATTGTGATCCACACAGTCAAAGGCTTTGGCATAGTTAATAAAGCAGAAATAGATGCTTTTCTGGAACTCTCATGCTTTTTCCATGATCCAGCGGATGTTGGCAATATGATCTCTGGTTCCTCTGCCTTTTCTAAAACCAGCTTGAACATCAGGAAGTTCATGGTTCACATATTGCTGAAGCCTAGCTTGGAGAATTTTGAGCATTACTTTACTAGCGTGTGAGATGTGTGCAATTGTGCGGTAGTTTGAGCATTCTTTGGCATTGCCTTTCTTTGGGATTGGAATGAAAACGGACCTTTTCCAGTCCTGTGGCCACTGCTGAGTTTTCCAAATTTGCTGTCATATTGAGTGCAGCACTTTCACAGCATCATCTTTCAGGATTTGAAATAGTTCAACTGGAATTCCATCACCTCCACTAGCTTTGTTCGTAGTGATGCTTTCTAAGGCCCACTTGACTTCACATTCCAGGATGTCTGGCTCTAGGTCAGTGATCATACCATTGTGATTATCTGGGTCATGAAGATCTTTTTTGTACAGTTCTTCTGTGTATTCTTGCCACCTCTTCTTAATATCTTCTGCTTCTGTTAGGTCCATACCATTTCTGTCCTTTATCGAGCTCATCTTTACATGAAATGTTCCTTTGGTATCTCTGATTTTCTTGAAGAGATCCCTAGTCTTTCCCATTCTGTTGTTCTCCTCTATTTGTTTGCATTGATCACTGAAGAAGGCTTTCTTATCTCTTCTTGCTATTCTTTGGAACTCTGCATTCAGATGCTTATATCTTTCCTTTTCTCCTTTGCTTTTCACTTCTCTTCTTTTCACAGCTATTTGTAAGGCCTCCCCAGACAGCCATTTTGCTTTTTTGCATTTCTTTTCTATGGGAATGGTCTTGATCCCTGTCTCCTGTACAATGTCACGAACCTCATTCCATAGTTCATCAGGCACTCTATCTATCAGATCAAGGCCCTTAAATCTATTTCTCACTTCCACTGTATAATCATAAGAGATTTGATTTAGGTCATACCTGAATGGTCTAGTGGTTTTCCCTACTTTCTTCAATTTAAGTCTGAATTTGGCAATAAGGAGTTCATGGTCTGAGCCACAGTCAGCTCCTGGTCTTGTTTTTGCTGACTGTATAGAGCTTCTCCATCTTTGGCTGCAAAGAATATAATCAATCTGATTTTGGTGTTGACCATCTGGTGATGTCCATGTGTAGAGTCTTCTCATGTGTTGTTGGAAGAGGGTGTTTGTTATGACCAGTGCATTTTCTTGGCAAAACTCTATTAGTCTTTGCCCTGCTTATTTGCCTGTTACTCCAGGTGTTTCTTGACTTCCTACTTTTGCATTCCAGTCCCCTATAATGAAAAGGACATCTTTTTTGGGTGTTAGTTCTAAAAGGTCTTGTAGGTCTTCATAGAACCATTCAACTTCAGCTTCTTCAGCGTTACTGGTTGGGACATAGACTTGGATTACTGTGATATTGAATGGTTATAACCACATTTATTTAAAAATGTATTCCAGTATAAAACAGCAAATTTAACAACACAAAAGCTACAATTATTTTTGTACCAACCTAATATCTAGGGTATTCTCATTTTCCATGATGGAAGTTGGCCAGGTGGTCATTGGGACAGTATATAAGGTGGGAGAGACCATGAGGTTGGTCATGAAGGCCCTCAAGTCGGCTCGATGGCCCCTACCCATGCATGACATCCAGCTGTCCGTGTGACTCCCCTACAGGTCATGAAACGGGTCCGCACGGAGCAGATCCAGATGGCCGTGTCCTGCTACCTCAAACGCCGGCAGTACGGGGATGCAGACGGTCCGCTGAAGCAAGGCCTGCGGCTATCGCAGAGCACTGAGGAGATGGCCGCCAGCCTCACAGGTACCTTGCCCTTCTCCCAGAGGCAGCAGCTGGCCCAAGTGCCTCTTTGAAAACCCATCATAACACACCCTCCCTTGGAATCCCAGGGCTTTTGAGCTGTTCCTGATGTTGTGTGCAACTTTCTCCTTCCCTGAACGGGGCCAGGGTCGTCTCTTTCCTCTTGCATGGGCCCCTCCCATCTCACCTGGACCTCATTCATGGAAGGCTAGGTTCTCCAGAATGAGTCCTTTGGGAAGTGGTTGAAAGTGTTGGCATCATACACATATTCCTGAGACTTACAATGTGTTTTTGCTTTTGTTGTTTGAAATTGTTTTGAAATTGGATTTGGAGTTTTTCGAAAAAATTTTGAGAAATTTTTCCTGCAGTACTTTTAGATTGGTTATAAGTGTCTTTAAATGGCCAATGGTGAAGCTTGAGATTACAGTGCCTTCTCTCGCTCAGCCCTGGCTCCTCATAAGAAGCCCAGCAGGCATCTGCCTCCTTGTCTTCCATGTCAGACTCACTCACTCTCCCTCACCTTCAGACTCAGATGGGTTCCCCTGACAAAGGAGGGGCCAGGTGATGGACTTGGAATAGATTCCTCAATGCCTTACTGTTTCTAGTAAGATGGCCAGTGTACCAGACATGAGTAAGTCCTTCTGAGCTTGTCATCACAGTCTTGGGTAAGCGCCTGCTGCCTTGTCTTCTTTGGAACCTGTGCTGCTGCTGATAGACAGTAGGGCAACCACTGTAAAATTTGTGTTCTCAGTTGTCTTGATTTAGATATAATGGCATATCAGGAGAAATTCTAGAAAATTGCCAGGAAAAGTGAGAAGCATGAAATGTGATGACCATAAAATTTTATCCTGAATAATTTAATTGAGTAATCCGAATAATTATGTCTGCATTCAGCAGACCATCTTGAAGGCCTGCCAGTGGCCAGGTGCTGAGAAGTTCTAGAGAGAGTTGAGACTTGATCCTGGCTTCTGAGGTGCTTCATATTATAGTCGGGAAATGAGGCAGGTAAATCAGCATTCGTGGGAGAGTGACTTGGTGAGTCCTGTGAGGGGGATGCTCAGCCTCCATGAAAACAAAGAACATACTCTTTACAGGTAGATCAACAGGTCAAAAAGGCTTCCCAAAAGGTCTAGTGGTTCCCAGCATATAGTCAGGGGTCAGTAAATCATAGAAAGAATGAGCTGAGTTTCCAAAGAACCATTAGGAGCTTATCAGGGGGAGAGTTGAAGGGGAGCATCCAAGGTACCAAATGTGGATTTTTGGAAGATGACTCTGGCGTCCATGTTAACCGAGGAAGGGCCAGATGAGAACCAGGGGAGCTACTCAGAAGGCTACGGTATGATCCAGTCTGAAGTGAGGACAGCCTGAGCTGAAAGGCTCAGAAGAGTGAGGGGAGAATGTGGTGAGCACTTGTGACTAAGGACTCAAGACTGGCTTCCTCATGGAGGGGCAGCAGGAGAAGGAGGCTGTTCCTACATGTGCAGTCTTCCATCAAGTCTCTTGAGTTTCATAGGGGACACTGATTCTTCTCACCCATCTCTCCATCTCCGTGTGTTGTATGTCATGACTCTGCTTCCTCGTTGCATAAATTACATCCGTGCTTAATTACATGTGTGTCAGTGTTTCATCCAGATTGTTGCTAAAGATGGCTCCTCAGTCCCCAGCCACCTTTTCCCAGTCCTGAGGTTCCCACCCCCAGAAAAAAGGGTAGGAGAACTTTGCTTTTCTTTTTGGAAAGCATGAACTCACAGAATGGTGATGAAGTATATGTTTACATCCTGAGTATTGAGATTCCAGCCTTCTTCCTCCTCACATTACTGAGAACTTTGGCAGCCAAGCACCTACTGACCAGGAAAGTGATTAACTATCGCTTGTCCCTGGTGAATCCGCCCTGCCCAACAAAAGAGACCTAAAGACATCACCAGGAAGATGCCATCCACGTCCTCTTGGGTGATAAACCCACGCCCAGAGTTCTTATCAGCTCTGTGATGCTGACTTTCAGAAAACTAGAGACTGTTGGTTCAGACCTTGAAAGAAACTGATCTATTTCACGTGAAAAATGGAAGTGAAAAGAAATGATGAGAAGCATCTTGGAGAAAACAAACAGCAGAAAGAAGAGAAACCTCAGAAATACCATCACTGATAGTCTTAAAACAAGAGAATGCTATTTTGAGAGAAAAAAGAACATTCAAATGTTTGTGTTGTTGTTGTTCAGTTGCTCAGTCATGTCCGACTCTGTGACCTCACGAACTGCAGCACGCCAGGCTTCTCTGTCCATCACCAACTCCTGGAGCTTGCTCAAACTCATGTCTGTCGTCCCCTTCTCCTGCCTTCAGTCATTCCCAGCATCGAGGTTCTTTTTTAACGAGTCGGCTTTTCGCATCAGGTGGCCAAAGTATTGAAGCTTCAGTTTCAGCATCAGTCCTTCCAGTGAATATTCAGTGTGATTTCCTTTAGGATTGACTGGTTTGATCTCCTTGTAGTCCAAGGGACTCTCAAGAGTCTTCTCCAACACCACAGTTCAAAACCACGTATTTATGTATGTACATGTACTTACATGACAGTACAACTGAAAAATCAGTAGAAGAGTTGAAAGTTGAGAAAGCCTTCCAGAGAGTACAGCAGAAAGATAAAAAATGGAATCTGGGAGAGGTTAAAGGATCAGTTCTGGAAGCCTATCTAGAAATTGTAGGAGTCCCAGAAGAAAACACAAGAGAGAGTCAACAAAATGATTGAAGAAAATTTCTCAGAATTGCAAGATGTAAATTTCCAGATTGAAAGGGCCCCCTGAATGTCCAGCACCAAGGTTGAAGGTAGACCCATCCCAGGGCACATGATGGTGCAGTACCAGGTCCTAGGCTCAGATGCGTCCAGAGGAGTCTTTCATGAGTCTCTGCACCTCTCCTCTCATCCAGCTTGTGTATCCTGTGCTTTATACCTTTTGTTCCTCTGCTGTCACGTCACTGGGTGTCAGGAAGGGCAGGTAGATGTGTCAGTCATACTTAACCAGAAGCCCCAATGTCCTTTGAAAATGTACTAAGATGCCCGATGCTACTGATGCCCCTCAACACCAGCTGCCACCCATCCTGCCACATTTTAGGCTAATGATTGTCTTTCTGTACGCGTCTTGTCTGTCTCTTCCTCTGTAGTCCAATCAGAATCTGGTTGTGCCAACATAGTGTCCGCAGCCCCTTGCCAGGCAGAGCCCCAGCAATATGAAGTACAGTTCGGACGGCTGCGGAATTTTCTCACCGGTAAGTACTCAGCACCAGCACCCTTTTTTATCAAAAAGGGGTGATGCACATTTCCCTCAGAACCTGCTATGTTCCAGCTATGTTTTAGGTGCCAGGGATCCAAAGGTAGTTGAACACAAGTCTTATATTCAAACTTATAGTTTGTTGGAACTCCTGAGAGAGTTAAATCAGGAGGTTAAAGGGCTCTGAGCATGCTATTCACTAGTCCATGGCCTTCAGCACAGTGATTGTGACTTGTGCTGAATAAGTGGAGGCTCAGTCAGCCCTGTAAGGATGCCTCCTTACATGCAGCGGATGTGAAATGGACGTTGCTATCACTGCCAGTAAGATAGTACATCTCAAAATGGCCTTTTTCCCGTATTTCCAAAAGTGCAAGAGAGTAATAATACTCATGCATCAGCAACATAAAATTTAAAAGTTGTAATTTAGACCAGTTTGTGGGTGGTGTAATAACCGTGGAAATACAGAACCAGTAGAATTAATTATAATGAGGTTTCATAATTCACTGTTTGACTTTGTCACTTTTAAAAATGAAGTCATGTAGCCTGTTGGTGCCTTTAGTTCCTCATATGTAGCATAAACAAGGCTATTCAAAGACAAAACCAAGTGATTTTGACTAGTCCTAAGACAACTGATTATAATTTTAATGTTGGAAAGATGATTACAATAAAAGTGACTACGTTAATTCTGGTTATTAATCAAAGTCTTTTGTTGAGTACTTTCCTTACACAAAACGTCTTGAGGTACAAGAAATACAAAACTTTCTCTGTCCTCAACAGATGGAGAGTAATTAGCCACGTATTGGTTAGTAGAAAATTATAGTTCAAATACTTTGAAGTTTTTTTATTTTTCTTTCCTTATTTGAACAATCCTTGAGTTAATAATTTTAGTAAGCAATCAAGTATATAAACCAAAAATAATATACCTGATTATACACTGAGAGTTCTAATTTTACTTCACCCTCATAGTGGCTAGTGTTTTAAAGCAAAGAATCCACATTTCCTGCATTCTGTAGTTGGGCAAAATGACCAGTATGTTTCAGGAGATAAAGGTTACAAAATAAAACCCTAGAGAGGGTTATCTTATCAGTTTCACAGATGTTGAGTGATGGGATTCATAAATAGAGAATAGTCTGTTCAATTGTAACAGAAATTAAAAAATTGTGAAGATTAACAGTTTAATAAAAAGAATCTATTATGTTTAAACTGTAAAGAAAGAAACTCCAGTAAGATCATTATATCGTATGAATGTTAAATCTCTGAGAACAGCGATTAGTTGCTTTCTGTGTCGGCTAAAGATAAAAAAAGAAAAACTGGATTTATAAAAAGAATTTCAATCAGAGGTAAGCAAGAACTTGGAGATGAGATATTTTTAACTATTGGCATTGGTTTTTGAGGCTTTAAGCAATTTTTAAATTTTTTTAAAATCTGTTTTTAGAAAATTATTTCACTTGGTTTTTAAAATACAGCTATGATCTCCCCTTTCTAGATGAGTTCTCTCATCAATCTAGTGATGAGGAAGTTGGTTTAGAAAGAAATGCCTGGCCTCATTTAGCCCCTCTCTTGCATCCATTCAGACTGTATGTACATGAGGCACTGATTGCACTGGGGCTAGGGGGAACAGTAGAGTGTGTTGGTGGGGGGCCTGCCCTCTGATGACGGAGCCAGACAACTTGGGAAGCTCCAAATCTGTCACTGAGATAGTCTCTATTAGCCTTTTCCTGTGTAATTTCTCATCTTGTTTCAAAACTGAGAAAGTTGCCTGTTTGTCTATAATTTAATTCTTCAGTCCTTGGTCACAGGTTATTTTGAAAGGGAGAATATATATGGTTTTTCCTTACAGAATGCTTTTTCCTGGAACATTTTTCTCTACCATCAGGTCTCTGAAGAGTAGTCAGCCAAATCAAATGAATAATTATCTCCTGAGCCCCAGGATAGAAGTATAACATATAGTCATTAATCTGAATTGATGATTAATCCTAAGAGGGCTAAAAGTCACAGTTTTTGCATGAAATGTGACAGTAGGGGAAGTGTTTTCATGAACCAGTATGGAACCAGTCGTGGGGTATTGAGTCTGCATTTGAAGTGAAGGGAGAGAGAGATTGGGGTGTGGCAGTTAGAGGCGGCTTTCTTTAGGAGGGTAGGCTTTACATTAGCACTTGGATTTCAGACATCTGTGGAAGAGAAGTAGAAGGATTCGGGCTCTGTGCAGAGGCATGGACAGAGTGGCAGAGGTGGTGATTATGTTTTCAGGAACCTTGAAGAAGCCCTTTGTTGAAAATGGGCTTTCAGATTGAAGATAAAGACAGAATGGAGGCAGGATTTGACCACAGGCTTAGACGTGTGACCTTCATCCTGCGTGATGGAGACAGGCCTGGGTGTGACTGTGGATAGGGGAGCAGTGGACAGAGTGTGTGTTAACGGGGCGATGGAGGCCAGCCCAAGTGCACAGAGGCCCTGAGCAGGGAGACAGGGCTGCGGAAGTGGAAAGCGGTGTTTTGAGTCCATAGTTCTATCGTCAAGGTGAGATATCCAGGAGTAACGGAGGGAGAGCTGAGAATGACGGGCTTGGAGTGGGGGGTGGGGGGAGGTGTACTGGGCAGAAATAAGTCAGGTTTTACTTTTTAAATGGTTAGGATGATGGCATCCTGCTGCATAGCATGTAAGGTACATAACTCAGCATCAGCTATGGGAAAGTACAAATTAAAGGCTAGGAGATGAAAAATCCTAAAGGAAATAATGGAGAAAGTGAGTACCAAGGCTGTAGCACCTGCAACATGTTTCTTCTCTAGAAGCTATGGGGTGAGAGGTTCTGTGAGCTCGCCTGTTGAGGGCCTTTTCTCTAAGACACTCAGTAGGAAGAGCATAGACTGGAGTCAGTCACTCTGATCTGAACCTGCAGATACCTGGGACTCTTAGATACAGTTTGGGTGTAAGTGCCTGGCTCATAGAAGCCACACACGCAGTGTTAGTTCCTTAAAGTGAGGTGAGCCTTTGAAGAGCAAGGTAGGAAGAGGAGCTCACAGGCATGGATGGGAAGGGTCAGGTCAGTGGTGCTGCCTACAAACAAAGGAAGGTGTTGGGTTGTGTCTGAAGGCCCAACCCTGTGGAGAAAGGCCAGGGAATGAGAATTGGTGTTTGTTTGACTTAGTGTCCTTTCAGTAAAACATAAGGTGTATATTATGATTACAAGGGAACAAGATTAAAATTGAGCTAAAACTTCAAGTTAATCTCACCTTGTTCCAGATATGTTGATGGGAATTTTTAAAGTACCGCATCCCTATTTCTAGATGGCTAGTGTTTTGTGTTTTTTTTTTATTCTGAGCTTAGTAAATTAAAATACCTCTCATTTTCAAAAATAAGCCTGAAACTTAAGATTGTAAGGAGTTGAAAACAGCCCTTCACCCCAATAGAACATATTGAATGTCTAATTGATAAAATTGAATCTTTTTGTTAGTATTTTGAGATTGAAATTTTCCAGAGGTCTTCTAAAGAATTACAGTATTCAAAGAAATACCAAAATCTGTATTAGTCAGGGTTCTCTAGAGAAACAGAACCAACAGAATGGAATGTATATATAAAGAAAGAGATTTATCTTAAGGAGTTGGCTCATATGATTGCAGAGACTGACAAGTCCAAAATCTTCAGGGTAGGCCTGCAGACTGGGACCCAGGAGAGCCACAGTTCATGTCCAAAAGCAGTCTGCTGGCAGAATTCCCTCTTCTCCTCTTTGTGTTCCTAAGACCTTCAGCTGATTGGATAAGTCCCACCCACATATGGAGGGGAACCCACTATGCTTAGTCTACTGATTTAAATGTTCATCTCATCTAAAAAATTTCCTTCACAGAAACATCTAGAATGTTTGACGCAAAATCGAAGCACTGTGTCCTAGCTTCATTGACACATAAAATTAACCATCATAAGTCTACCCACTGAACTTGGCACCCATACCCAACTTCTTAAAAGATAATTAATCTCCAAATAAAGATGATTAACAAGGTCATAATTCTGCCTAACACTCGGTACAGCTATATTTGGCCACTGGGTGCGAATAGCCGACTAATTGGAAAAGACCCTGATGTTGGGAAGGATTGAAGGCAATAGGAGAAGGGGGCAGCAGAGGATGAGATGATTAGATTGCATTGTTGACTCAACAGACATGAATTTCAGCCAACTGTGGGAGATAGTGAAGGACAGGGAAGTCTGGCAGTCTGTGGGGGTACACAGAGTCAGACAAGACTTAGCAACTGAACAACAACCAAGAATTCCCCAATCACTTTCTCAGAAGAAGAAACAAAGTCCACAGGTAATGTTTACTCTTCTCGAAACTCCGTGATTTGAATACTGTGATACAGGGACTTCCCAGTGGTCCAGTGGTCAGGACTCGGTGCTTCCACTGCAGGGGACATGGGTTCAGTCCCTGGTCAGGGAACTAAGACCCTGCATGCCACGTGGCACAGCCAAAAAAAGGAGTAAATACTATGATGCAAAGTCAGTGTAACTTATATTCTATGGTAAGGGGATAAGAAAAGAAAGGAAACAAAGGTATTTGCTTCTGTACAGATACTCACACCAACATGTTCATAATAAGGAGGAGTACTCATGATAGGTACAGTTCTGAGGTCTGAAACTGGTCACATGGTCATAGCTGGTCTTTAACTACCTTTTTCTACTCCCTATTCAGTATTGCTTTTACCTTTAGTTAGCACCTCAGCTGGTCCTGGTTCTTTACATGGTGGGATGACACAAACCTTCGTTCCTGAAGGGTCTGGGCCACTACTAGTCCTGCCTTGGTTGGATTGCTGCATTTGTTTATTCACCTTCACCTCAGGGATGGTAGCACTAAGATGCCGTTAGTGACCTCCTCTGTTGCAGACGCGCTCTCCTTTCCCCCTGTGGAGCAGCAGTGCAGCTTCCTCTCGGCAGTCAGGCTCAGTCACCCAGGGCCAGCACCAGAGCACCCTGCACCTGTTGGCTCAGAGGCAGGAGCCTACAGCAGCTGGGCAGCAGCCCTGATTCAGTGTGGGATCGCTGTAATTGAAGTTCATCTTCTAAGAATGCGTTTGAGTGGGGGCATGTTTATCCTTAAATGCACATACTATGCAGTTAATTCACCTGTGGTAAGATGAAATAGAGCATTAAGCACAGGTAACATGCTGGAATCATCTCCCTTCTGATTAGAGAGATAAGTGCCCTAATTCAGTATTCCTGAGTCTTGAGACAGGTCTGGATTCCTTTCCATGGAATAAAAAAAGAAAATATCAGAATGTTATATAAGTGCTAACTTAAAGCATTTTTATATTAATTTACTTAGGTACATACAGACATTACACTAGATATGAAACTTTTATGCTTCCTTTATTTTGTTTGAACCTAAACTCATTTACAAATAAAGTACAAGTAAAATCACAAAAAATAAAGTTCAGATTAGCCAGTGAATGTAACAGATGGATTTTGCCATAAATAGCTCACTGCTCCACATGGCGGAGAAGGCAATGGCACCCCACTCCAGTACTCTTGCCTGGAAAATCCCATGGACGGAGGAGTCTGGTAGGCTGCAGTCCATGGGGTCGCTAAGAGTCAGACACGACTGAGCGACTTCACTTTCACTTTTCACTTTCATGCATTAGAGAAGGAAATGGCAACCCACTCCAGTGTTCTTGCCTGGAGAATCCCAGGGATGGGGGAGCCTGGTGGGCTGCCGTCTGTGGGGTCACACAGAGTCTGACACGACTGAAGTGACTTAGCAGCAGCAGCTCCACATGGACCGAGGGCTGATGTTCCCCTGTTGCCCCGAGGTGCTGGTGCACAGGCGTCCCTCCTTGCTGGCCACTTGCCTCTGTCCACGTGGCCGTGGAACCTTTGCTCTGTCACAGCTCTCTGCCCTCCCTCACTTAGGTGTCACACACACACACCTCTGTGCTATTCTCATTAGCCTGTGACAAAACTGGACACTTATTTGAACATTCTTTGTCATGTGGTTTCATGGTGTTTAAGTCTCACATTGGTAAATTATTTAGTTTTAATGACATGAAAATATTCCTCTTATAAATTATCACTGCAAAGAGAAGTTGTCCTTTTTAACCAACAAAATCAAAATAAGTACACTGACAGGTGTGAGACACTTAGGGATGAACAATGTCATCTTAGCATTGGGACATGCCAACCAGGGGGCTGTATGTGTAAGTGAACCCACTAAACTAAGAACTTTGATGTTATTGCAGGAGATGAGAGCACTAAAACTGTATGCCAGTACTTGCTAAAGACTATCCAGATAATTCTGAATTTACCTGTGTTTACTTTTTAAATTATCAAATTAAAGTTTCTGTGAAGAACTCGGTCTCCCCAGAATCCGCGTAAGGTCTCTCCAAGGCCTGAGATCCCAATTTAAGCAACGCTAATACATTGGGGAAAATACTAACCCAAAGGCCTGGATACAAGCTCCTTTGAATGTATGTGAGAAGAGGCACACTGTTTAGCCTCTGGGCATCAAATTCCAGGTTTGCTGGCCTTCTGGGTCTGATCTTCCTTCCTTGGTCCAAAGTCTTCGGCTTCAAGTTTCCAGAATTTTGTGTTGGGCTTATGCTTCAATCCATAGCCTCAGAAAGTAGGGTCCTGGCCAGAAGGGGACTGTGCGCTCCACAGGAGACCATGCTGATTATAAAGGCTTCACTTGTTTTTCCTTACAGATTCTGACTCCCAGCACAGCCATGAAGTGATGCCTCTCCTCTACCCTCTCTTTGTCTACCTCCATCTCACCCTGATCCAGAACAGTCCGAAGAGCACAGTGGAAAGCTTTTACAGCCGCTTCCATGGAATGTTTCTGCAGAATGCCAGCCAGAAGGATGTTATCGAGCAGCTCCAGACCACTCAGACCATCCAGGACATCCTGTCTAACTTCCGGCTGCGAGCCTTCCTGGACAACAAATACGTGGTTCGTCTGCAGGAAGACAGCTACAACTACCTTCTCCGCTACCTCCAGAGTGACAACAACACTGCGCTGTGCAGGATCCTCGCCTGGCACATCCATCTGGACGTGCAGCCCGCCAAGAGGACAGACTACCAGCTCTACACCAGTGGTGGCTCCTTCCGAGGCGAGGGTGGCGGCCTGGAGCCCGCCGACATGCCAGCGCCCATCCTGCAGAATGAGGCCGCGCTGGAGCTCCTGCAGGAGAGCATCAAGCGCGTCAAGGACGGCCCCCCCTCCCTCACCACCATCTACTTCTATGCCTTCTACAACACAGAGCAGCTGCTGAACACTGCAGAGGTCTCCCCGGACAGCAAGCTGCTCGCAGCAGGCTTTGACAACTCCTGTATAAAACTGTGGAGTCTGCGTTCCAAGAAGTTAAAGTCCGAACCCCATCAAGTAGATGTGTCCCGCATCCACTTGGCTTGTGATTTCCTAGAGGAGGAGGTAGGCATATCGATTTTTCTTCCCTGCACCTGCCTTACTAATGTGCTTCGAGTATTCTTACCAAACATGACAGATCTTACAGCAAATGGACTTCATTATATTCCTCATAATATAACTAATGCCAGACTAATGCCTAGTAACCTGTAACCAGTGAATTCCTGCTAATGGCCAACCTTGGCCAAGAGGGAAATGTTAATATGAGCTGAACATCATTAAGGAATGGTCAGTATGTATTACTACCTGAAATGTGGATACCATTGCTGAGCCTAAAGACCTTTAGCTATGTGTGTGAGTGTGCATGTGTACATATATAAGTAATCAGAAGTAGGTTTACTGGGTCAAAAGGTATATTGCTGTTTCCCAAGGGTAAACTAGGATGCGGTTTGTCTTTCCCCTCCCCCCAACCCTGGGTGCCCTTGGCCTTTCACAGCAGTGCAGTCCTCTGACTTCTCCCAGGGTGCCCTGTTTTCGTCCAGCAGTCTGTGTAATGATTTTGTTTGCTTTGATTGGGGGTGGTCATTGGAAAGGGCAGGCCTAGTGGCCTGAGTTTCAGGTCACTGAGAAGCACTGGTTCAGAAAAAGTGAGGGCAAAGGGAGATAGACATGGAACTTCACAGAGTTCACCTTGCCTGAGAGGTGCCTCAGAATTTGCAGGATGAATACCTTTGTCATATCACCATTGGAATTCAGGTAGCTCAGACTCAGCTTACTTTGGATAGAAAATTCTTTGCACTAGGTTGAAAGGTTAAGGGTTTTTTTAAAAAGTCACCCAAGTTAATTTCCAGTTGCTGATACGATGTCAAGAATATTGGATGTATAAAGTCAGCCTTTTTTACCTATTCCTGTTTTCTGAGTCATTTTCCAGTTAGCATGGCCTTTGAGTCTTTGCTTCTTGAAGCTGAGAGAGGAAAATTAGAGGAGTTTGTTATCATGAATAAAGAATCTAAATTCTGATGCACAAACTTTGATTTCTACAATCTGTAGTGCCTTCCAGAATACTTTTCATTGCATATTTGAATTATCAAGTTTCTTTTCATTGGGGACAGTTTTAGCTTCTTGGGGGCTCTTCACATGCAGTGAGGGATACTGCCCTCATCTACTCTGAATTTTCTATTTAGAAAAATTATTTCTGCTGACCTTACTAGTTTTGATGATATGATACTGGTTTGGGGATTAGTCTAGGCATTAAAAAATAATATAAAGGAAGATAGCAAAGGCAGAAAGATAGCTGCAAAGATAGAAAGAACATTAGATTAAAATAAAA
This sequence comes from Bos grunniens, assembly GCF_055505025.1. Lineage (NCBI taxonomy): Eukaryota > Metazoa > Chordata > Mammalia > Artiodactyla > Bovidae > Bos > Bos grunniens. Next base: position 44,776,879 of record NC_141192.1, read on the forward strand.
ATTTTTAAGATCCCCCCCAGCTACCACTGAATTTTATAATATGTGAATTTTATCTCATTTTTTAAAAAAGAGCAATAACCAAAATCTTCTGTGTAAGCATAAAATTACCCCCAATTCAGCTGGATTTACAGCACTGCCCTCAGCTTCTGCCGTTTGTACTGGAAGGTAATCTTGATTGGCCTCGGGAATCTGTTTGATGGCCCAGCACTGCTGCTTCTGTCACCCTGCTGCCGGCAGCCGCCTTGTGGTAGAGACAGGCCGAGTGGAGAGCAGGACTGCTCTCCCACTTTTTTTTTCATTTTATCAGTAATATTTTCTTTTCCACTTTATTTTTTTGGAGGCTGATTACTATGCAGTATTGTACTGGTTTTGTCATACATTAACATGAATCTGCCACAGGTGTACACGCGTTCCCCATCTTCAACCCCCCTCCCACCTTCCTCCCCATACCATCCCTCTGAGTCATCCCAGTGCACCAGCCCCGAGCACCCTGTCTCATGCATCGAACCTGGACTGGCAATCTGTTTCACATATGATAATATACATGTTTCAATGCCATTCTCCCAAATCATCCCACCCTCTCCCTCTCCCACAGAGTCCATAAGACTGTTCTATACATCTGTGTCTCTTTTGCTGTCTTGCATACAGGGTTATTGTTACCTTTTTTCTAAATTCCATATATATGCATTAGTATACAGTATTGCTGTTTTTCTTTCTGGCTTACTTCACTCTGTATAATAGGCTCCAGTTTCATCCACCTCATTAGAACTGATTCAAATGTATTGTTTTTAATGGCTGAGTAATACTCCATTGTGTATATGTACCACAGCTTTCTTATCCATTTGTCTGCTGATGGACATCTAGGTTGCTTCCATGTCCTGGCTATTGTAAACAGTGCTGTGATGAACATTGGGGTACACGTGTCTCTTTCAATTCTGGTTTCCTCAGTGTGTATGCCCAGCAGTGGGATTGCTGGGTCATATGGCAGTTCTATTTCCAGTTTTTTCAGGAATCTCCACACTGTTCTCCATAGTAGCTGTACTAGTTTGCATTTCCACCAACAGTGTAAGAGGGTTCTCTTTTCTTCACACCCTCTCCAGCATTTATTGCTTGTAGACTTTTGAATAGCAGCCATTCTGACTGGCGTGAAATGGTACCTCATTGTGGTTTTGATTTGCATTTCTCTAATAATGAGTGATGTTGAGCATCTTTTCATGTGTTTGTTAGCCATCTGTATGTCTTCTTTAGAGAAATGTCTGTTTAGTTCTTTGGCCCATTTTTTGATTGGGTCATTTATTTTTCTGAAATTGAGCTGCAGGAGTTGCTTGTATATTTGTGAGATTAATTCTTTGTCCATTGCTTCGTTTGCTACTATTTTCTCCCATTCTGAAGGCAGTCTTTTCACCTTGCTTATAGTTTCCTTTGTTGTGCAAAAGCCTTTAATTTTAATTAGGTCCCATTTGTTTATTTTTGCTTTTATTTCCAATATTCTGGGAGGTGGGGCATAGAGGATCCTGCTGTGATTTTATGTCGGAGAGTGTTTTGCCTTTGTTATGTCTCTAGGAGTTTTATAGTTTCTGGCCTTATGTTTAAATCTTTAATCCATTTAGAGTTTATTTTTGTGTATGGTGTTAGAAAGTGTTCTAGTTTTATTTTTTTTACAAGTCGTTGACCAGTCTTCCCAGCACCATTTGTTAAAAAGATTGTCTTTTCTCCATTGTATATTCTTGCCTCCTTTGTCAAAGATAAGGTGTCCATAGGTGCATGGATTTATCTCTGGGCTTTCTATTTTGTTTTATTGATCTATATTTCTGTCTTTGTGCCAGTACCATACTGTCTTGATGACTGTGGCTTTATAGTAGAGCCTGAAGTCAGGGAGGTTGATTCCTCCAGTTCCATTCTTCTTTCTCAAGATTGCTTTGGCTATTCAAGGTTTTTTGTATTTCCATACAAATTGTGAAATTATTTGTTCTAGTTCTATGAAAAATACCGTTGGTAGCTTGATAGGGATTGCATTGAATCTATAGATTGCTTTGGGTAGTATACTCATATTCACTATATTGATTCTTCCGATCCATGAACACGGTATATTTCTCCATCTATTTGTGTCCTCTTTGATTTCTTTCACCAGTGTTTTATAGTTTTCTATATATAGGTCTTTGGTTTCTTTAGGTAGATATATTCATAAGTATTTTATTCTTTTTGTTGCAATGGTGAACGGAATCGTTTCCTTAATTTCTCTTTTTGTTTTCTCATTGTTAGTGTATAGGAATGTAGGGGATTTCTGTGTGTTGATTTTATATCCTGCAACTTTACTATATTCATTGATTAGCTCTAGTAATTTTCTGGTGGAGTCTTTAGGGTTTTCTATGTAGAGGATCATGTCATCTGCAAACAGTGAGAGTTTTACTTCTTCTTTTCCAATCTGGATTCCTTTTATTTCTTTCTCTGCTCTGATTGCTGTGGCCAAAACTTCCAAAACTATGTTGAATAGTACTGGTGAGAGTGGGCACCCTTGTCTTGTTCCTGACTTTAGGGGATATGCTCTCAATTTTTCACCATTGAGGATAGTGTTTGCTGTGGGTTTGTCATATATAGGTTTTATTATGTTGAGATATGTTCCTTTTATTCCTGCTTTCTGGAGGGTTTTTATCATAAATGGATGTTGAATTTTGTCAAAAACTTCTCTGCTTCTATTGAGATAATAATATGGTTTTTATTTTTCAGTTTGTTAATGTGTTGTATTACATTAATTGATTTGCAGATATTATATTCCTGGGATAAAGCCCACTTGGTCATGATGTATGATCTTTTTAATGTGTTGTTTGGATTCTGTTTGCTAGAATTTTGTTAAGGATTTTTGCATCTATGTTCATCAGTGATATTGGCCTGTGGTTTTCTTTTTTTGTGACGTCTTTGTCAGGTTTTGGTATTAGGGTGATGGTGGCCTCATTGAATGAGTTTGGAAGTTTACCTTCCTCTGTGATTTTCTGGAAGAGTTTGAGTAGGATAGGTGTTAGCTCTTCTCTGAATTTTTGGTAGAATTCAACTGTGAAGCCGTCTGGTCCTGGGCTTTTGTCTGCTGGAAGATTTCTGATTACAGTTTCCATTCTCTCCCACTTTGCGCCATACCGGACAACGGAGAGAGCTTGTCGATTGTCACTTGCATATTTTTAATATTTATGCAGCATGATAAAACCACAGGACCAAAAAGGAGAACTTGCCCTCCTTTCCAGTTATGTGGATAGGACACCAGCCTCCCTGCAACCTCAGCCCAGCAGTGCAGCTCCTGTGTTCAGTTCATTTAATGTCTGGTCATTCTGCCCCAACCTGGTCATCTTTAAGTTTGAAAAGTAAAGTCAGTGTTGTCAGTAATACTCAGTTCTGTAGTTTGTGTACCAGACTGTCATAGATCTATGCTAGCCAATAGGAATATAGTGTGAGCCATATGTGTAATTTAAGTTTTTCTAGTCATCACATTAAAAAGGTAAGAAGTAGTTGGTATTAATTTTAATAATGTATTTTCAATTCATTGTAGCCAAAATATTATCATTCTGCATATAAGCAATATTTTCAAAATTTTAATGAAATCTGTTACATTCTGCCTTTTTGTCTTAAGCCTTGGAAACCGTTGTGTATTTACACATATAGCACATGTCCATTTACACTGCCCAGCAGCCACCTTTTCTCTCCTCCATCAGGCTGCTGTCTGCTCACACAGTAGCAGTGTCTCACCTGCTTCCAGGTGTTACCCACTCCCAAGCCCAGCCATATTTAATTTCTTTCGGCTCCATTGGTAGCTTATTGGAGACAACCCAAGGCGTGTTCAGATCCCAGAGCACCCTGACCTAGGACTCACTGCGCTGTAACGAGGGCACTGGGGACACACTAGTCAGAAGCAGACTCAGGGCTCCTTGGTCTAAGGCAGCATCAGCAGACTGTAGTATTCAAAGAGCTGTTTTTTCTTGTTCTTTTAAAATTTCTATTTTAAGCATATCTTCTAATGTATATAATACAGTTTATTATTACATGAATGTATTTTACAAATTAAAAATTCGTATTTGGGATGCATCTGGGGTAGAATTTACTGTGGTGGGGGGCGGGGTTAGACAGTTGTAGAACATTTGGGGTGTTGTCCTATTAGCGTGGGAGGGATGGGAGGGGTCTGTGTGGTCAGGCTTGGGTGACCCATTGCTTGTTTCAGGGTTTCAGCTCAACTGCACTGAGGCCATTGTGGGGCTGGCTGAGCCACAGAAGAAAATGTGGCCAAACTATTTTAAGCTGTGGTCCTGGCAGGGAGTTGATAGGGCTAGCCTGCAGGACTATTCTCGTTTCCTGATTTCTTGGTTTATAGAGTCAACAGGCACTTTACACAGGCTCAGGACAGTCATGGGGCCCCTGAGAAGTCCACCTGCCTCCCAGTGCATCCTCCTGTCTCTGCCCCTGAGCACTCAGAGGCAGGACCCACTGCCAGGACTTCCTGCTCCAAACGAAGACGTCTTATGCCTCAATAAACTCTGGTGTAGAGCAGTGAGTCATTCCTGAAATTTTAAAATATTATTGTAACCTCTTTGGAAAGGAAAATTACTAATATTCTTGGTAATGCTCAGTAGAACCTTAAGCTCCCAAATGCTTATGTGTTTTCAATGTTGATTATCTGGAATAGCCATTTTGAATATCCATGAACATCAATGTTTATTTTCTCATTTCTCAAAAATGTATACGTTGGAGGCATTCATTCTATTTTTAATTTAATAGTTTTCAAATAGAAATTAAAAGGATGGCTTTTTTCTGTACAAAGGCTCACAAAGGTATTTATTTCTAAGCCAGCAAGGCCCATTTGGTTCAGGAAGCTTCATCTTAACTCTATTCCTCCAGTGTATAACTGAAACTCATTTGACTTTATGAATTCCAGGATTGAGATAGTTGAAGTTGTAAGGAGCTTGTCTGCGAGAGAATGAAAGGAAAGTAGATTTGAACCCATAGAATATGCTTGGGCGTGTGTCAGAGGGCCCCCCCCCCCCCCGGCCCCTGCCCCTTTTACCAGGAGTTGTCTTTCTTATCCCCACACATAGGGGTTTATTTCCAGGAATCACAGGAGTCACTTGACTCTGAGAGGAATTCTGAATCCTTGCCTCCTTTTTTACTTTGGGGAAATATTTGAGCCCATCCAGAAGGTCACAGTTTCAAAACTGTTCTTTTTTTTGGGTACCAGCCGTTCATGTCTGGTTACAGGGCATGGGTGTAAGTTACTGATGACTGCACTTTCCTGGCCCACAGTTATTTCTGTGATATGTCCAGGTTTTATTTTTGGCTAAATTTTATTTAAATTTTATTTATTTATTTATTAAATTTATTTAAATTTTATTTAACCACCCACAGTGGTTCTGTATGCATCTTGAAGTGAAGCCACATCTGCCTCCATCATTATTTTATTTTTGGCTAAATTCCCACAGTGGTTCTGTATGCATCTTGAAGTGAAGCCACATCTGCCTCCATCATTGACCCCAGCTCTGGGGGTGATTTTTCTTGACTAGAAACAGGGAGCACTGTGGCCTACAAAGCAGTCAAGACTGACAGGGGAAGACATGCCTGTAGAATAAAAGAATCTAAGAACATAAAATCAAAAATAAAGTTTTTCGAGTGACTGACTTTTGAAGTCTGTCCTCAGCATAAGAGAAAGGTCCACGGTCATTACTCTGCAGTGGTAGCCTCGCTATAGTGTTAGCTGCAAGGTGAATTTAAAGAAAGCAAATTTGTAAGTTGTAGGAGACTTTTTATTCAGTTCTGCAATTACAAGGTGCTATCCTGGGGTCGCCCTGAAGGACAGAGCCATTTACTGGGTAGATGCTATTTCCCAAGCAGGTCTCTTTGTTTCTGGACATTTTGTTTTCCATGGCAGACCGCTAAACTCTCTTCTCTTGTGTGTGTCCCCACTACCCCCAGGATGACGAGGACGACAACTTAGGCACAGAGATGAAGGTCCTGCGGGGACACTGTGGGCCAGTGTACAGCACCAGGTTCCTCGCGGACAGCTCGGGGCTGCTCTCCTGCTCTGAAGACATGTCCATCAGGTACTGGGACCTGGGCAGCTTCACCAACACCGTGCTGTACCAGGGCCACGCCTACCCCGTGTGGGACCTGGACATCAGCCCGCACAGCCTGTACTTCGCCAGCGCGTCCCACGACCGCACGGCCCGGCTGTGGTCATTTGATCGGACGTACCCGCTGCGAATCTACGCCGGGCACCTGGCAGACGTGGACTGCGTCAAGTTCCACCCCAATTCAAACTACTTAGCCACGGGCTCAACCGACAAGACGGTGCGGCTGTGGAGCACTCAGCAGGGGAACTCCGTGAGGCTCTTCACGGGCCACCGCGGCCCTGTGCTCTCCCTGGCTTTTTCCCCCAACGGTAAGTACCTGGCATCAGCAGGCGAGGACCAGCGGCTGAAGCTGTGGGACTTGGCATCCGGGACCCTCTACAAAGAGCTGCGGGGCCACACGGACAACATCACCAGCCTCACCTTCAGCCCAGACAGCAGCCTGGTCGCGTCAGCGTCCATGGACAACTCCGTGCGTGTCTGGGACATCAGAAGCTCACACTGTAGCACACCTGCCGATGGCTCATCCAGCGAGCTCGTGGGCGTCTACACCGGCCAGATGAGCAATGTGCTGAGCGTGCAGTTCATGGCCTGCAACCTCCTGCTGGTGACTGGAATCACACAAGAAAATCAGGAACATTGATTTGGATCTTTGATATGACAGACTGGGGCGTGCGAAGGGCTCCAGACGGCAAGTCTTAGGACAGACAGATGGAATCACTGACAGACTGTGAAAGACTCCCCGTGTCCTCCCTTGCCCTGCAGATGTCCTGAAACCACCACTCTCGACTTAGCCCCGAAGTGTGGAAGGATAGGGGCAGGAAGGGTGGTGATGGGGAGCAAATGTGAGATAGGAATCACGGAGATTCCGCTGTGTCCTCGTGTGGCCCTCCCTATCTCTGGCGCCAAGGTGCCCTTGCCTCGCTGGGGCTGCACTTGACCTGAGGATGTTTGCCAGGCACCCTCCCTGGGAGCAGTGCCGCAGGGTCACTGGGTGGAAGGGACTCTATCCAGGTAGGAAAGTGGGAGTGAGAATTAGGAAAGGGGGCAGGGTCATCCTGGCAAATGTCTTTCCTTTTCTGTGATTACAGAGAACCAGGATTTTTTATTATTGTTATTATAATTATTACTGAGAAGAGGAAACCTAGCACTGGCAGAGGGGGCCTTCTCTGCTCTCATCTTTCAGGTTTTACTCCTGGCACTGGCTGTGATACTTGGAATTTTGAGGTTCAGGGAATTCAGAGAACTTGGTCATACAGTGTATTGGGAGAAAGGGAAAGTTCCTGGGTGACAGTCGGACCACTCCAGCCGGCGTGTTTCTAGAAGCGGGTGGGCACGTTTGACTGAGAAGGTCTTGGGCTCTTGCAGCAATGGTGGGAAAGAAAGATTCTTTTTGTGGCTGCACTTCTGTTAACAATTCTCTCCCCCGAAAGGACGGATTGTGGTAAAGAAATGAAAGTAATTAGAAGTGGAAAGTCTAAAAGTGAAAGAATTACAAAATGTTGAATTTCCAAATGATTCCGAGGTGTGGCTTTTCCAGCATCTTTTCCTCCTGAGATCATCCCTCCCACCTGCTTTGCAATAGCAGTTTAATAAACAGTCTGTGAAAAGGATTAAATATTTCTGTTTTCTGAAAAGAGTTATTTTGTATTTTGTTTTCTATTAAAATGTGTTTAGTTTCCAAAAAACAGTGTTGGCATCTCTTTTAACAGGCGGGTGTGTGGGCCGTTTTGGAAGGCACAGGTCACCTGTCTTTGGAGTGACAGCCAGTTGTGCAGACTGGACTCCCCAGCTGCCCTCCTGTCTCCCCTTGTATTCTGTTCAGCTGGCCTCAAATTGTGTTTCTTCTTGGCATTCACAGGGATTGTTGAAAGCATTTAACACTTTTTTACACATCCAAGCTTGCCAGTTGCTGACCAGAGATGACATATATTTTTTTATCTGTAGTTATTTGGTGAGATCCTATTTGCGTTTTCTTTAAAGACCCCATGATAAAATCCCTAAGGGGCATTACAAATGATGTCATTTAACTAACTCCAACCATTTATTGTACCATTTCAGGTAAAGGACTTATTTAAAGATGTAAATGATGTGTGAAATTTTTTAATGTACTTTTAAAACATAATTTTCTGACAAGGACACTAGAATTCTATGCCCAGAAAGTTTTTTTTTAACTTGAGCCTAAAATACTAATTAACAGGAAATGTTTCTTATTCATAAAAACTCATGTATTTGAGACATTGTAAGAAATCTTTGGCAACTTAGCCAGACAGCATCACCTTCCACATGGTCTACTGGTAAAGCCTGGGATTCAAATGTGTTCTTATCTATAATAAATGAGCTCTTAGATTGTGTGGTATATTACTAGAAACCATGAATTCCTAAATTGAGCTGAATCATTCTCAGAAGTGAAAATATCACTGATTTTAGGTTTCATGTTTGTTTTTTAATGCAGAATTTCTTTGATTAAACACATAAATGCCTTAGTTTGCCTTCATACTATGGATCTCATACACACTGTGATTTCATGTCAGGCTCTTAATGATCTGCATCTTTGGCCCTTTTCTTTTCTGGATTAATTTTAATGTGAACTAATTTAACTTTATAGAATGCCCCTCACTATTTTCCCAGAATCTTAGAAATATTGTAAGGGTCTGTATGTGTCCTTATGTCCACAAGCTGCCTAAGAACATGGTTACACTCAATTCTTTAGGTTCCTTTCTTGTATTATCTTCAGAGCAATCCTGTGAGGCAGATAGGACTAGAGATATTACCAGTTTGTAGATGAAATACTAAGATACCCGGAAGAACTGTTTTATCTATCTGTACCCAACATGGAATAGTCACGTCTCAGATGTGTTATAGAGAGGGTCTATATTTCAAATCTTCAAGTTCTAGATAAAGGATATAGCCCTGAAGATAGAAAAACTTAAAAAACTCTGGAAAGGAAACATAAATTATTTAAAAGGCATGTATATAGTGCCTTCTATCTGCCAGAAACTCCAATTACTTTATGAAAATTAATTTATCTCCATAACATCCCTGTAAGTTAAGTGCCATTTTTATCCTCATTTTACAGATGAAGACTGAGGCACTGAAGGGTTAAGTCACGTGCCAAGGGTCATTGCTTACAGCTAATAACTGATGAGGTCAGAATCTGAACTAGGCAGTCTGGCTCAGGGTCCATGCTTCTTGCAGTTTCCCTTCCTCCCCACAGAACCAGGTAAAGCGTGGCCTGAGGTCTATAGTAACAATGTTTCTGGCAATAGTTAAAAGACTCATGCTTCTCTGTCAAGTCAACAATAAGCAGGATCAAGAACTGGCAGTAAGAAAAAACATATAGATGAAAGACACCTGAGAATATTAAGTTACTTTAAAACACAATGATAAATCTTTGCGAAGTGTGTAAGGTGGGGGGAAAAAACAGCTGAAATTTCTTAGAAAAATCTCTGTAATTTAGCAATAGACTGGCCAAAAGAGCAAAAATTAGGATGAAGGAATGAAAGACATAAAACAGAAAACAATTTAAAATTATGTTCAAGATCCAGCTTCTAAGGATATCTATGATTCCTAGTTATTCATTTGTTTTATGCCTGTATTTAAAATGTCTTGGTTGTATTTAAAAAAAAAAAAACTTGCATATGTAGGCTTCTGATTTTGCTATTGCCCAGATTGGTATTAAGTATATGAATTAAAAGATTAGTCTGTACTTCAAGTCGTCTTTCAGTTGCATGTTTTAGAAGAGTGTTGGTTGTATCTCTGCCCGACTGACACCAAGACTCCAAACTGTTGTCACTACATAGCAGCCAGATGACTCAAACTGCTTTGTGGGGAACAGAAAATCTTCACTGTGGAGCTTAAAGAATGCAGACATTCCTTGTCAGTTTCACCCACTGAAGGACACTTTGGATCAGTCAGTTCAGTCACTCAGTCATGTCCAACTCTTTGTGAGCCCATGAACTGCAGCACACCAGGCCTCCCTGTCCATCACCAACTCCCAGAGTCCACCCAAACCCATGTGCATCGAGTCGGTGATGCCATCCAGCCATCTCATCCTCTGTCGTCCCCTTCTCCTCCTGCCCCCAATCCCTCCCAGCATCAGGGTCTTTTCCAATGAGTCAGCTTTTCGCATCAGGTGGCCAAAGTATTGGAGTTTCAGCTTCAGCATCAGTCCTTCCAATGAACACCCAGGACTGGTCTCCTTTAGGATGGACTGGTTGGATCTCCTGGCAGTCCAAGGGACTCTCAAGAGTCTTCTCCAACACCACAGTTCAAAAGCATCAATTCTTCAGCACTCAGCTTTCTTTATAGTCCAACTCTCACATCCATATATGACCACTGGAAAAACCATAACCTTGACTAGATGGACCTTTGTTGGCAAAGCAATGTCTCTGCTTTTTAATATGCTGTCTAACTTCCCTGGTGGCTCAGACAGTAAAGCGTCTGTCTACAATGCGGGAGACCCGGGTTCGAGCCCTGGGTTGGGAAGATCCCCTGAAGAAGGAAATGGCAATCCACTCCAGTACTATTGCCTGGAAAATCCCATGGACAGAGGAGCCTGGTAGGCTACAGTCCATGAGGTCACAAAGAGTCAGACACGACTGAGCAACTTCACTTTCTTTCACTTTAATATGCTGTTTAGGTTGGTCATAACTTTACTTCCAAGGAGTAAGTATCTTTTAATTTCATGCCTGCAATCACCATCTGCAGTCATTTTGGAGCCCCAAAATATAAAGTCTGCCACTGTTTCCAGTTTCCCCATCTATTTGCCATGAAGTGATGGGACCAGATGCCATGATCTTCGTTTTCTGAATGTTGAGCTTTAAGCCAACTTTTTCACTCTCCACTTTCACTTTCATCAAGAGGCTCTTTAATTCTTCACTTTCTGCCATAAGGGTGGTGTCATCTGCATATCTGAGGTTATTGATACTTCTGGCAATCTTGATTCCAGCTTGTGCTTCTTCCAGCCCAGCATTTCTCATGATGTACTCTGCATAGAAGTTATATAAACAGGGTGACAATAGACAGCCTTGACGTACTCCTTTTCCTATTTGGATCTGGTCTGTTGTTCCATGTCCAGTTCTAACTGTTGCTTCCTGACCTGCATACTGGTTTCTCAAGAGGCAGGTCAGGTGGTCTGGTATTCCCATCTCTTTCAGAATTTTCCAGTTTATTGTGGTCCACACAGTCAAAGGCTTTGGCATAGTCAATAAAGCAAAAATAGATGTTTTTCTGGAACTCTCTTGCTTTTTCAATACTTTGGATACTCCCCTGTGAGTGACTGAAATTCAAAAAAAATTACCCTAATGTGTCTGTTATGATCAAATGTGTTAGTGGGTGGAAATAAAACGGATACTGTCCCTGGCGTGAATTTAGAGAAGGGGGCAGGTATTAATCAAATGATAGCCAGAAACGTAATTTCAATCTGTAGTGCACGCTGTACTATACTATGGATGCTATGGAAGAGTATACCCAGGGATCTGAAGAAGTAGTTCAGCTCAGACCTGGAGAATGGCTGGGAGTTAGCCAGGTGGAGTTCAAGAGGGAACCCACTACACCAAGGAGTCCAGCAGGGCTGAGGCAGTGTAACAAGCCCACACATAACTGGCACAGCTTTGGGCACCATCAGGAGTTCAGCTTTTATCCCTGGTGTGGTGGGAGCCACTGCAGGATATAAAAGTTTCCCTCTTGATATCACTGGCAACAGGAGGCATACAGACATCACGTATACAACTGGAATTCAATGTCTGGGTAACTAGGCATCATTCACTGAACCCAAAATGCCAGGCACTGCAGGGCACCGCTGAGAGATGGAAGCCATCTGCCCTACCAAGTGGCCCCTGGGGCAATGAACTGAGAGCAGCCTCCAACCAAGAGCCAGTGAGGACCTAACTCTGCCAACAGCCACACAGTTGAGCTTGGGTGCAGACTCTGCCTGGCCAAACCTTCAAATAAGACTGCTCCTGGCTGACCTGGAGGCAGAGGCATTGCATAAGTGTACAGATTCCCAACCCACACTGGAGTTTGGGATGGTTTCTTGTGTAGCAGTAGATAACCAGCCCATCTGTCCCACTCCACAGTCCACTCTCTCAACTAGTACAGTACAGACAATGACAGAATTACTGATTTAAAAAGTGATCACTGGCAGGCACAAGGAACACAGAACAGAGGGCCCAACGAAGTTCACTGCAGTTGTGCAGGGGAGAGAGGCAGACGGCTGGGGCCAGAGTGGCCACAGAAGACATGGAGAGAAGAGGATACATGCACTGAGTGCTTCAGAGTGCGATTTGGCTGGACTCTGTCCTGGATGGGATGGGAGGAAAGAAGAAAGGATATGTGGCTGATCCCTGTGGTTCTGGTGGCTAGTGTTGCCACCCACTGTGATGAAACTACTAGAGGAAGTAGAGTTTCAAGGAAAAGATAGTTTGCACCTCTTAGGTTTGAGGTGCTTATGAGAGAACCAAGTGAAGATGTCAGACTGGCCTTTGGAGAGGGACAGATGACTGTGCTCAGGAGAGGTCGAGCCTGAGAGGCTAGTTCAGAGGTTGTCTTCATTACAGTGCTTTCTGCCACTTGGAACAGAAACAGGACTCCAAGTGGCTTTTAAAATAAGGAACCTTATTCATTCATATAACAAAGTGGAGAGGTCAGGTATCTCATGTGCATCTCACTAAGGATTCTGCTCTGTCTGTAATTCCACTGCTCTTCTTGGCTGCCTTCATCACAGGCCGGCTTTCCTCAAGGTTGTGAGAGGGCTACTGACAGCAGCCTCATCAATGTCCCGTGGGCATGTGACCTTACTTTGTAGATCTGACATCAAACCTCCAATTTAAATTAGGCCTGCTAATCACTGAGCCAGGCCTTGACACAGGCAAGAATCCTTGACATGTAGTTGGAAAGTTTGGAAATAGATGTGGTGGCCAAGAATACTCAGGAGGCAATCAGGGCTTAAAACGTGAAGTTCTTGACATTTATAGGTCAGAAAGGAGTTACAGCCAACTAAGGAAGAAAAACAGGCGTGGGCTTTTCCTCCAGAAACCTAGAGGAGAAAATGCTTCAAAATCAGAGTGGTCAGCTTACTACCAAGAATTCAAATGAGATAAGGATTCGAGAATATCCATTAGATTTGAGGGGTGGGGGCAGAGCACTAAAAGTTATGATTGAATAATGAATTAGAGCATTGAAACTGCTCGAAAAGTTAAAAGGTAATAGGAAGCAAATATGAACACTGTGAAGGTGACACAAAAGGGAAGAAGGACAGAACTGGACCACAGTGCTGAGACAACTGGCTATCCACAGGGGAAAAATTAAAATTAGACCCCTACCTCACTACATGTGAAAATCAATTTGAGGTAAGTGAAAACCTAAATGTGAAAGGCAGAAACACAAAGCATTTAAAAGAATATCCTCATGACTTTGAGACAGGAAAGAAGAAAAGGATTGATTAAGTTTAAAAACATCCATTCATCAAAAGAACCACAAAAAGAAATAATGGCCAGGGTATGAATGGAAGCTGGTACCTGTAACGCGGGAGGGACAGAGACAAAAGTCTAGAGCTGTACTTTGCAGTAGAACCAGCTGTGGGGCTGGGAATGTGCTCTGGTTCTGTCCTGTGGAACGTTCTGTGAGGCTGGGAATGTTATCCTGTTCTCTACTGTCCAGTAAGGTAGCTAGTAGCACATTTCAGCATTTGAAATAGTGATAGTGTAACTGAGGATGTGATTTTTTTTTAATTTAATGAATTTAACCTCTTGAGACTATCTGGCTAACATATTAGTCTGCAGAATTCTAAATTACGAAGAAATCGTGTAAACCAGTGAGAAAAAAAGCCTACAGTCAATGGGGAAGAAAAGCAAAAGTCTTAAAGAGAAACACTCCAGAAAAGAAACTCAATTGGTCAGTAAACAAATTTAAAATTATGCATCCTTGTATTACTCAGGAAAATGCAATTTAAAACAGTGAGATTCTATTATAGACACATCAGACTAACAACACCATAAAAGCTCAACAGTGCTAAGTGTTGGTGTTTTGGGACCCTCCTAACACAGGTTGGGAATGGATATTCCTGATGTCTTTCAGACACGGTCTGGAATCACACAGCGAAGCTGGAGAAAAGCAGACTCTGCCATCACCTACCATCCCACCGCTGTCTGGGCTGCAGGCTCACACTGCCCAGGAGTGGACCCTGAAACTCACACAACAGTGTTCTCCATTCCCCAGAGCTGAAAACAAACTCAGTGCAGCTGAGGAGAAAGGAAATGTTCATTATTGAGTAGTCACATGGTGATAAACTGCAACAGGAAAACCCGACAGAGCTACAAGCAAGGAAGTGGATGTCCCTCACAGTGCTGAGTGAAGAGAAAGAAAGTCCTCAGAATGTATCCATGTACACAGAGTTCAAATCTCACAGAACGAACCATAGTATTTTCTAATATGTGTTCAAAGACAAACTGTAAGAGGGCTGGAGTCCAGGTCAGAAGGGGCCACCAGCGTGCCGGGCGTGACTTAGGTAGCGGTGGCCCCCGCAGGCACTCGAGAACTGCCGCTTATGTGTTATGTGGCGCAGCTAAGCCTTATTTCCATTATGTTTAAAACATTTCCAAAAGAGTAAAAAGTTGAGGTGAGAGTGCAGGGTGGAGCTAGTGCAGGAGACGTCTTAAAAGGGGCAGAAACAGACGTGTGAAAGCAGACAGAATTCGTTTGCCTGCTTTTTTGTTTTTGTTGATTTTAATGAAAGTTCCCAAAGCAAGGCTTTTAAACTTTTAGACTTCAACCTGTAGGAAAAAAATACGTTTTATACTGTGACAGAGAACGCATAGATACAGGGTTTCATTGAACCTAAGACTCCATTGATTATGAGGCATTTTTAAACTCTCATCAAATGATGAACTATGCTTTATCATTGTTTGTAAGTTTTATTTTATGTTTATGTGATGCTTTTGAACTGTTGTGTTGGAGAAGACGCTTGAGAGTCCCTTGGACTGCAAGGAGATCCAACCAGTCAATCCTATAGGAAATCAGTCCTGAATATTCACTGGAAGGACTGATGCTGAAACTGAAACTCCAATACTTTGGCCACCTGATGTGAAGAACTGACTCATTGGTGGGACCCTGATGGTGGGAAAGATTGAAGGCAGGAGGAGAAGGATGAAATGGCTGGATGATATCACTGACTTGAAGGACATGAGTTTCAGCAGGCTCTGGGAGTTGGTGATGGACAGGGAGCCTGGTAGGCTGCAGTCCATGGGGTTGCAAAGAGTCAGACACGACTGAGCAACTGAGCTGAATTGAACTGATGTTTATTTGAAGCACTTTCAGACTTATACAGTCTTTGAAGTGAAATACATTGGTATCGGTTTTCCTAAAGCTTCCTCACCATGAGTCCCAACTTTCTGAGTCAATCATCAGTGTCTAAGTTTGCCCCTCTTTGACCTCAAATACACCTTGGATGGAACATCTCAGAAGACGGCAGAGTCTTGTCTCTAGGATTTCATTCCAGGCCATCAATACCCATCTGGCAAGGCTTGATGTTGGCACCTTCTTTATCTTGGTGTCAATAGAAGCTTTCTGAAAGCAAACAGGCTTCTTATTCCTTCCTAAATCATCCTTAAATATTTTGCTGGCAGAACTAACGAGTGACTGCAGCGTTGAGGGCCTGGCACCTGGACTAACAAACCACTTCACATGTCACAACTGCTACCTGGCCAAGGGCAGGTACGTTGCCATCCAGTTGTGAGGCCCATCCTCTCCTGATTCCAGAAATGTTCAAAAGTGTGTTTTGTAAATTCCATTGTAGACTCAAAAGAATACAGCACATAGAAAACCATTTCCATGTGTGATGTGCTGTGAGATATTAACTTTAATACTGGTCACAACACATGCATTAAGTTCATGGCCCACAAGGGGCTTCCCTGGTGGCCCACTGGTTGCGAGTTCGATCCCTAGCTGGGGAACTAAGGCCTCACAAGCCATGCAGCAACCCCACCAAAGACGTTCACAGCCCCTGAGTGGGGCCATCACAGGCAAATGGGTCAGTGCTGTCTAGGCCTCCTGAATGCTGGCAAGAGAAGCCCAGAGTGGAGAGAGGTGAGCAAGAGGCACGTCACTGGCAGAGAGAAGCTTGGCAGCAGGAGTCAAGGAAAAGAAAGGGCAAGGGAGACAGGCTGTAGATTAAAGAATGAGCTTCAGGACCCACATAGGTTTAATCACTGGGATTATTATTAAAACTGTATTAGGTTTTGTTCACATCATTCAGCTTTGATGACCGATATGTTTCCCAGAGCAAGTGACTTTTAGCCCCTCTGAACTTGAGACTATTTTTTTCAAAATATGAAGGAAAAAACAAGAGAACTAGAGAGTTGCCCTGATGCTGACATCTTGTCTGGGACAGCCCCAGTGACCCTGCTGCCCTCAGCCTGGACTTGAGCCCCCTGTAACCTCTCCACACTGCTTCCCTCTGGCTTCCATGAGAAGCAGTGCCCTTCTGAGACCCCTGAGGTGCCTTGGCAGCCACAGGGCATCCCTTCCTGGCCTCACCTGAGTCTGCTCTGCTCTGAGATATACTGGGATGGTTTTGGACTTATTCTCACACGGTCTTATGTTCTGATAACATAGTTCTTAAGAGTCAGTGGTTGCAGGCGTGCTTAGTCATATTCGATTCTTTGCAACCCCATGGACTGTAGCCTACCAGGCTCCTCTGCCCATGGGGATTCTCCAGGCAAGAATACTGGAGTGTGTTGCTGTGCCCTCCTCCAGGGGATCTTCTCAACGCAGGGATTGAACCTGAGTCTCCTGTGTCTTCTGCATTGGCAGGTGAATTCTTTACCACTGCGCAATTAGCTCGCTCATTTTTGAAGGTCCTGGAGAGCTTCCCTTACTCCCCCCATCCTTTCATCTTCTTGGTGAAATGCAAAGAGTGAACCCTTTGAGGAGATGAAAGGTGGTTCTTCTCTGTGGAGCCCCACAGTGCAGCAGCAGGACTGGGCCTTAGGTTGTAAGCAATGTTCAAAGCAAAGCTATGGTAAATAAGAAACTCTTTGGGGCAATGCTCTGGTAACTGAGACATTTGGAGGTGGGAGGGGAGAGGGGAGTAGATAAAAAAGAAGGGAGCAGGATCATAATAAAAGGTACCACTTATAGACTATACTCTGTGTGCCAGGCGTCAGGCTGGATACCAGAGACTCTGTGATAAATCAGATGAGCTGGCACAGGACCGGCACTTTCGTCTTCCAGACCAGAGAGGCCATGGTCTCAGCAGGCACTCAGACAGCACTGAGCTTAAATGTTCGCTGACAGGTGGAATGTCAGCACCGTAAAATCCATCTGCTTCTCAGACGTGTGCACAACAGCCCACGAAATTCCTGTGAGCCGTGATGCTGCAGATCTGACATCTTATCAAAAACAAATACCTAAAATACTTCCAGCAGGTCAGCAGGGGTGATGCAGCACAGGGCACTGTCTACTGGTGTGGTATCCTGCAAGTTCAAAGAGAAGAATGTTAAGTGTGTCCAGGAATTTTAAGATAATGTAAAAAAAAATGTATTACACTTAAACCTACATCAACTAAGCCTTTTCAATATTTGTGAGTGGTGCCCACTTCTAGAAGAGGTTATCAAGACTGTGTCATGTATGGTAACTATTTCACACTTCCAGATTTGCTTAACTACTACCTCAGTCTTTCAGTTAACAGAGAGGTCAGATGTGTGACTAGGTACTCAGATACCTGAAATGTTGGCGTGTAGGTCGAACACTAACAGCATTTCCTAAGCCTTCCTGGTAACTTGTTTCGTGTGGGTTTTTTGTACCCAGGCATTTAAGCAGTTCCAAAGAACTTGAATGCCCTGCTGCTGCTGCTGCTGCTGCTAAGTCACTTCAGTCGTGTCTGACTCTGTGTGATCCCATAGACGTCAGCCCACCAGGCTCCCCTATCCCTGGGATTCTCCAGGAAGGAACACTGGAGTGGGTTGCCATTTCCTTCTCCAGTGCATGAGAGTGAAAAAGTGAAAGTGAAGTGGCTCAGTCGTGTCCGACTCTTCGCGACCCCATGGACTGCAGCCCACCAGGCTCCTCCATCCATGGGATTTTCCAGGCAAGAGTACTGGAGTGGGGTGCCATTGCCTTCTCCGTGAAAGCCCTAGATCTAGCCTATTAAGTAAAAACAAATTTCTTCTGCAGGTCAGTTGATTTAAAACAATGCTCAAAATCGAATTTGATGACAAATTTCAACACTTTGTCTAAAACTTAACTCATTTTTTTTCATGTTATACGTTCTCTGACCTGATGATCCGGTCCCATACAAAAGCAGAAAATTGGCAAACTATTTTTCTTAATATTTCATTTACTGCTTTAAGACCACAGAGATGTAGGTCATGTGTTTCTAGCATTTTTTGTGCCTGACCCAACCTGTGCATATGCAGGTCAGGAAGCAACAGTTAGAACTGGACATGGAACAACAGATTGGTTCCAAATAGGAAAAGGAGTTCGTCAAGGCTGTCTATTGTCACCCTGCTTATGTAACTTATATACAGAGTACATCATGAAAAACACTGGGCTGGAAGAAGCACAAGCTGGAATCAAGATTGCCAGGAGAAATATCAATAACCTCAGATATGCAGATGACACCACCCTTATGGCAGAAAGTGAAGAGGAACTCAAAAGCCTCTTGATGAAAGTGAAAGTGGAGAGTGAAAAAGTTGGCTTAAAGCTCAACATTCAGAAAACGAAGATCATGGCATCTGGTCCCATCACTTCATGGCAAATAGATGGGGAAACAGTGGAAACAGTATCAGACTTTATTTTGGGGGCTCCAAAATCACTGCAGATGGTGACTGCAGCCATGAAATTAAAAGACGCTTACTCCTTGGAAGGAAAGTTATGACCAACCTAGATAGCATATTCAAAAGCAGAGACATTAGTTTGCCAACAAAGGTCCATCTAGTCAAGGCTATGGTTTTTCCAGTGGTCATGTATGGATGTGAGAGTTGGACTGTGAAGAAAGCTGAGTGCTGAAGAATTGATGCTTTTGAACTGTGGTGTTGGAGAAGACTCTTGAGAGTCCCTTGGACTGCAAGGAGATCCAACCAGTCCATTCTGAAGGAGATCAGCCCTGGGATTTCTTTGGAAGGAATGATGCTAAAGCTGAAACTCCAGTACTTTGGCCACCTCATGCAAAGCGTTGACTCATTGGAAAAGACTCTGACGCTGGGAGGGATTGGGGGCAGGAGGAGAAGGGGACAACAGAGGATGAGATGGCTGGATGGCATCACTGACTCGATGGACATGAGTCTGAGCGAACTCTGGGAGTTGGTGATGGATAGGGAGGCCTGGTGTGCTGCGATTCATGGGGTCGCAAAGAATCGGACACGACTGAGTGACTGAACTGAACTGAACTGAAATGACCCAACCTGTGAGAAGGCAACCAACCCTTCTAGGCATATAACAACATGCAGTGCTGGTGTCAAGCTGGTCCAGCTGGACAAGCAAGCAGTGGCCAGCATGCTGGAGCTGTGATAAGACACAAAGATAATCTCCATAAAGATTCAGGAGCTCGCCTATCAGGTCAGGGGCCTGCTGGGACACACGTGCAAAGTGAAAGACCAATTGCAGCTCCTGGCATTCCTCCCCACAGAGAGAGAAGCCTCTCTGAATTCTGGTGAAACATTCCACCCTCAGGACAACCCCTCTAGTCCACACACCCCATCACACAAATGTGCATGGGGCATGGAACAGGAAAAACTCTTCACCAGGCCCAGGCTGCAGGCAAAACAGTTCTGCTCGGGCCACATGATCCAACAGTCGTGAAGCTAGTGGAGATGAGGCTGTGAGGAGCCGATGGTCAGCTCAAGGGAGAGGCACGATGCAAGCCTAGCTCTGGAAAAAGGTTGTCCTATCTGCTACTTGAAAAATAGCTCCTGATTACATGACTCGAATGGTAAAGAATCTGCCTGCAATGCAGGAAACTTGGGTTTAAACCCTGGGTCAGGAAGATCCTCTGGAGAAGAGAATGGCTCCCCGCTCCAGTATTCTTGCCTGGAGAATCCCATGGAAAGAGAAGCCTGGAGGGTCTACAGTCCATGGGGTCACAAAGAATGGGACATGACTGAGTGACTAACATGTTCCACTTTTCATGCTACAGGCTCTGGGAGGGCTAAAGGGCCCTGCATCAGCACCGTCCAACACGTGCTACGTGGTGTCAGATGCCTCAGTTCACAGGGTCGGGGAGCCCAGAGACAGCCCGTCACAAGATGGTGCATCCAGTTTGAGCCCGAGCAAGACAAGAGGGCACATGTGAGCCATGTGAGCAGTAGCCAAACGCCCACCCACCATGGCTGCAGTGGCACCCCTCCCTCAGCTGACAGGGACGGCTACCTGAGGGGGCTTCCCTACAAACAGCTGAAGCGGGAAGAAAGTGCCCAGACTCAATTTATGAGGGGGAGGCTCAATGAGAAAATTCAAGTCAGAAAATGGATTGCAGCTTCATTGTAGCCACACTCAGGAGTGACCCTGAGAGATAGCAGAAAGGGGAAATCTCCTAGAGGACAGTGTACCTGGTTATGTGCTCTGAGCAAAAGAAAGGGGGCCCAGAATGAGAATATACAGGGGCTCACGGGCAGTGGTGAATGACCTGGCTGGCTATTTCAGTGCCATGGAAGACCAAGGACAAGGAGGTTGGAGATGGAGGACCCCTACGTGGATGGCCATCAGGGCCTGGGCTCAGGGTGGGAAGAAATGGGAAGAGCAAGCCATGCTCAGCAGAAAGCATCCACTGCGGAAGAGGCACCAATCAGCTACACCGATGACCAACTCAGCCTGTGGATGTCAGCCAATCTTCATCATCAGCCACCCCGGCAATGGAGAGATGGACACAAATATGGAATGACCACAGTGCCAGAGATGGACAGCTGACATGCAGCCCATCATGTGGACTCTCACTGGCCAAGCCTGATCTAGCTACCACTGTCTGGATGTCCAGCCTACCACCTCCCTGGTAGCACTATTTTTTGATACAACCAACCACCTACTTCGTGGCAACTTTACATCACCCTGGAAAGGCTCACAGTTTGTCCTACAGGAATAAACCCTGTTCCAAGCAGGATTGCCCTTCCTTCCCAGAGAACTACAGCCAGCCCCAAATTTGGGGGCTGTGAAGTGCCTGACCCACCTGGCGCTCACCCTAGAGACCCACTTCAGCATCCCATGTGTCCCAGCACAGGCAGGACCCAGGCACTGAGGGGAGGCCCTGCCTCAGCACAACAGAGGAGCCACCTGGAAACAACATTCTGCCAGAATGAGATGCCATCTTCCAGGTCTCATGTTCTGGGTCTGAGGCCTCTGTGCAGCTGTGTCTTCACTAGACAGGATCCAAGGATCCAAGAACCAAGGACATGGGAGTGGCCTGCTCACCATCCTTCTTCAGAGCCCACTGCCATCCCTACCCTTCTGCACTCTGCAGAGTCAGGGGTCCCAAAGTGAGCCCACCCTTGTCACAAAACAAAGTGTGTACAGAAACAAGTGGATACGGCTGCTATCTGGATGCTTGGTACCCATGTGTCCAGAGACCCAGAGGTAAGAGGACAAGCCCCCATCTTGGCAGGAGTACCTGGCTGTGAGCATCAGGAAGAAGCAGGGCTGCTGCCTGACCACAGGGCAGTGGTCACTCAAGTGGTCAGCCTGTGTTGGCCGGTGGACTCCCCCTTCCCCGTTATGCCCACACATGCTTGAGTGAAACAACCCCAAGCTGGGAAGAAGATTGTACCCTCAGAAATGAGGGCTTGGGGTCACACCAGCAAGCCAGTCTCCAGGACTAGCAGAAATGACAGGTGAGGGCAGGGGGACTAGAACAGCCAGTGGAGGAGGAGCCAGTGTGTGCTGGCTGTGGCCCCAAATCCACGAGCAGTGACATGCTACCCTCCAGGGGTCAGGAGCCGCTTTGGGGATGAACACACCCAAGTGCCCTGGAGCAGCTGCTCCCCAAACCACAGGTAGTGTGAAGCCCTGTGGCATGGGAGGCAGCCAGGGCTGCCAGGAGCTGTGTTCTTAAACCTCTCTCCGAGACAGAACTCACTGGCAGTGACACTGTAGCCACAGTGTCTGGGGGCTCCATCCAGCCTTCAATCTGCCATTATGCTCTTCCAGGAACTCCCAGTCAAGGACTGGGCATGACCTTGTTTGCCCAAAGTTGGACTCCTTGAAGGGACAGCATCGACCCCAGCATTCCCACTGAGCTGAGCGAGCCTTTGTCAGATGTACATCCTATGTGAAGGCCCGCCTGCCTGTTCTGCTTCCTTCCTCCATTCCTTCCACTTGTGTCAGGCCCCCATTATGACCCGCGAGCTTTCCCTGCTAAGTTTTGCTTCTGCTGATTCTCCTCAGTCTTTCCTAAGCTCCACCTCACTCCCCGCCTTCCGTGAACATGTGGCCATAAATTGGGTGTCTGTCTACAACAGTCTGTAGTGCCTCAGTTCTGGAGCCGGAAGTCCAGACTCGAGGTGTCAGAGGCATCAGTAGGCTGACGGAGGAATGGGCCCTTGCCTCTCTCCTATCTTCCAGGGCTCGGGTTCCAGCGACCCTTGGTGTTCCCAGCTTGGGTCACCCCAATCTCTGCCCCCAGCCTGAACACAGTGCTCTGTCCTGTGTGGTGGTTTCTTTTCTCTTGAGGGCACCAGTCATATCGGACTAAAGGCCACCCTGCCCCAGAGTGACCACCTCCAATTTACATCTTAATTATATTTGCAAATACCCGCTTTCAAAATAGTCGCGTTCACAGGTGTTGGGGGATAGGGTTTCAACATATCTTTTTTGTTGGCAGCCAGAACATGATTCAACTTACACACCGCTAGTAACTCACTTACGTTCAGTGTCTGCTTCCAGAGGCCACAACTGACACAAAAGGTAAAAAGGTGGGTGACATGTCAATTCAGTTTACACAAAGAATTACTCAGTCATCTAGCAGGATGTACCATGTTTGACTTTGTTATTTATCATTTCATTGAAGCCCCAATACTGTGAAGCAGCAATATATAGATTTCTATCAGACAGAAAAGGTCGGCCCAGAGGTTATTGTCCTCTAGGACATTAACCCATTGGCCAGTTCATTTCAATATTCCCTGGACTGACTGCAGATCTCTACTTCTCAAATTCCCTTCTGAACCAAGCATGTCATCTTGCTGGTTCCCCACTAATCTCAGGATGAATACAATCTCTGACAGGTGTTCCTTTTGTATTCATCTGAGAGTCGCACTGTATACCTGTTAACACTGTACTTCACCACCACCTTGGACCTCCTTGTGACTATGAATTCACCTCCTGGCACCTGCATCCCTCCTCCCAGGAGCCCTGGGCATCCCACACTGAAAGAACACATTTTTGTGGGTCAGCCTTGCAGAAAAACCATGAGCCCATAAAGTTGACACTAGAAATGCTTAAAGCTCAAAGGTGACAAATTTCCATTGTGTTTTCTCAACTGATAAATCTAGGAAGTTGGTGAATAATAGGAAACTGAAGAAGGCCACTAACAGAATTGTTTAAATTCAGATTTTGCACGTGAGAATAATGCATTGTCTGCAGTTTGAAAGGGCTCTAGTACCTAATTCAAACCTCACTATGATATTACACACATTTTTATGGATGAGAAAACTGACTCTCAAAAGAATGTGAGCAATCTTAAGCTATCACCTGGCATGGCTGGGAGTCAAGTCTACATTTTCAGTCTCTACAGCAGCCTTCTTCACACCTCAACTTCTGGAGAGAGTACTCTTCCTAAAAGTTACATCATGTGTGTTTTACCCATGTTGCCAATACATGTGAGTCTAATAATTATGCATACAAAAAAAGTAATGGGATATCTACCAGTAATTTCTAAAGTAAATATCACCATTATTTCTCTATATCTTAGCATAATATAAATTATTGAAAGTGAAAGTGTGTGTCCAACTTGTGTCCAACTCTTTGCAACCCCATGGACTATACAGTCCATGGAATTCTCCAAGCCAGAATACTGGAGTGGGAAGCCTTTCCCTTCTCCAGGGGATCTTCCCAACCCAGGGGTTCTAAAGTGAATCCAACTCTAAAGTAAATCATATGTATTCTTTTTTTTATTGAAATATATTTGATTTACAATGTCTTGTTAGTATCAGGATACACCACAGTGACTCAGTAATATATGTGTGTGTGTGTGTATATATATATATATGCTACACTAAGTCGCTTCAGTCGTGTCCGACTCTGTGCGACCCCAGAGACAGCAGCCCACCAGGCTCCCCCGTCCCTGGGATTCTCCAGGCAAGAACACTGGAGTGGGCTGCCATTTCCTTCTCCAATGCATGAAAGTAAAAAGTGAAAGTGAAGTCGCTCAGTCGTGTCCGACTCTTAGCGACCCCATGGACTGCAGCCCACCAGGCTCCCCCATCCATGGGATTTTCTAAGCAAGAGTACTGGAGTGGGGTGCCATTGCCTTCTCCGATATATATATATATATTCTTTTTGAGATTCTTTTCCCTTATATTAATAGACTATTATAAAATATTGAGTATAGTTCCTTGTGCTATAAAGTAGGGCCTTGTTGATTATATTTTATATATATATATATATATATATATATAAATGTGTGTGTTAATCCCAGCCTTCTAGTTTATTCCTCTACTCACTTCTTCCCCTACTTTGGTAACCATAAATTACTTTTCTATGTCTGTGAGCCTATTTCTGTTTTGAAAATCATTTTTCTGGATTCTACATATAAGTGATATCATATGATATTTGTCTTTCTCTAACTTACTTCATTTAGTATGATAACCTCTAGGTCTATTCATATTGCTGCAAATGGTATTAATTCTCTTTTATGGCTGAGTAATATTCCATTGTATATTTACACCATATCTTTTTTGTCTATTTATCTGCAGTGGACTTTAGTTTGCCTCCATGTCTTGGCTATTGTAAATAGTGTGGCTTTAAATGTTTGGATTTGTGTTTCCTTTTGAATTATAGTTTTCTCTAGATATATGCCCAAGAGTGGGATTGCAGGATCATATAGTAACTCTAGTTTTAGTTTTTTTAAGGAACTTCTGTACTATTCTCTCGAGTGGCTGCAATTTACAATCCCACCAACAGTGTAGGAGAGTTCCTTTTTATTTACACCCTCTCTCGTATTTATTATTTTTAGACTTCTTGATTATAGCCATTCTGAAGGGAGTGAAGTGATACCTCGTTATAGTTTTGATTTGCATTTCTCTAATAATTAGCAGTGTTGAACATTTTTTTCATCTGCCTGTTGATCATTGATATGTCTTCTTTGGAATAATGCCTATTTAGATCTCTCCATTTTTTGATTGGGTTGGGTTTTTTTTAATATAAAAAAGTTGCATGAGCCTGTTGGTATATTTTAGAAACTAATCCCTTGTCAGCTGCATCATTGGCAAATATTTTCTCCCGTTTTGTTTTTATTTTCATTAGGAGATGAATTCATTTTAGGAGATGAATCAGAAAAGATACTATTGCAATTTATGTGGACAAGTGTTCTGCCTGTTTTCCTCTAGGAGTCTCATAGTATACAGTCTTACATTTGACTCATGTTTCTTTAATACAAGGGTAAAATTTTCCCCTACCACCTTTCATTCTGTGAGTGTGTGGTATGGCAGTTATTGAGCCTGGAAAGCATACCCTGAATTTGGAGATGTGGAAGACCAGTGCTTGATTCAACCTAAATGCTCAAATGGGATGTGTGCGCAAGATGAGCAAAACTGTGCTGGGATTAGTCTCCACTCCCAGCGTTTGTCAGGATGGGATCACAAATGCGTCCTGTGGACCAGACGTGGGTCATGCCAGAGAGTTCCCTCATGTGGTCATCATGTGCCCTACAGATACTCTGTGAGGCCAGAGGGGACCCAAGCCTCAATTCCTAAGGGCTGAGGAAAGAGGACCAAGTGAGTACTTCTAATAGTGTTGCATCAGCCTGGATCACGGAACAAGGATCCCCAGTAGACTCTCCTGGGATCCCGTGGTACCACCTGTAAGAGGCAACTGACTCATTAAATGTCACTGAAACATCTACCCTGCCCAGAGAGCAGAAGGCAGCCTGAAGACTGTGCCAGTTCAAAGAGGGGCTTTCCTATTCCATATGCCTCTCCACCTATCACATCCTTTTCCAACACTGGAGGACCAAGAAACTGGATAGGATGCGGGTGCAGGAAGAGAGAATAAGAGGCTGACTGCAAGACAGGGAAAATGGAACAAAGCCTTGTCCTGATCCACAGGGGCCTGCCCTGATCCACAGTGGGGAAGGTAAGGAGGTTTGGTGCTTAGTTAGAATGCACTGTTACCTCTGAATAGCAGGAAATCCTTGTGCCTGCCTGCCTTTTCTTCTAAGAACAAGGGAAGTTTACCTCTGCTCAATAAACTTTATAAGGGCTGTGGAAGACGAAAATAAAATTGAATTTCAAGTATGTTACAAATACTGATTGTTTCACATACCAGTTATATGCATATCAACACCCAGTAAGAAGGAAACCTGTTTAGCTTTGGCTTAAGGTGCTTACTAAGTAATCCATTGTTGTGCAGAAGCTTTTAATTTTAATTAGCTCCCATTTGTTTATTTTTGTTTTATTTCCAATATTCTGGAAGGCGGCTCATAGAGGATCCTGCTGTGATTTTATGTCGGAGAGTGTTTTGCCTGTGTTTTCCTCTAGGAGTTTTATAGTTTCTGGTCTTATGTTTAGATCTTTAATCCATTTTGAGTTTATTTTTGTGTATGGTGTTAGAAAGTGTTCTAGTTTCATTCTTTTACAAGTGGTTGACCAGTTTTCCCAGCACCACTTGTTAAAGAGATTGTCTTTTCTCCATTGCATATTCTTGCCTCCTTTGTTAAAAGCTTCTGCACAACAAAGGAAACTATAAGCAAGGTGAAAAGACTGCCTTCAGAATGGGAGAAAATAATAGCAAACGAAGCAATGGACAAAGAATTAATCTCACAAATATACAAGCAACTCCTGCAGATCAATTTCAGAAAAATAAATGACCCAATCAAAAAGTGGGCCAAAGAACTAAACATACATTTCTCCAAAGAAGACATACAGATGGCTAACAAACACATGAAAAGATGCTCAACATCACTCATTATCAGAGAAATGCAAATCAAAACCACAATGAGGTACCATTTCACGCCAGTCAGAATGGCTGCTATCCAAAAGTTTATAAGCAATAAATGCTGGAGAGGATGTGGAGAAAAGGGAACCCTCTTACACTGCTGGTGGGAACGCAAACTAGTACAGCCACTATGGAGAACAGTGTGGAGATTCCTGAAAAAACTGGAAATAGAACTGCCATATGACCCAGCAATCCCACTGCTGGGCATACACACTGAGGAAACCAGAATTGAAAGAGACACGTGTACCCCAAAGTTCATTACAGTACTATTTATAATGGCTAGGACATGGAAGCAGCCTAGATGTCCATCAGCAGACAAATGGATAAGAAAGTAGTGGTACATATACACAATGGAATATTACTCAGTCATTAAAAAGAATGCATTTGAATCAGTTCTAATGAGGTGGATGAAACTGGAGCCTATTATACAGAGTGAAGTAAGCCAGAAAGAAAAACACCAATACATACTAACACATATATATAGAATTTAGAAAGATGGTAACGATAACCCTGTATGCGAGACAGCAAAAGAGACACGGATGTATAGAACAGTCTTTTGGACTCTGTGGGAGAGGGCGAGGGTTGGATGATATAGGAGAATGGCATTGAAACATGTAAATTATCATATGTGAAATGAATCGCCAGTTCAGGTTCAATGCATGATACAGGGTGCTTGGGGTTGGTGCACTGGGATGACCCAGAGGGACAGGATGGGGAGGAGGTAGGAGGGCTTCAGGATGGGGAACACATGTACACCCATGGCTGATTCATGTCAATGTATGGCAAAACCAATACAATATTGTAAAGTAAATAAATAAAAATAAAATAAATAAATAAATAAATAAAATAAATAAATAAATAAATAAATAAAAAATAAATAAAACTGAAAAAAAAAGAAAAGTAATCCAAAATTTGGAAAGAGGCAAAGAGGATTACTAGCTGCTGTTTCTGTGTCCAGCTCAAAGTTTCTAACAAGCTTCCTAGAAAAATCTTCTTAGTATTGATCAGGCTATTTTACAATTCTAAAGGAGATTAATGTGAAGAAAATTGATAATACAGAAAATGATATTTGTCTTAAGAGTAGAGACAACATCCAAAACCATTATTTATTGCTCTGTGGGAAATTATCCATGCTTGTAGTAATGGAGCAATCTCATTCTACATTAAAAAAAAGTCTTTCCTGATTAACATATGGACTCTTGTTCCTCAAATGCTCCTTGAAGCTTTACCACCCTGCCGGTCCCCTCATTAATGACTTAATCAATCCCTGACACATTGTGATTTTATATTTATATGAAATAGTCATACAAATGACTTTGTAACTTTTTGAAAATTAAACTTTACAACTGTTTCCAAAACTTACTTAGCTGTCAAAACCCTATAAGCTTTTTTCCTAATCTCATGAAGCCCATTGATGTCCCTGGGAACCATATTTCAAGGAATTTACTTTGGAAACAGCTGCCAAGGCAGTCTATTAGGAGAACACAGGCAGTGCATGGCTTGTAAATAGGCATGATGATCCTTGAGAGTCCCTTGGACAGCAAGGAGATCAAACCAGTCAATCCTAAAGGAAATCAGTCCTGAATATTCATTGGAAGGACTGATGCTGAAGCTGAAGCTCCAGTACTTTGGCCCCCTGATGCAAAGAGCTGAGTCATTGGAAAAGACCATGATGCTGGGAAAGATTAAGGGCAGGAGGAGAAAGAAGTGGCAGAGGATGAGATGGTTAGATAGCATCACTGATAATGTACATGAATTTGAGCAAACTCTGGGAGACATTGGAGGACAGAGGAGCCATGGGGTCGCAAAGAGTCGGACACAACTTAGCAACTCAGTAACAATGAACAATGATGATCCTCATTGATTAAGCAAAAGGAAGATTTCAGGCAGTCCAAAAAGACTAAAAATCAAGACAGTACCCCAATTCACACATTCCTTTCATCCCCCAATCAACCCTGATAGTAAGGTGAAGTACTACTGTTTGGGAAGATAGAACTAAAACATCCTCATGTCAAATATTTTATTAGGTATTTGAATTTTGGCATAGATACATAGATACATGTAGGAACATATGAGATTGCTTTTTAATTAAAAGGTTCTTATTTTATTGATGGCTACTTGGAGAAGACCAATAATCACAAAACTATATATTGGAATTACAGGTAACTGCACCCTCAGAGAAAACTGAGCAATGTCCACCTGTTTAACCAACTGATTCCATCTGCAGAATCAGGATCAAATCTAAGATGCTATTAATGTCATCTCCTTACTTCATTTAATAATTTGTCATAAATGTTTCCCTTGTCATGAAATATTGTTCTGCATGATTTTTAATGGGCTCAAAGTAGTCCATTCTAGGGAGGTACCAAAATTTATTTGACGAACTATGGACCATTGAATTATGGACTATTCAGGTTGCTGCAAATTCCTAACACTTTCTTTAGGCTGCATTCCTAGAAGTAGAATGTTAAAATGAAGTGTATTTGTCAAAAATTTTTTAACATGTTGCCAAATCGTCTTCCAAAAAGATTGTACAATTAAGAATTCCACCAATAGATTTATGAATGTGCTGTTTTTTTTTATTCTCCACAAAATGGGGTATTGTACTTTTAAATATTTTGGTTTATTATACTGATTAATATAACTGGTTATTTAACAGACTGATATCTCATAGATTTAATTAGCATTTGATTACTGGTAAGGTCAATACTTTTCCATAAATTTTGGTCAAGTTTTCCTACTTGTGTGTTTATTTTTCCACATGAACTTTAGTATCAAATTGATTAAAACTAGAAAGACTATTGGTATTTTTATTGAGGTTGTGTTAAATTTCTAAATTAACTTACAAAGAACTAATGTGTTTATGATACTCAGATGTTCTATCCAAGAACACTGGATGTATTTCCATTTGTTTAAAATTCATTTTTGTATCTTTTAGAAGTGTTTCAAAGTATACTTAAATTTATATTTATGTTTAATATTCATCCTTAAATACATTTACTATATTAAGTTGTCTAATTGTGTATCTGAAGGCTCTTTTTTTTTTTTGTATGCAGTTACTGTATTTTGTTATCTTAACGAAACCTTTTGTTGACTCAGTTTTATCATTGATTCTGAGGTTTTTTTAGGGATACTATTGTATTATCCCTAGTAATAAAAGTAAACTTCTTTTTACTTCTTTTTTTAACCAATTCTCCTACTTCTAGCTGATTTCTTTTTCTAATTAGCATTGGCTAATACCTCTAGTACAATGTTAAATACTCATGTAGATAATGGACATCCTTTCCTTTACTTGACCTAATAGAAATGCCTCTAGTATTTTCCCTTTAAGTGAGATGGCAGTTTAGAGCAAAGATATATGATATTATATATAAATATATATATATATGGAAAGTATCCATCAATTTATATTTTTAGGATTTCTTTTTTAAATCAGGAATAAGAGTTGAACTCTGTCAATGATTTTTCACAGTCTAGGGATATAATATTATTTTTCTCCTTAAATCTGTTAATATGATAAACAGTTGACCCTTTAACAACATGGTTTGAACTCCAGGGGTCCACTTACACTCAAATTTTTTTCAGTAGTAAATACTATGAAAGTCAGTGTTAGTCGCTCAGTAGTGTCCAACTCTTTGCAACCTCATAGACTGTAGCCCTCCAGGCTCCTCTGTCCATGGAATTCTACAGGCAGGAATACTTGAATGGGTAGCCAATCCCTTCTCAAGGGGCTCTTCCTGACCCAGGATTGAACCCAGGTCTCCTGCACTGCAGGCAGATTCTTTACCGTCTGAGCCACCAGTGTAGCACTACACAATCCATGATTGGATTCCTCCATATCCTCAAACGGGAACTGGGGATATGCAGGAACCTCAGACACAGAGAAACTATATATACTAAGGGTCAACTATAAATTATTGGATTTGCAACTGACAGGATCAGTGCCCCAAACTCACATGTTATTCGAGGGTCAACTATATTATATTAATGAATTTCCTAATACTGTACCAACCTTGCCTTTCAGGATTAAATTGTTTTTGGACATGATGCATTTTTTCTTGGTCATATTTTGTGGCATGTGACCAACCAGGGATCAAACTTGTGCCTCCCTGCAGTGGGAGGATGGAGTTTTAACCAGTAGACCATCAGAGAAGTCTTGATGCATTGTTTTCTTAATGCGGTGTTTGATTCTATCCACTAATACATTGTTTGGTATCTGTCAAGGACTGAACTGTGTCCACCTAAAATGCTGAGTCATAGCAAACACCCTCTTTCAACAACACAAGAGAAGACTCTACACATGGACATCACCAGATGGTCAACACCGAAATCAGATTGATTATATTCTTTGCAGCCAAAGATGGAGAAGCTCTATACAGTCAGTAAAAACAAGACAAAGCGGACTGTGGCTCAGATCATGAACTCTTTACTCCAAATTCAGACTTAAATTGAAGAAAGTGGGGAAAACCACTAGACCATTCAAGTATGACCTAAATCAAATCCCTTATGATTATACAGTGGAAGTGACAAATAGATTTAAGGGACTAGATCTGATAGATAGAGTGCCTAATGTACTGTGATGGAGGTTCGTGACATAGTACGGGAGACAGGGGTCAAGACCATCCCCAAGAAAAAGAAATGCAAAAAATTAAAATGGCTGTCTGAAGAGGCCTTACAAATAGCTGTGAAAAGAAGAGAAGCCAAAAGCAAAGGAGAAAAGGAAAGATATACCCATTTGAATGCAGAGTTCCAAAGAATAGCAAGGAGAGATAAGACAGCCTTCCTCAGTGATCAATGCAAAGAAATAGAGGAAAACAATAGAATGGGAAAGACTAGAGATCTCTTCAAGAAAATTAGAGATAGCAAAGGAACATTTCATGTAAAGATGGGCTCAATAAAGGACAGAAATGGTATGGATCTAATAGAAGCAGAAGATATTAAGAAGAGGTGGCAAGAATTCACAGAAGAACTGTACAAAAATGATCTTCACGACCCAGATAATCACGATGGTATCATCACTCACCTAGAGCCAGACATCCTGGAATGTGAAGTCAAGTGGGCCTTAGGAAGCATCATGACAAACAAAGCTAGTGGAGCTGATGGAATTCCAGTTGAACTATTTCAAATCCTGAAAGATGATGCTGTGAAAGTGCTGCACTCAATATGCCAGCAAATTTGGAAAACTCAGCAGTGGCCACAGGACTAGAAAAGGTCAGTTTTCATTCCAATCCCAAAGAAAGGCAGTACCAAAGAATGCTCAAACTACCATACAATTGCACTCAACTCACACACTAATGAAGTAATGCTTAAAATTCTCCAAGCCAGGCTTCAGCAATATGTGAACCATGAACTTCCAGATGTCAAAGCTGGTTTTAGAAAAGGCAGAGGAACCAGAGTTCAAATTGCCAACGTCTGCTGGATCATGGAAAAAGCAAGAGAGTTCCAGAAAAACATCTATTTCTGTTTTATTGACTGTGCCAAAGCCTTTGACTGTGTGGATCACAATAAACTGTAGAAAATTCTGAAAGAGACAGGAATACCAGACCACCTGACCTGCCTCTTAAGAAAACTGTATGCAGGTCAGGGAGCAACAGTTAGAATTGGACATGGAACAACAGACTGGTTCCAAATAGGAAAAGGAGTACGTCAAGGCTGTCTATTGTCACCCTGCTTATTTAACTTATATGCAGAGTATATCATGAGAAATGCTGGGCTGGAGGAAGCATAAGCTGGAATCAAGATTGCCAGGATCAATAACCTCAGATATGCAGATGACACCACCCTTATGGCAGAAAGTGAAGAAGAACTAAAGAGCCTCTTGATGAAAGTGAAAGACGAGAGTGAGAAAGTTGGCTTAAAGCTCAACATTCAGAAAACTAAGATCATGGCATCTGGTCCCATCACTTCATGGCAAATAGATGGGAAAACAGTGGAAACAGTGGCTGACTTTATTTTTGGGGGCTCCAAAATCACTGCAGATGGTGATTGCAGCCAATAAATTAAAAGACGCTTACTCCTTGGAAGGAAAGTTATGACCAACCTAGACAGCGTATTAAAAAGGAAAGGCATTACTTTGCCAACAAAGGTCCATCTATGGTTTTTCCAGTGGTCATATATGTATGTAAGAGTTGGACTATAAAGAAAGCTGAGCACCAAAGAATTGATGCTTTTGAACTGTGGTGTTGGAGAAGACTCTTGAGAGTCCCTTGGACTGCAAGGAGATCCAACCAGTCCATCCTAAAGGAGATCAGTCCTGGGTGTTCATTGGAAGGACTGATGCTGAAGCTGAAACTCCAATACTTTGGCCACCTGATGCGAAGAGCTGACTCATTTGGAAAGACCCTGATGCTGGGAAAGATTGAAGGCAGGAGGAGAAGGGGACGACAGAGGATGAGATTGTTGGATGGCATCACTGACTCAATGGACATGGGTTTGGGTGGACTCTGGGAGTTGGTGATGGACAGGGAGACCTGGCGTGCTGCAGTTCATGGGGTCGCAAAGAGTTGAACCTGACTGAGCAACTGAACTGAACTGAAAATGCTGAGTCCTATGCCACAGTACCTCAGAATGTTTGGAGACAGAGTTTTTAAAGAGGTGACAAATTAAAATTAGGTCTTTAGGGTGGGTCCTAATCCAATGTGACTGGTTTCCATACAAAAAGAGGAGATTTGGACCCAGATAGGCATGCATATGGAAGAAAGGCCAGGCCGTGTATGGACTAAAGGAGAAGGTGGCTGTCTGCAAGGCAAGGACGAGGCCTCAGAAGAAATCAGACTTGCTATCCTCCAGGACTGTGAGAAAATAAATTTCTGTTGTTTAAGCCACCAAGTCTGTGGTATTTTGTTCAGGCAGCCCTAGCAAATAATAAAGTATCTTAGCCTTGATAATCATAAGTGACATCAATCTGTAATTATTTTTGCTATCATTTTAAGCGGAAACCAGTATAAATGGTATACTGGCTTTACAAAAGATTTCCCCAACATCTCTTTGTTGAAGTTAATCCTCTAATAGACTCCTCAAAAGGAACTCATAAACTCCATATCTCCCAAGCTTTTGCATACTCAAAACAATTTTTCTATAGTTTTAAGACTTGAAGGACAACATAGTGGGTTGAATGGTGTCCCACAAAAAAAGATGTTCAAGTACTAACCTCTGATACCTGTACATCACCTTATTTGGAAAATGGATTTTTGCAAATATGCATGTGTGCATACTCAGTCACTTCCGTCATGTCTGACTCTTTGCAACCCTATGGACTGTAGCCCAACAGGGTCCTCTGTCCATGGGATTCTCCACACAAGAATACTGGAATGGGTTGCCATGCCCTCCTTCAGGGGATCTTCCCAACCCAGGGATCGAACGCATGATCTTATGTCTCCTGCATTGGCAGGTGGGTTCTTTACCACTAGCGCCACCTGGGAAGCCCTTTTGAAATAAATAAATAAATATCTGCAGTCTTGGGATCAGAGTATCCTGGGTTTAGTATGAACCTGAAATGCAATGACTGATGTCCTTCTAGAAAAAAGAGAGTGAGATTTTAAACACAGAGACACAGAGGGAAAGGCTTTGTGAAGCCAGAGACAGAGATTGGAGTCATGCAGCTACAAGCCAAGAATATGGAGAGCTGCTGGCATCTGCTGGAAACCAGGAAGGAAGCTGGAACAGATTGTCCCTCAGGGCCACCAGAAGAAGCCAATGCTGTCATCACCTTGATTTCAGATTTCTGGCCTCCAGCACTCTGAGAGAAAAAATGTCCAGTGTTCTAAGCCATCAAGTTTGGTAATTGACTATAACAGCTGGAGGCAACTAGCACGGACTGAAATCTTCGTTCACATTTTGTTCAGTGCTGTTCCACGATTGCCTGCCTTGTGTGTTACTTGGGAGAAGTCTGAAGTCCGATGGCTGTCTAATTGTCCTGCCCTTGCAAGTTATTTAACATTTTTGCCTGGAGGCTCTGAGAACTTTTTCTTTAAGGTATAATTTACTATACTAGGTCTCAGAATTGACCATTCTGTGTCAATTTTCTCAAATAGTTGTGGGTTCTTTCTTATAAAGAATGATGGAGATTAGTATTTTATTTGTTTCTCTTTTTGGCTGCATCATAGCCTGCAGGATCTCCGTTACCCGCCTAGGGATTGAACATGAGCCACAATAGTGAAGGCCTAGAAACCTAACCGTGAGGTCAGCAGGGAGCTTCCACGTGGGTTCTTTATATAGTAGATTCAAGTTATTTTTATTTTGGAATTTTTCTTGGATTATAGGTTGAAATATTAGTTCTGGTCTATTGTTTTGATATGCTTCTCTAATTATAGAAATTTTGGACCTTTATTACCTACCTTCCATTTCAGCCATTTATTCTCTGGCCCTTTATACTTCTTTTTCTCATTTTTATCCTTTGAGGTTTTTCTGACTTTTAATACTTCTCATCAGATTTTTAAAATTTAAACTATTCTCCCTTGGGCTTGGGCACTTTGGCATTTTTTCTTTAATTTGAGATGAGCTTTGAGTTCAATCAACTCATTTCCTACTTTTTGTGTATTTTGTTCTTAGTTCATTAATCTCTTATTCAATATTTTCTTCATATCCCAAATGCTTATTTGGAGATAATTCATTTGCTTTTCTTTGTTGTATTATAATTTTCTTATGCTTTGTGCTCATTTAGGGGGGAAGGAGGGCTTCCCTGATGGCTCAGACAGTAAAGAATCTGCCTGCAATGCGAGAGACCCGGGTTTGATCCCTGGGTCCAGAAGATCCTCTGGAGAAGGGAAGGGCAACCCACTCCAGTATTCTTGCCTAGAGAATTCCATGGACAGAAGAGCCTGGCAGGCTATATAGTTCACAGGTTCACAGAATCAGACATGACTGAGCAACTAACAATTTCACTTTCAATTTTTATCAGTTGAAATGAATTTATTTTCCTTATCTGTTTCCTACTTAAAATAATTTTGTGTTGATGAAAATTCTCCATTCCATGAATGGTGGTTTAGGGTTATATCACAAGATCATAGCTCAGGACTGCCCTCTCTTGTCAGTGTAACAAAGTTCAATTTCTTTAATGAATGACTTTCTTTAGGAAAGGAAGAGAAAAAAATTGTATGACCTTTGATTTCAGTTCTTATAATACCAAATTTCCTTCTCTCTTTTTTTCTCTGTACCACCAAATCTTCAAAGAACACTTTTCCTTTCCTTTTAAACTTTCTTCCCCTCTTCTCCTTTTCCCTTTTTGAGCCAATTACCTTGGTCCAGCTCACTTTTAGTTTCTTGCCTTGTAGTCAGTGTTTGATCCACTAGAACACTGTCTCTCTTTTAAAAACTTAGTTTCATCCTTAGGTTCTCCTTTCTCTTGTGATCTTAGGTTGACTTTTTTTAAAAAAAGACAGTTGGTGATCAGAGTTTTTTTCCACTTGTTTACTTTCATTTTTCGTTGTTCTGGATCAGTGTTGCAATGCATGGGTTTAGTTGCCCCGTGGCATGTGTGGTCTTAGTTCCCCAACCAGGGATTGAACCCCAGTTCCCTGCACTGGAAGGTGGACTCACCACAGGATCTGGTACTTATCAAGAGACTAATTACATTATAATCATATCATCATTCAGTCTTTACTTCAGGAAAATTTTTATTTCCTATTTCATTTGTATCTTCTTGTTTTCCTCTCAGTAAAATTTTATTATCTTCACAATTGTCTTGCCTGTTGCTTTTGACTCCTAGGTGTTTTATATTTTTATTGCAATTCTTAAGCTATTTTTTGCAGTGTATTCTTTACCTTCATAAAGGAACACTATTGTTTTTGTCAATTTTGGATTCAACTACCTTGTAGAATTCTTTTACTATTTTTTCACTTGACTCCCTTAGTTTTTGAAGGAGACACAACTATCATTTGCATATAATGATATTTTATCTTTTTTTTGCTGATAATGACACCTCATTGATTGCTATCTCTTCCGATGGCTGGGACCTCCAGCACACATGTAACAATAGCAGGAATGACCAGCATCTTTGTCTTCCTTCTGTTTTAGATAAGAAATACCTCTAGTATTTCACTACTAAGCATAACTGAAGCTGATGATTCGACATGCTGTTGTTGTTGCTTAGTCACTAAGTCACATCCAACTCTTTGAGACCCTGTGAACTGCAGCACATCAGGCTTCCCTGTCCTTTACTCTCTCCCTGAGTTCGCTCAAACTCATGTCCATTGAGTCAGTGATGTCATCTAACCATCTAATCCTCTGTCGTCCCCTTCTCCTTTTGCCCTTAATCCTTCCCAGCATCAGGGTCTTTTCCAATGAGTTGGCTCTTTGCATTAAGTGGCCAAAGTATTGGAGCTTCAGCTTCAGCATCAGTCCTTCCAATGAATACTCAGGACTGATTTCCTTTAGGATTGACTGGTTGGATCTCCTTGCAGTCCAGGGGACTCTCAAGAGTCTTCTCGAACACCACAGTTTGAAAGTATCAATTCTTCAGTGCTTTACCTTCTTTATGGTCCAATTCTCACATCCATCACTACTGGAAAAACCACAGCTTTGACTATACAGACCTTTGTTGGCAAAGTGATGTCTCTGATTTTTAATGAACTGTCTAGGTTGGTCATAGGTTT
Organism: Bos grunniens; assembly: GCF_055505025.1. Classification (NCBI taxonomy): domain Eukaryota; kingdom Metazoa; phylum Chordata; class Mammalia; order Artiodactyla; family Bovidae; genus Bos; species Bos grunniens. The sequence continues at coordinate 44,814,707 of NC_141192.1, forward strand.
TCTTCTAAGCAGCAAGCATCTTTTAATTTCATGGCTGCAGTCACCATCTGCAGTGATTTTGGAACCTAAGAAAACGAAATGTGACACTATTTCCACTTTTTCTCCATCTATTTGCCATGAAGTGATAGGACAGGATGCCATGACCTTTGCTTTTTGAATGTTCAATAGATTCAACAGACTAGATCCATTGAATGACAGAGTGCCTGAAGAACTATAGACAGAGGTTTGTAACACTGTACAAGAGGTGGCGACCAAAACCATCCCCAAGAAAAGCAAATGCAAGAAGACAAAGTGGTTGTCTGAGGAGGCCTTACAAATAGCTGAGAAAAAAAGAGACGCAAAAGGCAAAGGAGAAAGGGAATGATATACCCAACTGAATGCAGAGTTCCAGAGAACAGCAAGGGGAGATAAGAAAGCCTTCTTAAGTGAATAATGCAAAGAACTAGAGGAAAACAATAGAATAGGAAAGACTAGAGATCTCTTTAAGAAAATTGGAGATACCAAGGGAAAGATAGACATGATAAAAGACAAAAATTGCAAGAACCTAACAGAAGCAGAAGATATTAAGAAAAGGTGGCAAGAATACACAGAAGAACTGTACAAAAAAGCTCTAATGACCCAGATAACCACAATGGTGTGATCACTCACCTAGAGCCAGACATCCTTGGAGTGTGAACTAAAGCGGGCCTTAGGAAGCATTACTACGAACAAAGCTAGTAGAGGTGACGGAATTCCAGCTGAGTTATTTCAAATCCTAAAAGACGATGTTATTAAAGTACTGCACTCATGCCAGCAAGTTTGGGAAACTCAGCAGTGGCCACAGCACTGGAAAAGGTCAGTTTTCATTCCAATCCCAAAGAAAGACAATGCCAAAGAATGTTCAAATTACCATACAGTTGCACTCACTTCACATGCTAACAAGATTATGCTCAAAATCCTTTAACCTAGGCTTCAGTAGTACGTGAACCGAGAACTTCCAGATGTACAAGCTGGATTTAGAAAAGGCAGAGGAACCAGAGAAAAATTGCCAACACATGCTGGTTTGATATAGTATTTTTTAAATCAGGTGTGTGTTGTACAAAGTGGCAGTTCTATTTTTATTGTGTTAGTTTAATACTAATAATATTTTCTTAAGTCTTTTAACATTGTACTGGATTTGATTTGCTGTTAAGAAATTTTCCATTTGTCTGTGTTTTGATTTTGTGGATATCTTTAACAGCAGTTATGAATAAAGCTGCTATTCATAATGGCTAATGAATTCCATAAATTGAATTAAGAAACCTATCTTTTTCTATGATTTGATACGAGAATTAATTACTCTTTAAAAATTTGGAAACAACTTGCCACATTTTCTTTTCTTTTGTTCTTTTTTTATTTTGCCATGCTGCCCAGCTTTCAGAATCTGTTTCCCATCCAGGGATTAAACCTGGGCCACAGCAATGAAAGCCCTGAATCCTAACCAGTAGACCACCAGGAACTCCTCCACATTTTTCTTTTAGGTACTCCTTAGTATCTTAAAAATTCTCTTTTTCCTTTATCTCTACATAGATTATCTTTAATTGTTTTCTTTGATTTTTGAATAATGGTGAAAAATCCAAGTTACAGAAGGACACTTACCCTTATATACCATTCACTTCTCCCCAGAAGGAATCACTGCTTCTTGTGTATCCTTCCTAACATATTCTGTGAATGTGAGTATAAGTAGCTGTCAGTGTATTTATATTTTATTTTTTACAGAGATATACTATACTACACATGCAGTTCTGCACCTTGCTGTTTTCATCGTATATCTTAGGGTATGGGTCCAAACTGGTCCATGCAGAGCTGTCTCTACATGGTCTTCCATTGCCTGAATGTACCTCAATTTAATTCATTTAATTAATGTCCTGATGCTGGACCAAAATGTACAGCCTTGCTATTGTAAACAATACTGTAATAAATGTTTTTGTACACATCATTATTCTAAGTGACACACCTATTAGAAAGGCTAAAATCCAAAACACTGACAACAGCAAATGCTGACGAGGGTGTGGAGCAACAGGAACTCTCATTCATTGTTGGTGGGAACGCAGAATGTACAAACACTTTGGCAGGCAGTTGGATGGTTTCTTACAAAACTAAACATACTCTTATGATCCAACAATTGTTCTCCTTTATGTTTACTCCAAGAAGTAGAAAACTATATGCATACAAAAACCTGCCCACAGATGTCTACAGCAGCTTTATTTATAATTGGCAAAATTGGGAGGCAACCAAGATATCTTTCACTAGGTGAGTGGATAAATTGACTGTGGTACAAACAGGCAATAGAGTGTTAGTCAATAATAAATATAAATGAACTATCAAGCCATGAAAAGACATGAATGAAACTTAAATGCATGTTATAAGTGAAAGAAGCTAATCTGAAAGGCTACATACTACATGATTTCAGCTGTATTGTATTCTGGGAAAGGCAAAATTATGAAGACAGTAAAAAGATCAGTGGTTGTTGGAAGCTACAGAGAGAGAGGGATGAATAGGCAAAGAGTAGAGGATTTTTAGGGCAATGAAAATACTCTCCATGATACTATAACAGTGGATACATGTCACTATACATTTGTCAAACTCACAGGATGTACAACACCAAGAATGAACTCTAATGTAAACTATGGGCTTTGGATTATAATGATGTGTCAGTGCAGATTCATCCTTTGTAACAAATGTCCCATCTGGTGGGAATGTGGTGGTAGGGGAGGTTGGGAATGTATGTGGACAAAGGTGGTACATGGGAAACGTTTATACTTGCCACTCAATTTTGCTGTGAACCTAAAACTTCTCTAGAAAAGAAAGTCCACTTTTGAGGTCATAGGGGAGATATTTCAGGGTTAAAGGACACATACATTTAAGTTTTTAATATACATAATGCTGCTGCTGCTAAGTCACTTCAGTCGTGTGCTATTCTGTGTGACCCCATAGACGGAAGCCCACCAGGCTCCCCCGCCCCCGGGATTCTCCAGGCAAGAACACTGGAGTGGGTTGCCATTTCCTTCTCCAATGCATGACAGTGAAAAGTGAAAGTGAAAGTGAAGTCGCTCAGTTGTGTCCAACTCTTAGCGACCCCATGGACTGCAGCCCACCAGGCTCCTCCATCCATGGGATTTTCCAGGCAAGAGTAATGAGTTTTCCATAAATAGTGCAACAGTTTTCATCAGCATTGCCTATATTTCCACTCACCCTCATCAATACAATGTAACTGAACTTTTCGATCTTTGCTAAATTGGTAATGGACTAGGGTAACTGCTTATCATTTTAATTTTCATGTTTATTATAAATCAGATAGAACATCTTTTTTTTCTTGTATTATGTCTGAGTCACTTGAATTTCCTTTGGGGGTGAAGTGTCTGTTCATTTTCTTTCCGTATTTTTCAATTAGGTCTGCATCTAATTTTAGAGTTAGAATCCACAAATTGGAATGGGAGTGATGATATTGAGATCTTACATTTTGGATCAAAAAAATATAGTCATCATATACCCCATAGTCAACTTTGCATCTTTAAGCATGAGATGGAATTAGAACAGAATGAAAAAAGTTATAGGGTATGGGTACTTTTTCTATATATCTGGATACAATATCAGCCTCTTAACATAAGAAAAAATACTGTACCTAAATGTTACAAAGAGTATAGAATCAAGTGCACTGTCTACAGTCCTGACCTTTCCTTAGGTCATGCAAGGTTCTTCGTGTAGCCTAAAATCTGGAGAGCTGCTAAACATACTTTTAGTAAAACAAAGTTAAGCATTGTAGCATATGGGATCTGCAAACTGATGGTTTAAAGTAGCCTGAATAATTCAATTGGGTTTTGGGGAGGCCCAAAATGAGGAAATTGACAAATAGTGAGCGTGTACTGCAGTATCAAATGAGACACTGACTTTTGTATTACTTTCCTAGAGCTGCTGCTGCTGCTGCTGCTAAGTCGCTTCAGTTGTGTCCGACTCTGTGACTCTGTGCGACCCCATAGACGTCAGCCCACCAGGCTCCCCCGTCCCTGGGATTCTCCAGGCAAGAACACTGGAGTGTGTTGCCATTTCCTTCTCCAATGCATGAAAGAGAAAAGTGAAAGTGAAGTCGTTCAGTCGTGTCCAACTCTTCTCGACCCCATGGACTGCAGCCCACCAGGCTCCTCCATCCATGGGACTTTCCAGGCAAGAGTACTGGAGTGGGGTGCCATTGCCTTCTCCGTTCCTAGAGCTACCTTAATACAAAACAACAACAACAACAACAACTGGATAGTTTAAAACAGATTTACTGTCCCATGGTTCTGGAGGCTAGAAGTCTGAAATCAGGCTTTTTAAGAGCTATGCTCCCTCTGATACTTGTGAAAGAGTCCCTCCTTGCCTCTTGGCAGCTTCTAGTGGCTTGGTGGCCATCTCTGGCATTCCCTGGCGTGCCGGCGTGTAACTGCCATATCTGCTTTGTCATCACAGGGCATCTTCCTTGTGGGTCTCTGTCTTTGCAGGGACATCTTCTTAAAAGGATACACCACTCCTAATCCAATATGACCTCATCTTACATCTGCAATAACTCCAAGTAAGGTCCCATTCTGAAGTCCTGGGGTTTAGGATTTAAACATACCTTTTATGAAGGGACACAATTTAATCCATAACAACCTTTCACTAGATTATTTTGGTAGAAGGTGAGAGAAGATGAAAGTCAAAGATTTTGACCCCTTCTTTATCCATAGCATTCAGCCTACCTGAGCCACATGGGCATTGGCTGTAAGCACACAGTGCGGAAGAGTTACCAAAAGTTTAGATTTCAGAGGAACTTACAAAGCATTTCTGCCCCTGGTGGATCCTACCCCTTTCCTCGTTTGTGATTCACTGAACTGCATGCTCCTCCTTCAGTCATCACCCTGCCACCCTGTCCCTGACAGGATGAGCTGCAAGCTGAAGAAAAAAAGAAATGAACTAAGAAAGGTGAAATGACCACCCCCTCCCCCGCCCCTGCAATCAGATTACAGATCAGACTGTCGGCCCGGGGATACTTTTGTCCACTTCCTGGGCTATTGTGCCTCCTGCTGTCCACCTTGCCGCCTTTTTAAAAAGACAAGAACCCACAGGTAGAGCTGTCCCTGAAGTAATCTCAACTGATCTCAAGTTTCGACCAAAGGACATCCTTTTTGAATCTGACACCTGTTGGCCACCTAATCTATTAAGAGTCTATTCATCAAAGGCCAGATTTTGCTACTTGGTTCAGTTACCTCTCCACCAAGAGTCCTCTGTCTCACTGTGGGTAGCATTTGAACTTTTGCTTGTTTTCTCAGAATTAATGTGCAGCCTTTCCCTGTTTTCCTGATGAATTTTGTACTATTAATCCACTCACATCTAAGTGGTTTGTTTTCTTTTTTCCCGAACACATTTTAGAACATTTCTTGCCTTTTTCAGCGGCCAAGGGATTTTATGGTAACTTCTGAAAAGGTAATGAAACGCTATTGTCATTTTTAATTTACTTTAGTTGCGCTAGGTCTTAGTGCTCTGGTTGGGCTTTCTCTAGTTGTGTTGTAGGCTTCTCTTATTGCGGCCCGTGGGCTCTAGAGTGCACAGGCTCAGCAGTTGCAGCACAAGGGCTCAGTAGTTGTGGCGCCTGGGACTGGTTGCTCTGAGGCATGTGGATTCTTCCAAAACCAATGATCAAACCCACGTCCCCAGGATTTGCAGGCAGACTCTTAACCACTAGACCACCAGGGAAGGCATATCCTTATTTTAAAATGGGAAATGCATTATTTATATATATATATATATATATATATATATATATATATAAAATTGCCAATACAGTGGATTGACAAAAACATTTATTCAGGTTTCCTGTAATATCTTACTGAAAAACCCAAACATTTTGGCCAAACCAGTATATTGGATATGTGTGTGTGTGTGTGTGTATTTAGAGTCGGCCAATCACTAGACCATTCAAGTATGACCTAAATCAAATCCCTTACAATTATACAATGGAAGTGAGAAATAGATTCTAGGGATTAGATCTGATAGACAGAGTGCCTGAAGAACTACGGATGGAGGTTCGTGACATCATACAGGAGGCAGGGATCAAGACCATCCCCAAGAAAAAGAAATGGAAAAAGGCAAAATGGTTGTCTGAGGAGGCCTTACAAATAGCTGAGAAAAGAAGAGAAGTGAAAGCAAAAGAGAAAGGGGAAGATATACCCATTTGAATGCAGAGTTCCAAAGAAAAGCAAGGAGAGATTAGAGAGCCTTTCTCAGCGATCAATGCAAAGAAATAGAGGAAAACAACAGAATGGGAAAGACTAGAGATCTCTTCAAGAAAATAAGAGATACCGAGGGAACGTTTCATGCAAAGATGGGCACAATAAAGGACAGAAATGGTAGGGACCTAACCATTTCTTCCTAACCAGAAGAAGATATTAAGAAGAGGTGGCAAGAATACACAGAACTGTACAATAAAGATCTTCATGACCCAGATAACCACGGTGTGATTATTCACCTAGAGTCAGACATCCTGGAATGTGAAGTCAAGTGGGCCTTAGGAAGCATCACTATGAACAAAGCTAGTGGAGGTAATGGAACTCCAGTTGAGCTATTTCACATCCTAAAAGATGATGCTGTGAAAGTGCTGCACTCAATATGCCAGCAAATTTGGAAAACTCAGCAGTGGCCACAGGACTGGAAAAGGTCAGTTTTCATTCCAATCCCAAAGAAGGGGAATGCCAAAGAATGCTCAAACTACTGCACAATTGCACTCATCTCACATGCTAGCAATGTTCAAAATTCTCCAAGTCAGGCTTCAACAGTACATGAACGGTGAAGTTCCAGGTGTTCAGGCTGGATTTAGAAAAGGCAGAGGAACCAGAGATCAAATTGCCAACATCTGTTCGATCATTGAAAAAACAACAGAGTTCCAGAAAAACATCTACTTCTGCTTTATTGACTATGCCAAAGCGTTTGCCTGCATGGATCACAATAAACTGTGGAAACTTCTTAAAGAGATGGGAATACCAGATCATCTGACCTGCCTCCCGAAAAATCTGCATGCAGGTCAAGAAGCAACCGTTAGAACTGGACATGGAACAACAAACTGGTTCCAAATCAGGAAAGGAATGCATCAAGGCTGTATATTGTCACCCTGCTTATTTAACTTATATGCAGAGTACATAATGAGAAATGCTGGGCTGGAAGAAGCACAAGCTGGAATCAAGATTGCTGGGAGAAATATCAATAATCTCAGATATGCAGATGACACGACCCTCATGGCAGAAAGTAAAGAACTAAAGAGCCTCTTGATGAAAGTGAAAGAGTAGAGTGAAAAAGTTGGCTTAAAGCTCAACATTCAGAAAACGAAGATCATGGCATCCAGTCCCACCACTGCATGGCAAATAGATGGGGAAACAGTGGAACAGTGGCAGACTTTATTTTTTGGGGGCTCCAAAAACATCGCAGATGGTGACTGCAGCCATGAAATTAAAAGACGCTTACTCCTTGGAAGGAAAGTTATGACCAACTTAGACAGCATATTAAAAAGCAGAGACATTACTTTGCTAACAAAGGTCCCTCTAGTCAAGGCTATGATTTTTTCCAGTAGTCATGTATGGATGTGAGAGTTGGACTATAAGGAAAGTTGAGCACCAAAGAATTGATGCTTTTGAACTGTGGTGTTGGAGAAGACTCCTGAGAGTCCCTTGGACTGCAAGGAGATCCAACCAGTCCGTCCTAAAGGAAATCAGTCCTGAATGTTCATTGGAAGGACTGATGTTGAAGCTGAAACTCCAATACTTTGGCCACCTGATGCAAAGAACTGACTCCTTGGAAAAGACCCTGATGCTGGGAAAGATTGAAGGCAGGAGAAGGGGATGACAGGATGAGATGGTTGGATGGCATCACTGCCTCAATGGACATGAGTGTGAGTAAACTCCGGGAGTTGGTGATGGACAGGGAGGCATGGCATGCTGCAGTCCATGGGGTTGCAAAGAGTCAGACACGACTGAGGGACTGAACTGAACACTTTTTTTTCCTTTTTTTGGTGTGATGATCATATAAGTCCAGAGGATCCTTTAGCCAATATTTATTCCCTGCTTCTTTCCCCCACTGGGTTTTTTTTAAAAGAACCATGGGTGTTTTCTCTAGATTCTATGTTAGTAAATAAAAAAAATCTTCCTCATATATCATGATAGGTGGGTGGGTTTTTTTTTCAAGCATGACAATTTTGTCAGGGATAATTTTCAGATTATCATCTGACTGATTGTTAGAAGTGCAGGCAACACAGAGAGTTATGGTATCTTCATGAGCTACACTTCAGGTATTTTCTTTTTTGACTCCAGACCCTAGAGAGTGCTGGCTGAAAATGTTGGACTTCATTCTGGAGAAGGCAGAAAGAAAAAGCCTTTCCCAGACAGCAGCATCAACAGTTTTCTGGAAAGTAGAAAAGAGAAAAGAAGAGGAAGATTAGACTTGAATTAAAATTGTCACTTTTTCTCCCACTGGGATGTCATTATTTGACTTGATGTGGGGTATGGGGCACTATATCTCCCTTGCTTTCAGAAGTCATCTAACAAAGTCTCAGGAGGACTTGCTTACTTATAAATCAGCAGCGTAAGCTTCAGTCATATTACACCTTGCATTCTAGAAGGTAGAGGCCAGGGAGAGGTGGTGGGGGTGGAGTGGTGAACTATGGACTCCATGCCCCTCTAGGTTCAAGAGGTTGGAATTTAGAGGATGGAATTTAGAGGATTCCTGTTGTCTTCACAGGATTTAGGGTGGGATTTAATCCTACATTACCTCTCCATTATGGGTACTTCACCTCAGAAGTCCTACATTCCTGACCTACCAGGGCCCCAGGTAGAGGTAAGTGAGGCACTCTCCTGGGGGCAAAATTTAGGGAAACTCTAAATAGCTCCATAATCAAGATAAATGGTATTCTAAAGAAAAAAAATTTTTGAAAACAAATTGCAAACAAAGCTGCTAATTGCTTTATTTTGTAAACAAAACTCTGAGGGCTGAGATCAAAGTGGGAGAGAGAGGTGGGCTGGCCCAAGTGCGGGGACAGATCCTTCATTTGAAATTTTGATACATTGTTCATTATGGACTTTTGCATTAATTTTGATTTTTTAAAAATTTGAACTAAAATATATTTATCTTGATTATTAACCTTTTTTTCCCCCCCGAAGCCATAAATATTGCAACTGAGGCAATATTTCACTTTCACTGGCCTCATCCGAGTCCCAGCCTTTAAAATACTGACAGGTCAACAAAAAGCTACCCACGTTTCCTAAAACATTATTCTTAGATAAGGACCAGGCCCTAGAGTACGGATGTCAGGGCGTGAAGTCCCTGCGTCCCGGTGGGTTTTGACCCTAATCTGGGCTTTCCGCACCCGGGTATTACACACCGCGTTCTGCCTGGTCTTACCGGGAGCAGTCAGCCGGCGCACCCGGGCCACCTCTGCTCAGTGCACGTCTGTCCACCTTATGAGATGACCCCTCTCCTCTCAGAGCTACCCGAGTTTCACCCTCCGCCAAGCCCGCGAACACCAGTAGCCCTCTGCGGTCAGAAGCCGGGTACGTGTGATCGCTCCTGCGCTCTCCCACGCGCCCGCGTGACCAGAGGTGCGCGCCGCTCCCAGCTTCTTCCGAGCGGTCCAGGGGCGCGAAATGCGCCCTGCGGGGCAGTGCGCAAGCGCGGCGGCACATCGCGCTTTCTTCCGCTTCCTCCACCGCGGGGCCGGCGGCGCGCTGGCTCTGGGCCGCCCGGTTGGGGGCGCTGCCGACGGGCGCGGGCCCCCGGGGTGGTCGGGGCCGGACTCGGCGCCCCGGGGCGGGGCCGCGCGGGCGGGGATGGGGCGGGCGCGGGGGCGGCTAACCGGGCGGGCGAGCGGCGGCGAACGGAGGGGGCGGCGGACCGAGGCGCACGGTCGGACGCGGCGCCATGCGCGGTCCCCCGGCTTGGCCGCTGCGACTGCTCCTGAGGCGCGGCGCAGCCGCCCGCTCCCCCGAGACCAGGACGCTGTCGACGCACCCGGCGTTTGCGAGGCCTGGGGGCGTGGAGCCGGCGCTGCTCGCGGGTGGCTGGGCCGCGCGAGCCCCGCGGCGGTGGGCGGGCGGGGGTCCCGGCGGCCCCGCGGGCGGCGCGGGCCTGGCGCGGCTCCTGGCGCTCTGGTCGCGGCACCCCGGGCTGTCTAGGTGCTGGGCGCTAGCCGGGCCCGTCGCCTCCAGGCTCCCGCGCTCAGCGCTCCCTGGCTGCTCGACCTTGGTCGCGCGGGCCGCGGGAGAGGCTTGGCGGCGCGGGCCGGCCTTGCCTGCGGCCGCGGCGCCTCCCGGTCACGGCCCGCTGCTGCGGCCCGCGGCGGCCAGGCGCTCGGAGGCGCAGAAGCTCCTGAGCCTGGCGCAGCCCGAGCGCCGGAGGCTGGCAGGTAGGGCCCTCCTCTCGGTCACCGGCGACCTTTCCCGTGCGAGGTCCGGGGCCGGCGAGAGGGGCACTGAGGGGGCGGCAGGGGGCCTGGGGCCATTGGAATCGGTGAAGAGGACAGGGTGCTTTTACCTGGGCGTCCTCCCTGGGGGTACGGACGGAGCGCGCCTGCTGTAGCGGTGTGGATCCGCAGGTGCGCGGACAAGGTGTAGCATATTATGCAAGTGGAGCGGCATCTCCTTGTTACAGTGGTCAAGTCTTTCGCTTTGACTTTGCCAGTGTTCTCAAGTGACCTGGGTTGTTTGGTTGTTTGTTTTTACCTTGTCTTTGTAAAATTAATCGTAGACTCTAGTGAACTTATTTTGTAATATGCCCTTGCACTAAAAAAAAACACATACACATTATTTGCTTCAGATTAATTTCTTAAGCAGCCAACATTATTTTTACTCCGTGAAGCAAAACGATGTAAACCTGTCAGGTTTGTCCCGTTTTTGCCTCACTGAGTGGTAGGCAGGAAGTTACTAAGCTCTTCAGAAGAGTCAGCACTGGCTATGGTCAGTGATCGGTAAACTCTAGAAGGGTTGAGAAACTGCAGATCACAACCCAACTAAGTCTTAACTGAGTAATTTTAGAAAGTAAAAATGAATATTTTTAGAAACAAAATTCAGATTTTGTATAGTCTCATTTTTAGCCATAAATGGAGAAATGTTTAAATGCAAAGTCCTTGTAAGATCTAAACGGTTTTGAGGTTTCTCCAAATCTTCATTTCTTTTAATAAATATTGAGTCTTGTGTGCTAGGCCCTTGGGTTTCATTGGTGAGCAGAAGAAAACCTGGTTCTTGCTCCTGCTGGGGCTTGCAGTTTAGTAGGGGAGAGGCATTAATGAAAAGATCATATGACTAGAGATAAAACTGCAGGTTTGATGAGGGTTGGGAAAGAGGGCTTGTAATGTTCTTAGACTTGAAGCAGTTGAGAATCCCACATTTTTTGTTACAAATCTGTTGCTTTAGGAAGGATAGTCCTAGAGAGTGATCTGTGATATAGGGCACGCTGGTGTGGTAGAGGAGGGCAACAGAGTGGGAACATTTTACCTCCCACTGACTTTTACAGCTTAGTGGGTTCTTGGTATTACGGAGGTATAAAGAGAATAATGTTGTCACTTGGTTGTGTGTGTATTTTTGATGGAAAATTTTTTTCCTTGTTTCTCTTTTAAAAGAAAAACTTGAGACTAGAAGTTCTCATTGGACTATGAGCTTCTTGGGAAAAGAGCTGTGTCTGCTTCATCTTTCTGTGTCTAGTCCTTAGCGTGTGTGTGGCACCGAATAGGGCACAGAGTGCCTTCAAAGAAGGAATAAGTGATGGTCCGACCAGGCCCAGGTGGAAACCTGAGTTTAGAAACCCTGAGCACTGCAGGGTGTGTTCATCATCTTCATATGTAATTAAAAATAAGTGTAGGAAATCCAGTTTTGTTTCTGAAATTTTAGATGTCAAGGAAGTTTTTAGGTATCAGGCTCAGGCTCTGTGGCGCCCACGCATTCTGGCCATGATAGGTGGCCCAACCCTGCCTCTGCGCGTGGTCACGCTCCCTGTACCTTTGTGCCTGTTCCTACATGTCCTGTCTGTTAGCCTGCTCAGAAGACAGCCTTTAAGGAAGCAAGAGCTGTACCTCCTTTTATTTTAAGAAGGGGAGCTAGTTAGATTTGCTGCCTTGAATAAGTGTGAATGTATAATTTGAGGGAGTAAGTCTTGGATTGGTACACTAATTTTTTCCCACCTTTCAAACAAATAATCTGCCTGCAATGCAGGAGACCCCAGTTTGATCCCTGGGATGGGAAGATCCCCTGGAGAAGGGAAAGGCTACCCACTCCAGTACTCTGGCCTGGAGAATTCCTTGGACTGTATAGTCCATGGGGTCACAAAGAGTCAGATAGGACTAAGTGACTTTCACTTTCACAACAAAATATATACATATTGTATTTAACAAGATGAAAGCTCCTTATAAGGACATAGGGTTGCCTCAAAAGACAATATACTATTGTCTATATACTATGTTGCAGCCACTCTGAATGTTGACATTTGTAAGATTGAGAGAACGTTGAGGGGGATCACCATTAATTTGTAACTTATCCTTGTAGGAGCAGCCTTAGATGTTGGCCCATCTCTTTGCAATGCTGGAAATAACGAGCACGTGTGTGTGTGTGTGTGTGTGTGTGTGTGTGTTTACTTTAAATCAAGAGGCTGAAAAACTGAATTGAAGAGAAGGAATTCCAATGTTTGTTAATTTTTAGAGAAAGGAATACAAAAATTCTTCTTCAGAAATTGAACTATATGATTGAATAGCAGTGTTTTCATCTGTGTTCTGCAGTTTGCTGAACATGCTGCCTTAACTGTGTGACCAGAAAGCTTTGATCTTAAGTGATTTGTATCAGAAACTTTAAAAACAGGGTCTGCCGTCTGAGACGCCTGTAGGTATCTGCTGAAGACTGTCATGTCTATCTCTCTTCTGAAGGAACCACAGTCCTTGATGCGCCCCTTGGCCCTTCCTCCCTGTGTCTCTCTTTGTGTTGGAATTTGTAGATATCTTCCAACAGCTGTGGCCTACAAGGTTGCTCTGCAGTCATTTTTCACTGATAATTTGTCTTATCGTCTTGGTCACAGGAGTCTTAAAAGATGAGGGAGCTCACTGAGGAGCCCCTGTGGCTGATGGGATAAGAGGTAACTGGTCCGAGCTGTGCTCCCGGTCTGGCAGATAGAAGAGGCTGCTGGGGCGTCCAGTGAGTGGGAGGGTGGGAGCACCGTGCGTGGAGTTGGGAGCTAGGAGTGAGCCCAGGGCCTGAGGGGGTAGTGGGATGACAATGACGGAGAGTCTTGGTGCAGTGGGCACCACGGAGATTGTCTTGCTCATAATTCCCAGGTGGAAAGAAAGAAAGTGAAAGTCACTCAGTTGTGTCTGACTCTTTGTAACCCCATGGACTGTCCATGGAGTTCTTTAGTCCAGAATACTGGAGTGGGTAGCCTTTCCCTTCTCCAAGGGATCTTCCCAACCCAGAGATTGAACCCAGGTCTCCTGGATTGCAGGCCAATTCTTTACCAGCTGAGCCACAAGGGAAGCCCAAGAATACTGGAGTGGGTAGCCTATCCCTTCGCCAGCAGATCTTCCTGACCCAGGTCTCCTGCATTGCAGGCAGATTCTTTACCAACTGAGCTATCAGGGAATATCAATATCCCAGGTGGGTCACTGGTCAAATGTGGAAGTTGCATGTCCAGCCCTCCACCCCCAAGCTGTTCACTGAAACATGGATAAGGACTTGTATGGTTTGAGATGAGGACAGTTCTTAGAACCTGATGCCCGCCAGGAGCTTTTGCTACATACATAGTTGAATATTACAGAGCTAGACCATTAAGTGACCAGTATGAAGACACTGAGGAAACCAGTGGAGGTGGTAAGCAAGGAGAGGGCGAGGCACGCTTAGGATGGCTCATCCTGCAGCCCAGGTCGGGAGTGAACAGTTCTCACAGGGATAGTGCTGGTGGCGCAGTGAGGCTGAACCTCGGAAACAAAATTGTTCCAGAAAGCCTGCAAGTGTATTTGCTTCGGAAATAACCACGTTTCAGAGAAAACCTGAACATCCTGTAGCTGTGCTGTGAAACGTGCTAGTCGGAATTGATTCAAGAGTGAAATACCAGATATTGAAGGGACTTAGTATGGGGAAAAAATGTGAATTTTCTTTACATTTTAATGTTCATTGATGACTAATACTTTGGATATATTGGATCAAATAAAATATGTTATTAAATATTACCTGTTTCTTTTTAATGTGGCAACTAGAAGATTTTAAGTTCTATGGGCAGCTCGCATGGCATGTGTGCTGGACAGAAGTGCCAGGGGATCTTCCAACCCAGGGATCTCCCAGTGGCAGGTGGATTCTTTACCACTAGCGCAAGCTAGGAAGCCTAGTATGTTGATAGATAATAGTGCATACTTATCATTGACTTAGCTTCCCTGGTGGCTCAGATGGTAAAGCGTCTGCCTGCAATGCGGAAGACCTGGGTTCGATCCCTGGGTCGGGAAGATCCCCTGGAGAAGGAAATGGCAACCCACTCCAGTATTCTTGCCTGGAAAATTCCATGGACCGAGGAGCCTGGTAGGCTACAGTCCATGGGGTTGCAAAGAGTCGGACATGACTGAGCAACTTCACTTCACTTCACTTCATTGTTGACTGGATACTGACACTGGGCTGGAGACATCATGTCTGTGTGTCATTTCTCACACTTCCTTGAGGGAAAGGTTATTTTTATTGCCACCTTCTAGATGAATAAACTGAGGTGCAGAGAGTTTGAATGACTCAGTCGAGGTCAGACAGCTAGATGACAGCTAGGGCACTCATCCTGCCAGTCCCAACTTCAGAATTCCCCACGTCTCCCCAAATCTCAGGTCCTGTGGAGTCTAGCTCTTCAGAATGTCTGCATTCATTGTCACCATCCTGTCCCCGCTGCCCCTCCTCCCCACTTCACCTTAGTTCCCCTCTTGCCTGGAGCAGGGCAGCCTCAGGTCCTTTCATTTCACTCTACAGCCGGAGTGAGTCGTTTAAAATACTGTCTCAGGAACACGTGTATACCTGTGGCGGATTCATTTCGACATTTGGCAAAACTAACACAATATTGTAAAGTTTAAAAAAAATAAAATTAAAAATAAAGTAAAATAAAATAAAATACTGTCTCGCTACCCAGCCTGAGGCCCTGTTAGGCCTGCCTTGCTGCAGCGGCCCTGTTCTCTGAGAGCCTGGAGCCTCCTACCTTTTCTCTGCACCACAGTCCCCACATCAACATTATCCGGCAGCGGCAGCCTTTCTGCTCCCTGGCTGGCCTCACCCTCCCCAGCAGAGGTCCCTGCTGTTTTCTCAGCTTGGCTGTGGGAAGATGAAGAAGACAGATTTTTGTCTCAGAATATGGTTCTGCAGTAGATGAGCTGGGTGACCTTGTGCAAGCTCCCTCTAAGTGCTTGAGTTTTTCTCTGGAAAATGAGGATGGTGAGAGCATTGTTGGAGGAGACAGTGCGTAGCAAATGCTTCAGATAGTGGTGGGTAGTTAGTGCCTTAGTCCGTGAGTGACATGGGGCTTGCTGCACCTGCCTAGCTCCGTGGGCAGATGAGTCCTTAAAAGCGCTGTCCTGTGTCTAGCGTAGACAGGCTGTACAACCTTTGCCGCCCCCAGACCTGCCGGTCCAGGACCTGGGTACTGGCCACAGCCCTTCTCCGAGCAGCCTGCCTTTCAGGTTTTCCTTCTTTCTTTTCAAGGAGATTGCTCTCATTCTTTGAATGCCATGACTGGATAGACTTAGGGTAACAGAAAAATGCTTCAAAATACTTGTTAAGAGACAGTAACAGTCAAGCAAGGAAGAGGAGTAAGCAAATGCTGAATGAACCATGGGAAAAGATGGAGACTATCCAGAAGGATTGTGGTTTATTTGGCTCATCCGGTCTGGGGAAGAATCAGAGATGATAGCTGTGGTGCAAATACATGATTCATGAATGTCAGAGATGGTGTTGTGTAGTAAAACCTTAACAGAAATCCAGCTAACCCAAAGCAGAAATTTTTTTTTATTTTGTCTACATTTAACTTGTAGAAGATCCAACAAGTCCATCCTAAAGGAAATCAGTCCTGAATATTCATTAGAAGGACTGATGCTGAAGCTGAAACGCCAATACTTTGGCCACCTGATGCAAATAACTGACTCATTTGAAAAGACCCTGATGCTGGGAAAGATTGAAGGTGGGAGGAGAAGGGGACGGCCGAGGGTGAGATGGTTGGATGGCATCACCGACTTAATGGACATGATTTTGAGTAAACTCCAGGAGTTGGTGATGTACAGGGAGGCCTGACGTGCTGCAGTCCATGGGACTGCAAAGAGTTGGACACGACTGAGCGACTGAACTAAACTGAACTTGTAGAAGAAAGAGGCAAATGGCAATAATAATTTTTTTTTTTTAATTTAAAGGAGAGATCCTGAAATGATTTTTTTTAAGGTTGATTATTTTGGCTTTGCTGGATATTTGTTCCTGTGAGTGGGCTTTCTCTAGTTTCCGCAAGTGGGGCTACTGTCTAATTGTGGTGCAAAGACTTCTCGTCACAGTGGCTTCTTGTTGTGGAACACAGACTCCAGGCTTCAGCAGTTGCGGCACGTGGGTTTAGTTGCCTTGCTGCATGTGGAATTAGTTTCCTTAACACCATGTCACCTGCATTGGCAAGTGGATTCTTAACCACTGGACCACCAGGAAGTCCCTGGAACAAATTTTAATTCAGCCAAATTCCTTTCTTTTTGTAATCATTACATTACTATGTAAGAACTAGTGTGTGTTCATGCTGTACAGGCTCTTATTTGGAATCATAACTGAATTTGAAAACTAGAGGCGGGAGGGAGAGATGAACCCTGGTAGCACTTTGCATATACGTTACACTTAGGGAAGTATTTGCCAAAGGGAAGAAACAGACTAGAGAGACTACCTGCTGATGACAGATGAAACAGGTCTTCCGGGTTAATTCCTGGGTTGCCAGGACACTGGTTTCTGTGGCCGTGCCCTGCAGAACCTGAGCTACACATGCTCCCGGGACCCTTGGGCTTTCAGTCCTCTGAGCACAGCTATCAGGAACACAGAGTTTTGAAACAAGATCCTGAGTCTTACAGCAAGATAAAATGGCACTTGGCCAGGTTTATATTATGCAGTCAGGCATGAGGGTTTCCTGGCTCCTGTAAAGGAGTCATTTCCACATGGACTTTCTGAGCTACCTACCAGATCTTATATTTCTCTTTAGGCTGTTGTTGAACTTTTACATACTTTTCTTTCCCTCCTTTGCCAAAGTTCAGTTTGTTCATTCATCCAGCCAGTATTTATTGAGCTTGTACTATATGCCTATCCCTGTAGGCAGTCAGGATATAACAGTGAACAAAATAGAAATCTTTTCTCCTAATGGAAAGATACAGTAGATCAGTGAAACTTCCCAAAGGCTGGGAAATGGTGGAAAGAGAATGAAAGGTGTGTCAGGGTTTGTATTATAGATGGGGTTGCAAAGCAGGCCTCCTTTGAGGGGAGGTGTTAGAAGACCCCCAGGAGGGAGAGAGTATGGGCAGTATTCCTGACTTAACAAGCTCATATTTCTCCTAGGGCTGTTTGCCAGCTGAACTACTGATTGGCAGAGTTTGCTCTTAACTCTTTGTATTAACATTTTGTAAAAGTGAAGTCTTTCACCGAAGTGTTAGCTTTAGGCAAGACATAGAGAAGCTATTTGCAGGGTGTTGGGAGCACCCATCCCCCACACTGTGTCCACTTAGGGTCTTCGCCATTGACTGATCAGTGATGGTGCTAGCAGTGGGGGTGGGGGGGGGGTGGTCAGGAGATACAGAGGGAGCCCCGGGAGGACTGAACTTGGAAGGTTCACAGTGGCATACATATGCACCCTGCCCCAGTCACCTGGTGCCACTCTGCAGAAGGAATCTGTTACTTGTTTGTTACTTCCCTGGAGATGTTTTGTGCACGCGTGCATGCTAAGTCTCTTCAGTCACATCTGACTCTTTGCAACCCTGTGGACCGTAGCCCACTAGGCTCTTCTGCCCATGGGATTCTCCAGGCAAGAATACTGGAGTGGGTTGCCATGCCCTCCACCAGGGGATTTTTCTGATCCAGGGATCGAAACCTGCGTCTCTTACATCTCCTGCATTGGCAAGCGGATTCTTTACCACTAGCGCTGCCTGGGAAGTTCTTTGACCATGGCTCAGCTGTAAACGTAAACATGTGGATGTGTGTGTTTAGTTTTGAAAGGTCATTGGGTGTGTCAGTTTAGGGTCTCCAACAAGCAGATGTCAGAACAGAATTAGATGTTCAAGAGATCTACTGGGGTGAACACATGTGAGAGATAAGGCCAAAGGAAGTAGGAGTAGGTGGGCAGAGTCTTTGGTCACAATGCAGGTCTGAAACCATGATCCTCCTTGAAAGCTTCTATTTACTTTCTTAAACTGGATGCCAGTGGAGAGGTACCAGGTGTACATTGCAGACATAAGAATTTCTAGGGTTGTTTTGTGCCTACATGAACTTAAGAACCAACTAGCAAAAAAGCCCCACAAACATTTGTGTCCTTGGCTTTTCTTGATAACAGTGTGTCTTAGTGGATTGCCTCATGTTGCTTTCCATAGAGTCACCTCAGTGTTTTTAATGACTGCATAATATGTATAAAATACATGTTCCATGATTGATTTAACTTTTCTTCACTGAGGAATGTTTGGAGTATTTTGAATCTTTTGTTGGTATAAGCAATGCCTTAATGAACACCCTTGAGTGTACCTTTTTTTTGCATACACATATGGGAGTGTATCTACACATTAGAGATAGAATTGGTGGACAAAAGGGAGTGTGCAGTTACATTTTGACCAGTAGGATGTCATCACCTTCCACTGCAACTGTACCAGTTTGCATAGCTACTAACAGTGTAAATGCCGCTTCCTTGCAGCTTCACTAACAGGGTGTTGTCAAACTCTGAGCTTTGCCATCCAGTAGATGAAAAATGATACATCTTTGTGGTTAAATTTGCATTCCTTATTATGAATGTAGTTATCTGTGACACATGCTGTTCCTAATTGGATTTTCTCAGTATTTTCTTTTCTGAAAGGATTCTGTGCTTTTGTCTTTTTTTAAGGAGTGTGAACAGTTGTGTTCTTGCCTATTTTTATAATCGTGGTGATACTCTGGTACTTTATTTCCCAAAGCAGTCATATTAAGAAGGAAGGCATCACATATGTAGTAGATGCCCATACCTGCTTTCCATAGCCTACAGTCTTGTGAAATATTAGACATAATCAAGAGCTTTACCTGCATAGTTTGATCTTCAAGCTAAGATACAGTTAGATGCCAAGGAATAACTACATATAGCATGAAGGTAGGAAAAATGTCATCTGAGTGGAACCCCTAGATCAAGAGGCAGGAGGGAGACCAGAGTGGATTTTTGTGGTTAGCTCTCAGTTACTGCTGGGGAAGAAGAGAGGAACAGACCAGGGTGAAGCCAGGTCGTCTGGTCTGGATACTTGGGTAGGATTAGTGCCCTCTACAGACACCCTGCCTGATAGGGCCCCAGAACCAGATCTGGCTCTCCTCTTTAGTCAGGGTCCAGGAGCTAAAGGGAGGAGACTCCCAGCCTCTGAGCATCACACGCTCTGAAAAGTTTATTCGGGAAAGAAACTGATGAACTCAGCGCCCTATTCCTTGGGCAAAGCACCGATGAACCGGAGAGTTGCTTGTGTTTTCCAGCTGCAGTTGGGTTTCTGGCGGTGTCCAGTGTCATCACCATGTCCGCCCCCTTCTTCCTGGGGAAGATCATTGACGTCATCTACACAAACCCCTCTGCAGACTGCAGCTCCAGCCTGACCCGCCTCTGCCTGGCGCTCGGAGGCGTGTTCCTGTGTGGTGCCGCAGCCAATGCCGTCCGTGTCTACCTCATGCAGACGTCAGGTGCCAGGATCCTGCTCCTGGGCGGCCTGGGTGGGGCGGGTCTCGTGGGATCCCTATGCTCTGGCCCCGCCCCCCAGGTTGGGGATCGTGGTAGACAAGGGACTCTGTGCTCACCCCTCCTCTCCCAGCATTAGAGCTCAGTTGCCTGTGTGCCTCCAGGAGTTTGGGTGGTGGTGCGCAGCCGCTGAGCTGCCCGCGCGGGGCAGCCCCTGCACGTGGCGATGGGTGATGCTGCTAAGTAGCGCTGTATGTTCCCTGGATACCCTTTCTGTCCCTTCCTTCTCTCCATCCCCGCTGAGCTGCCCTCGGGGGCAGCCCCTGCACTTGGTGTTGGGTGATGCTGCTCAGTGTTGCTGTGAGGCCTGTTAGTTGATAGGCAGTGACACCACCATGGTGACAGAGCCTGGGACACCCGACTCCACATCGATGGCTGGCCGTTTAGCTGATAAACTGTAGATAATTAACCAGATCTTGACATTTGAAAGTTCAATCCAGGAAAGGATTGTGAAAGAGAAGCAGAATTAGGCTGTGAGAAGTTAGTGTGATAAAACTGTAGACTCCACTGTTGATCACTGTGCTCTGTCATTGGCCCCATGGTCCGTGGTCACTACGGGGAGCTCTGCGCTGGCCAGCAGCGCATGCGCGTGGCTGTGTCTGGTCTCCCACCAGGCCATTACTTGGGCAGCTTCAGGTATGCAGCTGAGCCCCCACTGATGCAGCTTCTTTTGCCTTGCAGGTCAGCGCATCGTGAATAGGTTGAGGGCTTCTCTGTTCTCCTCAGTGCTGAAGCAGGAGGTGGCTTTCTTTGACAAGACACGCACAGGAGAACTGATCAACCGTCTGTCCGCAGACGCAGCCCTCCTGGGGCGCTCAGTGACGGAGAACCTCTCAGATGGCCTCAGGGCTGGAGCGCAGGCCTCTGTTGGCATCGGCATGATGGTACGTCCCTCAGCTGCTGTGTCCCGTCCGAGCACCCTGGCAGGGTGAGCCGCACTCCGGTGAGCTGTGCTCAGTACTGTGCCGAGGCCTTGGGGACCCGGGGCCATTGACTTGTTGTTGGCACCTGAACCTTCACTTCTTATCTGGAGAACAGACTGTGGCTTTTACAAAAGCCCTGTTGCCTGGGTTCTAAGAACATGTGAGGGTGGGAATGAGCCCAGGTAGGAAGAGCCCTAGGTGCCGAGTGCTGGACCGAGGAGGAGCACTAGTCTGTCAGTCTGTCCAGCCATCTGTCCTCAAAGGCAGGAAACTACTACTGTCAGTCATCTCTACAGGACCTGAGGGTTGTCCCTGTCCTCCTCCTGTCAGGAGCAGGATGGGCTCCCTCTGCACAGACAGGCAGCTCTGCAATCATTTACCCTCTCCACCCATCACATCTGTTTCTCCTTAGCTGCGGACTGGAGCCCCTCACATCTGCTTGCCTCCATTCATACCAGGTGTCTGAAGACACACCTTCTCCTGTGGCCAGGAGAAACGTAGTGGGGCCACGTGTGCAACTTAAATTTTCTAGTTATTGTTGTTCAGTCACCAAGCAGTGTCTGACTCTTTGTACATGGACTGCAGTACACCAGGCCTCCCTGTCCCTCACCATCTCCCGGAGTTTGCCCAAGTTCATATCCATTGAATCAGTGATGCCATCCAACCATCTCATCCTCTGTCACCCCCCTTCCCTCCTGCCTTCAATCTTTCCCAGCACCAGGGTCTTTTCCAGTGAGTTGGCCATAGTATTCACATCAGGTGGCCAAAGTATTGCAGCATCAGCTTCAGCATCAGTCCTTCCAATGAATACTCAGAGTTGATTTCCTTTAGGATTGACTGGTTGGATCTCCTTGCAGTCCACAGGACTCTCAAGAGTCTTCTCCAGCACCACAGTTCGAAAGCATCAGTTCTTCAGTGTTCTGCCTTCTTTACGGTCCAACTTTCACATCCATATATGACTGCTGGGAAGACCATACATACCCTTGACTATATGGACCTTTATATATAAAGTGATATCTATGCTTTTTAATATACTGTCTAGGTTTGTCATAACTTTCCTCCCAAGAAGCAATTGTCTTCTAATTTCATGGCTGCAGTCACCATCCTCAGTGATTTTAGAGCCTAAGAAGAGGAAATATGGCACTGCTTCCACCTTTCCCCCTTTTATTGGCCATGAAATGATGGGACTGGATGCCATGATCTTAGGTTTTTTTTAATATAGAGTTTTAAGCCTGCTTTTTCACTCTCTTCTTTCACCCTCATCAAGAGGGTCTTTTAATTCCTCGCTTTCTGCCATTAAAGTGGTATCATCTGCATATCTGAAGTTGTTGATCTTTCTCCACTAGCCACATTTCCAAAAGGAAAAAGAGGAAATTCAATAGCAGTCTAGTGGTTAAGACTTCACCCTTTCACTGCTGAGGGCCTAGGTTCAATCCTGCAAGCTGTGTGGAGTAGCCACAACAGTTTTTTAATAAAACAGAAAGAAAGGTGAAATGAGATTAATTTTGATAATAATTTTACTTAACTCAATATAAACAAAGTATTATCAATTCAACATGTATTTAATATAAAAATTATTAATCAAATATTTTTCATATTCAGTTCAGTTCAGTCACTCAGTCATGTCTGACTCTTTGCGACCCCATGAATCACAGCACGCCAGACCTCCCTGTCCATCACCAACTCCCAGAGTTCACTCAGACTCACGTCCATCGAGTCAGTGATGCCATCCAGCCATCTCATCCTCTGTTGTCCCCTTCTCCTCCTGCCCCCAATCCCTCCCAGCGTCAGAGTCTTTTCCAATGAGTCAACTCTTTGCATGAGGTGGCCAAAGTACTGGAGTTTCAGCTTTAGCATCATTCTTTCCAAAGAAATCCCAGGGTTGATCTACTTCAGAATGGACTGGTTGGATCTCCTTGCAGTCCAAGGGACACTCAAGAGTCTTCTCCAACACCACAGTTCAAAAGCATCAATTCTTCGGTGCTCAGCTTTCTTCACAGTCCAACTTTCACATCCATACATGACCACTGGAAAAACCATAGCCTTGACTAGACAGACCTTTGTTGAATCCTAAAATGAAAAATGTCTCTATATTGAAAAGCAGAGACACTTTTCATATTAGGATTCTAAAATATACTGTATATTTTATACTTACAGAACATCTAAGTCTGGAAGCTTTCACTGGAAATAATCAGTATTTAGATTTTGTAAAATTTGTGGTTGAAAAGCACACACCAAAATCTCCAGACATACTTAAAACTTTATTAGTAACTGAATAGAAATGGAATATCAGGTTTTAAAATTTAATTTTAGTTAAAGCTAAAATCTAAAGTGTAGTTTCCCTAGCACAATGACCACCTCTCAGGTGACCAGTAGCCATCAATGCTGTCATCTTGGTGCAGTTCTAGACCCTAGAATGAGGACTGTGGCTGATTTTTCCTCATAGGTGGAAAAGCTGAAGTTTCTGACCAGTGTCCCAGAGAGCATTCAGTCTGGAGCAGAAGGCTGTGTTGCCAGAGTGAGCCTGTAAGGTCTACCATACAGAATGGAAGACAGCTTTGAAATCTTGTGTACACTCAGCCAAGAGAGAAGCAAAGCTCTGGGAGAAGGCCCTCCTGTACTAAATAAAGCACCGTTTCCAGATATTAATAGTCTGGGGCTCAGGAAGAGTAGCAGTTGAAGGACAGGGCGTCAGAGGGGGCCTGTCTCAGTACCTTGAGCTGCATAACAGTACCACGAGTGGGGACTCAAACAGCAGAAGTGTATTTCCCACAGCTCTGGACTCTGGGAGTCCAAGGTCGAGGTGCTGACAAAGTAGGTTCGTTCTGTGGCCTCTTCCCTTGGCTTGCGTGCAGCCACCCTCTCACTGCGAGCTCTGTTCACGTGGCCTTTCGCCTGTGCTTGTGTGGAGAGAGCTCGCTACTCTCTTAAAAAGATAGGATCTGGGCCTTCACCCTTATAACCGCATTTTACCTTAATTCCTTCCTTAGAGGCTCCATCCACATCCAGCCCCGTGGGGGTGTAAGGCCTGTGAGTTCTGGGGGGACACAGATGCTGAGCTGGAGAAGGCAACGGCAGCCCACTCGAGTACTCTTGGCTGGCAAATCTCATGGATGGAGGAGCCTGGTAGGCTGCAGTCCATGGGGTTGCTAGGAGTCGGACACGACTGAGCGACTTCACTTTCACTTTTCACTTTCATGCCATGGAGAAGGAAATGGCAACCCACTCCAGTGTTCTTGCCTGGAGAATCCCAGGGAAGGGGGAGCCTGGTGGGCTGCTATCTATGGGGTCGCACAGAGTCGGACACGACTGAAGCGACTTAGCAGCAGCAGCAGCAGCAGATGCTCAGCTTATAGCAGGGCCTCGTGAGGATGCATGCCCTGGGATCTGGCCTTTAGCTCTGGAGGGACTGACATATCCATTCTTTCTCACGGGTCCCTGGATCCGACTATGGTAAGCCTGCTTCCAAGAACCTAATGATGTCTGTACCATACTGTCAGTTTAGTAGTTTACATGTGGGGTCTTCCTCCCACCATTGAGATGTGTGTTCCTGATTCTGCAGCACTCCTTTCCGTGACAGCACCTGCCTCATCCTTCAGAAGGTTATCTCTAAGCATGGAACTGGAGCACAGGGAGGGAGGGTCCTGAGACCATCCCCAGGCTCAGGGACAGCAAGGGGTGTTCCTGCCCTGCCGTGCAGACAGCTTGCCTGGGCTGTGTTGTGTTCAGACCTACTTGATCGCCTCGCTGCTCCACCTGTGTCCTGCAGGCCACTGACACCCCAGTGCCTGCTTGTCTGTTCAGGGTGGCCCGTCCCCAGAGGTCAAGGTACTGAGCTCATTGCTGCCTCAGAGCCTCAAGACCACAGGGCACTCCAGGCTCTCTCTCTCTCTGTCTCCCCTGTTTTCTCCCTGACTCCCACCTCCCTCTCGCCTTAGACGGAACTCCCCGTGAGTCAGTTACCTCCAGGTGCCTAGGACAGTGTCTGCTGCCTGTAGGCCTTAGGTGCTCAGTTGTTGAATGAGTAAAAAAGTGAATGATTGCTTGATCCATCCTTCACTTTACATTTCAGTCTGCAGCTTCCCCCAGCATTTTAGGAGAGTCTTCCACTGATGATACTATTTTATAATGAATAATGATGCTAATACCATTTAAAATATAACCACCTAATTGCAGGCTTGGCTATAGGAAAACCCTATTGTGTTCCTTACTCTTTGGGCAACTCCAGTTGTTAGGAGACTCCTTTTGTTGAGTCCAGATCCATTTGCCTGAGATTCCAGTCCTGTGAGCTGTGGAAACAGCTCTAACTTGGTTGTCACACCTCTGCAAGTCCTCCTTCAACTTTGTCATGTGACGTGGGGATTTTTGGTCTTGCTGCCATCTGAGTCATCTCAGGGAGACATTGCTCTGGTTGTTCAGAAGCCCTGATGCAGACTTGAATACAGAACTCCTGGTGTGGTCTGGCCAGCGTGGAGCAGAAGGGGTCTCCTTCCTCCGTCCCCACTGCTCTGTTGAGTAGTGTGGTCTGATTTGCATAGCACTGGCCCAGCGTTGCGCCGGTGGTGGTACAGCATTGCAGGGCAAAGGGCCTTCACAGCCTCAGAGGCTGTCTGTCATGTTACTCCCGCATGGCGGCTGAATATTCGTGGGGCTTTGTGAAGACCAAGAATGTCTGAAAAGTTCTACCAAACAGCACCTTTAGGCCTACCTGTTAATTTAAACATACACATGTTTACAGTGGGCAGTGAGAGTATCTTGCTACTCTGTGTAACACGTATGTTTTGGGTTTTTTGACAGTTTTTTGTCTCCCCTAAACTGGCCACTTTTGTTTTGAGTGTGGTGCCTCCAGTATCCATCATTGCTGTGCTTTATGGCCGATACCTACGGAAACTAACCAAAGTCACTCAGGACTCCCTGGCACAAGCCACTCAGGTAAAGGCCCCTCCCTGGTGTGGTCTCCACTTGGATGAACTCAGAGCCAGGTTATCAGTGGGCAGACCCTAAAGAATGTGTTTAACCTTTCCAAAAAGTACGTCCTTTTCCTCGTGTTAGCCCTGCAGATCCTAGAACCCAAAGTACTCTGCGTTCTAGACTTAATTTCTACCCACACCTCAGCACTGATCCCACTTAACTACATCATATGAACTTATGTCACTGTTTTTTATAGGATGAAAAGGCTAATCATATTCTGAAAATAGTTGTTCTGGATGATACTCTATCCTTTATTAACTAATAAATGTAACTTTGTAGTGCTGTCCTTGTAATGCTGTCCAGTTTTGTCTTTTTTAAAAATTAAAAATAATCATTGTATTTTCATTATAAAAACCATGCATATTTATGAAAATAAAATTTTGAGAAATATAAGGAGAAAAAATGCATAATCCTGGCTCCGAATGAATGTTATTAACATTTTGGAGTCTATCTTTTTTATCTTATCTTTCTCACTGCATAAAAATATATTTATCTGCCAACCTTCTCACTTATTTTTCTATCTACCTATATATATGATGTGTGTATGTATGGATACATATTTGTTTCCAAAAGCAGGATTCTTCACATACTCTGCTTTGTAGTCTGTTTTTCACTTCGTTGCATATGACAAGCAGTTTTCTGTTGATAGTATCTTAAACATGAGAACCACATTTTAATTTTGCCTCCCCTGAAATGTTTGTATTATTCTCCCAGCTAGCTGAGGAACGTATTGGAAACATAAGAACTGTTCGAGCTTTTGGGAAAGAAATGACTGAAATAGAGAAATACACCAGCAAAGTGGACCATGTGATGCAATTAGCAAGGAAAGAGGCATTTGCTCGAGCTGGCTTCTTTGGAGCAGTAAGTTGATTATTTTGGAAAGAATGAAAAGTGTAGACGTCGTGATCAGGAGAGATTTGTATTGGATGATTTTATTTATTCTATGTATGGCTGTTGCCATACATAGAAAATACTTCCCTTCTCTCTCAGAACTAAGAATTACCATTCTTAAAAATATTTTGGTGAAGGAGGGGGAAGACAAGTAAATGTAATTAAAGGAAAGGTGGTGAGACCAAAACTGTGGATCAGGCCCTGATTCAGAGTATGGTCCAGACCGGGCACATCAGCTTCACCTGGAACCTGGTTAGACATGCAGATCCCCAGCTCCACAGAACTCTTAGAATGGGGCTGACGATCTGTCCTTTAGCCCAGGTCATTCTGGTGTAGGCAGTTTTAAACCCACTGAGGATTAGCCAAAATAATCTCAGTGTGTTCCAGAAAGGGTTATAAGAAAGTTGACCACATTGATCACAAGGAACTCACGTAGGACACCGAGCTAGAAAATCACCATGATGGCAGAGTCACGATACTTTCAAAGTGGAAAGATGGTAGAGGTGATTCAGTGATGGCCGTAACTGAACAGACAGGAAGCCCTGAGGAGGCACACTTACACACTATGTACATAATGCACAGCAGAGCAGATAAGTCCGGTATCTTATCTGGCTTCTCAGTGCAGCCTGCCCAGCCCACCATGGTAGAATACGTCAGTTTCTTCCACTTAGGGGAGGCATCCTTAACATCATTTTTTTTCCTTTGCAAATTGATTAGATTGAGTAAAACAGGAATCTGATGGGTGGCTTAGTATCTAGGTTTCCATGTTTATGAGATTATTTCCTTCAATATTATGATATTTCAAAAATATTTTTGAAGGACTTAACCTGACTTTCCAGCAGTTAGGATCCATGCTTCCATTGCAGGAGGCAGAGATTTGATCCCTGGTCAGAGAACTAAAATCCCACGTGCTGTGCAGTACAGCCGAGAAAAAAGGGTTTTAAAATTCAGATTAAAATGTATTTTGGGAAAATCTTGCCTGATGGTTAAATGCATAAAGGAAATCCTGCACAGTGTGAATGCTTTTTGCATTTGGGGTCTTTGGTTCTCACCTGACTTCTGTGTTTTCTTCCCTTAACAGACTGGGCTCTCTGGGAACCTGATCGTGCTTTCTGTCCTGTACAAAGGAGGGCTGCTGATGGGCAGTGCCCACATGACAGTGGGCGAACTCTCCTCCTTCCTCATGTATGCTTTCTGGGTTGGAGTAAGCGTCGGAGGTATATAATTTAAATAGGCTTGGGGAATTAATGAAAAATCAGGTTATAGTTTCCGAAATGAAAACTTAACTTTCCCATTATTCCACCACTCATCAATTAACTAACTGCAAAATCATTTCCTAGAATGTTACTCCAACCTGACTTTGAAGGACAGAATAAAGACGAGTGTGATCCTCCCTGGGTTGAGAGGTGTTAGATTTTTGCAGGCCCCCTGCCCCCCCGAGCTCACAGAGCACAGGGTCTCACTGGATCTGTTCCCAGCCAGCATGCAGGGCAACCTGTTCCCTTTCATTGTAGCATGGATGCTGGGGAGGAAGGATGGTATGTGCAGGAACCTCATCCTCTGATGGTGATGCTTTCATGATGGGCAGGTTGCTGGTGGGGAGAAGCCAACCATGTTCAAAACTAGTGAACAATCCAAAACAGAAGTGATAAAGTCCGCGAGACACAGTTGCTTGCTTTTGTAAAGAGTCTCTCAGAGCCCTGCTTTCCTTGTCCACCCCTGAGTGAAGGGAAGCGAGCTCCTTGGAGGCAGAACTGTGTGGAGTCTGCAAAGCCCCAGCCAACCTGGAGCAAATGATTTCCTGCTTTTTGTTTTCCTTCCTTTCTTTGAAAACCAAGATGGAAAGGTTAGATCAACAGCCTCAAGTCTGGTTAAAGGAGCTCAGGTATCCCACAGGGTCACCTCAACTTTTTGTTTTCAGGGTTCCAGAGTTTTCTCCTGGTTAAAGGAGAGGCTTTTCCTTAGACATCCGCAGGCAAGTAAGGATATTTTCTGGACTGAGAGTTCCACAGATCTATTTAAAATAACATTTTACTTCTGCTGGCTGGTCTTGAAGAAAAATCTGAGCCAAGGTTTCTGGTGCTGAGTGACTTGCGAGACAGACCAGTTCAGGATGCTGGAGCGATGATGGTGTTGCTTCTTTCTTTACATCCCTGGGGTTGGGTCTGACGGGGTATAGGGTTCATACCGTGTGGTCATGTTCCCCGCTCCGAACAGATCTGCTGGCCACCACCTGCCCTCTCTGTGACCTTTCTGTGCCCGTTTCACACTTAGCCATCGTCAGCTTTCCTCCTGGCCCCCAGTCTTGTGCTTTCTGCCACATTTGACTTGATCTTTCTTAGAAGTTTTCCATTTTAATGAACTTTAACTTAACAACATATTCTTTGATGGAGTGTGCTTTTAACATACTTAAAAAGTCATCTCTGAACCCAAGGTCATGTAGGTTTTTCTCTTATGCTGTCTTCGAGGAGCTTTATGGTTTTGCATTTTGTGTTTAGATCATTTTGAGTTAATTTGTGAAAGATGTAAGGCCTGTGTCCTGATCTGTTTTTTGCACACGGAAGTCTAGTTGTTGCAGCACCGTTTGTTGAAAAGTCTACCCTTTCTCCATTGAATTGTGTTTGCTCAACTATTGAAGGGTCATTGACTATATTTATGTGGCTCTGTTTCTGCCCGGTGCATCCTTAATTTAACCTGAAGGTTTTAGTCCACTCTATCTTACACAAGTATCAATATACTCTAGGATATTTGAATTGCATTTTTTCAGCACCCTTACTGAGGGGAAGTGTTACAAAGTATATGTTCTGGCAGTTGACATGGACCAGTGAATGTGGGGTTTTAAATCATAGTTCAAAGATGACTTTTAAGCAGAGGTCGTTAGTGTATCTAAAATTGCCAGATTTCTTTTCAGTTTCTAGCCTAGTAAATGTTGTATTTGTTGAGTCTGAAAGATGGGTTGATTTTGTGGATGTGTCTTTTAAATGAATGTTGGGGTACCTTGTATTCCTTTTTAATATGAGATAAGCATTATATTTTATTTTTATTGCTTTTGACGAAGCAGTCTTTTCTGTAACATTGTGATTTTAATTCAGTGGTTAACTAGTATGACTATATATATTTGTAAATCCCCTGATCAGACCAAAGCCTTATGAGAGATAATGAAATTGGAGGAGGAGAAGCTGAAGGAAAACAAGGGTATGAGACAGAGGGAATTCTGACGGACCCATGGACTGCAGCCTACTAGGCTCCTCCGTCCATGGGAGTTTCCAGGAAGAGTACTGGAGGGGTCGCCGCTGCCTTCTCCTGAAAGTGACAGATTTTGAGTTAAAAGCAGGCTATTGCCACTGTGCTCAGAGGGCTTGGGGTAGCAGGGGGCCATTTATTGGCCGATGATGGATGTGTGCCCTTGCTTCTCATCCTCAGGTCTCAGCTCCTTCTACTCAGAGCTAATGAAGGGACTGGGTGCCGGAAGCCGCCTCTGGGAGCTCCTCGAGAGAGAACCTGAGCTTCCTTTCAATGGTGGGTCTGAACTGGGTTTGCTTTTCTTTGCTGGGATTAAACATGTGTGATTTAGGACAGTGAGACCAGCTTCCTGCCCTACCTGGGAAGGATGAGCATGAACTAGACACCATCTTTACCACGACAGGGACGGACAGGGCCATCGGAGGGTGGGCAGTGAGGACAGATTGCTATTGGGTGCTGCTGGGGGCCCCAGGGTGTCCCTGGAGGTGGGGACCTGACCACACAATGTGCCCCCACCGTTTCCCTCCCTGCAGGTGACGTGTTACCACACACAGCAGGAGGAAGTGTGTGCCGCTCAGGAGTGCAGACAGGAAGGGCCTGGCCAGGCCACCAGAATTGTCTTCCTTAGTGATTTTGACATTTGGGGGCAGGGAGAAAAGGAAGAGGGTTCATGCATAGAAAAACCTCTGAGTTGCTTGGCTTTGGGGATTGGGTGGAGGACGCTGATGCTAATTGGCTTCGAACCATCTCCTTCATGAGCTGCTTCACTGGAAGCCCGTGCTTGGGGCAGCTGTGGCCTGGGCCGAGCAGTCAGGCTCAGTGGAAGAAGCAGCGATCACTGTCGGCTACTCTTTGGCCCCAGGGCAGTAGTGAATGCCAGCGTCCTCCACTGTGATAGACCGGTAGGAATGAGGCAACTGGGAGAGATGGAGCCACTTCTCCCAGTCAAGAGCAGGGTCACCCCCGGATAGAACTGACCTCTGACCCCCTCGAGCTCTGGGGCTGTTGTGCAGCGCCTTCCTGTTCATCATCCTCTTAAAACAAGTCTTTAGAGAAGGTGAGATAAACCCTGGATGAGGGGCCTGCAGAGGCAGCCCACAGGGAGAAGGCCATTGGATTCAGCTGGCAGCTCTTGGCCGGAAGCTTCGTCAGCTGCTGCTTGTATCAGTAGGCCTGGGATGTGGACTTGGGCCTCTGAGGGCTGCAAGGCTCCAGCATAGTGGCCAGTGTGCTGTGCTGCTGGTACAGAGCAGGCTCGGGAGCACGGGACTCAGCTTCCTCCTGACTGGCCTGCGAAGTGCCCAGACTCCAGAGCTCGCTGTGCTGGGCCGAGGCCGTGGTCAGGTCGGTGGGGCCCTGGGCTCAGCTGTGCACATGTGCTTGGCGCTGAGTGATTTGTGTCCCGTCTTACCTTTCAGAGGGAGCTGTTTTGAATGAGAAAAGCTTCCAGGGTGCTTTGGAGTTCAAGAACGTGCATTTCGCCTATCCAGCTCGTCCAGAGGTGCCCATATTCCAGGATTTCAGCCTTTCTATCCCATCAGGATCTGTCACAGCACTGGTTGGCCCAAGTGGTGCTGGCAAATCCACAGTGATTTCCCTCCTGCTGAGATTGTATGACCCTGCTTCTGGTGAGTGGTTCAGCGTGTTGTGGGACAGGGGCCTCTCTTGAGCCCTTCTACTCCTGAGCCCTGGGAGAGGGTCTGAGTGTGCAGAGGCCATGCATTGTGTGAGTTCTGAGTGCCAGAGGGTCTGTTCCCAGGGAGGAAGTCCCTTAGACAGCGGTGTCACTTTTCGGGCTGTGAGCTCACCCAGAAGGCCTGTCGGGCATGTTGTCCTTTGTGTCCACGTCCTCGTCTCCTGTGCTGTGTCTTCTGCTCCTGGAGCGGGGATCAGAAAGGTGCCTCTGTGGGGCTCTGATGGCAGCATGTGGAGAACGTGCTGCCTGCGCCGTCCGAGCTTGTGCAGGCGCCCGGGTCTCCTTGAAGCCCACCATCCCTCCCACCCGGGGCCGGCATGCAGACAGGGCACGTGGCTGTCAGTGAGTCAGTCCTGTGCTGCTCCACTGATGCTGTCTTGAAGTAGTAGATATTTTCTCACTTTGGTGTTTATTTTTAACTGCATTATAGCATCTTTTAGAGCAAAGAACACATTCTGTTACTTACTTATATCTTTTAAAAAACAGATATAATTGACATTTAACATTAACTAACATTGACATTAGTTTCAGGTGTACAGCATAATGATTCACTATGTGTAAATATTGTGAAATGATGTATATATTGTGAAATGATCACACAATCATTAGTGTGATGTTAGTGTGCCAAGGTAACATCCCTCACCACACGTAGTTGATATCCTTCTTTATATCAGAGTTTAGAGAAGATATTCTGTGTGTGTTGGTTTATTTTTGGATTAAGGAAACGTTGTTTCTCCACAAGAAAAAAACCATTGGTAAAATAAAAAATGGGTTTATTTATTTTTGGTCATGTGATTTGTGGGATTTTAGTTCCCCGACAAGGGATTGAACCTCGGCTGTCAGCAGTGAGAGATTGCAGTCCTAACTGCTGGACCACCAGGGAATTCCCTAAAATCATGAATTTAAAGAGCAGGTCTTATAGTCTTTTTGGTTAGAACACCGTGAGAGCTGGTTGTGTGCCAGATAATGATCTGATGTGCAAAACCACCAAGTGTGTTAGTGGATATCACTACACTGTCTGCCTCTGGAATCACTGCCTGGACTTACCTTCTACTTGCTATAAAATTCTGAGCTTAGGAAAATCCTAGCGAGAGGGATGCAAAACATTGAGTCTCTGGTTTCTTCATCACAGTGGACAGATCAGGGAGAAAAGGATCTGCACTTATATTCCTGCCTTGTGGAGCCTGTACAGAGCGCTTAGGCTTTCTAAGTCAATACCTTGGGTTTTTTGTAGGTGTGTGAAAATTTATTTTTGGCTTGTATAATTCCATATACCTAACTGAGAAAGAATCGGATTTCTTGTGTTGGTCACTCATCGTAATCAAGAGGCATGATTTCGTTCCCTCAAGGTGTAAAGGAAATTCTGTCAGCTTGGGTCAACGAATTACATCTGATGGTGAAACACTGCCATCGTGTCAGTCAGATAGCAGACTCTTCTACATCTGCACTGACACAGGAGGGAAGGCAAGCTGGCGGATGAGCTAGGTGGGCTGGTCATCCACCCATCGCAGGGAGAGAGTAGATGCAGATGATCCAGAAAAGTCCCTTCCAGCTCTGAAAGTCACTGAAACCCACTGGTTTTAGATTCTGTTTGGAGATTTTGAGTATCTAATCTTTAAAAAACTGAGTCTGGAGTTTTGCTGCCAGATCCTATCTGTGTGTGTATCAGTCACTGGCCCCATGGCACCCACTGACCTGTTTCCCTTCTTCCCTGCAAGGAACAATCAGCCTTGATGGCCATGACATCCGTCAGCTAAACCCAGTCTGGCTGAGATCCAAGATTGGGACAGTGAGTCAGGTAAGAGGAGAAGGGTCCATTTTTATTACACTTTCTTTTAAAATTGCTTTTGTCATTTGCTTTTCTCTTGGTCTTGAACCTTTCGAAAGAAAAGGAATGGATGTTTTTCAGAGGCAGTAAACTAACCTCTTTGGGCAGGTTGTTTATGTTTGTAGTGCTGTTTCCTGAAGACCTTAAACATTTTAACCACCTGAAGCATCATCTTTTTCCAAAGGTAGAGACTGTCATTACTTGTAATACAGGTAGTCTAGAAGATTGGGGAGAAAAAGATACAGCTTTTTAGCTTCTTTTGACTCTTTCTTAGTTCTCATTTTCATTAGTAGCTGGTCTACTGTTTTGACTGAAGGGTTTCAGAGATAAGCAAGCAAAAACTATGCTAAGAGCCAGGTCCCCTTGCAAAGAGGTAGAGGATTTCAAGAACATTAATATGGTCTCTTTGATGAAGCTGTTTTTCATAAGACCACTTAGTGCAGGGGGATTTTGACAAGCTATTTATATTTCTATTACCAAGTTTTGTGCACAACAGACAAACCCAAGCCTTCCCCCACTCCTGGGCTTCTCCCTCCAGTGAACCTCCCCTCAGCCCACTCCTCTGGGGACGGGTTGGGGACAGTGATGGGCTTGGCTCGGGAATGCTAGGGTAACAGCGGTGCCAACCTCATTAAGGATAGAGGAAGAAGCTGGGAGTTTGTTAGCTTCTTAGGACAATTCCACAGAATAATTCTCTGCAAATGCCACTTTCCCATCTGCTTTGTGTTTCAAGAAGTGACAGAAAGAGATGGATTCTCCCTTTGTCCTTGGAGGGCAGGCAGCTGGAGAACGCAGACGGGGTCGAGGTCTTCCTTGGGAAAGGGGACTTGCATTTACAGAGCATCTGCTACATGCAGGGTGAGGGCAGGATCCTGCAGTGGTGATCTTCAGATGGTAAAGTCAGTCCTGCTCATGCTAACGTGAATTTTTTGGACACTGTGGGGTAAATTGATGGAGAATGAGAAAATAGAACCTCCCAAAAATACCCAGTATATTTTCTCTGGGAAAAGTTCTTAGATGTAAATATTGTACTAAGCTCCACTGTATTACTGGCCTTTTGAAATTTTCAATAAGTATGTTTTCTTTCCAATGTGTAGGAGCCAATTTTGTTTTCTTGCTCAATTGCGGAGAACATTGCTTATGGTGCAGACAACCCCACCTCAGTGACCGCTGAGCAGATAGAGCAGGCAGCCGCTGTAGCCAATGCAGCTGCTTTCATCCAAAATTTCCCTCAAGGATTCAGCACTGTGGTCGGAGAAAAGGGCGTTCTCCTCTCAGGTGCGTTTTTGTTACTCTTCATTGCAAAACGTCTCTGCTCCAAAAAACTCTCCAAACATTTCCTATCACAGTGTTATTTTTTAATTTTTTAAAGGCTTTTGTCCTTAGAGTTTATTAAATGAACATTTTTGTTTTCTCAGATCTCTTTTGTATGTGACAATTCCCCAATTCCCTTCACTTTCCACCCCAGAGGTGTTTCCAGGCTCACACTGGATGTCCCACTGGGCAGTATTCAGCCACAGCTGCCTTTTCTCATCTGAGAATAGATGTTTTACAATTCAAGATCCTTGAAAGTAAGACAGATACTGGATGGCAGGATGACTTGTCCTGGGAGGCAGAGACTGAGTCAGAGTAGACGTGCAGCTGGAGGAGATTGTGTGTAGACCCAGGGCTGACAAGCTTTTCTATAAAAGGCCAGAGAGTAGATGATTTAGGTTTGTAGGCTACATGTGGTCTCTGTCACATAGTCATCTTTTTTTTTTTTTTTAAACAACTCTTTTAAAATGTAATAACCACAGAGAGGCCCTGGTACAGACCTGACCCAGGCAGAGTCCATCATATCCTGTTCTGGACAGTGGGAGCTCGCAGGCCTGTGGCACCACTGGGACTCCAGTGGTGGGACTCCCTGTGATGTCAGCTCAGGCAGCGAGTCAGGTCGCATTATGGGGGCCGAGTTATGGCAGGGAAAAGGTAACAGTTCTGCTGCTTTCAAGTGCAGGAGTGGGACCAATGGATAGAGAAGTAAGTTCAGTTCAGTTCAGTCAGTCATGTCCTACTCTTTGCAGCCCCGTGGACTGCAGCCTGCCAGGCTTCCCTGTCCATCACCAACTCCCAGAGCTTGCCCACACTCATGTCCATAGAGTCAGTGATGCCATCCAACCATCTCATCCTCTGTCATCCCCTTCTCCTCCTGCCCTCAATCTTTCCCAGCATCAGGGTCTTTTCCAATGAGTCAGCTCTTCGTATCAGGTGGCCAAAGTATCGGAGTTTCAGCTTCAGCATCAGTCCTTCCAATGAACACCCAGGTCTGATCTCCTTTAGGATGGCCTGGTTGGATCTCCTTGCAGTCCAAGGGACTCTCAAGAGTCTTCTAAACACCACAGTTCAAAAGCATCAATTCTTTGGCATTCAGCTTTCTTTATAGTCCAACTCTCACATCCATACATGACTACTGGAAAAACCATAGTCTTGACTAGATGGACCTTTGTTGGTAAAGTAATGTCTCTGCTTTTTAATATGCTCTCTGGGTTGGTCATAGCTTTTCTTCCAAGGAGCAAGCGTCTTTTAATTTCATGGCTGCAGTCACCATCTGCAGTGATTTTGGAGTCCCCTCCCAAAAAATAGAGAAGCAAAATTTTGGTTAAACACAGTTCTATTTTGTTTTTATTACAAATATTGAGAAGTGCTTCCTTTCACGATGATCTTTGTAACTGGATCTGCACGAGCAGGGCCAGAGGCCTCCATGTCAGAGTGAGGGCTGGAGCAGGAATCCCTTCCAGCACTAAACTTTTTGCTTGAACTTAGGCTATAGATAGTTTAACACAAAAATGTTCTAAGACTGTTGTGTATGATTTGTTAAAACTATAGGCAGTAGATGAAAACCTGCTTTTGATGGATGGGGTAAGTTATGGCTATAGAACTGTTTCTGCGTCTCTGGGACAGCGTGTCCTTGGGCAGGATGCTGGGAACTTACGAGATGGAGGTGCAGAACTGGGAGTGCCTGTGCTCTGCCCACCGGTGCATCACCTGCTCTCTGGGGGCAGAGTCTGTGTGTCCTTCCCTTCACCAGGATTCCCAGGCTCTGTCTCCCAGTGAAGTAACCGAAGGTTTCAGTCCACTGTGGAGGAAGGGGTGGGCTTCTAGCCACAGACGCCCTGTGTGCTTATTGGCACCTGGGATTTTCAAAGCTGACTAAAGCCCTTACTGGCCGCTTTGCCCACCCACACTGAGCATTCGGACCCCCACCAACCAGAGAAGTTCAGATAGAAAGGGTTTTTCCTCCCTCCCTCATTGTGAGGATGGGATTGCCTGGTTGAGGACAGCTTTCAGCAGTACCATTTGTTTCAGTTTGAATGATTAACTTCTTTTAGATGAAATAAGAAGTATATTCAGCCAATAAAATTCATTACCAAGAATGGAACTGAGTTTTCTCACATGATGAACTAAGGTAGAAGGAATGAGTAGTGTCCTGCTGTGAGACTCCATCAGCTTTAAGTTAGGCTAGTGGCCCTGGAGAAGAGGAGAGGGCCAGTGGAACAGAATTGAGGAGGGGAGTCACCACTTTCTGTCCTTCTGCATTTCCCCTGCTCACCCCACCCACTTTGTTTGGTAAAGTTGGAGCTGACAGACAAGGCAGGGGGTTGGGGCTGGAGTGGCTGCTCTCTGCCGCCCCCGGTCTCACACATGCACAGCTCCCACACATGCAAGCTGCTCCCTGGGCTGGGAGAGAGAGCCAGTGAGAGTGGAAGCACAGAGTCATGCTTCAGGCAAACAAGGGCATTACCATTCCAGCTGCCTTTGCTCTCATCCAATTCATGCACTGCTCTGAACCCCAACTCTCCTGAGTTTCCTTTTCCTTTCCTACTACAAGAGGCACTCTGTTGGGGGGAGGGGAGAGCAAACGTGTGTGGTGATAAGCACAACCCATGCACAGTTCAGCAATACGTGAACTGTGAACTTCCAGATGTTCAAGCTGATTTTAGAAAAGGCAGAGGAACCAGAAATCAAATTGCCAACATCCACTGGATCATCAAAAAGGCAAGAGAGTTCCAGAAAAATATCTATTTCTGCTTTAATGACTATGTCAAAGCCTTTGACTGTGTGGATCACAATAAACTGTGGAAAATTCTGAAAGAGATGAGAATACCGACCACCTGACCTGCCTCTTAAGAAACCTGTATGTAGGTCAGGGAGCAGCAGTTAGAACTAGACATGGAACAACAGACTGGTTCCAAATAGGAAAAGGAGTTCGTCAAGGCTGTCTGTTGTCACCCTGCTTATTTAACTTCTATGCAGAGTACATCATGAGAAATACTGGGCTGGAAGAAGCACAAGCTGGAATCAAGATTGCTGGGAGAAATATCAATAACCTCAGATATGCAGATGACACCACCCTTATGGCAGAAAGTGAAGAGGAACTAAAAAGCCTCTTAATGAAAGTGAAAGTGGAGAGTGAAAAAGTTGGCTTAAAGTTCAGCATTTAGAAAACTAATATCATGGCATCCGGTCCCATCACTTCATGGCAAATAGATGGGGAAACACTGGAAAGAGTGGCTGACTTTATTTTTGGGGGCTCCAAAATCACTGCAGGTGGTGATTGCAGCCATGAAATTAAAAGATGCTTACTCCTTGGAAGGAAAGTTATAACCAGCCTAGACCACATATTAAAAAGCAGAGACATTACTTTGTCAACAAAGGTCTGCCTAGTCAAGGCTATGGTTTTTCCAGTAGTCATGTATGGATGTGAGAGTTGGACTATAAAGAAAGCTGAATGCCAAAGAATTGATGCTTTTGAACTGTGGTGTTTAGAGGACTCTTGAGAGTCCCATGGACTGCAAGGAGATCCAACCAGTCCACCCTAAAGGAGATTAGTCCTGGGTGTTCATTGGAAGGACTGATGTTGAAGAAGCTGAAACTGCAATACTTTGGCCACCTGATGCAAAGAGCTGACTCATTGGAAAAGACCCTGATGCTGGGAAAGATTGAGGGCAGGAGGAGAAGGGGATGACAGAGGATGAGATGGTTGGATGGCATCACCGACTCAATGGACATGAGTTCAGGTAAATTCCGGGAGTTGGTGATGGACAGGGAGGCCTGGCGTGCTGTGGTTCATGGGGTCGCAGAGTCAGACACGACTGAGTGACTGAACTGAACTGAATGCACAGTGCAGACCTCGGCAGTGCACTGACCAGCTGTGAGTCCTCCTGCAGGGTGTTCATGGCACAGTCTTTCATCTGTGAAAAGGGATCATTATAGAATCTACTTCACAGGCTTGTTTTTGAGATGAAATGAAATAATATGTGTAATGCATTTAGGAAATGCCTGGTACATAGAAATCCCTCAGCGTTAGCCATGATAATAATTCTTATTTTAATCTCTAGAGTGATGAGGAGGTAATATATTTCAAACATGTTTCTATTCTCTCGTCTATCTCAACTTGATACCTTCAGATTGTCACATAGTGTATCAGTAAAGCCTATTACCAAGAATTTTTGTTAAGACCTTCAGTTTAAAATATATATATATTGTCATTGTCAGGTGGACAGAAACAGCGAATTGCAATTGCCCGTGCTCTGCTTAAGGTAAGCCTGAAGCCACTTGGTTGAGGGGTTTTGGCATTGTTCTTAACTGGGGACCTTGTAATTAGTAATGTACAATTTTTCTCCTTTCTTTTTGGAGGAGGTGGGTAGGTATATTGTGGACAGCTCTGGTGAAAGATGAGTTGGGAATTCCACTGACTGTGTTCAAATTTAACAAGTATTTCTTGTGTACTAGGAGCTCAGTACAGTGCTGGAATTATCAGAGGGAGAAAAGTTTAACACATAGATCTTCCATCAAGTAGCATACTGAGTATTAAAGAAAAATGAATGTCTATATGTTTATAACTGAGTCACTTTGCTGTACAGCAGAGGTTTGTACATTGTGAATCAACTATACTTCAATAAAAAAAATAATAAAATTAAAGAAGCATACAGTCTCTAACTGGAGAAACTAATTATATCAAAATACCGAAACAGTATAAGTATACTTACTTGTATAGTATTTAATAACCTGCTCAACTGAATCTTGGGCTTCCCTGGTGGCTCAGTGATAAAGAATCCACCTGCCAGTGCAGAAGATGCAAGAGATGCAGGTTCAATCCCTGGGTCGGAAAGATGCCCTGGAAGAGGAAATGTTAACCCACTCCAGTATTCTTGTCTGGAGAATCGCATGGACAGAGGAGCCTGGAGGGCTACAGTCCGTGGAATCACAAAGGACACGACTGAGAATGAGCACAACAAACTGAATGGTACAGACCTGAAATGCTTACACGAGACTCCTAAGAGGAAACGGAGAAGCTGAAACTCACAGGCACTGGCATATTTTAGGAAATGATGGCCTTCTCCTTTGTTAAATAAGTACTCTCCTCAGATTTAAAGGTGATTTAAAAAAAAAAAACAGCTTTACTGAAGCATGATTTGCATATCATAAAACTGAGTAGTTTTAAATGTACTTTTCAGTGACTTTTAGTAAATTTACAGAGTTGTGCAACCATCATAATCCAGTTTTAGCACATTTCTATCACCTTGATACACCTGCGCAACCTTTCTGCATTCCCAGCCCCACCTGCCAATAATCTACTTTCACTTTGTCTAGATTTGCCTTTCTGGACATTTCAGGTAAATGAAATCAGACAGTGGTCTTCTGCTTCTAGCCTCCTTTCCTAGTATAGCTTCTAAGATTCCTCCGTGTTGTAGCCATATCAGTACTTTGCTCCTTTCCAGTCCTTCGTAGGGACAGACCACAATTTGTCTATGACTCATAGGTTAGTGAACACTTGAGTTATTTCTGGTTTAGGGCTGTTAGAAATAGCACTGCTCTGAATGGTGTACAAGTTTTTGTGTGGTTATGCTTTCATTTCTTGTGGATAGATTCCTCGGCAAGGCTAGAATTTATCTGTTACATACACTGGCTGACTCTTCTTTCTTTTCAGTTTTGTGTGTACTGCTCCCAACTAAACTCCAAGAGGACTCCGAGAGTTAGACTGTCTGACTCACTTTAGAGCCCCATCTAATACTTTTAGTTGTTTCACCTGCAGAATAAAGCTACACTGTAAACATCCGGTTCATTGATCACGGTGACAATGGTTTAAAGTCATCTCTAACTCTTCCATTTACAAGCTCATCTCAAGCACATATGAACTGCCTTTCATCCTTTGTAGGCGCTTTATTGTGGTAGAATTCACACGCTAGATTGTTCACCCATGCACAGCATATAGTTCAGTGCCCGTGTATTCAGAGTTGTGCATCCATCACTGTAATCAATTTTAGAACCTTTTCTTCATCGCCAAAATAACATTGACACACACCCACCCACCTTATTTCCCCATTTACCCCAACCCCGACCACACATCTGCCCTTACAGATGTACCTGTTCTGGACATTTCCTGTAAATGGACTCATAGACTTTTATGTCCAGCTCCTTTCATTACGGTGTTTTCAGGAGTCATCCATGTTGTATCATGTATCAATACTTTATTTCTTTTTATTTCTGAGAGTTATTTTTTTCTAATAAAATTATATCTTTCTTATCTTTTTAATGTTTTTCCTTCAGAATCCCAAAATTCTTCTCCTAGATGAAGCAACCAGGTGAGGATATCTTAATGTGTAATTATATTAAATCAATTTCTTTATCACAAACTTACTCTTCTGTATTTCAAGTGACATGGCTGAGAACACCTTACACTTTAAAGGGATGGGATATGAATTAAGCCTGTCAGTTGGGAGGCAGGGAACAGGATGAATTGTGAGTTGAGGGTTCTAGGTCCAATTCAGACCTTTGTGATGAATCCTTCATCACTTATCGGCAGATGTGAAGAATCCTTTTTAACTTACATGGCAGTTCTCTGGAGATCAAGGGTTCAGAGCTTCTTTTTTTGATAGTAACTTTATAAAATTTAGACAGTTGACCCAGGGAGTTGCAGTTTTGATCACAGTAGAGGTTAGCTGCTTATGAGGGGCTCACGTGTGTGTACCAGGAAACACACGCGTGAACAGTGTGCGTGGCACTGACGCCTTTGCCTTCCTGTGGGCTCTCCTCTTTAGTGCCCTGGATGCTGAGAATGAGCACCTCGTACAGCAAGCTCTAGACCGACTGATGGAAGGAAGGACAGTGTTCATCATTGCCCACCGTCTGTCCACGATTAAGAACGCCAACGTGGTAGCTGTCCTTGACCAGGGGAGAATCATCGAGTGTGGGAAACATGAAGAGCTGCTTTTGAAACCAGATGGGATGTACAGGAAATTAATGAACAAACAGAGTTTTATTTCAGCATAAAGAAGCAATTACTGGTATGAGAGGTTTTAAAGCAAAGCTGCACTGCAAGGGGAAAAAAAAAACTCAGACTGTATGAAATCTGTAAATCAGAGTTCAAGTCCTTTGAAATCTGCCTATTTTTTCCAAAGTTTGTAAAATAGTTTTGAGATGGATCTGTTCTGAAGACCTTTTTATTCAGAATTTATTAATTATAACTTTCTAAATGGTCTAGAGCACTGAAGTTATTTTCAGGTTTTGTATTTTATTTTATCTTAGAATATTTTGATTAATAGAGCATGGCACTTCATTTTCTTTTATCTGCTGTCATAAATTGAAGCTGTTGTCATACGACAACTTTTAACAGAGAATTACAAATAAAAAGCCTGATTATTTTAGGCCAGTTCACCAATCACTGTGTATCTCTTGGTAGTGCTCTACCTACCTTGGGTCTCATCTTACCAGGTAGCATGAGAGACGGTGAAAAATCTAACCCTCTATTTTATCCTGCTAATCTCATAAAGAAAACTATATATATATTGTTTAATTGCTAAGTCGTGTCCAACTCTTTGCAGTCCCACGAACTTCAGCACACCAGGCTTCCCTGTCTTTCACCATCTCCTGGAGTTTGCTCAAACTCACATCCATTGAGTCAGTGATGCCATCCAGCCATCTCATCCTCTGTCGTCCCCTTCTCCTCCTGCCTTTTTTCTTTCCCAGCATCAGGGTCTTTTCCAATGAGTCAGCTCTTCGCATCATGTGGCCAAAGTACTGGAGCTTCAGCTTCACCACTAGTCCTTCCATTGAATATTCAGGACTGATTTGTTTTAGGAAATATATACATACAGAAATAGGTAATGTCACATGGCAAGGCGGGGTCATTTATATTCCCTGTCTCCTCTGTCTTCAAAGGGATGAAAGTATAGGAATATGTGTTCCTCTGGACTGAGACTGTGTTGCCATGTGTGCAGTTTTTCGCATTTTTGGCACTTGAGAGCCTGATGAATTTTAAAAAGGGAAGAAGCCCCATCCTTTGAATATGAGAACTCTGTTTTCATTATTCGTGTATTTGGGAAGTGAGGCATGAACTGCCAGGAATTATCAAAAAATATGTAATTTTACACTTAGATTGTCTGTAGGCATGTATCTTGAAAATTATCTTTTAAGAGTTTATAATTCCTAGTCAAATTTTACAGTGTTTTTTCAGTTAAATAGTTATGAAATTTCATTCAATGAGGCTAAATTCCAAAATTATTAATATAGCCGTAATTTCAATCTTAAAACATTTGAAGGAAGCTTATACATTCTACAAAATGTCAAGAAACCTTAAGAGCTTTTCACCGTCTGAAAAGAGGATATAATTAACCATCTTTCTTTTATTTGTTATTACAGTTAAAGCTAAACTTCTCAAAAATTCCTCAAGCAATGTTTTCAGCATTGCTTTGGATTTGTTGTATTTATATCAGCACTATTAAGTTGCCGTTCCCTCAAGAAAAAGTACTTTTCTGTAATGATAATGTCAGAACCTAAGAAGTAACAACATTGATATGACTGAAAAGGAAGTTTTCTCAGGTCCTAAGTATTGTGATTAGCTTCCTGATTATACTGGGAGAAACCACTATGTCCTGATAAGCATGGAGCATCAGCTTTTATTCTACATAAGGGAATTCATTAATGAATTCAGTGAATAAATGAACTCTGCTTTTTGAATTTAAACAGTACCTCTGTGACAGTCATCTTTAACAAGCTTTACTCATGTTCTTCAAGGTTTACTACTATGGTGGTGTTCTCAAAAAGCAGACAAAACACAACTACAAGGTTGGATGTGAAGGAAATCTCTTTGTGCCATAGTATTTACAAAATTGAATGTGATCATTATATTTTATTTTCTAATACAAGGTATTCCCTTTTATATGATGGATTAAAATTTATAGTGAACTTTATCTGTGTTTGTCATTTCTTGTAAAAGTTTTTACTACATTCAGTTTCTTACTAGAATTTATAAAGATTCAAGACTAAAAAAACATTACACACCTAGGAAAGTGAGAGTAATTATAAGTTCCATTCCTTTCATCCTAATCTTTTAAAAAATTTTTACTTACTTACTTTTGGCTGTGCTGGGCTTTCGTCGCTGTGCATGGGCTTTCTGTAGTTGAGAGTAGCTGGGGCTACTCTCTGGTTTGGCTTTGGGGCTTCTCCAGGGCTGCTCCTGTGGCTCAGTAGTTGTGGTACACAGGCTTAGTTGCCCCTTGGCATGTGGGCTCTTCCCAGACCAGAGATCATAAGTGTCCCATGCATTCGCAGGCAGATTCTTATCCACTGCACCACCAGAGAAGTCCCTAAGATTTTTAATGCCCTCACTTGTTATTTATAAACATTGTTTAGTTGCTTCAGCACAGTAAGGGAGCATCTCCTGCCATGTGTCAGACAACAAACTGTGCTGTAGAACTGATGATAGATGAGTGAGGTGTAGTTTCTGCCCTCTAGAAGTTTCCAGTGTAGAAGGAGCCGTCAGGTATATAAAAAAATTAATTACAAGAGAACAGTTAACACCTCTGTGACATTTAGCTAAGATAGAGTTTGGTGCCACTCTTTATTTTCAGAGTGCACATGTTACCACATTGGTTACTTGGACAACCCTGTAATTTAAATAAATACCTATCCCTACTCACAGATGAGGATGGAAGTACAGGCAGGTTGTGCATTGATGCAGCCAGCCTTGATGCCGCATACAGGAAGATGCCAGAAAAA
Organism: Bos grunniens; assembly: GCF_055505025.1. Lineage (NCBI taxonomy): Eukaryota > Metazoa > Chordata > Mammalia > Artiodactyla > Bovidae > Bos > Bos grunniens. The sequence goes on from NC_141192.1 coordinate 44,859,264, forward strand.
TGGGCAGGGCTGGCACAGGGGCCATCACCACCACATGGGAAACAGTTTTCATTGTGTGTGCATGGGAGCCACTGAAGGACATGTAACTCATGTGGGCAGTATAAAGATGAGCAGAAAGAAAGCTTAAACTATGTGAAAACCTCCATGTGAAGATGAAATACACATTAATGACCCGAGTGCTCTGTCCGCTCATCCAGGTTCCTCTCTGCGTGTCTCTAACCTTGGACCTTGCTGGTTCCCATGAAATAGTCACAAATTAAGCCATTACAGGCTGTGCCCTGTATTTGGACCTTTATGAAGTAGGGCTCTACTTAGGAACTCCATTTAAGCTCCATTTTCCCATAACAGTGCCAAAGCTGTTAGAAAACAAATGAAAACAAATGTAAATGTCACAAAACGTTAAGTACACTAGTGAGGGAAGTTTGTGGAGACTGCATTGTAAATGTTTGTTTGGGGATGTTTTTGTATGTTTTTACATCTGAGACATCGTCGGGCTTAGCTGGTAATCTCCATTCAACTCACTCAATAAACATTTACAGAGCACCTTCTGTTCTGTTGGGCTCTGTGCTAATGCTGGCTGGGCCTTCCTCAGGAAGTTGGTGCTGGTGGTCTACAGCTGTGACCTCTTACCTGTTTTGTATGTCCTGCGAAGCTAACGAGGGTTTTTACAGTTTTAAATGGTTTTTAAAAGTTCATAACACTTGAAAGTTACATGAAATTCAAATTTCATTGTTCAAAAGTTGCTTTATTGGGGTGCAGCCATACTTACTTGGCAACAGGCTGTAAGCCAGGGACTCATCCTCTCTGTCCCTTGACAGAAAGAGTTTGCAGCCCCCAGAACTGGTGATAACAACACATGTTCTTCACTGCTTGAAGGATGTTTAAACTATGCTGAAATTTAGAGTTATTTCAAAAAATTCCCTTGCCACTAGATGAGATTAAAGGGATGCCTTGGAAATGATTGCACGCATACATGCTCAGTCGAATCCGACTCTTTGTGACCCTATGGACTGTAGCCCGCCAGGCTTCTCTAGGGATTCTCTAGGCAAGAATACTGAGATGGGCTGCCATGTCCTCCTCCAGGGGATCTTTCCCACCCAGTGATCAAACCCGTGGCTCCTGTGTCTCCTGCATTGCAAGTGATTTTTTCACCGCTGAGCCCTGGATAATATCCACGATAAGTTCGTCACTGCACCCCTGCCTTCCCATTTGAAGAGGATCATAATTACTGTGTTGCTGAAAACAGAATTCTGACAGTCCTACCACATCTGCAAGAAATAATCCTGACTGCTTTCTTATTGATGGCTGCAGTAATGAGTTCTACATCAATCAGTTTGGTCCTCACTGAAAGAGCTGCATTTTAGGAAGCTGGACAGAGGGAGGCACATGTAGGTTGAGCATCTCATAGACACACACATACTGCACTTGTGAGGGATTTTTCTTTTTATTTTAATAAAACAAAAATGGACTTACATTGGACATATTAATTTTTAACCAACCTGTTTTTAAATTTGATGACAATATTTCCCTACATTTTTAAGTATTCATTACACACATCCACATGTGTTCTTTTTAACCTATAGCATTCTATAGTGTTAGTATATTATAAATCTATTGTTAGATTTATCTTTCCATATTCTCTGCTGTCATAAACAATGCTGCCTATATATCTTTGTTATGATTTATTTTTTTCAAATTTCTAAAAGTGTACACTATTTGATTTTACAGTTTTTTTGACATCTTCAAATGTGATATTTCTATTCTCTAATTCTCACAAGGGGGCACTACTAGCAACTTAACAGAGACTCAAAAAGGTGACACAGATAGTAGAGAGAAAAGGTGGGGATTTGAAACGTCTCATTTAATTCCAGAGTCTATACATTCTCTCAATTACTGTTGTTTTCCTTGTTGAGTCGCTAAATTGTATCCAACTCTTTTGTGACCCCATGGACTGTATCCCACCAGGCTCATCTGTCCATGGGATTTCCCAGGCTGGAGTGGGTTGCCATTTACTTCTCCAGGGGATCTTCCCAACCCAGGGATCAACCCAGGGATCAAACCAGAGTCTCCTGCATTGTCAGGTGGGTGGATTCTTTACTACTGGGCAACCAGGGAAAGCCCTCTTAATTACCACACAGTAGTTACCCAACTTCATGGGAAATAGATGGGGAAACAGTGGAAACAGTGTCAGACTTTATTTTTGGGGGGCTCAAAAATCACTGCAGATGGTGACTGCAGCCATGAAATTAAAAGACGCTTACTCCTTGGAAGGAAAGTTATGACCAACCTAGATAGTATATTCAAAAGCAGAGACATTACTTTGCCAACAAAGGTCTGTCTAGTCAAGGCTATGGTTTTTCCAGTGGTCATGTATGGATGTGAGAGTTGGACTGTGAAGAAAGCTGAGCACCGAAGAGTTGATGCTTTTGAACTCTGGTGTTGGAGAAGACTCTTGAGAGTCCCTTGGACTGCAAGGAGATCCAACCAGTCCATTCTAAAGGAGATCAGCCCTGGGATTTCTTTGGAAGGAATGATGCTAAAGCTGAAACTCCAGTACTTTGGCCACCTCATGCGAAACGTTGACTCATTGGAAAAGACTCTGATGCTGGGAGGGATTGGGGGCAGGAGGAGAAGGGGACGACAGAGGATGAGATGGCATCACTGACTCAATGGACGTGAGTCTGAGTGAACTCCAGGAGTTGGTGATGGACAGGGAGGCCTGGCGTGGTGCAATTCATGGGGTCACAAAGAGTCGGACATGACTGAGTGACTGAACTGAACTGAGTTACCCAAATGTCCTAAGACAAAAAAAAAAAAAAAAAAAGTCCCAAGACAGACGTCTCCATAACACCTGGGAATGCAAATTTAGAAATGCAGATTCTTAGCCCTCAGCCCAATGAGTCAGACACCGAGGTGGGGCTCATCGGTCCAGCTTAACCAGCCTTCCAGGTGGTGCTTAGGCTGGAGAGGCCTTTGCACTACACTATTCTTTCTTCTGGACTTCTAAAGTGGCTGTTGCTACTGCTACTGCTAAGTCGCTTCAGTCGTGTCCGACTCTGTGCGACCCCATAGACGGCAGCCCACCAGGCTCCCCCGTCCCTGGGATTCTCCAGGCAAGAACACTGGATGTGTTGCCATTTCCTTCTCCAATGCATTAAAGTGAAAAGTGAAAGGGAAGTTGCTCAGTCGTGCCTAGCGATCCCATGGACTGCAGCCTACCAGGCTCCTCTGCCCATGGGATTTTCCAGGCAAGAGTACTGCAGTGGGATGCCATTGCCTTCTCTGTCTAAAGTGGCTACACTAGATAAAATGAGGTGAAAAGATAAATAGGGAAATGGCAGCACTAGGGAGGGATAAACAAGTACCTGGCTGGCTGCCCCAGGTATATGTGCTGCACATCTTCTGTTCTACTCGCCTTCTCCACTATTTCCTCCAGGAGGTGGGCCCTCCCACCGAGAGTACTGTCCTAGTATTCTCCTCCTTCACATTCTGGCCTCCTCACACTGAGGTCAGGGCACTTCCATTCCCAGCTGTTCCCTCCTTCTGGGTGGCCTTGAGTTGGTTGTGTCTCCTGATCCACAGCCATGGCCTGGTGACCCCTTCTTTTCTTGGCCCACTTGTTCTTAGCAGCCTCAGGGCTCTATACAATCTCTGCTGCTGCTAAGTCATTTCAGTGTCCAACTCTGTGCGACCCCATAGACAGCAGCCCACCAGGCTCTACGGTCCCTGGGATTCTCCAGGCAAGAACACTGGAGTGGGTTGCCATTTCCCTCTCCAAGGCATGAAAGTGAAAAGTGAAAGTGAAGTCGCTTAGTCGTGCCTGACTCTTAGCGACCCCATGGACTGCAGCCTACCAGGCTCCTCCATCCATGGGATTTTCCAGGCAAGAGTACTGGAGTGGGGTGCCATTGCCTTCTCCGTCACCTTTATTAAACTCTCTACCCAGCTCGAGAGTGCTGTTTCCTTTAGGATCTTGTTTGATAGTCTACAAGGCCCTTCCCGGGCCCTCATTTCTCCAGATTCCTCCACTTGTAGTCACTTGTCATCGGTTGCTTTGTCTAAAGACCCTGGAATCTACCAGGCTCTTTGCTGCTTCTGGTCCTTTGCCAGAGGATCCACGGCTTCAAATACTCTTCCTCTTTGTTTGCCTGGCTGAGGGCTGAGAGAAAAGGACATCTCTCAGAGGCCTTTGTAGATCTTCCTCCAAAGTCAGATACCCAGTCATTCTCTATCAGACACCCTCCTCTTTTCTTCCATTGTGGTTGTGTAAATAAATTTGTGTTCATTTGTTCAGGACCTGTCTTTCTCATTGGCCTGTGATCTCCACGAGGGCAGGGCCCATGTCTGCTTTGCTTACAGTTAGAAACTTAGCACTTAGCATACAGGCTGGCACATGGAAGGTAGTCAATAAGAATGAATGAATGACTGTCTGTTCACCATCCTCCAACAGTCATACATCTGGACTCCATGTCAAGTCACATAGTATGGGACAATGCAAAAGGCTGGGCTTACTGAAATTATCATTCAGTACTCACCTCAGCTAGCTAGGGGTCAGTATCCTGTGTTTTCATAGCCTGAGTTTCCTCAGGGCTCACCAGCTTACATGGTGGCAGCAATCACTGATGACTATGACATCCTTTGTTTACTTATATGGCAGGCAATATTCCACTTATCTGGAAGGACGGTGTTGAAGACCATCCAGAGGCGAGAAGACCCCAAAAAAGGCAAAAGGATAAAAAAGAGGGAAGTGTGAGCACTTTAACCAGGGCAAAGGCAATGCAGATGTGGTTTCTACTAGAGATGCTCAGGAGTACAGTGTCCCAGGTGCTACAGTGGAGGAAAGTGTGAAGGATGAGTCTAGAATAGAGCTCTTCTTTTTGCACTGGCCAACTAACCAATTTTATCCAACGGGGCAGAGGTGGTAGTGAAACAGGAATCCTAAAGAAAACCTGAATTCAGCTTTTAATGAGTAGATTGTGAGGCATGCGCAGGATATCCAGGTGAAAGCGGTCCACTAGGGCTCTCAGACGGAGAAGGCAATGGCACCCCACTCCAGTACTCTTGCCTGGAAAATCCCATGGACAGAGGAGCCTGGTAGGCTGCAGTCCATGGGGTCGCTAAGAGTCGGATACGACTGAGTGACTTCACTTTCACTTTTCACTTTCAAGCATCGGAGAGGGAAATGGCAACCCACTCCAGTGTTCTTGCCTGGAGAATCCCAGGGACGGAGGAGCCTGGTGAGCTGCCGTCTATGGGGTCGCACAGAGTCGGGCACGACTGAAGCGACTTAGCAGCAGCAGCAGGGCTGTCAGAAGCCTATGGTTTTTTATCAGGACCTGCTAGAGATACAGACTTGTTATGTCACTAGCATGAAGGAGAAATGACAAATCTAGGGAACAACATCTATAACACTAAATGTGAAACCAGTGTCAGCTTTTACAGTTTTCCTCCCTTATTTTGGACCAGGGAATGAAGTCTTTTCATTTCCCAAGAGGTTCAAGAAGGACCAGAGTGCCGGGGCTTTGCGTTTCAGCTGCTGGAGGGGCAGCCCCACCCTCCAGACCGGAGAAGAGCCCGTGCTTTTCCAGTTTCACTTCCCTGGAAACTCTGGACTCTATCTCCTCCACTGATCCGCTCCAGGGCCTCTCGCTCAGGTTCCCCCTCAACTTCGAGGGTCCGCAGCTTTCACAACGCCCCACGGCTCGGCGTTCTCCTTTACATCATCAAAGCGCGCCCCATTCCGGTTTCTCCTGCTGGCCCGGCCAAGCCTCGATACTCAGCGCTGCATCTCCATGTCACCACAGCGCACCCTACCTCTCAATTTTTGCTGGGGTCTCGACCGCGCCCTGAGGCTCGCGCAGAGCTTGGACGTCATCACAGCGCACCACACAGCCTGGCGCTGCTCTTTGACGTCTTAATCGCGCGCCCTCCCGCCCATCAGGTGTTCGGTCTCCGCGCTCGGGCTGCGCTTTAGCCCCACGGCTTGAACGTGCCTTGGCTGTTGCCTGTCCTTTGGACCATGTTCCCGGCAGTCTCCTCTCCGCGGACCCCGGGGACCGGAACTCGAAGAGGCCCCCTGGGCGGAGTCGGGCCGGGCTCCACGCCCCGGGCGACCAGCAGGAAGGGTCTGACTCTGGGGTCTTCTCTCAGCTCCCCCGTGCTCTTCTCTCCGGCCGGCCGTCGGAGCTCCCTGAGCTCGCGGTGAGTGGTCATCCTGGGTTGGGTTCGTCGACTCACAGGCTCACGGGCCTCCAGAAGCCACGAAACCAGGGACGGCGAGGGACGCCAGAGTGTTGGGAAAATAGACATCCGTCACCCTTGCACCCTTGAGTGATTATTTCAGCCTCGCTTTGATTAATTCATCAATTGAGTCTTTGCTTCACACACTTTGCATGGATTTACCTTTGTGTAGAGGCAGCAGCAGCAGAGGTGGAGTAAGCTCCGAGAGTTGGTGATAGTCAGGGAAGCCTGGCGTGCTGCAGTCCATGGGGGTGGCAAAGAGTCGGGTACGACTGAGCGACTGAACTGAACTGAGAGATGGACAGGGGCTTCCCAGGTGGCTCAGTGGTAGAGAGTCTGCCTGGTAAGCAGGAGACGCGAGTTCGATCCCTGAGTCAGGAAGATCCCCTGGAGAAGGAAATGGCAACCCACTCCAGTTTTCTTGCCTGGAAAATTCCATGGACCGAGGAGCCTGGGGGGCTGCAGTCCATGGGGTTGCGGAGTCCAGCAGGACTTAGCAACTAAACAGCAACAGAGATGTTGAATTAGAATCTGGTGATTAGAATCAGGTGGTTACCTGCCTTGTTCTTGTTACCCCTGTAATCTAGTGTAGGTCACACATGGTCTCCTCATCTGCGAAATGGCAGTAATGAACCTAATCTGAGCCTGCCAAAGGAGTCAAAATAAAATGCCACGATGCAGATGTAAAGTGATGGTGGCAATGAAAGCCTCAAACCCTGTAGAATCATATTTGCCTAACATACTAACTCCCTGTTAACATCTGCTGATTGATAAAGGGATTTTAGTTACAGAAGTTAACCCTGAAGCTAAATTAATAGGGGAAAGACTTTGCATAAGCAACGAAATAAGAATAGTTGTTGTTACCAAATAAAAGTGTGGCACACCAGTGCACGTCACTTATGAGACCATGCTCTGCATCTCCCCTTTCATAGTTAATCTCGAAGCACATATGTTTCTTGAGTGGTTCCCTTTGAAGTCGTCTATCAAAAATGAATTTGCCTCTGTAAGAAAATGGGAATATTGAGTCTTGAACTCATATTTAAAATTTATGTATAGAAAATTGCAATATTTTAAAGGATAAATGATTTTTAAAGAATACCTTGTATTCCTTGACATTTGTAAAGTGCTCTTCAAATGCTAATCTTGTGATTGTTTTCTACTCCTTTTGACAAAAGTCAGTGAATGAAAGTTACACTTTGTTTTCATCTTTTTATTTTAATTTCTTCTTAACTTTTGGTGATCAACTCAAAGAAAAACCTTTGTTATATTCAGTCAGAAATAATGCTGTCAACCACTCTGTATGTGCACTCATTTAATGATAAGAGAATCCTATGATAAGAGAATAACTTTTGTATTGATATATTTATACTTTTTCTGAATGTTAAGAAGAAGATAAGAAGGAAATATAATCTCTACTGCTGTATCTGTTATTGAAGAAGAGGTAACAGCAGATACTCATGACCCTACTTAATTTCTTGACTTTGATGGTATATCTAGTAAAATCTTATATTTATAGATTTGATGAGAGCTTAAAGATGATGTAACCCAATGTTTGTAAAACTTTTTTGACCATAGAGTATAATAAACTGGACTCTATGTTCTATTTTGTTTTTCAAAAATGTTGAATGAAACCCTCAAAATGACCTATAATTTGAAAAATACTGATTTAGTCCAACCTTCTTATTTCACAATTAAAGAAGCAGAATTATAAAGAGTTTAAGTGACTAGATTATACATCTAATTACTGAAGCATGAGAATCGAAGCCAGATTCTGTTAGTTTTTTTTTTTTTTTTTAATGAAAAATACATGTACACAGTATACAGGAGCCAGTTTTTCACTATTAAAATAGTTTTTCACTATTTCATCTTTATTCTTGTTTATCAAAGATTTTCTCTCCATTGTGAAAATATATACATAACGTTATAATGAATAATGGAAAAATTTTAAGTTATGAGTAAAATAATATGGTCTTATTTCTTTAGAGGAACACCTACGCGAATATTCCCACACCACTCCATAACTGAGTCTGTGAACTATGATGTGAAAACATTTGGATCTTCTCTCCCTGTTAAAGTCATTGAAGCCTTAACATTGACTGAAGGTGGGTGTCATTTTCCATTTGTCTCTATTAACAATTCAAATGAAGCCTAGGTCTGGCATGAAGATAGAAATTTGTGCTTTCTCTGGTCACCTGGTAAAGAATCCATCTGCAATGCGGGAGACCCCAGTTCGATTCCTGAGTTGGGAATATCTGCTGGAGAAGGGATAGGCTACCCACTCCAGTATTCTTGGGCTTCCCTTGTGGCTTTGCTGGTAAAGAATCTCCCTGCAATGCAGCAAACATGGGTTCAATCCCTGGGTTGGAAAGATTCCCTGGAGAAATGAACGGCTGCCCTCTCCAGTATTCTGGCCTGGAGAATTCCATGCACTGTATAGTCTATGGGGTCTCGAAGATTCAGACATGACTGAGGGACTTTCACCTTACTTCACTGGTGTACCTTCACTTCCTTGGGGAGAAATAGTTGACTTATTTGGTTTTTCATTGTGTTTGAGAAATATAACAAATTTGGGAAGCAGAATGAGCTCATTTTAGCACAATCAAAATAAGTATTTATGATTGTACATACTGTGTATGCAAAACTCAGTCCAATTTCAAAAGTTGTTTGAGTATATGAAGTTTAGGTTTTTTAAAAAATCCAAAAACTACTGCCCTACTGCCTCACATTATTGGGTTTAATAATGCATCCTCTATTTTGGATCTGTGTAGTACCCCAGAAGCTGTATGCATAATTTTTTTTTTTTACCTTTCATGCTCACTTTTATTTTCCTTTTTCCTTCTCACATAAGAACTTTTCCACCCACCAATTTTCTTATAGCTGTAAAGTCATTTGATGTTGATCAGGTACCATTTTATCCCCTAAAACTTTGGTGGCATCAAAATATGACAGTTAACCAGTGTTAAATCTATAAAATATTTATATAGCACAGAACTTGAAGCATTAGACACTGGGCAATTAAACCACATAAAAATTGGACAAGACCCTTGTCCTGCGTGTTCAGAATCAGGTGTTCACAGCCCCTATCTGGTGCAGTCCCTATCTGGTGATTTTACATGATTCAAAAGGCAGCAGAGGCAACAGGCAAGTTACTTTGAAGGACATGGAATACTATGATCCGGAAGAACGTTATGTTGTTACTCCAGTGTCATGTACCGCTCCACCTTTCTCCAAAGGTGGTCTCGATAATTCTGAAATGGCAGGTCTGGCTGATACAGGATAAAGACGACAACACAACACTTACCCTGTGGAGATATCCTCCTACTATGCATGTATGGTGATCTTGAATGCAACTCGTCTTGAAATCTTGTTTTTAGGTTTTTAGGTTGGGTGATCCATCAGTCTTGCACACAACTGTTAACTTCTTTTATGTCATCCTTATTGCCAAAGATAGCTCACCTAGTGGCTGTAGATAGCTCCCATCCAGTTTTTTCCTGTAACATGAAAAATATTTTAAATCTATCTTTCCCCTGGGAAGATAAGTTGGTAGAACTGCTGGGCTTTCATTCTTTGCAATACAGTCTGTCCTTGGTTCTCATTGAGGCTTTAATCCAATCATTCTGTTCATTTTCACAAGAATACAAAGGTTTCCTGTGTTGTAGCCAAGCTTGGCATCATCCACACCTCTGCATGCTTCAAGGAAGGCAAGAGGAAACTGACATGCAGTATAATCTGGACCTTTCTGCTCAGAAGAGTTTCCATTGTTATATTCTGTGAGATTCTGTTCTTCTAAGCCATATGGCTTTAGAAATTTCTTAAGCTCATCAGTGTACCTTCTATAGGACTCTGGATTAGACATGCCAAATGAAAAATCCAATACCATGACTAGTTTTGGAAAAACCATTTAAGTCCTGAACTTGGAATCTGGTCATGATATTTTGGAATCTCATTGTTCAGAGCGAAGTATAGCCCACATTGTGCATGAAAAGAGTGCGGCCAGGCTCCCATAAAAGAGGAGGTGGAAGAGCAAGATCAAACCCCAGGTCTTAGCAGTGCACCCCAGGAACTCTCATGGTCAGGTTTTAGATGAAGAGCTTCCACTTGGCCAGGCTCTGTTTGAAGGACTTCTTGTCTTTCTTTGTCATGGTGTGTGCTGACCGCACGGGGAGTGGTGGCACGGTGGTAGAAGAGGCGAGAAGGGCAGAGGCTTGTCCTGGTTTGAGCAGCAGCAGAAGGCAGTATGTCCAAGGGACCCTCCTCGCTGTGGTGAGCACTCAAGCCGACTGCTCTGCACCATGCCAGGCTGGGCTGCTGCTCTGGCCAAATTCGTGTTATCAGTTTTGTGCACCATTAGAAGATTCTTCTGGCAGGAAATCAATATTTTTATTTATTTTTAAATATTTGTTCATTTTTGGCTGTGCTGGGTCTTCATTGCTGCTCCCAGGCTTGCTTTAGCAGCGAGCAGAGGCTACTCTCTAGTTGAAGTGCATGGGCTTCTCATTGCAGTGGCCTCTCTCATTGCACAGCACAAGCTCTAGGGCACGCTAGCTTCAGTAGTTGTGGGGTATGGGCTCCAGAGTGCAGCCAAAGAGGTGACCCATGGGCTCAGTTACCCTGCAGCCTGTGGGATCTTCCAGAACCAGGGGTGGAACCTGTGTCCTTGCATTGCAAGGCGGTTTCTTAACCAGTGGACCACCAGGGACACCCGACTGGTAGAGAATTAGAGTGGAAGTGTGGAAGATGTGGTCAGCACGAGCTTGAGAAAGGTGCTCTTAAGGCTGAGAAGTTGGGGTGACTCTAAGAGCAAAGTTCAGAGCATCCTTTGATTTCCTGGAACAGTGTTTTTCAAACTGCAGGTAGTGACTGAAATCACTTTAGTGGCTCATGACCAACATTTTCTTAAAAAATGAAGTAAAGTAGATTGCACAATGTCAGAGTGTATCTCATTTTGTTTTATTTAAATTGTGTATGACTACATCGTGCTGTGAAATGTATTTCATACTTGGAATGACAGTCAAAACAGTTTAAAGTACTCCATTCCATAAAAGGGAACATTTCTTATCAACTTGAACTAGCACATCTTACCAATAAGTTCATGGGAGCTTCAGGTACAATTATTTTCAGACGGCTGAACTTCTAACCTCTGTCATGCATTGTTCCTGGTTTAAATATATATTTTCTTTTCCCTTCTAAAAATTTAAGCTTAAATTGCATTTAAGCCTTTGTCACACTCCTGGTTCATGCCATCAGATCATGTTAATAACAAATAGTACACAGGCTCAGAGGAGAGAGTTTCTAGAAATCAGGATGTGAAAACTGAAGACTATGTAAACTTGAGAAGATCTCATCCTCACATGGAAATTTCCAAGCCCTAGTCAGTTGGTGTACTGAGTCAAGGTCCTCAAGTGTTCACCAGTGGAGGATTTGGAGCTGCCACGGTGCTTTTAGGGAAAGAAAACACCAATCAGGTATTCCATTTCAGCAAAAAGGCCACACTCAACCTAGGTATGATTTGATATTTATATTTTAGCTTGTGCCTTATTGGTGCCTTTTATTTTGCCCCTCTGTCCTGTCTTCAAATGAAGAGCAAAGCTCATATTGATTAAATTTCTAGGACTGTTAATGCATTTACACAGGTTTAGCACCAAAACTTACAGCAGCAATAGAATAGTCTTCCCTTAGCCACAGGCAGAAGTTCCAAGACCCCCAGGGGTTGCCTGAAAGAGAATAGCACTGAACCCTGTATATACTGTTTTTCCTATACATACATGCCTATGGTTAAGTTTAGTGTATCAATTAGGCACAGTAAGAGAATATCCACATTGCCACATCACTTCTCTGTGCTTTGTGGCCACGTTTTAGTAAAACAAAGTTACTTGAACACAAGGGCTGCAGCACTAAGACGGTGACTCTGATAACTTAGACTGCTGCTGAGTGGCTCATGGCTGGGTGGCGGGCACAGCGTCCATACACTGGACAGAGGAGTGAGTCACGTCCCCGTCAGGACAGCGGGACACTGCCAGATTTCGTCACAAACTTAAAAGTGTTATTTCTAGAATTTTCTATTTAATATCTCAGGCCCCAGTTGACTGCAAATAACTGAAACAACAGGTGAAACCGAGGAAATCTAACCCCTTTAGGTTAGCATGTAATAAAGTAATCTATCATACATTCAAAGAGCTCTTATTTTGAAAATCTTGTTCTTTTGCAGGAACATGATTTTTCCTTGAAATGTTTTATGTATTTAATGAGGGGTTTATTATTTGTGTTGCTTTATCAAAATAAAATCATGAATTTTACTAAATATTATAAAAAGTGAGATAAATTTGTAACAAAAAATAAGAAATATTAAACCTAAGACCAGAACATAGTTTTTACCTTTCAATATAGTTATGAGTGGTTGTCAAAGTTAAATGGATCTCTTATTTTGGATATTAATAACTCTTGAATTATTTAAGAGTATTTTTGTTGTGAGTTAATCTTGTGTGTGTGGTGGTTACTTTTTTGGGTGAAGAGTATGGCAGTAAGGAAGATTTTGGTGTGAGAAATTTTCGCAGTTTTAATTCATACTGTAAGATTAATTACGTACCTTGTTTTTTTTTAGTTGATGATCAGCTGACTGTTCACATAGATGAAGGTGGATGGGCTTGTCTGGTCTGCAAAGAGAAACTCATTATTTGGAAGATTGCTTTGTCACCTATCACTAAGGTAATGATTCTTTAAAGAGGTGGAGGGGGAGAGAGGAGAAAATTCCTAATTGGCTCTGAATTTTTACCCTAACTTTTTAGAGTTGTTGGAAATCTGTAATTTGAATCGACTCAAGCATTATAGATTTGCATTTTTATAGTAATATGAAATACCAAGCATGCATACACTTTTGTGTATTGGGAAAAAAGTTTCTCTCCTTATCATGATTTTAAACAAGATATATTTTATTTACATTTAATAAAGTTAAAGACATTGACATTTTTAATGAATGTCATGCTAGTCACTCTGTGCAGTGAAGTCTAAGACTAAATGCCATCCACATAAACTAATGAACTGAGTTTTGAAGAGGATGGGAATGTGTTGCACTGAATCTACTGAATCATGTGTAAGAAAATAGGAAAGAATTATACCAATTTTTAGAATGCTAACTGAACTCTTCATTGTCAGCTTTTCACACGGGGGCTTTCATTTGTGTGTTCACTGCTGTGCTCTCGGCAGCCTCTTTCTGTGCACTCCAGATCAGGCATACTCTCTTGCAATACTCATGCTCGCTGGGCCTTTGTTCCACTGGGACTCAGGCTCCACCTCACCTAAACTCTTCGCGTGTACTGGTCTCTGTACACCTGCTGTCTGGAAAACCACGTCTGTAGTTAGGGGCGTAGGTGAAGGAGAGGTCCTGCAGTGGCGTCCTGAGTTAGCAGAGGAAGCCTGGTACTGGCCGAGTCTCGGAAATATTTTCTAGGCGACTTTGAATACTTACTCTAGTCATGCCAATTTTAAATGTCAACTCAACAAATCAAGATTAGACTGGGAAAATTCCATAGGAATTCCACACAGTTCTTTCAACAATGGACTTTTTTTTCGTCTGGGAAGAGATTGGAGTAGTTTCTGTTAAGGGTCTGGTCTAGCTGTTAAGTTTTCCTGATTCTGTATCTCTTAAAATATTTTGTTTTAAAATTAGTGAAAATGACGATGGAAGCCTGATCAAAAAGGTGTGAGAAGAAAGTATTTCTAGAATAGTATTTCTAGCAGTGAATTAGAATCTAAAGTATGCAGAGAAAGTGAAGTCAGGTGCATGGTCAAAAATTGGATTTGAAATGAAAAATTTTTTGTTTGGATTTGTTTTATAGTTATCTGTTTGCAAAGAACTTCAGCTGCCACCTAGTGATTTCCACTGGAGTGCTGACTTGGTGGCTCTCTCTTACTCTGCTACCTCAGGCGAAGCACATTCTACTCAGGTGGGTGACTTAAACGCTTACTGAAGTACATTTTTTTAAGATAAGGGAGTTGTAAAGTTGGGGAGATCACCCAGTTGGGTTTTGAAACATAGCTGTAAAGCTGCAGAAATCAAGACAGAATGGTTGTGACAGAGGTAGACACACGGGGCACTGGAACAGAACGGTGTAGACATACAGACCCACGCAGAGACGGTGCACTGGTCTTTGACAGGGGTGCAGAAGAAATTCAGTGACGTGGGGATGGTCTTCTCATTAAAGGGTGTTGGAACCATCGACCATCTTTAGGAAGAAGAAAAAATTCTTCCTGAACCTCATGGACTTCCCTGGTGGCTCAGACGGTAAAGCGTCTGCCTACAATGCAGGAGACCTGGGTTCGATCCCTGGGTCAGGATGATCCCCTGGAGAAGGAAATGGCAACCCACTCCAGTTCTCTTGCCTGGAAAATCCCATGGACGGAGGAGCCTGGTAGGCTACAGTCCATGGGGTCACAAAGAGTCGGACACGACTGAGCGACTTCACTTCACTTCAAACCTCATGGAAAGATGAACCCCAAATGGATCATAGGTCTAAATGTAAATTGTAAAACTAAAAACTTTTAGAAGAAAACAGGAAAAAAATCATCATGACGTGGGGTTAGTTGAAGAGTTCTTAGAAATGACCAAAAATGTGACTCATAAAAGAAGAAAAATCAATAAATTGGACTTAATCAAAATTTAAAACTTGGCTCTGCCAAAGACCCTGAGAAGAAAATGGAGAGAGAGCTACAGATTGGTAGGAAATACTATAAATCAAACATCCAATAAAGGACTTGTACCCAGAACATAAAATGAATTCTCAAAACTTAGTAAGAAAACAAACAACCCAATTTAAAAAGTAAGGCATAGGACTTGAACACTTTACCAAAGAGAATATAAGGATGTCAAATAGGGGAATGCAGATAAAACAAGTGAGATACCAGTTCACTCTTACTACAGTGGCTGAAATTAAAAGCACTGACACTGCCACCTGCTGGTGAGGATGTGGAGCAACTGGAGCCTCATACGTTGCTGATAGGCATGCAGAATGGTGCAGCCACTGATCTTCACTTTCTTAGAAAGTTAAAGTGCCCTTGCCATATGAACCAACAATTCCATTCCTGGCTGTTTATTTTAGAGAAATTAAAGCTTATGTTCACACACACACACACACAAAACAATAGACTAATGTTATAGCACCTTTATTTGTGATAGCCAAAGGTGGAAACAATCTGAATATCCTTTAGCAAGTGAATGGGTAAATAAACTGATTCTTTCATAGGATGAGATACTGCTCAGCAGTAAAAAGACATGAGCTATTAATCCATGAAACAACATGGGCGAATCTCAAAGGCATTGTGCTAAATGAGATAAACCGTTGTCAAAAGGTTCTATTCTATATGATTTCGTTTGTTTGGCATTCTCAGAAAGACAGAACTATAATAATGGAAATGGGGATTGCCAGGGGTGAGGGTAGGGGAGGGTGTGACCAAAGGGAAAGTGTTACGGAGCTTTGGTGCTGATGGACTCTCCTGTATCCTGTTTGTGGTGGGACTTACAGGAGTCTAAAAGTGAAAGTTTTAGTTACTTAGTCATGTCTGACTCTTTGCGACCCCATGGACTGTAGCCACCAGGCTCCTCTGTCCATGGAATTCTCCAAGCAAGAATACTGCAGTGGGTTGCCATTCCCTTCTCCAGAGGATCTTCCCAACCCAGGGATTGAACTTGGGTCTCTCACACTGCAGGTAGATCCTTTACCATCTGACCCACCATGTGTTTTAAAATTCATAGGACTGTAAAAAGTGAAACATTTTGTATGATCTGAAGAGAAACCAGGGTATAAAAATTCATAGAATTATAAAACAGGAGAAAATGTCAATTTTACTGTATGATAATTTTTTCCCCTGATTTCTGTTCATTAGTAGTGCATTGCCCTGATTTCTTTATGTCAGTGTCGTCAGACTACCGCTTTGGGCTCCTTATCTTGTGTTTGCTGAGTGTTATGATCTTGTTTCAGGCTGTTACTGTCATGGTTGCCACCAGAGAAGGATCCATCCGCTATTGGCCAAGCCTTGCGAGTGAAGACACCTACACAGAGACGTTCATAGATCTGGGAGGTGATAAGACCTACAGTTTCCTAACAGCAGTACAGGTATACGATGGATATTCTTTTATATTTATTGGGAAACTGTCATTTGGCTTGGAAATCAGGTTTGGATGACTAAAAATTTGTGATTTTGAGCAGATCATATAGGTAGGGGTGGGAGGAGATCAAAAAAGAGGCAAGGAAAGAATGGCACCCCACTCCAGTACTCTTGGCTGGAGAATCCCATGGATGGAGGACCCTGGTGGGCTGCAGTCCATGGGGTCTCTAAGAGTCGGACACGACTGAGCGACTTCACTTTCACTTCTCACTTTCATGCATTGGAGAAGGAAATGGCAACCCACTCCAGTGTTTTTGCCTGGAGAATCCCAGGGACGGGGGAGCCTGGTGGGCTACCGTCTATGGGGTCTCACAGAGTCGGACACAACTGAAGCGACTTAGCAGCAGCAGCAGCAGCAGGATTTGAGCACTTAAACCGAGGGAAGCCCTTCTTGTAGGACTCTGACCTATCAGTGGAGCATAGTAGCCAGTGGTATTCGTTTCTGTCAGAACCATCTTTAGAGAGTGATTCAGAAACTCTTAGGGGAAGAATGGTTTGCTAATACATATTCTGCTGGTTTACCAAAGAAGTAAAATCTGATTCTTGATTTGTTGAACCTACATAATGTGAACCTATAACTTAAAAATCAGAATTTACAAAAAAATGCAATTAAAAAAATGGCTATGAAGTTTTTCTGTGCAGTATTAAGTGAATGGATCCATAAATAAATGATTTTTTTAGAATAGCACTGTTCTTTTTTTATTCTTTTAGATTTATGTGGAGGTTCCAATGATTTCCCTCAAAGCATATCAAAGTGATTTGTGTTCATTTTCTTTTCTTAGTCTTAAATGCTTAACTGAACTAATTTCACATTTGTTCACAGGGAGGAAGTTTTATTTTATCCTCATCGGGGGGCCAACTAATCCGCCTGATACCTGAAAGTATAGGAAAAATTCATCAGCATATCCTGCCTCAAGGACAAGGCGTGCTTTCAGGAATTGGTCGGAAGGTTTCTTCTCTTCTGGGAATTTTATCTCCTAGTAGTGATCTCATTGTAAGTTGATAAAATAACCTTGTTTTACTAGCTTGTTTCTTAGTGAAATCAGTAAGTTGGCAGTCTCCTATGAAGTTAGCGTTGCCACTGTATGAGCAGTGGTGTCCGTGAGATGAAAACTTTGATCTTTCAGTGAAGCATTCTTATTATGATGATTAGATGAGTTCATACTGACCCTCTTGCATCCTCTGTAACATTAATTATTCTTAAGTTTTATAGATTATCTCATAAGTTCATTTTTTGAATTAAAACTATGATGTAAAGTTATGCATGTGTTTAAGGATTAGTTTTGCTTTCTAGACGTAACCAAAAGTGTGTTTCCACCCCCGAGCCTCCAGCTGTGTGTATGGATGATGTCTGCTGGGCTCTGCCTCAGACTCTGGAGTAGTGAGTGATGATGCTGGGAACTAACATGTGGGGGCATCTGCTCTGCCAGGTGCCCTGTGTGTGTGATCTCCTGTAATTATTGTGATCTGTAATGTATAGAGCTTCATGTCGCATTTGTGTTAAATAATTGAGGAAATGGCCTCAGTGAGGCTACCAAAATTGCCCAAAGTTCAAAGCTGCTCAGCGACAGATGCATGCCCACACATCTGTGTGAACTAAGAGCACATTCCCCTGACCCCAGCTTTTTTTAAACATTTTATTTTATAGGAGTATAGCTGAGTAACAGTGCTATGGCAATTTCAGGTGGACAGTAAAGGGACTCAGCCATACGTACACATGTATCCGTTCTCCCGTAGACTCCCCCTGCAACCAGGCTGCCACGTCACACTGAGCAGAGTTCCCTGTGCTATGCAGCAGGTCCCTTTGCATTAGCCCTGTTAAATACTGTGGTACCACATCCTTTATTAAACTGTGCTTTTCCCTCTGATTTCAGATTGCTATCATTATCTGCTTCTTTAAATGGTCTTTGAACCTAAGCCTTAACATATCTAGAAAAAAATTGCTCATGTTCTCTTCTCTCCTATTGACTTACAAAACTCATTTTTCTTTTGACCTATTTCTAATGGCACTGTCACCTTTTTTCAGAGACCCAGGTATGAAATCCTGGTGGGGAGGGGGGGCGGTGGGTGGTGTGTGTGTGTGTGGAGGCAATTAGGGTTTTAGTTCAGCAGTCATGTATACGCAGTTTCTAAGTTGGGGTAGATGTGTTCTTCAGAAGCAAGGAAAATGAAGTGATATAACCATGTGGAACTACACACACCCCTCCAGATTCCTTCTCCTGTAACACAGCTCTCGTGCTCACAAGCTATGGATATTATCTCCTTAGCTTACTTGGTTTACAAACTGACATTCAAGACTGTGCTGTGTGTGAACCTTAGTTTTGCTTCTTTCCTAGCTATAATCCACATTCCAGTTTAGCAGGACTGTGTTTTGTTCTTTAAAGAGTCTCTGACTTTCCTGCCTCCCTACTCTCCCAGGCTCTTCCTGGGCCTTTTGCCTGTGAAAATCCTCCTTACTCTCAAGGTCTATTTCAGAATCACTTCTTCCCTTGAATCCTAAATGGAGAATTCTGCTAGGATTACTAATCAAATAGCTATAAAATATACAATTTTTTAATTTCAGGAAAATCATCATTGACATTAGAATTTAATAATCTATAAACTTTTTTTCTCCTCTCCATACAGCTTTCAAGTGTCCTTTGGGATAGAGAGCGAGCGAGCTTTTATAGCCTGACAAGTTCAAACATCAGTAAATGGGAATTAGATGATTCTTCAGAAAAACAAGCACACAGTTGGGATATAAATAGAGTCCTGAAGGAAAACATTATTGATGCTATCTGGGTAAGGAACAGTAGCATTCATCTCTGTCATTTTTATTTATATAAGATTGCTAGTTCCTTTAGTTGTATTTATTAGAACACATTTCAGTGTAATACACCAAGTTTTAGTCATCAGATAAGCTGAGATGGAGTATTCAATCTTTAGAAGTATTGGGACTCACTGGTTTACTTAATTTTTAAAATGCATACATTACTCATTCAATAAGTTTGACTTACTGTGGATGAGGCAGTTTCGTAGGTGCTGGGGATATAAAGGTGAAAAGAAATGATTCTTATACTGAAGGAGCTTACATTGTTGATATTTTCATGTAGGGATCTGAAAGTAACTATGAAGCTATTAAAGAAGGGGTCAACATTCGATATTTGGATTTGAAGCAAAACTGGTAAGCAATTCATTTGTCATGCAGAACATAGGTAGTCGTTTGGAAAAACAGATTGGTGTTTGTTATAGAATAATAAGCACCCTTGCTATCTCTTCTTCTGATGTGTCTAACCCTAATCTTATATTATTCCGCCTTATTGAATCACTTTGTCTGGCAGTGCTAATTCATTTCACAAGTGTCGGCAGTTTTCGGCCTTCCACTGAGTGTCCCATTAGCTGTCTGCCCTTGTTAGGGATCATCTGTTCTGCTCGCATAGCTGGAGCTTCTGAGAGCTGCCTGCCCCGCTGCTGGGTGTGTTCCATGCTGTCGTCTTTGCTGACTCAGTGGAGATTCTGGGGGCTCTTCTCCAGTCCTTTTTTTGTTGCTGAAGGAGCTTTAGCCTGAGTTTGTGGCTGTATTGAATAAAGGAAGGATGGATGAGGTTTTGTCCTGGAGGTACAAGTTAGAACTCAGTCATTGTTTATGACTGAGTCACTCAGAGTGAATTTCCTCTTAGAACCAATGCTCTTAGTGGTGCTTAAGATCTCAAGTTAGTCTGATAAAGCTACTTAATCCCATGTTATTGTTTAGCTTTAATATTATGGTCATATAGAACTGAAAAGCCATTTATAATACAGCTTTTGTGATATCGTTTATAATGAATGCCAACATATGATTTGTAATTCTTTAAAACACAGCTTACTGGAAGTTAGGATAATTTTTTTTTTTTAAGGATAATTTTTATGTGTTTTAGAGTAATTTAGTGGAACAAATTCTACTTGTTTCTTGGCTTACAGTTCTGCTGTTTAATTTTTCTGTCGTGGGCTGTTGAGACTTGTCAGGATCCTTCTTTGTAATTTCTGAAAAACTTCTATGTAAACTATCAAAGAAGTAAAAATAATGTGTATGCTTAATTTCCAGAAATATTTTAATTAAATACAGTTTATCTTGTTTTAATTTATCTTTACTGGACCTCCATCATAAGTTTAGAACTGGTGCCGGGATGCAGCCAACTGTGGGGAAGAGGATGTGGACATTTTTTCACATGTAATTTTCGGAATGGAGACATAGGTTGAGCACAGAGAAGCATGCATAGGACTTGCTGTGCTGAGGCAGACACAGAATGCTGTCGTGCCAGCATGACTTGATTCTTGTGGGGCATGTGAGATGCAGTTCTCATTCGCCTTCTTGGCCCCCTGCCACCATTGCTCCCAATGATCCAGTCATCACTCTCTGTGTCCTCAAGTTCCACTGACCCTTGTAGACTGTTCCACGTCTGGATAGGTGTCTTCTGTTTAAGAAGCATGTGTCTCCCTCATGCTTGTTGCTCTTCCTTGATCAATTGTTGAAATTTTTACTGATTTGCAAATTAATTATCTTTCTATCATCTTTACTACCCAAAATAGCTTCATGTTATTTTAGTCATGAAGTTTTTTTTTTGATAGAGATGTCAAATGAAGCTGATCTAAGCACCACTTCCTGAGGAATTCTTTATTAGCTATGTCTCTGGGCCTCATTGGCACCTCTTACCGCACAGCAATCCAGTCTGTGGAGTAACTTCAGTTGACTCACAACAGCATGGCCATCTCTACCTCCCTACCTAGTGCAGAGGAGGGCTCTCAGGACTGAGTTCTCTGTGGCTTTGCTCACTGCCCTCTTAGCTGTCATCCGTGAGCTGTTTAGGTCACTGCCAGTATGTTCCAATTTGGACCAGTGTCCTTGAAGTTTTCGAGGAAATTCAGGTAGAAATGGTAAGAGTTGGGGAGCTGGGAAAAGGAAACAGTGGAGAAGGAAAATGAGAGCTGTATCAGGACTGCTTGATATGAAGTGCATGTCATCTATTCAGTAGCTTGCTTTATTATTTTTAGTTGTCGGTAGAGAGTGCTTGCCATCCTGTTAATATTTCTGAAACTTGAATGAAAGTTGTTAAAAATGCTACTAAATATTTCAGGAGTTGAGATTAGAGACCATTTAATTTTTTTTTATGTTCGGGGCAACAACTTTGATAGACTTAAGAGGACCACATACATTTTTAAGATGGAAAAAAGTTTGTTTTCACCTATACAGCAGCTTGAATATACAGTAGCAGTTCTATGATTGGTTATTAAAGGTAAAACCAAAATGTTTTTCTTCTGTACAAAAGTAAACTTTAAAAAGCAGATTAGATCAGGGGTTAGCAACCTTTTCTGTAAAGGGTCCAAAACTATATTTTTAGGCTTTAGGGACCATGTGGTCTTCGTTTTAGCTATTTTACTCTACCAGTGGTAGTATTAAAGCATCCATAGACAGCACACAGACAAGGGGGCATGGCCGTCTTGCAGGACAGATTTATTTACAGAAACTCATCTGTGGCCAATTTGACCTGAGAGCTGCACTTTGCTAATCCCTGTGTTTGATGATTTGTTGGTCTTTTTATGTCAGATTTATTGAGTTATATTTTACATAGGGTAAATATTTTGTACCCTTTTTAGTGTATAATTTGGTGAGTTTTGATGAGTGCATAGTCAGTTAACTACAACCACAATCAAGATACAGAACAATTCTATCACTCCAAAAATTACTTTGAACTCCTTTGTCAGGGGCTTTCTGGGTGGCTTAGGGGTTAAAAAAAAATCTGCCTGCCAGTGCAGGAGATGCAGGAGGCACGAGTTTAATCCCTGAGTTGGGAAGATCCCCTAGAGGAGGAAATGGCAACCCACTGCAGTATTCTTGCCTGGAAAATCCCATGAACAGAGAAACCTGATGGGCTATTGTCTGTAGAGTCACAGAGTCAAACAGGAGTGAGTATGCACGCACACACTCCTTTTTCAACCCCTTCCTTCACTTCCAGCTCCTGGCAACCATTGACGTCTTTTCTGTCCCTATAGTGTAGATGGCATCATACAGTATAAAGCCTGTGGAGTCTGGTTTCTTTCACTTAGCATAATGAATTTGATATTCATTCAGTGGTTCCTTCCTTTTTACTGCTGAGTAGCTTTACCAGGATTTGTTTATTCAGCAGTTGAAGGATATTGAGTTGTTTCCATTTTTAGGCAGTTATGAGTAAAATCACTATGAACATTTGTACACAGGTTTTTGTGTGAAGATAAGTTTTTATTTCTCTTAGGTAAATATCTAGGACTGGGCTTGCTAGGTCATATAGAAATGCATGTTTATCTCTTTAAGAAATTGCCAAACTGTTTTCCAAAGAGACAGTATATCTTTCTTTTTCATTGATTAGCGATGGGCTCCTAATTTTGGCAGCAGCATGGCACCTGGCAGACAGCCCCTGCCTTGTCTATTACTCTCTGATAACAGTAGAAGATAATGGCTACCAAATGTCAGATGCAGTGACTGTGGAAGTCACTCAGTATAACCCACCTTTTCAGGTAAGATTTCTGTTTACAAGCTAAATGACCAAGTGACAGTAACTTGCTGAGTTTTTTCTCCCTAACTGTTGCAAGGTCAGATTCTTTGAGATATTCACCTGTAGGGCTTAGAAATATGTTTAATTTAATTTTTAAAAATCTCTTTATTGGGGGACTTTCCTGGTGGTTCAGTGGCTAAGACTCTGTGCTCCCAATGCAGGGGACCCAGGTTCAATCCCTGGTCAGGGAACTAGATCCCTCATCCCACAACTAAGAGTTTGCATGCTGTAATAAAAGATCCCACACGCCCCAACTAAAACCTGGTGCAGTCAAATGTAAATACATTTTTTAAAGTAAAATCCCTTTGTTTATTTATTGTTATTAGCCACGCCGTGCAGCTTGCAGGGTTTTAGTCCCCTGACCATAGATTGAACTTGGGCCCTCAGCAGTTAAAGCAGAGTCCTAGTCCACACTGGGCCACCAGGGAATTCCCAGAAATACGTTTTAAACAACTAGTGTTTAGGCAGTGCATTCTGTTTACCATCTCGTACTCATCCTCTGTTCAGCCTTAGCTAAAGAGAAGTGAGAGTGGGAGCCCTTGACAGTGAGCAGCAGCAGCATGTTTCTCCTGCTGTAGCTCTGAAGGGATTTTCATTTCTGTATTACTGAGTAGAAAGAAAACATTGATGATGAACTGCAGAGTGAAAAATAGGAAGAAACTTGATGGGAATTGGACTTTGGTTTTATGTGCTGTATATTACAGAAAAATCCTCTTTTTGCTCAAATAGGATCATATTTGTAGGTAACTGCATTATATATTTATTAAAATTCATGTGAATAGTTAAAAGGAAAGAGTTGTGGACATGAGGGGATGGGGCGGGTGGGGGGGAGTAACGAAAGAATACCATTAAAGCATATACATTACCATATGTAAAATCAGGTAGTCAGTGGGAATTTGCTGTATGACACAGAAAATGCAAATGCTTGAGACAGCCTAGAGGGGTGGGATTGGCTGAGAGGTGGGAGGGAGGTTCAGGAGGGAGGGGGCATATGTATGCCTGTGGCTGATTCATGATGATATATGGCAGAATCCGATACAATATTGTAAAGCTTTTATCCTCCAATTAAAAATAAGTAAATTTTTTAAAAAGACAAGCTGTCTAATTTTAAGCTTCTTGATGGCAATTTAACATTGTTTAATAACTGCTGTTATTTAGGAGAGGCCTACACAAGGTTAACTTCATTTAACCTTGTGCAGCATCTAATTCTATTGAACTTATTCTTAATACAATTTGCATAACTGACTACTGTAAGGAAATCTTAATTTGATCTTTTATTTCAAATAGAAATAAATCTTATGTGTTCTGATTATACAAGAAAAACACACTCAGTGTTAAAATTTTTCACAGACAATGCGAAAGGGATAAAGAAGACAGTTTGAGAATTAAAACATCATGGGATTCCACTTTTATGTTTGTAAAATTCTTTTAATAAACAAAGTATCCTTTTGAGCTTTTGCTAATTTTATGACTTACTAAGTCTTATTTCTGTTTCTCTAATTTCATTTATGAACAAATTATCTCAGTTTTCTTGTGCTTGATATCTGGACAGTGAAGAAAGAAACAGTATTTATCAGGGATTGTTTTAAAAGTATCTCTAAATTCTAAAATAATGAACTGATTTTATTTTTTCTCATGTTTGTTAATAGGCTTTTTAGTTGAAATCTTACCACCATGGAAACATTTTCAAACTTTGCTAGTTATTTGCAACTCAGCAAATGATTTCTCTGATTGATGTTTATAAACTTATTTCTGTCATGTTTTGTAAATCATCTCAGCTAATTTTAACGAGGAAAATCAGTGAATTATTTTATCATTTTTATGAGATAGTGTACAAAAGTATGAATTATGAAGTCATACAAAAGTATTTTTTGTTTCAATTCTTATTAAATACAATCTTTAATTTTCAGTCTGAAGACTTGACTATATGTCGGTTGATGGTCCCAAACTTTTCAAACCAGACTGCCTGTCTATATACTGAAAATGCTGTCTACATGTGCTCCACAGGAACTGGGAAGTTTTCTCTTCCTCAGGAGAAAATTGTTTTTAATACACAAGGTGGGTAATCAGTTTTAGAAAGTAGGATTAGGAACTCATTAGTCATTCTGAGAAGTTTTTGTTCTCTTTGCATAAGCTTTGCTTCAAATGTGATACCTGTGATGATTCAGTACCATACCTATAGTAGCTGGTCAGTAAGAGTGACTTATTCTGAGTTGATATTCTTTAAACAAGTTTGTTCAGACCCCTGGGTGAGAAGAGTCCCAGGCACTGGACTCATGCAAGGGGGCTGTGGTGGGCGGCGGGGGAGGGAGGTGTTGGGGGAAGCCAACCAGGAGTAGGAAAAACAAGCAGATAGTATTTATCTGAAGGGGCAAAGGACAAAATCCAGGTGAGCAGCAGCATGGCACCTTGATTGTCTGGTCCCAGCCCCAGAGCCTTGACTGGTTGGGTGGGATGCTGTTAAGGCTGCAGGCAAACTTAGACCTTTTCCTTGCCCCGCTGTTGGCTTACTCAGTAAGTCAGAGTAGGACTGACGAGCTGTTGCTCTGTGTTTTGCAGACGGGACGATTTTCTTGTTTGGCTCACTGTACTCACTGCTTTTGCACAGCACCATGGAGGACTCGGCCTGCCTCTGCAGATAGCGAGGAGCCTTGACTTGATGCAGGGTTATAACTGGGTTCAGAGTAGGAGTAACACAGTAAAGGGCTGTCAGCAGGATCTTCTGCTTAGGGAAGTAGATTTAGGAGGGTATTGTTTGGTAATATGTATTTGATTGCGTATTTTCCTTTCTCTTAGGAGACAGTATTTTAGGAGCTGGTTCCTGCGGGGGTATACCTATCCTTTTTTCTAGAAACAGTGGATTGGTGTCTATTACTTCAAGGGAAAATGCGTCCATATTAGCAGAAGATCTTGAAGATTCCCTAGCATCTTCAGTTGCTGGACCAGGCAATGAGGTAACATGGTTTCATAATTTTTTTTTTTAAATATAGTTGATTTTGCTGTAGTTGTGTAGTTGCTAAGTCATGTCAGACTCTTGGCGACCCTATGAACTGTAACCTTCCAGGCTCCTCTGTCCATGGGATTTCCTAGGCAAGAATACTGGAGTGGGTTGCCATTTCCTTCTCCAGAGGATCTTTTCCACCCAGGGATCAAACCCACGTCTCTCACATTGCAGGCAGATTCTTTACCACTGAGCTACCAAGGAAGCCTGTTACAAAGGATTTAAACATTTTTATTGGACTATTTCCCACAAATGTTTGAAAGTCATACAGTTTTAAGAGTTATGATGAAGACGTTAGTTCTTTTCTCTCTCTCATTTCCTTTGTCCTCTTATTCAGAAGCAACTACTTTTAAGTCTCTTAGGTGTTTTTATTTTTTTGATGTTTTCCTCCATATTTCTAAGTAATATGTGTATATCACTGTCTCTCATTCATTATTTTTCATCATCTGTAGACCTCCTGTTATTGAAGATGAGGACTTGGGGTAACTTACACTCCTCTGCCTTGCCTTTATCATTCCAGTATACATTTGTTCCATTCTAATGGCAGTGTGAATATTGTTTTACAGTCCAGAGTGTAGTATGCTGATTATATTTATTTAGTGTACAACTTCATGTGATGCTTAGAGTGGACTAATTGTATATTTGCTTACTTTTGCCTGATATCAGGTTTAATCTCCCAACATGTTCCAGCAGCTCTGTAGATGTCTTTCTCTCTAGCTTTGCCCAGTCACATGTAGAAACCCTGTGCCTGCTGTCTGTTCCTTGTCCTTGGGATCTGTTGCCACACCGCTCGAGTTTGCCTGGTCTCCTCCCCACTCTCACTTGGGGCTCTTCCCTCTGCTTTCCATCTTTGTGTAGCTGGAACCACAGATGTATGGGGGGTTTTTCTTCTTGGTATTCTGGGATGATTTTTGAGGGGAGAGTGGGGTAAAAACTGTCATTTTTTTCGCTGTCATCTTGAAGCTCATAATCTGTGAGATTTTTATCCTTCTTTTAAGCATTAATACCGTTTTGAGTAATTTCTGTTTGAAGAATACATAAAGTATATAGACTTTTTGTGTAATTCAAAATGAAAATGATTTAGTAACAGTTTCAACAGAAAGTAACTTTTTGAAAAACTTTCATTATTTTGTAATCATGTAGTTTTCACAATCCTGCGATATGTTCTGAAGCTATCTTAACAGTATTCCATTTCTTTTAAATTTCTGTAAGTTTTTCTTTAAGCTTGAAATCAACCATTATGATTACAAATATACTCTGTGATGTAAGGGTAAGCCTATCCAAAGGTTGTGTTGTGATGAAATCCTCAAATAATTTTACTCACAATATAATTCCTGAATTATATGTACATTTTCTGTAGGACTTTAATTATTTGATGTTCCCATAAATGTCTTAAGTATATAAGTCATTGATACAGAGAGTGTGGCAAACAGCTTGTGTGTCTGTGTTGTTTTCCTCATACCTTGGTCTAATTTTTTTTGTAGTAACTAAGAATATTCTTATACCTTCAACTCTAAACTATAGTTTATTATTTTACAGAGTGTGGTTTTTGATACTTCTACCAAGAATGAAACTATTGCCCAGGAAGATAAAACCAAATTGCTCAAAGCTGCTTTTTTGCAATTCTGCAGGTATAACAAGTTTTTAAAATTATGGCTCTTTTGATGTCCAAGGACACTTTACTGACATTTGCTACTTACTTGTTGACTAGTGGGAGTGAGTTGAAGGAATGATGCCGTCACCTAGATGTTTTTCTGAGCTTGGTACTTGAACAACCTCTGGCTCTGATTTTGGTAGCCAGGGGAGGGTTCCAGCCCAGCTGGGAAGAGCGTGACGTAACACAGCCCTGGTGCGTGTTGCAGCAGTGTAGCACCAGAAGTGGGAGTTGCAAAGGTAGCTTGTGAGCGTCTTTTATGTAGGATGTGAAGGCAGTGAAGTTTCATACAAAAGGTCATCCTAGCTGTTGTGAAGTGTTGGCCTGGTGGTCGAGTTTTGTACTGTTGCAATCACCACAGAACTCTCTGGCTTACTTAATATAGCTTCTGGTCCTGCAGTTCGGCTGTTCGGGGTTACGCTGGGGGTGGCAGTTTTCTTGGTCCTGCCTGAGCTCGTGCATGGTCTGAGGTCAGTAGCCAGCTGTCTGGCTACACTTGCCCACGTTTTGGGGGCCCTGACTGGTCAGCTCCATCTGCCTCACATGGTGTCTCTTCATCTAGCAGGCTGCCCTGGCCTCTCTCAAGCCTCAGGGTTCCGGGAGCAGGAGGGAGCAAGCATTGCTACATAAGTGCTCCTCAAGTCTCTATCTGGTCATGTTTACTAATATCCCAGGGGCCCTGGCGAGGTCCGGGGGAGCCCCCCAGGGGAGGGCGCTCACAAGAGGGTATGCACAGGGTAGAGCAGACAACTGCACTCGCTCCATCACACTTGCTGACTGGGTACAGTCATCTCTGCTTGTCCCCCACACACATTCTGCATAGTATGTGTCTGGTACCTTCCTTAAATGTTGTGCATTCCATTTATGTTGGAAGTAACACTCAGGAAAATTGTGATCCAGCCGTTGCTCTGCCCCTAGTTAGCTGTGTGAGACTGGACAGACCGCTTATCGTTTCTGGGATTCTGGTTCAGCAAATCTTTGTTTTTAAGAGACATTCATACTGTACTGCCTCCATTCCCCTCACTCTCAGCTCATGGTCCCGTAACTCCACTCCTAGTGGTATCTGATGCACGGAGGCGCCCTCTCACACAGGGGCGTCAGCTTGAAAGGGGCGGTGCGCTCATGTCTGGAAAGATCTGGGCCGTTGTAGTGACGGTCTGCTAAGCTTAGTTTCTTGTCCAGAGGAGGGCACCATTAGGTCAGTTTTTGATTTCTGTTTTTATATAATATTCTTTTAATCTTGTTTTATTGCATAGTGTTCAATCTGACTACCAAGATTTGGATAATACTATGATTTTATCTTGTATAATTTTATCCTTTAATTAACAGCTCTGACAGTCTTGTCTCATCTCAACATTTATATGGTAATAGAGTCATTGTACTAGTTTCCTGTGCCTGCTGTAATAAATTGGCACAAACTGGGTGGCTTAAAGCAATAGAAATTTATTCTGTCACAGGTCTGGAGGCCTGGTGTCCAAGATGAAGGTACCAGCAGGGCCAGCTCCCTCTGAGACTCTGGGCCAGGACCATTGTTTGCCCTTCCCTGGCTCCTCGGGGCTGCTGGCCACTGGCTCTCTGGGCCACGTCTGCACCCCTCACTTGTCTCCACTGTCACCCGTGGCTGTCTTCCCTGAGCACCTGTCCTCACGCGTCCTGGTAATGACACCAGTCATTGGATTTAGGGCCACCCCAATCCAGGATGACCTCATCGTAACTCAGCTGATCATATCTTCAGAAACCTCGTATCCAATAAGGTTACATGCTGAGTTTCTGAGTGTACTTGGATTTGGGGAAACACCATTCAACCCAGCATAGTCATTTCTAAATGTTTTACTGGAGAAGATGATTAAGTACAAAAGGGGTCCCTGACCTTAAGTGCTGATAAGTGTAGTAACCTTAGGACTGGTGTTATTGGGCTTCTAACACAACTGTGCCTTCTACTTATACTGTTTAGCATGAAGTACCATGAGGTTAACAAGTAATCATTTCTGGGATGGTATCAGCCAATAGTCTTTAAAAAATTAAGACTTTTCACAAATGAAATTATGATACCTTTAAAGCAGCATTTCTCAGTCTTCTCACTATTGACCTTTGAGGCCAGATAATTTTTGTTGTGGGGCTGTCCTGTGAATTGTAGAGTGTTTAGCAGCATCTCTGGCCTCTTCCCTTTTGATGCTGGTAGCATGCTTTTCCCCCAGTCTGACAACCAGGATTATTTCCATGTCTTCTCCAAATATTACTCTTTCTTTCCTAGCCTATGTTCCAGCCACATTCAGTTGTTTAGACTCATCTTTACATATCAGATCTAACCAGTGGCCAGAATTTCCCTCTTGTATCTCTTTCTCAAAGCTGTCTAGCTGTCTACCTCCTTCTCTGCTGCAGCTATGGCTAGTGGAAACTACTGTCCTCTCTTGCCTGGATAAATTTCTGCAGTAACTTCCTCACTGTATTTTTATCCCTCATGTCTGATCTCCCATCTCCATAGCATAGTTAGAATGATCTTTTAAAACTGGAACAAATCACATTTCCTTCTAAGCTCACACTCTGTCACATGTTTTCTGAGACCTGTACACTGTCCTTCAGTTACTGGTGTTCCTGAGAGGTCTGCGCTGGACCCTTCTTCCCTCTCTCCTCTCTGGGTGATTGCCATTCCCCAGGCCTTCACTTCTCTTGACGCAGGCGTGCCGGGTCCTGTCTCTGCCGCTGTGTCTCCCTCCTGCAGTCACCCCAGCCTTCCTGCACCTTCTCCTGCAAGAAGGCTCCCTGCCCCGCTGGTGGTTTGTGTTTCTCCTCCGTGTGCTCTGTGGCCCTCTGTTAGTTTCCGACTATATGTGTGTCACTGCCTGCTTGTCTTACTCCTCCTGCCACTGTAGACTTTGTGAAGTCTTGGGACGGTATTCTGATGTTTTGTTTATTGTTCTGTCTCCGGAGCCTGCATATTGTAAATGTTCAGCATATATTTGTTGAATTAAGGAATGGATAATTGTTGTCTCCCTTTTAAATAAATGTTATTAAAAGTGATAAACTTTGGGCTAACATATGGGATTTTAACTTCACAATTAACTTTCATGGTGAATTTAGTACTTTGAGTTGTAATACTTTTGTTTCCTAATTTTATTTCAGAAAAGATTTAGGTCATGCTCAAATGATAGTTGATGAGCTGTTTTGCTCTCACTCTGATTTGGACTCCGATTGTGAGCTAGACAAAGCTGTCACCCAAATCAGCGTGGACCTGCTGGATGACTACCCAGCTTCCGATCCGCGATGGGCTGAGTCTGTGCCTGAGGGTAGGAGCATCTGAAGTGTAATGTTGCAGGGAGGTTTGTTTCGAGAAGAATATTCTGCTTTTTTTGTTCAGGCATTTCTTGGTGCATATTTTTTTTTTATTTTATGAAACAATTTAGTATTAATTCAGTATTTTGTAAAAGGTTGTAACTTTACTTATAGCAGATTTTAAAAAGGACTCAGTGCAGGTAGTTCCCTGGTGGTCTAGTGGTTAGGATTCAAGAGTGTTCACTGCCATGGCCTCATTCAGTCCCTGGTGAGGGAACTGAGATCCTGCCAGCCATGCAGCACACCCAAAATAAGGAACAGCAACAACAAAAACCCTACCTCATCTATTTTACTTACATAAACACACACATACACACAGAAAGGGCTCAGAACAGATCTGCATAGTAGAACAGAAACGGAGGAAACATTGGAGCAAATCCTACATGTTGTCTGAAGTAGATTAATTAGCTCTACTTAGCTTTGTCAGCATTTTATTTCTAAAAGGAAATTGGTGGCATAGGTAAACATTTGGCAGTTACCGGAGAAGGCAATGGCACCCCACTCCAGTACTGTTGCCTGGAAAATCCGATGGATGGAGGGGCCTGGTAGGCTGCAGTCCATGGGGTCGCTAAGTCGGACACGACTGAGCGACTTCACTTTCACTTTCCACTTTCATGCATTGGAGAAGGAGATGGCAGCCCACTCCAGTATTCTTGCCTGGAGAATCCCAGGGATGGGGGAGCCTGTTGGGCTGCCGTCTATGGGGTTGCACAGGGTCGGACACGACTGAAGCGACTTAGCAGCAGCAGCCCCAAATTAAATGATAATTTTAGTGTAACTCCTGAATTTGGCCAATAGAAATTATATGTTTTTCTAACAGCAGCAGTGATCAAACCTTGGCCTGTAGAAATGGGCAATGTTCTGCCCTGGGTCTTCTCCAGATTGTTCCTCTTACCCTCCAGGCAGCATTGGGCTACCCGTTGGTTCCCAAGGACCATGGAACTGTCTCAAGAATCCTTTCTCTCCCTAATTTCCTACCTAGTAAGTAGCAATAGGCTCCTTGGAGACTTGGGAAGGAAACAGCAGTGCTCACCTTCTTTGACTGTTTTGAACTGTCAGGCTTAGAATAATACAAAGTGATGAAGCCAATAGTAATATATTTCTTTTTGAATAACTGTGGTATGAATTTTATCAAAGCCCCAAAGGTTTCCTATAGATTTTGAACCTCTTGGGTAATGTAATTAATAATCGCATTGAAAGGTCAGTTCTTTCCTTTTGTACAGATTTTTCTCACTTTTAGTAGCAGTAGTTGTTGTCAAGCCACTTGTGTCAAGCCACGTTGTGTCACGTGTTTGTCTTGTTATTGTTTCACCAGAAGCACCTGGGTTCAGCAACACATCCTTGATTATTCTCCACCAGCTAGAAGACAAGATGAAAGCCCACTCTTTCCTTATGGACTTCATCCACCAAGTAAGCATCCCAGTTGCTGTGAACCCTGAATGGCTGGACTCCTGACTTTGCTGTGCCTTCTGTGGCTCTCTCATGACAGCAGGAGACCCTTTCTTGCTAATTCTGAGGTGTTTCATTGGGTGGGACATGACTGCTGTTGTCCATTTTCTTTGCTGACTTAAGTAAATAATTCCAGGGCTGGTAGGGACCTGTTACTGCAAGAATCAAAGCTGCATTGAAATAAGATGAAAAGGAGAAAAATAGTATACTTCAGCAAAAATGTTATTTTAACTTTTCTTGTTACATTTTATGACACCCTGCTTTTCCTTCAGTTGTACTGTGTACTTTTATGTAAAGTTTAGGTTTTCCTGAGTTGATTTTGTATCGTTAGTGAATAATCTGAAGGCGATGACAGGTTTTTCTAATATGTAGATGTTTAATTTCGAGGTGCCATTAGCATCAAGTACTCATTTAAAGTATTCCTCTTTTTTTAAGGGAGAGGGAAATTCCCATTTATATTGTGCCCAAAATTAGACAGTGTTTTTGTTGCTAGACAGAGTTGTTACATAAAATCACCCATCCTTGCCTTGTTGATCAATTGTGTCTCCAAGGCATAATCCAGAAAAGTTAGATTATTCCCATTTTTCTGTGTTTTTCTCCCACATTAGAAACACCTCTGCTAAAAAGACTGCAGTCAGCTCCGTAACAGAGCACTCTGTAGTGGTGGCAGCCTCAGTCCCCAGCAACTGCTGAGTAATTGAAATTGCTGCTGCAGCTGAGGAACTGAAGGTTTTTTTTAATTGACTAACATTTCAGTCACGACTTTGTTGAATAATGGCTACCTTATTGGACAGTGTGGTTCTAGAGGATTCCAGAAATGTCTTGGTTGTTTCTAATCCTGCATACCGCTTCACTTTTAATGCACGGTTTGGCTCCTGTCTGCTCTTACTGTCGTGACAAGACAACTTTATTTAGTCATTGAGTTCTTCCTTTTCTTAGTATTTTAGGTGGGCTACAGATCAATGGGAAAAAAAACATTTTCTCCTGATGTAATTGTCAAGTGTATCAGTTAACTATTAATACATAACAAACACCCCAGGATGTACTAAGTTGAAACAACTCAGTGGGTTTGACAGGTAGTCCTGCTGACTTCCATGGGCCCCTTCCTTGAACCACATTTGGGGTTGACTGATCTGGCACGTCCCCAGGTGTCTTGCCTGACTGGCAGGCAGTGCTGTTCAATCTGCTGGGGCCTCTTGGTTCCCTCCTACCTAGTCTCATCCTCCTCTAGGCTGGACTGGCCTCCTATGCCAGTGCTCTCCTTCAGGGAGCACTCTGAGGAGGTGAACTTAAGGCTGTAGGTTTCAGGCATCACATATTGTCGTTTCCACCAAAGTGTCATTGGTCAAAATAAGTCACAAAGCTAGGCCAGAATAAAGGGATTGGGAAATTGATTCTGCTTGTAGATGGGAGAAGTGGCAAGGTCATGTTGCCAAAGAGTGGGCTTGTTGGCATGGGAGGAGTCCGTGGCCCTAACACGCTACACTAAGGGAGCGCTTAGTTCTTGGAGGGCGGGAACAGTGGAGCTGGAGCTGGTGCGGCCGCTCTTGTCACAGCCTCCCTGGGCTCAGACCCTTGTGGAGTCGCACAGCTGCTGGCAGCAGTGTCTGTTGCAAAGGAATGTCTGTCCAGATCTAAAAATCCCACTCTGCCTACACCTTTATATTTCCTTAAATATTGAGAGCTTATTTCATTGAAAGATTTGCATTAATAATCAGGGAAAATGTACAACTACATACTTGTGTCTACAGAAATAGTTTTAAATATAAACTCTCCTTCTTGAGGCAGAAATAGGCATCAAGTAAAGAGACAGCTGATGCAGAGGGTTAGAGACCCCATCCTCCCCCTGGCTTTAGGGTTCTGGAACATGAAGACTGCTGAGTTTCTAGTTCCAAAGGTCTGGAGTTGAGGGGAGTTGATTAATGTAGGTAGAAAAGAACAATTTTATAATTC
This sequence comes from Bos grunniens, assembly GCF_055505025.1. Lineage (NCBI taxonomy): Eukaryota > Metazoa > Chordata > Mammalia > Artiodactyla > Bovidae > Bos > Bos grunniens. Next base: position 44,893,603 of record NC_141192.1, read on the forward strand.
TTTGATAACCATAAGCAATCATTTGAGGAGTAAGGTAGGCAGAGACAACAGTAGTTGACAGAATCTCTGGGGTCACTGTAATCTTAGAAAAGAAACACCTGTACTTTCTTATAGGTGTAAATTGCCCTGGCTGGTTGCGTGTGTGTGCGTGTGTGTGTGTGTGTAACAGCCCCAAAGACAGACAGCAGGAGATTTTTCTGGGGGAGACTGGGGCCAGCCTCTCTGTGCCCACTGTGCTTCTGGTGGAAATACGACTGCATCCTCCTCTGTTTTACTTTGAATGCTCTCTAAGAACACATGTTCGTCTTTCCACAAGGTCGGCCTCTTTAGACGTCTCAGCACTTTTCCAGTGAGAGGGATGCCAATGGCCACGCGGCTACTGCTCTGTGAGCATGCCGAGAAGCTGGCTGCCGCCATCATCCTCAAGAACCACCACTCGAGGCTTCCTGACCTCATGAACACAGTGATCCTGATGGCTTTGAACAAGAGGGACTGTGACGTCCCGTCCAACCTGACCCCTGCAGATGTCTTCTTTAGAGAGGTGAGATGAGCCCCCTCCTCCCCTTAGCATGACTCTGGAGCACTGCCATTTACTGAATGGACCCCCAGCAAGGAGAGGGTTGAGGACAGACGATCTCGTGGAGTTTTGAATTGAACTCCATGTTTTCTGGTTAAATTATCACTCAGAAGCATCACTCACTGATCACTTTCCCTGTAAATGAGAGCTTGGGAAGTTGATGACAAAGTCCTCTCTGTCATGTCTGATGTTGTCTTTGTGCTTCTCCACACCCCTCTTGACTCTGCCCTGGAGGGTGCCTCCACAGTGGGCTCCCCTGCCCCTCCATTTCTCTTGGCTCTGATGGAGCGGCAGCACCATCGGGTCAGAGCTTGGAGCATTGTCCCCACCTTCCTTCCTTGCTGCTTCTGCCTGTTTGTTGTGCCTGCTGTTGGACCAGCCTCCTCTTTGGCTGCCCTCTTTGTGTGTCCAGCAACTGCTCCATCCCAGTGCCCCTTCAGGCCTGGAGCGAGTCGTGGCTGTCCTGTCTGGGTGGCCTTACTCCTGCCCATTGCTTTGTAGATAGTCCCTTCTCTAAACTCTTCTCAGCCGCCTGCTAGGATCCTGCTCTGCATCTTTTTTTTGACTGTGCTGAGTCTTCATTGCTGTGTGTGAGCTTTTCTTGTTGTGGAGCACAGGCGCTGGACGCGAGGGCTTCAGTAGTTGCCCTGTGGTATGTGGAATCCTCCGGACCAGGGATCCACTTTGTCTCTTCCATTGGCAGGCGAATTCTTAACCACTGGGCCACCTGGGAAGTCCCTCCACTTCATTTTTATTTTTTTTTAATATAAATTTATTTATTTTAATTGGAGGTTCAGATTTATCTTCAGAGAAAAAGAAAACCTGTAAACTTGGGAGGGAGAAGAGATGAAGGTGCTGGAAGTCAGCCCACAGCTCTGGTACCTGAGTGAGCGCTCCCAGCCTTGTGAAGGACAGGGCTGCCTCCCGTCTCCATGAGTGAACACTGATACCACGGCCCGGGGCCGGCTGTCTCAGTGGGGACCACAGGCCCTGCTCTGAGCCACCTGCAGCAGTGTTTTGGGCATGCTGATAGGCTGCTTCTGGAGTTCATAGTCCTTCCTGGAACTCCCTCCTATCTTTGTGGCATTATCTGAGTTTAGAAACAGTGCTAGCCTTCCCCCAACTCTGTGGAATGTGGAATTGTTTTTTGCTTTTGGGAAACTTCTCTGTTTGGTGCCTCTAATTTTGTTTCCTTCCTCCTACAATTTAGCTATAATCTAGCAACTAGTAGCCTCTGCCAAGAGTCTTTTTTATTCTGAATATTTGATGTACTGTAACCTGAAAATAATTTGACACTGAACTATGTTCAGATCTGTTGACTCCGTAAATGTATCTAGTTTGAAGAAGACATCATTTTTATACGTTTGGGCTTGTTTTCTAGGGAATGTAAGGCAAAACACTTTTCTGTTTTGTTTTGTTTTTTAATCAAGGAAGTATGCCTGAAATCTGAATTAAAACAAACCAAGACAATTCACCTCAGATTTTATTATCTAACCAAACTACTGTCATTTTTTGTTTCCCTTTTTGTCTTTTCTCCCCCATGTTCACCTTTTTATTTGAATATTGGATTTAATAAGGAAAAAGATGCACTAAAAATATGTTGTAGAAAAAAATACACAAAACAGGGTCATTTTTTAAATTACAGTCACCATAAAGAGAAGGGTAGTTCCAGGTCCTGTGGCATCACAGGACATCACATGTCCCATAACTGTTCTTCATGCCCCACTGAGGATGGGACAGGAGAAGGTTGATTTGTCCTCCAGATACAATGTCTTAATTGTCCTTTCCTGCCTCAGCCACATGGCAGGGTTGGTGCATTTGCACAGATCTTCAGTTGTAGTGGAGGGAGAGTGGCTCGTGAGCACAGTTCAGTTCAGGTCAGTCAGAAACAGTGCTCCTGACCAGTTTCTTTTTTATTGGGAAGGTGCACTCAGTAATTTAACAAATTATCAAATCACTTATGTTCATAATATTCTGAAGGGACAGCACTACTTAGGTGGACTTGGATAAGATAAGCATAACAGTGGTAAATTAGCCAGAATTGGACATTTTCCTATTTAAGGCATGATGGAATTGTCACCAGAGAAAGTAAACAGAAGCAAAATAATTTAATTGCTCATCCCCTGGATTTTAAGATTTTGAGCTATGGAAAATGGAAATTAAGTTTTGGTAATCAGTGCTAGCATCTAGGATGTGCTACGTGTTAGGTTGCTTCAGTCATGTCCGACCCACCCACTGTAGCCCACCAGGTTCCTCTGTCCATGGGATTCTCCAGGCAAGAATACTGGAGTGGGTTGCCATTTCCTTCTCCACCTTTTTGTCTTTATTCATACATAATTTTACATGATAAAGGTTTTTTTTTTAAATTATTAATGACAGATTGAATTGAGCAAGAGCCTGATTCCTTTTTCGACTTTTAGATCAAAGTACTAAGCATACTGGTTAATCGAGTTATGTGTACATTTTCCAGTTAACTGGGGAAAAAAAGAAGAGTCTGAAACTTATCAGTTAGATGGATACATAATTGATGAGTAGTACCGTAGGACATGACAGGAGAAAAAAATTTTAAATATGATTGGTTCCTCAAAAGAATACTCCATATAGAAAATGATAATGTTTAAGATTGTTTACATCACCATTTATCTTCACTTCTCTTTACATTTACTGGTCTTTGGGTAAAGTTCTAAAGGTCCTTCCACATGGCATAATCATAATAAAAACAGAGAATTCAAGAAAAAAGAGAATTCAAGAGAACTGAAGAAGGAACACATAAGTTTAATATGTATCAATTTTTTTTCTTTTTACCTGTCCATCCACTTGGAAGTGGTAAATTACATTACAGACAGGTATTAGCATTTTAAGAGATGAACTGGTTAACCCACGTTAGGCTCTGATTGGTGGGCAAGGTGATCTTGCAGTCCAGGTAAAAGATCAGACTCTGCTTGAAGGTGCAGCCTCCACCTTGCCTCCAGTCTGGGAAGCAGCCCCACACCTCCTGGGGCTTTAAAAAGCGAGTTCACAGCTTCAGAACAGGGCTTCCAACTGTGTTGGTACAGCTTATGAGCAATGTTTGAAACCACTGAACACGTAACGTATGTGATAAGGGTATTTAGCAAATGTTTTGGCATTTTATTTGCTTTTATGTTATTTTCTGCCTCTATGTCACATTTACTTTCATTATCTTTTTCACATTAACAGTGTAAAAAACTCTTACAAATTCACTGTGCCAGGGGTTTATTGCTCGGGCTGTTAGGGTGACTGAGTGACATCAGAAATACTAAAGGAAGGACAAGATTTGCAAGACAGGGGTTTTATTTGGGCTGCGTTGTGCGTGTGTTTATGTCTTGTTCCTTCAGCTGGTCTGTAAACTCCTTGAGGGCAACAAATCTGATTTCCATTTCTTCTTATCTTTGCGTGCCCAATGCGAACTACCAAGTAAATATCCACTTGATAAATAAAGGAGGGTGAAAGCTTAACTGTGAGCTGAAACTGGAAGCAAATGTTTCAGTGCTTAACATTTTTCCTCAGTTACCTTTATGTGTTAATAATTAATGATAAAAAAGAAAAAAACAGTTATAAGTTATATATTTAGTTTCTATGTAGCTATTGTTGCTGCTGCTAAGTCGCTTCAGTCGTGTCCAACTCTGTGCAACCCCATAGACGGCAGCCCACCAGGCTCCCCCGTCCCTGGGATTCTCCAGGCAAGAACACTGGAGTGGGTTGCCATTTCCTTCTCCAATGCAGGAAAGTGAAAAGTGAAAGTGAATTTGCTCACTCATGTCCAACTCTTAGCGACCCCATGGACTGCAGCCCACCAGGCTCCTCTGTTCATGGGATTTTCCAGGCAAGAGTACTGGAGTGGGTTGCCACCACCCTCTCCAACGTAGCTACTACTATTCTATAAACATTTCTATTATGTCTAAAGAAAATAAATTCTTCAAAGAAAGAAATTAGCCTGTTCATTAGCCAGTTGAATCACTATTTTTATCCATTGGTTCATTTGTTTAATTCATTAGTTTAGGGTCTTACAGTGTAATGTGACTAATACTATTTAAAGGTGGCATTGAGCCTTCATAACTCTAATAAATATTTCAGTGACTTGATATTTAAATAAAAAGTCTACCTGCTAACAGTTCAGAATTTGCTTATTTAGCAGACTGTTATTTGGGCTCGCTGCCTTTTAAAAGTTAGGAGATTCTAGCTTTCCTTGGTTTTTAAATTTGTTTTTGTCACTGACCATCCCTCTGACTACTAAGCAGAGGATGTAACTTAGTGAGAAAAGCCTGCTGGGTCGAGTCTAGGCAGTTGTGATGGTCAACTGTCAGCATGGTTCCTCTTACTAGTGGGTGCTGTCTCTGTCCTCCGCAGGCGTCCCAGGTAGATACCATCTGTGAGTGTTTACTGGAGCACGAGGAACAAGTCTTGAAGGACACGTCCATGGAATCAGTTGAATGGGCGGAGGTGGTGATCAATGTGAACAGTATTCTCAAGGTACAAACATATGAAGATTCTAGCAAATCAAAGCCCAGACCGTGGACAGAGGAGAAAGTGGTTTCCATATTCCTACTGTGCATCACCAGCAATCCATAATGGGTTAGCCATTTGTTAATTCCAAAAAGTTAGGAAAACATCAGTAATTTTATCAGTCAATTAGCAGACATTTTGAGTGTGTGCCTTATGCATATTAAAAGTTTCTGTTTGCTAGAATAAACCTTTTATTTTGGAGAAGGACATATATATCATTGTAAATGTATTAATTTTATTGTAATTTTCTAAGCAATTGTCAGACACCACTTAGCAACTGAGAAACAACAAATAAGTTTCTCTTTTTTAATTACTCAAAAGCTCAGTTAAAACATTCCACTTAATTTTACCTCATGGATATTATAGTGATGATTCTCCTACTTCGGTTACCATAATTTTCTAAAATTGAAGTTAGATTATGGAGTAAAACAAATTTCAAATGCAGAAAGAATCAAAAAGTAATCCTACAGGCCTGTGCTGAGTAATTTTTTGTAATAATAGAACTTGATGTTTCAGATAATCTCAGGGATCCTGGGATCCCTCATTTCCGGCATGTGATAACACATTTCGTTTTCCAGGACATGCTCCAAGCTGCTAGTCACTATCGACAAAATAGAAACTCCTTGTATAGAAGAGAAGAGTCAGGAGAAAAAGAACCTGAGTATATTCCATGGACAGGTGAGATTGCAAGCATTGATCCCAATTTTCAGATTCATTAGCAGCTGCTCAAATTATATATTTTTTTCTTTTTTGGGGGTTGTGCCTGTTCTTTGTTGCACACAAGGACACACGGGCTTTTCTTTGGTTGTGGCTACAGGGGCTACTCTCCGTTGCCATTTACTGGCTTCTCGTTGCAGTGGCTTCTCTTGTCGTGGAGCACAGGCTCTAGGCACACAAGCTTCTGTAGGTGCAGCATGTGGGCTTAGTAGTTGTGGTACATGGGCTGCTGCTGTGTGGCATGTGGAATCTTCCTAGACCAGGGATTGAACCTGTGTCCCTCCATTAGCAGGTGAATTCTTAACTACTAGGATGTCCCAAAATATATTTCTAATGGTCTGTTATTTTTGGAAGTCATATTATTCTCCTAGTACAAGTTTGTAAATGAAATAAAAAATAATATAAGTGACATCTCCAAAATGAGCAGATCTTATGAAAAATCACTTTATTCCCTTGAAATAATTTGCAGCTGTCTCTATAGCTTAATTTTTTAACTGATACTTGTGCATCTACTAGGTTTTAGTATGTATAGTTATTCATAGAAGCAGGCCCTGAAAGTAGTGACTATATTTTATGTTGATTTAACACACAGAAGTAAGTGGAGTAGCATTAAAGGAATTTAGAAGGAAGAAGAGTCCGGTTTACTTGATTCTGCTGAGGCCATCTCCATAGAGAAGATGGTTTTGAGCAGTACATAGACAAGTGTCTACTGACCCCCTGTTTGATTTTTTTCCATCAAAGGTGACAGGATGTAATTTTTAGGCAGTTGGTCTTCCCTGTAGCCATTATGGAACCCTTACTTGTCCTATTATTTTGTGTGATTTCACAGCAACCAGCGGTCCTGCTGGCATCCGAACAGCAATAATGCGCCAGCATAGGACTGTCCTGAAGATGGTTTATCCTCAGGCAGACAGCAACCTCCGAAACGTTCTAACAGAGCAGTTAGTAGCACTGATTGATGGCTTCTTGGATGGTTATGTTTCTCAGCTCAAGTCTGTGGACAAATCCAGTGATCAAGAAAGATATAGCAGTCTGGAAATGGAATACCTACAGAAAAGATCAGATCTCTTATCTCCACTTCGTAAGTGCATATTTAATAGTGAGGGCTGTGGGTCTTTGAGTCTACAGAACGAATGGAGGAGTCAGATCATTCAGGCAGTGGTATTCAGTACAACATTGTTAACCCAGTTGTAGCTGAGAGCTTAAGCAACACTTCGTATGTATGTCTTTCTGTGTTCATCTGTTCGGCCTTATTGTCATTACTTACCTGGTTTCCTAGACAATGCTGAACATGATTTACAAAGGAATAAATTATCAGCGTGTGGAGACGGCTCTCAAAGAACTTGTTACCGTCTGAGACCTTCATAGGAATGGCTAGACCATAGGGCAGAGCAGATAAGGGCCATTAGAGGGTGTGGATGGGTGATGAGACTGCAGCAGAGGACATAGCCGGACTGTCATAGCCACGATTCACAGGAGGAGCTTGCCTTGCTATGTGAAGGAGGGGAGTAGCATCTTAGGTGGGCAGTGATGAAGGAAGGGCTGAATATACATCTTTAATGAGTTTATATGGATTATGAAACTAACTGCCAGTAACTAGAAAGGTTTCCATTAAGTACTTTTAGTAAGTAATAGGAATAAAGGCGAAATTTCAAGGAATATTATTTTTTATTACATATTAAGTTTTCACTAACAGGATTTTCTTCCCATCTGTTCTCATTCCCACAGTCACACTAGGCCAGTACCCATGGGCTGCTTCATTGGCAGAAAAATACTGTGACTTTGATATCTTGGTACAAATGTGTGAGCAGACTGACAACCAGACCAGGCTACAGCGCTACATGACCCAGTTTGCTGATCAGGTAATGAAAACAGCGGTGCAGGCGGTGGATCCTGTAAGAAGGCGCTACCATTTACGTCTTACTTAGGTTGTGGTTTTTTTTTTTTTTTTAATGTGTGTCATTTTATTTATTTATTTATTTTTGGTTGCACTGGGTCTTCATTGCTGCACGCAGGCTTTCTCCAGCTGCGGTGAGTGGGAGCTACTCTTGGTTGCAGCCTGTGGTGTCTCCTTGCAGTGGCTTCTCTTGTCGCAGAGCACAGAGCCTAGGCACGTGGGCTTCAGGAGTTGCAGGTTTGGGCCCTAGAGCACAGGCTCAGTTGTGATGCTTGGGCTTAGTTGATTCATGGCACGTGGAATCCTGACAAATGAGGGATCGAACCCATATCCCCTGCATTGACAGGCAGATTCTCATCCACAGAACCACCAGGGAAGTTCTTACTTGGAGGTTTTGGAAGACGATGCAGTCTTTTTGCAGTTTACTGGATACTAATTTGTACATTATGTTTCTTTGTAAATTGTCAGACAGTTTTTTATATATAAATATTACAGAAGGATTCTTTGATGTTTGAAAAATATGTCAAGACTTTTTATTTCTATTTTTGTATTTTCAAAGTACTTAGGTTAGTAATATTGGTAGAGTTCCACAGTTTGAATGGAAGATCTTGGGAGCATAGGATGCTAATGTTAAGAAAGCTCAGATTCCCATTTACCTAAGACTCTTGTTTTCCTTCTTTGACATCATGCTTCCTTTTTTTTTAATACCTAATTTTTTTTTTTAAGTTCCCATTATGACACTATCTATGTAAATTTAAGTTGTTCCTTAAAGCCATTTTATTTAGCCAGTTGGTCTTTATATAAAATCTGATTTTTATAAAAAATCAAGATGTTTATAAAAAATCAAATTTTATAAAAAATCAAAATGTTTATGTTTATAAAACATAACATTGTATAAAATTCAGGAAACCACCATAAAGAAAAAAGAAGATAAAAAATCATTCATAATTCTACCACCAGAGAGAACTCTTTTTTAAACATTTGGTTTAGTCTTTTTAATCTATGAAGCATGTTTTATTAACTGCTTATTTCACTTAATACATAACAGACATTTGTCCATATCATTGAATATCACACAACCACATTTTTAATGGTGTTATGGTATTTCATGGACTGGATATAGCTTATTTGATCAGTACCTGATTTCTGGACCTGGCTTATCTTGTATTTCATAATAGTGCTAAAGTAAGTACTTTGTGCTTATTGTAATTTTTATTCTTTTTAAGGATTCTTATTCTCTGTTGACATTTTCCATGCATTCTACTTTGTTTCTTTTACTTTAAAAAAAAAAAAAAATTTGTTTACTAGTTAAAGTTCTTTTGTGCTAATTCCAAAATGATTGTTCTTAAGTCTGCTTCTGTTATCTACATATTCATAGTTTTCTGCTTCCTAAGTTGTATTTTGGTCTTTGTGTGTGTTAACCATAAAGATGGAAATCAGCAGTGGTTTTTCTCCCCTGGAAGGCAGATAAAATGAAAGGCAGATCACTCAATTCATCAAGAATAGAGGTAGGCCAGGGCTTGATTGCTGCTTCTGTTACATTCATTCATTCCAATGAATTAATTGGTTTCAAATATCTAATGGGACTGGTGATTCCTTGCAGAATTCCCCATTTTGTGGAAACATCTCATAAGTAATGTGTGAGCCTACAGGACACTTGTCTTCCTTTCCAGCCCAACCTCTTACTCTACTGCAGGATCCAGCAAATGTCCTGGGCATTTGGAGCCTCGCTAAATACTGATTTATCATGCCAGCCACATGAATGCGTGGCACACGGTTCCACCCTGGAATCTTTCACCCTGGAAGGATGGAGTCCCAGTAGTGTCCAGTAGACCTTCCTGTAATGAGATCTTGCTCATATGTGCTGTCCAGAATGGGAGTCTCCGGCCACAGATGGCCTTTTGAGTACTTGAAATGTGACTGATGTCTTTGAGGAATTGATTTTTACATTTTAGATTAAGTTTAAACAGCTACATGTGAGCAGTGACTACCGTATTGGACAGAGCACATCTAGATTCTGGGTAACGTTGAGCAAGATCCCCATTCTGAATCTGATGTCCTCCTTTGTCAAATGAAGTCATTTGAGGACCCTACAATTAGGAACGTGGTGTTTAAAAACAGGATTTCCATGCTGAAGTCTAAGACCTTTGGGGAAAAAACAATACTTTTTCATCAGAAATGTATTTTTTGAAACTGTATTACTAAATATTATTGGATTCTTGCTTTGTTCTTTACAGAATTTTTCAGACTTTCTCTTCCGTTGGTATCTGGAGAAAGGAAAGCGAGGCAAATTATTATCTCAGCCCATTTCTCAGCATGGACAGTTGGCGAATTTTTTACAAGCTCATGAACATCTCAGCTGGTTACATGAAATTAACAGCCAAGAATTAGAAAAGGTAAGGTTTCAGCTATATGGATCAGATTTAGGTAATTTTTAATTTAGTTTTTAGCTAGTTTATTTTTTTATAGTTAAATATTACAGATTTTTTAAAAATGTCTATCTTTCTCTCACATAATTTGATAAAAGTATTTTTCATTTATAATGGTATTGCCATTACTTGTTATATCTCAGTTAAAAGAAATGAAGCCTATTGTAATTTGACTGTATTTACAATAAAATAAAGCACAAAAACTTCAACAGATAAATAGCAGTCATTGGCCATTTTTTGTAATGAGTATTTTCTTATAATAGAAATGTTCAAATTATCAGTAAAAACATTAAATAAATTCACGTTTCTCCTTGACAAGGTGTTGTAGTGAATATATAATTATTATAGAGCAAACTTTTTATACATGTCTCTTTTCCCAGTGACCAGTGTGAGTGGCTGATATTTTATTGTGTGATTACTCTCAAAGTATGCTGCTGATCTGTTTTAAGTTTTCCTAATAGTGACTTGATCTTTCACTGATACAGTTTGAGGCGGGGAAACCAAGTTTGGGTTTTTCATAATCATTATTTTAACTTGACTTAATACTGAGAATTTTACCACAGTTTTCATATTTTGTTATTGTAGGCTCATGCAACACTTCTGGGTTTGGCAAATAGGGAAACTCGTTACTTTGCAAAGAAGAAAACCCTTCTTGGCTTGAGTAAATTGGCTGCATTAGCATCAGACTTTTCAGAAGATACACTGCAAGAAAAAATTGAAGGTAAAAGGCCATATTTGAACAAGAAGATGTACAAGTCAATCATGCTGTCAGTGTAACCTTAGAATGCATTCCTGTTATCAGTTAATGGGATCCTTTAGAGACAGGAGCCATCCCCTTTCTAGTCAGTGTTCTTAGACAATTACTCAGTTACATAATTAGGGTTCTCTTTTTATAGAAAAGTAATTTGTGCTTTAAATAAGAATTCCTAAAGAATAAATTCAAATGATTTGGACAGAGTACTCTGATTACACCTTTAGCAAATCATATGCTAAGAACAAACTGCCATGCCAAGAAACATGACGTTTATTCAGTGGGTTTACGGTAGGTGGTGGTAATTCTGAAGCTCTTGATTTCGGAATTCAAAAATTGTTGATGTCATAGTAGTGAAACTATTCTGTTTCACATTCTGTGTATTGTAGACTGAGAAAATGATTGAGAATATTATTTTTGAGAACCAAAGGGAATAGAGGTATAAATATAGAAGGAAGGTGAGAAATAACCCTATATTATTGCATTTGAATTGCGTGTATCACATGGAATCATGGTTGTTTTCTTAAATGTATTTCTTGGCTGTCTTCCTGAAAAGTCCTAAGAGCAGTATCACCCCTGATAGCATGAGTATACCTAATCCCATGCTTTGGGGAGGTGTCTCACCCTGTGACTCAGGGTGAAGTGTATGTAAATAGGGTACTGGTGGCAGCAGTGGTCTGTCTGGGGTCTAGATTCACATTCCACTGCTGTCACTTTCTTCCTCCAAGGAGTAGATGTAGCGGAAGGAATCTGGACAGAAATTAGACCACACTTGTTTCACATGTTTTTTCCAGCTGACTAGCTTTGTGACCCAGAAAGAAAGTGAAAGTGAAAGTTGCTCAGTTGTGTCGACTCTTTGCAACCCCATGGACTATACAGTGCATGGAATTCACCAGGCCAGAATACTGGAGTGGGTAGCTGTCCCCTTCTCCAGGGGATCTTCCCAACCCAGGGATTGAAGCCAGGTCTCCCGCATTGCAGGCAGATTCTTTACCAACTGAGCTATAGTAGTGACCCAGGGTACACTACAAAATGCGTAGTTCTAACAGTCAGAGACACTGGGTGTTCCTTGAGAAAAATGTTTTACTTTTTGTAAAATTGAGTACTCAAATCATAGGATTAGTATTTAACTTTTATTATTGAAATTATTTTTCACTGTGGGAAGAAATTATTTTTCACTGTCTTTTATTTTTAAATGCTAATGGTGCCTGTTGTTCTAGAGAAGTGTATATATGTTTTGCAAGGCTGGTTGGTAGTCCGCAGGGGGAGCCGTGTTTTAACCTGGCCATCAGAGAGAGAGCATATTAATAAAACTATTAAAATTTTTTTTTTAATTTATTTTTATTATTTTTGGCTGTGCTGGGTCTTTGTTGCTGCATGCAAGCTTCCTCTAGTTGCAGTGAGTGGGAGCTACTCTCTAACTGCGGTGCCCAGGCTCTTCATTATGGAAGCTTCTTTTGTTGTGGAGCACAGACTCTAGGGTATGCAGGTTCTAGCAGTCATGGTGCACGGGCCCACCTGCCCTGCAGCATGTGGAATCCTGGACCAAGGGTCAAACCCATGTCCCCTGCATTAACAGGTGGACTCCCAACCCTTGGACGCAGGGAAGTCCCCAATCAAAACATTTTAACAAGAGGTTTTGCTTCTGGTTTTCCCCCTTACATCTGGTTATTGTCTTGCATTCGATCACTTCTTCTTAGCTTTCGCTTTCTTAGTACAATGAGAATATTTTCAGGCCTCAGTAATTTCCTGCAGACTATTACCACATTATGTCTAATTGAAGGGAATAGATATTTAAAAGGTAACTTTATATTGCTTATATAAAAATTTCTTTGTGGAAATTTGTAAAGTATAGAAAAATAACAACAAGAAAATAATATAATAATATAATCCCACTACCCTAAGGTGACTGCTGCTGCTGCTGCTGCTGCCAAGTCACTTCAGTCGTGTCCGACTGTGCGATCCCATAGACGGAAGCCCACCAGGCTCCCCCGTCCCTGGGATTCTCCAGGCAAGAACACTGGAGTGGGTTGCCATTTCTTTCTCCAATGCATGAAAGTGAAAAGTGAAAGGGAAGTTGCTCAGTCATGTCTGACTCTTAGTGACCCCATGGACTGCAGCCTACCAGGCTCCTGCATCCATGGGATTTTTCCAGGCCAAGAGTACTAGAGATGACTACTGTTACTTTTTTCTCTATCCTTCCAGTGTGTTTTCTTAGGTATGGAAATTGCACAAAACAATTCCATTTAGTTTTTACAAGATTGGGATCATGTGGAATGATGCCAGTATTTAAATGAGCATATCTGTGCTTTAGTCATTCCATTTTGCTGTAACTGCTGTTAGCAAACAGTTCTCAGCCCTTTTCCCCTGCAACCCAGCTTGTTCTCATGGGTGAAGCCAGGTCATGATGGTTTATGCAGACCCAGAGCCTCTGTCAGCTCATCATATGGAGATAAATAACCATTGCTAGCTAACAGGATTGGTGCACAGTCCTCTGGGTGTTGTTCTCCTGGAAAGTTCTCATCATGTCCTTTAGTGAACAAGATTATACGAGACACTCCCATAAGGTAAAAAGAAGTACTTTACAGAGTAACCTTAAAACAGACTGAGACACTTCAGATTTGGGGGACTTCTGTCTCTGAAATTGCCATCTGCTCTTCAGTCACTTCCATCAGGTTTGTTTTCTTGGCTCTTCTCTCTTTGATATTTCTGGTTGCTGGGACAGTCCATATGACCTGGGTAAGACCATGAGTATTTGTAACATAGTTAGGAATCAAGAATAAGCAGAATTAATAACATTCTCAGATCACTGAATAGTGATGGGATTACCTTCAGAGCTGTTCCTTTTTCTTTTTAGATTTATATTTGTTGATGACAGAGTAAAAGTGAATGTTCACACTGCCCCCTGTGTTGTCTTCTAGAAATGGCTGAGCAAGAGCGCTTTCTGCTGCACCAGGAGACCCTGCCTGAACAGCTGCTAGCTGAGAAACGGCTGAGTCTCAGTGCCATGCCTGTACTGACCGCATCGCAACTCATTGGCGTACGTGCTTTTCACATCCCTACGCCGTCTTAGTCTCAGAACAACCTGTGTTTCCTTGGCCCCTTAGTACAGTTTCTCAGAGTAGACATCTTTCCTTTTCCTGTTTTCCTGGTCACTGTCCTCGGGAGTCAGGTATCAGAGCTGCTTAGGAGCAGGATGCCAGTTAGCAGAAAGCGGAGGATCAGCCTCTGCCCCTAGTAGCTCTGTCTGTTCCTCGAGATGCTTATCCAGGTGGCCAGAAGAAATTACTTCCATTGTGCTTTTCTAGTACAAGACAGATATGTATGAAGAGATATGGTTCAGGTTCTTTAAAAAGAAAGATGGTTTTAGGAACTGGATTTGCATAGCCTGTAAGTGCCATCCTCATCATTCCTCTGCAACATAGCAGGTTCCTGAGGACATAGCTAGATTAGGAGCTGCAGCCCAGAATAAGGCAGTTTTATTGTGTACAGTTACACCCTTAATTCTGCTTCTCTCTTTTCCTTTCAAGAAAGTATTTCAAATGTAAGAGCAATGTCTTACAGTCACCTTGAGTTTACCCTAATTATGTTACTAAGAAAGCAAGCAATTCAAAAACTTTGGTATTTTAGCCATTATTAGTATTAATAACAGATTTCCTATTGAGCTCACATTGAGCTCACAGCAGCTTCTCCTAATAGAGCATATCTAATTTAAAAACCTGAGGAACTGTTGCCTGTAAGACCATTGTTTTATATACTGGTAAGATGGAAAAAGTTTTACCAACTTTACTCTGATACATTATCAATTTTAATACTGCATTCCAATTTCAAATATGTTGACATTGGGGAAGAAAGGAGGTTCAGAAACAAATAAAATATTGTTTTCAAATGTTGTAACACAATGACAGCAAGTGGATAGCTTTTTTTCTGAAATGGTTTGAATATTGTCTTTGCTGTTAAAGGATTTTATGCAGTATTTTAAAAAGCAGTGTTATTAATAGGACATTTATGACGTGTTACAGGACATTTATGATTATATAGTTAGCTGTGATCTAACCAACCAGGGATAACCGTTGGTAACATACTGGTGTGTTTTCTTGTCTTTCAAGTAAACTGTAGACCAACTGCATGCTTTCTCATCAGTCTCAATGTTTAAAAAACTATTGAATGAAAGCATTTCAAAAGCATTATAGCCAACTTTAAAAATGCAAGAGCAATTTACTGATATTCTAAAGCTATATATACACCAACTTATACAAGTTAATTACTAAATGAACATAGGTGTATTTTAAAAGACAGTTTGTTGTGAGGTAGATGGAGTTTAATTTCCAAATGTGCCACTGTTCTTTGCTATAAAGATACCTGTAAATGTGGTAACTTCTCTGTAAATCTCTCTAGTCTTGTTTATAGGATGACTTAGAATAATTCTCCTGTTGTTTTAACTTGATACAGCTGTATATCTGTGAAGAAAACAGAAGAGCTAATGAGTATGATTTCAAGAAGGCTTTGGACTTGCTGGAATATATTGATGAGGTATGTAAAGTCACTTAATAATCTCAGGTAAGGATCACAATTTGTGTATAGTTTTCTGAAGAACTGAGTACATCTTGAAAATGTCTTAATTTTAAAAGACTACCTGGTTCAGCTACCAGTAACTCTTTTTTTTTTTTTTTTCTGGAACTCTCTTGCTTTTTTTTTTTTAATTTATTTATTTTAATTAGAGGCTGATTACTTTACAACCTGTAACTCTTGGAGTACATAAAAGTCTTTAGAAAAGCTCACCTCCTGATAATTCTCACACATTTCCAAGTATCTTTTTCTCTGCAAAAATAAAAATTGCTTTTAAAGGTCCTGACATAGTTTTTCTCTTTTATTTAATGAGTCATTGTTAGTTTCTCAAACTGATAGGCTGCTTTGTCAATTTATTCTTCATAGTACTCACCCCAAGAGAAGCTGTTTCTCAGCCTGCTTTGAAAAAAAAGATTGTAATGATAATTTTGTAGGGCAAATAGTCAACCCTGCAACTGAGAGTAGTTTGGTAGATTATAAAGACATGTTGATTTTTATGTTCAGTTCAGTTCAGTCACTCAGTCGTGTCCGACTCTTTGCAACCCCATGAATTGCACCACGCCAGGCCTCCCTGTCCATCACCAACTCCCGGAGTTCACCCAAACTCATGTCCATCGAGTTGGCGATGCCATCCGGCCATCTCATCCTCTGTCGTCCCCTTCTCCTCCTGCCCCCAATCCCTCCCAGCATCAGAGTCTTTTCCAATGAGTCAACTCTTCGCATGAGGTGGCCAAAGTATTAGAGTTTCAGCTCTAGCATCAGTCTTTCCAAAGAACACCAAGGGTTGATCTCCTTCAGAATGGACTGGTTGGATCTCCTTGCAGTCCAAGGGACTCTCAAGAGTCTTCTCCAATACCACAGTTCAAAAGCATCAATTCTTCGGCGCTCAGCTTTCTTCACAGTCCAACTTTCACATCCATACATGACCACTGGAAAAACCATAGCCTTAACTAGATGGACCATTGTTGGCAAAGTAACATCTCTGCTTTTGAATATGCTATCTAGGTTGGTCATAACTTTTCTTCCAAGGAGTAAGCGTCTTTTAATTTCATGGCTGCAATCACCGTCTGTGATTTTGGAGCCCAAAAAAATAAAGTCTGCCACTGTTTCCACTGTTCCCCCATCCATTTGCCATGAAGTGATGGGACCAGATGCCATGATCTTAGTTTTCTGCATGTTGAACTTTAAGCCAACTTTTTCACTCCCCTTTTTCACTTTCATCAAGAGGCTTTTTAGTTCCTCTTCACTTTCTGCCATAAGGGTGGTGTCATCTGCATATCTGAGATTATTGATATTTCTCTTGGCAATCTTGATTCCAGCTTGTGCTTCTTCCAGCCCAGCGTTTCTCTGTTTAAAATCTTGACTCTCTCGTGCTTCCTGATAAAATCAGGTTATCTCGGAATAATCGGATACAATTTCACATAAAGTTATTGATAGTCTTACTCTCCTGAGTCAACTTTAACATCTTACAGAAAGGGAAATTTGCCAGGCTCCTCTGTCAATGGAATTCTTCAGGCAAGAATAGTGGAGTGAGTAGCTGTTCCCTTCTCCCAGGGATCTTCCTGACCCAGGAATCGAACTGGGGTCTCCTGAATTGCAGGCAATTCTTTACCAGCTGATCTACCAGGGAAACTCTTAAAATTATAAAGTAAAGCTTAACAATATTTATATAGTATTACGAGCTGACATAACTAAAATTTAAACATATATTTTTTAAAATCAGGACTTAATGAAGATTTTTTTTTGTTTTGCTGTGAAGGAGGAAGATGTAAATATAAATGATCTAAAACTGGAAATCCTTTGCAAAGCTCTTCAGAGAGATAAGTAAGTTCCCATAGTGTGAATCTAAGACATGATTTTGGGATAGGACTCTTTAGGAAGATTATGAGATCATGCATCAATTCATTTTATAACCTAATTGTATTGTAATATGTATTATGAAAATGTTAATAGTTTCATTAGCAATCCTAATTTTTTTTATTCAGTAATTAAGGAATTGCTTAAGGATTTAGGACCACTGGAGTAATGATTCTCTACTTTTGATTTTAAATTTTGCATTGTCAATTTGCACAGAAATATATATGTTCCTTATTTTCTCAGAAGTTGGGCTAGTTCTTCATAGGAAGACTTGAGGCTACTTTTTTTTTTTAATAAGAGATTAGTACAGGTTGAGAATCATTATTGTCTCCTAAGTTACTGAGATCTCTTTTTAACTGTAATCTCCTTGCAGAGAAGGATTTCTGTCCACTGGAATGGTGGTGTTAAGATTCATTGGCAAAGAGAGACTGAGAATATCACTTGTAGAGATGGATTTTTCCCAGGGAAAGAATTTCTTAAAAAATTTTGGCCACACTGCATAGGATACAGCATGTTAGTTCCCCAAGCAGGACTTGAACCCACGCTCCCTGCAGTGAAAGTGTGGAATTTTAACTATTGGACCGCCAGGGGAAGTCCATACTTTAAAAAAAAAAAAAAATGGGGGGCCAGAAAATAGTTTTAAAGAGAGCATGACTTGAGTGCTAAAGGCCTTCTCTACTCAATTTTCCTTCATGTGGCTTTGAGAAGTTGCAGTGGAACTATTTTTACTAAAGCATTTCTTCCGGTGATCACTCATAGATAGTTTAAATTGTTGTCAGATATGGTCTTGGAGGTCATTCTCTGAAGCATCTAGCTCTGCCTGTTGGGTTCTCCTTCCCAGTTGTAAGAAGCATACTATGTCATTTGACTGGAATTCCTTGTCTTGGCTTCAAAGTATGAGGGATGTGGCCACTGATTACTACAGAGCATGGTTCTGTGGGTTTGTATTTCAGTAGCAGATAATCTCAACCAGATAAAGAAAATTTGGTTACATCAGGCACTGGTTGCCATTTTATGAAAAACAGAATATATTATAATATATTTAAACTACGTTTAAACTATTGTCTGTGCTCTGAAAGGTCATACTTTGGGGTCATTACTAGGTTTGTTACTTACTTACAAAATTTTCTTGGGAAAAATACCTTACTACTTGGTTTGAACATTAAATGCATACTACCTGGCTGTAGCATCTTATATAGAGACTCTGGGTATATCTAGAGACTCTGGGTATATCTGATTTGAAGCTCCTTTATTTAAGCAATTTTCAATAGTGTCACAAAATTCAAGATTCTTTACCCCCTGTTGTTGCTGCTGCTGTTTAGTCGCTAAGTTGTGTTTGACTCTTTTGCAACCCCATGAACTGTAGCTCACCAAGCTCCTCTGTCCATGGGATTTCCCAGGCAAGAATACTAGAGTGGGTAGCCATCTCCTTCTCCACGGCATCTTATCAACCCAGGGACTGAACCAAAGTATCCTGCACTAGAGGCAGATTCTTTACCTCTAAGCCACCAGGGAAGCCCACTACAAATACCAAAACAAATCCACAACAGAAAACAAGTCATTTATTTCAGATTATGGCCATGGTTTCATTTTCTCCTCACAGTGGTTTTGTTTTTTAGCTGGTCCAGTTCGGATGGTAAAGATGATCCAATTGAAGTATCTAAAGACAGTATATTTGTGAAAATCTTACAGAAACTTTTAAAAGATGGTAAGTGATTGGTTAATATTGGAAATTCCAGTGTCACTCCTTGGTTTGAACTCTTAGAATAATGGAGATTTGCCTAGGTATCAAATACCAGAAGGTTAAAATTAAATGGTATTGTACTTAGATTTGTTTAAAATAAAGAGAGGGAACTGTGTCATGGCGGAGTTGCCATCTGCTTGGCCAGTTAACTCTTGTGAAGGTTGAAAATCTGAAATGCAATTTTTGTGGTGTGTCCTATACTAAACTGGCATACCATGCTTGAGAACAAACCACAAAATATTCTACCAGTTCATTTTGGATATTAAAATTAGTTTTAAGGACAAAATAAAAGGAAACAAGGGAGTATGTTTTGTGTATGTTTTGTTCCTGAGACAGAGAACAAACTTCTATTTCCTGATCAAGATCCAAATAAGTAAAGAGGCTTTTATAGTTAAATGTTTGTTATGAAGGGAGATGAGGTAGAGGACACTTAACTTTTACTTCCTTTCATATAACTAATATATGGAGAATGTTAGACTAGAGATGAGAGATTTTGTGCATTTTATACACGAAGGTGTAATCACTCACACTCACCTAGAGTTGGACATCCTGGAATGTGAAGTCAGGTGGGCCTTAGGAAGCATCACTACAAACAAAGCTAGTGGAGGTGATGGAATTCCAGTTGAGCTATTTCATATCCTAAAAGATGATGCTGTGAAAGTGCTGCACTCAATATGTCAGCAAATTTGGCAAACTCAGCAGTGGACATAAGACTAGAAAAGGTCAGTTTTCATTCCAATCCCAAAGAAAGATAATGCCAAAGATTGTTCACACTACTGCACAGTTGCACTCATCTCACACGCTAGTAAAGTAATGCTCAAAATTCTCCAAGCTAGGCTTCAGCAATAACCAGACCACCTGACCTGCCTCTTGAGAAACCTGTATACAGGTGAGGAAGCAACAGTTAGAACTGGACATGGACCAACAGACTGATTCCAAATAGGAAAAGGAGTACATCAAGGCTGTGTATTGTCACCCCATTTATTTAACTTCTATGCAGAGTACATCATGAGAAATGCTGGGCTGGAAGAAGCACAAGCTGGAATCAAGATGGTTGGGAGAAATATCAATAACCTCAGATACGCAGATGACACCACCCTTATGGCAGAAAGTGAAGAAGAACTAAGAGCCTCTTGATGAAAGTGAAAGAGGGGAGTGAAAAAGTTGGCTTAAAGCTCAACATTCAGAAAACTAAGTGATGGCATCCGGTCCCATCACTTCATAGCAAATAGATGGGGAAACAGTGGAAACAGTGTCAGACTTTATTTTTGGGGGGCTCCAAAATCACTGCAGATGGTGATTGCAGCCATGAAATTAAAAGACGCTTGCGCCTTGGAAGGAAAATTATGACCAACCTTACAGTATATTAAAAAGTAGAGACATTACTTTGTCAAGAAAGGTCTGTCTAGTCAAGGCTATGGTTTTTCCAGTAGTCATGTATGGATGTGAGAGTTGGACTGTGAAGAAAGCTGAATACAGAAGAATTGATGCTTTTGAACTGTGGTGTTGGAGAAGACTCTTGAGAGTCCCTTGGACTGCAAGGAGATCCAACCAGTCCATCCTAAAGGAGATCAGTCCTGGGTGTTCATTGGAGGGACTTATGCTGAAGCTGAAACTCCAGTACTTTGGCCACCTGATGCTTAGAGCTGACTCATTTGAAAAGACCCTGATGCTGGGAAAGATTGAGGGCAGGAGGAGAAGGGGACGACAGAGGATGAGATGGTTAAATGGCATCACTGACTCAATGGACATGGGTTTGGGTGGACTCCAGGAGTTGGTGATGGACAGGGAGGCCTGGCGTGCTGCAGTTCATGGGGTCGCAAAGAGTCGGACACGACCGAGTGACTGAACTGAACTGAATACACGAAGACAAGTATAACTCATTTATTATAGAATTATTAAATCAAAAAGATGATGTTAAATCCAGGCAATGTGCAAAATAGGCTAACCTGTATTTACCAATCTTTTAAGATACAAGGACACTCTGTTTAAAACCACCTGGAATAAAGTACACAATGACAGAAACTGTTGTAAACTCAGCAGCCCTTCTAGATGGATATGAATTTTATTCACGATGCTGACATTTGCATACATGTTATGCAAATGTTCCATACCTACGTCTGCAGGACACATTATTTGATCTGTATAAGACATGCCCAGCCCAGTGCCTGGTAGATAGTAGTCACTCATTAAACTTTTTTTCTTTAAAAGGCTAGAATTATTTT
This sequence comes from Bos grunniens, assembly GCF_055505025.1. Taxonomy (NCBI): domain Eukaryota; kingdom Metazoa; phylum Chordata; class Mammalia; order Artiodactyla; family Bovidae; genus Bos; species Bos grunniens. Next base: position 44,914,893 of record NC_141192.1, read on the forward strand.
ACAGATTCACATTCATAGTTCTTCTGTAGTAGATTGCACTCTGCGGCCCTCTGCTTGAGACTCCCTGGTTTAACTGAAATGACGAGGGCCTCAGAGGAGAACCATGGAGCTCAGCACACCAGCCAACATGTGAGTGAGGTGAAAGAGCAGCGACCTCTTGGTGCTTACATGCCACAAGTTTCACTCTGGATAGAACTGTTGACCTCAGTACTGACCTGGAGGTTTGTTTATGAAAAATAGACTGTTGACTACCCCACATTGACAGTAGGTTTAATGAACACTTTTATTTTCAAAGATGAATAAAGAACACAAAGGCAGTTAAGCCATTTCATTGTCAAAAAATAAAAATTTTAAATTAAATAATGGAGATAACAAAAGAAAATATCTTTTGCTTAAAAATACTTGAAATTCAGTTAAAATATATCTCCTAGGCTTTCTCTTTTCTATATTTGGAATTGAAGAAATAACTGGATATGGTTGATTTCTTTGTGCTGTTGAAGAGATTCATTTGGGTCCAAATCTGATGTTTTCCATGAAGTTAGTTCTTGTAAAGGTGCCGCTGAACTGAATTGTGGCTAATTAAGTATATGATACTATTTAAAGTTCACCTGGCAGTTTTTGCTATCTTTAGATTATATATTGTAGATGGAAAACAAATAGAAACCTATAATTTTACAAAAAGGATTATTAAGTTTTGACCGAAGGACAAAAACAAGTGGAAGCTATTATATTTATTATATAATGATATAATATAAGTAATATATATTTATAATGTTATATATATATATAAAACAATACCAAGCCGAAGGCATTTATCTTTGGAATCTTTTTAATAATATGACTTCCATATTATTTACATTTACAAGAGTAAATGTTTTTAAAGGGCAGATTCTGGAGGTAAATATAGATAGCTTCCATTGTATTTTGTAGACTTGGGCAACCTAACAATTACTTCAGCTTATGGGATAAATTTAGCCTGTAGATATATTTAAGTTACCCACCTGGAGCTTTTCAGTTTTTATGTTTTGTTTTTAATATTTATATGCTTCCTTAATATGCTTTTCAGTTTTAAAGTATATTATAATGAGTGAAGTCACTCAGTCATGTCTGACTCTTTACCACCCCATGGACCCTGCCAGGCTGCTCCATCCATGGGATTTTCCAGGCAAGAGTACTGGAGTAGGTTGCCATAGAGGAGGAAAAAAATGTGTGTCATTGCATGGAATTTAACATTTTTCCTAATTAGTCTCTGGCATTTAATATTGAGAAGAGCTCTTATAAAAGTCTTATTTTCTATGAGAGAACAGAAAGAGAAATTAAGGAAACAATTCCATTCATCATTGCAACGAAAAGAATAAAACACTTAAGAATAAATCTACTTAAAGAAACAAAAGACCTATATATAGAAAACTATAAAACACTGATGAAAGAAATCAAAGATGATACAAATAGATGGAGAAATATACCATTTCATGGATTAGAAGAATCAATATAGTAAAAATGAGTATACTACCCAAAGCAATCTATACATTCAATGCAATCCCTATCAAGCTACCAACAGTATTTTTCAGAGAACTGGAACAAATAATTTCACAATTTGTATAGAAATACAAAAAAACCTTGAATAGCCAAAGCAATCTTGAGAAAGAGGAGTGGAACTGGAGGAATCAACCTGCCTGACTGCAGGCTATACTACAAAGCCACAGTCATCAAGACAGTATGGTACTGACACAAAGACAGAAAAATAGATCAATGGAACAAAATAGAAAGCCCAGAGATAAAACCACGCACCTCTGGACACTTTATCTTTGACAAAGGAGGCAAGAATATACAATGGAGAAAAGACAATCTCTTTAACAAGTGGTGCTGGGAAAACTGATCAACCACTTGTAAAAGAATGAAACTAGAACACTTTCTAACACCATACACAAAAATAAACTCTAAATGGATTAAAGATCTAAATGTAAGACCAGAAACTATAAAACTCCTAGAGGAGAACATAGGCAAAACACTCTCTGACATAAATCACAGCAGGATCCTCTATGTTCCACCTCCCAGAGGAATGGAAATAAAAGCAAAAATAAACAAATGGGACCTAATTAAAATTAAAAGCTTCTGCACAATGAAGAAAACTATAAGCAAGGTGAAAAGACAGCCTTCAGAATGGGAGAAAATAGTAGCAAATGAAGCAACTGACTAAGAATTAATCTCAAAAATATACAAGGAACTCCTGCAGCTCAATACCAGAAAAATAAATGACCCAATCAAAAAATGGGCCAAAGAACTACACAGACATTTCTCCAAAGACATGTTTAACAAACACATGAAAAGATGCTCAACATCACTCATTATTAGAGAAATGCAAATCAAAACCACAATGAGGTACCATTTCACGCCAGTCAGAATGGCTGGTATCCAAAAGTCTGCAAGCAATAAATGCTGGAAAGGGTGTGGAGAAAAGGGAACCCTCTTACACTGTTGGTGGGAATGCAAACTAGTACAGCCACTATGGAGAACAGTGTGGAAATTCCTTAAAAAACTGGAAATAGAGCTGCCATACAGCCCAGCAATCCCACTGCTGGGCATACACACCGAGGAAACCAGAATTGAAAGAGACATGTGTACCCCAATGTTCATTGCAGCACTGTTTATAATAGCCAGGACATGGAAGCAACCTAGATGTTCATCAGCAGACGAATGGATAAGAAAGCTATGGTACATATACACAATGGAGTATTACTCAGCCATTAAAAAGAATACATTTGAATCAGTTCAAATGAGGTGGATGAAACTGGAGCCGATTATACAGAGTGAAGTAAGCCAGAAAGAAAAACACCAATACGGTATATTAATGCATATATATGGAATTTAGAGAGATGGTAATAGTGACCCTATTGCAAGACAGCCAAAAAAGACACAGATGTAAAGAGCAGAGTTTTGGACTCTGTGGGAGAAGGTGAGGGTGGGATGATTTGAGAGAATAACATTGAAACATGTATATTATCATATGTGAAATAGATCGCCAGTCCAGTTCGATGCATGAGACAAGGTGCTCAGGGCTGGTGCACTGGGATGACCCTGAGGGATAGGATGGGGAGGGAGGTTCAGGATGGGGATACACATGTACACCCATGGCTGATTCATGTCAATGTATGGCAAAAACCACTACAATATTGTAAAGTAATTCAGTTCAGTTCAGTCGCTCAGTCGTGTCCTACTCTTTGCGACCCCATGAATCGCAGCACGCCAGGCCTCCCTGTCCATCACCAACTCCCGGAGTTCACTCAAACTCACGTCCATCGAGTCGGTGATGCCATCCAGCCATCTCATCCTCTGTTGTCCCCTTCTCCTCCTGCCCCCAATCCCTCCCAGCATCAGAGTCTTTTCCAATGAGTCAACTCTTCGCATGAGGTGGCCAAAGTACTGGAGTTTCAGCTTTAGCATCATTCTTTCCAAATAAATCCCAGGGCTAATCTCCTTCAAAATGGACTGGTTGGATCTCCTTGCAGTCCAGGAGACTCTCAAGAGTCTTCTCCTACACCACAGTTCAGAAGCATCAGTTCTTTGGCGCTCAGCTTTCTTCACAGTCCAATTAACCTCCAATTAAAATAAATAAATTTAAAAAAATGTTTTCTGACTTCTCTTAAAAATCGAAAGATTTGCTGCACTAGACTGAAATATTAACCTGGTGGCCATCACCTAGAGCCAATGAACATTTCCCACTTAGAATGGGGTCGTAAGTTTTTAAGAAAATTGATCTTTGGGAAATTGATATTTTCACAAGTGTAATACTGTTTCAGAGATAAAAAGTCTTTATTGAAAGTGTGTTGATTGTAATGAATGATGTGTAAATATTGCAGATTAAGTCTCATAACATTTATTATAAGATTTTTATTGTATAATAACTAAGTACCAAAAATGGTGCTTAGTTATTAGATGATGATGTTAAAATAAATTTTTAACATCATCACTTAGATGATGTTAAAAATAAACAGTATTTGATTTTGAGAAGCATGTGGTAATGTGACAGGTTATAAAATATTACCTTATTAATTTAAAATTATCAAATGAGAAAATTGTATATGCTGTTCTGTAACTACACAGATGCGTATTGGCTTTCCAGGTCCATAAAGGACTGACAAAGGCGTGGTTTCCCTCCTCCTGGTCTCAGAGAGAAACTGCCAGTATGTTACATACTGCAGATAGCTTTCATGGCAGTGTTCTAAAGTATTTCCTGAATAGGAGAATATAGAATTGTTGGAAATACTTGTTTTCTTTTTTTTTTTAATTTTTGAATAATTTTATATGTCTTTTCAAAAATAAACTTGAAATACAAAAGATAGTTGATCAAAATCAAGGAAAATATATATTACCAAAGTTGACTCTGGAAATTAATTTTAAAAAAATTAAGCGAACCAGTCACCCTAGGAAAAAGCATTAAAAACCAGTTCTCAAATAAGCACCTCTGCAGTCAGGCATTTCTGGAGTGTGGGGAGACCACCCATCCAGGTGAAACAATGGGTCTTTGATCTGGAGGACAGATAAATGTCTGAAAGTCTTTTAAGAAGATACAGTATAACTTTGTCTTCCTTGATAACTCAGGATTCCTGTCTTAACAAATTTTACAGCTGGTTTATAAGCAATCTTTCACTGATACCTTCTGCTTCTTTTACTGTATAGCTACTTGGAATGCTGTTTGCTTGGTCTTGAAATACTTGTTTTCAAGTGATTATTAACTTAAAACTTCCACACTGAAGGAATGGCTTAAGCTGTGGAGAAAAATGAAAATATTACAGATTGTTTTGATGGCTCTTTTGACCACTAGAGTCAAACATGTAGCCCAAATATATAGAACAGTCATGTAGCCCCTACTAAGTGAAGAATGTCATATTGTCAGGCCTGTGAGTATGCTTGGCAGATGGAAGGAATTTAGAACAGAGTATTTTCCAATAGCAGTGACGTTATATTTTAAATAGAAGCACAGGTGTTTCCATCATCCGTCATCTTAATTCATTTGAGAATTATGTGAAAATTAAAAAAAAAAAAACTTTCTGTGTTTGTATTTTTAGGCATTCAGCTCAGTGAGTACCTGCCCGAGGTGAAGGAGCTGCTGCAGGCCGACCAGCTGGGAAGTTTGAAGTCCAACCCTTACTTTGAGTTTGTTTTGAAAGCCAATTATGAGTACTATGTCCAGGGACAAATGTGACTTTTTCTAAAAATGGTTGTTTTTCCTGAAAATTTGTATAAGTGTGTCCTTATAAAAACTTTAGACCTTAAACATCTAGAAGTTTGTACAGTTTTATAACATATATTTCTGAGTTTTTTATACTTTATTTGTAAGCTACCACAAAATAGTTGTATGACTGTAGTTTTGGTTTTCAGTTACATGATATTGTTTTTTCTTCCTCTTTTCCATCGAAGTTTGTCAGTTGTTTTCATACCTACTACCATTCCTTTTTATCTCACTCCATCCAGGGTCCTGGTTCCAGCTTCTTGTATGCAAAGACCACTTCTAGGCTTTAGCTTCTATAACTCTAAAAACAGCAAGGTTACGTTAAGTTGTCTCTGAAATTGCTGTGACTCTTAGATGTTATGTACTGCAAAGTGTCTGGAATATTTGTTTTGATTTTGATTAGGGCTGGGAGCAGAATATCTAGTGGGATAAGTGTCACAATTTGCTAACTTATGAAATAGACACAACAAAGTGGGGCAATTCAGTGTGAGCTTGATAACTGTTTACTTCATTGGGAAAAATGTCAAATTTCTCTACATAAATAATAGAATATTAATAAAAATATTTTGGTGAATAAAGCATATTTATGTGGCCTTCTAGTATTCTTACCTGGGAAATCCCATGGACAGAGGAGCCTGGTGGGCTACAGTCCATAAGGTCACAAAGCGTCTGACATGGCTTAGCAATTAAACCACCACCACCACAACCTATTCAGTCAGCTTCATGCATTTCAGAACGATTTACACTGAATTCCAGCTTATCCTCAGTCTGTCTACCTAATGTAAGGAGTGAAACCTTTATAGAAACCTTTATGGATTTTCTTAGTATGGCAACTGATTTAACTGAAAAATAGTTGTTCTCAAAGCTTCTTTGTCCTGGCCAGTGTCATCATGCAGTTTTTATCTGTCTTTAAATAAAGACGGAGTTGCTGGCATATTCAGGCTTTGGCCCAGTTGAATACTCACTAAACAACTTGCTTCCAGCAGCCGAAAAGGTCAGGAGTTAAATGTGGTGAAGAGTCCGCTTCCTGGCTTCACAGAGCTCAGCCCTTCTGCCCGCTCCACTGCAGGCTGTAGATGCTGCCTCTGAGCTGCTCGCAGTGGTAACCAGAGGGCAGGAAGGGGCAGCCCGGCCTCTGGCCTCTGTCTGCATTGCCATGGTGGAGCAGGGTGAGGAGTGTCCTAAGGCCTCTAGGGGAGTTAGGGAGAGAGAGTTGTCAGATGGCATAAGAAATGGTTGGATTCTTGTGTTAAAGGATGTTGGTTTTAGAGGGACTTAGTTCTTCTCCATTGGAGAAGGCAATGACACCCCACTCCAGCACTCTTGCCTGGAAAATCCCATGGACGGAGGAACCTGATAGGCCGCAGTCCATGGGGTCGCTAAGAGTCGGACACGACTGAGCGACTTCACTTTGACCTTTCACTTTCATGCATTGGAGAAGGAAATGGAAACCCGCTCCATTGTTCTTGCCTGGAGAATCCCAGGGACGGGCGAGCCTAGTGGGCTGCTGTCTGTGGGGTCGCACAGAGTCGGACACGACTGAAGCAACTTAGCAGCAGCAGCAGTTCTTATCCATAAGATCCTGTCATGTGACACTGTGCTCTGGGGACACAGGACCGTGCCACCTCCTTAAGTGCTACAAACCCAGTTACCCCATGTGAGGAGAGGCAGTGACGGTGACCCTGGCCTGCTGACCACAGCGGGTAAAGTGCTGCTCTCACAGCATGATGGCTGACTGTCTCATTTTGACAGAGAAAAAGGCTCTGCTACCTCTGTCTGTTAAGGATGGCCGTAGCTCTAAGATGGTTGGGGCTTTTAAAAAAGAACATTTTAACAATAATAGCATAATTAAAGCCTAAAGATTTTGAGTACTTCTTTTCTTCTAAATTTAAAAAATTTCCACAACATAGTCTTCATCAAAAAATAACTGATTCTTTTACAAACTGGGTAGTTGATAAATTATAAAGGTACTATAAAGGTGAGCATGTTTATTAAGGAGACAGAAACAGTTCTGACTTGGGAAAGGTTTTCTTTGCTCCTGTCTTTGAACACTACTCAGAAAGTCACAGCTTTTGGCCCCAGTCAAACAATAAGGTTGTGGATTTGATTGTGAGGAGTGGGCCTTGTGTATTCTCCTGTTTTAGGGATTTGTGAATGTGTCAAGGATTAAGACAGAATTTGAGAATCACAGCAAGAGACATGCTGGAATTCTTGGTGAGGTAGAAGGCGACTGATACTGATGCCCTTTGTTTTGGCATCTTGTTTTTGAAGAAAATTTTTTAGAAATTGAATTTTGCTTCTTTTTATCTTTGAGGTCTGAATCCTACTTTTCTTGAAGCGTCCATCACCCCCTAAGTACTGGGGGACTCTCTGGGGGAGTCAGGGTGTGTGGCACAGTCCTCCACGTAACTAGACCTGGAGGAGAGCCACACTTGATGACCTTAGCCTCTCGCCATGCGTGGGCATATTTGATAACTACAGAAGTATCAGTGCAGTCCACCTACCTTTTCCTGGACAGTTTATTCAAGGAATCCTAGAGAAAACAACTGTCTATATTCCTATGTAAACTTAACTCATTGAATACCAAAGTGTATTTTTCACACAGAATCTTATATAATTCTATAAGTCAAAAAATACTGTAGGAAATGTGAAACCTCTCAAAAATATATGGAGGAAAATAAACCCCTGTAATCCCACTAGCCAGAAATAACTTCAGTTACCATTTTGAAATATAGCCTAAATTGTGCATGTATCACATCTTATAACCTATGTATTTTGATGTGAGGTATTATGAGCAACCTAGACAGCATATTAAAAAGCAGAGACATTACTTTGCCAACAAAGGTCCATCTCATCAAGGCTATGGTTTTTCCAGTAGTCATGTATGGATGTGAGAGTTGGACTGTAAAGAAAGCAGAGCACCAAAGAATTGATACTTTTGAACTGTGGTACTGGAGAAAACTCTTGAGAGTCCCTTGGACTGCAAGGAGATCCAACCAGTCCATCCTAAAGGAAATCAGTCCTAAATATTCACTGGAAGGACTGATGCTGAAGCTGAAACTCCAATACTTTGGCCACCTGATGCGAAGAGCTGACTCATTTGGAAAGACCCTGATGCTGGGAAAGATTGAAGGCGGGAGAAGAAAGGGGTGACAGAGGATGAGATGGTTGGATGCCATCACCGACTCCATGGAGATGAGTTTGAGTAAACTCCGGGAGTTGGTGATGGACAGGGAGGCCTGGCGTGCTTTGGTCCATGGGGTTGCAAAGAGTCAGACACTTTTTAGACACTGAGTGACTAAACTGACTGACTATGAGCACTTGTATGTATCTTTAGTCCAGTATTTCTCAACCTTCTTTTTCATTATCATTCCTCCTTAGGAGACTTTTTAGGACAATTTTCTTCAGTCACTGTTCCCTTCGCCCCCACCTCCATGAAAACTCATGCCACAAGTATATTGTGTGTCTTATTTATGGACCACAGCCTGTGGAGCCACAAATCACTGTAATGTCTGAGATTCTTGTAACCTCCTAAGAACTAACCTTTCCCCCTTCAAGAATGGATGTCTTCAATATTCCTCAAGATACGTGTTTTTTTAATGACTGCCTGACACTTTACCGTATGGCTGTATTAATTTATTTAACAGATTCTGTCTCTTCTCAACAGTCTTAAAACACTTGGGTTATCGGTCTTGGGTTGGGTTGGTTTATTTATTTTTTACCACATTAAATAAATACTGGAATAAATCTCTACAAAAATCTTTGTGCATAAAACACATTGACTTTTCCTGTCTAAGTGCTCAGTGAGCAGTTGTAATAGTTTTTAGTGTCTTTTGCTCACCCTTACCACCTCATCCCTCTCACCACCTCCAAACCCTTTTAGAAGATAGTGTACCATTGTTTTTGTGTGTATTCCATGCACTTACCTAGTTTCAACCTTCAGTCTTAAAGAGTAGGTGGCATCCTCAGTTAAGAAGGCTGATTGCCTCTGGAAGCCACCTGCCCCAGGTCACATAGCCTATCAGAGGGACAGGTACACTCAAATGAGCTTTACTGAAGGGCAATCTTTTAACTGATTTACTACAGCTGATGTGTGGAAATGGCAAGGGGAGATGCAGTAGAGGGAAGGGGGAGGAATGGCTCCAGTGGAGTCTTTAGTCCCTTAGAGATGACAAAGCAGAGCAAGTCTCAGGCTGAGAAAACCAGTAGAAGATCGAAGTCCTCTCTTCCTGATTGCCACAGTTGACTGCACATTTTTAGATGTGTGGCTTAGGAGGACAGCGAATTTGGGTTTTTTCCTTTACCCACTTGGTCACTGGACTGTTTCTGACTGTGTTGCCAGGCAGCCCCCCCTCACTATTTTTTTTTTTTTTTTGAGATGACAGAGGATGGCCGCATGTGAGGCCATGACTTCAAGATGTCTTTGGCCCTTCATTGGAGAAGATCCCTTGAGGATCTGTTAAGTTCCAGAACATACCAAGTGTTGGACAAGTTTAGAGAGATACAGAAGGTAGCCCAACCACTCCTAGGGAAGGGAGAGTCTTCCAAGCCCCTGTGTGTCCCAAGCAGTATGGTACCCAGGACATGTCTGGCTCTTTGGACCTTGGTTTTCTTATGTTTAAAGCTAGTGTAACTAGTACATGTCTCACGTACCTCCAGATAGTAACAGGATTAACGGAACAATATGAAACATAAGCATTTTAAAAGTTCATGTCTAAACAGGTCAGAAACCGACAGCACAAGGCTGGGATCCACAAACGGGAGGAGGTGAGGGATGTGGCTGAGGGGATGGGGGGGAGCACATGGGCTGAGCTGTGGCAGATGGGCCTGTCAGATGATCGAGCTGCAGCTGCCCCTGCAAACCTGGAAGCAGGAGTTCTCCTCTGAGCATAGCTTGCATGGCTGACCTTTCCAGGGTCACTCTCAAAAGGCTGTGCAGTCAGTGACCCGCTTACTCAGACGCAAGGCACTGGGTTGATCCCCAGAGCGTACATGTATGGAGACTGCCTTCCACCTGCTCCTCGGACCATTCCTGAGCCAATGAGAGTTCAACCACCCCAGAGTGGCCCTCCAGGACTATTTCAACCAGCCTGACCTGGGGCAGAGAACAGACATGCCAACTGGTGTTCTTAGGGCCCACCTCCCCAGGGTTTGCTGTACCATCAGGTCTCTGCTAGCTTGTGAGTGCTTGATTCATAGCTTTTCATGTGTGTTCAAATCTAACAGACCCTGAGCTTACAAAAGCCTGATTCATAGCTTTGCGTGTGTGTTTGAATCTAATAGATCCTGAGCTTACAAAAACTTGCACTGAGAAGAGTTGCACTGAGCAAGAGTTTTGAAAAATACAACCTCCTTCCCCTTTAAGATGTCAACAAGTTCTTAGGTATTCAGTAAATGACATACTTCTACCTTCAAGACCAAAATTGAAGCTATTCCCCTTACACTGTATACAGAGTGCATTCGCCACATTGTTTTCCCCTAGTGTCTCCATGTCACACTGCCACAGCAGAACACAAGGTGTTGAAATGTAGTTCTCTCCAGTATTCATTCATTCTCTAATTTAAAAAGCTGAATATGAAGGCACAGTGGCTTTATACACATTAGAGAGGCCCCATACTAACTCCCTAGTTTGTAATTGACTTTGGTCATTTTTTAGGAAGGTCTGCAGTAGTGTGCCGGAGAAGGCAATGGCAACCCACTCCAGTACTCTTGCCTGGAGAATCCCATGGACAGAGGAGCCTGGTGGGCTGCAGTCCATGGGGTTGCTAAGAGTTGGACACGACTGAGCGACTTCACTTTCACTTTTCACTTTCATGCATTGGAGAAGGAAATAGCAACCCACTCCAGTGTTCTTGCCTGGAGAATCCCAGGGACAGGAGAGCCTGGTGGGCTGCCGTCTATGGGGTCGCAAAGAGACGGACACGACTGAAGCGACTTGGCAGCAGCAGCAGCAGCAGTAGTGTGCAGCTGGGGAGGAGGGTTTTGTATGTGCTTTTATATCCCTCTTCGAGGACCCACACCTGTCCCAGTTGCTGAGTTCCACCACCGAGTTCCTATTCTGGGAACACTTGAGCACATCAGAAAAATGAGTGGTTCCATTCTGGCTCACACCACATCACTGATGCACCCGTTAAAGCATGTCCCTGAGTTCATTGCAGAAAACTGTTCCTCCTTGTACCTTCCACAGCAAGGTTAGAACTGTTCCCCTCAGGGGAAAAAACAGTGAGAAGCACCAACTTAATAACCTCCTCTGACCCCTACTCCACCTTTACCATAAGTAGATCCAAATCCTTCTAGAAAATCAGAAAGACAGATCCCCGTGTATCAGCGGTATAAATAGAACCGCTCTGCAGACTCTGGTGGACGGTGACTCTCCAAGGTGGATTGGGAATCAGCTGGCCTTGGCTGGGCATCACCCTCTAAATATAACGATGAGTTTGTTCAGCCTTTGCAGAAGGGAAAGGTTTTGCCCATCCTAGAGCGCGATGCCCTTGTCCTCTTTACAGGGAGGAGAGACGGTTGAGGCTTCATCTAGTAAGAGCACCTCTCAGTTCCCACCCTAGGGCTATGACACTTGCCTTTCCTCCCCAGGACTGGGAAGTCGGTGAGCCCCGCCAAGGATGCGGGAGTAGGGTGCTCAGCTCGGCCTGCCATACTCCAGAGCCGGCCAGTTAGTCACTCAACTTCACTCCCTTCATGAGCTCCCGAGCCCACAACACGTCCCCGAGACGGGCAGCTCTGGGTGTCCTGGCTCAGTGCCAGAGGCTGCGAGAGCCGCTGCGGGGCCTGTGCCGGGAGCCCAGCGCCTCCTCCCCGGACTCTCCACAGTTGTCCTCGCGACAGCTGCGCGCCCGCCGGCCGCCGGTGACCCTCTCCGGTGGGGGTGGGGGCCGACGGTGTCAGCCCTCTGGATTGGGGAGCTCGGGGCTGGGGGTGAGACCGAGTTCGCTGGGAGTCTGGGGGGAGGGATCGCCTGCCTCCCTGCCCGGGACTCCGGGAGTGACTCCATCTCCGGTCCTCTTGGCCCCGCCACCAGGATATAGAGTCCTCCTCGGTGGAGTCACACTTAAGGAGTTGGAGGTGGGGGGTAGGGGTAAAGAACCCGAAGAAGAGGTGAAATGTGGGCGCACCTTCCCGAGGCTCGGAGAACACCGAATGGCCGGGGGCGGGGCGGCTGCGGACAGGTGCAGCCCGGGCGCAGGCTCACTGGCGCACCCCGAACACTCGGTGACCCTCGCCGCACCCCAGCCCCTCCGCCAGGCAACTGGGCGGGGTCGGGAGGGGCCGACCAGCGGGCAGACACTCCATATACGGCCCGGCCCGCGTTACCTGGGCTCAGGCCAGGCCTCTCCTTCTTTGGTCAGCGCAGGGGACCCGGGCGGGGACCCAGGCCTTGAACTGGTCGGGGGAGGGGGCTCTAGTGCCCAACACCCAAATATGGCTCGAGAAGGGGAGCGACATTCCTGCGGGGCGGCGCGAGGGGAGCGCCCGAGGGCTATATAAAACCTGAGCAGGGGGACGAGCGGCCACCGCAGCGGACAGCGCCGAGAGAAGTCTCGCTTCCTTCCCACGGTGACCGGGACCGGAGCCGGAGAGCCGCAGGTGTAGCCACCCGCCCAGGTAGGCAGGGGCGGGGTGGGGACAGAAGGACGTGTCCCACTGCGGCAGCCTGGAGAACTCCAGGTAGAGCGCGGCCACTCACTGCATCAGCCCCAGCCCCGCGTCCTGTGAGCCGCGCCTCTGGCCCCAGAGTCACGTGTGCTTTAAAGAAGAGACAGGAAGCCGGGTCCTTTGGAAAGATCTCCAAATTTATTCCCAGCCCTTTGGGGCAGCTCTCCTTGACACTTCGTGCGTGCCGAGGTAGATGAAAGGTTTTGCTTTAGTCCTCCCCAGGGCAGTTCCTTCCCAACAGAACCAAAGGACAGTAGAAGGGACAATTTCCCCTGGCTCGCCATCAGTTCCAAGGGCGCTTCGGCTGTGAGTCTGAAGTGCCATGGAGGTCCAAAATAAGCCATTCGTGTCCTGGTGGAGTGCCCAAGCCCTTTCCACGGCGTCTCCTTCCACCCTCACAGTGGCCCAGAAATCAGGGTTCGCGGACCTTGACCCCCATGCGATGCCAGGGAGGGCGGAGAGGGCGGTGCCTGCAGCGAAGGCAGAGAACTCTCGGGTCCGTGTGTCCTGAGTTCCCAGATGGAGAAACGCTCTCTGTGGTCTCCTCGCAGTAGAGCTCGCAGCAGCGAAGCTCCGCCCGCGCGGCTTTGATTGCTTCCCCCGCAGGATGGCGCCGGGCTGCGGGCTGGAGGCTGGAGGTGTCCATAGGTCCCCGGGGAGGGAGGGCGCTCCAGCCACCGGGGCCTCTTGCCTGAAACACTGAGCGTCTCCATGGCATTCCTGTCCTTGCAGAAACCAGATACCATGTGTGACGAAGACGAGACCACCGCCCTCGTGTGCGACAATGGCTCTGGCCTGGTGAAAGCCGGCTTCGCCGGCGACGACGCCCCTAGGGCCGTGTTCCCGTCCATCGTGGGCCGCCCTCGTCACCAGGTCAGGCTGCCAGTTCCCGGAGGGAGCCGGGCCGGGTCCCTACGCGGCCTAGCCCCGCTCCACTGGGAACCTCGGTAATGAGAGCTTGGTATATCCGCTCCGCAGGGCGTCATGGTGGGCATGGGGCAGAAAGATTCCTACGTGGGCGACGAGGCGCAGAGCAAGAGGGGTATCCTGACTCTCAAGTACCCCATTGAGCACGGCATCATCACCAACTGGGACGACATGGAGAAGATCTGGCACCACACCTTCTACAACGAGCTCCGCGTGGCCCCCGAGGAGCACCCCACCCTGCTCACCGAGGCCCCCCTCAACCCCAAGGCTAACCGCGAGAAGATGACCCAGATCATGTTTGAGACCTTCAACGTTCCGGCCATGTACGTGGCCATCCAGGCCGTGCTGTCCCTCTACGCCTCCGGCCGTACCACCGGTGAGAGCCCAGAAGCCCCCGCCCCCTCTTCCGGAGAGCCTTGCCCCTTCCCCGAGCGCCTAGCAGAGCCCAGCCGCTCATCCCCGACCCTACCCTCGCGCAGGTATTGTGCTCGACTCCGGCGACGGCGTCACCCACAATGTGCCCATCTATGAGGGCTACGCGCTGCCGCACGCCATCATGCGTCTGGACCTGGCTGGCCGCGATCTCACCGACTACCTGATGAAGATCCTCACCGAGCGTGGCTACTCCTTCGTGACCACAGGTGCGCGGCGCCCCGGGCTCCCCAGGCGGGCGGGCCGGCAGACTGTGCGCTGTCCCCGGGACCCCGCGCTGAGGGCTCCTCTCCCGCCCCGCTCCCCGCAGCCGAGCGCGAGATCGTGCGCGACATCAAAGAGAAGCTGTGCTACGTGGCCTTGGACTTTGAGAACGAAATGGCCACCGCCGCCTCCTCCTCCTCCCTGGAGAAGAGCTACGAGTTGCCCGACGGTCAGGTCATCACCATCGGCAACGAGCGCTTCCGCTGCCCGGAGACGCTCTTCCAGCCCTCGTTCATCGGTGAGCCCCGGGCACCCGCCATCCGGCCCGTGCCAGCCCCGCGGGCCCCCCGGGCCTCCCGCCCTCTGTCTCACGCTCCCCTCCGTGGCCCCCAGGCATGGAATCGGCGGGCATCCATGAGACCACCTACAACAGCATCATGAAGTGCGACATCGACATCAGGAAGGACCTGTACGCCAACAACGTCATGTCTGGGGGCACCACCATGTACCCGGGCATCGCCGACCGCATGCAGAAGGAGATCACCGCCCTGGCCCCCAGCACCATGAAGATCAAGGTGGGTGGCGCCCTCCCCCAAGCCCCTTCCTGTGAGGGGCTCCCCGGCCGCGACCGCGCACCTGACAGGTCCCTACTGTCTTACAGATCATCGCCCCACCTGAGCGCAAGTATTCCGTGTGGATCGGTGGCTCCATCCTGGCTTCGCTGTCCACCTTCCAGCAGATGTGGATCACCAAGCAGGAGTACGACGAGGCCGGCCCCTCCATCGTCCACCGCAAATGCTTCTAGACGCCTCTCCGACAGCCGCGACTTCTCCCCAGGACGACGAATCTGCTCGCGGCGCAGGCGGCTGACCTCGAGCCACCGCGCAGCAGCTGCTCTCCAACCATCAGCGTTGCCGCTGCAGCAAACTGACACACTGTTTATAATGTGTACATACATTGTTTACCTCATTTTGTTATTTTTAAAACGAAGCCCTGTGGAAGGAAATGGAAAACTTGAAGCATTAAACTCAGCCGTTCTGTTTTGCTGCGTAAAGTTGTCTGCTGTGTTTCTTTGCGGGGGCGGGGAGCTGTGGGGATAGGGGAGTAAAAGGGACTCCGTCTTCCTCCGTCACTTTTCACAATACTCTAAATGAGTGCAGGCCTTACAAGGCCGTGAGTTAGGTCTTCCGCAGCTCACGGCCCTCGCCTCTGGCTCAGATCTATTCCTCAGACTGGCACCTGCGCCGTGGCCCGACTTGACCTCTGGCGTGTCCCCTGTGCAGGGCTATCTGCCGGAGGCGCCGGGGCGGCGCTCGGGTGGCCAGGGCGCGCCTCAGGCAGGGCGCTGACCGTGGTGCTGGCCTGGGGTCCCGAGAGCAAAGCGCGCTCCCGCTCCACCCGCGGGGGCGTGGCCTTACTGAAGCCCGGTTCCCTCCTCAATCTGAGATCTAAACTGAAAAGTGTGCGTTCTGCATTTGAGGAACCAGTTCTCCTTTGTTAAGTGAAGATAACCACTTCTCGGGAAGGCCTTTGCTTCGTCTGGGTGACGAAGCGCCCTTTCCAGAGTGGGGAGGGGAAGGAGCCGCGCCCAGAGGTGGGAGGAGGCGAGAAAGGACCAAGTGGAGGCTCCAAAAGGACAGCGCGGCCTCAGCGGGGACAGGCGCGGGGGGCGGGCCAGCGAGGAAATGCCTTCAGGGAAGGAAGCGGAGACAGTGCTGAGCAGGGGTCAGCAACGAAGAGGAAGCAACCCTACTCCACTCCTGCAAAGTCCGAAAGGCACAACACAAAGGAACAGTTTGTATTTCTGAGAGAGCAGGACATCTATACATTTTAAAGTAGTCTAATGTTTCCTGGGAGAAGGCAATGGCAACCCACTCCAGTACTCTTGCCTGGAAAATCCCATGGATGGAGGATCCTGGTAGGCTGCAGTCAAAATTCCTGGGAAAAGTGTTTCCTAAATGAAATAGATTCTGACTCAAGGAAGGTAATACACTCATTCAGAAATATGTTTATAAGAATCAACAATACAGCTATATCATATGCCACCTTGCCACATTTATTCTCTCCTGTTATGGCCCAATGAGAAGCTTCAGGAATCATTGAAGCTTCCAAGGTAGGAATACTGCCAAACCCAGATATCAAAAGAACCAGTCATTCAGTAGAACTTAGGATTTTAATAAAACAAGTATATGATACCAAATCCATTGAAAACTATCTATCTACCCGGGGTGGACAAAGGTTTAAAAAAATGGTCTAAATTCTAGTCTTTCAGAGGAACCCATCTTTTACTGAAAAATATGAGAATTACATGAGTAAGCTAACTGGCAGTTTAAGTCTTTTTTTAAAAGCCAAAACCCAGGTCTCTTAATTAGAATTTTACTAAGAAATTTAAGACAGTAATGACACATTTCTCCTGTGTTCATAATCATCAAGCTACTGACAGAAGTTTTCCTCCTGCCTCATCTTTGACAGTTTTCTTCTCCTAAAAGCACGTACAAAATTTAGAAATTGTGTGGTTTCACTGGAAGTGTGCCAAATGACCTTTCCTTTTCTGGTATGTCTTTAAAAAGAAATAAGCATCACATATTTCATTAGTGTTCTGTATCTTTCCTTCTCTCAAGTAGTTTGTGATTGTAGTTATTCGGTAAATTGTGTTACTTATATTAGACCTGAGAGAAGATTTTTGGTGTGGTGTAGTAAATACTTTATATATATTCCCTGGGTGGAATAGGCTTCCCTTGTGGCTCAGGAGTAAAGAATTTGCCTGTAATTCAGGAGGCAAAGGTTAGAGTCCTGGGTCAAGAAAAAGATCCCCTGGAGAAGGAAATGATAACCCACTCCAATATTCTTGCCTGGAAAATCTTATGGACAGAGTCACCTGGCAGGCTACAGTCCCGTGGGGCCCCAGAAAGAGTCAGACACAACTTACCCACTAAACATCTATATATATGTATAACACTATACATATAAAATGCACATGCCTACTGTGTATAGAACACATACACATCTCTGTGCTGGGAGAGGAGAGAAATAACTATTTCCAGCAGCACTAAGTGTGTTTGCAGAAGGAAGAAGTGAGAAGCCGCTGTGTGGCAACAGTGTACTCACACCAGAGGGAATAGTGTTATGGCTGATTTCCCACTGAGAAGCCATCTCAGAGCTCCAATTTTTGGACCTGTGAGAGAATTGAAAACAACAAAAAAACTTTCTGATGATCACTTATGGTGTGTCTCCTTAGACTTGGTAAGTCTTATCAGGGATCTAACTGCAGTTATTTTCCTCTATCAAAATAAATTGCCACAATTTTTATTCACACCAAATCTAGTTTACTGGTGCTCAGTTGAACAAACAAGAGACAAAGAAGAAAATGAGAAGAGAGGATATGTCAGGATTGAAAAAGAAGGATTAGACTGAGTGGGAAAAAATAGAAGAATCTGGGATTGGAGTACACCTAGGCTTTATAACTTAAACCATTGGAAGTTATTAATATAAGTAGACCATGGGCTGTCAGGGTACCTCCTAGATGCATTAATTCCTGAATTGTTCCCAGATATGACAGAACCCATAAGGGGATTCATGAAATATTTTATTGACCATCTACTATGTGCAAGGTGTGGTTCCCTCCTGCTAAGATGTGATTCCCTCCTGGGAGTTTGCTGTCACTACCCCGCCATCACCGGGCACCGATGCCTTGACTTGGATCACCATAAGACTTGTTGGAGGAGCTGGCAGGAAACAGGGAGGCTACCCTGGAGCATGACCACTGGATGCTGTGGACTTCTGACTGCTTTGCTCTCACCACCACCAGGCTGGCTTCCCTCCCACACAGCATTGTCCTCTGACAGGCTGGATGGTTCCAAATATAGATTCTTGTGGGAAAACATCCCTCATTGTACTGGAGAAGGACATAGAGTACGGCTACCTCTCATCCAGCAGTACCTCTGCCCTGAGGACAGAAGGCAGAGAGGGCTCAGGCCATAGACCAGCCCTGCCTCTGAGGGCACTCATGTGGCCAGCCCACCTGCATGCTTTTCTCCTTTTCTGTCTTGCCTCATTTGTCATTTCTACTTTCTCCCTGCCTGGTACTGTCCTTGGAAGTTATCCCCTTTAGCACTGTTGATATGTCACCATTCATTTGGGGAGTTTCCACAAGCTCTGTGTCTGGGCTGCAGCTCAGAGAGAAGCTGAAAAGATTTGCTTTGCTGGCACTCTGGTGAGGTGGGCAGCATGGTGATTCCCAGGGCTCTGGATCCACTTGCATCCTTGTCACCTACAATCAGAGCCACTCCTCCAAGCAGACCCAGGGCTGCAACTTCTGGAATTGGCATAGGGTGGCAAAAGCAGCTGGAGGTTAGCCAACATGAATGAGCAGCAACGGCCCCTCATTAAGGGTGGTTCTGTTGCTGGGTGCAGAGTCCTGAGCCTCTTGCTTGACCCTGCCTCTGCTTGTAAGTTTCTTAATGGCTTATCCTGATGAAACACAGCAGGACCCTATGGAGTCTTCCTAGAACAGACACCGCCCTCTCCACCACATGTTATCTGCCTGCCTCTTGTCTGTAGAAAAAACTTCAGCCAAAGAACAAATTTAATAAGAGAAGTGAGAAATTGCAGAAGCAAAAAGGTAGTCAAACAGGATGGTATAATGATAATCATTCAGTTCAGTTCAATCGCTCAGTCATGTCTGACTCTTTGCGACCCCATGAATTGCAGGACGCCAGGCCTCCCTGTCCATCACCAACTCCCGGAGTTCATTCAAATTCATGTCCATTGAGTCAGTGATGCCATCCAGCCATCTCATCCACTGTCATCCCTTTCTTCTCCTGCCCCCAATCTCTCCCAGCATCAGAGTCTTTTCCAATGAGTCAACGCTTCGCATGAGGTGGCCAAAGTACTGGAGTTTCAGCTTTAGCATCATTCCTTCCAAAGAACACCCAGGACTGATCTCCTTTAGAATGGACTGGTTGGATCTCCTTGCAGTCCAAGGGACTCTCAAGAGTTTTATCCAACAGCACAGTTCAAAAGCATCAGTTCTTCAGCACTCAGCTTTCTTCACAGTCCAACTCTCACATCCATATATGATCACTGGAAAAACCATAGCCTGACTAGGTGGACCTTTGTTGGCAAAGTAATGTCTCTGCTTTTGAATATGCTATCTAGGTTGGTCATAACTTTCCTTCCAAGGAGTAAGCGTCTTTTAATTTCATAGCTGCAATCACCATCTGCAGTGATTTTGGAGCCCCCCAAAATAAAGTCTGGCACTGTTTCCACTGTTTCCCCATCTAGTTCCCATGAAGTGATGGGACCAGATGCCATGATCTCAGTTTTCTGCATGTTAAGCTTTAAGCCAACTTTTTCACTCTCCTCTTTCACTTTCATCAAGAGGCTTCTTAGTTCCTCTTCACTTTGTGCCCATAAGGGTGGTGTCATCTGCATATCTGAGGTTATTGATATTTCTCCCAGCAATCTTGATTCCAGCTTGTGCTTCTTCCAGCCCAGCGTTCCTCATGATGTACTCTGCATATAAGTTAAATAAGCAGGGTTACAATATACAGCCTTGACATACTCCTTTCTCTATTTGGAACCAGTCTGTTGTTCCATGTCCAGTTCGAACTGTTGCTTCCTGACCTGCATATAGGTTTCTCAAGAGGCAGATCAGGTGGTCTGGTATTCTCATCTCTTTCAGAATTTTCCACAGTTTATTGTGATCCTCACAGTCAAAGGCTTTAGTCAATAAAGCAGAAATAGATGTTTGTCTGGAATCATTAAACAAAGTCAAAGACTTTAGATCCTCCTTAAGGATTATAGGTAATAGTCTGAGCCATGTTCTGTGAGCTGTCTTATAGATACTGAAACTCCCAGCAGGTGGAAGAAGTTAACTACATGATGACCAGACTGTGGCCATGACACAGCTGCCACAATTCCAAGTAATGGGTACAAATTGACCCTGGAACCAAAGATGAACTGTACTGAAAACAATCAAGATGACATTGATCAGACCACTGCATGACTGATTTCAAGATGACCATCAGACCCTGTTGTGCTGTTTCTGCATGTATTAGATTGGTGCAAAAGTAATTGCAGTTTGGCATTGTTGAAATTTGCTATCTAATATTGGAATACATCCTTAAATAAATGTAGTTATGTTACATACCATTTTAATGTGCATTTCTTGCTCTATGTTTTTTGCTAATGACTTACTACTTTCTTTTATTTTATATGTATTTTAGACTATGGAAATGATGTTAGACAAAAAGAAAATTTGAGTGATTTTCTTATTTGAGTTCAAAATGGGTCATAAAGCAGGAGAGACAACTTGCAACATCAGCAGTGTGTTTGGCCCAGGAACTGCTAACAAATGTACAGTGCATTGGTAGTTCAAGAAGTTTTGCAAAGGAGATGAGAGCCTTGAAGATGAGCACAATGGCCAGCCATTGGAAGTTGACAAACAACAGTTGAGAGCCATTGTTGAAGCTGATCCTCTTACAACTACATGAGGAGGTGCCGAAGAACTCAACGTTGACCATTTGGTCATTTGGCATTTGAAGCAAATTGGAAAGGTGAAAAAGTTCAATAAGTGGATGCCTCATGAGATGACTATAAATCAAAAAAATCATCATTTTGAAGTGTCATCTTCTCTTATCCCTCACAACAACAATGAACCATTTCTCAATTGGATTGTGACGTGCAATGACAAGTGGATTTTATATGACAACCGGCAATGACTAGCTCAGTGATTGGACCGAGAAGAAGCTTCAAAGCACTTCCCAAAGCCAGACCCTTTTAGCACCATAAAAGCAATCATAATCACTATTCGGTTATCTGCTGATCCACTAGAGCTGACCCACTGTGACACTGGATCAGCAGACCAGTATCCGTGGTGGATCAGCTGGCCCACTACTGCTGATCTGACCCACTACAGCTTTCTGAATTCCGGCGAAACCATCACACCTGAGAAGTTTGCTCAGGAAATCAATGAGCTGCACTGAAAACCGCAATGCCTGCAGCCAGCATTGTTCAACAGAAAGGGCCCAATTCTTTTCCACAATAACACCCAACCATACATTCCACAAACAATGCTTCAAAAGTTGAACAAATTGGGCTACGAAGTTCTGCCTCATCTGCCATATTCACTTGACTTCTCGCCAGCCAACTACTATGTCTTCAAGCAGCTCAGAACCTTTTTGCAGGGCAAACACTTCCACAACCAGAAGGAGGCAGAAAATGCTTTCCAAGAGTGCATCGGATCCCAAGGCTCAGGTTTTTATGCTACAGGAATAAACAAACGTTTCTTGTTGGAAAAAATGTGCTGATTATAATGGTTTTGATTAATAAAGATGTGTTTGAGCCTAGTTGTAATGATTTAAACTTCAAGGTCCAAAGCTGCAATTGCTTTTGCACCAACCTAATAACCTCTCCCTCTGCCTGTGCATCCCTGAAGCTCCCTTTCAAAGCTCTTGCCATCTGATTGGCGGGGGGATTGGCCTTTGGATATGAGTGTGCTTTCTCTGCAGGTCGCAGGCCTCCAGAATAAAGCAAGCTTTTCTTTCTACTAACACTTGCCTCTGAAATATTAGCTTTCGATGATGAGCATTAGACTGCAGTTCAGTAGCACTGATACTAAACAGTTTCTGGGGGTGGTGACCACATGAAAGAAAGACTGTGAAATGTGCAAAAGTGATGTTGTAGTTCTCAGAGGTGCCTGTGGAACCAGGATTGCCTTTCACATGACAGTCACTGGGGTTTCCTAAGCATTATTCCCATGTAGAGAGTTCTGGTCACTGAACCAAAGGAGCTGGCCTCGGGAGTAGTGGTCACTCTACATCATGAGCCAAGGGGGCCACAGTACCCCCTGGATCCTTGTCCACCCCATCCTTCCTAATTTCCTTTACAAGACCTGTACTAAGTTCCTGTAACAAGTTACCACAAACTAGGTGGCTTAAAACAATAGGAATTATTATGTTTTCCCCAGAGTTCTGAGTGCTAGAACCCCAAATCTAAGCTGAGTTTTCTCCTTTTGAGGTCTCTCTCCTTGGCTTCCGGAAGCCTCTTCCGTCTCGCCAGGGGGGTGTCCATACTTCCTCATAATATAACATTCTGAAAAAAATAAAATACCCTTTCTCCAAATACAGTCACATTCTGAGATCCTGGGAGTTAGGACTTCAGCATATGAATTTGGGGTGGTGATGACACAGTTCAGCCCACAATAGGGGCAACAATTTAACCCACTATAGAAGAGGTTACCATTAACATTTCATCCTATTAGTCTATGCATCGCTTATGTTAATATTGTATCTGGTGCTGCATGAAGAACTTTAAAACACATTAGCTCATTTTATCTTTTAAGGTAGCTAGGATAGGGATTATTATTCTGCTTTTATAAATGATAACAGTAAGGTCTCAAGACTCAGTGACTTGCCCAAGTTTATAAACAGTTTATAAATTAAGTTTATAGATTAGTCAAAGTAGCAAAGACTTTTGTAACTCCTGACTTTATTATTTTCTTTTTTTAAACTATTCATTTTCAATTTTGATGTACCCTTATATTTTATTTTATTACCCTTATATTTTGTATATATTTCTTGTAAATAGCATAAGGTTGAATAGTGTTTCTAGCCTGACAATTTTGTCTTTTAATTGAGACATTTTGTTCATTTTATTTAACGTGATTACTGGCATATTTAGGATTAAAGCTATCATTTTACATTAGCCCACCCTGTTAAAAATCTAAAATTAATCAATATTTTTACCCTCTTTGTGATGGTGGGAAAGTTGCTCAGTCATGTATGACTCTTTGCAACCCCATGGAATAGTCCATGGAATTTTCTAGGACAGAATTCTGGAGTGAGTAGCCATTCCCTTCTCCAGCAGATCTTCCCAACCTGGGGATTGGACCAAGATGTCCCGTATCGCAGGCAGATTCTTTCCCAGCTGAGCCACCAGGGAAGCCCAAGAATACTGGACTGGATAACCTATCCCCTTTCCAGGGGATCTTCCTAACTTAGGAATCGAACCAGAGTCTCCTTGATTGAAGGTGGATTCTTTACCAGCTGAGCTACCAGGGAAGCCACACAGGGACACTTTGAGGGCTGCTAGTTCATCTGTTTGCTTTCCTTCCGATTTGTCACATATTGTATTCTGTCTTTATAAACCCCTAGGTATGATTATTTATCACACATCAGTCATGGTTTTAACCTTCTCAAAGACTGCGATTGTTTTACAGAGTTGAGGTTCCCTTGTATATCATTAATTTTTTCTACTCATTTCTTCTTCCTATGGGTCCCTCCCAAGGGAGATTATTTTGCTTATGACTGAAGCACAGTCTTTGGAATTTCCTTTCATGATAAAGTGGTTGCAAAATCTTTCAGTTTTTGTTTGCTTGTTTACTTATGTTCTTATTTCTCCCTCATTTTTAAAAGACACTTTTCCCCTAATATAGAATTTCAGGATAATGGTTGTTTCTTTGTTGTAATGAAGATGACATTTCTCTGCCCTCCAAGTGCCATCATTTTGGTGAAAAGTCAGCAGTTAGTCTAGACCTTCTTTGAGGGAATCTGCATTTCCCTTGCCCCACATTCCAGCTTAATTTTTTTTTCTCTTTGTCTTTGATATTCTGCAGTTTCTCTATGTTGTACCTAAAGGTAGGTTTCTTTTTACTTATCTTGAGCTTTTGAATATGTGGATTCCTGTCTTTCAACAGGTTTGGGAAATTGTCAGCCTGTTTCTTCAAATATTGCCTCAATTCCATTTTTTCTCTCCTCTCATTCTGAAGAATTGACAGATTGGGCTTCACCAAAATTAAAATAGTTATTCATCAAATAACACCACTAAGAAAATGAACATTCAAACCACACACTGACAAAACATGTATCTGACAAAGGATCGGTGTCCAGGCTATATAAAAATCTAAAATTCAATAACAAAGACTAAAATGCAATAAAGTGGGCAAAATATTTTTAACAGACACTTCACAAGAGAACATAAATGGATAAAATAAGCATATAATCATGCTATTACAATGGCTATTGTAACAAATAGAACAAAATAACAAGTACTGGCAAGAATATGGAGAAATTAGAATTCTCATGCATTGCTAATGATAATGTAAAATGGTATGGCCACTATGGGAAATGTTGTGGCAACTTCTAAAAAAATTAATGTTAGAATTACCATCAGACATGGCAATTCTACTTCTGAATATATACTCCAAAGAAATAAAAGTCAGGGATCCAGAGCTATTCACACACCCATATTCATTGCAGCATTATTCCCAATAGGCAAAAGGTAGAAGTGGCCCGTGTCCGTTAACAGAGGGTTAGGTAAACGAAGTGTGGTGTATATGTACAATGGAATATTATTTACTCTTAAAAGGGAAGGAGATTCTGACCCTACAGCATGGATGAGCCTGAAGACATTATGCTAAGAGAAGTAAGCCAGTCACAAAAGAACAAATATTGTACTATTCTGCTTATAGGATGCCCCTAGAGGAGTCAAACTCATAGAATGTAGAATGGTGACTGTCAGGTTCTGGGAAGAGGGGAATGGAGAATTATCATTTAATAGAATTTATCATTTAAAAACAGAATTTCAGCTTGGGGAGATGAAAAGTTTCTGTGGATGAATGGTGGTGATGGTTAGACAACAATGTGAATGTACATAATGTGCAGAACTGTACACTTACAGACATTTAAAATGCTAAATTTAATGTTATATGTTTTTACCACAATTGAAAAAAATGATAAGCATATGAAAAAGTGCCCAATGTTTTTAGTCATCGGATAGATGCAAAATAAAAGAGCAATCAGATACTACTATATACTCATCATGTGGTTAAAATGAAAAAGATTGGCACTAAAATTTTGTCAAGTATGTGGAGCAACTGGAATTCATACTCTGGGAATTGTAAACTGGTGCAGCCATTTTGGGGAACATTTGGTAGTTTCCTATAAAACTAAACATACTGCTGCTGCTGCTGCTAAGTCACGTCAGTTGTGTCCGACTCTGTGCAGCCCCATAGACGGCAGCCCACCAGGCTCCCTGTCCCTGGGATTCTCCAGGCAAGAACACTGGAGTGGGTTGCTATTTCCTTCTCCAATACATGAAAGTGAAAAGTGAAAGTGAAGTCGCTCAGTTGTGCCCGACCCTCAGCGACACCATGGACCCACCAGGCTCCTCCGTCCATGGGATTTGCCAGGCAAGAGTACTAAACATACACCTGCTCTAATACCTGATAGTGCTACTCCTAAGAATTTACCCAGTAAGATTAAAAATATAGTCACCAAAGGACTTACACAAGAATGCTAATAGCAACTTATTCATAGTAATACAATCTGAAAATAGACCAGGTGTCCATCAATAGACATATGGATAAACAATCATGTACAGCTGTATCTTGGAATATTATTTGGCAATAAAGAGGAACAGACTATAGATGCATGTAACAACATGAATGGGTTTCTTTTTCCTAAGTGCAAAAGAAATTTACACAGAAACATATGTACTGTTGAACATAACTTAGCAACTGCACAACAAATATATACAGTGATATTCCATTCATATAATATTCTAGAATAGGTAAAGCTAGTCTATGCTATAGCAAAATATCAGAGCAATGGTTGCCTCTGGGAGTGGCATGGACATTGAAAAGTGGTATGAGGGGATTTTTTGGAATAATGGAAATGTTCTATATCTTGATACAGGTTGGGATTACCAAGGTCAAATACAGTGACTGTATGATTAAGATCTGTCCATTTCATTTTATGTATATTTTAATCAAAAGGAACAATTGCAAGCAAAATATAGAATGTCAGAAATTCTGACACTTTCTATATTAATTTTTTTTTGCATTTTTCTTTTTAGGATGTATATCTGAATTACATCTTAGTTACATAGGATAATTTCCTCTAATTGATCTTTCAATCTGCTTCTCACTTACTTAATCTATTATTAAATCCTTTTGTTCAGTTTTAAATTTCTAGTATTGAATTTTTAACTTTCAGAAAAAAATTTTTAAATGTATATATTTTTGATTAAATGACACTTGCTTTATAATATTGTGTTGGCTTCTGCCATACGTCATCATGAATCAGCCATAGAACTTTTAGAAAATTTTAAAAATTATTTTACTACTTTTCAAATTCACTAAGTCATATGTTTATAGTTTTCTGCTTCCTGTGGATATTTGTTACCTTGCCTCTTACTTCTTTAACAGAGCAAGCGTGTGAATCTACCAGTTCTAGTGGCTGAAGTCTTGGAGTCTGGGTCTGTTACCTACCGTTTTGGTTCTTACTCATATTACCCTTTCCTGTGTGTACTTGACAGTACTGTGTTCAATGTCTCTGAAGAAACCCAGAACAAAGATGATTGTCTTCGGAAAGGATTGTGTTTGCTTCTGCCAGGGATCGCCTAGGATACTACTAATCTGAGATGATGTGAAACTAAATCCATAGGTCTCTTGGCCCCCGTAGATGACATGGGCTGCAAATATATGAGACAGCTCAGCCTGATTTTACAGTTTCCCAGGAATCTGCACCCCATGCCACTAGCAGGCACTCAGCACTAAGGCCCCTGGCTTTTCAGATCCTTGAGTTCCATATGGGCAGGGCTTACTCCTGGCTTACTCCATCATGCTTACCCATGGTGTAGGCTTCAGGGTCCCAGCTTTATGAGGGAGGTACCAAGTTTTGCAAAACTTTTAGCCCTCAAATGCAAAGTAAATGAGATAAGCAAACATTCTTGGGGCAAGAGCTCTTTCTAGAATCACTGGCCTTGCTGGCTCCCATCAGATTCTGGACTAATTTTTTACTTCCTTGTCAGCTCTTCAGTGCCTGTAAGATGTTCAAAATACTTGATCTGACTTTTTAGTTGTTTTCCACAGGAGTGTTGTTCCAAGAACTCAGCCTGTCATATTCCCTAAAAATAGAATTCAACATCTCTCACTGCACAAGCCTGGCTTTGGCCACCCCTGAAATGCAGCTCAAATCTCACACACAGGCTTAAGAAATTCTGCCCCAAATTCTGTTGCCTTATTTTAAAGCTGTTATTTTTTTTCCCCAGGGCCTAAAAATGCACTGGGTATGAAAACTGCCAAGGATGACAGGGCACCAACTGGGAGGCAGAGCTGCCTGGAGCCCTGAAGCCCAGCACTAATGTGCCATGTGTCCGCAGGGACCCACTGGACCAGGGGAAAATGAAGGGCAAAGGATCAAAGCAACTCGCTCAAAGTGATAAATCACCATGATGCTTTCTGTAGAGGGGATGACAGGTGATTTTTTCCGGCTTTTTATACTTCATTATTTTTTTTAAACTTTTTTTCAAGATACATGTGCTATGTTAATATTAAAAATACTTAAGTGAAAAATGAAAAAAAAATTAGTAGAGAAAAGCCCCTTCTATAACTCACAGCCCTGAATGGTATTTCCAGCAGCAGATATGGGTTTGGGCAGATCCATTTGCAGCCAAAGGAGTGGTGGGAAGCAGGGAAACTGAGCCCGACAGAGGAGCTTAGGACTTTGGGCTGGGCCAGGAGTCAGAGGATGGCTGTGTCCAGCATGATCCCAAGGCAGCCTCTGCTAAAGGGACTAAGCCTGTTTCTTCCATTTCTTCAGTCTGAGCTCCTGAGTGAGCTGGGCAGATAGCACTGGGAAAAGCATCTCTGAGTTCCAGCCCTGGCTCAGTGGTTGACTTTGGTTTCCATGGGTAACAGCAGTGGGGAGCTCTGCTCAAGGTGGTCCCCATTCCTCTGATAGCCTGCAATCCTGCTCCCCTCTAACTCCTCCTGCCTCGGACCCCAGGATAGGAAGGGAAGGCTGTTCTGAAGCCCTCAGGATGAAGGAGAAGGGGATGAACCAAGAAGATGAGACTCCAGTGCTCTAAAGAGTTTCTCCACCTCCAAGTTCTCTATTAAGTTCTGAAAAGTCTCCATTTGCACTTTGCCCTTCTTAAGCCAGAGCACTCGTAATTCTGCTCTCCCATCTCCATTCATCCACACATATTTATTGAATGTCTCTTCTATTGAGGCACTGAGAGGTACTGTGTGGGGTAAGTACCTTGCACTTGAACTTCTCCAGTAAATGCTTTAAAAGGATGCCTTAGATGCTTCCCAGCTCTTAAAGGTTCTCTGTAGTCTAGGTTTTCCTTTGAGCTTTGTTTCTGGCCTCTAGTGTGGGTGCAGGGCAGGCAGGTGGAAAGCTAGACCCCAGGCAGCCCGTGTGCTGGGATCACCAGGGGCACCCAGAACTTGCCTCCTTTCAGAGAAACTATTTATTTCTTCCTATACTGCCCTGGCTGTGGAGGCCAGGAATTCAAAAGCTGGGGATGTAGCAGCCATAGGGCATATCTCGCTTCCATGGGAAGATACACAGTGTTCCAGCGGGGCTTGGAGGTGCCCTCACAGCCGAGCCTCCTCAAGTCTCTGTGCCCCCTCCCCAGCACCTCCCTGGCTGCTCCCTAGTCCCAGACCTGCACTGGGTGGTCATATTTTTTCCAAAGGGCAATCCAGGCACTGTGAGGCAAACAGATTTGTTCCCGGCCACAAGAGAGCACAGGGTCATGATTCGTTCACAGCCAAGGAAGTGTCCTTTTTCTCCACTTGTCTTCCTGGTTATCCAAGGACAAAGGCGTGGGGCCGTTGGTCCCTCAGCTGGAGGAGCCAAGGCATCTAACATCAAGTCTTGATTATTCTTTAGCTCATTTTCCAAAAGCACCCAGAACTCTGTCACTCCACTCTGGCACACCCTGCAGCTATCAATCAATTTGCTGATTTACTCAGTAGACATTTACTGAACTTCTACTATGTGCAAGCACTGTGCTGGGAGACAAGGAGGCCAACTGGACAGTCTTGGTCTTAGCTTCAGGGAGTCGTGTAGGAGACCAAATTTATCAGTTGTTGTTCAGTCGCTCAGTCATGTCTGACTCTTTTCGACCCCATGGACTGCAGCACACCAGGCTTCCCTGTCCTTTAATATCTTCTGGAGCTTGCTCAAACTCATGTCCGTAGAGTCGGTGATGCCATCCAACCATTTCATCCTCTGTCGCTTCCTTCTCCTGCCTTCAATCTTTCCCAGCATCAGGGTCTTTTCCAGTGAGTTGGCTCTTCGCATCAGGGGGCCAAAGTATTGGAATTTCAGCTTCAGCATCAGTCCTTCCAATGAATATTCAGGGTTGATTTCCCAGGTCAGAATTCATCAGACTATGATACAAATGGATGTAAGTCTGTCCATTTGGCACAGGCTACAAGAGGCATGGCATGTGACAATATAGAAGCCAAGGGGGATGGGTTTCTGAGCAAGCATCTTTGAGGTACTTTGAAGATGAGGAGGAGGCAGCAGGTGAACTGGGGAGGCTGGAGGTTCTCCACCAGCAGAGAGGTGGGTGTGGCTGGGTGTGGGGGTGGGAAGAGTGGTGGGCAGCAAGGGTACAGAGGGAGGTGGACACAGCCTGAAGATCCACCACCTCTGAGTGTATATTTTCTCTTTATTCTAAGAGTGATGGAAAACCATGAAACTGTTTCAAGCAGAGAGAGAAGGGGAAGCTGCATTGCTGGGGCAGAAAGGGGTTCCAGGATGCCTCTTGGGCCTCTGACTTACCCGTGGATGCCCACTGAAGCAATGGCTCCTGGAGTTTGTGAGCTGTGGCTCATGTGGGAGCCAGGTAGATTGGTGGTCCCAGGCAGGAGGGGTCCTGGCCTTGAGGGGATGCAGCCTAGACCCTGAGGGGAGGTGCAGCCCTGGCCTTGAGACAGGGGTACACGCTGGGTCCCAGGATGGGGTTGCAGCCTGAACCTTGAGAAGGGGGTATACAGTCGGAGTCCTGAGGCGGGAGTGTGCTATGGGCTGCAGCCTCTCACTTTCTCTCATTCCATTCTGAAACGTTCTCTATAGAAAATTCAGAAAAACCACAGGAAAATGAGGATTTGTGCTGTTTTCCTCCCATCTCCAGGCACTGAAGCAAGGAAACCGTAAATGATAAATGAGCCTTGGAGAAACCTGCCTCAAATAGCACTGCTTTATCCAGGGTTTGTTCAGAGGGGCCTGGGGGGCGGGGTGGAGGAGGAGGGGGCGGGGTGGAGGAGGGAAGGAGGGGGAGGGGAGGGATGGCAGCTGTCTGTCCTGCCCGCCGGCCGCAAGGAGTCAGCCCCCACCACCTGCCTCTATTTTTATATCAGTGCTTGTTCATATCTAGTGGGTTGAATCAGCATGAAGCCATCCCTCTCTCTTGCAAGATATTCATCTTTTCCCTGGTCTGCGGTGCCCCTGCCAGGCCGTCAGAGCTGTGGGGACAGAACAGAGAGTCAGCCCGGACACCAGCTTGGATTTGGCAGCGAACGAATCCAGCACGGTGGCAGCTGCAGGGGGGCTGGGTGCAAATTGTGCCGCCCGGCGGCGTGACGGCCTCAGTGAACAGTGGTGGATAACAGACTCTAAGAAACCCTCAGAAACTCAGGCAGGAGCCTGGGGTTGGCAGTCAGATGCCCGAGGAGCCTCCCTCCGCTGGGCAGTGCCACCTCCTGCAAACCCGTGGCGTCTGTGAGCCCCCTTCTGGTCTGTGCGAGGGAGCAGCGAACCCAGCCCTGCAGGGTGGGAGGATCTCAGCAAATCACTAGTTCTTCCTCTTCGCTGTGTCTTGAGAAGAGCTCTGCGCACTAGCCTAGCTCTGTGACGGGTACAAGAGCCTGAGGTCACTGGCAGGGGTCAAGGGCTAGAGGTGCTCTGCCATGTCCCTTTGGACCCCTCTGGGGCTCAGCCTCGGAGAAGGCAATGGAACCCCGCTCCAGTACTCTTGCCTGGAAAATCCCATGGATGGAGGAGCCTGGTGGGCTGCAGTCCATGGAGTCGCTAAGAGTTGGACACAACTGAGAAACTTCACTTTCACTTTTCACTTTCATGCATTGGAGAAGGAAATGGCAACCCACTCCAGTGTTCTTGCCTGGAGAATCCCAGGGATGGGGGAGCCTGGTGGGCTGCCGTCTATGGGGTTGCACAGAGTCGGACACGACTGAAGTGACTTAGCAGCAGCAGCGGCAGGGGTTCAGCCTGCACTCAGGTAGAACAAGATCATCTCTTAGAGGTCATAGCTTCTCTGAGGTCCTGTACTTTCAATCTCTTGTTTATTTGGTGCATCCAGTCAGAGGCTGCTACTCGTCCCTGGCTCCTGAAGTTAGGTGTTTGCATCAAATCACAGCATGAATATTGCTAGCCTGGGGTCTAGAGGCCCTTGGAAGATGGAGTCAGGGTTGACTTTCATTGGCAGCGAAGGGATAGGCTGGGAACAATGCTCCCTCTCGCATGCTCTGTGGTCTGGGCGCCAGCCCCACCAGCTCCCAAGCTTCCAGGCCTGGTGAACAGCCATGAGTCTCGGATCTCCCCTCTGATGTTCCAAGTGCAAATCTGGTGGCCCAGGCCCCGGGCCTGCTTGTACCCTAAGGCTGGGGCTAGCCAGGCTGACCCTGACCCGGAGCAGTGCAAAGCCCTAAGGGTCACAGCCACAGAGCAGGCACCTGGCCACTGGCACAGCCTCTCCTTTTGGGGACTCCGGGGCAGGCAGCTGTCCTCCTTTCACACACTCCACCTGACCCTAGAAGGAAGCAGAGGGACAGCGACAAGTGGCCAGTTTTTCCCCTTTCTCCTTGGACACTGTGTGTCCTCCCCTTCCTGTTGGGCATCTGGAAAGCTTGTTCTGCCCATGGCCCCAGTCAGTGGGCAAGGCATGGCCCCCAGGGAGAGGCAGTCGGGTCTTGAGCTCCTTGGAGGCTGTCCTTGGCTTCAGGTGCCTGGCCACGGTCTCGTTAATCTCAGGCACTCCACGGGAGTTGGGGCCAAGCCCCCAGAGTCCTGCCACTCCTGCTAGGGGGCTGGCTCTGGGGGGCCGCTGGCCAGCGCTGGGTCGCTTCCCATAGTGACCTGTGGTTGGGAGGTCTTCCCTGCCCCCTGCCCCTGTGTCAAGGAGCTGCCAGCCCCAGAGGAAAGCTAGAAGTTTTCCATTTTGCAGATTGGAAAGTCAAGGTTGAGAGGTGATGATACAGTCTCAGGCTGCTGTTGTGTATAGAAGCTGGTTATTTTTCCTGGGATGCATGGGGGAATGTGGTGGTGAGGATGGTGCACAAGCCTGGGACAGCCCTGGAAACAGTCAGGGTCCTTATGAGGAAGGATTAAAGGGGCACGACCCTCCTGCATCCCCTCAGTCAGAGTCAGCTTTGAGGACAAAGCTACCATTTCCTTTAATGGGTTTGCTGTTTTCCCCTCTTCTAAGTGGCCTCTCTGCACTCTGTGCTCCTGCTTTGCCATTTCACAAGTTCATTACCGTTCAGTCTGGGCTGCAGCTTGGGGACAGGAAGGAGGGTGTGGGGGGAGCTGGCTTTCTGGGCCGCCTCAGTGACAGCTGGGCCGCATGCCTGCCATTCCCCCCAGCAGGCTCATTCTCTCGATATAGGGGCTGCTGGCACAGCCGGGGGCCTGGTTCCAAGGCCGGGTGCCCTGCTGCTTTAGGGCAAGGCCAGCAGGCCAGGCTGGGCGTCAGCTTTCCCTCTGTCCTTGCATGGCCAGGGCCCGCAGCCCGTGTTCTGATTTGTGTGTATTATTAGGTCTCAGGACTCCTGCAGTCCTGGGCGATCCTCGGAGGGTGGGGCCCAGCCTGTCTGTGAAGGGAACGTGTCCCGGAACTTGCACTTTGTCGGGGGTCGTCCAGCCCACTTGAGAGGACAGGCTGACCAACTCCTGCTGGCAGATTGAGAAGGGGCCTCGGGAGCTATCAGTGCCTTTTCTTGCTGTTCTGCCACCTGTCTCTGAGCTCCAGATGCTCAGCCATCCCCACCTGCACCCACTGCCTCCCAGGAGCTGGTTTCTGTTCTATAAACTAGTTCGTGGCTGATGGAGGCTTCACTGCTTTCTTTCCCTGGTAACACTAGGGCATGTTTATGTTTACTGGGGCAATTAATGCCATGACTCTACAAGGAGAGTTAGTTTTTGAAATTGGGACTGCACTGCCCTGGTGGGCACAGAGGCACCCCGGTGCCCAGGCCTGGCCTGGCTGCTGAGTCCTGGGAAGGGCCAGATGCCTGGACACTATTCCACAATGACTATGAGAGGGGAGAAGCTGAGCAGCTTTGCCATCAAGGGGATGGAGTAACAGGCCCTTCACTCTCTGCCTTCAACAAGGAAAGCTCACTGCCTGCTGCCTTGGGGGGTCAGAGCCAAGACCAGGCCTAGTGGGCAAGTTTAGTTTGATTTGATTATCATTATTATTATTAATCTTTTGTTTACAAGCAAATAACTTCATTAACATTTGTTTCAAGGTTTATTCCCAGGCTTCTTCAGCTTAGTGAGCTGTAGAGACTGAATTGTTTAAGCAAAGGGTGAAAAGAACTGCAGTGTCCAGGAGGCTTGCACTTAAAACTACTGGAGATCTAGATTTTATCAGATTCATGAACAAAAGTTTTAAAAGCAGCCATAACAGAATGGCAGCTCCCAGTTACATCCTCAGGTTTTGTCACCTTCTGATGTTGACTCAGTTCAGTTTGATTGGCTCTTGGAATTCTCCAGGAGATCTGATCCTTATCTTCACTCCTCACCTGGGTTTGAGCACAGGTGAGAACCTGGTCCGGGGAGGCCGGGCTTGAGGCGGGAGCTGCAGGAGGAACCAGCCCTCAGGGTGTATGCCTCACGCTCATCCCTTGCCTGAGCCCGTGGTGAGACCCCTTCCCAGGGGGTGGCTCGGGGTGAGAACTGCAGCCTTTCTTCAGAGGGCACCTCACCCACAGCAGGCAGCCCAGAGGCCAGTCTCCCCTGGGCTCTCATGGCACCGGAGGCCCCACCTCCTCCAAGCACCCTCCACTGCAGATGTGGGCACTGGCCCCAGAGGGCACTGGGCACACATGTGGGCTCTTCCCCTTGCTCCAGGGGACAGTCCCTCCTGACTTTGTGCCCCTGAGTCTTATCTTCAGCTGAGAGGCTGAAGGGGCATGTGGGGCACTGTGGTCACTCCCCAGGGCCTCTCAGCCCCAGCCCTGAAATCCTGCCTGCCCTTCGACTCCAAGCTCAGGATTTGGTGGGCTCCTGAAGGCCCTCTCGACTATGGCAGTCCTGGTGGACCCTCCGCCCTTAGGGAGGAGATCTGCCTCCCTCCCTGCTCACAGCACCAGGGCCAGGGGCTTTTTTGTGTCCTCTGTCCTCTGCCTACCAGCGTGGGCCACCACGGTCACCAGCGTGTCAGAGGGAGAGGTGATGTTTGGGCCGCCCGGAGAAAAGCATCCTGGAGGGGGTGAGTGCAACATACATGGGTGTTGAATGCATTAGGGATTTATTATTAAAAACTTCAATTAGAGGTTTTTCAAAAAGGAACTTCTATTTTGGAAAAAGTTTAACTTTGAAGGGAAGTTTCCCTGGGAGGACATAGACTCCCGTGCATCATGTCTCCCCCTCCCTCCGGTTACGCTTCTGTTTCCTGGAACATTTGTCATTCTTGGCAACCAGCCTTAGTGCGATGCTATCACCCACTCCAGGCTTTCTCTGGGTTTCTCCGGTTCTCCCTTTGCTGCCCTCATTTTGCTCCAGGATGGACAGTACATCGCACAGGGTTATCACATTCATTTCCTCTGTTCTGCCCTCATTTTGCTCCAGGATGGACAGTAGGTTGCACAGCGTTATCACATTTATTTCCTCTGTTCTGCCCTCTTTTTGCTCCAGGACGGACAGTGCATTGCACAGAGTTGTCACATTCATTTCCTCTGGTCTGTGACAGTTTCTCAGTCTTGTTTCTTGTGACCGCAACAGTTTTGAGGAGTTGTGGTCAAGTACTTGGTAGAAGGTGCTTCAATTTGGGTTATGCCGGTGTTTTCCTCACAATCAGGCTTGGGTTATGGGTTTTGGAAAGAGCATGGCACATGGCTGAGGGCTGCCCAACAGTGTTTTCCACCCCGGGGGACTATTCCCACTGTCCCCACAATATTCTTTGGCTCCCAGGCGTAAAGGAAGGGGGTGAAGCGCCAGCCCCCTGGAGTGGGCATTGTATCCATATACTGTCAGAAACCCTTTGTAAAGAGCAGTGGCCCCTTCTCACCCATTTACATACTTATTCAATCATGATTTTCATTAGTATGGATTTTATATATGTATATATATAAAACTATGTATATATAGTTATTTTGTACTTTGGGTTATAATCCAATACTACATTATTTATTCTGGTGTTCACATCCTTCTGGATTTGGCGATAGAAACTCTTTCAGGTTGGATAAGATAGTAGGAAATACATGTATTTTTGGTCCCTGCCACAGGTTCCTGGTACAGAGCTCCTAAGATCCTTGTGATTTCCTGAGTGATATCTTCTGTTCTAGTGAGGTGACTTTGGGGAGTGCTTCTGAGTAAGGCCGGGTCACCAGCAAGATCCAGGCAGGATGAGAATCCCGGAATTGTCAGCCCCGTCCCCCATTGAGAAGAGCTGAAAGTGGAGTTGATGACCCATCAGAAATGGCAGCCTGCTCCAGTGTTCTTGCCTGGAGAATCCCATGGGCTGAGGAGCCTGGTGGGCTATAGTCCACAGGGTCAGAAAGAGTCGGCCATGACTGAAGCGACTTAGCACACACATGACTTATGATGAAGTTTTCATAAAGCCCAGGAGGCTGGGTCATTAGAGCCCACAGGGAGGGGCCCACAAGGTGCTGTCTTGACCCCAGGATCCTAAAAAATGTGGTCTTCACTTCTGTAGGAGAAACCTAGCCCAGGCTCTCGCCCAGCACAGTCCTGTCCATCTCTGCCGTCGTAGCGGAGCTTTGCCTTCACCTCTCAGGACATTGGAATGACCAGTCACCAGCCACATGGCCAGTCTGCTGCCAGCCCCCTCCCCCTGCATGGGCATAGAGGGGCTGCACCGCCTGGGCCTGAGGCCCCCTCTGCAAGTCGGGACAGAAGGCACATCTGAACAATACGTGGGACTCAGAGATCTTGGAAGCCTCAAGACTGAAGGGAGAGCAAGAGACGTGACTATTGTAAGAATGAATTATAACTCCCTTCTGTTCAGACCTGGTGCAGGTGGGGCTGGTGGAGGGCACTCCAGGCTGGGGCTGCATCAGTGCTGATCCCAGAGGGAGCAGTGCTCCCAGGGAGGGAAACAGAATGTGAATCAGAAGCAGGCAAGGCAAGGTAGCAGACACTTATTGGGTACCCACTGTGTACCTATCCTGTGACCAAGTGGGGAGACAGCAAAGGAAGAAGAGACATCCTTCCTGCCCAAGGAGCCCACTGTTTCTGAAAGAAAGAGGCATGGGAAACCACCCTGTTAGTAGGGGTGCTGGCCAGGGATACCTCCATGGGCCCACCTCCTGGAGACCGAGTCCAAGGTCCCCTGCCTGCCACTCTTATTGCAAGCTCCCAGGGAATCTTCAAAGAGGTATGAAGGGAGGAGCACATGCCCTGTGCTGGGCCCTTCTGCTTTTGCCTCCAACAGCAGCAGGCCAGGCAAATGGGACTCCTTACCTGTTCCCTTGGAAGCAGAAAAGTCTACAGTGGGGTGACACTGAGGACAAATTGTCCCCAAAGATGTCCATGTGCTAATCCCCAGGACCTGTGATGCTGGTACCGTATATGTCCAAGGAGGCCACAGTTTTGACTAAGGAAAGGGCCTTGAGAAGGGAAAGTTATCCTGGATTATCTGACTGGGCCCAGTGTAGTCATAGGAGTCCTTATGGGAGGGAGGCAGGGATTCAGAGTCAGACAAGTGATCATGGGAGTGATGCAATTCCAGCAGGGCACCAGGACCCAAGGAAGACAGGCAGCCTCCAAGGAAACGGCCACTCCCACCAGGAGGAGCACAGCCCTGCTAACAGCCTTCTCAGACTTCTGGCCTCCAGAAATGCCAAATGGTGATAGGAAACTAACACAAGTGCTTTATGAAAAATGACCCTTTCTAGGGCTGACTTCCTTCTCAGCCTAGACCACAGGTTGTACAGAAATGATGGAAACCGTGTTGTGAAGTGGACTGATTTCTTTGGGGTCTGTGTGAGGGATTGACACTGGGCTCCCACCACCCCCACATCAAAAGCACATTGATAATGTGCATCCACTTTACTCAGATGGAAGCAGACTTGCTTTCTGTTCTCTTTTTGAAGGTAGTAATTATCTGCCTTTGCTATTTAGAGCTTCTTCATTTCCTGCATATCAGGATGACAACAATACCCCTCAGGCAGACCCTCTGCTGCCTGAGGATTTATTTTCACACATTGCTTTTCCCTTCTCAATAACAAAGTGTCTCAAGGGAGAAGCGGCTCGGTGGAGCCGGGCACGCAGAATGGTGACATTTCTGTGTGCACGTGTATTTGAGGGTGTGGGTGTCATATGCTCTTGCCTTTCCAGAAATAGGTGGACTGAATTTTCCACGAGATTTGAGGAAGCCTTGAAACAACAAACCCGCTACTCTCTGTGCACTCTAGCTGATGTCACACTTAACGAGGACTACGTCCCTTTGGGGAGGGCTCCCTGCAGGCAGAGCCTTCCACAGATGGAGGTCCCTGGGCATGTCACAGACGTGCCGTGAGGAAGCCAGCAGAGCCTATGCCCCATGGCCTGCCGTTCACGATGGCGCTCAGACAGCAGCCCTGCACATCATACAGCATCTTAAACCTATTCTCAGTTCACAACTGAGAGCCGCTTCTTCATCTCTGAGAGATATGGCAAGGACTGCACTGGGCTCCTTGTCTAATGTGGTGGTGAGGCAGGTTTCTGGTAGAAAGCCAGGTGGTTGTCAGATGCCTCACTCACCTCACCCTGGAGCCTATAACTCAATCTGGATTACCTGTGTCTTGTATCCTTTTTGACTGAGGGATGCTCCATTAATTTTCAACAAAATTGCAAGACTACTGCATGCAAGAGAATAAAGTTGGACCCCTACCTTACACCAACACAAAATCAGACATAAATCTAAATGCAAAAGCTAAAATTATAAAAATTTTAAAAGAAACATGGCAATAGATCTTTTTGTGATGGAATAGGTGATGGATTCTTAGATATGACACCAAAGGCACAAGCCACAAAAGAAATAGGTAAATTGGACTTCATCAAAGTGAAAAACTTTTTTCCAAGTTCTGTGTCTTCTTTTTTCTTTAACTGAGATATAATGGACATAGACTTACATATATTTACAATTTTTTTCTTATAACAAGACCTTTTAAGATCTACTTTCTTAGCCAATGTACAATAGAGCATTATTAACTATAATGACCATCTGTACATTACATCACCAGGACTTATTTATTTTACAACTAGAAGTTTGTATTGTTTGACTACCTTCATCCATTTCACCTTTCACCCCTCAACCCCTGCCTCTGGCAACCACTAATCTGTACTCTGTATCTATGAGTTCGATTTTATTTTGTATTTTTTTTTTTACATTCCGCATTTAAGTGAGGTCACACAGTATCTGTATTTCTCTGTCTGACTTATTTTATTTAGCACAATGCCCTCAAAAGATCATCTATGTTGTCATAAATGGCAGGATTGACTATTCTTATGGCTGAATAGTATTCCATAATTTTGTAATAGTCACATTCTCTTTATCCACTGATGGACTTAGGTGGCTTTCATGCTACCTACCGTAAATAATGTTGCAGTGCACATGGGGGTCCATATATCTTTTTGAGTTACTGTTTTTGTTTCCTTTTGGAAAAACACCTAGAATAGGAGTTGCTGGATCATATGGCAATTCAATTTTTAATTTTTTGAAGAAACTCCATACTATTTGCTATGGTAGCTGCAAAAATTTATATTCCCATCAACAGTGCACGAGGGATCTCTTTCTTGTCTTTTGAATAATAAACATTCCAAAAGGTGTGAGGTGATATCTCATTGTGGTTTTAATTGCATTTTACTGGTGATTAGTGATGTTGAGCATCTTTTCAAGTACCTGTTGGCCTTTTAATGTACTTACATGTTTTCTTTGGAAACATGTCTATTCAGATCCTCTGCCCATCTTTCAAACTGGATTGTCCATTTTGTTTGCTATTGAGTTTTGCATGTCATTTTATTTATTTTTATTTATTTATTTTTAATTATTTAATTAATTTATTTTGCTTTACAATATTGTATTGGTTTTTCGATACATTGACTTGAATCCACCATAAGTGTACATGTGTTCCCCATCCTGAACCCCCCTCCCACCTCCCTCCCCATCCCATCCCTCTGGGTCATCCCAGTGCACCAGCCCCGAGCACCCTGTATCATGCATCAAACCTGGACTGGCAATTCATTTCACATATGATATTTTACATGTTTCAATGCCATTCTCCCATATCATCCCGCCCTCACCGTCTCCGACAGAGTCCAAAAGATTGTTCTATACATCTGTGTCTCTTTTGCTGTCTCGCATACATGGTTATTGTTACCATCTTTCTAAATTCCATATATATGCATTAGTATACTGTATTGGTGTTTTTCTTTCTGGCTTACTTCACTCTGTATAATAGGCTCCAGTTTCATCCACCTCATTAGAACTGATTCAAGTGTATTCTTTTTAATGGCTGAGTAATATCCCATTGTGTATATGCACCACAGCTTTCTTATCCATTCATCTGCGATGGACATCTAGGTTGCTTCCATGTCCTGGCTATTATAAACAGTGCTGTGATGAACATTGGGGTACACATGTTTCTTTTGATTCTGGTTT
This sequence comes from Bos grunniens, assembly GCF_055505025.1. Lineage (NCBI taxonomy): Eukaryota > Metazoa > Chordata > Mammalia > Artiodactyla > Bovidae > Bos > Bos grunniens. The sequence continues at coordinate 44,955,007 of NC_141192.1, forward strand.
CCTCAGTGTGTATGCCCAGCAGTGGGATTGCTGGGTCATATGGCAGTACTATTTCCAGTTTTTTAAGGAAACTCCACACTGTTCTCCATAATGGCTGTACTAGTTTGCATTCCCACCAACAGTGTAAGAGGGTTCCCTTTTCTCCACACCCTCTCCAGCATTTATTGCTTGCAGACTTTTGGATACCAGCCATTCTGACTGGCATGAAATGGTACCTCACTGAGGTTTTGATTTGCATTTGTCTGATAATGAGTGATGTTGAGCATCTTTTCATGTGTTTGTTAGCCATCTGTATGTCTTCTTTGGAGAAATGTCTATTTAGTTCTTTGACCCACTTTTTGATTGGGTCATTATTTTTCTGGAATTGAGCTGCAGGAGTTGCTTGTATATTTTTGAGATTAATCCTTTGTCAGTTACTTCATTTGCTATTATTTTCTCCCATTCTGAAGGCTGTCTTTTCACCTTGCTTATAGTTTCCTTTGTCATGCAGAAGCTTTCATTTTACTTAGGTCCCATTTGTTTATTTTTGCTTTTATTTCCAGTATTCTGGGAGGTGGGGCATACAGGATCCTGCCATGATGTATGTCAGAGGGTGTTTTGCCTATGTTCTCCTCTAGGAGTTTTATAGTTTCTGGTCTTACGTTTAGATCTTTAATCCATTTTGAGTTTATTTTTGTGTATGGTGTCAGAAAGTGTTCTAGTTTCATTCTTTTACAAGTGGTTGACCAGTTTTCCCAGCACCACTTGTTAAAGAGATTGTCTTTTCTCTACTGTATATTCTTGCCTCCTTTGTCAAAGATAAGGTGTCCATAGGTGCATGGATTTATCTCTGGGCTTTCTATTTTGTTCCATTGATCTATGTTTCTGTCTTTGTGCCAGTACCATACTGTCTTGATGACTGTGGCTTTGTAGTAGAGCCTGCAGTCAGGCAGGTTGATTCCTCCAGTTCCATTCTTCTTTCTCAAGATTGCTTTGGCTATTCAACATTTTTTGTATTTCCATACAAATTGTGAAGTTATTTGTTCTAGCTCTGTGAAAAATACCGTTGGTAGCTTGATAGGGATTGCATTGAATCTATAGATTGCTTTGGGTAGTATACACATTTTCACTATATTGATTCTTCGATCCATGAACACGGTATATTTCTCCATCTATTAGTGTCCTCTTTGATATCTTTCACCAGTGTTTTATAGTTTTCTATATATAGGTCTTTAGTTTCTTTAGGTAGATATATTCCTAAGTATTTTCTTCTTTTCGTTGCAATGGTGAATGGAATTGTTTCCTTAATTTCTCTTTCTATTTTCTCAGTATTAGTGTATAGGAATGCAAGGGATTTCTGTGTGTTGATTTTATATCCTGCAAGTTTATTGTATTCATTGATTAGCTCTAGTAATTTTCTGGTAGAGTCTTTAGGGTTTTCTATGTAGAGGATCCTGTCATCTGCAAACAGTGAGCGTTTTACTTCTTCTTTTCCAATTTGGATTCCTTTTATTTCTTTTTCTGCTCTAATTGCTGTGGCCAAAACTTCCAAAACTATGTTGAATAGTAGTGGTGAGAGTGGGCACCCTTGCCTTGTTCCTGACTTTAGGGGAAATGCTTTCAATTTTTCACCATTGAGGATAATGTTTGCTGAGGGTTTGTCATATATAGCTTTTATTATGTTGAGGTATGTTCCTTCTATTCCTGCTTTCTGGAGGGTTTTTATCATAATTGGATATTGAATTTTGTCAAAAGTTTTCTCTGCATCTATTGAAATAATCACATTGCTTTTATTTTTCAAATTGTTAATGTGGTGTATCACATTGATTGATTTGTGGATATTGAAGAATCCTTGCATCCCTGGGATAAAGCCCACTTGGTCATGATGTATGATCTTTTTAATGTGATGTTGGATTCTGGTTGCTAGAATTTTGTTAAGGATTTTTGTATCTATGTTCATCAGTGATATTGGCCTGTAGTTTTCTTTTTTTGTGACATCTTTGTTAGGTTTTGGTATTAAGGTGATGGTGGCCTCATAGAATGAGTTTGGAAGTTTACCTTCCTCTGCAATTTTCTGGAAGAGTTTGAGTAGGATAGGTGTTAGCTCTTCTCTAAATTTTTGGTAGAATTCAGCTGTGAAGCCATCTGGTCCTGGGCTTTTGTTTGTTGGAAGATTTCTGATTACAGTTTCAATTTCCATGCTTGTGATGGGTCTGATAAGATTTTCTGTTTCCTCCTGGTTCAATTTTGGAAAGTTGTACTTTTGTAAGAATTTGGCTATTTCTTCCAAGTTGTCCATTTTATTTGCATATAGTTGCTGATAATAGTCTCTTATGATCCTTTGTATTTCTGTGTTGTCTGTTGTGATCTCTCCATTTTCATTTCTAATTTTATTGATTTGATTTTCTCCCTTTGTTTCTTGATGAGTCTGGCTAATGGTTTGTCAATTTTATTTATCTTTTCAAAGAGCCAGCTTTTGGTTTTGTTGATTTTTGCTATGGTCTCTTTTGTTTCTTTTGCATTTATTTCTGCCCTATTTTAAGATTTCTTTCCTTCTACTAACCCTGGGGTTCTGCATTTCTTCCTTTTCAGGTTGCTTTAGGTGTAGAGTTAGGGTATTTATTTGACTTTTTTCTTGTTTCTTGAGGTAAGCCTGTATTGCTATTAACCTTCCCCTTAGCACTGCTTTTACAGTGTCCCACAGGTTTTGGGTTGTTGTGTTTTCATTTTCATTCATTTCTATCCATATTTTGATTTCTTTTTTAAATTTCTTCTATGATTTTTTGGTTATTCAGCAGCGTGTTGTTCAGCCTCCATATGGTGGAATTTTTAATAAGTTTTCTCCTGTAATTGACATCAAATCTTACTGCATTGTGGTCAGAAAAGACACTTGGAATGATTTCAATTTTTTTGAATTTACCAAGGCTAGATTTATGGCCAAGGATGTGATCTATCCTGGAGAAGGTTCGGTGTGCTTGAGAAAAAGTTGAAATTCATTGTTTTGGGGTGAATATCCTATAGATATCAATTAGGTCTAACTGGTCTATTGTATCATTTAAAGTTTGTGTTTCCTTGTTAATTTTCTGTTTAGTTGATCTATCCATAGATGTGAGTGGGGTATTAAAGTCTGCCACTATTATTGTGTTATTGTTAATTTCCCCTTTCATGCTTGTTAGCATTTGTCTTACATATTGTGGTGCTCCTTTGTTGGGTGCATATATATTTATGATTCTTATATCTTCTTCTTGGACTGATGGTTTGATCATTATGTAGTGTCCTTCTTTGTCTCTTTTCACAGCCTTTGTTTTAAAGTCTATTTTATCTGATATGAGTATTGCTACTCCTTCTTTCTTTTAGTCTCTATTTGTGTGCAATATCTTTTTCCAGCCCTTCACTTTCAGTCTGTATGTGTCCCTTGTTTCAAGGTGGGTCTCTTGTAGACAACATATATAGGGGTCTTGTTTTTGTATCCATTCAGCCAGTCTTTGTCTTTTGGTTGGCGCCTTCAACCCATTTACATTTAAGGTAATTATTGATAAGTATGATCCCTTTGCCATTTACTGTATTGTTTTGGGTTCGAGTTTATACATCCTTTCTGTGTTTCCTGTCTAGAGAAGATCCTTTAGCATTTGCTGGAGAGCCGGTTTGGTGGTGCTGCATTCTCTCAGGTTTTGCTTGTCTGTAAAGCTTGTGATTTCTCCTTCATATTTGAATGAGATCCTTGCTGGGTACAGTAATCTGGGCTGTACGTTATTTTCTTTCATCACTTTAAGTATGTCCTGCCATTCCCTCCTGGCCTGAAGAGTTTCTACTGAACGATCAGGGGGTGGTCTTAAGATGGCAGAGGAATAGGATGGGGAGACCACTTTCTCCCCCACAAATTCATCAAAAGAACATTTGAACGCTGAGTAAATTCCACAAAACATCTTCTGAATGCTGGCAGAGGACATCAGGCACCCAGAAAAGCAGCCCATTGTCTTCGAAAGTAGGTAGGAAAAAATATAAAAGATAAAAAGAGAGACAAAAGAGGTAGGAATGGAGATCCGTCCCAGGAAGGGAGGCTTAAAAAAGAGAAGTTTCCAAACACCAAGAAACACTCTCACTGGTGAATCTGTGGTGAGCCTTGTAATATCAGAGGGCAATATCAGTTTAGGTCAGTTCAGTCGCTCAGTTGTGTCCGACTCTTTGCGACTCCATGAATCGCAGCATGCCAGGCCTCCCTGTCCATCACCAACTCCCAGAGTTCACCCAAACTCATGTCCATTGAGTCGGTGATGCCATCCAGCCGTCTCATCCTCTGTCATCCCCTTCTCCTGCCCCCAATCCCTCCCAGCATCAGAGCCTTTTCCAACAGTCAACTCTTCACATGAGGTGGCCAAAGTACTGGGGTTTCAGCTTTAGCACCAGTCCTTCCAAAGAACACTCAGGACTGATCTCCTTTAGGATGGACTGGTTGGATCTCCTTGCAGTCCAAGGGACTCTCAAGAATCTTCTCCAAAACCACAGTTCAAAAGCATCAATTCTTTGGTGCTCAGCCTTCTTCGCAGTCCAACTTTCACATCCATGCATGACCACTGGAAAAACCATAACCTTGACTAGACAGACTTTTGTTGGCAAAGTAATGTCTCTGCTTCTGAATATGTTGTCTAGGTTGGTCATAATTTTCCTTCCAAGGAGCAAGCGTCTTTTAATTTCATGGCTGCAATCACCATCTGCAGTGATTTTGGAGCCCCCCAAAATAAAGTCTGACACTGTTTCCACTGTTTCCCCATTTATTTCCCATGAAGTGATGGGACCAGATGCCATGATCTTAATTTTCTGCATATTGAGCTTTAAGCCAACTTTTTCACTCTCCTCTTTCACTTTCATCAAGAGGCTTTTTAGTATCTCTTCACTTTTTGCCATAAGGGTGGTGTCATCTGCATTTCTCCCGGCAATCTTGATTCCAGCTTGTGCTTCTTCCAGCCCAGCGTTCCTCATGATGTACTGTGCATATAAGTTAAATAAGCAGGGTGACAATATACAGCCTTGATGTACTCCTTTTCCTATTTGGAACCAGTCTGTTGTTCCATGTCCAGTTCTAACTGTTGCTTCCTGACCTGCATATAGGTTTCTCAAGAGGCAGGTCAGGTGGTCTGGAATTCCCTTCTCTTTCAGAATTTTCCACAGTTTATTGTGATCCACACAGTCAAAGGCTTTGGCATAGTCAATAAAGCAGAGATAGATGTTTTTCTGGAACTCTCTTGCTTTTTCCATGATCCAGCAGATGTTGGCAATTTGATCTCTGGTTCCTCTGCCTTTTCTAAAACCAGCTTGAACATCTGGAAGTTCATGTATTGCTGAAGCCTGGCTTGGAGAATTTTGAGCATGACTTTACAAGCATATGAGATGAGTGCAATTGTGCAGTAGTTTGAGCATTCTCTGACATTGCCTTTCTTTGCGATTGGAATGAAAACTGACCTTTTCCAGTCCTGTGGCCACTGCTGAGTTTTCCAAATTTGCTGGCATATTGAGTGTAGCACTTTCACAGTATCATCTTTGAGGATTTGAAATAGCTCAACCCGTTACCTCCACTAGCTTTGTTCATAGTGATGCTTCCCAAGGCCCACTTGACTTCACATTCCAGGATGTCTGGCTCTAGGTGAGTGATCACACCATCGTGATTATCTTGGTCGTGAAGATCTTTTTTGTACAGTCTTCTGTGTATTCTTGCCACCTGTTCTTAATATCTTCTACATAACATGGAGGAAAAATAAGTAAGTAATTAAAACCCACAAATTTGTGCCCCAGGGTAACTCCCAGTGGGAAAGCAGTGCAGCCACCCCCATCCCCCACTAGCAAGGCGGGTCTGGGCAGGGAGGCGCGGGCTGCATTGCTTAGAGTAGGGACCAAGCCTGAATGCCCTGAAGGCAAACTGAGGGAACTAACGTGAGATAGGAAAGCAGACTTTGGGATAGCTCCCCCATGAAAAGGCGAAAAGCCTTAACCTAAAACACCACAGACCCGCTCACAGAACAAAGGACTGACTAGAGCTAGCCGACTGTGGACCAGCCCATCCCCCCCAGAGTCAGGCAGGCAAGGGCAGCCAGAGCTGGAAGAGGGCAATCGCGGCACCAGAGAGGCATCATTTACCAAACTGCAAGCAGGCTTCGTTGCTAACCAAGACTTCTTGGGATTCTGGATGGTCGACATCCTCCTGAGAAGGTGTGCCAGTTGTACACCCAGAAAACCGAGCGGCAGGGACGGGGGAGGTGATAAGTCGCAGCAACAGTGCTCACCAAACACCTGGTCACCTGAGCTGCTCGGACCTGGGAAGGGCACAAAACACAGGCCCAACCAAGTCTGTGCCTTTGTGGAGTACCCTAGTACCTGAACCTGAGCAGCTTAGACCTGGGAAGTGCATACAACCCAGGGACGGCCTCAGACAGTTCCCGGCAGAGCAACCTAGAGCCTGAGCAGTGTAGGCTGGGAAAGCAAACACACCGTGAGTGGGGGCAAACCCAGTGTGGCCGTGGCTGAGACACTGTGAGCACTCCCCACAGACACCAGTGTTATTTGTTTGCAGCGTTCCTCCCTCCCCACAGCACGACTGAACAAGTGAGCCTAAAAGAGTGTCCACCACCGCCCCCTTGTGTCAGGGTGGAAATTAGACACTGAAGAGACCAGCAAACAGAAGAAGCTAAAACAGGGGGAACTGCCTTGGAAGTGACAGATGGAGAAGCCTTGAGGCTACTGTAAGAATAAGACTGAAAACCAGAGGCAGGAGGCTTAAGTCCAAATCCTGAGAACACCAGAGAACTCCTGACTCCAGGGAATATTAATCCCTGGAACTCATTAAATGCCTCCATACCTACACTGAAACCAAGCACCACCCAAGGGCCAATAAGCTCCAGAGCAAGACATACGATGCAAATTCTCCAGCAAGACAGGAACATAGCCGTGAGCTTCAATATACAGGCTGCCCAAAGTCACTCCAAACCCAATGACATCTCATAACTCATTATTGGACACTTCATTGCCCTCCAGAGAGAAGAAATCCAGCTCCACCC